>NC_139566.1:7138333-8523333 GCF_965112155.1 Podarcis liolepis
GGATAATGAAGGCGCCAGGCGAAATTCCCTGGGGAGAGCATTCTACAGCCAGGGAGCCGCTGCAGAGAAGGCCTGTTATTGTGCTGCCACACTCCAGACCTCTCAAGGAGGAGGCAAATGAAGAAGGGCCTCAGAAGATGATCTCAGGGTCCGGGTAGGTTCATACGGAAAGAGGCGGTCCTTGAGGTATTGCGGTCCTGAGCCGTTTAAGGCTTTATACATCAAAACCACTTTGAATTGGACCCAGAAACGAATTGGTAGCCATTGCAGTCAGACCAGGATTGGTGCAATATGCTCAAACCGCCTTGCTCCAGTGAGCAGCCTATTTGCTGAATTCTGCACCTAGCTGAAGTTTCTGAACCATCTTCAAAGGCAGCTCAAGCATAATGCATTGCAGCAATCTAACCTTGAGGTTACCAGAGTACAGTGGTACCTTGGGTTACATATGCTTCAGGTTACAGACTCCGCTAACCCAGAAATAGTACCTCGGGTTAAGAACTTTGCTTCAGGATGAAAACAGAAATCGTGCTCCGGCAGCGCAGCGAGAGTGGGAGGCCCCATTAGCTAAAGTGGTGCTTCAGGTTAAAAACAGCTTCAGGTTAAGAACGGACCTCCGGAACGAATTAAGTATGTAACCAGAGGTACCACTGTATAGAAAACAGTAGTTAGGCTATCCCTGTCCAGATAGGGGCACAGCTGGGCCACCAGCCGAAGCTGATGGCCACCTGAGCCTTGAGCGACAGCAAAAGATCCAGGAGTAACCCCAAGCTACCAACCTATTCCTTCAGAAGCAGTTAACCCCATCATGAGCGGGCAATCTCCCACCCATCCAGTCTAGGGAACCACCCACTAACAGTGCCTCAGTGTTATCTGGATTGAGCTTCAGTTTTCTGGGTCTCATCCAGTCCATTACCGAGACAAGACACTGGTCCAGCACTTCCACTGCCTCACCTGCATATGCAAAGGAGAAATAGAGCTGAGCATCATCAGCATACTGCTGACAGCATACTCCAAACCTCCGGATAATCCCACCCAGTAGTTTCATGTAGATGTTAGACAACATGGGGGATAGGATTGAGCCCCACGGAACCCCACACTGAAGGTTCCACAGGGCTGAGAAGCACTCTCCAAGCAACACCCTCTGGGAACGGCGATCCAAGTAGGGATGGAACCACCATCTAAAGCCTGGGACAGAAAGTTTCATAGTCCTCTAGCGACCGTGGTGGCTCATTTACCAGAGGCAGGGGCATCTTACCCATAGAGGCTAGTGGTGTGGGGCACCGGGGTGCCAAGTTCTGGAGGGCGCCAGGGAAGAGGCAGAGGCTGGATGCGGTGCCTCCTGGCATCAGCTCGCCATGCTCACCAGCCTCCGCCATGTTGCGCCTAAGCAGTGCCGCACCCAGAGTCTCCAACAGCTGTGGCCACCGTGGCATGAAGCTGCCAACTGAGCCGGGAGGTGCCACGTCCAGCCTCCACCTCTTCCCCACTGGAGAAGCTGCCCTCCAGCCGCTGCCCACCTCCTCCAGACCCGCCGGCAGCACCGTCCTCCCTAAAAAACTCTGGGAAATGGGGGGGGAGGCACCAGAGGGAGCAGTGTACCACGGCGCCGGATATGCTTAAGACAGCCCTGACCAGGGGTAATGTATTTCATGTTAGCTCTGGAAGTGTATCCTCGATTCTGACCAAACTACAGTAAGTCTCCTGATGTACGTTGTGTTCTAGGAGGCTTCTCCATATGAACCAGGAAATGACCTATGTTGTTAATCCATTAGCTAGTATGAGACCTGGATGAAGGATTGATTATGTGTCTTTGGCCCAGGGCTCTTGGGTTATGACGATCAATGGCATGTATCAAGTGATGCCTCCACATGAGGCCTCTTTGCAAAGCTTCCCTTTTCACCTTTGATGTAAAATGAAGTTGGTGGAACATTATCCCAGAGGGGGAGAAGGGAGATCAGCATGTTGGAATGTGCAGTGCAGTTATTGTGAGAATCCAGCAACAGCTTCATTAAATACAATTTGCTCATACTCTTTATGGCTATTATTAAAGTAATTTGGTGTGTGATGCTGATGAGGCAATTTGTTGGCAGCTAATTAAGACTTTGGGCAGGAGGGGAAAGATCCTGTGTCCCAAAACCACAGGCCTGTGAGGCTTAGAGTATATAAGCCCATGGCATGGAGAGCTTTTCCATCAGTTCCACCAGAGCTTCAGACATCTCTCGGCTTCCTGTTGCTTGGAAAAGCAGGTAAGAGGGCTGACTCCAGAAGGGTTTGCGAGAACATTACTTGCCTTTTCAATGTATCTTTGTCTTCCTGTAGTAGATAGGTAGCCGTGTTGGTCTGCCATAGTCAAAATAAAAAAAATTCCTTCCAGTAGCACCTTAAAGACCAACTAAGTTAGTTCTTGGTATGAGCTTTCGTGTGCATGCACACTTCTTCAGATACACTGAAACAGAAGTTGCCAGATCCTTCTATATAGTGAGAAGGTGGGGAGGGGTGTTACTGAGAAGGGTGGTGGGAATGGGAGATAGGCAGATAGCTGAGAGAGCCTCTTGACGACTCTTAACGACTGTAATAGGTCTTACAGGAAAAGGCAAGGGGTGGGAAGGTGAGAAATGGTTTAGTTATGTATAGTGAGATAAGAATCCAATGTCTTTGTTCAGCCCAGGTCTTTTCATGGTTTTAAGTTTGGTAAGAGAAAGAGAAGCTGCTGAATTACAACTCATTACCAAACTTAAAACCATGAAAAGACCTGGGCTGAACAAAGACATTGGATTCTTATCTCACTATACATAACTAAACCATTTCTCACCTTCCCACCCCTTGCCTTTTCCTGTAAGACCTATTACAGTCGTTAAGAGTCGTCAAGAGGCTCTCTCAGCTATCTGCCTATCTCCCATTCCCACCACCCTTCTCAGTAACACCCCTCCCCACCTTCTCACTATATAGAAGGATCTGGCAACTTCTGTTTCAGTGTATCTGAAGAAGTGTGCATGCACACGAAAGCTCATACCAAGAACTAACTTAGTTGGTCTTTAAGGTGCTACTGGAAGGAATTTTTTTTATTTTGTCTTTGTCTTCCTGTTTCCTTTCCTCTGGGTCCCCCCCCCCTTTTAAATATGGATAGCATGGTGAATCTTAGAGCCGGTTCAAGTACAGAATGTGCGTCCCTGACAAAAGGGAAGGCAAATCTAAACATTAAGAGGTTTATTCGCTGTTGGCTGGATGCTTGGAAGAGCTGTGGATGGGGACAAAATGGCCACCCAGATGTTGTTGGACTGAAATTCCCATCAGCCCCAGCAAGCAGGGCTGAGGATAAGGGCTGATGGGAGCTGTAGTCTAGGAATTTCTGAATGACCACAACTTCCCCATCCCTGGTATAATGTCACCAGGCTGACGCTCCTGATCAGGCTCTTTCTCTACACATCCATCACTGCCAGTTGTCCAGTCTGGCTTTCCTTGGACTCCAGGGATACGTGTCTGCCACCATGCAAAAAAGATACTGGATGAAATGGGCCTTTAGTCTCATCCAGCAGGGCTTCTTGTTCTTCTGCAAGCTGTGGGAATTGCCTGCTCTGCACCATAGCACTGCAACTAGGGACACAAAACCTGTGACTCTTTAGATGTCAGGGACTGGGGAGAGGAGGAATGGTGGAGACCGCCTCCCCAGCCTAACCCTTCCAGAGAAGAGGAAGACAGTTCAGACAGGGGTTTGAGGGAGGTCACAGCTCAGAGGAAGATGAGAGGAAAAGCTGGGAAATAATGGGGGGGGGGGAGGAAGAGGAAGCACCGGGTGGGGTGTGTGACAGCTGGTGGACACCATGTATTTAGAAAGCATCCCAGACCACCCCCCCTTCTTGAACGCGGCGAGCCTTGAAAGTAAGAAAGCAAAGAGCTCAAAGGCAGAGGGCACAAGGCAGCAGATGTAGAGGTAAAGAATGAGGAAGCAGGAGAGACAGGAGAGAGTCACTCGGGAAATCACCATTATCCAAGAGGCTGGGTTCCAAAGACTCTCTGTGAATACTGAATAAAAAGTGGATGGTAAGAAACATTCCTTGTCTTTGAACCTTCCTGGGCAACTGGCTGTGGGAGTTGCTGGCATCTGCCTGACACCAGATACCCATCAGCCTCCAAGTCTCACCAGTCATACCAGCACTATTCTGGTAGGAACAGTGATTAGGGAAGATGGGGAGGAGTGGTTCACAACATCTGGAGGACTGCAGGATCTCCAAACTTTAATTAGAGGTACTTGGATATTTGTACATAGGATGGTCCCCATCCCGGCTTTAAAAGTAAAGGGACCCCCGGCCATTAGGTCCAGTCACGGACGACTCTGGGGTTGCGGCGCTCATCTCGCTTTACTGGCCGAGGGAGCCGGGGTACAGCTTCCGGGTCATGTGGCCAGCCTGAATAAGCTGCTTCTGGCGAACCAGAGCAGCGCACGGAAACACTGTTTACCTTCCTGCCGGAGCGGTACCTATTTATCTACTTCCACTTTGACATGCTTTCGAACTGCTAGGTTGGCAGGAGCAGGGACCGAGCAACGGGAGCTCACCCCATCACGGGGATTTGAACCGTCGACCTTCTGATCGGCATACCCTAGGCTCAGTGGTTTGGACCACAGCGCCACCCGCATCCCAGATATGCTTTAAGGCACAATAACATGTAAATCTTCTTTTAGTATTATGAATACACATTGTGATAAAATTTAAACAGATTTCTTGCATTGTAAAGGTGAGGCTAAATATCTCCCATTGGCCCCAGAACACTAAAACACTTGTCTATCTTTCTGCTCCCTCCTGTGTCCTTGCAGACTCATCTCCATCACTCAGCCATGGCAAACTGTGGACCATCCTGTGCTGTCCCATCTTGCGCTTCCACCCCAGTCGTCGGTTTTGGATCAGCAGGTCTTGGAGGCCTTGGAGGCCTTGGTGGCCTTGGTGGCCTTGGCCTTGGCGACACCTACGGCTATGGCTCCGGTGCCCTGGTTGGAGCCGGCATCCCTTCTGCTAGTCTTGGTATTCTTTCTGGTGTCGCCCCTTCATGCATCAACCAGGTCCCACCATCAGAGGTCGTGATCCAGCCACCAGCCTGCATCGTGACCATCCCAGGACCCATCCTCTCTGCTAGCTGTGAGCCCGTGGCCGTGGGAGGATACGCTCCATGCTCCCCTGGTGGTTTGGGCAGTGGGTTCCTAGGAGCCGGTTCTCTTGGAGCCGGTGCTCTTGGAGCTGGTGGTCTTAGAGGATCTCGTTTGGGACTTGGGAGTGGCTATGGATTCGTTGGAGACAGAGGAAGCATCTGTTACAGCCCCTGCTAAGTTAATATGGAAGGTTTATTAGGGGAAAGAATATGGACTGCAAAACGTTCAAGCCTGGGTTTAAGATATGCTGAGCATCCTCAATTCCTGATGAAGCCACTGGGCATTGGGGGCACCCAGCAAGCCTGAAAATCAGACCCACAACTATCTTTCATGCATCCTTTCTCATCTTAACATAATCCCCCTCTATCCCACTGTTTATGTGCTTTCCCCTCCCCTGGCTTTTATTTATTATCTGTACAGCTCTTCTGCACTCCTCCAGCAGACTAAAGAGCAAAACAACAACAACTGTGGACTTGTCCCCTGGAATTAATGCCCAGTCAGTTTGGTACATCTGTGAAAATGGCAGAGGTGGGAAAAGTTTTATAAATCCCACAAATAGAATTTATCTCATTCTGGGACAAGATTTGCAATACAGAGACAATTTATGTATATTTCTTCAGATTTGTCCTTTTCAAAAAATAACCAACTTCTTGAGAATTTGTTCAATTATGTATCTCTCCCCCACCCCTGGATTCCTAATAAAACTTACCCTGCATCATAGCTCTGGTCTCCTGTTCTATTTTAGCATTTAGACTCTTTTCTTCCTTAAAGATGGATTACTGTGAAGGGAGGGACGCGGGTGGCGCTGTGGGTAAAACCTCAGCGCCTAGGACTTGCCGATCGCATGGTCGGCGGTTCGAATCCCTGCGGCGGGGTGAGCTCCTGTTGTTCGGTCCCAGCTCCTGCCCACCTAGCAGTTCGAAAGCACCCTTAAGTGCAAGTAGATAAATAGGTACCGCTTTATAGCAGGAAGGTAAACGGCGTTTCCGTGTGCTGCTCTGGTGCCGGTTCGCCGGAGCACCTTGTCACGCTGGCCACGTGACCCGGAAGTGTCTGCGGACAGCGCTGGCTCCCGGCCTCTAGAGTGAGATGAGCGCACAACCCTAGAGTCTGTCAAGACTGGCCCGTACGGGCAGGGGTACCTTTACCTTTACCTTTACTGTGAAGAGAATCATCTGATGATTGGATTCCAATCAAGGCCTTCCATCTCTGGAGCATTCTTTGCAGGATTGGGGCACATTTTCAAGGAGTTAATAGAATCCTTACATGACACGGCGTAGGTGGGGTACATTACAGAGGGGGTCTCCAACATTTCTCAGAGCAATGGCACCCTCTAGGACTTTCCTGGCTCCAATGTAGCTTCTAAGGGTCCCATTCACTGCTTCCTAGATGGTCAGGGCTGTTCTATTTGCTTCCCAGAAAAGTTCCCAGTGCTTGAGGAGGGAGTTGGAAGACTTGACACACTCTTTCCTTTGGAATTTAATCAATAAAGTTGGTTGATCTTTGGTTCAGAGTAGACTTAATCATGGGAAGTTGGATCGACACAGTCCCTTCCACTACCTGTTCAGTCTCAATCACACTTCACAAGCATGGCTTAAAAAGAATATAAAAACACACACACAGAGATTCCATTAAAAAAATTCCTTCCTGTAGCACCTTAAAGACCAACTAAGTTAGTTCTTGGTATGAGCTTTCGTGTGCATGCACACTTCTTCAAAGAAGAAGTGTGCATGCACACGAAAGCTCATACCAAGAACTAACTTAGTTGGTCTTTAAGGTGCTACAGGAAGGAATTTTTTTATTTTGACTATGGCAGACCAACACGGCTACCCATCTGTAAAGAGATTCCATTGATAAAGAAAGCAAAAGTGATTTACAGTGGCTCAGTGTAGGGGGATGTATGGTGTGGGAGAAGCCACAGGCTGTGTAAGTTACTGCCTGTGCCATGTGGCAGCCCTTCCTCCAACCTGGGGAACTGTGGTGGTCCTATCAGCCAGCCCTCGGGTCTGCAGCTGCTGCTGCTATGTACTAGGTCAGCTCATGGTAAGACCACCCTTATCTATGGCTGGATTGTGGATTCACTAAGACCTGGGTGAACTGGGTGCATCTGGTCTCACCCTGTTGTGCCCACGTGGGTATTCGGCATAGTATCATGGTAGACTTGGCGCTCAAGGAGGGGGAGTTGCTGCTGTAGTCTATGGAGATTCTCTTCTTCCCTTCCTCTCTCCCTCCCAGCTCTCTGTTCAATTTGGGTAAGATCCAGAGCATGTGTCCTTAGCATTGGGCAATCAAGAAAGATTATGGATTCTGCTGATTTACTGCCCACCTCACCGACTAGCAGTCTCCCTGCCTGATCTGATGGAGCTGGTTTCGGAGGCAGTGTTGAGGAGGCCTAGACTGCTGGTTCTGGGGGACTTCAACAACCATGCCCAGGTTGGCATGGCTCAGGACTTCATGGCTACCATGACAACCATGGTTTTGCCCCAACATGTCACTGGCCAATGCATCTGGACCCTGTTTTCTCAACTGGGCAGGAAGATAAAAGAGAGAGAGAGAAAGGAAACATGTCCCTGTTAGTACTTCTCAACCTCTCAGCAGCTTTCGATACCGTCGACCATGGTAACCTTCTGGAGAGACTCTCTGAACTAGGGGTGTGTGACACCGCTTTGTGCTGGTTCCAGGTCTACTTGGATGGTTGTTCCCAGAGGGTGTTGCTTGGGGAGTGCTTCTCAGCCTCATGGAACCTTCAATTTGGGGTTCTGCAAGGCTCAATCCTATCCCCCCACATTGTTTAACATCTACATGAAAGTGCTGGGTGGGTTTATCCAGAGGTTTGGAGTACAGCAGTATGCTGATGACATTCAGCTCTATTTCTCCTTTACACCTGCAGGTGAGGCAGTGGAAGTGCTGGGCCAGTGTCTTCCTTCAGTAATAGACTGGATGAGACCCAACAAACTGAAGATCAATCCAGATAAGACTTAGTGGGTGGATCCCTAGACCAGATGGGTGGGAGATAGCCTGCTCTTGATGGAGTTATACTTCCTCTGAAGGAGCAGGTTCATTGCTTGGAGTTACTCCTGGATCCTTTGCTGTTGCTTGAGGCTCAGGTGCCCCCCCGCGATCCAGGCCATCACTGGAGGTTAACCCTATAACCACCATACTCCACAGAGAACAATTCACCAGCAACGCTATGGGGGACTTGGTGTCAATTCACAAAGCAGTCGGCTCTGCTGACAACCTTTATAAACTGTCCCTGCAACCCCTCAGTGCAGATGTTTTCATGAGACAACAACAGACATCACCAACCCTTGCTGCCTCTCCAGCTCTACTCCCTGCATCATTGGCCTTTGTGACCCAAAGCACTTACAGCAGTATTGTGAACAATTGCGATGAACCGAAACACAAGAGCCAAACATAAGGTGGCAAAGACAGCCTCTCTCCCATGCAGAAATGGAAACTCTATATTTGCTGTTGCAGCTGCTGGCTATGACAAGTGTCCAGGTGGCAGAGCCCTAGCAAAGCTGTCACCAATTAAAACCAAGTCTTCTGGCTGTATGAATGTTTCACACACAACAGTTGACAGTGATGGTTCTAAGAGCTCTGGTTTGTGGAGTCATATAAGTAGAGCTCTTTTCCTAGGGAAAATGGTGGCGGGCAGGTGCACTGCCTTGCCCCCGCAACATTGGGTGGCCGGGCATGCCAACATCACCCTGGCATGCATACATGATGTTGGTATGCCCTGTGGCATGCTGACGTCACTTGGAAGAAGATGCTCAGATCCTTCGCCTAATGTGCATTGCCTATCTGAACACTGAAATTAAGAAGAAAAGGACTATTGTCCAGGTCAAAATCACGGTAAATTCTGCAATATGTCTGAAACAAACTTGCATGCTGTTTTCTGCCATTCCTACCAAGTCCCCTTCATTGTTACCCTGTAGTCATACATGAATTACTTTAAAGACTGACTTGATATTATCATAGTTTGAAATTCCTTATGAGCATGGAAACGTTTGGAAGCAGTTAAGCGAAAATCATATAAGACCACAGTCTTGTGTACTTTTTACCATCTGCTGTTTATGTTTTTTAAACACTTGGCAAGATCCACAACACAGTAATTTTTAACTAACGTGATTGGTTTTACAATTTCATGCCAGTATTATGTTCTCAAACATAATTTTTAAGAGAAGGTGCTAAAAATGCAGAGTATTCCACCCACCATCATAAGGCTCTTTGTTAAAGTCTCTACAAATGTAAAGACCTTAGGAGCAAAAGCAACCATTGAGCTGAGTTCATTCCTCAACAGTGGACCTCTGGGGGAATATCTAATAGGACACTGTTATATCTGTAAGCCTTTGCCCTGCCTCGTTTTGAACTCCAAGGCCAAACTTGCCAGAGGTTCCATTTAGCTCTTGACTCCCTACTTTAGCATTCCAATCCCCTATAATGAGAAGAACATCCTTCTTTGGTGTCATTTCTAGAAGGTGTTGCAAGTGTTCATAGAATGTTGGGAAAGATGGAGGGCACAAGGAGAAGGGGACGACAGAGGACAAGATGGTTGGACAGTGTTCTGGAAGCTACCAGCATGAGTTTGACCAAATTGCAGGAGGCAGTGGAAGACAGGAGTACTTGGAGTGCTCTGGTCCATTGAGTCACGAAGAGTCGGACGCGACTAAATGACTAAACAAGAACAAATATCTGTAAGACAGCCTAGATGAGCCATTAGCCAGAATGGGGTCCTTCTCACATTAAGCAATAATTTAATATATTAGATAGGTTTACAGGTGTGCATAGCTCTAGCTAACTATGTCCAAAGTAGTGAAATGCTACGGACTCACACTGAGGTTCTATACGACTGAATAACATATGTTTTCTGGAAAGGTATAATAGGAGTTTAGATGAGTGATGCTGTGGAAAAGAGCGCTGGGGAGGGGGGACTAGTACAATGTTATGCCAATCTAGAAAGACAATACCTAGGCTCCAAAAAGACTCATGGACCATATATTGTTGTGTATATATTTACCATTGACTCTATTTGATTTCTTATACCTAATGTTGCTTTTTATGCTCCCAAGCTACTCCAGGCAGCAGCTGGTGGTTCTACAGCAGCAATCCAGCTGACCATTTGTGGGTCATGCACAACTAATTTAAACTCAGAGTATACCCATTTAAAGTTCTGACCATAAAACTGCCATACGCCATCATTCCCATAGGCTTGAATAATATTGGAGTCTACTCTAGGGGAGGTGTTCATGTATCATGTGCTTCTGACCATTCTATCAGCAAAAACACTTCTACTTGCTCCCTGGAATGATTCCACACTCTCCACCAACCTCCACATGGTATTTTGGGGGTTCTCCTGACCCCCCAGAGAAGATATGAAGGATGTACAGTTATGAGTGGGCACAGGAGATGGAGAAAGGCCTGTAGCACTAGTGGGAGTCCCAGCATTGATATCTGCTGGGTTGTTTGTTTTTTTTGTTTTGTTTTTTTATATAATTTTTTATTGATTTTACAATTTTTTTAAAACAATACAAACATATAAAGAGACATACAAACACGTATAATTTCATAACCTTATTCTCATAAACCTTGTTTCTCGGACTCCCCCATACCTCCCCTTTCTGCATCCCAATGTCCACATTTTTTTCAGCAACTTCTAGTGATTCTGTCAAGAATATGTCTTACTAATCTTTCCTTGAATCTATTCTTATATCGCTGAAGCCTTTTCATTCTCTAAGCCTTGACATTTTAGTATTCATCAAGTTTATAATAATCCTTAAGATAAATTTTAAATTTCTTCCAATCTTCTTCCGTCGTCTCCTTCCCCTGATCGCGGATTCTGCCAGTCATCTCAGCCAGTGTCATATAGTCCATCACTTTCATCTGCCATTCTTCCAGAGTGGGTAGCTCTTGTGTCTTCCAATACTTTGCGATGAGGATTCTTGCTGCTGTAGTAGCAATGCCCAAGACAATGCCCAAGAGGAAGGCCTCTGGTTTCTTAGGAAAGGTACATTTAAGTACCTTTTTCATTTCATTATATATCATTTCCCAGAAGGCCTTGATCTTTGGGCACGTCCACCAAAGGTGATGAAAAGTACCTTCAGATTCTTTACATTTCCAACACTTATTGTCAGGCAAATGATAAATCTTTGCTAGCTTGACTGGGGTCATGTACCACCTATAGATCATTTTCATAATATTTTCCTTTAAGGCATTACATGCCGTGAATTTTATCCCGGTGTTCCACAACCATTCCCAGTCAGCAAACATAATGTTATGACCAATGTCCTGTGCCCACTTAATCATAGCTGATTTAACTGTTTCATCTTGTGTGTTCCACTTCAGCAACAAGTTGTACATTCTTGATAAAATCTTAGTATTGGGTTCTAACAATTCAGTTTCTAATTTTGATTTTTCCACCTGGAAGCCAATTTTCCTGTCTTGTTTATACATCTCCATTATTTGATAATAATGGAGCCAGTCTCGTACTTTAGGTTTCAATTTCTCATGGCTCTGTAACTTCAATTTATCTCCTTCTTGTTCCAAAATTTCCCAATACTTTGGCCATTGGGTTGTTTGAATCCAGTCCTATGATCTTAGAAGAAAACCCAAAAACCAGTGCTATGATGCAGTGTAAATTTTATTAGGAATGTAGAAGACAGAATTTCAGTGAACAACAAGCAGGTTTGAACAGGGCAAAATGCAAAAAGCTCATGTGATTGAACAGCTTATTTGTTTCTGAGAGAGGCGATGTATTTAAAGAACATAATTGCTCCGCTCCTTTACAGGAGGTCCCCAGTTACCCAGAAGATCCGGTGCAAATGAGTGTGCTAATTTCATCAACAGAGAGAATAATTCCTGTGCTCTTTCCTCTGCTATAGGAACATATGCCTTGAAGAGCCATAGGGAAATAAATAAATAAACATCAGAGAGGAACATAAATAGTGGGACACAGTGGAGCAAGTTTAGATATAAAGAGATGCATGAAAGATCTAGCTGGGCCTGATTCCCAGGGATGCTGAACATTCCCCCAGCTCCTATTGGGACTGACTAGGATTAGGGTGCTCATCATAGCTAAACTCAGGTGTAGCTATTCTGCTGTTTATCTGGGTCTGTCTTCTTCTCGCTAGTTGATAGTCCATGTGAATTTAGCAGGGGGTGTAACAGATGCTTCCTCTGTCTCCAACGAATCCATAGCGACTCCCAAGTCCAAAACGAGATCCTCTAAGACCACCAGCTCCAAGAGCACCGGCTCCAAGAGAACCAGCTCCTAGGAACCCACTGCCCAAACCACCAGGGGAGCATGGAGCGTTTCCTCCCACGGCCACGGGCTCACAGCTAGCAGAGAGGATGGGTCCTGGGATGGTCACGACAGTGGCGGGTGGCTGGATCATGACCTCTGATGGTGGGATCTGGTTGATGCATGAAGGGGCGACACCAGAAAGAATACCAAGACTAGCAGAAGGGATGCCAGATCCAACCAGGGCACCAGAGCCATAGCCATAGGTGTTGCCAAGGCCAAGGCCACCAAGGCCACCAAGGCCACCAAGACCTGCTGATCCAAAACCGACGACTGGGGTGGAAGCGCAGGATGGGACAGCACAGGATGGTCCACAGTTTGCCATGGCTGAGTGATGGAGATGAGTCTGCAAGGGCATAAGAGGAAGCAGAAGCAAAATTGTAGATAAGAAGTGCTGCAATGTTCAGGAGTTTGGGGAGATATGTAGCCGCACCACCATCACAATACAGAAAAATGTGTTTAAATGTCATCAAAATGTGCATTTATAATCCTAAAAGAAGAAACACATCAGTACTTTATTAAAAGCAGAGATGACAACCCTTCGATGTAGAGAGGTGAGAGTTCCTATAAGTAATGTATGGAGAAGATGTGGTCCTTCAGATATTGCTGGCCCATCTAGTCCTTCATCCTGTCATCACGGTGGCCAGCCAGATGACTTTGAGAAACTCTCAAGCAGGACCTGAAACTCTCTTCCTGAAGTTTCTTGCCACTCCAGTGTTATTCAGAAGCACCACTGCCTTTGGCACATGGAACATAAGCAAAGAACATAGCCAACATGAGCTGGCTCATTGGTTGCATTGCTGAGCTGCTTTACATTCTACCCAAATCTTAGCTCCTGTAATTAGAAGTGGTCAAAGCTACCAAGATGACCTGGACAAGTGAAGCTTACCTGTTCCTTTGAGAAATGAAAAGGCAAGAGAAGCTGATCAGTGAAGCTGTTGGAGGACTCTGGGCTGGTGAGGGCCTTTTATACTGTGTCTGTGGCATCCCTGCTCAATGACATCTCTTTGCTCTCAAGATCCGCCCTCAAAATCTGCTGGTTTCATCATGTGCATAATTACTTTAATAATCACAGCGGTGTCAGGGCCAAGGACTCTGCTGTCCTCAGCTTATTACAATAAATTACTCAGATCGTCTTTTCAAGTTTTCTCTGTCATCTCTCTGGGAATTTTCATTAATATTTTAGTATCATGCCTAGTGACTTGATGTCCCACACTGACGACTGTTGGTCTTAGTGGGACGTATTTGTGAGAAAACATGCACAGGATTTTGAGCTGTTGATTTTGTGTTGTTTTTTTAAAGAATTTTTATTGAAACTTTTCAACATAATACAACAAAAACCAAGCTAATCTGAATAAAATGAAAGAAAAAAAGGATTTGAAACTAAAACTCCCATCATTCCCAATAATTGGTAGTGCCGGCTAGGGCTGATAGGAGTTAGAGTGCAACAACATCAAGTGAGTCCCATAGATTCCTTGCCCCTGTTTTAACTTTGTGGCTTAGGGCCCTCGTATTTATGGGACCGCCTCTCCTGGTATGCCCTGCAGAGGACCTTAAGGTCCATGAGTAATCATAGTTTAGAGGTCCCGGGCCCTAAGGAAGTCAGACTATCCTCCACCAGGGCCAGGGCCTTTTCAGTGATGGCTCCGACCTGGTGGAATGCTCTGTCCCATGAGACTAAGGCCCTGCAGGATTTAACCTCCTTCCGCAGGGTCTGTAAGACAGAGCTATTTCGCCTGGCCTTTAATTTGAATTCAGCCTGATCTTTTATTTCCCTTCTCTTCCCTCCCCCTCCCCTTTTATGAAGATCACCCGCTCTGAGACCCCACAGCTAATTGTCCCCTGGCCTCCTCGCTGGCCCAAGCAGGACCAATTCAGCCAGCTAGCCCTGGTGACTATCTAATGCTTATTTCCCCTAAATTGATTTTTGAATTTTATTGTTATTCATGTTTTTATACTGTATTTTATGCTGCTTTTACAATTAAGTGTTTTAAATTTGTTGTTAGCCGCCCTGAGCCCAGTTTTCTGAACCGGGAAGGGCGGGGTGTAAATATAAAAATATTCTTATTATTTTATTATTAACTGAAACAGTTCCTATGTGTTCTTATTTCTCACCTTGGGCTTCATCCCTCCGAAAGATTCACAGTGTCCACCTACAGTCTACTTCCACAGTCAACTCACAGTCAACCTTCACTCAAGCACCCACAGTCATCAACAGTCGACCATCCACAGACATCTACAGTTAACCCACCCACACTCAGCAGCATCCAATGACATTTGCGGGGCCACTGGTCACACTCTCACACACATTTGGGCCTCATTTTGTATAGATCAGGTCTAATATAAACCTACTGGCTGCTGTTTCTGTAGCACCACATATAAGAATACAATAAGATCCCTATTGATCAAACACAAAGTCTGACTAGTTTTGGACAACAAGATCCTTCTGTGAATCCTCTGAGTAGGGCACAGAAGCAATAATCTATATAGCTCCTCCATTTTCAAGAGCAGTGTACTAGCTATTCCCAGTTAAAAAAAACCAATGAAGTCTTTTCCAGGAATAGCTCGTACACTGTTCTTGAAAATGGAGGAGCTATATCAATTCTTCAGGAGAATTGTAATGTACTAGTGTGTGAGACCTCAAGCTAGCACTGTAATTTGAGATTAAGGGCATTTTTTAGACTAGACAGATCAGACCCAAGTTTGTTGAATGTCATGCAACTCTGTCCATCAACCAGTATCCACCTGTTTGGTAATCTGGGACTGGAGCCCTGTAGGTCCCTTAAGGCACATTGTCTCAGTCTCACCCTCTCTACCACCCTCTGTCTCAAGGGTGATTGAGTATCTGTCTTGCATTCATGAGGTCCCAATTCCTGGCACCTCCAAGTAGGGCTGGGAAAGGTTTCCTGTCTGAAGACTTGGAGAGTCACTGCCAGTCAGTGTAAACAACACTGAACTGGATGGACCAACGGTCTGACTCAGCACAATGCAGCTTCCTATATTCCTATTTCAATCATGCTTTACTTAATTCAAAGCTACACCTTTCAGTGTGGTTTCACAATCAATCCCTCTTCAGATCTGTAGGAGAGACAGAAGGGGGGGGGGTTCAGGGTGTGAGGCTGAGAAAGATGGGAGCTGTCCCAAGTGGGAGCTGGGAAGGCATGGATCTCTGTGAATTGAAGATTAAGACAGAAGGTTGATAAAATATAAAAATGTGTTTCTTTTTCCCCTCCTCCTCCCTCTTTTTCTTTTTCTTATTTTGCTCTCTTTAGAAATTACCTTTGTTTGGTTTTTATTGTATTATAAGTTGAAAACGTTTAACAAAATTGATTTTTCTTTAAAAATTCCTCTCCTCATGGAACATAGGTCATTTGAGCTCTGGAAGCAGAATAGGGGATCTCCTAGCAACTCTCAGCACCCCTGGGAAACTACAGCTCCCAGAATTCTTTGGGGGGAGCAATGATCTCCTAGCAACTCTCAACACCCCTGGGAAACTACAGCTCCCAGAATTCTTTGGGGGGAGCAATGACCATGTGGTATCATAGCGCTGTGAGTGTGGTTGGGAAGAAAAGCTCCTCTCTATCCACTGTGTCATCACTCCACAAAATTATTTCATTCACTGTTACTTGTTCTAAACCAGGCAAAAGCAAACCCGGCCCTCCAGATGTTTTGAGACTACAACTCCCATCATCCTTGACCACTGGTCCTGTTAGCTAGGGATGATGGGAGTTGTAGTCCCAAAACATCTGGAGGGTGCTGAGTTTGCCTATGCCTGTTCTAAACAAAAGAGTGGCAAGCAAGTAACTATGGAAAGTTGTTCCAGTCCCCTGATCATTTTGCTTACCCCCTTTTCCCCAGCTCAACAATATACTTTTTGAGATATTCAAAAAGAATTGTGAATGTATCTCTTCCTTTATGAGAGAGCGGGTGGCGCTGTGGGTTAAACCACAGAGCCTAGGACTTGCCGATCAGAAGGTCGGTGGTTCGAATCCCTGTGATGGGGTGAGCTCCCGTTGCTCGGTCCCTGCTCCTGCCAACCTAGCAGTTTGAAAGCACATCAAAAAGTGCAAGTAGATAAATAGGTACCACTCTGGCGGGAAGGTAAATGGTGTTTCCGTGCGCTGCTCTGGTTCACCAAAAGTGGCTTAGTCATGCTGGCCACATGACCTGGAAGCTGTACGCCGGCTCCCTCGGCCAATAAAGCAAGATGAGCACCGCAACCCCAGAGTCAGTCACGACTAGACCTAATGGTCAGGGGTCCCTTTACCTTTACCTATATCTCAAAAGGGACATCTGTGAGAACAGGCCACTGGACTAGATGGGCCATGTTATGGGAAGCTGGGCTGAAGTGTTCATTAAACTCCACAAATTTGCTACATGGACACTTCTGAGAGATTAGGTCTTTATTGTGTAATATGTAATATCCGATCTGTCACTAGAAAAGATGGTGGAGTGTCGGGACTCCATAACAGGAGCTTCGTCTTGCAGCCATGTTCTTATTAAATCTCAGCCTGGCATTTAGTTCTTGGCATGAACAGTCTATGAGAGAAGTTTGCTTTGATGGGCACTTTGATCTGGGAAAATGGCTCCGAAAAAATGCCAAGCTTCTGAGGAAGCAAATATCCTGTGTTTGTTTTTGTTTGATTTGTTGTTCTAGGAAACTTCAAAGAAAGGTACGGGGTGCTTAGCCATGCAAGATGCAGCGGCAGGTTGAATCATTCTCAGTTTCAGTCTCTGTCAGTTATAAATATGGGAATTAATAAAACTGTGGGCTAGGAACCTGCCTCAAATGTTTAGCTTGAAAGCAGGGTTCAGCAGAAGCTCAGAGCCTTGGAAATTGCCTTATATCAAACCATACTATTGTATTGCCTATACAGTATTGTCTACACCATGGGCAGGTGTAATGGGTTTAGGGGTTGCTCGTGCGTAAGTGGCCGCCACTCCTGGCTAGGTTACCTGGTTAACCCTTTCTGACTGAACAGCCTCCAGCATCGTGACTGTCTCAGTCGCTGGCAGAATCCGTCAGTGGGCGTTTCTTAAACTTCTTCCAGCACAAAAGTTCCTTGACGCCAAGTCTCCTCCTACTCTCCCTGTGCGGAAGTCTTCTGCGCAGGGAGGGTGTGGGCAGTGGAGTACCCGTACTCTCTCCGCTGGTCTCCGGCGAGGAGTCTTGGGGCCTCCTCCCCGATTCCCCCATCTGCCCCCCTTCTCTACTGGTGTTACGCTGATTTCCTTCCCCAGCAGACGGGCTCCCTCTTTCCCTACTGGGATCCTCTCCGCCATCCCTTTGGAGCCTTCCCTCCACTTCTAGCTCCGGTGGCAGTTCCCTGACAGTAGGCAAACTAAGGTCCGTGGGCTGGATCAGGCCCAATTGCCTTCTGGATCTGGGCCGTGGAAGGCCCAGGAATCGCCATGCGGATCGCCAGCATGCACATTCTTTCTCTCTCCCTCACACGGCGGCAGTGGTGGCGGCTCCACCTTCCCTCCTCCTGGCTTCTCCCCGCCCTGCCTAGAGGAGGAAGGGGGCTGGGCTTTGTTGGTGCCAGCAGCAACGGGTGCTAAAGCGGCCCCCATTTTAAGCAGCCCCTCTCTGGAGGGGCAAGTATGGAGCTGGATGTGGGGCTAGGTGGGCCTTTGGTTTATGGCCTAATCCAGCCAGGCTCTTTCTGGGTTATGATGATGGGTGGCTTGTGTTCAGTGATGCCTCCACATGGCCTCTTTGCAAAGTTTCCCTGCTTTATTTGATCTGAAATGAAGCTGGTGGAACATTATCTCAGTGAGGGGAGAAGGAAGATCAATATGTTGGGATGTGCAGTGCAGTTACTGTGAGAATCTAACAACAGTTTCATTAAAGACAAATTGCTCCAACTCTTCACGGCTATTATTAAAGTAATCTGGTGTGTGATGCTGATGGGGCAATTTGTCGGCAGCTAATTAGGACAACAGGGGAAGAAAAAAAGAAAACCACCACTGTGTCCTGAAACCACAGACCAGTGAGGCTGAGAGTATATAAACTCATGGCTTGGAGAACTTTTCCATCAGTTCCACCAGAGCTTCCGACATCTCTCAGCTTTCTATTGCTTGGAAAGGCAGGTAAGAGGGCTGACTCCAGAAGGGGTTTTTGGAATACCATTTGTCACTTTTCTAAGACATATCTGTCTCCATCCATCTCTTCCTCTCTGTTTTGCTTTAAAAAATATGCATGGCATGGTGATTCTTTGAGCTAGTTCAATCCACAGAATGGGTGTTTCTTGCAAAATGGAAGTTGAATTCCGACATGAAGATATTTGTCAGATGCAACCTTACTCTTTGGTTGAGGCTGTGGCCCTCCATATATTATAGGGCTGCAACTCGTGTCAGCCCCACTCAGCAGACATGATGGTCACGGATGATGGAGCTGTTCTCCAGGAACAACTAGAATAGATGGATGCAGTTCCTTATCCCTGGTACACAGTAAACAGGCAGACACTCATGGTCAGGCTGTCTCTCCCCGCATCCATCCCTGCCACTCCTCCAATCCTTGCATTCCTTGCACTGTCGGGACAGGCATCTGTTTCGCCAACATGAAAGCAAGAAACTGCACCAAATGGGAATTTGGTTTATCCAGCAAAGCTTATCTTAAATTGTTCCCACAGATTGTATGGACATTGTTTCCATGACTGTGGACATTGCTTCCATGAGACCTTCAATGGCTACTAGGCATGACACCTTTGCTGTGCCATCCATGGCCAAAAGCAGTAATGCTTCAGAATAACGGAGGGAGGTGGGTGCTATTGTGCTTGTGTTCTACTTACAAGGCTCCCCTCAGGAAGACCACAGTGAGAATGCTGGATTAGATGGGCCATTGGGTAACCTAACTTAGGCTTTAATGCATTGTAGCACTTCTTATCTATAGTATTGTTTCTGCTCCTTCCTGTGTCCTTGTAGACTCACCTCCATCACTCAGCCATGGCAAACTGTGGACCATCCTGTGCTGTCCCATCTTGCGCTTCCACCCCAGTCGTCGGTTTTGGATCAGCAGGTCTTGGAGGCATTGGTGGCCTTGGTGGCCTTGGTGGCCTTGGCCTTGGCGACACCTACGGCTATGGCTCTGGTGCCCTGGTGGGATCCGGCATCCCTTCTGCTAGTCTTGGTATTCTTTCTGGTGTCGCCCCTTCATGCATCAACCAGATCCCACCATCAGAGGTCGTGATCCAGCCACCAGCCTGCATCATGACCATCCCAGGACCCATCCTCTCTGCTAGCTGTGAGCCAGTGGCCGTAGGAGGAAATGCTCCATGTTCCCCTGGTGGTTTGGGCAGTGGGTTCCTAGGAGCCGGTTCTCTTGGAGCCGGTGCTCTTGGAGCTGGTGGTCTTAGAGGATCTCGTTTTGGACTTGGGAGTCGCTATGGATTCGTTGGAGACAGAGGAAGCATCTGTTACACCCCCTGCTAAGTTTACATGGACTATCAACTAGCGAGAAGAAGACAGACCCAGATAAACAGCAGAATAGCTGCACCTGAGTTTAGCTATGATGAGCACCCCAATCCCAGTCAGTCCCAATGGGAGCTGGGGTTCAGCACCCCTGGGAATCAGGCCCAGCTAGATCTTTCATGCATTTCTTTGCTATCTAAACTTGCTCCCACTTTTTATATTCCTCTCCAATGTTTGTTTGTTTATTTGCCTAGAGCTCTTCAGGGCATATATTCCTATAGCAGAGTAAAGAGCACAGGAATTATTCTCTCTGTCAAGGAAATTAGCACCTCAGTTGCACCGGAACTTCCAGGTAACTGAGGACCTTATGTAAAGGAGAGGAGCAATAATATTATTTAAATACATCACCTCTCTCAGAAACAAATAAGCTGTTCAATTGCATGAGCTTTTTCCATTTTGCCCTGTTCAAATCTGCTTGTTGTTCACTGAAATGGTTGTCTTCTATATTCCTAATAAAATTTACACTGCATCATAGCACTGGTTTTTGGGTTTACTTCTAAGATCATAGGACTGGATTCTAACAACCCACCATTCCAGCAGAAATCAGCACTGGGACTCCCACTAGTGCTACAGGCCTTTCTCCATCTCCTGTGCCCACTCATAACTGCACGTCCTTCATATCTTCTCTGGAGGGTCAGGAGAACCCCCAAAATACCATGTGGAGGTTGGTGGAGAGTGTGGAATCATTCCAGGTAGCAAGTAGAAGTGTTTTTGCTGATAGAATGGTCAGAAGCACATGACACATGAACACCTCCGCTAGACTATACTCCAATATTATTCAAGCCCATGGGAATGATGGCGTATGGCAGTTTTATGGTCAGAACTTTAAATGGGTATACTCTGAGTTTAAATTAGTTGTGTATGACCCACGAATGGTCACCTGGACTGTTGCTGTAGAACCACCAGCTCCTGCCTGGGGTAGCGGGAGCATAAAAAGCAACATTAGCTATAATATATCAAATAGAGTCAATGGTAAATATATACGCAACAATATATGGGGCCATATATGAGTCTTTTTGGAGCCTAGGTATTGTCTTTCTAGATTGTGTGGCGAGTTCCCGCCTCCCACCAGAAGGAATAAAGACACGTGACACAACTATATTAGGTTAATGGGCAAAAATTGGCCACAACTTTATTGGTTACAGGTGATGAGCGGTATTGGCTTAGGCATTGGTCCTATCCGACTATCCGGCTTCAGCCTGATTGCTAGAAGACTGGGAAGGGTTAACACCAGCAGGGGGAGCCCTGCTGATGCACATAAACTAGGAGCTTCCCTGGGGTCTTAGGCCCTCACCTCCATAGGCTTCGGACAAGGCCACGCCCCCTGGAATCCTTTACCGGACTACCCTTCAATATTTGGGGGAGGTGATGGCACTCCTCCTCCCCAACACATCTACATAACAATACCCCTACCAATGCCTAACCGCCAAAACCGAAGAAGTTGTGACGATTTGCTATGAGGTAGGCAAAAAAACCAAATGGCTGGTGCCAGTTTGCCAAGTGGAAAAATTCCTACCAGGCCCCTTAACGGCGACCAACTGAAGTTCATAGCAAGGTCAAAGAAGAAACCATGAAGGGCAGGAGGGTGGGAAATCACCCCAGTTGAGCAGCCAAAGAGGGAGATCCTCTCCCACGCTTGCCTTAAATGTGGCAAGCCACACCCCCTGAGCCAGCCAATTGGCTGGCCAGGCAATGATGAGGCAGAGGATTCCCCAGATCATGCGGGGCTGGAAGCCAGCCTCCGCATGCGTGTTGGAGGCGTGAGCCCGCAACACCACCGCCTCCCGAGGTCGGAAGTGGCTTTGGCATAACATTGTACTAGTCTCCCCTCCCCAGCACCCTTTTCCACAGCATCACTCACCTAAACTCCTATTATACCTTTCCAGAAAACATGTTATTTAGTTGTATAGAACCTCAATGCGAGTCTGTAGCATTTCACTACTTTGGACAGAGTTTGCTAGAGCTATGCACACCTGTAAATCTAGCTAAAAAGTGGTACCTTGGTTTACAACCATAATCCATTCCGGTGGTCCATTTGTAAACCAAAACAGGTGGTAACCCAAGGCGCGCCTCCAAAAAAAATCTGTTCGTAATCCAAAAAAAATGGGCTGTAATCCAAAAAAAGGTTGCAAACTGGGACACACACTTCTGGGTTTGAAATGTTAATAATCCAAAATGTATGCAAACCAAGACGTATGCAAACCAAGGTACCACTGTAATTTAAATTATTGTTTAATGTGTAGAAGAGTAGAAGAGTGCAAGGGCGACGCACCTCCCCAAAAAGCTCCAAGAGGAGTATTGGGGTGTCTCAGGGTCCTGCTGCTCACTGATGGCACATTGGCATAGTCTGTCCCTGCCACTGTACTGAAAAGTGCGTTAAGGGGGGGGGGGAGCCGAGCCCACCGGTAAGCCAGTCACCAAAGCAGCTCCATAGAGGAAAGCCTCTGATCCAGCCACGAGCGGTTACCTTTCCAGTACATTGAGCCAATTGAAAGGTGAGGAGGATGATCAGTTTAATTTGACTAATTTAATTCAGCAAAGCGGGAGGGGAAAAAGGAAATCTACTTCCCTTTTGGGGTCTTCGAGCACGAATCCATACAAGTGAAGTGCTGATGAAGTTTACTTTGGAAGACAAGTTAACTAATGAACAATAAGGACTAAAAGGTTTTACACAGCTTTCGTTTCAACCTGCGGGTCCCCAGATGTTGTTGGACTACAACTCCCATCATCCCTGAGCTCTGGCCTTGCTAGCTAGGGGTGATGGGAGTTGTAGTTCATCAACGTCTGGGGACCCACTGGTTGAGAAAGGCTGGTTTATATCAATCTCAATTTTTAAAAAAAGCAAACTTGACTTGAATTCAATTTGAACCTGAACTTATCTTATGGCGCTAATGAACTTGACTGAAAATGGAGGTTAAACCTGAGAAGGATTACAATGTTATTTAATGGAAGAATACTATAATTTTCTTCTCTGGAAGAAAGACAGGACTGACTCTCTGAATTTTTTTTACCTTTGGGAAAGAGTTTCTGGGCTTTTCAGAGTCACTGAAGATAATGGAGTTAGAATTGTGGACTTATTTTATTAAAAGGCATCAGCTGGTTAAAAATCAAGATTGAAAGAAGAGGACGATAATACCCATAGCTAATATTGGACTAAATCGGATTTAAAATAAAAATCAGTTTTATTTATATTGGACACTAAAAATTACTTTGGTGTGAAGGAATGTTAAGATTTGGATATATAATTGTTAAATTTTGTATCTGTGAGCAATGTGGGAGGAGGGGAGGGAAGAGGTTAGAAGTACAGTGGTACCTCGGGTTACAGACGTTTCAAGTTACAGACGCTTTAGGTTACAGACTCCGCTAACCCAGAAATAGTACCTCAGGTTAAGAACTTTGCTTCAGGATGAGAACAGAAATTGTGCGGTGGCAGCGGGAGGCCCCATTAGCTAAAGTACCTCAGGTTAAGAATAGTTTCAGGTTAAGAAAGGACCTCCAGAATGAATTAAGTTCTTAACCTGAGGTACCACTATACTGGTTTTCTCTACTGAATACAGTGGTACCTCGGGTTAAGTACTTAATTCGTTCCGGAGGTCCGTTCTTAACCTGAAACTGTTCTTAACCTGAAGCACCACTTTAGCTAATGGGGCCTCCTGCTGCTGCCGTGCCGCTGGAGCACGATTTCTGTTCTCATCCTAAAGCAAAGTCCTTAACCTGAAGCACTATTTCTGGGTTAGCGGAGTCTGTAACCTGAAGCGTATGTAACCTGAAGCGTATGTAACCCGAGGTACCACTGTATAGCAAAATGACTTTGACCAAGTACTGATAAAGTTAAAAATAACACTTTCCTTGGTGGAAAGGACTCTTTGCTTTGAAATTTAACCATGTAGAGGAAGCTGGGAAACAGGGAGAGAAACCCCCCCCCCAATACCAGATTAGAAATGGCAGAAGAAGGAAAATGTTGGTAATGCAGTTTCTCAAATTTGAAAAAAAACCCGATTTACTTTCAGAGGCAGTGGGACAATTTAAAGAGGGGAATGTAAAAACCACTAAGGTGGGAATAGTAGAGGAATGAGGTTCGAGGAAAATGCAAGGATAAGTAAGGGTGGTCCAAGATAAAACTGGCATCCCGTGTGAATAAATTTGGGAGGCTTTGACTGTGATGAAGATGAAACAGGAAGGGAGGGCAAATTGTATGAAAGGCTACTATATGTGGTGGTAGTGTAAAGTTATCAAAAAGGCCTGGGAAATGACATATAAAGACTTGAAGACAATGTTGAAAATGATTTTTTGTTAAAAAAAAACAGAAGCCATGATATTAAAAAAGGGAAATGTTTAATGCATATTTTTCAAGTGTTGTGTATAGACTTCCACATTAGTAAAACTTACAAAAATCACTTGTATTAAGATGAGTAAGGTTTTAACATTGGACTGTTAAGAATACAGTGGTATCTTGGGTTATGAACTTAATTCATTCCGGAAGTCCATTCTTAACCTGAAACCATTCTTAACCTGAGGTACCACTTTAGCTAATGGTGCCTCCCGCTGCTGCCATGCTGTCAGCGCACAATTTCCGTTCTCATCCTGGGGCAGAGTTCTCAACCCGAGGTACTACTTCTGGGGTGGCAGAGTTTGTAACCCGAAGTGTTTGTAACCTGAAGCGTTTGTAACCCAAGGTACCATTAATAAAACATTGATATTTTAATGTTGTATTTTAATCTTGTTCTTAAGTTGTATTCATTAAACTTGTTTTTATTATTGCTTGTTAGCCACCCTGAGCCAGGCCTGGGCTGGGGAGGGCGGGGTATAAAAATTTATTATTATTATTATTATTATTATTATTATTATTATTATTATTATTACCACTGTATAATGTTTAA
This sequence comes from Podarcis liolepis, assembly GCF_965112155.1. Taxonomy (NCBI): domain Eukaryota; kingdom Metazoa; phylum Chordata; class Lepidosauria; order Squamata; family Lacertidae; genus Podarcis; species Podarcis liolepis. The sequence continues at coordinate 7,163,130 of NC_139566.1, forward strand.
CAGACGTGCATGAATAAGCATATAACAATGGAACCAAGAGGGGAAGTGGAGGGAAGTCAATTGAGTTAAAATTTATGATATGTTTGTAGTGTGTGTTTTTCTTTTTTGTGTCATTATAAAATCAATAAATTGTATTTAAAAAACAACAGCAGAGTATCTGCACCACCATGGAGTCCTCTGCCATATCTTCTATTGCTCTTCTCTCAGAACAGCTGTCAACGTTTCCCTTTTTAAAAGAGAAATTCCCTTATTCTGAATAGGATTCCTTGCAAGAAAAGGGAAAAGTTGACAGCTATGTCTCTCAGGCCTTTGGCAGACTTCTGGCATCAAAGACAACAGAGGTATTAGAACAATTGGTTAAATCCTTTGAGACTAAAAAGACAGTGGTCAATTTTTTATAGATATTTGGTATCAGTAAATCAATTTGAAATAATAATAATAATAATAATAATAATAATAATAATAATAATAATAATAATTTATTTATACCCCGCCCTCCCCAGCCAAGGCCGGGCTCAGAGCGGCTTACAAGAAATAATAAAAACAAGATGAATGATTGCAACTTAAAAACAAAAATAAAATACAACATTAAAATAATGGAACATTAAAATATTAAAATGTAGCCTCATCGCAGGAGGAGAAGGAAAAGAAAAAAAGAAAGAGAGGGAGGGAGGGAATCAAATTGGCTCCAAGCCAAAGGCCAGGCGGAACAACTCTGTCTTACAGGTCCTGCGGAAAGAAATCAGATCCTGCAGGGCCCTGGTCTCATGAGACAGAGCGTTCCACCAGGTCGGAGACAGTGTTGAGAAGGCCCTGGCTCTGGTTGAAGCCAATCTAACTTCCTTAGGGCCTGGGACCACTAGGGTGTTGTTATTTATGGACCTTGAGGCTCTCCGTGGGGCATACCGGGAGAGGCGGTCCCGTAGGTATAAGGGTCCTACACCATGAAGGGCTTTAAAGGTCAAAACCAGCACCTTAAATCTGAGCCTGTACTCCACCGGGAGCCAGTGCAGCTTGAAAAGCACTGGGTGAATATGCTCCCATGGCAGAGACCCCGTGAGGAGCCTCGCTGCAGCATTCTGTACCCGCTGAAGTTTCTGGGACAGCTTCAAGGGCAGCCCCACGTAGAGCGAATTACAGTAGTCAAGCCTGGAGATGACCGGCGCATGGCCAGGTTGGGGAATTTACAGAATCTAAGAAATGAATGGAATGTTCATTAAATGTTTCTCAAATCCAAATTTGAAGATTTCCCCAATTGCTGAGCATACCATCTTAAAACAACAGTGATAGCTCTCTCTGAATTTCTTGGTTCTATGCCTTATCAATATTCTCTGTTGGTAAGTACCCCCATGATATCCCTTTCACCTCCTCCAATGTTCAAGGGTTCTGTTGGTCTCTAGATGGCAAGTTCTGGAAATACTTGCTGCACTGTTAACAGGATGGTGGATGCTTGAACCAGTCCAAGAGGATATGTGTTAGGTTCTTAAGGCTGTGACCCTGAACCGACTTACTTTTGAGTAAGTTGCATTGAACTGTATGGAAAGGAATTTATTTCTTGATAGACATGTATAGGATTGTGCTGCCACATAAAAGAATAACCAGAAAGCCAGTGCTATGATGCAGAAAAAGTTTTATTGGGAATTTCAAACAGTAAAAGTATTCAAGTGAATACTAAGCAAGACAACAAAGCAAAAAAGAACACATTCCAGTGAACAGCTTCTCCTTTAGAATTATTATTTTTTTTAGGCTGGAGGAAGAGTAGGGGGTTCTACATTTATAGAACGTTCTTTCCACCTTCCTTTACATTAAGTCCCAATTACACATATTTACACTCGCATGCTAATTTCATAGACATAGTGAATGGATCTTGTGCTTTTCTTCCCAATGCGAACTGGTGTGTTTCAAAGAGACGTAGGCAAATAAATACCATAGTAACTAGTAGGGAAAAGTGAGATAAAATTAAACTGAAAACAGATGCATGTTCTAGATGGGCCTGATTACAAGGGATACAGAACACTCTCCCAGCTCCCATTGGGACTGCCTAGGGAGTTTGGGTGCTCAGCATATCTAAAATCAGACCGAAATAGTCCACCACAGATCTCTTTTTCTTTCCTCCTTGTTGACAGACCGTGAGAGCTTAGCAGGGGGTGTAGCAGATGCTGCCTCTACGCCCCACAAACCCATAACGGCCACGGCCCCCCAAACCACCAGAGCTAGACCCCAGAAGACCTGCACCACCATAGAGCCCTCTGCCAAATCCGCCGCCAAATCCGCTGCCAAATCCGGATCCGTAACCTCCAGCAGCACATGGGGTGTTGCCTCCGACAGACACAGGCTCACAACTGGCAGAGAGGATGGGTCCGGGGATGGTCACGATGGAGGCAGGTGGCTGGATGACGACCTCTGATGGTGGGATCTGGTTGACGCATGAAGGCTGGACTCCAGAAAGAATACCAAGACTGGCAGATGGGACGCCGGATCCAACCAGGGCACCAGAGCCATAGCCATAGCCAGAACCATAGCCAAATCCACCGCCAAGGCCACCGCCAAATCCACCGCCAAGGCCACCGCCAAAACCACAGCCAAGGCCGCCTGATCCAAAACCAACGACTGGGGTGGAAGCACAAGATGGGACGGCGCAGGAAGGTCCACAGTTAGCCATGGTTGAGTCTGGAAAGACATAGGCAGGCACATATTATAGCCAAGAAACATTGCAATTCACAACAGCAATGAAAACTATGGGTTGCATCCAACTACCAATCTGAGTCGACATGTCTATTGATTAAATGGGTCTACATGGAAAAACATGGAATACATAGAGAAACATGGAATACAGCCCTATGTATTCTCAGTGGCACAGTATATCAAGAGAGGGATATACCAGACCATGTACTGAGCATCTTTATTTCCCCCCTGGTTAGATCTGAAGCTGGTGTTGCCAGTCTTTTGAGGCCAGTAGGGACATTTTATTCTTGACAATTGTTCCCATGGAGTAAGGGGAGAAGTGGCGTATCAGAAATTGACTACCATATCTGAAGAACCGGGAAAAGAGGCAGGGGCATAATTTCAGTTCAACAACACCTGTGGACTCAAGGTTGAAACACTGGTGCAGGGAGTTCAGAGCTAGATGATCTAACAGCCAATACCATGATGGTTATGCTCTGCCTCACTAGTTACAGGCATCATGCTTCTGAATACCATTTGCTGGAAACTTCAGAAGGGGAGAGTGCCATTGCATGTGGGTCTTACGGATGGGTTTTCAACAGGCCTCTGATTGGCCTGTGTGAGAAAAGGATGCTGAACAACAAGAGCCATTTGCCTGGTCCAACAGCAGCCCCCAATACTGCTATTTAGATGAGGATTCTGAAAGAAATCTCTACCCTCTCGCACACAGAATTACATCTCTATTTCCAAAGAGAGAAAAAATATTAAATCAGTTTTAAGTTTGTATCATAAGTAGACTCTCCAAGCATAGAGGGTAAAACATGCTGAGAATGTGGCATTCTAAATCCCCAGCTAACTGTTGAAAGGTGTTGGAAATTCAATAGAGCTAGATATGTGTGTGGAAGTCTAAGAGATATACTTCAAAGGAACTAGGTAGCACAAATACCCCATGGAGATTTAGTATAAATGTGCATTAGTATTTTAAATCTCTGAGTCTAGTCCTACATTGGCAGGTATAAGTACAGTGGTACCTCGGGTTAAGAACTTAATTCGTTCCGGAGGTCCATCTTAACCTGAAACTGTTCTTAACCTGAAGCACCACTTTAGGTAATGGGGCCTCCCGCTGCCGCCGCGCTGCCAGAGCACGATTTCTGTTCTTATCCTGAAGCAAAGTTCTTAACCCGAGGTACTATTTCTGGGTTAGTGGAGTCTGTAACCTGAAGCACCTGTAACCTGAAGTGTCTGTAACCTGAGGTACCACTGTAAATGGGAGTAAACTGGAGCTTCTTCCGAGATGAATCAGTGTAACTATTCTAAATGCTCTCCATAAAGAATCACAGAACTGTAGCTTTTTACACCATCAATTCCTATCTCCCTGGTTTGATGCAGGCAATCCAGACCTCCAGTGCAGGAGATATTGACTACCCAACTCTCTAGTCAATCGCTTCCTTCATCAAACCAATCGGTTTCTTTGGGGAAGGATTCTGGCTCTGTTTAAAGCATCTACTTTGTATGCAAAAGGTCCTAGTTCAACACCCAGCATCTTCAGGTAGGGGTGACAGGTACACCCAGTGTGGAACCCAGTGTAGACTAGTTGTGGGGAATCTTTTACCCTCCAAGGACTGCTGAACTACTACATCCATCATCCCTGGCCATTGGCCATGCTTGCTAAGGATGACGGGCGCTATGGTTCAGCAACCTCTGGAGGACCAAAGGTTTCCCACTCCTAGTGTAGACAATACTGAGACCAATCATCTGACTTGATATAAGACAGCTTCCTATGCTCCCTGCTTTCCTACAAACTGTGCTATGTCCAACCAAGATTGGCCTTCCTCCAGCTTTTACCCATTTGATCTATGCAAGGACTTGGACAAGCCAAGCTTACCTGTGTTGTTTTGATGAGTGGGAAGTTGAGAGATGATGAGAGGTGAAGCTGTTGGTGAACTGTGGAAGAAGGAGAGCTTTTATACCATCCTCACGGAGTCCCTAATGGTTAAGAAACGCCCCTTCACACTTAATGTCTCAATTATCCACGATCAAAATCTGCTGCTTCCATCATAGTCTAAAATTGCTTTAATAAGCCAAACGTTGTCAGGATGCCAACTCTGTAATCAGCTTATTACACAACATGTTCATTTTTTCCTTCCATGTCTTCCCTCCGGGAATTGTTCACTGTATTCCGTTGGCTTGGGAAGGAATCTCGTTGGGGGAAAAAGTGGGCCTTATTTCCTTTTCGTTCTGTTTTTAAATATACAGCATTTTTAAACAAATAAAAATGCAAAGAAACAGCAACTACAACAGAGCCCAGGGACAGTCCCGGATTTACAAAAGCTCACTCGGTTTCTGATTTGGTCCCAGAATGTCCCACTTTTCCCTAGGATTTCCCTATTTTCATTTGATAAAAGTTGAAGGGTATGGAGTTATGCAACCCCTGAGCCTAAGAGATAAGTAATTATACAACCTTTAGAAGACACCCAAAAGCAACCCTGTATAGGAACATTTTAAAATGTCTAATTTTTATTATGTTTTTATATATGTTGGAAGCCGCTCAGAGTGGCTGGGGCAACCGAGAATCTCTAGCCATTTTGGAAATACAATTACAGAAAAGGGTGTGCAGGTCCCCTCAAAGCAATTTCTTTGACATCAGACATGAGCGTGGTGGGGACCTTGTATATTTTTCTGGAAGCTGCAGTTATTCAACTTTTCAAAGTCACAATTTCAAGAGTTCCCTTGTTTGTTAAAGAGTTGATTGTTAAAGCACCCTGGAAATTGTAATTCTGTGCTGGGAATAGGGGTCCCCTAACAACTTTTTGCCCCCTTAACAAACTGCAGTTACGTACCATTCTTTGGGGACTTTAAATATCCATAACTATTTAAAGCAGCCTAATGATGCTTCACCTATATAGATGAGATGGGCCTATATCTTTTTTTAAAAAAAAATGCAGACTGATTCAGATGAATTGAACTTAAGATGGGGGATATGAGAAACGGAGAGAGATTGAAATTCCAGTGTTCCCAGGATTCATTGGGGGAAGCCATGGTGATTGTGCTAATGGATATTGTCAGTGGCTCCCAGGGCCGGATTTAGGTTTGATGAGGCCCTAAGTTGCTGAAGGTAATGGGGCCCTTTATATGTCCAGCTGTCCTTTGTCAACAACAAATTGTCACTGTTTTTTGTGTTGAATATATGCTATACAGTAATTTATGGACCTAATAGGTATCAAAAGCCATTTGCACGTAACAAAATATGTATTTTATCAAAGTAACTGTTGAACTGAAATACTCTTAAGAAGAAGTATATTAATAGTGAAATACAATAATAATAAGAATATTAATAATGAAATAATTATTAAGCTCTAACTTAAAATGATTTTTTTATTCATAACAAACTTAATAATGCAAACACATTGGCATTTGGCAATAACAAAAGTTGCTTTAGAAACACAGTTTACAAAGACCCATAATCTAATCTCTAGAAACTTGCTATAACATGAAATAATAATAGGTGTAAATATATGATGCAAACTACGAACAATTATAAATATCATTATTAATATGAAATTAAGTGTTATAACCTGTACAATGCAATTGTAGTTAATACAATGCATTTTTTATAACATCAATATCACCATAGTAGTCCACACTGTTCATTGGGACAGCAGACCTTATTTGGTGTTTTTTTTTTCTTATATTTTGGAAATGTACATCCAGGTTTTCTCCTTTAATTTTTTTGGGGGGGCCCCCAAGAGAGTGGGGCCCTAAGCTATAGCTTGTTTAGCTTATACGTAAATCCAGCATTGGTGATGCCTGATCAGCTGAATAGTGTGAACCTAACAGGGCAATTCCGGAGTCAGCAATCTTAACAGGAGAAAAACCCACAAGCAACCTTGTGGCTAGAAGATCATCTCCCTGCTTTGATGCCTTCCGCTGGAGTCAAGTGTCAGGTGTTGGCTGTTTGGGTTTCCTGCTAGAGGATTCTTGTTGGCTTTCCAAAATTGCCGACAAGATCAGAAGAAACCAACAAAGCAAGTTAAGTGCCATGACCCCATGCAATCCTGCATTCCAGCATTAATTGAGCCACTTTGCCCTGCTTGTAATTATTTGCCCATAAAGAAAATTGTAGTGTGTGCTTGTTAAAATGCTCAGTTTATTTAATTCAAATTGTCTGAATGTTTTTTCCCAGGGTTTAATGCAAGACAAGCTTAAAGTTTGCACAGGTTTGACTTAATCGTTCCTCCTTGACTTTTCTTAGCAAAGATTTCAAATTTGTGAGTTACACAATTCTCAAGATTATACTTCCTACAAGGAGCAAACAAAAATTACACAGAAAGGGGTCTCTTGTGTATGCAATCCAATGTAAACAAGCAGAGCTCACACAGCTTTGCCACTGGTCTTCGCAGCCTGTAGTCTACGGGCAGAGAAGGACTGGTGTCAAAACTCTGTAGAACATCTCCCCTCCTGCTGAGTGAGAGGGGAGAGGCATTCTGCCACCCTGCTTTGCTGCCAGGCAGGGAGGGGAGATCTCTCTCACATACATCTGGTGGTGTGACGCATCTTTCCATTGGCAAGCAATCTCAGCTAGAGCATCCATGACAGATGGCCATCCAACTTCTGCTTAAAAACCTCCAAGGAAGGAGAGTCCACAGTCTCCCAAGGAAGACAACTCCACTGTCAAACAACTCCTACTGTCAGAAATTTCTTCCTGATGTTTAGTCAAACTCTTTCTTGTAACTTCAATCCATTGGTTTGAGTCCTACCCCCCAGAGCAGGAGAAAACAAGCTTGCTCCCTCTTCCATGTGACAGCCCTGGAGATATTTGAAGATGGCTATCATATCTCCTCTCAGTCGCCTCTTTTCCAGACTAAACATACCCAGTTCCTTTAACCGTTCCTCATAAGGCTTGGTTTCCAGACCCTCTGTCATCTTGGTCACCCTCCTCTGCACACATTCCAGCTTGTCAACATGTATCTTAAATAGTGGCACCCAGAACTGGACATAGTATTCCAAGTGTGGTCTGACCAAGGCGGAATAGAGTGATAATATTACTTCCCTTGATCAGGACACTATATTTCTGTTGATGCAGCCTAATCCCGGATTCCAACCCTACTATCCAGTATAAAGATTTAATTCTCTTTCTGCTGGTAGTCGCACATTTAGCGATAGCGTATCACTGGAAATCCCGGGTGGAGCTACCTCTTGAGACATGGTTCAATAATATTTGGGATATAGCTAGTTCAGAATGACTGCTGGGCTTAGAAGAGTTGCAAATGGTGTTATAAAGGGAAATACCTTTGGTGAAACCTGGTCTCCCCTTTTTTTATTTGTAAAGGAAAAAGTAAGTAAAGCTCTTCCATCAGCCTCACAAACCTGTCTGTGGAGAACCTATATGGACTGCCAACATTTTAAGATCATGTAAAATAACACCATAAACTTAATGCTATGTTCTTTTCTTTCCAGTGACTGTATTGTATAATATATATATATATATATATATTAAAAAAGAACTAAGTCCCTCTGAATTCAATGGGATTTTCTCTCTGGTATGTTCTTGATCATTCTCAAAGTTCCTGTTGTTGTTGTTTCTTTTCCCCCCTGACAGGGACTCAAGAGCCAGTGTGGTGTATTGGTTAAGAGTGGTGCACTCGTAATCTGGTGAGCTGGGTTCGATTCCCCGCTTCTCCACATGCAGCTGCTGAGTTACCTTGGGCCAGTCACACTTCTTTGAAGTCTCTCAGCCCCACTCACCTCACAGAGTGTTTGTTGTGGAGGAGGAAGGGAAAGGAGATTGTGAGCTGCTTTGAGACTCCTTCAGGTAGTGATAAAGCAGGATATCAAATCCAAATCCAAACTCTCTTCAAGGCAGCTCACAGCTACAATTTTATTCTGTTCCGTTTATCTGTTGAAGGTGTTTCACATGATTCCTTCACTCACACATTTTTTCTTTTCAACAATCTTGAGAGGTAGATTTGGCAGAGAGGTTGTAATTGGCTCAAGGTGGCAGGTGTATATGACACATATCTGGGTGGGAGATCAAACATGGGAGAAGCTTCCTGGTGTAGAATAGAACGTACCAATGTTCATCTGAGAAATGTTGGAGGGTATGCCATGGGGCTATATGGGTTTTTGGTCTGAGCTAGCAGGCCTTTTATTACATTTGTGAAGAGAATGCTGGGGTTGGAGAACCATAATGATGTAAAAGAGGCCAGCTGGATGAGTTGTAGCTTAGTGTTACCTTGGGTAAACTATTTCTTCCAGGCTACTCTCTCCTGACTTGAGAGAGGGGGGGGAGAGAGACTCTGTCATTAACTTGATGCTGCCTTGACAGCTAAGTGATAAAGATCAAGTCAACAGAGCATCATTTTGTCCCTTGTCTCTTCTCTCTCTCTTTCACACATGCACACACACACAAACACATCAAGACAAGCTGCTGATGCACCGATTTGGGGAAATTAACATTAATCATTTTACATTTTGGGCAGGACAGGTTTCTTACCAGTATAATTAGAGTGCTCATTCCCTTAATCGGGGTTCTGATCTCTCAAAATTAGTTTGACAGAAACAAGCAAATTAAACAGCAGGTATGTCACCAAGTTTAAGCTCCAGGGCACCCCCAAACACGTGGATTGTCTGGGTTCGATTTTGTTTTGCTGAGAGTGAGAAAAGGAAATGAACGAAGAGGCAAGATATTTCGTGTGTGGGCTTTGCCCCTCAGTAGATGTGCCCCCTCAAGATCTCCCACCCACACAATGCAAATTGGGTTTGTTTTGTTTTGTTTTATATTATTTATATTTTTAAAATGAGTCCCTTTTATGGATGGCACAGATCACAATCAAAGGGAAGCCTATCTAAATTACATTGCTGAAACAATAAGCAAAGCATACTCCGAAATTTGCACTTCTCTGAATTTTGCAGTGCTGTTGTAAAATTGTGTATATTGTATGTAAGTTCAGAGCAATGCTGATGAATTTTCCTGAAGGCGCTTTTTTAAATGATGATGATGATGATGATGATGTTAATTAATAAATACCACCACCACCACCACCACCACCACCACCACTACTACTACTACTACTAATAATAATAATAATAATAATTTCACAACTTTATATACAAATGTGGATAATGGAACTTAACACTGGATAAAGGAGAGACTGAAATAGATAGCTTCACTTATCCCTAGAACCAATGAAGACTTACCAAGGGTAGACCCAGTGAAATTGATTGATTACTCTGATGGCCCTGAGTACCTTGTCCACTTATGTCAGTATGTCTACTATGATTAAGACTTATTTGAATAAAAACCAATAATCTCCCTTCCATCATACATCTCTGTTGCTGCCACATAATACCCGTTCCACAGCTGTGAGGATTCTGGGATGTTGCCAAGAATCCTTGATTGTCCCCTATGTTCCATCAATGCTGATACATTGTCAAAATGGATGCTCTTTCTGACTTCCGTTATAGCTCACTGATCGAGTCCGTGCTTTGCATGGAGAAGGTCCCAGGTTCAATCCTTAGAATGCCCAGGTAGGGCTGGGAATTGTCACCTGTCTGAAACCTTGGAGATGCCTGTCAATGTAATCAGCACTAAGCTATATGGACCTCAGTGTTCTGTCTTGGTAGAAAGCACCTTTCTACATTGGGAGCCAAGCTATATTCCTCTGTGTCTAGAAAATGTATTGCTGATATCTTCAAAATGGTATCCAATGGGCATTATATCTGAATGAACTTCAATACCACTGGCTATTATATCTGAATGAACTTCAGCAAGGATATCAAGAGGTATCCATGTCTTTAATGGCACATGCCAAATACTCTAAGGCAAACATAAAGCATAGAGCTGGAGAGAAGCCAGACTATTTCAATGATTTCAATTATACTTTTGTATGTTTTATTTGCATGTGTGTCATTGGGTCTTTACTCTCCTCCTGCCACAAATACCAGTCTGGGTAGGCCAGCCAAGCAAGGGGCCCTTAGGCAGACTGTTCCCACAGTCTCAAAGAAAAATGTTTATAGAATAATAGCGGTACCTCGGGTTACATACGCTTCAGGTTACAGACTCCGCTAACCCAGAAATGGTGCTTCAGGTTAAGAACTTTGCTTCAGGATGAGAACAGAAATTGTGTTCCGGCAGCGCGGTGGCAGCAGCAGGCCCCATTTGCTAAAGTGGTGCTTCAGGTTAAAAACAGTTTCAGGTTAAGAACGGACCTCTGGAACGAATTAAGCACGTAACCAGAGGTACCACTGCCTTAGATCAAGTGCTCCCTTAGGTTCTAGTCAGGCCATTGGTTCTAGTCAGGCCATTGGTTCTATCTCAGTATTGTCTATGCCACGTGGCAGTGCTGCTTCAGGGTTCTGTATGGTGATTTCTCTCAGCCCTACCTGGAAAAGTTAGGGGTTGGATCTGAGAGCTTCTGCATTCAAAGGATGTACTTGGCATTGGTGCTGGAAGGTGGCACCAAATAGGGAGAGTTCTGAGAGCCAGATAGAGAGGTTGAGATGGCTACATTTGCCCCTGAGCCTGAGATTTCCCTACCCTTGGTCTACACTGACCGGAAGCAACTATCCAGGGTTTCAGCATGGACATTCCCATCCCTACCCGTAGATGCCAGGGATTGAACCTGGCAACCTTCTGAATGCAGAACAGGTGCTCTGCCACTAAACTATGACACCTGGAATGGTGGGACACCAATGTTGATTGATGAAGATACATAATCATTTCATAGCATTCCCCAGGAGGATCAGGTGATGGGGGGGGGGGAGGAAAAAAAGTACCAGAAATGCCCACAAGCCATTCTGGAAGGGAAGAAAAAACACTGACACGTTGTTAATTATTTCCCTTGCATGCTGTGAGTAATAGCATCAACGAGATCTCATGATGCATAAAAAGAAATTTGTTTGCCGCTGATTAAAGCCTCTGAGCGTCATGGGGCGTTTCCTAACTGGCACTGCTTCTGGAAAAATGGTATAAAAGCTCATGCCATCCCAGGTTCTCTCTACAGCTTCACCTGACAAACCTTCTCATTCATCTCCAGCTCCTCCAAGAGACAGGTAAGTCATCCGTAAGGGAAGGGCTGTAGCTCTGGGACAGAGCATCTGCTGTGCTGGCAGAAGGTTCCCAGATGAATGCCTGGCATCTCCAAGCAGGGATGGGAATGCCACCCTTTCTGAAACCTCAGTGAGGGCTATAGCTCAATGGTAGATCATCTGGAGCAGGGACATCATCTTAGGTTCCATTCCTACCCTAGACTATTGTAGGGGATGTGCCAATGATATACTGAGGCCAGTTAATACAACTTAATGAAGCTTTTGCATAGTGTATAGCTCCATTCTTTGCTGTGTTTTCGCCACTATCCTCACTGAACGCCTCAATAAATAGTCTAAACCTTGTATATGTTGCAAGCTTTAAGAAGAGCCTGTTGGATCAGGCCCATCTAGTTCAGCATCCTCCTGTTCTCACACAGGCCAATCAGATGCCTGTTGAAAGCCCATCCGTAAGACCCACATGCAATGGCACTCTTCCCCTTCTGAAGTTTCCAGCAGCTGGTACTCAGAAGCATGCTGCTTGTAACTGGTGAGGCAGAGCATAACCATCATGGTATTGGTCGTTAGATCATCTAGCTCCGAACTCCCTGCACCAGTGTTTCAACCTTGAGTCCACAGGTGTTGCTGAACTAAAATTACGTCCCTGCCTCTTTTCCCGGTTCTTGAAATACGGCAGTCAATTTCTGATAGGCCACTTCTACCATCCCTCCATTAGAACTATTGTCAAGAATAAAATGTAGCTGCTGGCCTCAAAAGACTGGCAACAACAGCTTCAGATCTACCCAGGAGGAAAATAAAGATGCTCAGTACATAGTCTGGTATATCCCTTTCTTCATATACTGTGCCACTGAGAATACATAGGGCTGTATTCCATGTTTCTCCATGTATTCCATGTTTTTCCATGTAGACCCATTTAATCAATAGACATGTCGACTCAGATTGGTAGTTGGATGCAACCCATAGTTTTCATTGCTGTTGTGAATTACAATGTTTCTTGGCTATAATATGTGCCTGCCTATGTCTTTCCAGACTCAACCATGGCTAACTGTGGACCTTCCTGTGCCGTCCCATCTTGTGCTTCCACCCCAGTCGTTGGTTTTGGATCAGCCGGTGGTCTTGGCGGTGGCCTTGGTGGTGGATTTGGCGGTGGATTGGGCTATGGTTCTGGCTATGGCTATGGCTCCGGTGCCCTGGTTGGATCCGGCGTCCCATCTGCCAGTCTTGGTATTCTTTCTGGAGTCCAGCCTTCATGCGTCAACCAGATCCCACCAGCAGAGGTCGTCATCCAGCCACCTGCCTCCATCGTGACCATCCCCGGACCCATCCTCTCTGCCAGTTGTGAGCCTGTGTCTGTAGGAGGATATGCTCCATGCTCTTCCCCCGGTGGTTATGGATCCGGATTTGGCAGCGGATTTGGCGGCGGATTTGGCAGAGGGCTCTATGGTGGTGCAGGTCTCCTTGGGTCTAGCTCTGGTGGTTTGGGGGGCCGTGGCCGTTATGGGTTTGTGGGGCGTAGAGGCAGCATCTGCTATACCCCCTGCTAAGCTCTCATGGTCTGTCAACAAGGAGGAAAGAAAAAGAGATCTGTGGTGGACTATTTTGGTCTGATTTTAGATATGCTGAGCACCCAAACTCTCTAGGCAATCCTAATGGGAGCTGGGAGAGTGTTCTGTATCCCTTGTAATCAGGCCTATCTAGAACATGCAGCTGTTTCAAGTTTAATTTTATCTCACTTTCTCCTGCTTGTTACTATATTTATTTGCCTACATCTCTTTGAAACACACCAATTCGCATTGGGGAGAAAAGCACAAGATCCATTCACTATGTCTATGAAATTAGCATGCAAGTGTAAATATGTGTAATTGGGACTTAATGTAAAGGAAGGTGGAAAGAATGTTCTATAAATGTAGAACCCTCTACTCTATCTCCAACCTGAAAAAATAAGTCTAAAGGAGAAGCTGTTCACTGGAATATGTTCTTTTTTGCTTTATTGTCTTCCAGTATGCTTAGTATTCACTTGAATACTTTTACTGTTTGAAATTCCCAATAAAACTTTTTCTGCATCATAGCACTGGCTTTCTGGTTTTCCTTTTATGTGGCAGCACAATCCTATATCCGTCTACCAAGAAATAAGTTCCTTTCAATACAGTTCAATGCAACTTACTCAAAAGTAAGTCGGTTCAGGGTCACAGCCTTAAGAACATAACACATATCCTCTTGGACTGGTTCAAGCACCCACCATCCTGTTAACAGTGCAGCAAGTATTTCCAGAACTTGCCACCTAGATATCATCAGAACCCTTGAATGTTGGAGGAGGTGTAGGAGATATCACGGGGTTACTTACCAACAGAGGATATTGATAAGGCATAGAACCAAGAAATCCAGAGAGAAGCATCACTGTTGTTTTAAGATGGTCTGCTCAGCAATAGGGGGAAATTTCAAATTTGGATTTGAGGGACATTTAATGAACATTCCATTCATTTCTTAGATTCTGTAGAACAAATTGATTTACTGATACCAAATATCAATAAAAATTGACCACTGGTTTTTTTAGTCTCAAAGGATTTAACCAATTGTTCTAGTACCTCTGGTGTCTTAGATGCTGGGAAGTCTGCCAAAGGCCTGAGAGAAGAGGAATGTTCTTGCCTGGCACTTAAAGATATGTAATGAAGGCATCTATTGAACCTCCTTGGGGAGAGCAGTCCAAAAACAGAGAACCACAAAAGAAAATGACCATTTTCTTGTTGCTGTCCTTCAGACGTCTCATGGAGGAGGTACCTGAAGAAGGGTCTCAGATGGTGATCACAGGGACTGGGTCAGTTCATATGGGCAGCGCTGGTCCTTGAGATATTGCAGTCCTGAGCCATTTAAGGCTTTATTGGGTCAGGAAACTAATTAGCAGCCAGTGGAGTCAGGCTAGGGTTGGTGTTATATGCTCAAACTGTCCTGCCCCAGTGAGCAACCCAGCCACCAAATTCTGCACCAGCTGATGTTTCTGAACTGTTTTCAGAGGCAGCTTCACATACAATGCATTGCAGTGATCTAACCTAGTGGTAGAGGCAACAGAGGTTAGGCCAATCATGGCCAAACTAGGTTCTCCAGCTCTTTGGGACTACAATTCCCATCATCCCTGACCACTGTTCCTATTAGCTAGTAGTAGTAATAGTAATAATAATAATAATAATAATAATAATAATAATAATAATAATTTATTTATACCCCGCCCATCTGGCTGGGTTTCTCCAGCCACTCTGGGCTACTTCCAACAGAATATTAAAATACAACACTCTGTTAAACATTATTTGTAGTCCCAAAACAGCTGGAGGGCCAAGTCTGGCCATCACTGGGTTAGGCTATCCCTGTTCAGATAGGAGCACAGCTGGCTCACCAGCCAAATCTGATGGAAGGGACTCCATGCCACCGAGGCCAACTGAACCTCAAGTGACAGCAGTGGAACCAGAAGGACACCCCAAGCTACATGTCTCTTCCTTCAGGGGCTATGTAACCCCATCAAGAGCAGGCCACCTCCCATCTATCCAGTCTATGGAGCACCCACTAACTGTACCTCAGTCTTATCTGGACTGAGCTTCAGTTTGTTGGCTCTCATCCAGTCCATTACCAAGGAAGAAAACTGCCCAGCACATCCACGGACAAGCCTTGAGATATAAAAGAGAAGTAGAGCTGTGTGCCATCAGCATATTGCTGATGACCAGGGCTGTTTTAAGCATATTCGGCACTGTGATGCAAAGCTCCCTCTGTGCCCCGCCCCCGTTCCCCGGAGTTGTCAACCTTTTTTCAGGGAGGATGGCACTGCAGGAGGTGGGCAGCGGCTGGAGGGCGGCTCCTCCAGTGGGGAAGAGGCGGAGGCTGGACTTGGCGCCTTCCGGCTCAGCTGGCCACTTCATGCCACGGTGGACATGGCAGGCAGAAGCTCTGGCTGCAGCGCTGCTTCAGCACAGCATGGCGGAGGCAGGAGAGGGCGGAGAGCTGATGCTGGGAGGCGCCACGTCCAGACTCCACCTCTTCCCTGGCGACCTCCAGAACATGGCGCCCTGGCACCCCTCACCACTAGCCTCTATGGGTAAGATGACACTGCTGTCGATATACACCAAAACTCCAGATAACCCCACTCAGCAGTTTCATGTGGATGTTAAACAGCATGAGGGATAAAATCAAATTCTTCATGGGTCTCACAGAGCCAAAGAGCACTCCCCAAGCATCACCTACTGGAGGTCCAAGTTGGACCGGAACCACTGCAGAACAGTGCCACGCACACTTAACTTAGGCTGGATCTAGACACATCAAAGAAGCGTTTCCGTGAAACGCGTTGCAAACTTTGCATGAGAAATTGGGTTGGCAGAAACAGGACTCCCCAGCGCCATCTGGTGTCACAGTGTTAGAGTGCATAAACAACGCATATAAAGCGTTTTTTTCTTTGCCAGTGTAGCTGAGTCCCTTAGACAAGCATTTTTCAGAACAGCAGCTTTCATGACACATGAAGGAAGATAATGACACGATAAAATTCAAAACAGTAACTACTATTAATTACACAGCTGTATAGAAAATGCATCTAGAAGACAAAATGTATTGAGGAGCTAGTGATGTGACACGGAGCCCTTCCTGCCTCTGTTCCTTCCCCCTCCCTCGCTCTTGTTAAGTATTTTGATGGTGTGAGAACAGTCTTTAATGTCCTGAGAACATTGGGAGGAGGTGAAGCCCTGCCCCCCAGCTGCCTTAATAAGTTGTGGAGGATAATGCTGGGCCCCTTCTTTGATGTTGGACATTGTTTTGAGGAAGTTAGGCAATGGGAGGTGGTGGCTATCTATAAAATTGGATGGTTGGGGCAGAGTTTTTTTGAAGCTCATGCATGGACTGATTGGCCGCAGACCCGTGCAAACTGAGGCTACCTGGAGGAGTCACTTCGCCCCTTCTTGAGGGCTTCCAAGTGGCAGATTGAAGTTCTTGCTTGCTGTTTTAGGATAAAATCTTTTAATCTTCTCACTCACTTGTGTGAATTTGCATTGCTTCTGAATCTCATTTTAAAAGAACCACCTTCCCTTTGGCAAGATAACAGCCTTTCAAAATCCTATTAAAACTATTTAGCTTAATTAATTCAACAACATTTATGAACTTGATCCAGGGATACCAGCTTTTTACAACCTGGTAATTACATCTCCAATGCCCCTCTGCTACCCGCTTGCCTGGATTGCACCTCCCTGGATTACCCCACTGCCTCCCTTGGGGTGATTCCACTCACTTTGGGAGTTATTGCTTTAGCATTGCAAGTTAGTAATTCCAACACTTGGAACAAAGAGATGGGATGTTTGTGCTTGGCTTGCTAGGGATGCAACTTTAGAATATATGAAAGTGTACTGCAGCCTGTGTGAGAACTGGTCAAGCCTGGAACCACCTACCCAACCTCCATCTTACTTGCCTGAGGCTGCAGTCCTAACCCTGCTTACCTGTCAGTAAGCCCCATTGAATTCAATAGGACTTAGATTGATTTGGTTAGGGCTTTGCTGTAATTGAGATCAAGGCTGACCCTGATCTTAGACAAAGGATGTGAAAGCTGAGGTCCTCCAGCTATTGAATAACTACATATAGTACCCACCAGTCCCAGCAAGTATGACTGTTGGTCTGGGGCTGATGAGAGCTGTGGTTCCAATGACATCTCGTTGGCTTCAGGTACCTGCCTTAGACAAAAACAGTTACACCCAAAGGAGGCTGTTACAGAGGTATATCTGTACCATTATCCTTCAGGTCAAATTGGTTTATGGGCAGAAGAGGTGAGGCCTTTTCTATGATTCTCCCAAATGATGAAATACAATTTCCATTGTAATGAGAATTGTCTCAGCAGTGCATATTTTTTAAAATAAAGCAGGTTTTAATTGGTATTATTTTGAGTTACCTTTTCATAGAATTGTAGAGTTGGAAGAGACCCCTATGGTCATCTAGTGCAACCCCCTGCAATTTAGGAATCTCAGCTAAAGCATCCATGACAGATGGCCAACCAACGTCTGCTTCAAAACCTCCAAGGAAGGAGAGTCCACAACCTCCTGTGTGAGACTGTTTCACAGTCAAACAGCTCCTACTGTCAGAAAGTACTTCCTGATGTTTAGTTGGAATCTCCTTTATTTTAACTTGAAGCCATTGTTTGAAGTCCTACCCTCAAGAGCAAGAGAAAAACAAGTTTGTTCCCTCTTCCATGTAAAAACCCTTGAGATATTTGAAGAGGGTTGTCATATCTCATTCTCCTCTTTTCCAATAGTAGATAGGTAGCCGTGTTGGTCTGCCATAGTCAAAATAAAAAAAAATTCCTTCCAGTAGCACCTTAAAGACCAACTAAGTTAGTTCTTGGTATGAGCTTTCGTGTGCATGCACACTTCTTCAGATACACTGAAACAGAAGTTGCCAGATCCTTCTATATAGTGAGAAGGTGGCGAGGGGTGTTACTCAGAAGGGTGGTGGGAATGGGAGATTGGCAGATAGCTGAGATGAGCCTGTTGACGACTCTTAACGACTGTAATAGGTCTTACAGGAAAAGGCAAGGGGTGAGAAGGTGAGAAATGGTTTAGTCATGTATAATGAGATAAGAATCCAATGTCTCTGTTCAGACCAGGTCTCTCCATGGTTTTAAGTTTGGTAATGAGTTGTAATTCAGCAGCTTCTCTTTCCAGTCTATTTCTGAAATTCCTTTGTAGTAAAACAGCTACTTTGAGATCTTGTATAGAATGTCCTGGGAGATTGAAATGTTCTCCTACTGGTTTCTCTGTTTTGTGATTCTTGATGTCATATTTATGTCCGTTTATTCTTTGGCGTAAGGTTTGGCCTGTTTGTCCAATATAGAGAGCTGAAGGACACTGTTGGCATTTGATGGCATACACAATGTTAGACGATGAGCAATTAAATAGTCCCGAGATGGTATGTGTGATGTTGTTGGGGCCAGTAATGGTGTTGTCCGGGTGTATGTGGCAGCAAAGTTGGCATCTGGGTTTATTGCAGGCTCTGGTGCCAGTGTCTGTGTTAAGTCTGGTTGTAGTATTATTGTGGGTTAGGAGTTGTTTAAGATTGGGTGGCTGTCTGTAGGCAATGAAAGGTCTTCCTCCCAGAGCTTGAGAAAAAGAACTGTCATTGTCCAGGAGAGGTTGTAGATCTCTGATGATGCGTTGTACTGTTTTAACTTGGGAGCTGTATGTGATGACTAGAGGTGTTCTGTTATTTTCTTTTTTGGGTCTGTCTTGCAGCAAGTTCTCTCTGGGTATCAGTCTGGCTCTGTTGATCTGTTGTCTAACTTCATCTGCTGGGTATTTTAGTTCTGAGAAGGTTTGCTGTAGATCTCTTAGGTGAGAGTCTCTGTCTGTAGAATTGGAACAGATGCGGCTGTAACGTAGTGCCTGGCTATATAAATGGACTGTTTGGTATGTTTGGGATGGTAGCTAGAGGCATGTAGATATGTTTGTCGGTCAGTTGGTTTGCGGTATAAGGTGGTGTCTATGCGCCCATCCTGTATTTTTATAGTAGTGTCCAAAAAATGTATTTCTTGCATAGATTGATTCATTGTAAGGTTGATTGTGGGGTGAAAATCATTAAATTTCTGGTGAAAGGTGTCCAGGGTCTGTTGACCATGTGTCCAGATGATAAAAATATCGTCAATGTATTGCAGGTACAAGAGAGGTTTGAGTGGGTAGGAGTTCAGGAAACGTTGTTCTAAATCTGCCATGAAGATGTTGGCATACTGTGGGGCCATGCGGGTGCCCATTGCTGTGCCGCTGATCTGAAGGAACAGGTCATCACCGAATTTGAAGTTGTTGTGGGTAAGGACAAATTGGCAGAGTTTGGTGGCAAGGTCCGCTGTGGTTTTATCTGAAATGGTGTTCCTTATAGCCTGTAAACCATCGTTGTGTGGGATGTTGGTATACAGAGATTCCACATCCATAGTAGCTAGTATAGTATTGTTGGGAAGATTATTTAAAGATTGTATTTTCCTCAGAAAATCTGTGGTGTCACGTACATAGCTGGGAGCACTGATGGCATATGGTTTCAGAACAGAGTCCATATAACCGGAGACACCCACTGTAACAGTGCCAATACCTGAAATGATGGGGCGTCCTGGATTTCCTGGTTTGTGTATTTTAGGTAGAAGATAGAAAGTTCCTGGTCGAGGTTCTGTTGGTGTGTTGGTGAGGATCTGTTCTTGGATGTGTGGGGGTAGCTCCTTAACAATCTTGTTTAGTTCTTTCTTGTATTCTTGTGTGGGGTCTGAGTCCAATTTTGTGTAAAAGGCGGTATTGGAAAGTTGTCTGTGAGCCTTCTGAATGTAGTCAGTTTTGTTCATGATGACGACAGCTCCGCCTTTGTCTGCTTCTTTAATTATAATGTCTGGGTTGTTTCTGAGATTATCTATGGCTCTCCTTTCAGCATGGTTTAGATTTTGTTGTAAGCGATGGTGTTTTCTGGTCACATCTGTTTGGATTCTGTGGCGGAAGCAGTCAATGTACAAGTCCAGTGTGGTATTGCGTCCATCAGGAGGGGTCCATGTGGAGTCCCTTTTTGTGTAACACTTTTTCGGTGGTAGTTGGTGGTCAGTGTTCTGTTGGGAGGGTGGTTGTTGTTCTCCAGTGGGTTGAGAGGTGTTGTGAAGTTGTTGTTTGTTCTGATTTGTCTTGTTGTTGTGTGTGTTGAGAATACTCCTTCAGGCGTAAACGGCGGAAAAATGCTTCCAAGTCCCCGTAGAACTGAATCATGTGTGGGGATTTGGCAGGGCAGAATGACAGTCCACGTGAAAGGACTGATTCCTCGGCTGGGCTGAGTGCTTGTTGTGAGAGATTGACAATATTGTTGATCTTGTTTTGATTAGTAGCCTGTAGGTTGGAAAGGTTGGAGAGTTTCTTGTTTTTCTGTTTTTTCAGTAGCTCCAGTTGAGAGTGGTAAATGTTTTGTTTTTCCTTTTGGAACTCTTGCCAAGCTTGGTGGTTCCTTATAAATATTCTCTGTTGGTAAGTAACCCCGTGATATCTCCTGCACCTCCTCCAACATTCAAGGGTTCTGATGATATCTAGGTGGCAAGTTCTGGAAATACTTGCTGCACTGTAAACAGGATGGTGGATGCTTGAACCAGTCCAAGAGGATATGTGTTGTGTTCTTAAGGCTGTGACCCTGAACCGACTTAATTTTTGAGTAAGTTGCATTGAACTGTATTGAAAGGAACTTATTTCTTGATAAACATGTATGGCATTGTGCTGCCACATAAAAGGAAAACCAGAAAGCCAGTGCTATGATGCAGAAAAAGTTTTATTGGGAATTTCAAACAGTAAAAGTATTCAAGTGAATACTAAGCATACTGGAAGACAATAAAGCATAAAAGAACACATTCCAGTGAACAGCTTCTCCTTTAGACTTATTTTTTCAGGCTGGAGGTAGAGTAGAGGGCTCTACATTTATAGAACATTTTCTTTCCACCTTCCTTTACATTAAGTCCCAATTACACATATTTACACTTGCATGCTAATTTCAAAGACATAGTGAATGGATCTTGTGCTTTTCTTCCCAATGCGAATTGGTGTGTTTCAAAGAGACGTGGGCAAATAGATACCATAGTAACTAGTAGGGAAAAGTGAGATAAAATTAAACTGAAAACAGCTGCATGTTCTAGATGGGTCTGATTACAAGGGATGCAGAACACTCTCCCAGCTCCCATTGGGATTGCCTAGGGAGTTTGGGTGCTCAGCATATCTAAAATCAGACCAAAATAGTCCACCACAGATCTCTTTTTCTTTCCTCCTTGTTGACAGACCGTGAGAGCTTAGCAGGGGGTATAGCAGATGCTGCCTCTACGCCCCACAAACCCATAACGGCCACGGCCCCCCAAAGCACCAGAGCTAGACCCCAGAAGACCTGCACCACCATAGAGCCCTCTGCCAAATCCACTGCCAAATCCGAATCCATAACCACCAGCAGCACATGGGGTGTTGCCTCCGACAGACACAGGCTCACAACTGGCAGAGAGGATGGGTCCTGGGATGGTCACGATGACAGGAGGTGGCTGGACCACAACTTCTGCTGGTGGGATCTGGTTGACGCATGATGGGGCAACTCCTGCCAGGACTCCAAGGTTGCTTGCTCTTTCAGCACCTCCATAACCATAGCCAAGACCTCCGTAGCCATAGCCGAGACCTCCATATCCATTGCCAAGACCTCCATACCCATAGCCAAGACCTCCTGCTGATCCAAACCCAACAGTGGGAGTGGAAGCACAGGATGGGACAGCGCAGGATGGACCACAGTCAGCCATTGTTGTGTAGAGGTGAGTCTGAAACCAAGAAGACCATGGGACAAAATGAACATGTGGAATGCTACTTCAATAGGGAACAGAGGGGACATTTAAATCAGCTGCCTTTGACAGTTATTATGCTATGCCCTAATGCTTGGGTTCTTTATTGTCTTCTATTTCTTTCACCACAGCCCTTCTCTTCATTGTGGGTCCCAAATCCAAATACTGGCAGCTCCAGGAATGTCTGAGAATGTCCTCTATCTGAAACTCTGGAGAATAGTTTCCAGTCAGTGAGCACAATACTGAACTAGGAGGTCTAATGGTCTGTCTTGGTAAAAAGCAACTCTCTAAGTTTCTATTTAAACCAGACCTTTAGCTGGAACAATGAATGCAGGAATCTTTTTTTCTTTCCTAGAGGAAGGGCCATTACTCACTTATGTTTTGCATTCGATCCCTGGAATCTGCAGGTTGGGCTGGGAAAGAATCTCTCATCTGAAACCCTGGAGAGCCTCAGTTGGTCAGAAGAGACAATACTGAACTAGATGGATGAATTGTAAGGCAGCTTCCTATATAATTACTTTCTTCATCTGCCAAATCTTCCATGAAGAACAAATGTATATTAGCCTATGCAATTAATACTCCCTTATGCTGTGTTTTTTTTATCTTCCTGATTGAATTTTTGCTAAGGTTACATTGCTGGGGAAATCTGAAAAAACATTCCGTGAAATGCTGTCTTGTGTTTCAAGCCCAATGCATGGAGAGTCATTAATGCTAAATTTGTACTTTACAATGAGGAAAACTGGATTTGCACAACTTGTGATAGAATAAGACTCTCTCAACAGGAAAACAAAAATGTCTAGTTTTGAAAGAATGCTATAAGATGTAATAATAATAATAATAATAATAATAATAATATATTTATACCCCGCCCATCTGGCTGAGTTTCCCCAGCCACTCTGGACAGCATTAAATATTAAAAACTTCCCTAAACAGGGCTGCCTTCAGATGTCTTTTAAAAATAAGATAGCTGCTTATTTCCTTGACATCTGATGGGAGGACATTCCACAGGGCAGGCACCACTACCGAGAAGGCCTTCTGTCTGGTTCCCTGTAACCCCACTTCTCGCAATGAGGGAACCGCCAGAAGGCCCTGGGCGCTGGATCTCAGTGTCTGGGCTGAACAATGGGGGTGGAGAGGGCTACGGTGAATTGTTAGAGCCTCTTCTTTGCATGCAGAAGGTCCTGACTTCACTCCCCAGCATCTCCAGGTAAGGTTTGGAAGAAAAACCTTCCTTGAAGCCCTGGAGAACTGCAGCCAGTCAAACATTACAGTGCTGGATGGATGAACACTCTGGTCTTGGTGTAAGGCAACTTCCTAAAACGTTTGTGTTCAGAAGAAATACATAGAAAATAAGTCAGCCAACAAAATGGTGGGTGGAGGATTTCTGATGGAATAGCAACATAAAGGTAAAGGGACCCCTGACCCTTAGGTCCAGTCGTGACTGACTCTGGGGTTGCGGCGCTCATCTCGCTTTACTGGCCAAGGGAGCCGGCGTACAGTTTCTGGGTCATGTGGCCAGCATGACTAAGCCGCTTCTAGAGAATCAGAGCAGCGCACGGAAATGCAGTTTACCTTCCCGCAGAGCAGTACCTATTTATCTACTTGCACTTTGACGTGCTTTTGAACTGCTACGTTGGCAGGAACAGCGACCGAGCAATGGGAGCTCACACCGTCGCAGGGATTCGAACCGCCGACCTTCTGATCGGCATTCCTAGGCTCTGTGGTTTAACCCATAGTGCCACCCGCATCCAGCTGAACCCTCTAAGCAGTGCAAAAAAAAAAAAGCACGTAAAGACAAGATCTCAACATACATGCACACATTTGACTTACCAAAGTCTCTGAGGAGTACAAATGGAGAGAAGGAGATCAAGTCAAGGAAAGCTGTTGCGATATCTCAGCCCAGGGAGCCCTTTTATACTCTTTTGACTGTATCCCCTGATGGCCCCACAGCTAGCTGGGATACACCCCCTTTCCCTGAGCCTTTAATTAGCAAGCAATTTATGAATTGCATCATGCCCTCTAATTGTTTTAATAAGAAAGAAAAATGGGGCAAAAGAGTTTGCATTTCCTCTGCTCCCCACAAAGCTTCTTTCCCATTCTCACCCTTTTGATCTTTGCAATCTCATTCTTCCACCAAAGGAGTTAATAAAAAATTAATAATATGTAAAGATGGCTTCGTATGTTCATTTCAGACAGATCAACAGGTGCTATGGCTTTGAAGAGAATTAAAGTAGCTGGAATGGCTGGAGATTTTGTGTGTCAATGCCCCTCCCCCATATGAAATAAAGACACCAGACACATTGTTTAAGTTTAATGGGCATGAAAAGGCCACAACTTTATTGATTAAAGAATTGAAGGTATTGGCCTTAGGCATTGGCTCCTATCAACTACCCGGCATGGTGACCGGGAAGGGTTAACACAAACCGTGGGGGGTCCTGTTGAAGTACGCCAACTAGGATCCCACGGGTGTCACCGCTCGGGGGCGTGCCGGAGGCCCTTCCCTTCCCAGGTTTCAGACAAGACAACGCCCCCCGGAGTCCTCTACCGGACTACCCCTTACCTTGGGGGAAGATGATGGCGTTCCTTCCCCCCCACCATTTTCATACCACTTGAACCCCAGCCAATGCCTAACCGCCAATACGGAGGAAAGTTGTGACGTTTGCTACGAGGTAGGCGAAAAAACCAAAAGGCCGTAAGTTCACCAACTTGGAAAAATTCCTACCAGGCCCCTCGCGGCGACCAACCGAAGTTCATAGCAAGGTCATATCCACCTATGTCTACGTATACTCAAGGGTGGGTGGGATGGGAAAACCTCTCAGCTGGCCAGGGGTAGAGAGGGCGGTCCCTGGGCGTGCCCGGCCTTAAATACCCTAGGCCACACCTCCCCAGCCCGTCGATTGGCGGGCGGGTGGAGAGCACGCCCAGGGATTCCCCCAGTTCTCGCGGGGGCAAAGCTCAGCCCCCGCACGTGAGGGAGGAGGGGCCAGACCGCAACCCCCTCTCCTCCCGAAGGGTCGGAAATGGCTTTATCAGCAGCCTACTTGACTTCCATATCCAAGATTATCATTCCGTTCACAGCACATAGCCAGGGTTCTCTGCCTCCAATGTCAGAGGTAGCATGCTTCTGAATACCAGTTGTTGGGAATCAGAATTGGGGAATGGGACATTGAGTTCCTGTCCTTCATATGGGATTCCTATTGGTATCTGGTTGACCACTGTGAGAACAGAATCTTCCTAATGCTCTAACCTTCGTTGATGCAAGGATGTCATATACACATGTATGAATAAGTGAACCCAATAAAGCGAAAATGATTTTGAAGAGTTAGCAAAAATTGACAATTATTTGAAGCCCACCTCCCAAATAAAACGACTGAAGAAATAAAAGGATAATCTAGGCAGGGATGATAGGAAACCCCTGGAGGGCCACTTTCCCCAGCACTGCACTAGACCTATGTCCCAACCAATCAGGGATCACATATTAAATTCACTTGTAATATTAGCAGCCCCTGGTTTCCTGAATTTCTAGCTCACCGGTAAATTGTAATGTCAACTTGGCTAACACAATGTAAGGGTAAAATTTAATGATGATGTTTTAAAAATCCCTCAATAGCCTCCTGTTTCTATTCATCTTTGAGATCAGCAAGGGAAATACTATCCACTGTTACATCAATATGCGAGAGCAGGTGGGCAGATCGAAGAGTTGGTACCTTCATGGTGGTCAGTTGAGATCTGTTGGTATCCATCTATCTCCACTTACTGAAATGCTAAGGTTATTTTCAACTAGCCCATGTTAGACCTATTGAAAGCAATGGACAGGGGATGCCAGGAAACAGAGAATTATGTTCACTGGTGGTGGGAGTGTAAACATGTACAATTTTTTTTGGCAAAGGGTTTTTAAGGAGATAACAGAAATCACTGGGTTACAGCTGACCAAAAGTCTAGAGGTAGCATTATTATCAATTTACAATGGAGTGGAAGATTCACAGGCTTTGAAGGACTTGCTCACAAATTTATTGACAGCTGCATGAATTATTATAGTTAAGAAGTGAAAGGGGCAAGCAGAATATAAAATGGAATAATGGTATAAAGAGGTGTGGGATATAGCTGTTAAAGATTAATTAACATGTGCCATTGAGGTAAGATGGGAAATATGCAAGGGAAATTATTTTTGAGGAGATATGGAGGGTGTTTGTAGAACTTGTACTGTTAAAACGGAAAAGGGACAAACCATCATAAGAGGTGTTGAATTTTTGGGAGGCTGGATAGTTACAATGGGATGGTATCAGTGGTGGGGTGCACATTTTTATTCTTAGTTATTTATTATTATTACTTTTTTAAAAAGAAGAAGAAGAAAGCAATGGACAAGTCATTCAACACCGTGCATTTTGATGGAACTTTCCTGAGAATGAGTTTATTGGATGCAACCCATCATAATTTCAGCTATGTTTGTGTGTGGCTTGTCGCTCATACATTAGCATGTTCTAAACTACAGATTCTGAATACATTTCATACATTTTCTAGGCTTCCCTATATGCAAGTTTTAATTGCCTTTCTAAGCTGCCTTTTTAGAAAGAAAAAAATAGTGTTTTCTTTTTGGTTTCCACTTGGTACTGATTTTATATATCTGGTTTAAATGCTTAACATAGTTTGGTTGGTGTGGGGTTTTTTTAACCACGGGCACCATCTTCTATTGAAGTTGGCACAGCCTCCTCCCACCTCTGCCACCCAGAAGACCACTCCAGATTAACTCTAGATTTTTGCCAGGCTGAAGGAAACATCTCTCACCTCCTAGGACAAGTGAAGAAGATAATGTATAATGATCCCTGAAGCTGGATCAAACCAAAGGCCCATGTTGTCCAGCATCCTCTTTCCTGCAGTGGTCAACCAGATGCAGTGGTCAACATAGGGACCATAGCTCTTTCTCACTATTGTTCTCTTCCAAGTGGCATTGGCGCTCTCAGGTGAGTTCCCCATTGAGGCATCTGGTTCTGCACTGTGAATACAAGAAGCTGAATTATCTGGACTGAGCTTCAGTTTGTTGGCTCTCATCCAGTCCATTACCAAGGAAGAAAACTGCCCAGCACATCCACGGACAAGCCTTGAGATATAAAAGAGAAGTAGAGCTGTGTGCCATCAGCATATTGCTGATGACCAGGGCTGTTTTAAGCATATTCGGCGCTGTGGTGCAAGGCTCCCCCTGGCACCCACCCCCATTGTCGACCTTTTTTGGGGGGAGGACAGCGCTGCCGGCAGGGCTGGAGGAGGCGGGCAGTGGCTGGAGGGCGGCTCCTCCGGTGGGGAAGAGGCAGAGGCTGGACGCAGTGCCTCCCAGCTCAGCTGGCTGCTTCGTGCCAAGGTGGCCACACATCAAAGAAGCGTTTCCGTGAAACTCGTTGCAAACTTTGCATGAGAAATTGGGTTGGCAAAAACAGGACTCCACAGAGCCATCTGGTGTCACAGTGTTAGAATGCATTGTTGTTGTTTAGTCGTTTAGTCGTGTCCGCCTCTTCGTGACCCCCTGGACCAGAGCACGCTAGGCACTCCTGTCTTCCACTGCCTCCCGCAGTTTGGTCAAACTCATGCTGGTAGCTTCGAGAACACTGTCCCACCATCTTGTCCTCTGTCGTCCCCTTCTCCTTGTGCCCTCCATCTTTCCCAACATCAGGATCTTTTCCAGGGAGTCTTCTCTCCTCATGGGGTGGCCATACATAATAAGACAATGACCTATCCCCCACAACAGCATATGAATCAACAGCAGTTTTCATGACACATGAAGGAAGATAATGACATGATAAAATTCAAAACAGTAACTATTAATTATGTAAAGGTAAATGTAACCTGACCATGGTGGGTGGGGCTATGGGGATGGCCTCCTTGGAAGCTCTTGGGGCTATGGTCTGAGAAGGGGTGGGCTCTTTGTAAGGAGGGCTCTGCAGGGGCGTCATGGCAGTGTGTGCTATTAGGCCTATTGAACTTGTGAAGAAAATCTGTGTGGTGATGATTTGAATGACCCTGAATGGGTGAAGATCATGCCTATCCATGATTTTTGAGCGTCTCACCTTGGATTCTGGAAAATCTGAATTTCTGGGACCGTCATCTAAGCCAAGAGCATTTACACGAGTCTCTGCCATCTTTTCTTTTTCCTGCTTTCCCACTATGTGTCCCGAAAGCCTGCTGTCAGGGAACTGCCATCGGAAGGAAGGGAGGTGAAATGGCTCACACAGGTTGGGAGAGACTCAGCAGCTGAAGAGGGAACTAGTAGGGGGAGAGGAGGTGAGCTGAGAGAAAGGGAGCTGGAGGGATGGCTCAGAGACACCTCCAGCGAGAACAGTGGGGAGGTTTCAGGACCTCCTGTAGGGACACCCACTCCTCACCGGAAACTGTCACGCAGAGAGTCCAGAAGACGTGTTTCCGTTAAGGAGCTTTTATGTTGGAAACGATTCCGAAAGCAGCCACTGTCGGAATCTGCTAGCGACTGACAGAGCCATGTTTAAGGGGCTCCGTTACAGACAGAGGTTTGCAAGTTTGACCAAACTCTGACGGACTTGGATTTTACGCACAAGCAGCTCATTGTCCCATCACACCTGCAGACCAAGAAGTTCAAAGCCACATTGTATACTGTGTGCCTTTGCCTTGTTCCTGTCCTGCTTCTTTTACAATTGCTTGCTTGAAGCTTTTCATATTTCCATTAAAGTTCATTCTGAATCAACTCTCTTGGTTTGGCACCTCATTGCAACATTATCTTTTTTTATCAATGCAAGCATACATTTTCGCACAAGTTGCACTTGGGGGAACATCTCTTACAAGGAGATAAGGGCAGGCCTGATGGATCACATCAAAAGCCCATCTAGTCAATGACCCTGTTCTCACACAGGCCAAACAGTTGACCCAATGGGAAGCTCACAAGCATGTCCTAAGTGCAACAGCAACATTCCCCACTTGTGATTCCAAGCAACTGGTATTCACATATAGGCTACCCCCAACAGTGGGAAGAGGACATAGACATAACGGCTGGTAGTCACAGACGGCTTTATCCCCCATGAATTTGTCTATTCCTGTCTTATAGCAATCCAATTTCCTGGCCATCTCTTAACCATTGTGTGGAAGAATTTTGTAGTTTAATTATGCCCTATTTGAAGAAGTTGTTGCTTTTTTTCTGTCCTGGATCTTCTGACATTCAACTTTATTGGCTGGCCCCAATTTCTAATATTATAAGAGGAGATAAGCAGAAAATTTAAAACAAACATATCAAGCTACCATATGAGAAAAGCTCATGAATTCTTTAAAGCAGGTAAGAGACACAAAAAAATGACATGCATTGCAGCAAATAAAAGTTCGGCATTTAAAAACAACTAACCATTTAAATGGGGATGCGGGTGGCACTGTTTGTTAAACCACAGAGCCTAGGACTTGCTGATCAGAAGCTCAGCAGTTTGAATCCCCAGGACGGGGTGAGCTCCTGTTGCTCGGTCCCTGCTCCTGCCAACCTAGCAGTTCAAAAGCACGTCAAAGTGCAAGTAGAGAAATAGGTACCACTCTGGCGGGAAGGTAAACGGCGTTTCCGTGCACTGCTCTGGTTCACCAGAAGCGGCTTAGTCATGCTGGCCACATGACCCAGAAGCTGTACACTGGCTCCCTCGGCCAATAAAGCGAGATGAGCACCACAACCCCAGAGTCGGCCATGACTGGACCTAATGGCCAGGGGTCCCTTTACCTTTAACCATTTAAATAAACCCAGCCTTAAATAACCCCAGTTAGATAATTAAGAAACTGCCTTGTACAAAGTCAGGCCACTGGTCTACCTAACTCAGTATGGTCTACATTGGCTGTAGCATCTCCCAGGGTTTGAGATAGGAGTCCTTTTCCTAGCACTCCCTAGGGATGATAGGGATTGATCCTGGGACCTTTTGCATGCAAAGCAGATGTTCTACAACTGAGCTACAGCCCTTTCCTAAAAAAAAAAAAAAGCTGGAATGTGTGCAGAGGAGGGCAACCAAGATGACCAAGGGTCTGGAAAACAAGCTTTATGAAGAATGGTTGACGGAGCTGGGCATGTTTAGCTTGGAAAAGAGGAGAATGAGATATGACAGCCCTCTTCAAATATCTCAAGGGTTTACACATGGAAGAGGGAACAAACTTGTTTTTCTCTTGCTCTTGAGGGCAGGACTTCAACCAATGGCTTCAAGTTAAAATAAAGGAGATTCCAACTAAACATCAGGAAGTACTTTCTGACAGTAGGAGCTGTTTGACTGTGAAACAGTCTCACACAGGAGGTTGTGGACTCTCCTTCCTTGGAGGTTTTGAAGCAGACGTTGGTTGGCCATCTGTCATGGATGCTTTAGCTGAGATTCCTGCATTGCAGGGGGTTGGACTAGATGACCATAGGGGTCTCTTCCAACTCTACAATTCTATGATTCTATGAAAAGGTAACTCAAAACAGAACTTCTGGGTCAGCGCCATCGGTGAATGGCGGAGTTCCTCCGATTGGAGGAACGGGCTCCGTGGAAATTGAGTCTTCCCGCCGCGGCGAAGGTGGGGACCTGCTAGAAATCCCAGGTGGAGGAAGCCTGGGAACGTGGGGTTCGGCAGGGCACCAGGAGCGCCCCCCTACGCACCGGGAACCCCATTTTGGGGCTCCAGAGTGAAGTGGGGTGAGCGGCGCGGTGCTGCGAACTGATTGCTATTTTTACGGCGTTAAGCGCTGACTTTTTCCTGTGGACAATTGGATTTAAAACAAGTACCCGTGAGTAGAAACGGAAAATTGGATCAAGAAATATCTTAATTTGGCACCGAAGCGGAAGGTTCAAAACAGGAAGTCCGCCTTCCGCTTTCTGTATATAGACTAAAGCAAAAACTTTTTAAGCTAAAGTCTGGAAAGCCGTTAAAAAAGTCTAAATTTCCTTCATCTATAATTACTGAAACCCCCTTGGAAGTAGGAGAAAAGGGGGGAGAACTTTGTTTAACCCCTGCAGGAGAGGGAGTGAAGAAGGATAAGTTTCCACCGTCTCTAACCTGGAAACGGGGTGTCAGAGACAGAAATAGTTGGAGAGGTTCATTGACTGTGAATGGAGCACTTTGACAGATAGCTAAAGAAGAGAAATAAACTGATTCCAATGTTGCCTTTTGCATTCTAAAGAAACAAAATATCTGAAAAGTATCTGAAAAATGAAAGTAATTTTCCTTTGTTGGACTTGCCTTAAAAAAAATGGATACAAATAGAAATTGTCTCCCCTAGAAAGAGCTTGTTAAATTGTTGCTGCAGTCTACGTGAGGACTCAACAGCTGTGAGATTAAGATCGTGGGACTAGTCTTTTCTGACCTTGACTAAAGATGAGCTGGGAGGAAGACTGGGTGCTTGCTTTATGCAAGACAAGTTCCTTGCTGGAACAGATGCACAAGAACATGGATTTGATGAATGAGAAAATGGACTTGATGACTGTTGTGGTTAACAACTCTGGACAAACAGGGAACATTGATACAGAAATCATTCAGGGACCAACTCATGAACCTGTACTGATTGGGCAAGTGCAGAAAATAATGGAGGAGGATGCGGTTGCACCTCAAATAATACAAATGGAGAAACCTGAGGCCCTACAGGAGCATAAGCCACTGCCATTGAAGATGGAAGTTGGATTGGGCCAGGGGGAGTCTGGAGCTGAGGAGGCTCCTAATTTTGGAGAGACCTTGAAATATGTTTTTAAATACTTTTTGGATTACACTGGTGACTGTGGGGAGTGGGACTGTGGGGATTGGGTGGGTTTGATGAAGGGAGATGGAGACAATTTTGGGTTGGAACCCCCCAGAGACCTACTCCCCAATGTGAAGGGAAAGAAATTAAGAAAGAGACCAACAAATGACAAGGAAAAGGGCAAGTATAAACAAGAAGAAGAAGATCTGCAGAAGGAACATGGAAGAGACTTAAGACCCTCGTACATTCTCTTCAAAGCCATAGCACCTGTTGATCTGTCTGAAATGAACATACAAAGCCATCTTTACATATTATTAATTTTTTATTAACTCCTTTGGTGGAAGAATGAGAATGCAAAGATCAAAAGGGTGAGAATGGGAAAGAAGGTTTGTGGGGAGCAGAGGAAATGCAAACTCTTTTGCCCCATTTTTCTTTCTTATTAAAACAATTAGAGGGCATGATGCAATTCATAAATTGCTTGCTAATTAAAGGCTCAGGGAAAGGGGGTGTATCCCAGCTAGCTGTGGGGCCATCAGGGGATACAGTCAAAAGAGTATAAAAGGGCTCCCTGGGCTGAGATATCCCAACAGCTTTCCTTGACTTGATCTCCTTCTCTCCATTTGTACTCCTCAGAGACTTTGGTAAGTCAAATGTGTGCATGTATGTTAAGATCTTGTCTTTACGTGCTTTTTTTTTTGCACTGCTTAGAGGGTTCAGCTGGATGCGGGTGGCACTATGGGTTAAACCACAGAGCCTAGGAATGCCGATCAGAAGGTCGGCGGTTCGAATCCCTGCGACGGTGTGAGCTCCTGTTGCTCGGTCGCTGTTCCTGCCAACGTAGCAGTTCAAAAGCACGTCAAAGTGCAAGTAGATAAATAGGTACTGCTCTGCGGGAAGGTAAACTGCATTTCCATGCGCTGCTCTGGTTCTCTAGTAGTGGCTTAGTCATGCTGGCCACATGACCCAGAAACTGTACGCCGGCTCCCTTGGCCAGTAAAGCGAGATGAGCGCCGCAACCCCAGAGTCAGTCACGACTGGACCTAAGGGTCAGGGGTCCCTTTACCTTTATGTTGCTATTCCATCAGGAATCCTCCACCCACCATTTTGTTGGCTGACTTATTTTCTATGTATTTCTTCTGAACACAAACGTTTTAGGAAGTTGCCTTACACCAAGACCAGAGTGTTCATCCATCCAGCACTGTAATGTTTGACTGGCTGCAGTTCTCCAGGGCTTCAAGGAAGGTTTTTCTTCCAAACCTTACCTGGAGATGCTGGGGAGTGAAGTCAGGACCTTCTGCATGCAAAGAAGAGGCTCTAACAATTCACTGTAGCCCTCTCCACCCCCATTGTTCAGCCCAGACACTGAGATCCAGCGCCCAGGGCCTTCTGGCGGTTCCCTCATTGCGAGAAGTGGGGTTACAGGGAACCAGACAGAAGGCCTTCTCGGTAGTGGTGCCTGCCCTGTGGAATGTCCTCCCATCAGATGTCAAGGAAATAAGCAGCTATCTTATTTTTAAAAGACATCTGAAGGCAGCCCTGTTTAGGGAAGTTTTTAATATTTAATGCTGTTCAGAGTGGCTGGGGAAACACAGCCAGATGGGTGGGGTATAAATATATTATTATTATTATTATTATTATTATTATTATTATTATTATTACATCTTATAACATTCTTTCAAAACTAGACATTTTTGTTTTCCTGTTGAGAGGGTCTTATTCTATCACAAGTTGTGCAAATCCAGCTTTCCTCATTGTAAAGTACAACTTTAGCATTAATGACTCTCCATGCATTGGGCTTGAAACACAAGACAGCATTTCACGGAATGTTTTTCAGATTTCCCCAGCAATGTAACCTTAGCAAAAATTCAATCAGGAAGATAAAAAAAACACAGCATAAGGGAGTATTAATTGCATAGGCTAATATACATTTGTTCTTCATGGAAGATTTGGCAGATGAAGAAAGTAATTATATAGGAAGCTGCCTTACAATTCATCCATCTAGTTCAGTATTGTCTCTTCTGACCGACTGAGGCTCTCCAGGGTTTCAGATGAGAGATTCTTTCCCAGCCCAACCTGCAGATTCCAGGGATCGAATGCAAAACATAAGTGAGTAATGGCCCTTCCTCTAGGAAAGAAAAAAAGATTCCTGCATTCATTGTTCCAGCTAAAGGTCTGGTTTAAATAGAAACTTAGAGAGTTGCTTTTTACCAAGACAGACCATTAGACCTCCTAGTTCAGTATTGTCCTCACTGATTGGAAACTATTCTCCAGAGTTTCAGATAGAGGACATTCTCAGACATTCCCGGAGCTGCCAATATTTGGATTTGGGACCCACAATGAAGAGAAGGGCTGTGGTGAAAGAAATAGAAGACAATAAAGAACCCAAGCATTAGGGCATAGCATAATAACTGTCAAAGGCAGCTGATTTAAATGTCCCCTCTGTTCCCTATTGAAGTAGCATTCCACATGTTCATTTTGTCCCATGGTCTTCTTGGTTTCAGACTCACCTCTACACAACAATGGCTGACTGTGGTCCATCCTGCGCTGTCCCATCCTGTGCTTCCACTCCCACTGTTGGGTTTGGATCAGCAGGAGGTCTTGGCTATGGGTATGGAGGTCTTGGCAATGGATATGGAGGTCTCGGCTATGGCTACAGAGGTCTTGGCTATGGTTATGGAGGTGCTGAAAGAGCAAGCAACCTTGGAGTCCTGGCAGGAGTTGCCCCATCATGCGTCAACCAGATCCCGCCAGCAGAAGTTGTGGTCCAGCCACCTCCTGTCATCGTGACCATCCCAGGACCCATCCTCTCTGCCAGTTGTGAGCCTGTGTCTGTCGGAGGCAACACCCCATGTGCTGCTGGTGGTTATGGATTTGGATTTGGCAGTGGATTTGGCAGAGGGCTCTATGGTGGTGCAGGTCTTCTGGGGTCTAGCTCTGGTGCTTTGGGGGGCCGTGGCCGTTATGGGTTTGTGGGGCGTAGAGGCAGCATCTGCTACACCCCCTGCTAAGCTCTCACGGTCTGTCAACAAGGAGGAAAGAAAAAGAGATCTGTGGTGGACTATTTTGGTCTGATTTTAGATATGCTGAGCACCCAAACTCCCTAGGCAATCCCAATGGGAGCTGGGAGAGTGTTCTGGATCCCTTGTAATCAGGCCTATCTAGAACATGCAGCTGTTTCAAGTTTAATTTTATCTCACTTTCTCTTGCTTGTTACTATATTTATTTGCCTACATCTCTTTGAAACACACCAATTCGCATTGGGAAGAAAAGCACAAGATCCATTCACTATGTCTATGAAATTAGCATGCAAGTGTAAATATGTGTAATTGGGACTTAATGTAAAGGAAGGTGGAAAGAAAATGTTCTATAAATGTAGAGCCCTCTACTCTACCTCCAGCCTGAAAAAATAATTCTAAAGGAGAAGCTGTTCACTGGAATGTGTTCTTTTATGCTTTATTGTCTTCCAGTATGCTTAGTATTCACTTGAATACTTTTACTGTTTGAAATTCCCAATAAAACTTTTTCTGCATCATAGCACTGGCTTTCTGGTTTTCCTTTTATGTGGCAGCACAATGCCATACATATTTATCAAGAAATAAGTTCCTTTCAATACAGTTCAATGCAACTTACTCAAAAATTAAGTAGGTTCAGGGTGACAACCTTAAGAACATAACACATATCCTCTTGGACTGGTTCAAGCATCCACCATCCTGTTAACAGTGCAGCAAGTATTTCCAGAACTTGCCACCTAGACATCATCAGAACCCTTGAATGTTGGAGGAGGTGCAGGAGATATCACGGGGTTACTTACCAACAGAGAATATTGATAAGGCATAGAACCAAGAAATCCAGAGAGGTATCACTGTTGTTTTAAGATGGTCTGCTCAGCAATAGGGGGAAATTTCAAATTTGGATTTGAGGGACATTTAAGGAACATTCCATTCATTTCTTAGATTCTGTAGAACAAATTGATTTACTGATACCAAATATCTATAAAAATTGACCACTGGTTTTTTTAGTCTCAAAGGATTTAACCAATTGTTCTAGTACCTCTGGTGTCTTAGATGCTGGGAAGGCTGCCAAAGGCCTGAGAGAAGAGGAATGTTCTTGCCTGGCACTTAAAGATACGTAATGAAGGCATCTATTGAACCTCCTTGGGGAGAGCAGTCCAAAAACAGAGAACCACAAAAGAAAATGACCATTTTCTTGTTGCTGTCCTTCAGACCTCTGATGGAGGAGGTACCTGAAGAAGGGTCTCAGATGGTGATCACAGGGACTGGGTCAGTTCATATGGGCAGAGGTGGTCCTTGAGATATTGCAGTCCTGAGCCATTTAAGGCTTTATTGGGTCAGGAAACTAATTAGCAGCCAGTGGAGTCAGGCTAGGATTGGTGTTATATGCTCAAACTGTCCTGCCCCAGTGAGCAACCCAGCCACCAAATTCTGCACCAGCCGGTGTTTCTGAACTGTTTTCAGAGGCAGCTTCACATACAATGCATTGCAGAAATCTCACCTAGTGGTAGAGGCAACAGAGGTTCGGCCAATGATGGCCAAACTTGGCCCTCCAGGTTTGGGACTACCATTCCCATCATCCCTCACCACTGGTCCTGTTAGCTAGGGATCATAGGAGTTGTAGTCCCAAAACAGCTGGAGGGCCAAGTTTGGCCATCACTGGGTTAGGCTATCCCTGTTCAGATAGGAGCACAGCTGGCTCACCAGCCAAATCTGATGGAAGGGACTCCATGCCACCGAGGCCAACTGAACCTCAAGTGACAGCAGTGGAACCAGAAGGACCCTCCAAGCTACGTGTCTGTTCCTTCGGGGGCCATGTAACCCAATCAAGAGCAAGCCACCTCCCATCTATCCAGTCTACGGACCACCCACTAACTGTACCTCAGTCTTATCTGGACTGAGCTTCAGTTTGTTGGCTCTCATCCAGTCCATTACCAAGGAAGAAAACTGCCCAGCACGTCCACTGACAAGCCTTGAGATATAAAAGAGAAGTAGAGCTGTGTGTCATCGGCATATTGCTGATGACCAGGGCTGTCTTAAGCAAATTCGGCGCTGTGGTGCAAGGCTCCCCCTGGCACCCACCCCCATTGTCGACCTCTTTTTGGGGGGAGGACAGCGCTGCCGGCGGGGCTGGAGGAGGCGGGCAGTGGCTGGAGGGCAGCTCCTCCGGCGGGGAAGAGGCAGAGGCTGGACGCAGTGCCTCCCAGCTCAGCTGGCTGCTTCGTGCCAAGGTGGCCACGCCAGGCGGAGGCTCCGAGCACGGCACTGCTTTGGGCGAGGGCGGCGAGCTGATGTGGGGAGGCACCGCGTCCAGCCACCGCCTCTTCCCTGGCACCCTCCAGAACTTGGCACCCTGGCGTCCTGCGCTACTAGCCTCTAAGGGTAAGACGTCCCTGCTGACGATGTCCAAAACTCCAGATAACCCCACTCAGCAGTTTCATGTGGATATTAAACAGCATGAGGGATAAAATCAAACCCTTCATGGACCTCACAGAGCCAAAGAGCACTCCCCAAGCATCAGCTACTGTAAGTCTAAGTAGGACAGGAACCACTGCAGAACAGTGCCACTCACGCTTAACTTAGGCTGTTTTATCCTAAAACAGCAAGCAAGCACTTCAATCTGCCACTTGGAAGCCCTCAAGAAGCGGCGAAGTGACTCCTCCAGGTAGCCTCAGATTGCACGGCTCTGCGGCCAATCAGTCCATGCATGAGCTTCAAAAAAACTCTGCCCCAACCATCCAATTTTATAGATAAAATGTAGACCATACTGAGTTAGGTAGACCAGTGGCCTGACTTTGTACAAGGCAGTTTCTTAATTATCTAACTGGGGTTATTTAAGGCTGGGTTTATTTAAATGGTTAAAGGTAAAGGGACCCCTGACCATTAGGTCCAGTCATGACCGACTCTGGGGTTGTGGTGCTCATCTCGCTTTATTGGCCGAGGGAGCCAGCTTCTGGGTCATGTGGCCAGCATGACTAAGCCGCTTCTGGCGAACCAGAGCAGTGCACGGAAACGCCGTTTACCTTCCCGCCAGAGTGGTACCTATTTCTCTACTTGCACTTTGACGTGCTTTTGAACTGCTAGGTTGGCAGGAGCAGGGACCGAGCAACAGGAGCTCACCCCGTCCTGGGGATTCAAACTGCTGAGCTTCTGATCAGCAAGTCCTAGGCTCTGTGGTTTAACAAACAGTGCCACCCGCATCCCCATTTAAATGGTTAGTTGTTTTTAAATGCCGAACTTTTATTTGCTGCAATGCATGTCATTTTTTTGTGTCTCTTACCTGCTTTAAAGAATTCATGAGCTTTTCTCATATGGTAGCTTGATATGTTAGTTTTAAATTTTCTGCTTATCTCCTCTTATAATATTAGAAATTGGGGCCAGCCAATAAAGTTGAATGTCAGAAGATCCAGGACAGAAAAAAAGCAACGACTTCTTCAAATAGGGCATAATAAAACTACAAAATTCTTCCACACAATGGTTAAGAGATGGCCAGGAAATTGGATTGCTATAAGACAGGATTAGACAAATTCATGGGGGATAAAGCTGTCTGTGACTACCAGCCGTTATGTCTATGTCCTCTTCCCACTGTTGGGGGTAGCCTATATGTGAATACCAGTTGCTTGGAATCACAAGTGGGGAATGTTGCTGTTGCACTTAGGACATGCTTGTGAGCTTCCCATTGGGTCAACTGTTTGGCCTGTGTGAGAACAGGGTCATTGACTAGATGGGCTTTTGATGTGATCCATCAGGCCTGCCCTTATCTCCTTGTAAGAGATGTTCCCCCAAGTGCAACTTGTGCGAAAATGTATGCTTGCATTGATAAAAAAAGATAATGTTGCAATGAGGTGCCAAACCAAGAGACTTGATTCAGAATGAACTTTAATGGAAATATGAAAAGCTTCAAGCAAGCAATTGTAAAAGAAGCAGGACAGGAACAAGGCAAAGGCACACAGTATACAATGTGGCTTTGAACTTCTTGGTCTGCAGGTGTGATGGGACAATGAGCTGCTTGTGCGTAAAATCCAAGTCCCTCAGAGTTTGGTCAAACTTGCAAACCTCTGTCTGTAACGGAGCCCCTTAAACATGGCTCTGTCAGTCGCTAGCAGATTCCGACAGTGGCTGCTTTCGGAATCGTTTCCAACATAAAAGCTCCTTAACGGAAACACGTCTTCTGGACTCTCTGCGTGACAGTTTCCGGCGAGGAGTGGGTGTTCCTACAGGAGGTCCTGAAACCTCCCCACTGTTCTCGCTGGAGGTGTCTCTGAGCCATCCCTCCAGCTCCCTTTCTCTCAGCTCACCTCCTCTCCCCCTACTGGTTCCCTCTTCAGCTGCTGAGTCTCTCCCAACCTGTGTGAGCCGGCAGCGCTGTCCTCCCCCCAAAAAAGGTCGACAATGGGGGTGGGTGCCAGGGGGAGCCTTGCACCACAGCACTGAATTTGCTTAAGACAGCCCTGGTCATCAGCAATAGGCCGATGACACACAGCTTTACTTCTCTTTTATATCTCAAGGCTTGTCAGTGGATGTGCTGGGCAGTTTTCTTCCTTGGTAATGGACTGGATGAGAGCCAACAAACTGAAGCTCACTCCAGATAAGACTGAGGTACAGTTAGTGGGTGCTCCATAGACTGGATAGATGGGAGGTGGCTTGCTCTTGATTGGGTTACATGGCCCCCGAAAGAACAGACACGTAGCTTGGAGGGTCCATCTGGTTCCACTGCTGTCACTTGAGGTTCAGTTGGCCTCGGTGGCATGGAGTCCCTTCCATCAGATTTGGCTGGTGAGCCAGCTGTGCTCCTATCTGAACAGGGATAGCCTAACCCAGTGATGGCCAAACTTGGCCCTCCAGCTGTTTTGGGACTACAACTCCTATGATCCCTAGCTAACAGGACCAGTGGTGAGGGATGATGGGAATGGTAGTCCCAAACCTGGAGGGCCAAGTTTGGCCATGATTGGCCGAACCTCTGTTGCCTCTACCACTAGGTGAGATTTCTGCAATGCATTGTATGTTAAGCTGCCTCTGAAAACAGTTCAGAAACATCGGCTGGTGCAGAATTTGGTGGCTGGGTTGCTCACTGGGGCAGGACAGTTTGAGCATATAACACCAATCCTAGCCTGACTCCACTGGCTGCTAATTAGTTTCCTGACCCAATAAAGCCTTAAATGGCTCAGGACTGCAATATCTCAAGGACCACCTCTGCCCATATGAACTGACCCAGTCCCTGTGATCACCATCTGAGACCCTTCTTCAGGTACCTCCTCCACCAGAGGTCTGAAGGACAGCAACAAGAAAATGGTCATTTTCTTTTGTGGTTCTCTGTTTTTGGACTGCTCTCCCCAAGGAGGTTCAATAGATGCCTTCATTACGTATCTTTAAGTGCCGGGCAAGAACATTCCTCTTCTCTCAGGCCTTTGGCAGCCTTCCTAGCATCTAAGACACAAGAGGTACTAGAACAATTGGTTAAATCCTTTGAGACTAAAAAAACCAGTGGTCAATTTTTATAGATATTTGGTATCAGTAAATCAATTTGTTCTACAGAATCTAAGAAATGAATGGAATGTTCATTAAATGTCCCTCAAATCCAAATTTGAAATTTCCCCCTATTGCTGAGCAGACCATCTAAAAACAACAGTGATACCTCTCTGGATTTCTTGGTTCTATGCCTTATCAATATTCTCTGTTGGTAAGTAACCCCGTGATATCTCCTGCACCTCCTCCAACATTCAAGGGTTCTGATGATATCTAGGTGGCAAGTTCTGGAAATACTTGCTGCACTGTAAACAGGATGGTGGATGCTTGAACCAGTCCAAGAGGATATGTGTTATGTTCTTAAGGTTGTCACCCTGAACCTACTTAATTTTTGAGTAAGTTGCATTGAACTGTATTGAAAGGAACTTATTTCTTGATAAACATGTATGGCATTGTGCTGCCACATAAAAGGAAAACCAGAAAGCCAGTGCTATGATGCAGAAAAAGTTTTATTGGGAATTTCAAACAGTAAAAGTATTCAAGTGAATACTAAGCATACTGGAAGACAATAAAGCATAAAAGAACACATTCCAGTGAACAGCTTCTCCTTTAGAATTATTTTTTTTCAGGTTGGAGATAGAGTAGAGGGTTCTACATTTATAGAACATTCTTTCCACCTTCCTTTACATTAAGTCCCAATTACACATATTTACACTCACATGCTAATTTCATAGACATAGTGAATGGATCTTGTGCTTTTCTCCCCAGTGCGAATTGGTGTGTTTCAAAGAGACGTAGGCAAATAAATATAGTAACAAGCAGGAGAAAGTGAGATAAAATTAAACTGAAAACAGCTGCATGTTCTAGATGGGTCTGATTACAAGGGATCCAGAACACTTTCCCAGCTCCCATTGGGATTGCCTAGGGAGTTTGGGTGCTCAGCATGTCTAAAATCAGACCGAAATAGTCCACCACAGATCTCTTTTTCTTTCCTCCTTGTTGACAGACCGTGAGAGCTTAGCAGGGGGTATAGCAGATGCTGCCTCTACGCCCCACAAACCCATAACGGCCACGGCCCCCCAAAGCACCAGAGCTAGACCCCAGAAGACCTGCACCACCATAGAGCCCTCTGCCAAATCCACTGCCAAATCCGGATCCATAACCACCAGCAGCACATGGGGTGTTGCCTCCGACAGACACAGGCTCACAACTGGCAGAGAGGATGGGTCCTGGGATGGTCAGGACGATAGGAGGTGGCTGGATCACAACCTCTGCTGGTGGGATCTGGTTGACGCATGATGGGGCAACTCCTGCCAGGACTCCAAGGTTGCTTGCTCTTTCAGCACCTCCATAACCATAGCCAAGACCTCCGTAGCCATAGCCGAGACCTCCATATCCATTGCCAAGACCTCCATACCCATAGCCAAGACCTCCTGCTGATCCAAACCCAACAGTGGGAGTGGAAGCACAGGATGGGACAGCGCAGGATGGACCACAGTCAGCCATTGTTGTGTAGAGGTGAGTCTGAAACCAAGAAGACCATGGGACAAAATGAACATGTGGAATGCTACTTCAATAGGGAACAGAGGGGACATTTAAATCAGCTGCCTTTGACAGTTATTATGCTATGCCCTAATGCTTGGGTTCTTTATTGTCTTCTATTTCTTTCACCACAGCCCTTCTCTTCATTGTGGGTCCCAAATCCAAATACTGGCTGCTCCAGGAAAACAAAAATGTCTAGTTTTGAAAGAATGCTATAAGATATAGTAGTAGTAGTAATAATAATAATAATAATAATAATAATAATAATAATAATAATAATAATAATAATTTATTATTTATACCCCGCCCATCTAGCTGAGTTTCCCCAGCCACTCTGGGCAGCTCCCAATCAAGTGTTAAAAACAATACAGCAAATATTAAAAACTTCCCTAAACAGGGCTGCCTTCAGATGTCTTTTAAAAATTAGATAGCTGCTTATTTCCTTGACATCTGATGGGAGGACATTCCACAGGGCAGGCGCCACTACCGAGAAGGCCTTCTGTCTGGTTCCCTGTAACCCCACTTCTCGCAATGAGGGAACCGCCAGAAGGCCCTGGGCGCTGGATCTCAGTGTCTGGGCTGAACAATGGGGGTGGAGAGGGCTATAGTGAATTGTTAGAGCATCTTCTTTGCATGCAGAAGGTCCTGACTTCACTCCCCAGCATCTCCAGGTAAGGTTTGGAAGAAAAACCTTCCTTGAAGCCCTGGAGAACTGCAGCCAGTGAAACATTACAGTGCTGGATGGATGAACACTCTGGTCTTGGTGTAAGGCAACTTCCTAAAACGTTTGTGTTCAAAAGAAATACATAGAAAATAAGTCAGACAACAAAATGGAGGATGGAGGATTCCTGATGGAATAGCAACATAAAGGTAAAGGGACCCCTGACCCTTAGGTCCAGTCGTGACCGACTCTGGGGTTGCGGCGCTCATCTCGCTTTACTGGCCGAGGGAGCCGGCGTACCGTTTCTGGGTCATGTGGCCAGCATGACTAAGCCGCTTCTAGAGAACCAGAGCAGTGCACGGAAATGCAGCTTACCTTCTCTCCAGAGCAGTACCTATTTATCTACTTGCA
The DNA here is from genome assembly GCF_965112155.1 of Podarcis liolepis. NCBI lineage: Eukaryota > Metazoa > Chordata > Lepidosauria > Squamata > Lacertidae > Podarcis > Podarcis liolepis. The sequence goes on from NC_139566.1 coordinate 7,205,948, forward strand.
CTTTGACGTGCTTTTGAACTGCTAGGTTGGCTGGAACAGCGACCGAGCAACGGGAGCTCACACCGTCGCAGGGATTCGAACCACCGACCTTCTGATCGGCATTCCTAGGCTCTGTGGTTTAACCCATAGTGCCACCCGCATCCAGCTGAACCCTCTAAGCAGTGCAAAAAAAAAAAAAACCCACATAAAGACAAGATCTTAACATACATGCACACATTTGACTTACCAAAGTCTCTGAGTACAAATGGAGAGAAGGAGATCAAGTCAAGGAAAGCTGTTGGGATATCTCAGCCCAGGGAGCCCTTTTATACTCTTTTGACTGTATCCCCTGATGGCCCCAGAGCTAGCTGGGATACACCCCCTTTCCCTGAGGCTTTAATTAGCAAGCAATTTATGAATTGCATCATGCCCTCTAATTGTTTTAATAAGAAAGAAAAATGGGGCAAAAGAGTTTGCATTTCCTCTGCTCCCCACAACGCTTCTTTCCTGTTCTCAACCTTTTGATCTTTGCATTCTCATTCTTCCGCCAAAGGAGTTAATAAAAAAATTAAGAAAATGTAAAGATGCCTTTGTATGTTCATTTCGGACAGATCAACAGGTGTTATGGCTTTGAATGGAATTAAAGTAGCTGGAATGGCTGGAGATTTTATCAGCAGCCTACTTGACTTCCATATCCAAGATTTCGGCTTATGATTCCGTTCACAGCACATAGCCAGGGTTCTCTGCCTCCAATGTCAGAGGTAGCATGCTTCTGAATACCAGTTGTTGGGAATCAGAATTGGGGAATGGGACATTGAGTTCCTGTCCTTCATATGGGATTCCTATTGGTATCTGGTTGACCACTGTGAGAACAGAATCTTCCTAATGCTCTAACCTTCGTTGATGCAAGGATGTCATATACACATGTATGAATAAGTGCACCCAATAAAGCGAAAATGATTTTGAAGAGTTAGCAAAAATTGACAATTATTTGAAGCCCACCTCCCAAATAAAACGACTGAAGAAATAAAAGGATAATCTAGGCAGGGATGATAGGAAACCCCTGGAGGGCCACTTTCGCCAGCACTGCACTAGACATATGTCCCAACCAATCAGGGATCACATATTAAATTCACTTGTAATATTAGCAGCTCCTGGTTTCCTGAATTTCTAGCCCTCCTGTAACTTGTAATGTCAATGTGGCTAACACGCTAACACAATGCAAGGGCAAAATTTAATAATGATGTTTTAAAAATCCTTCGATAGCTTCCTGTTTCTATCCATCTTTGAGATCAGCAAGGGAAATTCTATCCACTGTTGCATCAATATGCAAGATCAGGTGGGCAGATCGAAGGATCGAAGAGTTGGTACCTTCGTGGTGGTCAGTTGAGATCTGTTGGTATCCATCTATCTCCGCTTACTGAAATGCTAAGGTTATTTTCAACTAGCTCATGTAAGACCTATTGAAAGCAATGGACAGGGGATGCCAGGAAACAGGGAATTATGTTCACATGTGGTGGGAGTGTAAATATGTACAAATTTTTTTGGCAAAGGGTTTTTAAGGAGATAGCAGAAATCACTGGGTTACAGCTGACCAAAAGTCTAGAGGTAGCATTATTATCAATTTACAATGGAGTGGAAGATTCACAGGCTATGAAGGACTTGCTCACGAATTTATTGACAGCTGCATGAATTATTATAGCTAAGAAGTGAAAGGGGCAAGCAGAATATAAAATGGAATAATGGTATAAAGAGGTGTGGGATATAGCTGTTAAAGATAAATTAACATGTGCCATTGAGGTAAGATGGGAAATATGCAAGGGAAATTATTTTTGAGGAGATATGGAGGGTGTTTGTAGAACTTGTACTGTTAAAACGGAAAAGGGACAAACCACCGTAAGAGGTGTTGAATTTTTGGGAGGCTGGATAGTTACAATGGGATGGTATCAGTGGTGGGGTGCACATTTTTATTCTTAGTTATTTATTATTATTACTTTTTAAAAAAGAAGAAGAAGAAAGCAATGGACAAGTCATTCAACACCGTGCATTTTGATGGAACTTTCCTGAGAATGAGTTTATTGGATGCAACCCATCATAATTTCAGCTATGTTTGTGTGTGGCTTGTCGCTCATACATTAGCATGTTCTAAACTACAGATTCTGAATACATTTCATACATTTTCTAGGCTTCCCTATATGCAAGTTTTAATTGCCTTTCTAAGCTGCCTTTTTAGAAAGAAAAAAGTAGTGTTTTCTTTTTGGTTTCCACTTGGTACTGATTTTATATATCTGGTTTAAATGCTTAACATAGTTTGGTTGGTGTGGGGTTTTTTTAACCACAGGCACCATCTTCTATTGAAGTTGGGACAGCCTCCTCCCACCTCTGCCACCCAGAAGACCACTCCAGATTAACTCTAGATTTTTGCCAGGCTGAAGGAAACATCTCTCACCTCCTAGGACAAGTGAAGAAGATAATGTATAATGATCCCTGAAGCTGGATCAAACCAAAGGCCCATGTTGTCCAGCATCCTCTTTCCTGCAGTGGTCAACCAGATGCAGTGGTCAACATACGGACCATAGCTCTTTCTCACTATTGTTCTCTTCCAAGTGGCATTGGCACTCTCAGGTCCCAATTGTGAGTTCCCCATTGAGGCATCTGGTTCTGCACTGTGAATACAAGAAGCTGAATTAGATGGGGCTTTGACCACATCCAGCAGGGCTTTTCTGATGTTCTCAAGCCATTCAAGGACACCAATTTCATCTGATACCGGAGATGTCTCAGAAGGTGTATGCAAAAAGCTTTGATCATGTCCTAGAGTTCCCTACACTGATGAAAGAGCTTTCATGATCTCCATCTCCTCCCTCTGGGTGTTTCTGATTTAAAACAGCAGATAAACTAGAGCAATTTGACTTGAGGTCAGCAAAATTAAAAGGAAGGGAGAGGGGAACAAACTGGTGTCAAGACTATTTGTGTTGCATTATTGAAACCACTTAATTTTGTAACCTCCCTCTTTTGTGCTTAGTAAAGTATTTTGCACATGAAATTGTTGACAACTAAATAAAATGTTAGCTGGAAAGAGGCGGTCTCTTGGTCACAGGAGTGGTTGACAGAACTGTATAAAAACGGAAACTTCTCCCAGTTCCTCCAACAGCTTCATCTGACTTTCTTGTCTTCATTACATCTTCTCAAAGAAGCAGGTAAGTCCATTTCCTTGGGCGAATATTTCTGAATTTATCAAAAAATTCACATCAAATTAAGACTAGATGGATTTTCCAGCTTCACACTTTGTAAGTGCATTTAATATGATATTGCTAGAAGAAACTCTAATTCAGTATTTTTAAGGACAGCTGGAAGGTGCCACCAGCTATCTATCTTCTTCCTTCCTAAATGATATTTAAACAAACATACACACTTCTGTCTTTTACAGCACAAAACTCTCCATTTCACTCAGAAGTAAACCCAAACGTGTTGTGCTTAAAGGTAAAGGTAAAGGGACCCCTGACCATTAGGTCCAGTCGTGGCCGACTCTGGGGTTGCAGCGCTCATCTCGCTTTACTGGCCGAGGGAGCCGGCGTACAGCTTCTGGGTCATGTGGCCAGCATGACTAAGCCGCTTCTGGCGAACCAGAGCAGCACGCGGAAACTCCGTTTACATTCCTGCCAGAGCAGTACCTATTTATCTACTTGCACTTTGACGTGCTTTCGAACTGCTAGGTTGACAGGAGCAGGGCTGTCTTATTTTTTTCAAGCTCATCCCCAACTTGCTACACAATGGTATACTGTGGTCCAGTATGTTCAAGATACATGCCGATAGCATTGCTGATAAAACATGCCTTTTCTTAAAAGAACTTTACTGGGTTATCTCATCATTTTCTTATATTTCAGAACATCAGTACTGGGGGTAGCCAGCATAGCACCTTCTAGATTAAAATGCCAAGAAAGGGGGTCATTCCTTAGTGCTGCAGCCCATGCTTTGCATGCACAAGGTCCCAGGATCAGTCCCCTACATCTCCAAGTGGGGCCAGTAATGTCCCATGTCTGGAACCCAAGAGAGTCATTGGCAATCAGTGTAGACCATGGATAGGCAAACTAAGGCCCGGGAGCCAGATCCGGCCCAATCACCTTCTAATCCAGCTCATGGACGGTCCAGGAATCAGCGTGTTTTTACATGAGTAGAATGTGTCCTTTTATTTAAAATGCATCTCTGGGTTATTTGCGGGGCATAGGAATTCGTTCATTATTTTTTTTCAAAATATAGTCCGGCCTCCCACAAGATCTGAGGGACAGTGTACTGAAAACGTTTGCTGGCCCCTGGTGTAGACAATATTGACAACAAGGCCCACATTTAGTATCACTTTGATTCCCCTTCATCTGCACCATATCTGAAACTTTTTCATTCTTTGCCTTCCATGATCCATGTTCAACTCCGTTCTGCAATTTTATGTTGTGTTTTGTTTTGGATATAATTTTTTATTCCATTTTCTGTTTCACAATTTCAGATAAAGATTTCACGTACTTAAAATATCAGTGACTTCCTGTCAGGGACTGGACTGAGGAGGAATGGTGGAGACCACCCCCTTTCCTCCTGAAACTTCCATAGAAGAGGGAAAAAGCATAGAATTACAACAGTGGGAGGTCATAGCTCAGAGGCTGCAGAGGGGAGAAGCTGGGAAATATCAGGAGAGGAGCAGAAGGAAGAAGAAGCACCAGGGGAGAGACAGCTGACAGACTGAGTGTCTTTAGAATGCATTCCAGACCCTTCTCTCTCCCAGAACCTGGCAGGCATTGAAAGTAGGAGAGCAGAGAGCTCAGAGGCAGAAGGCACAGATAAGCCACCATAGGGATGACATATAATAGGAGAGATGGAGGGGGTGGGGTTTTCACTCAAAGCAACATCATTACTCCAAGAGGATACATTTCTAAGTAAAATACCTTGGTAAGAACTTTTTGTCTATCTATTCAGGGATCAGATTCCCTGAAGCCTGACACTTCCCTTCTTCTCTTTCCATGGTTCATTTTGCATATCTTATATCCCTGCATATTTTACAAAAACTATATCAATCGGTTTTCCATTATTACATCCATCAACAATTATTTGCACTGTTGAATTTATCTTCATGCTGCCAGAGTTTTCAGCTGTACACATGCTATTTTATTTTTTTAGATTCATCTTCAGCCATGGCTCACTGTGGCCCTTCCTGTGCCATCCCATCCTGTGCTTCCACCCCCACCGTTGGATTTGGCTCTGCAGCTCTTGGTAGACGCGGAGGTCTTGGCTACGGATTGGGAGGTCTTGGCTACAGCAATGGAGGTCTCGGCTATGGCTATGGAGGTCTTGGCTATGGTTATGGAGGTGCTGAAAGAGCAGCCAATCTCGGTGTCCTGGACGGAGTCATCCCTTCATGTGTCAACCAGATCCCACCAGCAGAGGTCGTGATCCAGCCACCTGCCTCCATTTTGACCATCCCAGGGCCCATCCTCTCTGCCAGCTGTGAGCCTCTGTCTGTTGGAGGCAACACTCCATGTGCTGTTAGTGGTTCTGGAATCGTAGGGGGTTATGGCTATGGTGGGTGGGGCTATGGAAGGGGAGCACTCCTTGGAAGGAAGGTCGGGCGTCGTGGTAGCATCTGTTCTTAGGCCAATTAAACCTAAGAAGCATATCCTGAACTGATATCCAGGGAACTTGATACAGATCCATTCGCTAAGGTTTAGAAGACCTGCATCCAAGCAAACCGCTGCTGAAGTTGAAGCCTCTTAATTCCCCCCTCTGTATTATGAAGTTGAGAAGACCAAGAACCTTCTACAATATGCACCTTTTTTTGCGTATTGTACAACTATCCTTTCTTTTTCTTTGACCTTTTCAATAAAGCTTGTTCTGCATTCTGATAACCTGTGTGTCTTTGTTTTTAAAACTCCACCTCCAGTTTCTCATAGAAAGGTGTCCAAGGTCTTACCCAATTAAAATTGGAGTATTGAGGACTGTCTTTCTCTCTTGCACCCTGAAGGGTTTACATGGAGTGTGGAAAAAGTATGTTATATTCCTCTAGAAATACCATTCTCCTCTTATTCAACATAAGTACAGGATCTCTCTCCAGGGCACCCTGACTGTTTATACATTCAGAGAAACAACTCATAGTCGGGGTTCAAACACAACTTTTGCTGATCGTTAAAGGACCAGGAAGGATCATATGAGTGGGGGAATAGATTTCTCATAACAACTGGGCAGGTTATAGGGTTCAAGAAGAGTCACTGATACACCTTGATTGGAGGTATCAAGTGACCCTCTAGAGTCTAGACCAGGAGTCAGCAAACTTTTTCATCAGGGGGGCGGTCCAATGTCGCTCAGACCCTGTGGGGAGCCAGACTATATATTTTTTTTGGGGGGGGGAATGAACGAATTCCTATGCCCAACAAATAACCCAGAGACTCATTTTAAATAAAAGCACACATTCTACCCATGTAAAAATACCAGGCAGGCCCCACAAATAACCCAGAGATGCATTTTAAATATAAGGACACCTTCTACTCATGTAAAAACATGCTGATTCCCAGACCGTCCGTGGGCCGGATTTCGAAGGTGATTGGACTGGAACTGACCCCTAGTTTGCCTACCCATGGTCTAGACATTACTGGACTCCAGCTCCTGTCATCCCTGTCCTTGGTTCAGGATTGCTGGATCTGGTGCAAGTTAGAGTCCAACAACTTCTGCAGAGACAGAGCTTCCCCATCCCATCCCATCCAATACCTATAAACATGAAGTGGGAGTCACAAGTCTTGCCCTAATGGTGAGAACTATGGACATGGAAAGAACAGAAGACGAGAAGAAGAGAGAGCCCTGCTGGGTCAGGTCAAAGGCTCTTCTAGTCCAGCTTCCTGTTCTCATAGTAGCCAATTAGTTCTATGGCAAACCTGTACACAAGACATGAACCCAATATCCCTCTCCCACTTGTGATTCCAAGCAACTGGTGTTCAGAGTCATGCGGTCTCTTGTATGAGTGTAATATATAGCCATGGATGAAGTCAAGGTCTAAATGCATTTGATATTTTTCAACAAGTGCTAAATAATTTACTCCCCCCTCCTCTTATTTGTTCAGAAATATGTTTCTGTATAACCAGATAGGCATAACCATGTTATCACATCATTGCAGTGTGAAAGTGCCTATCTAATCAAAAAGTCAACAATACATGAAGAGTTACAGATAGGTAGCCGTGTTGGTCTGCCATAGTCAAAATAAAAAAATTCCTTCCAGTAGCACCTTAAAGACCAACTAAGTTAGTTCTTGGTATGAGCTTTCGTGTGCATGCACACTTCTTCAGATACCAAGAAGAAGTGTATCTGAAGAAGTGTGCATGCACACGAAAGCTCATACCAAGAACTAACTTAGTTGGTCTTTAAGGTGCTACTGGAAAGAATTTTTTTTAATACATGAAGAGAGAGAGATAGAGAATAGAGATCCTTAAGTTCAATGCGGACATATAATGTCAGGCTTGAGGGATTTTCTCCTCCCCCGGTAGCATCAAGGAAGAAACAAGAAAGTTCGTATTTATGTTTTTATTCAGTCATCATCAGTGGCGTAGCGGGGGGGGGGTGCAGGGGGGGCGGCCGCACTGGGCGCAACATCTGGGGGTTAGGGTTAGGGGGCACAAATCCACGAGCTAGGGGGCGCAAATCCACGGGTTAGGGGGCGCAAATCCACGGGTTAGGGGGCGCAAATTACTTGCCTTGCCCTGGGTGCTGACAACCCACGCTACGCCACTGGTCATCATGGTGAAAGGCAAAGAATTCTAGTCCTTTACTCCATACTGATGTTTCTCACTCTGAGCTCCTCCCCTTCCTTCCCCAGCAACAGCCTGTGGCTCTACTGGGGGCCTCAGGAGTCAAATGTTGTTGAGCCCTTGGCTTTTGAATTCTCATTGAGCGGCGTGTATGTGGGGATGGTGAAGATTCTGTGCTTTCCAAGGACATCTCTGCCAGCAGTTCTCCAACTCCTCCTCCTTCTCCTGACACCTCATAACTTGGCAGCTCTGAGTTCTACTGTAACTCAATCCTGTCTCCCTCTTCTTTTGAAACTGCTGGAGAAGGGGGGGGGGTGATACCACCTCCTCTGAGGGAAGCAGAGGAGAAGGAGGGGGCAATCCCCAGCCCTCCTCTTCAGTCTGGCCCCTGACATATAAAGAAGTGTCACCAGTCCATCCATTAATATAACAACTGTGAAAAAGGAAGTATATAATAATAAATACTTAGCTAAGAAAAAGAAAAGGGGAAAAGAAAGGAGGGAGGTAAAAAAAGCATACCTTTAAATAAACTTTCTTATTTTAAAAATAAATTCATATTTATAGATACTCAGAAAACAAAGTAATAGCCATCTATATTAATATGGAAAAAAATATCTGTGGAAATCAATGTGGAGGAGCAGAAAATATAAATTGCAGACTTTGATTAATCATAGACATATTACCAGCTGTGTATGTGTGTGTGTGTAAAGTAATTCCAAATTCATAAATTAAGCTCCCACCCTAATTAAACACTAAATACAGAAAACCAGGCAAAACGTATTAGATCAAAGAGAATAAATTATATGGAGGAGTGTTTTCTTCAACTTTCTTATCCCCCCTAAAATATTTAAAATGTCCATCTTTTAACTATTTTTCCCCTCCTTGCTGGCCAGCAAGAACTCTTCTCTGACAAGTTGCTGCAGTCAAAATGGCAGCTTGGAACTTCCTCATTTTTCCAATTTTGATGCCTTGGCAGAGCCTTGACATGACATGACTTCTGGTGCTTCGTAAGGACCTGGAAGTCATGTCAGAGGCCTTGCGGTGCAGGTGCTGAGCACCCACAACAATGTTTTGTGGGTGCCCTGGCCCCCAAGAGTTGACGCCAGTGCCTGGATGCTTTCCTTTGTTCTCTCAATCTCTCCCTTCCCTGCCTCTTACTCTGGGTCCTTCACCAACAATCCATCACTTTAATGTGTGTGTAATTCTTGGGTCCCAATAATGGCCCATAGCTGAGGACACCAAGGAAAACCAGTGGCGTAGCATGGGTTGTCAGCACCCGGGGCAAGGCAAGTAATTTGCGCCCCCTAACCCATGGATTTGCGCCCCCTAACCCGTGGATTTGCGCCCCCTAACCCCCAGATGTTGTGCCCGGTGCGGCCGGCCCCCCCTGCACCCCCCACGCTACGCCACTGAGGAAAACAAAAGGGGGCTGGGAACCAGGAAAGAATATAAAAAGAAGAAAAGAAAGAAGGAAGAGAAAGGCACTTCCAGTTTTCCATCTGCCAGTTACATAACAGAAATTGTTCAAAATATTCACTCCAAGAAAGCGTGTTCTCCTTCATGGAGACCATGTGTCGCGGTGGGGGCCGACAGGATGCTCCAAAGTTGTGGGGCGGGCTAATTGATCTTTGGCCACTGTTGTGATTGGGCTTCCCTTGTTGTTGGGATGATGTTGCCATTTGATGATTGACAGGCAGAAATGTTAAAATTCCCTGCGCGAGGCGTAGAGCTTCCTCTTTTCGTTCCGTGCATCAGATTGCCCGCCCCCCCCCCCTATATTTAAGGGTTGTTCGCTTTGACCTTGCTATGCCTGTCATGGGGTCGTCTGCTCCTGGGGCAGGGGCTGGGTAGGAATTTTGTCCATCTGGCTGATTGGCTGGGGCCATTTGGTTTTTGCCTGCTGTGTAGCAAATCGTCACAACTTGTAAGGTTGCGGTTAGGCATTGGTTTATGGTTTGGTTGGTTGAGGGGCATGGATTGGCTGTGCCTGCCCCTCTAATGCTGCTGCTGCAAGGGATTCCGTTAAAGGAATACAGGGGCTCATTATTCCTTTTGTCCGAACCCTGTCAAGGGGCTAGGGCCATGCAAGAGCCCCTGGTTGCATTTGGAGAAGGCTGAGGGCAGGCTCCCTGCTCTGTCGCTACCCTCAAATTTATTCCCCTTTTCTGACTTTTGCAGGCTTGTGAAATATCAGTCTGTCCCCCACTGGGGGGCAGATAGTCGCAACCAATGCCTAAGCAACCACTCACATTTTTTGTATTTTAATAAAGTTGTGGCCAAAATTATGCCAAAAAACCTTAAACAAAAATTCTGTGTGTTGTGTGAGTTATTGGGGTGGCCTGGGGACCTCGACATGCAAAACATCCAGCTAAGCAATTCCTGCTAAGCAATATTTTCCCAATCCCCAGATTCTATAGTTTCAATATAGGGTTTCGCGCTAAGTATACAATTCCTGGTAAAAGGTTTCTGCAATTTCTCGCATCTTTATCCTTATATTTAATTGATGGAATAAACATTTGGATCTGTTTATCTTTCAGATGTTTTGATAGTGATTTAGATGGTTTATTGCTGTATTTCAACCATCTTTGATTTTTTTTACAGTTGGCAAAGCATTCCAGTTTTTCGGCTTGGATATTTTGAATGTTCTCTGTTGTTCTTAACTTCATACACCATGTTTGCTTATGCTAATGTGTCTTTTCTTAGTATTTAAATCATTTTTTTCTGCTTGAGAGAATCTCTTATACATCTCTGCTGCTGCTATTTTTGTTTTGTCAGAACACCTCTGATATAAGGTTCAGTTGCATCCCATACATGGCCATGGTGTTTATGCACTTTAAAAAAACCAATCTAAATATTGTTCTATTTGTGTCTTTCTATCTGCTCTTACTGATATACTGTTATTCATTCTCTAGAGTTTATTATTACAATTATTTGACATTTTGATGTTCAATTTTATTAGTGCATGATCTGCATAAATCTTTAGTAATACTGGAATAGATTTCATTCAAGTGACCAAATTAGCAGATATTTTAAAATATCACATTCAACAGGATCTATGAGCTTGCAACTAAAATGTATAATCCCTTAAAGTTGGCGTATAAAACCTCCAAACATCTGTCAATTTTTTGTTGGCAAACATGCCTTGAGACACATTACAGTTTTAATTTAGACAAAAAGTTGCTTCAGTCAGCTGGACAGCTTGCTGTGAGGAACTGAGGCCAAGTGTTACAAAAACCAACACACATGGGTTACCATAATGCGCCAAAAGCTTTATTGAAAAGATTCAAGAAATGACATTGATAGCTGTATGAGAAATACAGAGGAAATTTAGCATATAAGCACCTTAGTTTTCTGGACTTCAAAGCCAAGAGGTGGGGGGTGAAGAGGGTTCAACTTCAGCAGTGGATCCTGGGATTTAGCTCTTTTGAACCATGCCCAATGGATCTGTATCAAGCTCTCTGATTATCAGTTCATAATATGCTTCTCAGGTTTAATTGGCTTATGCACAGATGTTACCACGACGCCCGAGCTTCCTTCCAAAGAGTGCTCCCCTCCCATAGCCCGAACCAAGGAGGCCAGACCCATAGCCCAAGCCCCCATAGCCTCCTACGATCCCAGAACCACCAATAGCACATGGAGTGTTGCCTCCAACAGCCACAGGCTCACAGCTGGCAGAGAGGATGGCCCCTGGGATGGTCACAACGCAGGCAGGTGGCTGGATCACAACTTCTGCTGGTGGGATCTGGTTGATGCAAGATGGGGCAACTCCTGCCAGGACTCCGAGGTTGGCTGCTCTTTCAGCACCTCCATAGCCATAGCCGAGACCACCAAATCCGTAGCCGAATCCTCCATTTCCATAGCCGAGACCTCCCAATCCATAGCCGAGACCACCATAGCCAAGACCTCCTGCTGAGCCGAACCCAACGGTGGGGGTGGAAGCACAGGATGGGACAGCACAGGATGGACCACAGTCAACCATTGTTGGGTGGAGGTGAGTCTGAAACCAAAAACACCAAGGTAACACAGTAAGCCATGGCTGAAGATGAATCTAAAAAATAAGGTTGCGGAACTGAGCAGAACATGGAGCACGAAAAGCAAAAAACAACAGAGAATTATAAATCGTCACATAGGATGTATATGAAGGAGGCCCAGTGTTGCATGCTTCAACTCCCACCAGATGTAGACAGAACGTCCTATGGTCAAGGATCATGACAATTGTAGTTCAACAACAATTGGAAGCCCAGTACTTATTCTCTACTCTCCGACACATGTTCCAACCAATTAGGGATCACATATTATAGGTTTATTGTCCAAAATCCATCTGTGAGGTTTTGTCTTCTTCCCAAAAATTACTACTTTAATTTTAGAATGGTTGACTGTTCACTGTTCACTGCTCTTTTGTGCAAAAGACATTCAACTTCCTCAAAAGTCTCTGCATCCCAATTAAGGTAGCAGAAACCAAAACAATATCATTGGCATACAGAAGAACTGAGAGTTTGGCTTCCTGAATAGAAACAGGAAAATATTCTAGGCCTCCTAGTTCTTGAACAATATCATTTATATAAAAATTGAAAAGAAAGGGTGCTAGGCTGTCAGACTCTCCTCTCAGTAGGGATATTATCAGAAAGCAACCCGTTTGCCACAAGTCTAACCCTAAGCAAAGTATGGCTATGCAGCAATTTATACAACTATGAAGTAGGTATGATGAACTGTAGTCCTCCAGTTGTCACTGGACTTTAGTCCCCTCAGTCAGCAAGCCCAAAGGTCAAGCATGACCAAAGGTCAAGGACCAAATGGTGCTCATTCTTGCTTAGTGGGAATATCAATCTAGCCTTCTACTGTCACAAACTTCTGATAAATTACTAAGTATTTCCCCAAGAAATCGGACTTACCTGCTTCTTTGAGAAGATGTAGTGAAGACAGAAGAGTCAGATGAAGCTGTTGGAGGAAAGGAGAGAACTCTGAGCTTTTATATAGTTCTGCCAGCTGCCCCTTTGACTCAGGAACCGCCTATTTCCTGCAAACATTTTACTTAGCTGTCACCATGCAATATGCAAAATTACTTTGCTAAGCACAAAAGAGGGAGGTCACAAAATTAAGTGGTTGTAATAATGCAACACAAATAGTCTTGACACCATGTTTTTCCCTCACTCATTCTTTTAATGTTGCTGGCCTCAGGTCAAATTGCTCTAATTTATCTGTTGCTTTTAACCAGAAACACCCAGAGGGAGAGGATGGAGATTAAGGCTCCTTCATCAGCTCTGGGGACTCTCAGTCATTATCAAAGCTTTTTGCATACATATATGGGATTTTAGGACACCACCAATATTAGAGGAAGGCAGAGTCTTAAAATGATGTACAAACATGGGAGAAGCTTTGCTGCATCAGGGAAAAGACCCAACTAACTCTGTTCTTGTAATGGCCAGACAGAAACAGGACCTGCGAACAATAGCAGGAAAGGGCTATGGCCCCAGTCTTCTACTTGTGGAATAACCAAGAAGCATCTGATTGGCCACTGTGGAAAAGATGATGCCTTTGCTCTAAAACAAATTAAGCAAACAAACTAGAACTATAAGCTCCATGCAAACACATTGGTGCCTTGGTTCTTGAACGTAATCCATTCCGGAAATCCATTCGACTTCCAAAACGTTCGAAAACCAAGGCGCAGCTTCTGATTGGTGCAGGCACCCTGGAAACAATAGCCGACAACCACACTGGATGTTCAGCTTCCAAAAAAGTTCCTAAACCAAAGCATTTACTTCTGGGTTTGCGGCGTTCGGGTTCCAATTTGTTCATCAACTAAGCCATTTGAGAACCAAGGTTCCACTGTATATAAAATAAATACAATACATTTTAAAAATCTGAAACCAAAGGAAGGCACTGTTGTTGACATGTGCTCATCTTGAGAGACAATGGAGTGTGCCTACAGAGGTTAAGTCAAGCCACTGTGTTAGCAGCACTGAAGTGATCTCCTTGGGGCAAAAGCCTGGGCAGTGGGCATGGAGGTCCTGGCCAGCAGCCAAATGAAAGTAGACCAATACGTTTGGCACCAGCTTGGCTGCATGAGTTGCTGGAAGGCAGTTTACAAGGCCCCATCCAACTGTCTTGGGGACTGCACTCCAGATTTGTGTAGTGTTTACTTGTTAGCCACTTCTTCATCTGAAGATATCCTGCAAGCCAGCAGAGGTTTAGGACCAGAGTTTTCCTTCTCCTTGATGGGGCTACCTTCCCAGGTTGACAAGCACCATCTGCCCCACACTTCCCTATACAACTCATGCAGAAACCACCTTCTTGATTGTTGGGCCCACTATTGGTCTCGTTAGCTCAATCCAAGCAGGGAAAGTCCCTAGCTCACCAAGGGTTTGAGGCCTATTGGCTACCCTCACCTGGTTTAGGGGGACAGTCGAAGCTGCTCCTGGGGTGTGGCCAATGTCTCATGCTGCCAGCTTCTGGGAGCCATCGGTGAGATTTGAGTGCAGGGTAGGGACCAAAGGTGGGCAAAATATCTGAAAAGGAGCATGTTGTGTCCCCAGACAGAGGCACTATCCTTCCCTGAACACCCTGAACACCCCAAAAGAATGCTATTATTACTATTACTATTACTATTACTATTACTATTACTATTACTATTACTATTACTATTACTATTACTATTACTATTACTATTACTATTACTATTACTACTATTACTATTACTATTACTATTACTATTCCCCAGTCGCTCTGGGCAGCTCCTAACATCCTAGCAGAATATTAAAAACATGACTCTCTCTCTCTCTCTCTCTCTCTCTCTCTCTCTATATATATATATATATATGGAAGTTTTTAATGTTATATATATATACCATATATATTTATGGTTAACAAGCAGTTAGCAATCCCGCTTTCAGAAACCATCAAAACACTTTCATTTATTAGCAACAAATCACAAACACAGATAGCTGAAATGACTGTGATGGTGGATGTCATTCTTAGGTTGCATCCATCAAAATCCATCAAGGGTGATGTCTGGCTTGTTCATTGCTTTCAGTTGGTCTACCCTCAGTATGGATAAACAACAGATCACCAAAAAGCTGCCATCTCTTCTATCGGCCCCATGCAATCTTGCATATTGATGGGACAGAGGATAGGATTTCTGATGCTTGTATAAGAATGAATATGGAAACAGGTGGCTATTCTGGGGTTTTATTACATCTTAGTTAAGTTTTGCATTTTGTTGGCAACTTTGACATTATGAGTTGCAGAGAGATTGGAAATTCATGCAATCCGGGATGGCTGATGTAATAAGTGAATTTAATATTTGATCCCTTATTTACTGGCACCATTTTCTAGTACAGGGCTGCTAAATCTGAAGTTCTCCAGATGTTTTGCTGGATCACAACTCCCATCATCACTGGCCACATCAAACCTATTTCCCCCCAAAACGTTTTCTCACTAACACTGTCAAATAATGTTGCTTTATTGGGTACCTGTATATATGATAACCTTGTGTCAATGAATACTAGAGCTTTACTTATACAGTTATTTTTTGAAACTGTATTTGAAGGGATCTCTTTTATTACAGGCAGGCGATGCAACCTGATTAAAAGCTAGCTTTACTTAATTTGTTAAGAGATGGCCGTAAAAATTAAATGTGGAAGGATCTAGCAGTCTTTTTGTCTGCAGCTAGAACTTCATAAAGGGACGCTGGTGGCGCTGTGGGTTAAACCACAGATCCTAGGGCTTGCTGATCAGAAGGTCGGCAGTTCAAATCCCCGCAACGGGGTGAGCTCCCGTTGCTCAGTCCCTGCTCCTGCCAACCTAGCAGTTCGAAAGCACATCAAAGTGCAAGTAGATAAATAGGTACCACTCCGGCGGGAAGGTAAATGGTATTTCTGTGTGCTGCTCTGGTTCACCAGAAGTGGCTTAGTCATGCTGGCCACATGACCTGGAAGCTCCCTCGGCCAATAAAGCGAGATGAGCGCCGCAACCCCAGAGTCAGCCACGACTGGACCTAATGGTCAGGGGTCCCTTTACCTTTACCTTTTGGAAATTCATAAACATAAAATCGGAAAACAGCAACTAGTTTAGCTACAGAAGCATGATGACTATGGAACATAGCTCTTGTGGAGACACCAGTGAAGCATTTTAGAGCCCCAAGGAACACAAAGACCAAAGATCATTTTGAAACTCTATGGTATATGTTAATCAACACAGTGGAAAGAGCAATGTTGTTTCCTCACCACCAGCCACTCATTGCTCACTCTGGAACCATCAGTTAAGGCAAAGTGGAAGATACAAGTGATAAAAACCAACTCTAAACATTGAGACTAACCTGCTTAATATTTAACAGCACTGTCTGCATTGCTAATATGTGGAATGTTTCTAGGAAGGTGGGGGTACAAGAGGATTGTTTGTTTTGAAGAAAAAAAACCAGAAAAATAGAAAAACCGCATCTAGTCCAGCATCCTGTTCTCACTGTGCCTGACCAGATTCAATGAAAAGCCCACAAGAAGGATGTGATTTCCATAGCCTTCTTCCCAATGGTTTCCACCGCAGTGGAGGTAGAGAACGATGGCAATGTGTTGTGGCTAGAAAGATCAACTGAAATCCTGGATGTGAAAGTCAAGTAGCCCACTCTGAACACCCACGGCTACTTTAGCTATTTTGAAAAGAGAGAAATGGGGACAACGTATCTGTTGATCTGCCTGACAGAAAAGGAACATACAATCATTTCTTTTAACTTTGTTTTGCAGAGGAATTAAGAAGCCAAGATCAAAAGTGTCAGAGTGGGAGAGACGCGTTGTGGGAAGTTGAGGAAATGCTAACACTTTTGTCTCATTTTTCGTTCTTATTAAAATAATTAGGGGGCCTGAGGCATATCACAAATCATTTGCTAATTCAAGCTTCAGAGGAACAGGGGGTGTATCCAAGCCAGTTGTGGGGCCATTAGGGGATCCAGTCAAAAGAGTATAAAAGGGTTCCCTGGGCTGAGATATCTCAACAGCTTCCCTGAACTTCATCTCCTTCTCTCCATTTCTACTCCTCTGAGACTTTGGTAAGTCACATGTTTACTTGATAGAGCATGAGGCTCTTAACCTCAGGGTCAAGGATTCGAGCCCCACACTGGGCAAAAAGATTCCTGGATTGGTTGAGCTAGATTACCTTCTTGGTCC
Source organism: Podarcis liolepis (assembly GCF_965112155.1). NCBI lineage: Eukaryota > Metazoa > Chordata > Lepidosauria > Squamata > Lacertidae > Podarcis > Podarcis liolepis. The sequence continues at coordinate 7,222,857 of NC_139566.1, forward strand.
TTTTCAACTCTACCATTCTATGAGTCTACGCTGGGATCTTGCATTTGCATGATTCCTGCACTGATCAGAGGGTTCAACTAACTGAATTCCAACTCTTTTATTCTGTGAGGTGGATAGCTCTCCCCAGGGGTGCCAAATTGAATAAAATATGGGGGGCAGGTAAGTACACCTACACCATTTGAATGGCAATGCTAATCAACTTGGAGGGAGGGCAGCCCACTCAAATATTTTATGGGCTCGCCAAAGGGACCTACAACCAGGAATCTTAACCCTTCATGTTGTTGGTTGGCTTCTTTTCTGTATCTATCTTATGAAATCACGTATTTATCCTGAGTCTATATTGGTATCGTCTACAATGACCAGCTGTGACTCTCCAAAGTTTCAAGGAGGGAGCATTTACCAGCTCAACCTGCAGATTCCTGGAACTGAACCTGGGACTTTCTGCATGCAAACCATGCATGCTGCCACTGAGCAATGACCCTATGAACTTTCCCATAGAAACAAAGAAAGAGCCTAGACTTCGAGGCTCTGTCTAAAGCGCTGACTTAAATAGAAGCATATGAAGTTGACCTGTACCGTGTCAGACCACTGGACCCCTAGTTCAGTATTATCTACACTGACTAGAAGCTGCTCTATAGGACTTCAGGCAAGGGACATTCACTGATGTTCCTGGGACCATGAGGGATAAGATTATATATATATATATATATATATATATATATATATATATATATATATATATATATGCTTTCGTAGATTTTCACAGGTACAGGAATGCAGGTTTTGGTGTCTTCGGGTGTCTTCCCGTGTAAGAGTTGGGGTGTCTAGGCGACGTTTCGACGAGGTCTCACTCGTCATCTTCAGGCTGGTGCTTTCGGCTTCTTGTTACTGGAACAGAGCAGGATCTCAGTGTTTGAGTTCCTATAAATACTGTTGAGGGGGTGTGGTGTATAGCCTCCAACGTTCTGGGCAGAGAGGAAGTTCCCAGGTTAGTGTGCCTTTTCTTCTTTTGTTCCTTAATTACTTGAGGGATATCTTGAGTGATTTCTTGAGTGATATTCTGAGTACCACTTAGGTGGGTCATTAGGTGTGGATTAGTGGCTAAAGCTTTCGTGTCTTGATCTCTTGAGCTTGTGAAGAGTTTTTCTGAGAAGATGGCTGTACTGCACTTAGTTGTGCTCTGGCTTGGCTTCGTGTATAGGGGCGAGCTGTGGTTTTGTGCCCTGTGCCAGCCAGATCTGTGTAGGGATTGCAGGGGGGTGCAGCATCCGGAGGTGCCACTATGGTTTGGCTACTGGATGGTGTCTGTAATTTATCTGTGGAGAGGGTCTGGGTTTGGGTCTGGTGTGGTTGATTGGTGATGGCGTTCTGTGTGCCTCTGGTTCTGGTGTCGGTTTTTGTGGGGAGGGCTAATTTCCAGATGTCTGGCAGGCGGGACGTGTCGTCACGCTTGTTCATGTTGTGAGGGTGTTTCTCTATCTCGATGGCTTCCATGATTATTCTCTTGTGGTGATGTTCCATGTTAAAGAGCAATTTGGAATCTGCAAAATTAATTTCGTGTCCTGTTTCTTTCATGTGTTGGAAAAGAGAGGAAGTTTTTTCTTCTTTTTTGAAGCCATCGAGATAGAGAAACACCCTCACAACATGAACAAGCGTGACGACACGTCCCGCCTGCCAGACATCTGGAAATTAGCCCTCCCCACAAAAACCGACACCAGAACCAGAGGCACACAGAACGCCATCACCAATCAACCACACCAGACCCAAACCCAGACCCTCTCCACAGATAAATTACAGACACCATCCAGTAGCCAAACCATAGTGGCACCTCCGGATGCTGCACCCCCCTGCAATCCCTACACAGATCTGGCTGGCACAGGGCACAAAACCACAGCTCGCCCCTATACACGAAGCCAAGCCAGAGCACAACTAAGTGCAGTACAGCCATCTTCTCAGAAAAACTCTTCACAAGCTCAAGAGATCAAGACACGAAAGCTTTAGCCACTAATCCACACCTAATGACCCACCTAAGTGGTACTCAGAATATCACTCAAGAAATCACTCAAGATATCCCTCAAGTAATTAAGGAACAAAAGAAGAAAAGGCACACTAACCTGGGAACTTCCTCTCTGCCCAGAACGTTGGAGGCTATACACCACACCCCCTCAACAGTATTTATAGGAACTCAAACACTGAGATCCTGCTCTGTTCCAGTAACAAGAAGCCGAAAGCACCAGCCTGAAGATGACGAGTGAGACCTCGTCGAAACGTCGCCTAGACACCCCAACTCTTACACGGGAAGACACCCGAAGACACCAAAACCTGCATATATATATATATATATATATATATATATATATATATATATATGAGAGATTCTGTAACTCAGTTGTCAAGTGGTCTTTGTCAGCCAGGCGTTTGGTTCTGGAGATGAGAGTCTTGGCTACGGAGTTTATTTGTGCAGGGTGGTGGTGTGATTGTGCATGTAAGTAGCGGTTGGTGTGTGTTTTTTTCCGGTAGATAGTGTGTCCTAGTGAGCCATCAGGTTTTTTGTAGATTAGGACGTCAAGGAAGGGAAGTTGGTTGTTGGCTTCTATTTCCATAGTGAATTGTATTTTGGGGTGTAGGCTGTTGAGATGTGTGAGGAAGCTATCTAGTTTTTCTTTCCCGTGTGGCCAAATTACAAAGGTGTCGTCAACATATCTGAGCCAAAGTTTGGGTTTGTGTTCTGACTTGTCTAAAGCATTGGTTTCAAAGTGTTCCATGTACAAATTTGCGATGACCGGTGAGAGGGGTGATCCCATAGGTGCTCCTTCTATCTGTTTGTATCTTTGTCCATTGTGGATGAAGTACGTGTTGGTTAGGCAGTGGTTGGTCAGGTCCAGGATGTATTCGGGGGGATTGTATTTGTTTTGAATGGCTGTCAAGGCTTCATTAATGGGCACTTGTGTGAAGAGAGATACAACATCGAAGCTCACAAGTAGGTCATCGGGATGTAGGTTTTGCTTCTTTATTGTTTCTATGAACTGGAAGGAGTTTGTAACGTGTGAAGCGATGGATTCTGCATAGGGCTGAAGTTGCTTAGCGAGAAATTTAGCGAGATTTTGTAGAGGTGAGCCTATGGAGCTGACTATTGGTCTGAGTGGTGTTCCTTCTTTGTGTATCTTGGGGAGACCGTAGAGTTTGGGGCATCTGGATGATTTTTCTCTGGGGATGATTCTTAGCTGGATTTCTTCACTGATAGATATATATATATAAATTTTTATTAGGTTTTCACATTTTATAAAGACACACCACACACAAAAAAGACAAAAACAAAAACATGTATAATTTCAAGACCTTACTTTCTTAACCTTGTTCCTCGACTTCCCCCCACCCCCCCCTTCATACATCCCAATTCCCACAATTAAGTCAGCAAGTTGTTATTTCCCTCTTTATCATATTAGTATTACTTTTATGTCTCTTATGAAAAATTAAATTCTTTCCTAAGGTGGACCCAAGTTCCCTTCCATCGATTTCCCACTTTGCTTTAAATGTAGATCATACTAACTGAACCCAAAAGTCCTAGTCATTTTTAAGATTCTTTTTTCCCCTTCCCCCCCATCCCCGGTTTCCGTCCCTTCCCAAGTAATTGTCCACAATAACAGTTCTTAGCCTGGATTCCTCACGTCCGAGGCCTTCAAATGAGGGATAAGATTTAAGACCCACAATGGAGAGAAAAGTTGTAGTGAACAATACAGAATGCATGAATTAGTGCTTAATGTTTGTTGAATAACAGAAAACAGCTGATTTTCAATCAAGGAGAAAGGAAGATGGTTTAAGTTGGGGAAAATGGGAATGGGGGAAATATCCTACCAACTCTGACAGATCCCCTGCACTCCCAATTGAAGTGATGTACCCCACACTTATTTTCTCCCTTGGTGTTTTTGGTTTCAGACTCACCTCCACCCAACAATGGTTGACTGTGGTCCATCCTGCGCTGTCCCATCCTGTGCTTCCACCCCCACCGTTGGGTTCGGCTCAGCAGGAGGTCTTGGCTATGGTGGTCTCGGCTATGGATTGGGAGGTCTCGGCTATGGAAATGGAGGATTCGGCTACGGATTTGGTGGTCTCGGCTATGGATATGGAGGTGCTGAAAGAGCAGCCAACCTCGGAGTCCTGGCAGGAGTTGTCCCATCCTGCATCAACCAGATCCCACCAGCAGAGGTCGTGATCCAGCCACCTGCCTCCGTTGTGACCATCCCAGGGCCCATCCTCTCTGCCAGCTGTGAGCCTGTGGCTGTTGGAGGCAACACTCCATGTGCCGTTGGTGGTTCCGGGATCGTAGGAGGCTATGGCTATGGGGGCTTGGGCTATGGGTCTGGCCTCCTTGGAAGCTCTGGAGGTTTCGGCTATGGTTCAGTCTATGGGAGGGGAAGGAAGTTCGGGCGTCGCTTTAGCATCTGTGCATAGACCAATTAAACCTGAGAAGCATATTATGAACTGATAATCAGAGAGCTTGATACAGATCCATTGAACGTTGTTCAAAAGAGCTAAATCCCAGAAACCACTGCTGAAGTTGAACCCTCTTCATCCCTCACCTCTTCGCTTTGAAGTCCAGAAAACTAGGATGCTTATATGCTAAATTTCTTCTGTATTTCTCATACAGCTATCAATGTCATTTCTTGACTCTTTTCAATAAAGCTTTTGGTGCATTATGGTAACCCATGTGTGTTGGTTTTTGTAACACTTGGCCTCAGTTCCTCACAGCAAGCTGTCCAGCTGACTGAAGCGACTTTTTGTCTAAATTAAAACTGGAATGTGTCTCAAGGCATGTTTGCCAACAAAAATTTGACAGATGTTTGGAGGTTTTATGCTTCAACTGGGTCCTAAATAGTTCAACAATCAGTTCTAGTCTTATGAGAGAAGGAGACAAGCGAGGTGGCTTTCATGTCATGAACCACAAACAAACCAAACTATTATATGAGAGAAGTCCAAGGGATAAATGTTTATGGGATTGGTGTTTTGTTCAGATATGTGTGTGCAATATGATTCAGCTAATGTCATTAAAACATATTACTGAAAGAAAATAATTGATATGGCAGATATCCATATTGTTTCTATAAATTTATGAGGACTGGGGGATGCCATCAAGTGATGGAGGGTCTCTGACTGTACTGGAAGGCAGAGGCCCTACATTATTTTTTTTCTACAACAGACACCCCATGTGACCACTACTCATAGATTACACTGGGCAACAATTTTTTTACTTTTTGAATGTTGTCTAGATTTCTACAACTGATTTAGGGTATTTTTGCACTGCTGAATCAGGAAATGGCATCTGTTTCTCTCCATCAGGTCAGGTTTACTGTAAACTGAATTGTGGGCATTGATAAAGGTAAGTACACGTAAATTGCATGTTGCTTCACCATTTTTCAAACTTCAGGGCTTGAACCTCTGTTTCTTGGAACTCCTGGAATGCTCAGCGGCAGGGAGGTCTCTCTTCAGAGTCCAACAGTAGTCAGCCATCATGACTGCGTCCCAGCGACCCTGATACCTGGTCTCCATCTCGTTCATGTCCTGATGGAATCTCTCCCCCTGCTCGTCACTCATTGAACCCAGGTTCTCAGGAAACCGGTCCATATGTGAAAATAGGTAGTGCATCTTGACGCTCATGTTGCAGCCCAGGTTTCTGAAAGCAGTCAGCATGTTGTTGACAAGTTCTGTGTAGTTTCTGGCCTTATTGTTGCCCAGAAAGTTCTTCACTACCAAAACAAATGCCTTCCACGCTTCCAGTTCCACTTCGTTCATTGAGTTTCTGAACTCTGGATCTCTGATGACCTGACGGATCTGAGGACCGTCAAAGATGCCAGCTTTCAACTTCTCCAAGGTCAATCCTGGAAAAGCCTGGCACAAGTAAGTGAAGCAGTCACCATCCTTGTCCAGAGCCTTGGTGAACTGCTTGATTAAGCCGAGCTTGATGTGCAGCAGTGGGAAGAGTATTCTGTCTCTGTCCACCAGAGGGTCGTTGATGATGTTTCTTTCTTTGCAAGGCACCAATTCCTCCCGCACAGGCCAGTCCTTCTTTGTGTAATGCTAAGCACAGTCCCTACTATCCCACATGCACAGAAAACATGGGTGAAGTGGTGCCTCGCAAGACGAAAAGAATCCGTTCTGTGATTCTCTTCGTCTAGCAGTTTTTTCGTCTTGCAAAGCAAGCCCATTGACGGATTAGCGGATTAGCGCTATTAGTTCGGCAGAGTCCTTTGACAAGCTGAGGTCGCAAACTAGATCATTCAACTCCTTTTGGGAAAATGGATGTGGAGCATCATCTTCAAGAATGACTTCTTCTTCTTCATGTCCTTCAACACTGGAGGCATCTTCATCACTAATGTCAGGAAGTTCTCCGAAGATAGGCACTGGAATTTCATCACAATGAGCTACAGGACAACGTGCTGATTGAAGATCAGGATACTTTGTGGGGCGGCTGCCCCATTAACTTAGTTTTGATCCCCCAACTTTATGCTTTGCTGGACCAATTTATGGAAGATTTTGAGGTTTTATGACTTCAAACTGATCCCTTTTCGACATAATCACCCAGAACTATCAAACCTGAATACTTCTTGTCATTAAAATAATCATTTCCAATCAAAACAATTATTCGACATGACATTTTACCCCCACCAACTTCTTCTAAAATGCTCCACACAAGCGTACATGTGAACAAAAACATAAAAAAGACATGTGGCCATAGCTCAAAAACTTGACCTGATTGAGCAAAACCAATGTGATTTTTGGATTCAGCGCATCAGATTCATCCTAAATCAACTGAAAAAAACGCAGACAACAAATTTGTTGTTGACCAGTGTTATTATCCCACTTCTACTTTGGTAGTAACTGTATGGCAGCTGGATATAGGTATTCCAGAGGGGTGACCATATTTATATCTCGATCATTTCACTTTCAGGTACAAAAATAAAAACCAAGACAGAGAAGAAAATATTTTTGTGGCTGGGGAACTACAATCATCCCCTTACTTTCTCATCTGTTTATTCTCTGAGTAATAATCCACCCCCTTTATAGCTCAAATGCTTAAACGTAAAGGGACCCCTGACCATTAGGTCCAGTTGCGGATGACTCTGGGGGTTGCGGCGCTCATCTCGCTTTTTTGGCCGAGAGCGAGGGAGCCGGCGTACAGCTTCCGGGTCATGTGGTCCATGACTAAGCCGCATATTTAAATTGAAGCTATAAACGTATCAGATCATTCCCCTACCACAGTCATGCTGCAAATGCAATATCATATCACCCCTGAACCTATTTGGCAGTTGGACCCATCCCTGGTATATCATGATATCTCAGAGGAGGCAAACCAAAAGGCTATAACAAATTATTTCAACAGGAATGGCTAATCTGATGTCCAACACAATATTCTTGGGGATGTCTGAGGCATTTGTACTGTGGATGAGACTAAAAGAAATTGAGCTCTCTTCCAAAGACACAAATCATGGCAGAATGCAAGATTTGGAATTAAAGCATAAAGGAGCTGTCCCCAATCATACTCATGCCAAAATAATTGCCAAAAGAAAATAACTAGAGGCTCTCAAATTACACAAAATTGCTAAATTAATACTATTCTTAAAACAGAACTATTATGAGGCAGGGGATAGAAACACTACATTGATAGCAATTATTCCAACTATAAGAAAACTTAAATCTCACATTATTGCTATACATCAAGCAAATGTCCAATTGATGTACGACCCAAAAGAAATCAATATCCTTTTTTTTTTTTTTGCAAGCTACTGTTTAAAGTTATATGGATAATCACACCCCAAAGGGAAGATATTACTTATACTAATTACTAATGAAGCCAATTTTTGCAGCCAATTAACCCTACCTATAGAGAAGTTTTAAATTAGGAAATTTTAGGAGAAGAAAGTAAATATGCGACGCGAAAGTTGGAAAAATGATACAGCCCTGGGTCATCCATCAATTTCTTTATTTATTTATTTTTAAATAATTTTTTATTAAATACAGATTAGAAAACATACATATTCACAACAAAAGAAAATACAAAAGAAAAAGAAAATATAACTAACCAAGGAAAAAGAATTAGAGTATATTTTGTCTCTTTTCATATTTACAGTTATTTATACCTCTATAAAATGCTATTCACAATAAAGCAGTGAAATGAAAGATAAGGTATCAGAAAAAAAGAGCAAAGAAAGAATAAAGAAGTAAAGGGAAAAGATCATAAGTGGGGAAAAAATTAAGTACTCACATTACATAGCCGTTTCCAATCTATATTTATATTCAATTGTATAATTTCATCTTGTCCTTGTCTACCTTAAATATTTTTTTAAAAAAATAAAAAATAAAATAAAAGACTTTATATTATATTATTTTGTGAGGAGGGAAAATCCCTGATACTTAGTTAGCATTCTGCATCATAACCATACCAAAGTCAGGGCATAGTTGGAAGGATGTAAATTCTTATTGACCCATAACCCTCTTAAATAAAGACCAAAAAAAGTTCACATTTATTTTATTTCATGTTATTTATAGATCTACGATGTGAGGCATTTGATTGCCCTGAATAGGATTGTTTTAATACAATTATAGTTTATGGCCCTGGATTTAAATTTTTAAGACTGGTAAACCAAGGATTTTGCATCAATGTGGACAAATTCAGCTAATATTCTATATTGAAATACTGTGAAAGCCAAAACAGGGGTATCTGTTGCCTCCCTTTCTCATTGGAGACACTCACTGAAGCAATATGGAATAATCCAAACCTTCATGGCTGGTGAGGAGATGGTGGTGAATGGGGATGGTGACTAGATTGTCAAAGTAGGACTTGGGAGACCAAGAGTTAAATCCCCACTTGGCCATGAAGCTCACACTCCTCTGCACACGTTCCAGCTTGTCAATATCCTTCTTAAATTGAGGCATCCAGAACTGGACACCGTTTTCCAGGTGTGGTCAGACCAAGGCAGCATAGAGTGGTACTATTACTTCCCTTGATCTGGGCACTAGACTTCTGTTGATGCAGCCTGGAATAGCATCAGCTTCTTTGTGTGTGTGTGTGTGTGTGTGTGTGTGTGTGTGTGTTTTGTTTGTTTTTTTTGCTGCTTCATCACACTGTTGATTCATGTTAAGCTTGTGGTCCACCAAGACTCCTAAACCCTTTTTACATGTACAGTGGTACCTCTAGTTACGAACTTCATTTGTTCGGGAGGTCTGTTCTTAACCTGAAACCGTTCTTAAACTGATGTACCACTTTAGCTAATGGGGCCTCCCACTGCCGCCGCCACGCCATCGCCGCACGATTTCTGTTCTCATCCTGAAGCAAAGTTCTTAACCCAAGGTACTACTTCCGGGTTAGCGGAGTCTGTAACCCGAAGTGTTTGTAACCAGAGGTACCACTGTACTACTACTAAGCCAGATGTCCCCCATCTTATATTTGTGCAGCTGGTTCTTCCTCCCTAAGTGCAGAAACTTACATTTGTCCCAAATAAAATTCATTTTGTTAGTTTGAGCCCCATTCTCCAATTTGTTATGGTCATTTTGAATACCAATTCTGTCTTCTGAAGCATTAGCCATTCCTCCCAGTCTGTTCATTTGCTTTGTCCAAGTCATTTAAAAATATGTTGAACAACAATGGGCCCAGGATGGAACCCTGTGTCACCCCACTTGTAACTTTTTCCCTAGGATGATGAGGAATCATGAATGAGTACTCTTTGGGTTCAATCAGTCAGCAACCTACAAATCCTTGTTCAGCGCACATTTTAACAGCTTCCTCACAAGAATATGGGGACGCGGGTGGCACTGTGGGTTAAACAACAGAGCCTAGGACTTGTCGATCGGAAGGTCGGCAGTTCGAATCCCCACGACGGGGTGAGCTCCTGTTGCTCGGTCCCTGCTCCTGCCAACCTAGCAGTTCGGAAGCACATCCAAGTGCAAGTAGATAAATAGGTACTGCTCCGGCGGGAAGGTAAACGGCGTTTCCGTGTGCTGCTCTGGTTCGCCAGAAGCAGCTTAGTCATGCTGGCCACATGACCTGGAAGCTGTACGCCAGCTCCCTCGGCCAATAAAGTGAGATGAGCGCCACAACCCCAGAGTTGGTCATGACTGGACCTAATGGTCAGGGGTCCCTTTACCTTTACCTTTACCACAAGAATATAATGGGGGACTTTGTCAAAAGCCTTGCTGAAATCAAGATGCACTGTGTCCATTGAATTCTCCTGGACTGCCAAGCTTGTAAGACTCTATAAAAAAATAGTGAGATTCACCTGGCATGGCTTGTTTTTGAGAAACCATTGCTGGGTCCTACTAATCATAGCTTTCTTTGCTAAGTGCTGACAGGCATCATTGATCTATATGAAAAATACAAGCTCTGGCTGGTAGCCAACATAAAATGCCATCATTGTTTTGAAATGATTTAAACTTCTTTCATACATCTGTAGAAATAATAATAAGTGCATTTGAACTGTTACTTCATTCAATTATATTTACTGTTTGGTCAGGGATTACACTCTCCAGATTATGTCTTCTTTAAAGGGGAACTAGATGGATTTATCTTAAAAAGCAGAGACATCACCTTGTCAACAAAGACATGTATAGTTAAATCTATGGTTTTCTCTGTAGTGCTGTATGGAAGTAAGAGCTGGACCATAAAGAAGGCTGACTGCCAAAGAATTGATGCTTTTGAATTATGGTGCTGGAGGAGACTCTTGAGAGTCCCATGGACTGCAAGAAGATCAAACCTCTCCATTCTGAAGGAAATCAGCCCTGAGTGCTCACTGGAAGGACAGATCCTGAAGCTGAGGCTCCAGGACTTTGGCCACCTCATGAGAAGAGAAGACTCCCTGGAAAAGACCCTGATGTTGGGAAAGATGGAGGGCACAAGGAGAAGGGGAGGACAGAGGACGAGATGGTTGGACAGTGTTCTCAAAGCTACCAGCATGAGTTTGACCAAACTGTGGGAGGCAGTGGAAGACAGGACTGCCTGGTGTGCTCTGGTACATGGGGTCACAAAGAGTTGGACACGACTAAACGACTAAACAACAACATGGAGGATAAGGTTACCAGTGGTTACAACCTACAATGGCTAGATATTGCATTTTATAACAGAGGTGGCACGGCTCTGAATTCCTGTTGCTGGACATCACAAGTGGGAGAGTAATATTAGACTCATGTCTTGTTTGCAGGCATCCCATAGGCAAAAGGTTAGCCACTGTGAGAACAGGATGCTGGACTAAATAGTACTTTCTCTTGATCCAACAGGGCTATTTTTATATTCTTTTCCATGTCAACAGGTCTTGTAGCCATTAGGACAATATTTGCAAATCCCATTCATGCTTCTAGGTTTAAGATGAGGAAGCTGTGGCTCTCCTGAAGTTTTCTGGACTTGCATCATCTCTAACCAGCCTTTTGTATTGCACTCATAAAAATCCCAGTAAAATTTATTGCCAAAAAAAAATGCATTGCCAATTACTCTTCCTAAACCATAGGACCTGTCCAATTGTTATGAGCAATCTGGCTACCTAATCAGACACACTAATTACAAACCACCTCCCCCAAATGACAGCACAGAGTAATGAGGGGGGGTTTCTTGTATCAAGCTGGCCCACAGGCAAAATGAAAACTCATTCCTGGTCCCTTAATGAAAAGCAAAACTTGCATTCAGCTCCAGTTTCAAGGCAAGTTCTTTCCCTGAATGAATAACTATTCATGGCACTCTGAAGGATGACGCTGCACTCGTGTTGAAAAAGAGGGAAATGTGAATTTTATCAAGATGATTACCGTATTTTTCGCTCTATAACACGCACCTGACCATAACACGCACATCGTTTTTAGAGGAGGAAAACAAGGGAAAAAACATTCTGAATGAAACAGTGGATGTATCATTTTTGTGCTTCATGCTGTGGCCACAGACATGTGATCTGATGGTAAATTTGGGGTGACCCAATGAAAAAATCCTGAGAATCCCTGTGGATCCATGCTTTGTAACCACATTTTTGCACCATTGCAGCCCCAGGCAACAGTGGGTGCGTGATTTTTTTGGTGCAGGCTGTAGCCATGGACATGCTATGTGATCTGATGGTGAATTTGGGGTGACCCAATGCAAAGATCCTGAGAATCCCTGTGGATCCATGCTTTGTAACCACATTTTAAGTGGGGAGCGAAGGAAAAACAAAGAAGGGACATGAGAGGGGTGTGCAGAGAAGCAGCTGGCTAAGAATGCAGGAGAGGGATTTAACGGGAGGGAGGAAAGAAAGGCAAAAGTTTCTCCCCACCCATGCCAGCCATCTCTCTCTCCCCCCCTCTCTCTCTCCCCCCTCCCCCTCTCTCTCCCTCCCACCCCCTCTCTCTCTCCCTCCCCCCTCTCTCTCCCTCTCCCCCAGCAGCACCGGAGCACAGAGAGGAACGACACTCTGCTATCCCCTCTGCTTGCCTGGAGGGGAGGGGCTTTCCCTGCTCTTTGTTCCGTTTCAGCAAACACAGCAACGAAACAGAGATGGGTGGGCAGTAAGACCCTGAGGCAGAATGCAGGAAAGCAGCCACTTCCTCTTTTCAGGTTTCGCTTCTCCGTGAAGCGCGATTTGAGTTTTGCCTGATTTTTCGGCTCCAGGGACCACACATTCGCTCAATAACACGCACAGACATTTCCCCTTCCTTTTTAGGAGAAAAAATCTGCGTGTTATAGAGGGGGAAATACGGTATATCTTATTTCCACAATAAGTAAAGCATTCAGGATGCTAGAGTGGAGGGCTTCCCCCCCACACCCCAGTTTTAATATGGGCAAAGGGTGCTTCAGACACCTGAAGTCCTGAAGAGCTTGCTATGAGGAACTGAGGCTCAGTGTTCAAAAACCAAGACACAAACATTATAAGAATGAAGAAGCTTTATTGAAAAGTTCAAGGAAATGGTACATAAAGATGTACAAGAAGCAAGGAAGACACATAGTGTGGAAGGATCTTATTCTTCTCTACTTTAAAATAAAAGGGGGGTGATTTTTCAGCCATGATCATTTAGATTCAGCACTTGGATATCAGTCCAGGATATGCTTCTCAGATTTAATTGGCCTATGAACAGATGCTAAAACGGCGCCCGAACCTCTTTCCAAGGAGTGCTCCCCTCCCATAGCCTGAACCATAGCCGAAACCTCCAGAGATTCCAAGGAGGCCAGACCCCAAGCCCCCATAGCCATAGCCTCCTACGATCCCGGAACCACCAACAGCACATGGAGTGTTGCCTCCAACAGCCACAGGCTCACAGCTGGCAGAGAGGATAGGCCCTGGGATGGTCACAACGGAGGCAGGTGGCTGGATCACAACCTCTGCTGGTGGGATCTGGTTGATGCAAGATGGGGCAACTCCTGCCAGGACTCCGAGGTTGGCTGCTCTTTCAGCACCTCCATAGCCATAGCCGAGACCACCAAATCCGTAGCCGAATCCTCCATTTCCATAGCCGAGACCTCCCAATCCATAGCCGAGACCACCATAGCCAAGACCTCCTGCTGATCCAAACCCAACAGTGGGGGTGGAAGCACAGGATGGGACAGCACAGGATGGACCACAGTCAACCATTGTTGGGTGGAGGTGAGCCTGAAAGCAAAAACACCAAGGGAGAAAATAAGTGTGGGTACATCACTTCAATGGGGGTGGACCACAGTCAACTCTGGCTGAAGAATCTAAAGTATACAACTGAAGAACTGAGTTGAATATGGAGCATGAAAACCAAAGAGGACCAAATAATTATAAAAGCTGAGATATAAGGTACATCGGGGGAGTCAGTGTGTAGTTTTTTCTGATGTTGCAGACTTCAACTCTCATCAGACCCAAGCAGCATGAACAACAGAGAAGGGTGATGAGACTATAGGAACCTCACTATAACTACTGAGTGAGAACTACACCCCTGTGGTAGATGCTGTGGTAGAAAATACTCATAGATATTGGAAGGATGATTCAGTGATGGTGCTCTGAATTTTAAATAGCATGCTATGTCTGCAATACTATCAAAAACATTTTTTTTAACAGACAGGAGCACAATAAACCATTTTCTAGCAAGGTGGGAATGAGAAAGAAAGAAAGAAAGAAAGAAAGAAAGAAAGAAAGAAAGAAAGAAAGAAAGAGAGGAAGGAAGGAAGGAGAGAGAGAGAGAGAGAGAGAGAGAGAGAGAGAGAGAGAGAGAAGCTGCAATCCTTTATCTATTTACCTGGGATTAAACATCTGTGAACACAACAGGGCTTACTTATCAGTAAAATGCAGATATTTTGTGCCACAAAATAGAGAGGTGTGCCTGTGTGCATGCGAGCACCTGTCTGTTTATCCCTGACTGTGTTTAAATTACATTCAGGGAGACAATGGAAAGCTGGTGGTGCCTTCCAAACATCACAATTCTCCCTAACAAATTTAGAGTTCATTAATATGAATTTCCCACCTTAGCCTTCCTAAATGTAAGATGGCAGAGCCAGCTTCTAACTCTCATCCGCCTCAGCCCGCATGTCAAATGGTCGAGGATGATGGGAGTTATGGCTCAACAACATGTGCAAGTTCCCTCTTTCTCCTTTTTCCCCCTAGACAAGTGTCCCAACAGCCAGGGATCACATATTAAATATACTTACAGAGGGTAATGTAGGGTTGGGGAACCTGTGGCCCTCCAGTTGTTCAGTATCCCAAGTCACCTTAGGCATCATTCCTAATGGTCAGGGATGATGTGAGCAACATCTCGAGGACCACAGGATAGCCATCCCTGTCCTAACTGGAAAGTCCATCTAGCCTATCCTTTGACAACTCTGGGAATATTCCACCTAGAAAATAGACTTACCTGCTTCTTTGAGAAGATGAAGTAAAGATGGAAGAGTCAGATGGAGTTGTTGGAGGAACTGAAGGAAGTCTGAGCTTTTATACAGTTCAGCCAGCCTCCCCAGTGCCTCTTTCCAGCTAATCATTGGTGGCAATTGTTCTTTCATGTGCAAAAAAATATTTAAAAATCAGTTTACGAAGCACAAAGAGGGAGGCCACAAAATTAAACTGTGGTAACAGTGCAGCATAATCATGACACCTATTCCTTTGTGCCTCCCTTCCTTTTAATTTTGCTGACCTCGAGTCAAATAGCTCCAGTTTGTCTGATGTTTCAAAGCATAAACACCCAGAGGGAGGAGATGGAGATCATCAAAGCTCTTTCATCAGCACCGGGGTCTGTAGGACATCATCAAAACTTTTTGCATATGCATACAGGATTCTGAGACATCTCCAGTAACAGTGGAAAACAGTGTCTTTGAATGCCACAGGTACATCAGAAGAGTCCTGCTGAACAAGGCCAAAAAGCCCATCAAATACAACATCCCTTTCTCTCTCTTGCCCACCAGATCCCTTACCAAAATG
Source organism: Podarcis liolepis (assembly GCF_965112155.1). Taxonomy (NCBI): domain Eukaryota; kingdom Metazoa; phylum Chordata; class Lepidosauria; order Squamata; family Lacertidae; genus Podarcis; species Podarcis liolepis. Next base: position 7,238,228 of record NC_139566.1, read on the forward strand.
CTAGCAAGCCAGACCTGAGTCCAGCAATACCAACACCAGTTGGAGGGAAAGAGTTGGAAAGAGCTATGTCCCCCATGCTTTCCTTCTGGGATAACCAAGAAGTATCTCATTGTCCACTGTAGGAAACAAGATGCTAGAGGATATAGCTGTTTGGTTTGAGCCAACTGCAATGCTCTTTATATTCTTATCTTCTCCACTTGAACTTGCTCTGGCATGTCAGAGATGTTTCCTTCAGCCTAGCAAAGTTTAGGGTTGATCTGAAGTGATGTACTTCAGAGCAGGAGCAGTCCTTATTTGAAAATAAGAGAAGCAGTAGTGTATGTTTGTATGTGTTTAACAGATGTAGATACCCCTCCCACACACATAAACACATAATAATAATAATAATAATAATAATAATAATAATAATAATAATAATAATAATAATTTGTATCCCGCCCTCCCCGGGCTCAGAGCGGCTAACAACAGGTAAAAATAGCACAGTGTACATAAAATTGCACAGTCAATTAATTAAAATACATTCTAGAATCAATTCAGAATCAAATTAATGGCAACCATCGGGTTAGAGTTCTATGAAGATTACAGAAGGAGAGAGGGGGTCAGACTGTGCCTTGGCCAAAGGCCTGGTGGAACAGCTCTGTCTTGCAGGCCCTGTGGAAAGATGTTGAGTCCCGCAGGGCCCTAGTCTCTTGTGACAGAGCGTTCCACCAGATCGGGGCCACGGCCGAGAAAGACCTGGTGAAAAACCCAAGGCAGCGCTTGACAGCTGTCTTTGGCTTCCGCAGCCCAGCCCTACTAAGGGAACTGCAGGAGGAAAAGGTACTTCAGAGCCAAGAAGCTCTTCCTCTGGGAATCAGTTGCATTGCAGATCCCAGATGCTGTTATGAAATTTGCTTCTTGGAACCAAGTCCAAGCCAGAAATATAAAATCAGTAAAGATTTGAAATCAAAAGAAAATGGTGACACTCTTCTTTTTAAAAATGGCTTTTAAAAGCAATTAAAACTTTCATATTGGGAAGCCATGAAATGTTTTCAAAGGCTGCAACTGAAAACAAAATCATTTAAAGGCAGAAAATCACACACAAGCATAGCTGGATGGTGGTGACAGGTTGGTGGGTTTTACCTAAGAAGGTCATTCTCAGGTTACATCCATCAAAATCAATTGTGATAACTGACTTGCTGATTGCTTTCAACAGGTCTACTATCAGCATGACTTTAGTTGGAAATAACTAGCATTTCTGCAAAAATCTAACAAGGGAGGTAGATGGATAGCTACAATCTTTACTGAAAGCACCATCTCATCCATGTGTCCATTTGCTCTTGCATATCGATGGGTCAGACGAGGACAGGGTGATTTCAAAGTTGAATATGGAAACAGATGGCTATTGAGGGCTTTTGTTAATCTTGCCTTGTGTTAGCTGCTTTGACATAACAACTTACAGGCAGTTTAGAAATTCACAAAATCACAGGCGTCTAGTAATGTAAGTGAATTTGATATGTGATCTGGGACAGGTGTCTGGTGTGGAATCTGTTGCCCTCCAGATGTTTCTGGATCAAAAGTCTCATCATCCTTGCCTTCAATACCTTCATTACCTCATTTTCAGGAGAGGGGACTTCAAGTTATTGTGAACATTTGCAAACTCTTGCCAATCAGCTGGAAAGCCCACAAGACGGTCGTGATTTCACTAGCAGTTGCCCCCAACTTTGATTCCCAGCTACTGGTAAACAGAGGCATATTGTATCTGGCCGTGGAGGCAGAAAACAATGGCAATATTTTGTGCATGGGATGTTCAGCTGAAATCCTAAGTATGGAAGTCAAATAACCTATTGAGCCTATTTCCAGCTACTGCACATCTTTTCAGAGAATGAATGGGGCAGGGTATCTGTTGATCTATCTATCAGTATGAAACATGCAGAAGCCTGTTGTTGTTGCTGCTGTTCTCCATTCCTTCCTCTTACAGTGGAGGCAGAAAACAAGGGTTTTGTTCACAATAAAGATTTTAACCTCTGGGAAAAACTCTGGAAAAGTGATCTGAAGTTCACAGCATGTTATTCTTTGAAGGAGAACAACGTGAAAATGATTTACTCTGAGTAGGCAAAGATGCATAAGACTGAATCAGAGAAGTGCTGGAGATGCAAAGAGGTTGAGGGAACGTTCTTTCATATGTGGCAGACTTGTAAAAGGGTAAAAGAGTATTGGGAAATGATCCATAATGAATTGAAAAACATATTTAAAAGTACTTCCCCCTCCCCCCAAAACCAGAGTCCTTTCTGTTAGGGATAATTCAGACTGAAATCCCCAGGTGTCAAAACACGTTATTTATATGCCACTACTGCGGCCCGTGTTTTGTTAGCCCAAAAATGGAAATCAAGTGAGGTCCCAACCAAAGAAGAATGGCAACTTAAGTTGGCAGAATATGTGCAGCTTGCAGACTTAACATATAGAATAAGAGAACAAGAAGAGCATATGTTTAGAGAAGATTGGAAAATGTTTATTGAATATATGGGAAATAACAGTGGACAGGTGAAAATGCTGGCAGCATTAAGATAAATTCAGCAGTGTAAATAAGTTATGATGGATGTAATAATGGAATACTGAATGGTATAGTTTCTATAAAATATGCAGGGATTTATGATATGTAAAATGAATCATAGAATGGAAGAGAAGAGAAGAATGGAAGTCATTGATATCTTAAGGATGTAAAAATTGAGTACTTTAAATTGAAAAGCAGAAAATTTAATAAATATTAGGTTACGGAAAAGGGACCCCTGACCGTTACGTCCAGTCACGGATGACTCTGGGGTTGTGTGCACATCTCACTCTAGAGGCCGAGGGAGCCGGCGTTCGTCTGCAGACAACTTCCGAGTCATGTGGCCAGCATGACTAAGCCACTTCTGGCGAACCAGAGCAGCGCATGGAAATGCCGTTTACCTTCCCGCCGGAGTGGTACCTATTTATCTACTTGCACTTTGACATGCTTTCGAACTGCTAGGTGGGCACAAGCAGAAACCGAGCAATGGGAGCTCACCCTGTCGCAGGGATTCAAACCGCCAACCTTCTGGTCGGCAAGCTAAGCTCTAGGCAAAGAAAACAAGAGTTTTGTTCTGTGCATGGAATGATCAACTGAAATCCTATGTCTGACAGTAACACAAGCTGCTGAGAAGATAGCCAGCTACTTCAGCTACTTTAGAGAGATTGAATAGGGACAGGGTATCTGCTGATCTGTCTGAAAGCAAGGAACATGCAAGCAATTTTATGTTTCATTAAATTTGTTTAGCAGAAGAATGAAAATGCAAAGATCAAAAGTGTCAGAAAGGGCAAGGCGCATTGTGGGGAGCTGAGGAAATGCTAACGATTTTGCATCATTTTTCTTTCTTATTAAAGTAATTAGGGGGCATGAGACGTTTCAGAAACAGTTTGCTAATTAAAGCCTCGGGGTGAAGGGGGTGTATCCCAGCTAGCTGTGGGGCCATCAGGGGACACAGCCAAAATAGTATAAAAGGGCTCCTTGGGCTGAGATAGCCCAACAGCTTCACTTGACTTGATCTCCTTCTCTCCATTTCTACTCCTTGGAAACTTTGGTAAGTCAAGTCTACCTATATATGTTAGAATGTTATCTTTAAATGATTCTTGAACTTTCAAGGGTTCAGATTTTTGAACTCCAAGAGAACACCAAAATTCTATTAATCTTTGAGATGTGTAGATCTTGCACCAAGAAATTAAATTACTTAATGTCATCAGCTGGTTTCTTTGTGTTTGTATCTGTGTATACACAGTCTTCTGAAAACTGGAAGCTGCCTTCCCCCAGGTTGTAGTGTTAGCCTGTTGAGCTCAGTATTACCTACAATGACCACCAGTAAAAATCCAGGATTTCTGATCAGATTCTGTCCCTGCCCAGCTGCACCCAGCCCATGACATTATGCATGCAGAGCAGATTTTCTCCCAGTTAACTACAGCCTCTCCCCCTGCCCGCCACCCATCTTATAGTATTTGAAACATGCTTTCTGAAGTAGGTTTCTCTGTTTTCCTGGGAAGCTGGGATTCTGGGTCCCATTCTACCACACATTGTGCAAATCTAGCATTTATCATTACTGTGAGCAAAACTGTGGGATAACTAGCCTCATATGCTTAAGTCTTTTTAATTCATGAAGGGGTTAAGACCATAGAGTAAGCTGTCTTGCCAGGGTTAGCTCACCTTGAGAGGGGTTAGATAATCAAGGTTTTGTTCTCTCCCGGTCTAAGTGAGAAGTTCAGCAAGTGAAGACGCTAAGCTGGTTGATCCAGCTTTGCCGCATGACTCACACAAGCCAATCTTGTGTTCCCATAAAAAATAATTAGGAACTTTCATCATGCTGCAATTAAGCCCAGTACTGCCTGTGCAACTTGTCTGACTGATGTGTGGAAAAGCACATGAAACTGACCTTTGAAGGGTTTGTAAGTAAACCAATTTTAAAATTGCCAGCCGTGTGCTCTTTTCCTATGCTCAGGAAGGAGGGAAGTTTTGGAACTTGCAAGGGCATGTTTTAAAGGTATAACAGTTTTTATGTCCATGCTTTATTTCCAGGAATTCTCTTTTATACCTATTTTTTTTATTGAACCAAAAAAATTATAGCACTCATCACTCTCTATGGTTGGATACATGTGCCAGTGCTCAATGGAATCCTTTTCATATTTCACCAATCATGTAACCTTCACAGGGACTGACACCAGAGGGCACCACAGACTAATATTAATGTGTTTTTTGTGGAACAAAATTTCATGGAAGATCTGTGCTTAAAAAGCAGGGTGTTGGTCCATCTAACTCAGTATTGTGTAAAGTATATCTTGTGGTGTTTTTTTTAATGAAATCAAGTATTTAGCTGCCTTGTACTGAGTCAGAATCTTGGTCCATATAGCTTGGTATTGTCTACAATGACCAGCTGTGACTCTCCAGACCAGGTTTCAAAGAGGGGGCATTTCCCAGCTCAACCTGGAGATTCCTGGGACTGAACTTGAGACTTTCTGCATGCAAAACATATGTCCTTCCCCCAGAAAGTGATGGTCCTTCCCCTACAAAGAAAGAGCTCAGACCTCATGGCTCTAACCTTCCTGGAATTACCAGGGCCTGGATTTAGGACCCACAAGTAAGAGAAGAGCTGTAGTGATGATGTAGAGGACAATACAGAATCCATGAATTAGGGCTTAATGTTTGACCAATAATGGAAGACAGGTGATTTTCATTCAAGAAAGATGGTATGAGTTGGGTGAAATGGAAATAAGGGAAATATCCTAATACATCAGGCAGAACCCCTGCACTACCCATTGAAGTGATGTACCCCACACTTATTTTCTCCCTTGGTGTTTTTGGTTTCAGACTCACCTCCATCCAACCATGGTTGACTGTGGTCCATCCTGTGCTGTCCCATCCTGTGCTTCCACCCCCACCGTTGGGTTTGGCTCAGCAGGAGGTCTTGGCTATGGTGGTCTTGGCTATGGATTGGGAGGTCTCGGCTATGGAAATAGAGGATTCGGCTACGGATTTGGTGGTCTCGGCTATGGATATGGAGGTGCTGAAAGAGCAGCCAACCTTGGAGTCCTGGCAGGAGTTGCCCCATCCTGCATCAACCAGATCCCACCAGCAGAGGTCGTGATCCAGCCACCTGCCTCCATTGTGACCATCCCAGGGCCCATCCTCTCTGCCAGCTGTGAGCCTGTGGCTGTTGGAGGCAACACTCCATGTGCCGTTGGTGGTTCCGGGATCGTAGGAGGCTATGGCTATGGGGGCTTGGGCTATGGGTCTGGCCTCCTTGGAAGCTCTGGAGGTTTCGGCTATGGTTTGGGCTACGGGAAGGGAAGGAAGTTCGGGCGTCGCTTTAGCATCTGTGCATAGACCAATTAAACCTGAGAAGCATATTATGAACTGATAATCAGAGAGCTTGATACAGATCCATTGGGCATGGTTCAAAAGAGTTTAATCCCAGAAACCACTGCTGAAGTTTAACCTTCTTCATCCCCCACCTCTTCGCTTTGAAGTCCAGAAAACTAAGATGCTTATATGCTAAATTTCCTCTGTATTTCTCATACAGCTATCAATGTCATTTCTTGAATCTTTTCAATAAAGCTTTTGGCGCATTACAGTAACCCATGTGTGTTGGTTTTTGTAACACTTGGCCTCAGTTCCTCACAGCAAGCTGTCCAGCTGACTGAAGCGACTTTTTGCCTAAATTAAAACTGGAATGTGTCTCAAGGCATGTTTGCCAACAAAAAATTGACAGATGTTTGGATGTTTTATGCTTCAACTTTAAGAGATTCTGTGCTGGTAGGAAGCTACGGCTATGGGTCAGGTCACATTGGAAGCAATTTTGGTGGCTACTTTGGAGGTCTGAGGAGGGGTGGGCTCTTTGGAAGGAAATCCCTGCTGGGATGTTGCAGTAGTATGTGCTTTTAGATATATTGAACTCTTGAAGAACATATGTGTGATGATGCCAGGAATGACCCTGAATGGGTGAAGATGATGCAGTGTCTTGTCCTGGGACCATCATAGAAGCCAACATCTTTTGCATGAATTCTATTTTTTTTAAATGATATTTATTAAGGGTTTGGAAAATACAGAAAAAGAAAAAGGACAATAAAAAATTGAACAAATCAAACAATACCTTACAATACTTCAAAAAAAAAGAAGAAAAAACCCAAAAAGAACAAAAACCAAAAAACAATACAATAAAACAGCAAAACAGCAAAAAAAGAACACAAACATTTAAAAACACATCCAACCTTTCCATGTCTTTACCTTTCATATACTTGTTTCATCGACCTCCTCACACCTCCCTTCTTTGTATTCTAGTTCAATTAGCTATTTCAGCAAGTCCTTTCCATCTTTCTCAATTTTCAATCTAAAATTTAACTTAAGACAGTCTAACCTTAGATTTTCCACTTTGGTCCATTGACAATCTATTTTAACTTAGTTCTTTATAACATTTCTGCTAAAGCCATCAAATCCTTTCCATCTTTCACTATTTAATTGTCATTTAATTGTCTTAATTTATTTTAACCTTATCTTACCATTAAAATCCTAAAACTTATATTTACTTAACTCCTTATAACATTTCTACTAAAGCCGTATAATTTCATTCCAACAATTTTTCTAACACTCATTAATTTAACAATATTTCTCTAAATAAATTTTTAAAACTTTTTTCCAATCTTCTTCCACCGTCTCTTCACCCTGGACTCGGATTCTGTCAGTCCTTTCTATCAATTCCATATGGTCCATCAACCTGGTGATCTTCTATCCAAGGCTCTTAACTCTTTTCCATGTCCCTTCTGCAGGTCTTCTTCATATCTAAGCATGAGCTTCTCTTTGTCTTCTGCTGTTCTTGTTCTTAGTTTCCTTCCTTTGGCACTGAGGAGTAGGTCTCGGGGAAACTCCAACCTAACAATATCATTATTCCTTCTCAATGGGTCAGCCCACTCTCCACAGTCCGAACTAAAGTCCAAACGATATTTCTGAACGTGTTTCAACATCCCTCCAAAGCTAAAGGCCCCCACAACTCCAATCTCCTCCTGACCCAAATCCAGATCCCAAACCTGCATAAGGGGATCTATCCAGCTTTCCTTCTCCAATCCAAGCGGGACTCCATCCCTCCAAATCTGGCTTTCTCTGGATTCAATCATAAATGGCAACAGCTTATATTCGTCAAATTGCCTCTGAAAGGCCAATGCTCTATCCACTTGAATTACTTGAGGTTCCACAACAACTTTCTCCTTCTTCTTCTCCACAGCTTGCAAAGTCAAAACAGATTCCTGAATCAGATCCTGAGTTATTTCTGTATAGGTATTCACTTTTAGGCCCAGCTCAGTCATTTTTTGTCCCATATTGTCAATTTTAGTAATCATCACATCCGTCTTCTTATGAAGCTGTTCCAGTAGAGCACTTGTTTTTCAAAATGCAATCACTAGGGCTTCTTCTGTCAACATTCTTGTCCAAGGTCAATTTCAGTTTCCCACGGTTTTTAATCTCTGCGGCTGGAAAATTCCCCAGATCCACTCCTGCAACAGTTTCAAGAACTCCCTCTAGAGGAAACAATTTCTATTTGTATCCGTCCTTTTAAGTAAAGATCCGGCAGCAAAATTAGATAAATTTTCAGTTACATTTGCTTCTTTTCAAGTGCAAAAGGAAACAATGGAAACAATATCTTTCTCTTGTTTAGCTGTCTGTCAGTATACGTTATTCACAGTCAATGAACTTTCTCAAAAAGTCAATCTTATTGACAGCCCGTTCCCAGGTTCAAGGCGATGGTAATTTATCTTCCTTCACTCTCTCTCCTGCAGGCTTAGGCAGTCTAAAATTTCCCCCCTCTTCTCCTGCTTCCAAGGGGGGTTTAGTAGTTTTAACCAATGGAGATTTAGTCCTTTACAAAAGGCTTTCCAGACTTTAGTTTGCAACGTCTTTGCTTTAATCTATTTACAAAAAGGGAAGGCGGACTTCCTGTTTGAAACCTTCCCGTTTCGGTGCCAAATTACGATGTTTAAAAATCCAATTTTCCATTCTACTCATGGGTAGTTGTTTAGAATCCAATTGTCCACAGGAAAAAGTCAGCGCTCTCCGGCAACAGCAATGCGGCTTCACTCCGTGAAAAAAGCAGTCGATTCAAAGCACCGTGCCACTCACTCCACGTCGCTCCGGAGCCCCGAGACCGGGCTTCCCCGCAAGTAGGGGAGGCGCAAAAGGTGCCAGCCGAATCCCACGTCCACAGGCTTCTCCCGCCTGTGGTTTTTAGTGGGTCTCCGCCTCGCCGTGGCGGTCAGACCCTGGTTTCCACGGAGCGGATTCCTCCCGGTCAGAGGAAATCTGCCATTGCCGGAGGCGCTAACCCGGAAGTCCCATCTTTTGCATGAATTCTAGCCATGTGTCATTTCTCCTGCTTTTCCCCTTGAAAGTATTTAATGCGTGAATGAGTTCAGAGCCCCATTGTGCTCTGTGTTTCTTTGCTTTCCTCATCTCCTTCTTTTTGCACAATTGTCAACTTGATACTTTCCACCTTTTCATTAAAGCTCATTCTTTATTCTAATATGGCTCTCTCTTCATTTGGCACCTTTTGGCAACAATTCCTCAGAGGAGGAAATCTTCCTCTTAATTTATAATACCATGGTCATTGATCAACATTACAAACACATTGTCCAGGTGTGTTTAAAAAATGGGGAGGGGGGATGGACAAATAACATAAAATACAGTGTGAAACAAAGTAAATACAAGCAGCACAGAATGAAATAAAATGGGCATCAACATTTGAAACATCTAAATCATAGCACAAACTCCAAAGAGGAAAATTTCAGAACATTAAATGTCAGTTCTTGGTGAATTTTGCTTGCTGCAGCACAATACATTTCTATGCTGAGAGTGATAGGTGGGCTTTGATTTGAGATAAGTAGAATGGTAGTCTCTCACACTGGCACATTCTTGGAGTATGCTGGCCTAGGAGACCCTGAATTATTTGGTAAATGCAGAACCTTTCATTTGTCCCTATTGAAACTCATTTTGCTAGTTTGAGCCCAGCTCTCCAATCTGTTACAGTCATTTTGAATCCTAATTGTGTCTTCAGTGGTGTTACCTACCCCTCCCTGTTTGGTGCCATCTGCACATCTGATGAGCATCCACTCAGTTCCTTCATCCAAGTCATTTCTAAAGACACTGAACAACAACACAACCTTCTTGACACATATAATCCAAAAAAATGGTTGCCACACATTATAGAAAAGATGGGGGTTAGAATTCTCCTTGGTCTCACAATCTGGCACATCAGATTTTCAGCCACAGCATGTGTGCACCATCACATGACTATTTCCATTTGTGCCACTATGAGGAGAAACATAAAAAGTACTTTATGAGCAATTGGTGGAGTAGACATGCCTTTTATTCCGAGCAAAGCAAGTTGATGGGTAGGTTCATTTTGTATATTAAACTGAGTTCTTTAAATACCAGAATCAAAAATGGATAAGCAGATTTGAAAAAACCCTACATATGTACAGTACTAAGATCCAGTACTAAGATTGATGTCACCCCTGGTATCATGTGGGAAATCCAGAAAACGGTATGAGACCAGCTATGTAAGAGTTTCAAAGAGAAGAAGAAGAGGAAGAAGAGTTTGGATTTGATATCCCGCTTTATCACTACCCGAAGGAGTCTCAAAGCAGCTAACATTCTCCTTTCCCTTCCTCCCCCACAACAAACACTCTGTGAGGTGAGTGGGGCTGAGAGACATCAGAGAAGTGTGACTAGCCCAAGGCCACCCAGCAGCTGCATGTGGAGAAGCGGAGACAAGAAGCCGCTTCACCAGATTACGAGTCTACCGCTCTTAACCACTACATCACACCAGCTCCATTACTTGGAGGATTCCATTACTTGCACCAAAAATGTTTTGAAACGTTTCCCTCCCCACAAGCATGTTCTGTTTTTCATTAGAGATTATTACTTCAAAGTCTGTTTCCCAAGGAATTTTTGTAACCATAAAATTCTACCTCAAATAACATTTTTAAAATATGGTTGATACTTCTTCTTTGGCAACCACTCGTAGCCAAGTAAGATTTTCTTCCATAAGCACAGTATTAACAGTGAGTCCATAAGTGACTGTGTAGGCCAGTTCTGGATCCACACATCCTTCCACAGCTGGGACATAGGTTTCCGGGCAGGAGTTGATCATGGTGAGGGTTTGCCAAAAGTGCCTTCCTCTGAGCACATTTCTCCCTTTCGTCCTGAGTTTGAGCATCTTCAAAGTCCATGACACTTTTAGTAAAAGTTGTTCTCGAATTGGAGCGCTTGCAGGCCAGTGTTTCCCAGTTGTCGGTGTTTATACTACTTCTTTTAGATTTGTCTTGAGAGAGTCTTTAGACCTCTTTTGTTGACCACCAGCATTATGCTTTTCATTTTTAAGTTCAGAAGTTTGGAAGATGATAATCAGGCATCCGAACAACATGACCAGTCCAACAAAGTTGATGTTGAAGAATCATTGTTTCAACACTGCTGATCTTTGCTTCTTCCAGTACACTGGCATTAGTTCGCCTGCCTTCCCAAGTGATGTACAAAATTTTTCAGAGACACTGTTGATGGAAACTTTCAAGGAGTTGGAGATTGCATTTATAAAAGGTCCATGTTTCACAAGCATGCAGTAAGGTTGGCAGTACAATAGCTTCGTAAACAAGCATTTTGGTTTCCCTGCAAATGTCCCAGTCCTCAAACACTTGATTTGGGAGAAAGCTGCATTCGCTGAACTCAGGCAATGCTGGAATTCAGCACCAATGTCAGCCCTTGTGGAAAGATAACCGCCCAGGTAAAATGTGATTGACAAGTGATCCACACTTTCCAACGTTACACCATTGAGTTGGATTTGTGGCACTGCAGAGGGGTCGTTTTGTGCTTGTTGGTGAAGTACTTTGGTTTTCTGGATGTTGAGCAATAGGCCAAGTTGTTTGTAAGCTTCAGCAAAGATATTTAGGATGGTTTGGAGGTCATCCTCTGAGTGTGCACACACTACGTTGTCATCAGCATACTGAAGCTCTATGACGGAAGGTATAGTAACCTTAAGGTAAAGGTAAAGGTACCCCTGCCCATACAGGCCAGTCGTGTCCGACTCTAGGTTTGTGCACCCATCTCACTTAAGAGGCCAGGGGCCAGCGCTGTCCGGAGACACTTCCGGGTCACGTGGCCAGCGTGACGAAGCTGCTATGGCGAGCCAGCACCAGCGCAGCACACGGAAATGCTGTTTACCTTCCAGCTATAAAGCGGTACCTATTTATCTACTTGCACTTAGGGGTGCTTACGAACTGCTAGGTGGGCAGGAGCTGGGACCGAAGACAGGAGCTCACCCCGCCGCGGGGATTCAAACCGCCAACCATGCGATCAGCAAGTCCTAGGCACTGAGGTTTTACCCACAGCGCCACCTGCGTCCCAAGTAACCTTACTCTTTGCTTTTAGCGTATTCAGATTAAAGAGCTTTCCTTCTGTTCGATATATGATTTCTACTCCAGTGGTGAGTTTCCCCTCAACAAAGTGTAGGATCATAGCAATGAAAATAGTGAATAGAGTTGGGACGGTAACACAACCCTGTTTAACACCTGATCCCACTGTGAATGGTTCACTTTGAGAGCCATTATTATCTGTGATTGTTGCTGTCATATTATCATGGAGGAGCTGAATGATGTTCACAAATTTAACTCAGCAGCCAATTTTCAGAAGGAAAGCCCAGGGGGCATTACAATTTATAGTATCAAAGGCCTTAGTCAGGTCAATAAATGCCATATACAGGAATTGGTTTTGCTCTCCACATTTTTCTTGAAATTGTCAAGAGGTGAAAATCATGTCCACTCTCCTCCTAGAAGGTCTAAAACCTTTTTGGGATTCAGGAAGGGTAACCTCGGATATTGTTAGGAGATGGTTTGCTAAGATTCTTCAAGTATTTTGCCACTCACAGCTAATAAAGAGATGCCTTGATAGTTTCTGCAATCCTTTTCTTAAAGAGATTGATAATTTTGGCATCCCTAAAGTCTGCTGGGATCTCCTCTCTCTCTCCCAGACTCTTTTTTCCCAATGAGCTTGTGATACTACACCCTTTGTTGTAGCGGGAGCATTCACCATAAGGTGTTCTAAAGCAGTCAACTCTCAGTCTGCTTAAATGGCTGTGCATGGTTTTAACAGAAAGAAAAACAACTGATTAAAATCAAACCATGGCCATGCTACACTAGGAGTTTTAGTCAAGATCTGTTATTTACATTGGGGAGGAACCAGTTACATAAAAAACAACAACCCCTGAGTCTACATAGACCTGATTGTTCCTAGCCAGTGGCATAGAGTGGGGTGGGGGAGTAGAGGGGCGATTCCCCGGGTACAAAATTGCTAGGGGTGCAAAATTTCAACACCTGGTGCTGCCTCAATACAGCTGTGCAATTCCAGTACTGGGCCCAGTTGAAAATGGCTTCTCTATGTGAAGCAGGAAGTGACCTCTCCAGTCAACAGAATGACATCATCATCATCATCATTCTGTTGGCCTCTCCCAACAGAATATTAAAAACACGATAAAACATCAAACATTGAAAGCTTCTCTCAATATGACTGCCTTCAGATGTCTTCTTAAAGTCAGATACTTGTTTATTTTTTTGACATCTGATGGGAGAGCAGGTGCCACTACCGAGAAGGCCCTCTGTCTGGTTCCCTGTAACCTCACTTCTCGTAGTGAAGGAACTGCCAGAAGGCCCTCGGCACTGGACCTCAGTGTCTGGGCTGAATGATGGGGGTGGAGGCACTCCTTCAGGTATTCTGGGCTGAGGCCTTTTAGGGCTTTAAAGGTCAGCACCAACACTTTGAATTATACTCACAAACGTGCTCTTATCTCTGTGGTTGCAATCTCCTGGGTGACACGGACGCTGTTAGGTGGCTGAATGTGCACACATATTCTGTCCATTTAATCCCACTCTGTATGGCCCCAGGCACTGGTAACCCATGCTTTGCCACTGTTCCCAGCCTTCCCAGTTTCTTGATCTTCTTAATACGCAAATGTTCTGCACATGGGATATTTCATTAATTGTCACCTACACTTTTGGGAAAATACCATTTGTTGTAGTGCTTCACAACTCCCTAGGCATCCACAACCGACATAAAACCCCTTTCCCCAAAATACATTTACTCCATCAGTCAAAGGAAATGCCTCAGATAGTTTTCAATCTGCTGTCTATATTTACTTCATTTTTGAAGTCAGTCATTTCAGCAAAGTCTGGTGGGGTGAAAAATCCTATTCTTGAATCCATCTCTTTCTGTATCTGTTTCATCACAAACTAAATTAGCTCCCTGCATATTAGACACGGACTCCGCCTCAACAGAAAACAGTCTCCAGGTTTGCTCACAGCAGCTTTTATCTTTTGACTCCTAGTGACAGGGTAAACCTTCTCTCTGGCTCCCAGTACATTCTGCCTAAGAATTTTGGCTCATCTTTCCCTCTCCAGTAAATCTTTGCCTCAGACAAGGGAGCTAATCTGGATGCTGTCGGTGACCTTTGCTGTTTTGTGAGGAAACATCTTTTTGGAAGTATTTAGATCTCTTAATAAAGTGATTCCTGTACCTGTGTCTAAAGATGCCCAATGTGTGTTGTTATTCGTTAAAACTTCCTCCATTAACTCAGTGTCAAAGTTTGCGGCTTTCTCAAACCTCATTTTACAGAGTTTGACCTTTTGGGAGGGCCTGGACTGGTTGGGACTCAGTCTGACCCTTTTGTTTCTTTCCCCTTATGGTTTTGATCGATGGGCTACTTTTAAAAACTAGGGCCAGGGCCTTTTCAGTACTGGCCCCGACTTGGTGGAATGCTCTGTCCCAAGACACCAGGGCCCTGCGGGACTTGACATCTTTCCACAGGGCCTGCAAGACAGAGCTGTTCTGCCTGGTCTTTGGTTTGGACTCGGTCTGACCCTTATGTTGCCCTCCCCTTATGGTTTTGATCCATGGGCTACTTTTAAAATGAGGCTGCATTTTAATTTGCATTTTAACCTGTATTTTAAATCGGGGTTTTTTTCTATTATGTTTTTATTGTAATTTTACTGGTGTTAGCCGCCCTGAGCCCGGCTCTGGCCGGGGAGGGCGTAAAGGGAGATGGGAAAGGTTTCTCTCAATATTTTCTGTGCTTTGTATTCTGTACCTAAGAAAGGTTGCTCTCAAATACTATCTGCAGTAAATTCCTGTGCTAATCCTGTGCTAATCTTACTTCTGTAAATTTTAGCCAGACAGTTAGCACACCGCCAGTGACTGTTTGCTAAATTTGGCTGGCAGGACAAAAGTTCATTTCCTGCCTTGCTGGCTAGCAGAAGCTGCTACCGTAAGCAAGAAATAACCAGACCTGCTAAAGCTGCTACTGTAAGCAATAACTAACCAGACCTGCTAAATTTAACCAGGCCTGCTAAAGAGGCCCCCCTTTCCTGTCTTATGCTTACTAATGCAAGAATGAGAAAAGACACGTGTATGAAGGAGAGGGGAGGGAGTGCTTGGTTAGCAGAAAGACAGGAATGTTTAGCAAGCAATAAAATGTGTTTAGCAAGCAATATAGATGTGCCGTATAAGGAAATATTTGTTAGCTGATTGGAGGTGTGGGAGGGGGAAGAGTGTTCAGAAAAGTATAAGAAAGTCTGCTGAAGTGTCTTGCTTTACAGCCAGTGTATTTTCAGGAGCTATCCAGCTGGTTGTCTCTGTGTACAGATTGTCTCTGTGCACAGATTTCAATAAACTTGTTCTCCAAAGAAGATTTTGCTTTCCTGGTACTTTTGTTCCCTCCAAGGTCCGGGGATGGCGTGGCTGATGGATCCCTAGGTAAATAAGGCTTCAGGCGGGGTATAAATAAAACAACTTCTCCTCCTCCTCCTCCTCCTCCTCCTCCTTCTTCTTCTTCTTATTATTATTATGGCGAGATGTCTACAGCTTTTGCCATTTTAACTGGGGAGCTGGGGTACTAGGTGCTACTGACCTGACTTCGCACCTTTCTCTGTGCAGTTTGCTTGCCTCTCTTCTCCTCTTCAAGGCTAATTGGTCTGCTAACACAACCACCTCGTGGACATTCTGAGGATTTCTGTCTCTCAAAATTCGAGAACATGTATAGAGAGACTTTTTTCTCCCTTTCTCATCTTGCTAGAAGCAGGGGTCACGCAGGGGACCAGAATCTTGCAGAATTCAGTGGAAGCAAAAGGATATAGTTCTTCACAAAATGCATAAACTTCTAGATTCAGTACCAGAAGATGTGGCGAATGCCACTAGTTTGGATAGCTTTAAATGCAGATTACAGATAAAAAAATGAAGTCAAGGTTTAAATGTGCTTAATATATTTCTTTAACTCGTGTATGCAATAATTTAAAACTGTTATCAAAATACAGTATCTGACTGAGAGGCTGGATAATCCTGCAGCATTTGACTACATTATCACCCACCAAAAATATGTTATTGTCCAAAGTCTTGTAACATTCCTCACTGTGTACGTATGCAAATGTTGCAAAACTACAAAAGATTATCCAGCTATTATGACTGTTGCTTCTCTGAATAAATAATGGTTTGAGGCACTCTAAAATGGGACTTGTTTTGAAAAAGGGGGAAATGATAATTCTCTCAAGGCGAATGTACCTTATTTTAACCACATAGAACTAAACCATTCAGGGGGCCAGAGAGAAAGACGTCCTGCAAATGTTCCAATTTTAGTTTGGCCAAAAACTGCTTCAGACAGCTGAGGCCCTGGACACCTTGCTATGTGGAACTGAGGCTTTACATTTAAAAACCAGGACAAACAGGTTATTAGAATGCAGAACAAGCTTTATTGAAAAGGCCAAAGTAAGAGCATTGAAAGGGGCAAAGAAGAAAATCGGTGTAGAAGGATCTTTTTTCTTCTGCACTCTGAAGCAAAGAATGGAGGATGAATACCAGGAGTGATTGCTTGAATTCAGCTTTTCTGAACCATGGCCGATAGATCTGTACCAAGCCCTCTGATTATCAGTTCGGGATATGCTTCTCAGGTTTAATTGGTCTATGAACAGATGCTAAAACGACGCCCCAACTTCCTTCCAAGCATTGCTCCCCTCCCATAGCCGAAACCTCCAGAGGTTCCAAGGAGGCCAGACCCCAAGCCCCCATAGCCTCCTACGATCCCGGAACCACCAACGGCACATGGAGTGTTGCCTCCAACAGCCACAGGCTCACAGCTGGCAGAGAGGATGGGCCCTGGGAGGGTCACAACGCAGGCAGGTGGCTGGATCATGACCTCTGCTGGTGGGATCTGGTTGATGGGTTTAGGGATAATCCCATCTAGGATGCCAAGGTTGGCTGCTCTTTCAGCACCTCCATATCCATAGCCGAGACCACCAAATCCGTAGCCGAATCCTCCATTTCCATGGCCGAGACCTCCCAATCCATAGCCGAGACCACCATAGCCAAGACCTCCTGCTGATCCAAACCCAACAGTGGGGGTGGAAGCACAGGATGGGACAGCGCAGGATGGACCACAGTCAACCATTGTTGGGTGGAGGTGAGTCTGAAACCAAAAACACCAACGGAGAAAATAAGTGTGGGGTACATCACTTCAGTGGGGGTGGACCACAGTCAACCATGGCTGAAGAAGAATCTAAAGTATACAATTGAAGAACTGAGTTGAATATGGAGCCAAAAAGGGCCAAATAATTATAAAAGCTCAGATATAAGGTACTTCAGGGAGAGTCAGTGTGTAGTTTTTTTCTGATGTTGCAGACTTCAATTCGCATCAGACCCCACCAGCATGAACAATAGAGAAGGGTGATGAGACTATAGGAACTACACCCCTGTGGTAGACGCTGTAGAAAAAGAAGAAAATACTCACATACCTTATTAGGTCTCCATGTTTCCATGATCGTGCTCTGAATAAAGAAGCTTGTTATGTCAACAATTCTATCAATCATTTTTTGACAGGCTGGACCACTATAAACTATTATCGACCCAGGTGGAAATGAGTATGAAAAAATAAAGCTGCAATCTGTTATCTATTTACCTGGGATTAAGCATTAGTGAATACAATTGGGTTTCCTTATTAGTAAAATGCAGAGTTTTGTGCTATAAAAGGTAGACATGTGTGTATATGTGTGTGTGTGTGTAAATGACATTTAGGAAGAGAGATAATAGAAACTGGTGCCACGTTCTAAATATCACAATTACCATATTTTTCGCTGTATAAGACGCACCAGACCACAAGACGCACCTAGTTTTTGGAGGAGGAAAACAAGAAAAAAAATATTCTGAATCTCAGAAGCCAGATCAGCAAGAGGGATCACTGTGCAGTGAAAGCAGCAATCCCTCTTGCTGTTCTGGCTTTTGGGATAGCTGCGCAGCCTGCATTCGCTCCATAAGACGTACACACATTTCCCCTTACTTTTTAGGAGGGAAAAAGTGAGTCTTATAGAGCAAAAAATATGGTATATTTAACAGGCATACATGACATTACCATGGAGATCTTCTCCTACTATGTTTACTAAATGGCACAACCAGACTTCAAGTCCCATCTGCCTCAGCCACCATAGACAATGGCCATGGAATATAGGAGCTATAGTTCATAAACATCTGCAAAGCCCCTGGTTCTCCTTCCCGGTTCTAAACATATGTCCAAAGAATGAGGGATGATTTATTTTATAAACCTGCAGGGGGTGAAGGAGGGATGGGGAACCCGTGGCCCTGAAGTTGTTGCAGGATCCCAAGTCCTCTCAGCCAGCATTCCCAATGGACAAGAATGATGGAAGCAACATTGCAAGGACCACAGGATACCCATCCCTGCTCTAATTGGAAGAGCCATCTAGCCATACTTTAATGTGAACCTATGACAGGCTTGGAAATATCCCCCCAAGAAAATAGGCTTACCTGCTGCTTTGGTGAGATGTAGTGAAGACAGGAGAGTCAGATGAAGCTGTTGGAGAAACTGGGAGAACGTTGAGCTTTTATACAGTTCTGCAACCGCCCCAGTGATCAAGGGACTGCCTCTTCTGACTAATATTTTATTTAGTTGTTGACAATTTAATGTGCAAAATTACTTCACTAAGCACAAAAGGTCACAAAATTAAGTGGTTGTGATAATGAAAGACTAATAGTCTCAACACCATTCCCACTCCCTTCCTTTTAATTTTGCTGACTTCGAGTCTGATGCTTGAAACCAGATGCACCCAGAGGGAGCAGATAGAGATCTTCAAAGCTCTTTCATCAGCTTAAGGGACTCTAGGACATCATCAAAGATTTTGCATATGCATACCGGATTCTAAGAGATCTCCAGTATTAGTGTCCTCATGAAAATCCATCAGCACACAGTTGTATTCAGTTTCCCCTCATCTACACATTACTGGAGTGCAATTCTCTTTAATATCATACATTGTTGTGCCTTCTTTTGTTTAACATATGCATTCGTAGGCACAGTTTACTCCAATGTATTCATTTTGCTACCCATTACAGTGCTACCTTGGTTCTCAAATGACTTAGTTGTCGAACAAATCAGCTCCCAAGCGCCAAAAACCTGGAAGTAAGTGTTCCGGTTTTTGAATGTTTTTTGAAGGCCAAACACCTGATGCAACTTCCGCTTGACCGCAGGAAGCTCCTGCATCCAATCGGAAGCCGCCCCTTGGTTTCCCGATGGTTTCGGGAGACTTGGATAACTGCACTGGGAAATGCAGACAGCTACAGATTTTGTAGCACAGCAATGTTTCAGTTTGCACATTGTTTCAAAAAGGGGTGAATAAATTTTATTTTTCTTTAAGGGTCAATTGAATTGAATTTCTCTCCCATTCCTAAACTCACCTGCCTCTGTCACTGAAAAAAACTTCATTCCTGTTTCTACTTAAACTTACTCTACTCTACTTACTCTACTTGGTCCTTGTTCCCTACTGTCATGGTAGTGCATATGGTTCTGACAAGATATCACTGCACTCCCATCAGCCCCAGCCAGCATGGCCAATAGTCAGAAATTATGTGAGTGGAATCCACAAAAACTAAGGGGAATCCTGTTGGCTACCTCTGCCCTGCTTAAATTAAGCCTAAAGCAAATACGTCCAATCCAGGAATGAGGAATCTGTGCAACCTCCTCTATTGCTGAGGTTCATATCCAAGGAAAAGTGTGCACAGTTCCCTATTCAGACCCGCTTCTTGTCATTTTGGAACAATGCCAGAGGCTGAGCTATAAATGGCCAATAGCTAGGATAGCAGTGTTTGAAATTCACCAGGTGCCAGGCTCATTTTGCACCTGGCTATTGGCCACTTGCGACCAAGTGCTGATGCCCAGGCACCAGGATGGTGCCTGATGTCTACACCATCTGGAGGTGCATGACTGGGGAACCTTGGCTCTTGGCTCTTTTCATACACTAGCAGCACACCCTGTAGAATTCTGTTATATTTTATCTGCACAATCAGAATGAACTTCATTCTGTTCTCAACGACCGATTTCAGGAACCGAAAGGTTGTATTGAAAAATACAACTTTTGAGCCCTCTGGCCCCAAAATGGCAACTAGGCATTCCGTTTTGGCAACTATAACCCTGGTTTAAGGAGCCATAGGTCACCTAGCTTATATACCTGAGCTTCCAACACTGTATGTATGTTCTATTTCCACTATCAGAGACTGTAAGCCTCTGAATACCAGTTGTGGGGAATCTCAGGTTGTGACTGTGCTGTTGCATTCAGATCTTGTTTGCAGACTTCCCATTAGGAGATCTGGTTGGCCACTGGGAGAATAGGATGCTGGGCTTAATGGGTCACCTTTAGCCTGATCCAGAAGGATTCTTTTTTAGAACTACGAAAATTCTTGGAGAATGAGGGTATCAATGGTCACGAGCCATGATGACTATGTTCTATATAACTACTGTCAGCACGCTTTTGTATACCTATTGCTGGAAATCACTGCTGTCGGATTCAGGCCATGATGGTGAGCTTTCCATAGACATGTGTCTATTCCATAGACAGAAAGCTGAATTAGATGGGCCTTTGGTCTGATCCAGTTGACCATTTTTATGTCCTTAAATCCCTGGTTCATTGAAAACAGCTGGCACTATATGAACCTTTTTTTTCTTCAAATATCTTCTTTGAAAAGAATTCCCAAATAGTTGTGGACATTCTCATACGCTTCCTTGCTTTATTGCGTACACTTATCCATACCTTGCTATAAGGTACGTTTGCATCATTGAAAACTGGAAGAGCCTTGTTCTCAATGACCAACCAGATGTCTATGGTAAGCCCAGCAAGCACAAACTGAGCATAACAGCAACTCTTCCCCCCCCAAAAAATATTCTTGATTATAATGCATTTTTTGTATGTTATTTTCACTTAGTACAAATAAAAAAATTCCTTCCAGTAGCACCTTAAAGACCAACTAAGTTAGTTCTTGGTATGAGCTTTCGTGTGCATGGGTGTATCTGAAGAAGTGTGCATGCACACGAAAGCTCATACCAAGAACTAACTTAGTTGGTCTTTAAGGTGCTACTGGAAGGAATTTTTTTATTTTGACTATGGCAGACCAACACGGCTACCTACCTGTCACTTAGTACAGTATGTCCATTCTTATGCACAATTTTGTACACATCACCTGGCTGCAGAACTGTATGAAATATTCGTGTAAGTGTGGATTTCATAGGAGTACACTGCTTCAATTGCTATACCATTTCAGAAAACGCAACCTGGATCAAATTTCTCCCCCAATCTTACCTCCAACAGTGGAGGTTAAACATAAACAAAACCTGCTATGTGTTGTGCACAGAATGACTAACTAAAATCCTGGGTATTAAAGTCAATTAGACTTCTGAGAAAATCAACAACTATTTTGAAAATAATGAACGGGGACAAAACACCTTTTGATCTGCCTGCCAGGAGGAACAGACAAGAATTTTTATTTTTCTTAATCTTTTATTAACTTTGTCTTGTGGAAGAATAACTATGAAGAGAGTGGGGTGCTGTGAAAACACTTAACACTTTTGCCTCGTTTCTTAATTAGGGCCATGATGCATTCCAAAAATTGCTTACTAATTAAAGCCGGAGGGGAAAGGAGGTGTATCCAAGCTGGATGTGGAGCCATCAGCAGATACAGATGAAATGGTATAAAAGGGCTCCCTGAGCTGAAATCTTTCAACAGCTTCCTTTGGCTTCATCTCCTTCACTTCATTTCTACTCGTCTGAGACTTTGGTAAGTCAAGTGTGTGCACATATGATGTTATATTTGAATGATTCTTGCAGTGGTCAGAACGTTCAGGTAACTGAACTCCAAGAGAAGGCTAAAGTTCTATTACTCTGTGAATTGGGTAGATCTTCCACCAGGAACCTTACACTCTTAGGTTGTTGGCTGGTTTCTTTTCTATATGTACCTTATGAAATCAAGTATTTAGCTGCGTTAGTCCATCTAGCTCAGTTTTGGCCACACTGATCAGCTGTAGTTCTCCAGATTTTCAAGAAGGGAGTCTTTAGCAGCTCAATCTGCAGATTCCAAGGACCGAACCTGGGATGTTCTGCATGAAAACTACGTGTTCGGCCACTGAAAAATTGTCCTCCCCCTAAAATTAAAGTAAGGTTCTAATCTTTATGGTTCCAAATAAGTACCTGACTCAAATGAGCATAGGGAGTTGTCCTGTACCATGACAGACCATTGGAATCTCTAGTTCAGTTTTACCAACTCAGATTGGCCGTTGTTCTACAGGCCTTGAAGCAGGGGACATTCCTAGACTATCCTGAAATGATCAGGGATTGGATTTGGGATCCACAACGAAGAGAAGGGCTGTAGTAAAAAAAGCAGAGAAGAATAAAGGTTTCAGGCATGAGGGCTTAATGTTTTCAGAATTATCAAAGACAGCTGACTCTCAGTGATGGAGAAAGGAAGATGCATTGAGTTTAGTGAACTGGGAATGGGTAAAATATCCTACTGCCACAGGATGATTATGTCTGAAATACTCTCCCCACTGTCCATTGAAGTGATGTACCCCACACTTATTTTCTCCCTTGGTGTTTTTGGTTTCAGACTCACCTCCACCCAACAATGGTTGACTGTGGTCCATCCTGTGCTGTCCCATCCTGTGCTTCCACCCCCACCGTTGGGTTTGGATCAGCAGGAGGTCTTGGCTATGGTGGTCTCGGCTATGGAATGGGAGGTCTCGGCTATGGAAATGGAGGATTCGGCTACGGATTTGGTGGTCTCGGCTATGGATATGGAGGTGCTGAAAGAGCAGCCAACCTTGGCATCCTAGATGGGATTATCCCTAAACCCATCAACCAGATCCCACCAGCAGAGGTCATGATCCAGCCACCTGCCTGCGTTGTGACCCTCCCAGGGCCCATCCTCTCTGCCAGCTGTGAGCCTGTGGCTGTTGGAGGCAACACTCCATGTGCCGTTGGCGGTTCCGGGATCGTAGGAGGCTATGGGGGCTTGGGGTCTGGCCTCCTTGGAATCTCTGGAGGTTTGGGCTATGGTTCGGGCTATGGGAGGGGAGCACTCCTTGGAAGGAAGTTCGGGCGTCGTTTTAGCATCTGTTCATAGACCAATTAAACCTGAGAAGCATATCCCGAACTGATAATCAGAGGGCTTGGTACAGATCTATCGGCCATGGTTCAGAAAAGCTGAATTCAAGCAATCACTCCTGGTATTCATCCTCCGTTCTTTGCTTCAGAGTGCAGAAGAAAAAAGATCCTTCTACACCGATTTTCTTCTTTGCCCCTTTCAATGCTCTTACTTTGACCTTTTCAATAAAGCTTGTTCTGCATTCTGATAACCTGTTTGTCCTGGTTTTTAAATGTAAAGCCTCAGTTCCGCATAGCAAGGTGTCCAGGGCCTCAGCTGTCTGAAGCAGTTTTTGGCCAAACTAAAATTGGAACATTTGCAGGACATCGTTCTCTCTGGCCCCCTGAATGGTTTAGTTCTGTGTGGTTAAAATAATGTACATTCGCCTTGAGAGAATTATCATTTACCCCTTTTTCAAAACAAGTCCCCTTTTAGAGTGCCTCAAACCATTATTTATTCAGAGAAGCAACAGTCATAATAGCTGGATAATCTTTTGTAGTTTTGCAACATTTGCATACGTACACAGTGTGGAATGTAATGTGGACTACAGCTTTTGTAATCAATATGTTACAAGACTTTGGACAATAACATATTTTTGGTGGGTGATAATGTTGTCAAATGCTGCAGGATTATCCAGCCTCTCAGTCAGATACTGTATTTTGATAGCAGTTTTAAATTATTGCATACACGAGTTAAAGAAATATATTAAGCACATTTAAACCTTGACTTTATTTTTTGATTTGTAATCTGCATTTAAAGCCATCCAAATCAGTGGCCACATCTTCTGGTACTGAATCTAGAAGTTTATGCATTTTGTGAAGAACTATATCCTTTTGCTTCCACTGAATTCTGCAAGATTCTGGTTCCCTGCATGACCCCTGCTTCTAGCAAGATGAGAAAGGGAGAAAAAAGTCTCTCTATACATGTTCTCGAATTTTGAGAGACAGAAATCCTCAGAATGTCCACGAGGTGGTTGTGTTAGCAGACCGATTAGCCTTGAAGAGGAGAAGAGAGGCAAGCAAACTGCACAGAGTCAGTAGCTGTCAGGTCAGTAGCATCTAGTGCCCCAGCTCCCCAGTTAAAATGGCAAAAGCTGTAGACATCTCGCCCTAATCATAATAATAATAATAATAATAATAATTTTTATTTATACCGAACCCGACCCAGCCAGAGCTGGGCTCAGGGCGGCTAACACCAGTAAAATTGCAGTAAAAACATACCAGGAAAAACCCCAATTTAAAATACAGGTTAAAATTCAATTTAAAATGCAGCCTCATTTTAAAAGTAGCCCATAGATCAAAACCGTAAGGGGAGAGAAATATAAGGGTCAGACTGAGTCCAAACCAGTCGAAGCCCTCCCCAAAGGTCAAACTCTGTAAAATGAGGTTTGAGAAAGCCGCAAACTTTGACATTGAGTTAATAGAGGAAGTTTTAATGAATAACAACACACACTGGGCATCTTTAGACACAGGTACAGGAATCACTTTATTAAGAGAAGATTTAAATACTTCCACAAAGATGTTTCCTCACAAAACAGCAAAGGTCACAGATTAGCTCCCAGTGTCTGAGGCAAAGATTTACTGGAGAGGGAAAGATGAGCCAAAATTCTTAGGCAAAATATACTGGGAGCAGAAGAGAATGGTTGACTGGTTCTGGGCTGGTAGGAGGCTATGGCTATGGGTCTGGTCTCCTTGGAAGCAATTTTGGTGGCTAGCTTGGAGGTTCCCTTTATGGTCTGAGGAGGGTGGGCTCTTTGGAAGGAAGGCCCTGCTGGGACGTCGTGGTAGTGTGTGTGTTTTAGATATATTGGACTCTTGAAGAACAAATGTGTGGTGATGACAGGAATGACCCTCAACGGGAAAAGATGATGCAGATCCATTACTGAGTGTCTCATTCTGGATTCTGAAAAATCTGAGCTTTTGGGACCATCATCAAGCCAACAGCTTTTAAATGGCTCTCAGCAACCTTTCCTTACTCCTTTTCAAGTCTTTCCTCAAAGTCTGTAGACCAGTAATAAGTTCAGAGCCACGTTCCATTGTGTGTGCTTTTTCCTTGTTCATGTCTGCTTCTTGTACAATTGCCCACTCAATATTTTCAACAAAGCTCATTCTGAATTCAAATATGTCTCTCTTTCTTGGTTTGTTACCTGCTCTTATTTCTCAAAAGGAAGGGGGGAGAGGGTATTCTCTCATGCTGGAACAGTTTTGGAGTATTTTGTCCTAGGGAGTTCCTGAGCTAACAGAGAACCGAAGGGAGGACATACTAGGCTCATAAGTTAGTGGAAGAGTGGGAAACTGCATGAATTCAATATTTACCGCATTTGTATCCCACCTTTTCTTCAGGGAGCTCAAGGTAGAACATATAGTTCTCCTCCTCCCCATTTTATCCTCACAACAATCCTGTGGATTTTGTTCGGCTGAGAGTGAGTTGACTGGCACAAGCTCACCCAGTGACCTTCATGGCCAAGTGGGGCTTTGAACCCTATTTCCCCAGGTCTTAGTCCAACACTCTAATCACTACACAACACTGGCTCCTTGGGCTTCCCAAATGTTGCTAAGGTACAACTCCAACCATCCCTGGCCACTGGTTGTACTTTGTTTTGGACCTAATATTTCTTCAAGTCTAACAGGAACCAAGTTAAATCTTCTTTGGGGTGGAAGACGGATGCTCTCTGTGCAATCTGTCCAAAGAGAGATCCTTACTGTTGACTTAGGAGCATCCCTTCATTATTGAGGAGTTGGAGGATAGGTATATAGGAAGCTGCTTTACATCTAGGTCCATCTAGATCAGTGCTGTCTTTAGTGACCGGCAGTGGTTTTCCGAGCTTGACTTGGAGATGCCAGGGAGTGCCTTCTGCATGCAAAGCAGGTGCTCTACCATGGCAATATGGTCCTTCCTATAAAAGTAAAACAGAATCCCAGTCCTTATGATTCTGAATAAAAGGCTGGTTTAAGTAGGGGCATCAGGAGCTACTTCATATGGAGTGAGACCGTTTGGTTCATACAGCTCTGTATTGTCTATGCTGACTGTCAGTAGGTATCCAGGGTTTGCGATGGGGGTCTTTCCTAGCCCTGGTTGGAGATGGCAATGGATTGAAATTTGGATATTCTGCATACAAAGCAGGTACTCTGCAACTGATATGTGGCTCTGTGGAATCTTAGTCAAGTGGAACAAGGGGTCTTCCTCAGTGCTCACGTCTCAACGATCGTGCTGAGGAGGGCTGCACTGAGGAGCAATGGCCGGAGTCTTCCCCTCCCCCTGCTCCTGAATCTTCCCAGGAGCAGTGGGACAGTATATGTCAGGAGCATAACCCAGCCAAGAGATGAAGGAGATGGAAGAGAAACAGGGTGTGACTCTCAACATGACAGACGGCAATTAGAGCAGGAGGAAGTGGGCTCGGCCCCCTTTCTCCAAGTGTTCACTGAGTTAGTTAGAGCAGACACAGAAAGCTCACAAGACGAGGGAGGGGAAGAGATAGACGGCACTGAAGGGGTTGTTTTTGTTATTGTTGTTTAGTCATTTAGTCGTGTCCGACTCTTCGTGACCCCATGGGCCAGAGCACGCCAGGCACTTCTGTCTTCCACTGCCTCCCACAGTTTGGTCAAACTCATGCTGGTAGCTTTGAGAACACTATCCAACCATCTTGTCCTCTGTCGTCCCCTTCTCATTGTGCCCTCTACCTTTCCCAGCATCAGGGTCTTTTCCAGGGAGTCTTCTCTTCTCATGAGGTGGCCAAAGTATTGGAACCTCAGCTTCACGATCTGTCCTTCCAGTGAGCACTCAGGCCTGATTTCCTTAAGAATGGATAGGTTTGTTCTTCTTGCAGTCCATGGAACTCTCAAGAGTCTCCTCCAGCACCATAGTTCAAAAGCATCAATTCTTCGGCGATCAGACTTCTTTATGGTCCAGCTCTCACTTCCATACATCACTAAGGGGTTACTAAGCAACAATCAGATAGGCAGAGGACTGAGCGCTCATCCTTGGACAGTGTAGATTTCCCCCTTCCCTCTGCTCATGTCGAAAGTGCTGAAAAGGTCAGATTGCAACAGTAGTGCAAAAGGGGAAAGGTGGGACGTTGGCGTTTTTCCTGTTGTGACACAAGTGATTTCTCAGAGTGACCAGCTGATTTCTATGGAGCAGAGGGCTGTAGCCATGCTCTGATTGTATTGTGAATAAATGAAACCATTGAAAACTGCCAGAGACTCGTTAATTCTTATCTGGGCTTGGGAGCCTGCCTGGAAATCAATATAGTATAGATTTGGAATACAGTGGTTTGCAGAGGGACATAGTTCAGAAGACAGAAGTTGGGAAGAACTGGGTGGTGAACAGCTAGGAGGAGGAGAACTGGGGGAGAGAGAGTTAATAGAGTCTCTTTCACTGGAAAGCATCCATCTGCTCAGCCCAAGGTCAAGGAGAGCAGATAAGGTGGCAGCACAGAAAGCAAAGTGCTTGTGAGATCAGGTTGCAAGACATGGATGTGACTTGGATGACAAGGGGGGAAGTGGGTGGAATCCTTAAATGGGAGCACCTTCATTCCTAGAAATGGATTCTTTGTTCTCTCACTGAGATCATTAAAGTTTCTAACTGGTAAGAGACTCCTTTTGCTTTGTTCTGCTTATCTACTGCCAAAGGGGGTGGGGAGCCATGTACCTGAAGCCTGACATCACGTAATTTGTAATACACAATTTGTTGCCACCACTTGGGTCATATTTATAAATATGACCCTAGTGGTGGCAGCAAATTGTGTATTACTGAGGGTCCTAGGCCATGAAGGGCTTTAAAGGTCAAAACCAGCACCTTAAATCTGACCCTGTACTCCACCGGGAGCCAGTGCAGCTGGAAAAGCACTGGGTGAATATGCTCCCATGGCAGAGACCCCGTGAGGAGCCTCGCTGCAGCATTCTGCACCCGCTGGAGTTTCTGGGACAGCTTCAAGGGCTGTAATTTGCTTGCCTGATGAAGTCTCTCCCCTCAAACTATGGTGTACCTATTTACTGAATTCTTATCGACGCTTCAGCCAAGACAGTTTGCCGAACAGCTTACTGAGATTATGAAGCCAGTCCCTGCCCTTCAGCTTAAAACTAAAAAGACACAACACAAGTCAAAAGTTGCTTTCTCCAAGTGAGCTGATGGAGAGTTCCTGCTCCCATTTCCTCCCTCCCTGCTCCCTCTGCCGCAGCCTGGTGGAATTACAGCTGATAGCTGTAGCTGGCAGAGGGAGGAACCTGGTGGAGCTGCTCTCTCAATGGAGTCAACAAAGTGGTTTTGCTTCCCTCCTCTTTCTCTCTGCTCCCTCTGCTGCAGCCTGATGGAATGGCATTGGTGGGCTGACCCTAATGGAGGACCCTAATGGAGCTGTCTCCTCAGCAGAGCTGAGAGAGGGGCCCTGCTTCTGTGCCCCCACCTCTGCTGAAATCTGCTGAAATGGCTTTAGAAGGCGATTGGGCCGGATCCGGCCCCCAGGCCTTAGTTTGCCTAACCATAAGCTGGCATCTCAGGAAAGCTGGTGGAAAGGCCGTACTTTGCAGATCCCACCATTAGTAGGTCTGAGCTGTGGAGGTTTCAGATATGAAGGTCTTGCCTATGCCGGTGCTTATGGCATTGGTTCAGTAGTTCTTGCTCCTGCACCTGTGGGGAATGAAGACGAGAAATTATTTCTGCCCTTCTCCACTACACAGCAGGGCATGGGAAGGCAACCATTGGCTCTGCTGGCTAATCTACCAAAAGCAGGGATGGGGAAGAGTGTGGAAATTTCCATAGCTTAATCCGACTGCCTGTCTGTCTCGGGTTACATCCTCCTCACCCCGGAGGCTGCTTGCCTGCTTTGTTGCCACATTCTTCCTCCTTGGCATCTGATGCTGCTGAGGCTGAAACAGCAGTATTGGCAAGAGATAAGCAGCAGAGCTGCTGGAGAGGGAAGGTTCCCTGACCTGGCCTAGCTATTCCTACATAACTTTATGACCACTGCTCCATAGCTATTGTTGGTATACTTTTCCATTCACCATATAGATGGGTTTATGAAGCATTTCTGTATCCTTCTGCTGTGCCAAAGAATTCCATGAAACAGTGGGTATATCTGGAATCACTGTTCACAACGTCTGTTTGCAAACTACTTTGGCAGCGTTGGACGCCATAAAATAAGGTTTACAGCCTGTTTTCACCAGATAAGAATCTGATACATTGCTTCTTTCAGAGACTTGCATAGTCTTCATAGACTTTCAGAGACTTACGTTTATTCGGTTTTATGTTTTCAAGAGTGCATATTTTGTGACTTTCAGAGATTCATAAGTTTCCTGTTTATGTGATTTCCTATATTTCATATTATATAAAGAGTGTATATTGATATCGTATCATTGTATTTGGTCATTGTGTTGCCTTGGATATTACTAGCTATTCCTCAACAGCTTCCTCAGCCCTTGTACCTCGGGTTAAGAACTTAATTCGTTCTGGAGGTCCGTTCTTAACCTGAAACTTTTCTTAACCTGAGGTACCACTTTAGCTAATGGGGCCTCCTGCTGCCGCTGCGCCACGGCCGTGTGATTTCTGTTCTCCTCCTGAAGCAAAGTTCTTAACCCGAGGTACTATTTCTGGGTTAGCGGAGTCTGTGACCTGAAGCGTCTGTAACCTGAAGTGTCTGTAACCCGAGGTACCACTGTACTCACTTTTCTGACTGCCTGTGCCATCTGCCTGCTGCTCTGTCATCATGTTGCAGTTGACACCTATTGGCACCTATGAGAACTACACCATGACAACAATTTTTTTTCCTTACAGAAATATAGTAGAGAAGGAAAGACGCAGAGGTAACCTTTGGTTCGTATTTAATCTGGGATAGTAAAAAACCTCCCACAACTTGTCCATTCTCACAATATGTAAGAGTTGTAGCAGGGTAAAGATACAAGCAGTCATTGTTAGCATGAGAATTGGAATGTTACTAGCTTTGTTTTAATATGAGAATTATTGAAACCTATGCAATCAGTGGAAAATTTATTTGCATTCCTTTTTCTATATCTATAAAAAAATTAAATTCATTTTCACTTTTACCAATTATCATCATACATAAGTCACAATCATTCTACAAATAGGATACTCATAATCCCCGAACTTCCCTCTACCCCTCCATGGTTTCCCTAGATCATCTTTTCAAATTGCATCATATCGTATTCTCCATATTTTCTTAAAACTCAGTTTTTATCATAGTTCTCGCTTCATTGCAAGTGTTGTTGTTTTTAAATCCTCCCAATGTTTTTAATTGTTTACAGTGTTCTTTCAAGTGACTTATAAAATTTTCCCATTCTTTATTAAATTTATTGTCCTCTTGATCTCTGATTTTCCCCGTCATTTTCGCCATTTCTGCATAGTCCATCATCTTTATCAACCATTCTTCTTTTGTAGGTAGTTTGTCCTCCTTCCATCTTTGGGCAAGTAGGATCCGAAATGTTTATTTGCATTCCATAGCTCAAGACTGCAATACCCCAAGGACCGCCTCTCCCCATATAAACTGACTCAGAAAACTGTGGCCCTCCCCCTGATGATGGATTCCAACTCCCAACATCCCCGAGGGTGGACCACACTGGCTGATGAGGAGTTGGGAGTCCAATAAATTCTCTCCCATCCCCAATGAAGGGAATGGGGACATTTGCAACCTCCCTGAGAAGCATGGCTGGGTTTGTACAGCTCATCTTTTAATGTCTCATCAAATTCTCTTGAAGATGAACCTCCAGATTTTGAGTCAAATATTCCAACTGGGCAATTTTTAAGGACAGCTCTATATTAGAAGCTTTCCCCTTGCTTCTGGCATTGCTGACCTACAAAAGCTGAGCTGACGAAGCATTGGGGAGGTACTGAAGTCAGAGTCTCTCCCAACATCCCTCAAGGATTTCAAGGCTCTTGGCTACAGAGCTCCACACATGCTAATTCAGAACAGATCGAGACATTTCTTTGCCTAATTGCTTCATGGCTTTACCACATTCTCTGTGATCACAGCTTCCTAAGGCATCAAGTGGCCAATGCACCTTCTTCTCTGTTAGCATTCTGCTGACCTAATGGCTGTTACCATTAGTTGGAAGAAAACACCTCTGACCCTGTTTTTTAATTGCAACCACCTCCCCAACAAATCCATTGATTTTTCTGTACACTGAATCATTCCTGAAACTCAACCTCAGTCCACCTGTTGGAAGGCAAGAGTGAAGGCATAGGAGGCACTGAGATCAACTGGGTGGTTTTCACTAATGTCCATACTAAGCTGAAAGCTCACTTCTTCAGAGGGAATGTAAACTTGAGGGTTGGACTAAATGACCCTTGGGTCCCTTCTGACTCTAAGACTCCATGATTCATCAAAAGCAGGCAGCCTCCCATCCATCTGATCTAGGGAACCATTCACTGACTCAGCCTTATTGGTTGAGTTTGTTGGTTCTCATCCAGTCTCTTACTGAGGAAAGACAATGGTTTAGCATAGGATTCCTCAACCTCGGCCCTCCAGAAGTTTTTGCCCTACAACTCCCATGATCCCTAGCTAGCAGGACCAATGGTCAGGGATGGTGGGAACTGCAGTCTCAAAACATCTGGAGGGCCGAGGTTGAGGAAGCCTGGTCTAGCACATCCACTGCCTCACCTGCAGATGTCAAGAAGAAGCAGAGCTGTGTGTCACTAGCATATTGGCGAAAACATACTGCAAAACTGTATACAACTCCACTCAGCAATTTCATGTAGATGTTAAACAGCATAAGCAATAAGATTGAACCCTGAGTAACCCCATATTGAAGGCTCCACAGGGCTGAACAGCACACACCAAGCCTCTGGAAAAGACCATCCATCCATGCCATGCCATCCACCCCTAACTCATACTATTGCTCAGGCATAGGCCAACTCGGCCCTCCAGATGTTTTGGGACTACAACTCCCATGATCCTTAGCTAACAGGACTAGTTGTCAGGGATGATGGGAACTGTAGTCCCAAAACATCTGGAGGGCCGAGTTTGCCTATGCCTGCTATTGTTCCAGAAGGATATCATGATTGATAGTATCGAAAGTCACTGAGAGGCTGAGGAGAATTGAGCTGGCATTTGTCTGTTTTGGAAGAAAATGGAGGAGTGTGCATTTGTGGGTGAAGTTAAACTGTTGGAAAGTTGTCCCATTAAACTTTAATTAGTTTAATGCTAATCAAATGTCCAGTGCGCTTCCGATGCCACAATGTCCCATTACAGCAGAGCATTTCGCACAGCGGCTCAAGAAGGGCTGGAGAATCAGCATCTTTTCAATAAAGGAATCTTGGAGCAAGCGGTTTGGAACTCAAATAAAAGGTTTATTTACACAAAACAAAAACCCTGGTGAAGAACTACACATATCAGCAAACACGCCCCAAAAGAAAGGGGAAGGGGGAAGAGAGAGGCAAACACACGAGTGAGTTGACTATTTATACAAACTCACATTCCTGGAAGGTTAACGACCTCCAGCTGCTCAGTGACTAGAGCGTCTTGATTAGAGCTTCTTAACCCTTTAATACCAACACCCCCTCTCGCTCGTAACACTGAGCTGTACCAACCTTAATTCAAACTTAAACCTGAACAGAAACATTTATGAGATTGCGGACTCAAAGCTTTTGTAAAACCGTCTGCAAGATTTTCTTGGCTTGGACAATACTTTAGTTCAATTAAACCTTGTTTTACACTTTGGCATACATTTTGATAACGGATATCCAAGTGTTTTGTGTGTGCCTTGAATTGACCTGATTTAGCTAGTTTAATACAAGGTTGATTGTCTTCCCACACTCTGATAGGTAGGGAACATTCTCCAAACAATTCTTGTACCAGTTGCTTATAAAATTCCAGTTCTCTACATACATCTGATAATGCATTGAACTCAGATTCAGTTGAACTTAAAGCTATAAGTGATTGTTTTCTTGATCTCCAACCAATTAGTGCATTTCCAAATTTTATCGCCATTCCTGACACTGATTTTCTATCTGGTCCAGCATCAGCCCAACTGCTGTCGGCCCAACATTCAAGTTGTGTGCTGCCCTCTGCTGATAGTTTTAAGCGAAACCTTTTGGTAGTTTGGAGATACCTTAAAACTCTTTTTACTCCTTGCCAAGCATGCATTGATGGTTTTTCAGCTTGTCTACACAGCATGTTGACAGCATATGTTATATCGGGCCGAGTCCACTGTGCAATGTGGAGTAGACTGCCTATCGCTGACTGGTAAACCCCGGGATTACAGAACTCTGCCTGTTGCTCAGTTTGAGCATCTTTTGTGTAACTTAACTCCATTGGGGTTTTAACACCAGCACAGTTGTCCATTTTAAACCTTTCCAGCAACTGCTGGATCTTAGCTTCTTGGCTGAGCCAATAGTTCCCATCTTCATCTTGCTGTATTTTAACTCCTAGATAAACAGATACATTGCCTAGTGATTTTATCTGAAACCTTTCTCCAAGCTTTGTGGCAAATTGTTGTGCAAGTTTATCGTCCTTTCCACTGTATAATAAATCGTCAACAAATATCAAGACTGCTTCTTGTTCACATCCCGAGCCTTTTAGATAAAGACACGCATCTGCTGCGCTCTTTCTGAACCCCATGCTCTCTAGAGCATCGTTTAAGCAGGAATTCCAATTACGGGCGGACTGTTTCAACCCATAAATGGATTTGTGTAGGCGCCAGACCTGGTTTGGCTTGTCTCCTTCAAAACCTGGTGGTGGCGTCATATAGACTTCCTCCTGTAAGTCTGCATTTAAATAAGCCACATTGACATCAAAATGAAACAGCTTATTTCCCTTCTTAGCTGAAGAGGCTAAAAGCATTCTTAACGACTCCGATCTTGAAGTAGGGGCATAAATTTGAGTATAGTGAACTCCTTTGCGTTGCGAAAACCCTTTTGCAACTAGTCGGGCTTTATATTGCAACTCCTCAGTAGTTGTGGGCTTTAAACGATATACCCATCGACAACCTACAGCTTGTTGCCCTTTTGGAAGCTCTGTACTTGTAAACACACCGAGAGACTTCATTGAAGCCATCTCTTTTTCCATTGCTTCCTGCCACTTTGCGGCTTCTGAGCTTGGAAGCTGTTGTACCTCTACATAGCTATCTGGCTCACACTGTGCCATATTTACGTATACACTTGTCACCTTAAACCGCTCTGGCGGCTTGCCCTTTGTGGTACGTTTTGACCTGCGCAATTGCTCCTCTTGTGCCCCCTCTGACCGTTGGCTGTCAGAATCTGTCTCAGACTTTATGTCTGGACGTGCCTCTAGGGATAAAGACCTCCGTTTAGATACCTCCCTTGGGCTTGGTGTTGCAGGCGACCTGCTTCGCTTTTGCTGTCTGCTAGGCCTAATGACTGGTGATGTTGGAACACTCTTAGATTCTGGCTTTTCTACCTTAGGAGAAGAACCTTGTGCCTGGTCAGAATCTGCATCTGAATCATGTGCACCGTCCCCTTCTGGCTCATCACCCTCTGGACTTTCTTTCTCAGCATAAATGCCTAAATCATCTCTCAAAATGTCAGGGTTAGCATGTAAGTGAGTCCATCCGGATTGCTCACAAAATTCAGCGCTCCTACTGAGGACCACTCTTGTAGTATCCCCATCTGGGTTCACGAACCTCCAAGATTTGGCGTGTGGTTCGTACCCACAAAAGATGAGTTTCCTAGCCCTTGGACTTCCCTTTTTCCTTAACGCTTTTGGGATAAGTACATAGGCTTGAGATCCAAACACCCGAAAGTAATTAACTTTGGGCTTCTTCCCATATAAAGCAAAATATGGCGTAGTATCAATTACCGAATTATATACTCGGTTCAGAACATGAGTAGCCGTCTGCCAGGCTTCCGCCCAGTAACTTTGAGGAAGTTTAGCATCAAACAACATAGAGTTTGCCAACTCTTGCAGAACCCTGTTTTTACGTTCGGCCACACCTCCTTCTTGGGGGGAATAAGGTGTAGACAGACGATGCTTAATTCCCTTTTTCTTAAAGAAATTCTGCAACACAGACCCGGTAAATTCTGACCCTCTGTCTGTCTGAAAAGCAAGAACTCTAGTACCGAATTCAAGTTCTACTGCATGAACCCAATTTTTAACTGTTTCTGCAGTATCTGCTTTTGTTTTGAGAGGAAAAAACCATGTAACCTTTGTTTTGTCATCTGAAAGACACAGTGCATACCTCGAACCTCCCATGCTAGCAACAGGCATTGGGCCACATAGGTCCATATGCACAAGTTGGAATACTTTGTCAGATTTCCTATTTGAACTGGGATAGCCGCATCTATGAACCTTCGCCCTTTTGCATGCAGTACAATCCAAATACTTAGCACATTTGTTCAATTTGCACCCTTCTGATAATTCAGGTTGTCTTTTAACATACTGAAAATTAATATGTCCCAAACGGCGATGCCATAAATGAACACAAGAATTATGGGTAGGCGAGTTCACACAACCAGCATGAGCCTGTTCAACTTCATCTGGACTTGTCTCAAAATAATATAACCCATCTCTGCATTCCACCTGCAAAAGAGATACGTTATTCTTTGAAATAGTGCAAACCCCATTTTCAAACACAGTTTTAAACCCATTTCTATCAAGTTCTGACACAGACAAAATACACCCCTTCATTCCCTTTAGCACATAGGCATCAATTTCTGTTTGCAAACACTTCAAAAACACTGTGCCTACGGTCTCTAAGGAACGTTTAGTTGAATCTGCCATTGTCACAACTTTAAGGGTTTGCAAATGTCTGCAATTCTGCAAACGGACACTAGATGGCGCCACCAGGTGGTGAGATGCACCACTGTCGATCAACCAGCGTAGATTGCTGCCTTGGCCACGCCCTTGCATCAACGCCATTGCTGAAGCCATGTGCTGTGTGCTGTGGGAGTAGCCACGACCTCCTCCTCTTCTTCGACGTTCCCTGGAACTCCTTGTCTGGTAACTAGGGGTAACGGCCTTGGTGCTGTCTTGACCAGGTTCACATGTACAATTCCTGATTAAATGGGAAGAGGAACCACAGCGAAAACAGTGTCTAGCTGCAAAAGCATTTACTGTGTTCTCAAACTCAGCATCCCCACTCTTAGGCACAGCATAACTCCCCTTTGAAGACAAACCTCTTTCTCTTTGCCTTTTATCCTGTTCATCAGCAAGTCGAGAAGAAATGTATTCAAGGGTTAATTCAGTTGAAGGCATAGCTTCCAAAGTTAAAGCTAGAGTCTCATAGCTTTTATCAAGAGAAGACAACAATATGTATGACTGCTGCTCCATAGAGAAAGGAATGCCCAGCTGTCTTAGTTGATTAAAGGCAGACACCATTTTGGCAATATGTTCTTTCACACACGCTCCCGGTTGGAGACGTAAATCAAACAAACATCTTGTAGCATGGATCTTGGCCCCCGCAGTGTTTCTGGAATTTAACCGCTGCAGAACCGTCCAGACCTCATGCGTGTTCTTTAACTCAGAAACATAAGGCATTTGCTCTGGTCCCACTGCCAAAACTAGTAGACCTTGGGCTTTCCTGTCGCGTTTCTGAGAAGCTGCCGCTGCTGCTTTGTCTTCTGCAGACGCGTCTGCAGCTGCCTGTAAAGGCGGTGCTTCAGTACAACTCCACAACTCTTTTGCTTGCAACCAAACCCTTACTCTAGCCTTCCAATCTTGCCAATTTTTCCCATTGAGTCGCGTAAACGGGACAGTAAAACTTTCCTGGGACTTTGCCATCCTCCCTGGGGCTTAGGAACGATACTCACACACCTGTAGACCGTCTCCCAGCTGCTGAGGTGGCTCCTCGAGGAATAAGACGTCTTCCAGCGAGTACAAACTGCGCAGTGCCTCTTTAAAACTTTTCCTAGGCACGTTGCAGGACTCAAGCTGCTTTGAAGGCTTTCGTTGTCGGCAACCGCTTCTGTCTTTGCTCCAGTCCTTTCATAAATCACTCTGAACTGCACTCCTTATCTCCTTCTTGACGTACAAACAGCCATAACCTGTCCCATTAAACTTTAATTAGTTTAATGCTAATCAAATGTCCAGTGCGCTTCCGATGCCACAATGTCCCATTACAGCAGAGCATTTCGCACAGCGGCTCAAGAAGGGCTGGAGAGTCAGCATCTTTTCAATAAAGGAATCTTGGAGCAAGCGGTTTGGAACTCAAATAAAAGGTTTATTTACACAAAACAAAAACCCTGGTGAAGAACTACACATATCAGCAAACACGCCCCAAAAGAAAGGGGAAGGGGGAAGAGAGAGGCAAACACACGAGTGAGTTGACTATTTATACAAACTCACATTCCTGGAAGGTTAACGACCTCCAGCTGCTCAGTGACTAGAGTGTCTTGATTAGAGCTTCTTAACCCTTTAATACCAACAAAAGTTGCAGTACAGACCAATGCAGGAGAAACCATGAAAACACAAACAAAGACACATTTCCCCTGGCTCTCTCCCAACAGAGGTTATCATACAGGGTGACCCAAGCAGTTTCTGTGCCAAAACTGGGCCTAAACCCCAAATGAAATGGACCCAGAAAATCAGTTTCCTCCAAGAACCTTGGCTCTTGGCTCTTTTCATACACTAGCAGCACATCCTGTAGAATTCTGTTTTATTTTATCTGCACAATCAGAATGAACTTCATTCTGTTCTCAACGACCGACTTCAGGAACCGAAAGGTTGTATTGAAAAATACAACTTTTGAGCCCTCTGGCCCCAAAATGGCAACTAGGCATTCCGTTTTGGCAACTATAACCCTGGTTTAAGGAGCCATAGGTCACCTAGCTTATATACCTGAGCTTCCAACACTGTATGTATGTTCTATTTCCACTATCAGAGACTGTAAGCCTCTGAATACCAGTTGTTGGGAATCTCAGGTTGTGACTGTGCTGTTGCATTCAGATCTTGTTTGCAGACTTCCCATTAGGAGATCTGGTTGGCCAATGGGAGAATAGGATGCTGGGCTTAATGGGTCACCTTTAGCCTGATCCAGAAGGATTCTTTTTTAGAACTACGTAAATTCTTGGAGAATGAGGGTATCAATGGTCACGAGCCATGATGATTATGTTCTATAACTACTGTCAGCACGCTTTTGTATACCTATTGCTGGAAATCACTGCTGTCGGATTCAGGCCATGATGGTGAGCTTTCCATAGACATGTGTCTATTCCATAGACAGAATGCTGAATTAGATGGGCCTTTGGTCTGATCCAGTCGACCATTTTTATGTCCTTAAATCCCTGGTTCTTTGAAAACAGCTGGCACTATATGAACCTTTTATTTCTTCAAATATCTTCTTTGAAAAGAATTCCCAAATAGTTGTGGACATTCTCATACGCTTCCTTGCTTTATTGCGTACACTTATCCATACCTTGCTATATGGTACGTTTGCATCATTGAAGACTGGAAGAGCCTTGTTCTCAATGACCAACCAGATGTCTATGGGAAGCCCAGCAAGCACAAACTGAGCATAACAGCAACTCTTCCCCCCCCCCCAAAAATATTCTTGATTATAATGCATTTTTTGTATGTTATTTTCACTTAGTACAGTATGCCCATTCTTATGCACAATTTTGTACACATCACCTGGCTGCAGAACTGTATGAAATATTCGTATAAGTGGATTTCATAGGAGTACACTGCCTCAATTGCTATACCATTCCAGAAAACGCAACCTGGATCAAATTTCTCCCCCAATCTTACCTCCAACAGTGGAGGTTAAACATAAACAAAACCTGCTATGTGTTGTGCACAGAATGACTAACTAAAATCCTGGGTATTAAAGTCAATTAGACTTCTGAGGAAATCAACAACTATTTTGAAAATAATGAACGGGGACAAAACACCTTTTGATCTGCCTGCCAGGAGGAACAGACAAGAATTTTTATTTTTCTTAATCTTTTATTAACTTTGTCTTGTGGAAGAATAACTATGAAGAGAGTGGGGTGCTGTGAAAACACTTTTGCCTCGTTTCTTAATTAGGGCCATGATGCATTCCAAAAATTGCTTACTAATTAAAGCCGGAGGGGAAAGGAGGTGTATCCAAGCTGGATGTGGAGCCACCAGCAGATACAGATGAAATGGTATAAAAGGGCTCCCTGAGCTGAGATCTTCCAACAGCTTCCTTTGGCTTCACCTCCTTCACTTCATTTCTACTCCTCTGAGACTTTGGTAAGTCAAGTGTGTGCACATATGATGTTATATTTGAATGATTCTTGCAGTGGTCAGAACGTTCAGGTAACTAAACTCCAAGAGAAGGCTAAAGTTCTATTACTCTGTGAATTGGGTAGATCTTCCACCAGGAACCTTTCACTCTTAGGTTGTTGGCTGGTTTCTTTTCTATATGTACCTTATGAAATCAAGTATTTAGCTGTGTTAGTCCATCTAGCTCAGTTTTGGCCACACTGATCAGCTGTAGTTCTCCAGAGTTTCAAGAAGGGAGTCTTTAGCAGCTCAATCTGCAGATTCCAAGGACCGAACCTGGGATGTTCTGCATGAAAACTACGTGTTCGGCCACTGAAAAATTGTCCTCCCCCTAAAATTAAAGTAAGGTTCTAATCTTCACGGTTCCAAATAAATACCTGACTCAAATGAGCATAGGGAGTTGTCCTGTACCATGACAGACCATTGGAATCTCTAGTTCAGTTTTACCTACTCAGATTGGCTGTTGTTCTACAGGCCTTGAAGCAGGGGACATTCCTAGACTATCCTGAAATGATCAGGGATTGGATTTGGGATCCACAATGAAGAGAAGGGCTGTAGTAACAAAAGCAGAGAAGAATAAATGTTTCAGGCATGAGGGCTTAATGTTTTCAGAATTATCAAAGACAGCTGACTCTCAGTGATGGAGAAAGGAAGATGGATTGAGTTTAGTGAACTGGGAATGGGTAAAATATTCTACTGCCACAGGATGATTATGTCTGAAATATTCTCCCCACTGTCCATTGAAGTGATGTACCCCACACTTATTTTCTCCCTTGGTGTTTTTGGTTTCAGACTCACCTCCACCCAACAATGGTTGACTGTGGTCCATCCTGCGCTTTCCCATCCTGTGCTTCCACCCCCACTGTTGGGTTTGGATCAGCAGGAGGTCTTGGCTATGGTGGTCTCGGCTATGGATTGGGAATTCTCGGCTATCGTTTTGGAGGACTCGGCTGCGGATATGGAGGCCTGGGCTATGGAAATGGAGGTGCTGAAAGAGCAGCCAACCTTGGCATCCTAGATGGGATTATCCCTAAGCCCATCAACCAGATCCCACCAGCAGAGGTCATGATCCAGCCACCTGCCTGCGTTGTGACCCTCCCAGGGCCCATCCTCTCTGCCAGCTGTGAGCCTGTGGCTGTTGGAGGCAACACTCCATGTGCCGTTGGTGGTTCCGGGATCGTAGGAGGCTATGGGGGCTTGGGGTCTGGCCTCCTTGGAATCTCTGGAGGTTTGGGCTATGGTTCGGGCTATGGGGGGAGAGCAATCCTTGGAAGGAAGTTGAGGCGTCGTTATAGCATTTGTTCATAGACCAATTAAACCTGAGAAGCATATCCCGAACTGATAATCAGAGGGCTTGGTACAGATCTATCGGCCATGGTTCAGAAAAGCTGAATTCAAGCAATCACTCCTGGTATTCATCCTCCGTTCTTTGCTTCAGAGTGCAGAAGAAAAAAGATCCTTCTACACCGATTTTCTTCTTTGCCCCTTTGAATGCTCTTACTTTGACCTTTTCAATAAAGCTTGTTCTGCATTCTAATAACCTGTTTGTCCTGGTTTTTAAATGTAAAGCCTCAGTTCCACATAGGAAGGTGTCCAGGGCCTCAGCTGTCTGAAGCAGTTTTTGGCCAAACTAAAATTGGAACATTTGCAGGACATCGTTCTCTCTGGCCCCCTGAATGGTTTAGTTCTATGTGGTTAAAATAAGGTACATTCGCCTTGAGAGAATTATCATTTCCCCCTTTTTCAAAACAAGTCCCCTTTTAGAGTGCCTCAAACCATTATTTATTCAGAGAAGCAACAGTCATAATAGCTGGATAATCTTTTGTAGTTTTGCAACATTTGCATACGTACACAGTGTGGAATGTATTGTGGACTACAGCTTTTGTAATCAATATGTTACAAGACTTTGGACAATAACATATTTTTGGTGGGTGATAATGTAGTCAAATGCTGCAGGATTATCCAGCCTCTCAGTCAGATACTGTATTTTGATAGCAGTTTTAAATTATTGCATACACGAGTTAAAGAAATATATTAAGTACATTTAAACCTTGACTTTATTTTTTGATTTGTAATCTGCATTTAAAGCCATCCAAATCAGTGGCAATTGCCACATCTTCTGGTACTGAATCTAGAACTTTATGCATTTTGTGAAGAACTATATCCTTTTGCTTCCACTGAATTCTGCAGGATTCTGGTCCCCTGCATGACCCCTGCTTCTAGCAAGATGAGAAAGGGAGAAAAAAGTCTCTCTATACATGCTCTCGAATTTTGAGAGACAGAAATCCTCAGAATGTCCATGAGGTGGTTGTGTTAGCAGACCAATTAGCCTTGAAGAGGAGAAGAGAGGCAAGCAAACTGCACAGAGTCAGTAGCTGTCAGGTCAGTAGCATCTAGTGCCCCAGCTCCCCAGTTAAAATGGCAAAAGCTGTAGACATATCGCCCTAATAATAATAATAATAATAATAATAATAAGTTTTATTTATACCGAACCCGACCCGGCCAGAGCCGGGCTCAGGGCGGCTAACACCAGTAAAATTACAGTAAAAACATACCAGAAAAACCCCCGATTTAAAATACAGGTTAAAATTCAATTTAAAATGCAGCCTCATTTTAAAAGTAGCCCATAGATCAAAACCGTAAGGGGAGAGAAATATAAGGGTCAGACCGAGTCCAAACCAAAGACCAGGCAGAACAGCTCTGTCTTGCAGGCCCTGTGGAAAGATGTCAAGTCCCGCAGGGCCCTGGTGTCTTGGGACAGAGCATTCCACCAAGTCGGGGCCAGTAGTGAAAAGGCCCTGGCCCTAGTTTTTAAAAGTAGCCCATCGATCAAAACCATAAGGGGAAAGAAACAAAAGGGTCAGACTGAGTCCAAACCAGTCCAGGCCCTCCCCAAAGGTCAAACTCCGTAAAATGAGGTTTGTGAAAGCCGCAAACTTTGACATTGAGTTAATAGAGGAAGTTTTAATGAATAACAACACACACTGGGCATCTTTAGACACAGGTACAGGAATCACTTTATTAAGAGAAGATTTAAATACTTCCACAAAGATGTTTCCTCACAAAACAGCAAAGGTCACAGACGGCATCCAGATTAGCTCCCAGTGTCTGAGGCAAAGATTTACTGGAGAGGGAAAGATGAGCCAAAATTCTTAGGCAAAATATACTGGGAGCAGAAGAGAATGGTTGACTGGTTCTGGGCTGGTAGGAGGCTATGGCTATGGGTCTGGTCTCCTTGGAAGCAATTTTGGTGGCTGCCTTGGAGGTTCCCTTTATGGTCTGAGGAGGGTGGGCTCTTTGGAAGGAAGGCCCTGCTGGGACGTCGTGGTAGTGTGTGCTTTTAGATATATTGGACTCTTGAAGAACAAATGTGTGGTGATGACAGGAATGACACTCAACGGAAAAAGATGATACAGATCCATTACTGAGTGTCTCATTCTGGATTCTGAAAAATCTGAGCTTTTGGGACCATCATCAAGCCAACAGCTTTTAAATGGCTCTCACCAACCTTTCCTTACTCCTTTTCAAGTCTTTCCTCAAAGTCTGTAGACCAGTAATAAGTTCAGAGCCACGTTCCATTGTGTGTGCTTTTTCCTTGTTCATGTCTGCTTCTTGTACAATTGCCCACTCAATATTTTCAATAAAGCTCATTCTGAATTCAAATATGTCTCTCTTTCTTGGTTTGTTACCTGCTCTTATTTCTCAAAAGGAAGGGGGGGGAGAGGGTATTCTCTCATGTTGGAACATTTTTATAGTATTTTGTCCTAGGGAGTTCCTGAGCTAACAGAGAACCGAAGGGAGGACATACTAGGCTCATAAGTTAGTGGAAGAGTGGGAAACTGCATGAATTCAATATTTATCGCATTTGTATCCCACCTTTTCTTCAGGGAGCTCAAGGTAGAACATATAGTTCTCCTCCTCCCCATTTTATCCTCACAACAATCCTGTGAATTTTGTTCGGCTGAGAGTGAGTTGACTGGCACAAGCTCACCCAGTGACCTTCATGGCCAAGTGGGGCTTTGAACCCTATTTCCCCAGGTCTTAGTCCAACACTCTAACCACTACGCAACACTGGCTCCTTGGGCTTCCCAAATGTTGCTAAGGTACAACTTCAACCATCCCTGGCCACTGGTTGTACTTTGTTTTGGACCTAATAGTAGATATTTCTTAAAGTCTAACAGGAACCAAGTTAAATCTTCTTCGGGGTAGAAGGCGGATGCTTTCTGTGCAACCTGTCCAAAGAGAGATCCTTACTGTTGACTTAGGAGCATCCCTTCATTATTGAGGAGTTGGAGGATAGGAATATAGGAAGCTGCTTTACACGGAATCACACTGTTGGGTCCATCTAGATCAGTGCTGTCTTTAGTGACCTGCAGTGGTTTTCCAAGCTCGACTTGGAGATGCCAGGGAGTGCCTTCTGCATGCAAAGCAGGTGCTCTACCATGGCATTAT
This sequence comes from Podarcis liolepis, assembly GCF_965112155.1. Taxonomy (NCBI): domain Eukaryota; kingdom Metazoa; phylum Chordata; class Lepidosauria; order Squamata; family Lacertidae; genus Podarcis; species Podarcis liolepis. The sequence goes on from NC_139566.1 coordinate 7,281,862, forward strand.
GGTCCTTCCTGTAGAAGTAAAACAGAATCCCAGTCCTTATGATTCTGAATAAAAGGCAGGTTTAAGTAGGGGCATCAGGAGCTACTTCATATGGAGTGAGACCGTTGGTTCATACAGCTCTGTATTGTCTAGGCTGACTGTCAGTAGCTATCCAGGGTTTCCGATGGGGGTCTTTCCTAGCCCTGGTTGGAGATGCAATGGACTGAAATTTCGATATTCTGCATGCAAAGCAGGTACTCTGCAACTGATATGTGGCTCTGTGGAATCTTAGTCAAGTGGAACAAGGGGTCTTCCTCAGTGCTCACGTCTCAGGGATCGTGCTGAGGAGGGCTGCACTGAGGAGCAATGGCCGGAGTCTTCCCCTCTCCCTGCTCCTGAATCTTCCCAGGAGCAGTGGGACAGTATATGTCAGGAGCATAGCCGAGCCAAGAGATGAAGGAGATGGAAGAGAAACAGGGTGTGACTCTCAACATGACAGACTGCAATTAGAGCAAGAGGAAGTGGGCTCAGCCCCCTTTCTCCAAGTGTTCACTGAGTTAGTTAGAGCAGACATATCTATAAAAAAATTAAATTCATTTTCACTTTTACCAATTATCATCATACATAAGTCACAATCATTCTACAAATAGGATACTCATAATCCCCGAACTTCCCTCTACCCCTCCATGGTTTCCCTAGATCATCTTTTCAAATTGCATCATATCATATTCTCCATATTTTCTTAAAACTCAGTTTTTATCATAGTTCTCACTTCATTGCAAGTGTTGTTGTTTTTAAATCCTCCCAATGTTTTAATTGTTTACAGTGTTCTTTCAAGTGACTTATAAAATTTTCCCATTCTTTATTAAATCTATTGTCCTCTTGATCTCTGATTTTCCCCGTCATTTTCCCCATTTCTGCATAGTCCATCATCTTTATCAACCATTCTTCTTTTGTAGGTAGTTTGTCCTCCTTCCATCTTTGGGCAAGTAGGATCCGAAATGTTTATTTGCATTCCATAGCTCAAGACTGCAATACCCCAAGGACCGCCTCTCCCCATATAAACTGACTCAGAAAACTGTGGCCCTCCCCCTGATGATGGATTCCAACTCCCAACATCCCCGAGGGTGGACCACACTGGCCGATGAGGAGTTGGGAGTCCAATAAATTCTCTCCCATCCCCAATGAAGGGAATGGGGACATTTGCAACCTCCCTGAGAAGCATGGCTGGGTTTGTACAGCTCATCTTTTAATGTCTCATCAAATTCTCTTGAAGAAGAACCTCCAGATTTTGAGTCAAATATTCCAACTGGGCAATTTTTAAGGACAGCTCTATATTAGAAGCTTTCCCCTTGCTTCTGGCATTGCTGACCTACAAAAGCTGAGCTGACGAAGCATTGGGGAGGTACTGAAGTCAGAGTCTCTCCCAACATCCCTCAAGGATTTCAAGGCTCTTGGCTACAGAGCTCCACACATGCTAATTCAGAACAGATCGAGACATTTCTTTGCCTAATTGCTTCATGGCTTTACCACATTTTCTGTGATCACAGCTTCCTAAGGCATCAAGTGGCCAATGCACCTTCTTCTCTGTTAGCATTCTGCTGACCTAATGGCTGTTACCATTAGTTGGAAGAAAACACCTCTGACCCTGTTTTTTAATTGCAACCACCTCCCCAACAAATCCATTGATTTTTCTGCACACTGAATCATTCCTGAAACTCAACTTCAGTCCGCCTGTTGGAAGGCAAGAGTGAAGGCATAGGAGGCACTGAGATCAACTGGGTGGTTTTCACTAATGTCCATACTAAGCTGAAAGCTCACTTCTTCAGAGGGAATGCAAACTTGAGGGTTGGACTAAATGACCCTTGGGTCCCTTCTGACTCTAAGAGTCTATGATTCATCAAAAGCAGGCAGCCTCCCATCCATCTGATCTAGGGAACCATTCACTGACTCAGCCTTATTGGTTGAGTTTATTGGTTCTCATCCAGTCTCTTGCTGAGGAAAGACAATGGTTTAGCACAGGATTCCTCAACCTTGGCCCTCCTGAAGTTTTTGGCCTACAACTCCCATGATCCCTAGCTAGCAGGACCAATGGTCAGGGATGGTGGGAACTGTAGTCTCACCTGCAGATGTCAAGAAGAAGCAGAGCTGTGTGTCACTAGCATATTGGCGAAAACATACTCCAAAACTGTATACAACTCCACTCAGCAGTTTCATGTAGATGTTAAACAGCATAAGCAATAAGACTGAACCCTGAGTAACCCCATATTGAAGGCTCCACAGGGCTGAACAGCACACACCAAGCCTCTGGAAAAGACCATCCATCCATGCCATGCCATCCACCCCTAACTCATACTATTGCTCAGGCATAGGCAACTCGGCCCTCCAGATGTTTTGGGACTACAACTCCCATGATCCTTAGCTAACAGGACCAGTGGTCAGGGATGATGGGAACTGTAGTCCCAAAACATCTGGAGGGCCGAGTTTGCCTATGCCTGCTATTGTTCCAGAAGGATATCATGATTGATAGTATCGAAAGTCACTGAGAGGCTGAGGAGAATTGAGCTGGCATTTGTCTGTTTTGGAAGAAAATGGAGGAGTGTGCATTTGTGGGTGAAGTTAAACTGTTGGAAAGTTGCAGTACAGACCAATGCAGGAGAAACCATGAAAACACAAACAAAGACACATTTCCCCTGGCTCTCTCCCAACAGAGGTTATCATACAGGGTGACCCAAGCAGTTTTTGTGCCAAAACTGGGCCTAAACCCCAAATGAAATGGACCTAGAAAATCAGTTTCCTCCAAGAACCTTGGCTCTTGGCTCTTTTCATACACTAGCAGCACATCCTGTAGAATTCTGTTATATTTTATCTGCACAATCAGAATGAACTTCATTCTGTTCTCAGTGACCGACTTCAGGAACCGAAAGGTTGTATTGAAAAATACAACTTTTGAGCCCTCTGGCCCCAAAATGGCAACTAGGCATTCCATTTTGGCAACTATAACCCTGGTTTAAGGAGCCATAGGTCACCTAGCTTATATACCTGAGCTTCCAACACTGTATGTATGTTCTATTTCCACTATCAGAGACTGTAAGCCTCTGAATACCAGTTGTGGGGAATCTCAGGTTGTGACTGTGCTGTTGCATTCAGATCTTGTTTGCAGACTTCCCATTAGGAGATCTGGTTGGCCACTGGAAGAATAGGATGCTGGGCTTAATGGGTCACCTTTAGCCTGATCCAGAAGGATTCTTTTTTAGAACTACGTAAATTCTTGGAGAATGAGGGTATCAATGGTCACGAGCCATGATGACTATGTTCTATATAACTACTGTCAGCACGCTTTTGTATACCTATTGCTGGAAATCACTGCTGTCGGATTTAGGCCATGATGGTGAGCTTTCCATAGACATGTGTGATAACAGAATGCTGAATTAGATGGGCCTTTGGTCTGATCCAGTCGACCATTTTTATGTCCTTAAATCCCTGCTTCTTCAAAAACAGCTGGCACTATATGAACCTTTTATTTCTTCAAATATCTTATTTGAAAAGAATTCCCAAATAGTTGTGGAAATTCTCATACGCTTCCTTGCTTTATTGCGTACACTTATCCATACCTTGCTATATGGTACGTTTGCATCATTGAAGACTGGAAGAGCCTTGTTCTCAATGACCAACCAGATGTCTATGGGAAGCCCAGCAAGCACAAACTGAGCATAACAGCAACTCTTTCCCCCCCCAAAAAATATTCTTGATTATAATGCATTGTTTGTATGTTATTTTCACTTAGTACAGTATGTCCATTCTTATGCACAATTTTGTACACATCACCTGGCTGCAGAACTGTATGAAATATTCGTGTAAGTGTGGATTTCATAGGAGTACACTGCTTCAATTGCTATACCATTTCAGAAAACGCAACCTGGATCAAATTTCTCCCCCAATCTTACCTCCAACAGTGGAGGTTAAACATAAACAAAACCTGCTATGTGTTGTGCACAGAATGACTTACTAAAATCCTGGGTATTAAAGTCAATTAGACTTCTGTGAAAATCAACAACTATTTTGAAAATAATGAACGGGGACAAAACACCTTTTGATCTGCCTGCCAGGAGGAACAGACAAGAATTTTTATTTTTCTTAATCTTTTATTAACTTTGTCTTGTGGAAGAATAACTATGAAGACAGTGGGGTGCTGTGAAAACACTTTTGCCTCGTTTCTTAATTAGGGCCATGATGCATTCCAAAAATTGCTTACTAATTAAAGCCAGAGGGGAAAGGAGGTGTATCCAAGCTGGATGTGGAGCCATCAGCAGATACAGATGAAATGGTATAAAAGGGCTCCCTGAGCTGAAATCTTTCAACAGCTTCCTTTGGCTTCATCTCCTTCACTTCATTTCTACTCGTCTGAGACTTTGGTAAGTCAAGTGTGTGCACATATGATGTTATATTTGAATGATTCTTGCAGTGGTCAGAACGTTCAGGTAACTGAACTCCAAGAGAAGGCTAAAGTTCTATTACTCTGTGAATTGGGTAGATCTTCCACCAGGAACCTTACACTCTTAGGTTGTTGGCTGGTTTCTTTTCTATATGTACCTTATGAAATCAAGTATTTAGCTGCGTTAGTCCATCTAGCTCAGTTTTGGCCACACTGATCAGCTGTAGTTCTCCAGAGTTTCAAGAAGGGAGTCTTTAGCAGCTCAATCTGCAGATTCCAAGGACCAAACCTGGGATGTTCTGCATGAAAACTACGTGTTCGGCCACTGAAAAATTGTCCTCCCCCTAAAATTAAAGTAAGGTTCTAATCTTCACGGTTCCAAATAAATACCTGACACAAATGAGCATAGGGAGTTGTCCTGTACCATGACAGACCATTGGAATCTCTAGTTCAGTTTTACCTACTCAGATTGGCCGTTGTTCTACAGGCCTTGAAGAAGGGGACATTCCTAGACTATCCTGAAATGATCAGGGATTGGATTTGGGATCCACAACGAAGAGAAGGGCTGTAGTAAAAAAAGCAGAGAAGAATAAAGGTTTCAGGCATGAGGGCTTAATGTTTTCAGAATTATCAAAGACAGCTGACTCTCAGTGATGGAGAAAGGAAGATGGATTGAGTTTAGTGAACTGGGAATGGGTAAAATATTCTACTGCCACAGGATGATTATGTCTGAAATATTCTCCCCACTGTCCATTGAAGTGATGTACCCCACACTTATTTTCTCCCTTGGTGTTTTTGGTTTCAGACTCACCTCCACCCAACAATGGTTGACTGTGGTCCATCCTGTGCTGTCCCATCCTGTGCTTCCACCCCCACAGTTGGGTTTGGCTCAGCAGGAGGTCTTGGCTATGGTGGTCTTGGCTATGGATTGGGAGGTCTCGGCTATGGAAATGGAGGATTCGGCTACGGATTTGGTGGTCTCGGCTATGGATATGGAGGTGCTGAAAGAGCAGCCAACCTTGGCATCCTAGATGGGATTATCCCTAAACCCATCAACCAGATCCCACCAGCAGAGGTCATGATCCAGCCACCTGCCTGCGTTGTGACCCTCCCAGGGCCCATCCTCTCTGCCAGCTGTGAGCCTGTGGCTGTTGGAGGCAACACTCCATGTGCCGTTGGTGGTTCCGGGATCGTAGGAGGCTATGGGGGCTTGGGGTCTGGCCTCCTTGGAATCTCTGGAGGTTTGGTCTATGGTTCGGGCTATGGGGGGAGAGCAATCCTTGGAAGGAAGTTGAGGCGTCGTTATAGCATCAGTTCATAGACCAATTAAACCTGAGAAGCATATCCCGAACTGATAATCAGACGGCTTGGTACAGATCTATCGGCCATGGTTCAGAAAAGCTGAACTCAAGCAATCACTCCTGGAATTCATCCTCCGTTCTTTGCTTCAGAGTGCAGAAGAAAAAAGATCCTTCTACACCGATTTTCTTCTTTGCCCCTTTCAATGCTCTTACTTTGGCCTTTTCAATAAAGCTTGTTCTGCATTCTAATAACCTGTTTGTCCTGGATTTTAAATGTAAAGCCTCAGTTCCGCATAGCAAGGTGTCCAGGGCCTCAGCTGTCTGAAGCAGTTTTTGGCCAAACTAAAATTGGAACATTTGCAGGACGTCTTTCTCTCTGGCCCCCTGATTGGTTTAGTTCTATGTGGTTAAAATGAGGTACATTCGCCTTGAGAGAATTATCATTTACCCCTTTTTCAAAACAAGTCCCATTTTAGAGTGCCTCAAACCATTATTTATTCAGAGAAGCAACAGTCATAATAGCTGGATAATCTTTTGTAGTTTTGCAACATTTGCATACGTACACAGTGTGGAATGTAATGTGGACTACAGCTTTTGTAATCAATATGTTACAAGACTTTGGACAATAACATATTTTTGATGGGTGATAATGTAGTCAGATAGTGCAGGATTATCCAGCCTCTCAGTCAGATACTGTATTTTGATAACAGTTTTAAATTATTGCATAAACGAGTTAAAGAAATATATTAAGTACATTTAAACCTTGACTTCATTTTTTTGATCTGTATTTGGCATTTAAAGCTATCCAGACTAGTGGCATTCGCCACATCTTCTGGTACTGAATCTAGAAGTTTATGCATTTTGTGAAGAACTATATCCTTCTGCTTCCACTGAATTCTGCAAGATTCTGGTTCCCTGCATGACCCCTGCTTCTAGCAAGATGAGAAAGGGAGAAAAAAGTCTCTCTATACATGTTCTCGAATTTTGAGAGACAGAAATCCTCAGAATGTCCACGAGGTGGTTGTGTTAGCAGACCAATTAGCCTTGAAGAGGAGAAGAGAGGCAAGCAAACTGCACAGAGTCAGTAGCTGTCAGGTCAGTAGCATCTAGTGCCCCAGCTCCCCAGTTAAAATGGCAAAAGCTGTAGACATATCGCCCTAATAATAATAATAATAATAATAATAATAATAATAATAATAATTTTTATTTATACCGAACCCGACCCAGCCAGAGCTGGGCTCAGGGCGGCTAACACCAGTAAAATTGCAGTAAAAACATACCAGGAAAAACCACAATTTAAAATACAGGTTAAAATTCAATTTAAAATGCAGCCTCATTTTAAAAGTAGCCCATAGATCAAAACCGTAAGGGGAGAGAAATATAAGGGTCAGACTGAGTCCAAACCAGTCGAAGCCCTCCCCAAAGGTCAAACTCCGTAAAATGAGCTTTGAGAAAGCCGCAAACTTTGACACTGAGTTAATAGAGGAAGTTTTAATGAATAACAACACACACTGGGCATCTTTAGACACAGGTACAGGAATCACTTTATTAAGAGAAGATCTAAATACTTCCAAAAAGATGTTTCCTCACAAAACAGTAAAGGTCACAGACGGCATCCAGATTAGCTCTCACTGTCTGAGGCAAAGATTTACTGGAGAGGGAAAGATGAGCCAAAATTCTTAGGCAAAATATACTGGGAGCTGAAGAGAATGGTTGACTGGTTCTGGGCTGGTAGGAGGCTATGGCTATGGGTCTGGTCTCCTTGGAAGCAATTTTGGTGGCTACCTTGGAGGTTCCCTTTATGGTCTGAGGAGGGTGGGCTCTTTGGAAGGAAGGCCCTGCTGGGACGTCGTGGTAGTGTGTACTTTTAGATATATTGGACTCTTGAAGAACAAATGTGTGGTGATGACAGGAATGACCCTCAACGGGAAAAGATGATGCAGATCCATTACTGAGTGTCTCATTCTGGATTCTGAAAAATCTGAGCTTTTGGGACCATCATCAAGCCAACAGCTTTTAAATGTCTCTCAGCAACCTTTCCTTACTCCTTTTCAAGTCTTTCCTCAAAGTCTGTAGACCAGTAATAAGTTCAGAGCCACATTCCATTGTGTGTGCTTTTTCCTTGTTCATGTCTGCTTCTTGTACAATTGCCCACTCAATATTTTCAATAAAGCTCATTCTGAATTCAAATATGTCTCTCTTTCTTGGTTTGTTACCTGCTCTTATTTCTCAAAAGGAAGGGGGGGGAGAGGGTATTCTCTCATGCTGGAACATTTTTATAGTATTTTGTCCTAGGGAGTTCCTGAGCTAACAGAGAACCGAAGGGAGGACATACTAGGCTCATAAGTTAGTGGAAGAGTGGGAAACTGCATGAATTCAATATTTATCGCATTTGTATCCCACCTTTTCTTCAGGGAGCTCAAGGTAGAACATATAATTCTCCTCCTCCCCATTTTATCCTCACAACAATCCTGTGGATTTTGTTCGGCTGAGAGTGAGTTGACTGGCACAAGCTCACCCAGTGACCTTCATGGCCAAGTGGGGCTTTGAACCCTATTTCCCCAGGTCTTAGTCCAACACTCTAACCACTACACAACACTGGCTCCTTGGGCTTCCCAAATGTTGCTAAGGTACAACTTCAACCATCCCTGGCCACTGGTTGTACTTTCTTTTGGACCTAATAGTAGATATTTCTTAAAGTCTAACAGGAACCAAGTTAAATCTTCTTCGGGGTAGAAGGCGGATGCTCTCTGTGCAACCTGTCCAAAGAGAGATCCTTACTGTTGACTTAGGAGCATCCCTTCATTATTGAGGAGTTGGAGGATAGGTATATAGGAAGCTGCTTTACACGGAATCACACTGTTGGGTCCATCTAGATCAGTGCTGTCTTTAGTGACTGGCAGTGGTTTTCCGAGCTTGATTTGGAGATGCCAGGGAGTGCCTTCTGCATGCAAAGCAGGTGCTCTACCATGGCAATATGGTCCTTCCTGTAGAAGTAAAACAGAATCCCAGTCCTTATAATTCTGAATAAAAGGCTGGTTTAAGTAGGGGCATCAGGAGCTAGTTCATATGGAGTGAGACCGTTGGTTCATAAGGCTCTATATTGTCTATGCTGACTGTCAGTAGCTATCCAGGGTTTCCGATGGGGGTCTTTCCCAGCCCTGGTTGGAGATGCAATGGACTGAAATTTGGATATTCTGCATGCAAAGCAGGTACTCTGCAACTGATATGTGGCTCTGTGGAATCTTAGTCAAGTTCAACAAGGGGTCTTCCTCAGTGCTCACGTCTCAGGGATCGTGCTGAGGAGGGCTGCACTGAGGAGCAATGGCCAGAGTCTTCCCCTCCCCCTGCTCCTGAATCTTCCCAGGAGCAGTGGGACAGTATATGTCAGGAGCATAGCCAAGCCAAGAGATGAAGGAGATGGAAGAGAAACAGGGTGTGACTCTCAACATGACAGACTGCAATTAGAGCAAGAGGAAGTGGGCTCGGCCCCCTTTCTCCAAGTGTTCACTGAGTTATTTAGAGCAGACACAGAAAACTCACAAGACGAGGGAGGGGAAGAGATAGACGGCACTGGAGGGGTTGTTGTTGTTATTGTTGTTTAGTCATTTAGTCGTGTCCGACTCTTTGGGACCCCATGGACCAGAGCACGCCAGGCACTCCTGTCTTCCACTGCCTCCTGCAGTTTGGTCAAACTCATGCTGGTAGCTTTGAGAACACTGTCCAACCATCTCGTCCTCTGTCGTCCCCTTCTTCTTGTGCCCTCCATCTTTCCCAACATCAGGGTCGTTTCCAGGGAGTCTTCTCTTCTCATGAGGTGGCCAAAGTATTGGAACCTCAGCTTCACGATCTTTCTTTCCAGTGAGCACTCAGGCCTGATTTCCTTAAGAATGGATAGGTTTGTTCTTCTTGCAGTCCATGGGACTCTCAAGAGTCTCCTCCAGCACCATAGTTCAAAAGCATCAATTCTTCGGTGATCAGTCTTATTTATGGTCCAGCTCTCACTTCCATATATCACTAAGGGGTTACTAAGCAACAGTCAGATAGGCAGAGGACTGAGCGCTCATCCTTGGACAGTGTGGATTTCCCCCTTCCCTCTGATCACGTCCAAAGTGCTGAAAAGGTCAGATTGCAACAGTAGTGCAAAAGGGGAAAGGTGGGACGTTGACTTTTTTCCTGTTGTGACACAAGTGATTTCTCAGAGTGACCAGCTGATTTCTATGGAGCAGAGGGCTGTGTCCATGCTCTGATTGTATTGTGAATAAATGAAACCATTGAAAACTGCCAGAGACTCGTTAATTCTTATCTGGGCTTGGGAGCCTGCCTGGAAATCAATATAGTATAGATTTGGAATACAGTGGTTTGCAGAGGGACATAGTTCAGAAGACAGAAGTTGGGAAGAACTGGGTGGTGAACAGCTAGGAGGAGGAGAACTGGGGGAGAGAGAGTTAATAGAGTCTCTTTCACTGGAAAGCATCCATCTGCTCAGCCCAAGGTCAAGGAGAGCAGATAAGGTGGCAGCACAGAAAGCAAAGTGCTTGTGAGATCAGGTTGCAAGACATGGATGTGACGTGGATGACAAGGGGGAAGTGGGTGGAATCCTTAAATGGGAGCACCTTCATTCCTAGAAATGGATTATTTGTTCTCTCACTGAGATCATTAAAGTTTCTAACTGGTAAGAGACTCCTTTTGCTTTGTTCTGCTTATCTACTGCCAAAGGGGGTGGGGAGCCATGTACCTGAAGCCTGACATCATGTAATTTGTAATAAACAATTTGTTGCCACCACTTGGGTCATATTTATAAATATGACCCTAGTGGTGGCAGCAAATTGTGTATTACTGAGGGTCCTAGGCCATGAAGGGCTTTAAAGGTCAAAAACAGCACCTTAAATCTGACCCTGTACTCCACCGGGAGCCAGTGCAGCTGGAAAAGCACTGGATGAATATGCTCCCATGGCAGAGACCCCGTGAGGAGCCTCGCTGCAGCATTCTGCACCCGCTGGAGTTTCTGGGACAGCTTCAAGGGCTGTAATTTGCTTCCCTGATGAAGTCTCTCCCCTCAAACTATTGTGTACCTATTTACTGAATTCTTATCGGCGCTTCAGCCAAGACATTTTGCCAAACAGCTTACTGAGATTATGAAGCCAGTCCCTGCCCTTCAGCTTAAAACTAAAAAGACACAACACAAGTCAAAAGTTGCTGTCTCCAAGTGAGCTGATGGAGAGTTCCTGCTCCCATTTCTTCCCTCCCTGTTCCCTCTGCCGCAGCCTGGTGGAATTACAGATGAGCTGTAGCTGGCAGAGGGAGGAACCTGGTGGAGCTGCTCTCTCAATGGAGCCAACAGAGTGGTTTTGCTTCCCTCCTCTTTCTCTCTGCTCCCTCTGCTGCAGCCTGATGGAATGGCATTGGTGGGCTGAAAGCCAATAGAGGGAGGACCCTAATGGAGCTGTCTCCTCAGCAGAGCTGAGAGAGGGGCCCTGCTTCTGTGCCCCCACCCATAAAGTCAATTAGACTTCTGAGAAAATCAACAACTATTTTGAAAATAATGAACGGGGACAAAACACCTTTTGATCTGCCTGCCAGGAGGAACAGACAAGAATTTTAATTTTTCTTCATATTTTATTAACTTTGTCTTGTGGAAGAATAACTATGAAGAGACACTTTTGCCTCGTTTCTTAATTAGGGACATGATGCATTCCAAAAATTGCTTACTAATTAAAGCCGGAGGGGAAAGGAGGGGAAAGGAGGTGTATCCAAGCTGGATGTGGAGCCACCAGCAGATACAGATGAAATGGTATAAAAGGGCTCCCTGAGCTGAGATCTTCCAACAGCTTCCTTTGGCTTCATCTCCTTCACTTTTTTTCTACTCCTCTGAGACTTTGGTAAGTCAAGTGTGTGCACATATGATGTTATATTTGAATGATTCTTGCAGTGGTCAGAATGTTCAGGTAACTGAACTCCAAGAGAAGGCTAAAATTCTATTACTCTGTGAATTGGGTAGATCTTCCACCAGGAACCTTACATTCTTAGGTTGTTGGCTGGTTTCTTTTCTATATGTACCTTATGAAATCAAGTATTTAGCTGCGTTAGTCCATCTAGCTCAGTTTTGGCCACACTGATCAGCTGTAGTTCTCCAGAGTTTCAAGAAGGGAGTCTTTAGCAGCTCAATCTGCAGATTCCAAGGACCAAACCTGGGATGTTCTGCATGAAAACCACATGTTCGGCCACTGAACAATTGTCCTCCCCATAAAATTAAAGTAAGGTTCTAATCTTCACGGTTCCAAATAAATACCTGACACAAATGAGCATAGGGAGTTGTCCTGTACCATGACAGACCATTGGAATCTCTAGTTCAGTTTTACCTACTCAGATTGGCCGTTGTCCTACAGGCCTTGAAGCAGGGGACATTCCTAGACTATCCTGAAATGATCAGGGATTGGATTTGGGATCCACAACAAAGAGAAGGGCTGTAGTAACAAAAGCAGAGAAGAATAAAGGTTTCAGGCATGAGGGCTTTATGTTTTCAGAATTATCAAAGACAGCTGACGCTCAGTGATGGAGAAAGGAAGATGGATTGAGTTTAGTGAACTGGGAATGGTTAAAATATCCTACTGCCACAGGATGATTATGTCTGAAATATTCTCCCCACTGTCCATTGAAGTGATGTACCCCACACTTATTTTCTCCCTTGGTGTTTTTGGTTTCAGACTCACCTCCACCCAACAATGGTTGACTGTGGTCCATCCTGCGCTGTTCCATCCTGTGCTTCCACCCCCACCGTTGGGTTTGGATCAGCAGGAGGTCTTGGCTATGGTGGTCTCGGCTATGGATTGGGAGGTCTCGGCTATGGAAATGGAGGATTCGGCTACGGATTTGGTGGTCTCGGCTATGGATATGGAGGTGCTGAAAGAGCAGCCAACCTTGGCATCCTAGATGGGATTATCCCTAAACCCATCAACCAGATCCCACCAGCAGAGGTCGTGATCCAGCCACCTGCCTGCGTTGTGACCATCCCAGGGCCCATCCTCTCTGCCAGCTGTGAGCCTGTGGCTGTTGGAGGCAACACTCCATGTGCCGTTGGTGGTTCCGGGATCGTAGGAGGCTATTGGGGCTTGGGGTCTGGCCTCCTTGGAATCTGAGGTTTCGGCTATGGTTTGGGCTACGGGAGGGGAAGGAAGTTCGGGCGTCGTTTTAGCATCTGTGCATAGACCAATTAAACCTGAGAAGCATATCCTGAACTGATAATCAGAGGGCTTGGTACAGATCTATCAGCCATGGTTCAGAAAAGCTGAATTCAAGCAGCCACTCCTGGTATTCATCCTCCGTTCTTTGCTTCAGAGTGCAGAAAAAAAAAGATCCTTCTACACCAATTTTCTTCTTTGCCCCTTTCAATGCTCTTACTTTGACCTTTTCAATAAAGCTTGTTCTGCATTCTAATAACCTGTTTGTCCTGGATTTTAAATGTAAAGCCTCAGTTCTGCATAGGAAGGTGTCCAGGGCCTCAGCTGTCTGAAGCAGTTTTTGGCCAAACTAAAATTGGAACATTTGCAGGACGTCTTTCTCTCTGGCCCCCTGAATGGTTTAGTTCTATGTGGTTAAAATAAGGTACATTCGCCTTGAGAGAATTATCATTTACCCCTTTTTCAAAACAAGTCCCCTTTTAGAGTGCCTCAAACCATTATTTATTCAGAGAAGCAACAGTCATAATAGCTGGATAATCTTTTGTAGTTTTGCAACATTTGCATACGTACACAGTGTGGAATGTATTGTGGACTACAGCTTTTGTAATCAATATGTTACAAGACTTTGGACAATAACATATTTTTGATGGGTGATAATGTAGTCAGATAGTGCAGGATTATCCAGCCTCTCAGTCAGATACTGTATTTTGATAACAGTTTTAAATTATTGCATAAACGAATTAAAGAAATATATTAAGTACATTTAAACCTTGACTTCATTTTTTGATCTGTAATTGGCATTTAAAGCCATCCAAATCAGTGGCAATCGCCACATCTTCTGGTACCGAATCTAGAAGTTTATGCATTTTGTGAAGAACTATATCCTTTTGCTTCCACTGAATTCTGCAAGATTCTGGTTCCCTGCATGACCCCTGCTTCTAGCAAGATGAGAAAGGGAGAAAAAAGTCTCTCTATACATGCTCTCGAATTTTGAGAGACAGAAATCCTCAGAATGTCCATGAGGTGGTTGTGTTAGCAGACCAATTAGCCTTGAAGAGGAGAAGAGAGGCAAGCAAACTGCACAGAGGAAGGTGCGAAGTCAGGTCAGTAGCATCTAGTGCCCCAGCTCCCCAGTTAAAATGGCAAAAGCTGTAGACATATCGCCCTAATAATAATAATAATAATAATAATAATAATAATAATAATAATAAGTTTTATTTATACCGAACCCGACCCGGCCAGAGCTGGGCTCAGGGCGGCTAACACCAGTAAAATTACAGTAAAAACATACCAGAAAAACCCCCGATTTAAAATACAGGTTAAAATTCAATTTAAAATGCAGCCTCATTTTAAAAGTAGCCCATAGATCAAAACCGTAAGGGGAGAGAAATATAAGGGTCAGACCGAGTCCAAACCAAAGACCAGGCAGAACAGCGCTGTCTTGCAGGCCCTTTGGAAAGATGTCAAGTCCCGCAGGGCCCTGGTGTTTTGGAACAGAGCATTCCACCAAGTCGGGGCCAGTACTGAAAAGGCCCTGGCCCTAGTTTTTAAAAGTAGCCCATCGATCAAAACCATAAGGGGAAAGAAACAAAAGGGTCATACTGAGTCCAAACCAGTCCAGGCCCTCCCCAAAGGTCAAACTCCGTAAAATGAGCTTTGAGAAAGCCACAAGCTTTGACACTGAGTTAATAGAGGAAGTTTTAATGAATAACAACACACACTGGGCATCTTTAGACACAGGTACAGGAATCACTTTATTAAGAGAAGATCTAAATACTTCCAAAAAGATGTTTCCTCACAAAACAGTAAAGGTCACAGACGGCATCCAGATTAGCTCTCACTGTCTGAGGCAAAGATTTACTGGAGAGGGAAAGATGAGCCAAAATTCTTAGGCAAAATATACTGGGAGCAGAAGAGAATGGTTGACTGGTTCTGGGCTGGTAGGAGGCTATGGCTATGGGTCTGGTCTCCTTGGAAGCAATTTTGGTGGCTACCTTGGAGGTTCCCTTTATGGTCTGAGGAGGGATGGGCTCTTTGGAAGGATGGCCCTGCTGGGACGTCGTGGTAGTGTGTGCTTTTAGATATATTGGACTCTTGAAGAACAAATGTGTGATGATGACAGGAATTACCCTCAACGGGAAAAGATGATGCAGATCCATTACTGAGTGTCTCATTCTGGATTCTGAAAAATCTGAGCTTTTGGGACAATCATCAAGCCAACAGCTTTTAAATGGCTCTCAGCAACCTTTCCTTACTCCTTTTCAAGTCTTTCCTCAAAGTCTGTAGACCAGTAATAAGTTCAGAGCCACGTTCCATTGTGTGTGCTTTTTCCTTGTTCATGTCTGCTTCTTGTACAATTGCCCACTCAATATTTTCAATAAAGCTCATTCTGAATTCAAATATGTCTCTGTTTCTTGGTTTGTTACCTGCTCTTATTTCTCAAAAGGAAGGGGAGGGGAGGGTATTCTCTCATGCTGGAACATTTTTATAGTATTTTGTCCTAGGGAGTTCCTGAGCTAACAGAGAACCGAAGGGAGGACATACTAGGCTCATAAGTTAGTGGAAGAGTGGGAAACTGCATGAATTCAATATTTATCGCATTTGTATCCCACCTTTTCTTCAGGGAGCTCAAGGTAGAACATATAATTCTCCTCCTCCCCATTTTATCCTCACAACAATCCTGTGGATTTTGTTCGGCTGAGAGTGAGTTGACTGGCACAAGCTCACCCAGTGACCTTCATGGCCAAGTGGGGCTTTGAACCCTATTTCCCCAGGTCTTAGTCCAACACTCTAACCACTACACAACACTGGCTCCTTGGGCTTCCCAAATGTTGCTAAGGTACAACTCCAACCATCCCTGGCCACTGGTTGTACTTTGTTTTGGACCTAATATTTCTTTAAGTCTAACAGGAACCAAAGTTAAATCTTCTTTGGGGTGGAAGACGGATGCTCTCTGTGCAACCTGTCCAAAGAGAGATCCTTAATGTTGACTTAGGAGCATCCCTTCATTATTGAGGAGTTGGAGGATAGGTATATAGGAAGCTGCTTTACACGGAATCACACTGTTGGGTCCATCTAGATCAGTGCTGTCTTTAGTGACCGGCAGTGGTTTTCCGAGCTTGACTTGGAGATGCCAGGGAGTGCCTTCTGCATGCAAAGCAGGTGCTCTACCATGGCAATATGGTCCTTCCTGTAGAAGTAAAACAGAATCCCAGTCCTTATAATTCTGAATAAAAGGCTGGTTTAAGTAGGGGCATCAGGAGCTAATTCATATGGAGTGAGACCGTTGGTTCATAAGGCTCTGTATTGTCTATGCTGACTGTCAGTAGCTATCTAGGGTTTCCGATGGGGGTCTTTCCTAGCCCTGGTTGGAGATGTAATGGATTGAAATTTGGATATTCTGCATGCAAAGCAGGTACTCTGCAACTGACATGTGGCTCTGTGGAATCTTAGTCAAAGGCAAGTGGAACAAGGGGTCTTCCTCAATGCTCACGTCTCAGGGATTATGCTGAGGAGGGCTGCACTGAGGAGCAATGGCCAGAGTCTTCCCCTCCCCCTGCTCCTGAATCTTCCCAGGAGTAGTGGGACAGTATATGTCAGGAGCATAGCCGAGCCAAGAGATGAAGGAGATGGAAGAGAAACAGGATGTGATTCTCAACATGACAGACTGCAAGTAGAGCAGGAGAAAGTGGGCTCGGCCCCCTTTCTCCAAGTGTTCACTGAGTTAGTTAGAGCAGACACAGGAAGCTCACAAGACGAGGGAGGGGAAGAGATAGACGGCACTGGAGGGGTTGTTGTTGTTATTGTTGTTTAGTCTTTTAGTCGTGTCCGACTCTTCGTGACCCCATGGACCAGAGCACGCCAGGCACTTCTGTCTTCCACTGCCTCCCGCAGTTTGGTCAAACTCATGCTGGTAGCTTTGAGAACACTATCCAACCATCTCGTCCTCTGTCGTCCCCTTCTCCTTGTGCCCTCTACCTTTCCCAGCATCAGGGTCTTTTCCAGGGAGTCTTCTCTTCTCATGAGGTGGCCAAAGTATTGGAACCTCAGCTTCACGATCTGTCCTTCCAGTGAGCACTCAGGCCTGATTTCCTTAAGAATGGATAGGTTTGTTCTTCTTGCAGTCCATGGGACTCTCAAGAGTCTCCTCCAGCACCATAGTTCAAAAGCATCAATTCTTCGGTGATCAGTCTTATTTATGGTCCAGCTCTCACTTCCATACATCACTAAGGGGTTACTAAGCAACAGTCAGATATGCAGAGGACTGAGCGCTCATCCTTGGACAGTGTAGATTTCCCCCTTCCCTCTGCTCACGTCCAAAGTGCTGAAAAGGTCAGATTGCAACAGTAGTGCAAAAGGGGAAAGGTTGGACGTTGGCGTTTTTCCTGTTGTGACACAAGTGATTTCTCAGAGTGACCAGCTGATTTCTATGGAGCAGAGGGCTGTAGCCATGCTCTGATTGTATTGTGAATAAATGAAACCATTGAAAACTGCCAGAGACTCATTAATTCTTATCTGGGCTTGGAAGCCTGCCTGGAAATCAGTATAGTATAGATTTGGAATACAGTGGTTTGCAGAGGGACATAGTTCAGAAGACAGAAGTTGGGAAGAACTGGGTGGTGAACAGCTAGGAGGAGGAGAACTGGGGGAGAGAGAGTTAATAGACTCTCTTTCACTGGAAAGCATCCATCTGCTCAGCCCAAGGTCAAGGAGAGCAGATAAGGTGGCAGCACAGAAAGCAAAGTGCTTGTGAGATCAGGTTGCAAGACATGGATGTGACGTGGATGACAAGGGGGAAGTGGGTGGAATCCTTAAATGGGAGCACCTTCATTCCTAGAAATGGATTCTTTGTTCTCTCACTGAGATCATTAAAGTTTCTAACTGGTAAGAGACTCCTTTTGCTTTGTTCTGCTTATCTACTGCCAAAGGGGGTGGGGAACCATGTACCTGAAGCCTGACATCACGTAATTTGTAATAAACAATTTGTTGCCACCACTTGGGTCATATTTATAAATATGACCCTAGTGGTGGCAGCAAATTGTGTATTACTGAGGGTCCTAGGCCATGAAGGGCTTTAAAGGTCAAAACCAGCTCCTTAAATCTGACCCTGTACTCCACCGGGAGCCAGTGCAGCTGGAAAAGCACTGGATGAATATGCTCCCATGGCAGAGACCCCGTGAGGAGCCTCGCTGCAGCATTCTGCACCCGCTGGACTTTCTGGGACAGCTTCAAGGGCTGTAATTTGCTTGCCTGATGAAGTCTCTCCCCTCAAACTATGGTGTACCTATTTACTGCATTCTTATCGACGCTTCAGCCAAGACAGTTTGCCGAACAGCTTACTGAGATTATGAAGCCAGTCCCTGCCCTTCAGCTTAAAACTAAAAAGACACAACACAAGTCAAAAGTTGCTGTCTCCAAGTGAGCTGATGGAGAGTTCCTGCTCCCATTTCCTCCCTCCCTGCTCCCTCTGCTGCAGCCTGGTGGAATTACAGCTGATAGCTGTAGCTGGCAGAGGGAGGAACCTGGTGGAGCTGCTCTCTCAATGGAGCCAACAGAGTGGTTTTGCTTCCCTCCTCTTTCTCTCTGCTCCCTCTGCTGCAGCCTGATGGAATGGCATTGGTGGGCTGAAAGCCAATAGAGGGAGGACCCTAATGGAGCTGTCTCCTCAGCAGAGCTGAGAGAGGGGCCCTGCTTCTGTGCCCCCACCTCTGCTGAAATCTGCTGAAATGGCTGCTGCGAGATAACAAGTGAGGGAAAAGAAAAGCCTGATGTAGCTGACACAGGGGTCAGCAAACTTTTTCAACAGGAGGCCAGTCCACTGTCCCTCAGACCTTGTGGGGGGGCCGGACCATAGCTGTCAACTTTTCCCTTTTCTTGCGAGGAATCCTATTCGGAATAAGGGAATTTCCCTTAAAAAAGGGGGAAAGTTGACAGCTATGGGCCGGACTATATTTTGAAGAAGAAGAAAAAGGAACAAATTCCTATGCCCCACAAATAACCCAGAGATGCATTTTAAATAAAAGCACACATTCTACTCATGTAAAAACACGCTGATTCCTGGATCATCCGTGGGCTGGCTTTAGAAGGCCATAGGGCCGGATCCGGCCCCCAGGCCTTAGTTTGCCTAACCATAAGCTGGCATCTCAGGAAAGCTGGTTTAAAGGCCGTACTTTGCAGATCCCACCATTAGTAGGTCTGAGCTGTGGAGGTTTCAGATATAAAGGTCTTGCCTATGCCGGTGCTTATGGCATTGGTTCAGTAGTTCTTGCTCCTGCACCTGTGGGGAATGAAGACGAGAAAGTATTTCTGCCCTTCTCCACTACACAGCAGGGCATGGGAAGGCAACCATTGGCTCTGCTGGCTAATCTACCAAAAGCAGGGATGGGGAAGAGTGTGGAAATTTCCATAGCTTAATCCGACTGCCTGTCTGTCTCGGGTTACATCCTCCTCACCCCGGAGGCTGCTTGCCTGCTTTGTTGCCACATTCTTCCTCCTTGGCATCTGATGCTGCTGAGGCTGAAACAGCAGTATTGGCAAGAGATAAGCAGCAGAGCAGCAGAGCTGCTGGAGAGGGAAGGTTCCCTGACCTGACCTAGCTATTCCTACGTAACTTTATGACCACTGCTCCATAGCTATTCTTGGTATACTTTTCCATTCACCATATAGATGGGTTTATGAAGCATTTCTGTATCCTTCTGCTGTGCCAAAGAATTCCATGAAACCGTGGGTATATCTGGAATCACTGTTCACAACGTCTGTTTGCGAACTACCTTGGCAGCGTTGGACGCCATAAAATAAAGTTTACAACCTGTTTTCACCAGATAAGAATCTGATACATTGCTTCTTTCAGAGACTTGCATAGTCTTCATAGACTTTCAGAGACTTACGTTTATTCGGTTTTATGTTTTCAAGAGTGCATATTTTGTGACTTTCAGAGATTCATAAGTTTCCTGTTTATGTGATTTCCTATATTTCATATTATATAAAGAGTGTATATTGATATCGTATCATTGTATTTGGTCATTGTGTTGCCTTGGATATTACTAGCTATTCCTCAACAGCTTCCTCAGCCCTTGTACCTCGGGTTAAGAACTTAATTCATTCTGGAGGTCCGTTCTTAACCTGAAACTGTTCTTAACCTGAGGTACCACTTTAGCTAATGGGGCCTCCTGCTGCCGCTGCGCCACGGCCGTGTGATTTCTGTTCTCCTCCTGAAGCAAAGTTCTTAACCCAAGGTACTATTTCTGGGTTAGCGGAGTCTGTGACCTGAAGCGTCTGTAACCTGAAGTGTCTGTAACCCGAGGTACCACTGTACTCACTTTTCTGACTGCCTGTGCCATCTGCCTGCTGCTCTGTCATCATTTTGCAGTTGCCACCTATTGGCACCTATGAGAACTACACCATGACAACAATTTTTTTTCCTTACAGAAATATAGTAGAGAAGGAAAGAGGCAGGGGTAACCTTTGGTTTGTATTTAATCTGGGATAGTAAAAAACCTCCCACAACTTGTCCATTCTCACAATATGTAAGAGTTGTAGCAGGGTAAAGATACAAGCAGTCATTGTTAGCATGAGAATTGGAGTGTTAGTAGCTTTGTTTTAATATGAGAATTATTGAAACCTATGCAATCAGTGGAAAATTTATTTGCATTCCTTTTTATATATCTATAAAAAAATTAAATTCATTTTCACTTTTACCAATTATCATCATACATAAGTCACAATCATTCTACAAATAGGATACTCATAATCCCCAAACTTCCCTCTACCCCTCCATGGTTTCCCTAGATCATCTTTTCAAATTGCATCATATCGTATTCTCCATATTTTCTTAAAACTCAGTTTTTATCATAGTTCTCGCTTCATTGCAAGTGTTGTTGTTTTTAAATCCTCCCAATGTTTTTAATTGTTTACAGTGTTCTTTCAAGTGACTTATAAAATTTTCCCATTCTTTATTAAATTTATTGTCCTCTTGATCTCTGATTTTCCCCGTCATTTTCGCCATTTCTGCATAGTCCATCATCTTTATCAACCATTCTTCTTTTGTAGGTAGTTTGTCCTCCTTCCATCTTTGGGCAAGTTGGATCTGAAAATTTTATTTGCATTCCGTAGCTCAAGACTGCAATACCCCAAGGACCATCTCTCCCCATATAAACTGACTCAGAAAACTGTGGCCCTCCCACTGATGATGGATTCCAACTCCCAACATCCCCGAGGGTGGACCACACTGGCTGATGAGGAGTTGGGAGTCCAATAAATTCTCTCCCATCCCCAATGAAGGGAATGGGGACATTTGCAACCTCCCTGAGAAGCATGGCTGGGTTTGTACAGCTCATCTTTTAATGTCTCATCAAATTCTCTTGAAGAAGAACCTCCAGATTTTGAGTCAAATATTCCAACTGGGCAATTTTTAAGGACAGCTCTATATTAGAACCTTTTCCCTTGCTTCTGGCATTGCTGACCTACAAAAGCTGAGCTGACGAAGCATTGGGGAGGTACTGAAGTCAGAGTCTCTCCCAACATCCCTCAAGGCTCTTGGCTACAGAGCTCCACACATGCTAATTCAGAACAGATCGAGACATTTCTTTGCCTAATTGCTTCATGGCTTTACCACATTCTCTGTGATCACAGCTTCCTAAGGCAACAAGTGGCCAATGCACTTTCTTCTCTGTTAGCATTCTGCTGACCTAATGGCTGTTACCATTAGTTGGAAGAAAACACCTCTGACCCTGTTTTTTAATTGCAACCACCTCCCCAACAAATCCATTGATTTTTCTGCACACTGAATCATTCCTGAAACTCAACCTCAGTCCACCTGTTGGAAGGCAAGAGTGAAGGCATAGGAGGCACTGAGATCAACTGGGTGGTTTTCACTAATGTCCATACTAAGCTGAAAACTCACTTCTTCAGAGGGAATGTAAACTTGAGGGTTGGACTAAATGACCCTTGGGTCCCTTCTGACTCCAAGAGTCTATGATTCATCAAAAGCTGGCAGCCTCCCATCCATCTGATCTAGGGAACCATTCGCTGACTCAGCCTTAATAGTTGAGTTTATTGGTTCTCATCCAGTCTCTTACTGAGGAAAGACAATGGTTTAGCACAGGATTCTTCAACCTCGGCCCTCAAGAAGTTTTTGGCCTACAACTCCCATGATCCCTAGCTAGCAGGACCAATGGTCAGGGATGGAGGGAACTGTAGTCTCAAAACATCTGGAGGGCCGAGGTTGAGGAAGCCTGGTCTAGCACATCCACTGCCTCACCTGCAGATGTCAAGAAGAAGCAGAGCTGTGTGTCACTAGCATATTGGCGAAAACATACTCCAAAACTGTATACAACTCCACTCAGCAGTTTCATGTAGATGTTAAACAGCATAAGCAATAAGACGGAACCCTGAGTAACCCCATATTGAAGGCTCCACAGGGCTGAACAGCACACACCAAGCCTCTGGAAAAGACCATCCATCCATGCCATGCCATCCACCCCTAACTCATACTATTGCTCAGGCATAGGCCAACTCGGCCCTCCAGATGTTTTGGGACTACAACTCCCATGATCCTTAGCTAACAGGACCAGTGGTCAGGGATGGTGGGAACTGTAGTCCCAAAACATCTGGAGGGCCGAGTTTGCCTATGCCTGCTATTGTTCCAGAAGGATATCATGATTGATAGTATCGAAAGTCACTGAGAGGCTGAGGAGAATTGAGCTGGCATTTGTCTGTTTTGGAAGAAAATGGAGGAGTGTGCATTTGTGGGTGAAGTTAAACTGTTGGAAAGTTGCAGTACAGACCAATGCAGGAGAAACCATGAAAACACAAACAAAGACACATTTCCCCTGGCTCTCTCCCAACAGAGGTTATCATGCAGGGTGACCCAAGCAGTTTTTGTGCCAAAACTGGGCCTAAACCTCAAATGAAATGGACCTAGAAAATCAGTTTCCTCCAAGAAACTGGATCCGTTCCATGACCATCCACCCAGGAGCCTTGCTCTGGAGAGGATTGGCAAGTGGCCAGTATTTATTTAGATTTTCTGAATCCACAGAGCGTCTCTTGTGTGGTATCACCACTGTCTCCTTCAAGCAGGCAGGGACACACACCCCTAACCCTCTCTGCTAATTTTTATCAGCCAAGAGGGGCAAGGGTCCAGAGTGCAAGTGGTTTTGCCCTGACCTATCAAAGCACCTTGTCCACATCCTCAAGCCTTACTAACTGAAACTCACTGAGTGTTACAAAACGACAGAGCTCTGGACACCTCTTGAGGTTCATCTGATGTAAACAGTGGAGTCAAGGTATAGAAGCAATTCTATCCTCGAAATGCTTTGCAAACAAGCTGCCATCCCCCCCTTCACCTCCTTCAGGCCAGATTGTAAAAGGCTCAACACTACCTGGAAAAGCTCTGTTGGATGACACAAGGAGGATGCGATGGAGGCAGCAAAGTATACCGTTTTCACGAGGTAGGCTTGATGATGAGCTCTCATCAGTGTTCAACTGAATTCCACTGGTGTTTTCCTCCACTCATGCTCACATTAATCTGAGCATGACTTAGTTCAGAGGTGGTGAAATTTTGATCATCCTAGTGTTACTGAGCTTCACTCTCATCACCCTCAAAAAGCTCCTGTGCAACCAACTGGCTGGGGAGTATCCCCCATGGTTTAGCTGGTTTGGAAATAGGTCAGAGATGGGATGGATATCTGTCAACTCTTACAACTTACTCCAAATGGAGCTCCACCAACTCACATCAGCACCAGCAAATATGGCCAAGGGACATGGATGTTGGGAGCTGTAAAAGGTAAAGGTAAAGGGACCCCTGACAGTTAAGTCCAGTTGTGAACAACTCTCGGATTGTGGCACTCATCTCGCCTTACAGGCCAAGGGAGCAGGCGTTTGTCCGCTCCGCAGACAGTTTTTCCGGGTCATGTGGCCAGCATGACTAAGCCGCTTCTGGTGCAATGGAAACCAGGTTGGCAGGAGCTGGAACTGAGCAATGGGAGCTCACCTCGTTGTGGGGATTTGAACCACCGACCTTTTGATCGGCAAGCCCAAGGTTCAGTGGTTTAGACCACAGCACTGCCCGAGTCCCTGATGGGAGTTGTAATTCAGTAATATTTGGAGGGTCACAGGTCCCCCACACCTGATTTAGTTTCAAACAAGGTGGAGTGAAAGAAACTGTTCAGTTTTGGTTCTCATTTCTCTCTCTCTCTTAAATTCAAATCTTCACATTTAAACAGAAATTCACCAACATTTTAGTGCAACTTTTGCCTACATTTTGTATGCTAATTTCACTATCAATTTTATGCACATTTCCCTCTAATATACACCTTTTTGTACAGATTGGTTGGAGGAATACATATTCAAATATGAAGAAGTGAACGTTTTGAAGTTTGGGTGTGTTTCAGATCACCTTTTTTGAGACATGCTAAATGATTTCTCATTAAAATGCAGACATAAGCAAATTTACCTCCAATCCATAGATGTAACCTTCCGTACATGCATGCACATTTCTTTACAAAGCAATTTAAAACATAATGGTGCAGTTATTTGAGTTGGCTTCATCATTTTTTAATGAGGACTATTAAGCTACTGCTACCTGCACGTAGCATATGTTGCAAATAAATTACGATCATTACAAGCATTAAATGATGGAAAGATTATAATGAATGCTTTTTGAAGTGCTTTGATGATCTGGGTGTAAATTGAAGAACACCATGCTGAGGTCAATGATAGAGGGAAGATTAAAAATGTTAAGAGTCTTCATACTGCGTTGTGACAAAAGCAGGTTAATCCTTAAGTTCCTTCTGCTTAGTCAGGCAAATTTCTGCACATGAAAATAAATTTATCTCCGGCAAAGGAGAAATTTAACGAGAAAAGGGTTGTGTCCTAGCCAGTAGGGAGGCTGGAAGAAGAGTATAAAAGCTTAGACTTCTCTCCAAAATTCCATCAGCTTCATTTGACTCTCCCGTCTTCACAACAGCATCTTCCCAAAGAAGCAGGTGAGTATGTTTTCTTGAAGGTGTTTTCATTCTTATAGAAAGTTTAGGTTTTCTTGGAAGTATTTTCATTCTTATAGAAAGTTTAGGTAAATCTAGGCTTAGTTGGAACTTCCACTAGACTCTACAATTCTTCAGTACTGGGATAGCTAACCTTTGACCATCCAAATGATTCTGGATCACCACTTCCATCACTTTGGACCATGCTGATCTGGTCTGGTGGAAGTTCTAGTCCCGCAACATCTGGAGGGCCACAGATTCTAAATGTGGTCATGTAGAATGGCTCCCCTCACCTGTAACTCACCAGATGATGCTAGACTACAGCTCCCATCATTATTGATCATTGTTGGTCATGCTGGCTACTTCCAATGGGAGTTGGAGTCTGGCAACATCTAGAGTCCCACAAGTTAGCTTTGAAACACTGCTTTGAAACACTAGCTTCTTAGGTTGATGGTTCAGATTCTCCCTGAATGCTGGTTGTTGTAGACATCCCAGAAATTCTGGGCTGACCAGTGTTGAAAATAAAATGCTGGACAAATTGAGATGTGGGGTCTGATCTGGCATGCCATTTAGATTCTTTGTTCCACCCTCTTTTCCTACTCCCAACCCCAAGTGGCCTCCAAAAAGTTGCCTGAAAAGGGATGCAGCCCTCCGGTGGAAGAGGGTATCCCACCTCAGAAATAAACTCTAAAGAAGTAGGGGAGCTATTATGGTACATTGAAAACACAGGCTCTCTCATTTGTAGAATAAGGCTACAGAGATTGTGCTGTGAGTGGGAGAAGATGCAAATTGCATATACCCTTTGTGATTCTGAGTCATATCTGTTTCTCAAAATTTGTTCTAGATTCATCCCATCTCTGAAACCATGGTTTCCTGTGGTCCATCCTGTGCTGTCCCATCCATTGCTTCCTGCCCCACTGTTGGGTTTGGATCAGCAGGAAGTCTTGGCTCCGGAGGTCTTGGCTATGGTGGTTTTGGCTATGGAGGCCTTGGCTCTACCGGTTTTGGCTATGGCGGTCTTGGCTATGGTGGCTTCGGCTATGGCAGTGGTTATGGCATTGGTTCAGGAGCAAGCACCAACTCAGCACAGCTTGGCACCTTGGATGGGATTATCCCACAACCAATCAACCAGATCCCACCAGCAGAGGTCATGATCCAGCCACCTGCCTCCATTGTGACCATCCCAGGGCCCATCCTCGCTGCCAGCTGTGAGCCTCTGCTTGTCGGAGGCAACACTCCATGTGCTGTTAGTGGGATGGCAGGAGGCTTTGGTGGCTATGGGGGTGGCCTTGGAAGCTATGGGGGTTATGGCTTGGGCTCTGGCAGCTTCAGAAGGAGTGGAATCATTGGAAGGAAGTCTCTTGCGGGACGTTGTGGGAGCGTTTGCTTGTAGACTGATCCAACCTGAGAAGAATATCCTTATGAAACAACCATTGACCAGAGAACTCGATACAGATCCATAGGCCTTGGTTCGGAAGAGCTGACTCCAAAGAACCACTGCTGAAGCTAGGCACTTCATTATCTCCCCACCTTTGCTTTGAAGTCCGTGGGGCCAAGATGCTTCTGTGTTCTTTTCATGGACTCTTCTGCAACTATTAATGCCATTTCTGTGACCTTTTAATAAAGCTTTTGCAGCCTTCAGATAACACATGTGTTTTCGTTTTTCACCATTGGCATCCATTCCACACTGCACAGTTTCTTGAAGCTCACAATGCTGAAGCACCTTTCTTGTCCAAACTTAAATGTGGGTGGGCCAGACAGGAGTACACCTCATTATCACTGACATTTAGCCTTGCTGGCTGGGGCAGGTGGGAAATGACTTCCAACCACTTCTGGAGGGCAATAGGTTCTCCACTCCTAGTTTTCATTCAGGGGTATTCCCCTTGATCTACAAGGCTGAAGAAAGTGGGGTTGAGGAGCAATTTGGGTTATTTGTTTTCCTTTCATCTAACCACTCATGGTTAGGAGCACTCCATATTAATAGGAGTATAGCATCTAGATCAAGGGAAGTAATAGTGCCACTATATTCTGCTCTGGTCAGACCTCACCTGGAGTACTGTGTCCAGTTCTGGGCACCACAATTCAAGATGGACACTGACAAACTGGAACGTGTCCAGAGGAGGGCAACTAAAATGGTCAAAGGCCTGGAAACAATGCCTTATGAGGAATGGCTAAGGGAGCTGGGCATGTTTAACCTGGAGAAGAGGAGGTTAAGGGGTGATATGATAGCCATGTTCAAATATATAAAAGGATGTCACATAGAGGAGGGAGAAAGGTTGTTTTCTGCTGCTCCAGAGAAGCGGACACGGAGCAATGGATTCAAACTACAAGAAAGAAGATTCCACCTAAACATTAGGAAGAACTTCCTGACAGTAAGAGCTGTTTGACAGTGGAATTTGCTGCCAAGGAGTGTGGTAGAGTCTCCTTCTTTGGAGGTCTTTAAGCAGAGGCTTGACAACCATATGTCAGGAGTGCTCTGATGGTGTTTCCTGCTTGGCAGGGGGTTGGACTCGATGGCCCTTGTGGTCTCTTCCAACTATATGATTCTATGATTCTATATTGCAACATTTCTATTGTAGGTTCCACTTTTGTGGCTATTAAGGACCTCGGTACATGTTGTACTCGGTACATGTTGTGGCTACCAGCCAACCCACAGCTGGAGGTGGTACTGCTTCTGAATACTAGAATCATAGAATCATCGAATCATAGAGTTGGAAGAGACCACAAGGGCCATCGAGTCCAACCCCCTGCCAAGCAGGAAAAGTTGGTGGAAACTGCAGGAGAGTAGAATGCTCTGAATATTCCTCAAAGGTTTCACATGGGAACATCTGGTTGGCTGGTGCGAACAGAATGCTGGACTAGATGGGCCATTTCTCTTATCCATCATGGCTCTTATGTTCTTAAGAAGATATGAGGCATTCTATCACTGGGCTAAAATGAACTCTTGCATTCAGGTGTGTCACAGAGATGGCACAAAAGTTTTTCTGTATGGGCATGAACTTGGTTCTTCAGACGTTGTTGGATTCCTGAGGGGAGCCTCAGGCCCACCAAGGGTGACCAGTGGTCAGGGATTATGGGAGTTGGGTTCTAGCAACATATGGACCCCAATTAGTCATGCTCATTCATTTCAATGGGTCTGCTCTGTGTAGGACTAAAATGTAAATGGGATAACCCAGAAAGATCAAGAAGGCAAGGAGGTTTTTTTAAATGATGCAGCAAGACCTTTATTAAGATAGAGCAAAGTAAAGACAGAGTAGTCTCAAGAGCTTATTAACCCCCTGCCCATCCCCAAACATGTCATAGTCACACAGCAAAGCATAAAGATTAACAACGGATATGGCGTTTTTCAATTGAGTGGAACACGGCTTAGGATGCAATTAAAACTGACACTTGCTCCTGACTCAGATATCATGTTGTCTCTGCCCATGACCATTTCATGCTCTGACCATTGTCATTCTATAACATGTGTACTCAGAAGTAAGCCCCACTGAGCTCAAGGAGACTTACTCCCAAGGTCAGTGTGTAGAGGATTACAGTCTAAATAACAAGGGAACCAAAGCAGTATGCATGTAGGAAGACCTTTTTCCATTCCTTTCTTTTCTTTTTAACCCACAAATTAAATTACTTTTCAACAAAAATCACCTTTACAAATCAGCAAGGCAGTTGGATTTGCTTGCCTTCATAATACTTATGGGTTATATCCAGCATTAGTCCTACTCAGAGTTGACCCACTTAATTTAATGGACGTCATTAAGTTAGGGCTATTATTTTCAATAGGTCTACTCTGAGCAGAATTTAGTTGGATGCCACTCTATGACTCCAATTATCTACTTTTGGATATGCCTAAGTCTTCCTGGTTCTTTATCGAGGTGGTAAATACTATTCCAGACTATACCAATGGATTAAATCATGATAGAAGTTACCTCCATTTTTTGAATGTAATGCATCAAAGAGAAAGCTAACATTTCAGGAAAGAGGAATTTAGCACCTAGCTTTCTCTCTGACGTGCTTGCTTTAGATATGTAAGAATGATGTTTCATGAGTTTTAGGAGGTTGCCTGATGCTGTACCAGACAAATGGTCCATCTAACTCAGGACGGCTAACACTGACTGCCTATGGCTCATTCCCAGGCCTTCTAAGAGATGCTGGAGATTGAATCTGGAACTGACTGCATGCAAAACATGTGCTTTACAACTGAGCCATAGATTTCCATCACATCAGTGCCACCTACAGTCTGAATTAGCACAGTTCAGGCATATATTTGCCACCTCTGACACAAGTAATGCTAACTTATCCAGTAGATTTCAGAAATTGCATGCAATACTCAGTTGTTAATTGAATCGATGTTAATATTAGATAATTGCCTTTGGAAGAAAGTCGCTTTCATTTGCAAGACATTGGAAATAAAAAATGTGTTGGAGCCAACTCCGATTCAAAAGAGATCCACTGAAATTAAAAAGGCCCAAGTTAGTCATGTCCATTAAGTTCAATGGATCTACTCTAAGTAAGACTAATGTCGGATGCAACCCATTACTATCTTCTCCCTGGAGATGTTCCCCCTGTTTTCAGATCTATATCAACACTTGTGATCTGCACTGTTCTGTTTGATGTTTAAGTATTCTGATATTATGACCTCCCATGTACAGTAGACCCTATGGAGCCTTGTTGTTCCAACAAAGCATGTACTTTGTGTTCCATAAAAAACCTTGCACTGTCAAATCTAAGGGGGGGGGATGCATAGCATAAGATGAAATGGATTGGGAGGTGGGTGAGCTAAACATGCATACAGTGAGATATAATTTTTTAAAAAAGTTTGAAGACCCGCGTTTCCAGCTGACTTTGGTTGCAAACTTGGGATGCAAAGCATTTCTATATCGTTCCTGAATCAGTTCCGTTTTTTCCCTTCCATTCCTGGTTGGCTTCCTGGCTTGTCTCTTTAGCATGGTCCACAGGGATTGCAAGGGTTGTAGGACAACCTACGTGGACGTCGGGAAAATAGACCGGAACCAGCACAGGGTGTGTTTCCACCCACGGAGACAGGATCACAGCTGGCTGAGAGAATCGGCCCTGGAATCGTCACGACCACGGGGGGTGGCTGGATCACCACTTCCGCTGGAGGGATCTGATTGATGCAGGAAGGGTTAAGACCACCAACGACACCATATGGGGTCAGCGACCCACCACCGCATGATGGGATGATGCCGCATGATGGGACACATCCGTAGGAGCACATGACCGATTGATGGACTTGACACTAAGAAAAGAACAAGTTGTGAGTAAAAGGTTGTCTGTGTCAACTGTCTTGGGAATATAGGATGCTCCTATAGACTGAGTCAGGCTAATAGTTCACTGAGCTCAGTAATGTCTACACTGACTAGCAGGAGCTCTCCAGGTTTCAGAAAGGATTCTTTCCTGACTATACCTGGAGATGCCCAGGATTGCACCTGGGTCTTTGTCCATTGAAGGCTACTAGTCCATGGGGACCACATAATTTTTCCAAAGACAATATTGAAGATGTCACCTTTTTAATTTTCTGGATGGACCTTACAATGCATTCTATGCATTCTGTGTGTTCAAGGAAGTTTTTGATGTGTGACATTTTAATGTATTTTTAAACTTTGTTGGAAGCCGCCTAGAGTGTGGCTGGGGAGGCCCAGCCAGATGGGCAGGGTACAAATTATAAATTATTATTATAAATTATTATTATTAGATGTCTGAATGGTGAATTTGTCTATTTGTCTATCCAGGAACAGATCTACTATGAAACTAATGAAGCTTAATCTTCAGGGCCTCTAATCCCAGGTTAAAATTTTGGGGTCTGCTAGACCCAATTTGGGACGCAGGTGGCGCTGTGGGTTAAACCACAGAGCCTAGGACTTGCCGATCAGAAGGTCGGTGGTTCGAATCCCCAGGACGGGGTGAGTTCCCGTTGCTCAGTCCCTGCTCCTGCCAACCTAGCAGTTCAAAAGCATGTCAAATTGCAAGTAGATAAATAGGTACCACTCTGGCAGGAAGGTAAACAGCATTTCCGTGCGCTGCACTGGTTTGCCAGAAGCGGCTTAGTCATGCTGGCCACATGACCCGGAAGCTGTACGCCGGCTCCCACAGCCAATAAAGCGAGATGAGCACTGCAACCCCAGAGTCGGTCACGACTGGACCTTATGGTCAGGGGTCCCTTTACCTTTACCCAGACCCAATTTGAGTTGAATATATTTCAACAATCCCATTGTTTCAGAGTCAGTAGCACAGAAGTTCATAGAATCATAGAAATATAGAGTTGAGACCACAAGGATCATCTAGTTCAGGCATCCCCAAACTCGGCCCTCCAGATGTTTTGGGACTGCAACTCCCATCATCCCTAGCTAACAGGCCCAGTGGTCAGGGATGATGGAAATTGTAGTCCCAAAGCATCTGGAGGGCTGGGTGTGGGGATGCCTGATCTAGTTCAACCCCCTGCAGTCCAAGAATATGTAGCTGATCCACACAAGGATCAAACCTGCAACCTTGACATTATCAGCACCCAGTATATTGTAAATGTTTGGTGGGCTGTTATGGAACAACCCCATTGAAGAAGCTAACAGTGGCTGCCTAGATCATCTTGCTGGTTGCAAAGGCGGCCCCATAACAGTTCTAGCTTCAGGACCCCCCAAAATGTAGGCCCACCACTATGTCTATCTATTTAAAATACTTTTCACCCCCTCTTCACCGTATCAACAATTCTAGAAATGGGCACATGAGCTATTTTAAAATGCTACGCACAGGAATAGCTTCACAATGGCTACAGGTGAGCAGTGCGTGATGTTTGCATCATTTTCTCTTTTCTCTCCCTCTCTCTAGTAACTAATCTTTGTTTCTCCATCTCTCCCTCTGTCTGGTTACATTCTTCTGGGCACTTCTTGTATTCTTAAAGCTCCCTATAGCTAAAGAGAAGCCAGTAAGTCTCTGACGGTCACCAATCCAATCCCAAATGCCTGGAACTTATTCCAGATCTTATGTTTTTCTTCCTTCCATCTGGCAGAATAAGGTTGCAAGGAGCAAAGGCAGTGGAATAAACTGTGCTGTGTGGATTGCAAGTGGGTTTTCTCAATTTATAATGCTGCGGCCCAGAAACATAAGAGAATATCATAGGAACGAAGGAAGAGCCCTATGTTGCTCAGAGAGCTAAAATTTTCCTGGGAAATTTTAGATGAATTGATGGTAAAGCTACCACGAGAATTTTAGTTCTGTGTGAAGAATAGGCATCTCTCAACTCTTAGCACCCCAAACAAACAGCTGCTCCCAGAAGTCTTTGGGGGAAGCCATGACTGTTTAAACTTGTATTATACTGCTTTGAATTCATAGCGCAGATGGAGCTCTAATGTTTGTTCTTATTCCTTCCCCTCCCTTGTAATAGGAAGCTGTTTGTTCCACTCCTACCCCATGGAGCACCAAAGTACAAATGTGTCTGCTCTTCTATGTGTCTGCTCTTCAAATACATGAAGATGGCTATTGTATCATCCCTTAATTCATCTCCAGATGAAACATACCCAAACTCTCGCAATCTTTCAACCTAGGACTTGGTTTTCAAGACACACTCTATGAACAGTCTATTTGTGCTCCTTGGCAATTTTATAAGTACAGTGGTACCTCGGGTTAAGTACTTAATTCATTCCGGAGGTCCGTTCTTAACCTGAAACTGTTCTTAACCTGAAGCAGCACTTTAGCTAATGGGGCCTCCCGCTGCTGCCACGCCACTGGAGCACGATTTCTGTTCTCATCCTGAAGCAAAGTTCTTAACCTGAGGTACTATTTGTGGGTTAGCGGAGTCTGTAACCTGAAGCATATGTAACCCAAGGTACCACTGTACTTTCCATCTTATTTCCATACTAGTCTTCAATTTTTTTTAAAAAAAGTTCATATGAAAATTAGTATTTAAATATGCACTCAATACATATTTATCACATAAATACACATACCTTTTATCTCAATGTATGCATTTCTAAAAACGTTATTTTGGACTAGGATTTGCATTTTAAACTCATTTTTCATACTTTTTTTAAAAAAATGTAAAACAAATTTTGAAGTGCCAAATTTTGCATTAGGTATATTCACTGAAAAAAGTAGACTCCCGGTTGCCTCCAGCTAAGTTGTACCCAGAGTAAACCAACTGAAATCAATGGAACTACACACACCCAGCATCTTTCTCACCAAACTCTTGACATATTGTAGCAAATGCAAAGAATCTTTGTCCCCACCAGAGGTTCCTGAACTACAACTGCCATCAGCCCCAGGAATCATGGCTGTCAAGGATTATGAGAATTATAGTTCTGCAACCTCTGGAGGGCCAAAGGTACCTGCATTACAGGTAGAGATAGACAGACAGACAGATAGATAGACAGACAGATAGATAGATAGATAGATTGACAGATAGATAGATAGATGATAGATAGATGATAGATAGATAGATAGATAGATAGATAGATAGATAGATAGATAGATGATAGATAGATAGATAGATAGATGATAGATAGTTAGATGATAGATAGATAGATGATGATAGATAGATAGATGATAGATAGATAGATAGATAGATGATAGATAGATAGATGATAGATGATAGATAGATAGAGATAGATAGATGATGATGGATAGATAGATAGATAGATAGATTAGATAGATAGATAGATAGATAGATAGATAGATAGATAGATGATAATTTATAGCTCATCTTTCCTCCAAGAAGCTCAAGGTTTTATCCCCATTTTATCCTCACAAGAATCCTATTAGGAAGGTTAGTCTGAGAGTGAGCAGACTGGTCCAAGGTCATTCAGTGAGCTTCATGGCTGAGTAGGCATTTGATGCCTGGTCTTCTCAGGTCCTAGTCTGACTTTCCAACCACTACACCACACTGGATGCAATGCACTTACCTCTAATCCACAAAGGAGAAGCAGCTGAATGGGATTGAGTTTAGCGAAACTGTTGAATGAGCTGAGAACCTCGAAAGCTTTTATACCATTTCTTGGCCATAAAAAAAAGAGTGGGAAGAATCCTTTTTTTTCTTTCTTTTTGGCTGAGGGTTCTAATTAGCTTCAACCAATAGCTGTTGTTTTGTGTGTTTTTCACCCCTCGTTTTGTCTAAGTGCTAACTTTTTAATTTTTTAATCTTCGGGCTTTTGGAAAGGGTGATTAATCTGTCATTTGTCTCGTAGTATGTCATTTGTAATTTTTTACACCTATTGGTTTCTTCCCGCTTCCCATCCTTTGGGGGAAATTCCAAAGAACTAATTGGGGGCCAACCCAGACTGAATTCGTGGAACAGATCTTTGGAGTGGCTGAGATTCTTTTTCTTTGTTCTATCAGCAGATCAATAAGAGACAAATAGCTTGGAGCTGTTTTCACACTACAATTAGGGAGGTTGATGAAAAACAAGCAAACCCTGAAAAATAATGCTAGCCTTATCAAAAGTTAGTTCCCCTTCCATTTAGGGTGTATCCTTGTGTAAAATCATCAGATGATTTTGGAGTTCCAGTCTTGGTTTCAGAATGGAATTGATTTAACTTAAATCCTCATATATATATAGACATATATATATGTGTGTGTGTGTTAAATCTTTGTCCATGGAGTTTTCTTGGCAGGGATACTGGAGTGGCTTGCCGGTTCCTGCTCCAGGTGGATGACGTTTGGTCAAAACTCTCCACTATGACCTGTCCATCTTGGGGGCCCTGCTCGGCATGGTTCATAGCTTCTCTGAGTTATTCAAGCCCCTTCGCCGAGTTATTCAAGCCCCTTCGCCAGGGCAAGGCAGTGATCCATGAAGGGGCAGGATCCATGAAGAAGACAAGAGTGCCTGGCATGGTCTGGTCTATGGGGTCACGAAGAGTCGGACACGACTAAATGACTAAACAACAACATATGTTAAATCAATAGGTGATAGATAGATAGATAGATGATATAGATAGGTGATAGATGATATAGATATAGATATAGATATAGATATAGATATAGATATAGATATAGATATAGATATAGATGATATAGATATAGATATAGATGATATAGATAGAGATAGAGATAGAGATAGATATATGCTAGATAGATAGATCGATAGATCAATCAATCAATCAATCAATCTAGATCTAGAGATATATAGATATATATGCTGGGTTATATCCAATGATTGAGTTGGGGATGGAGGAGAAATGGAATTCAGTAGAGATTTACAAGGAAATCTATTGAATTCACACTTTCTGAACCAACATGAGAACCAAAGGACAGCTATCCTTTGAAATTTGCACTTATCCAAACAATCCTTGCAAATAGTTTCATTTTCAATATATATATATATATATATTTAAAAATATCAAAACACAAATACTGAAGACATGGAGCATAATTATGTTTAAAAGCATCTGAAAGTCACATGGATCAAAAACAGGGGTTGTACCCAACTGAGTTATACTCAGAGTTAGAGCCATGGGAATTAATGGGCCTAAGTTAGGCATGCCCATTAATTTCATCCGGTCTGCTCTGAATTGGACTAGCAGTGGATACAACTGAGATGGACTTCTTCATCCTTCAACTGCAGTATGGATTTTGTCCAAGCAACAGTGGAAGAATCAAACAAAAAATGACCACGCAGTATCCTGAAACCAGAAAAAAACAAAAAACCTAGAGTTCCAAGTCATGCAACTGAGCATTCACACACACACACACACACACACACACACACACACACACACACACTCAGACCTCCAGTTAGGGATGTGGGATGTACAGTAACACTTCTGCCTGTAAACCTAGTGAGCTGCTTCTAGTCACTGTTGGCAATAGTAAGCTAGATGAAACAGTGGTCTAACTTGATATTGAACAGCTTCCTGTATGACTTGTTGTTTAGTCATTTAGTCGTGTCCGACACTTCATGACCCCATGGACCAGAGCATGCCAGGCACTTCTGTCTTCCACTGCCTCACACAGTTTGGTCAAACGCATGCTGGTAGCTTCACGAACACTATCCAACCATCTCATCCTCTGTCGTCCCCTTCTCCTTGTGCCCTCCATCTTTACCAACATCAGGGTCTTTTCCAGGGAGTCTTCTCTTCTCATGAGGTGGCAAAAGTATTGGAGCCTCAGCTTCAGGATATGTCCTTCCAGTGAGCACTCAGGGCTGATTTCCTTAAAAATGGATAGGTTTGATCTTCTTGCAGTCCATGGGACTCTCAAGAGTCTCCTCCAGCACCATAATTCAAAAGCATCAATTCTCTGGCCATCAGCCTTCTTTATGGTCCAGCTCTCACTTCCATACATCACTAATGAGAAAACCATAGCTTTTACTATACAGACCTTTGTTGGCAAGGTGATGTGACTACAGTTCCCATAATCCTTGATGAGTGACCTTGTTGGCTAGGGTGGATGGCTGTTGGAGTTCACAATATCTAGAGGGCACCATGATGGCTACTCATCATATACTGAGTTGGCACATTTGTCTGTTTCACTCAGAATTGTCAACAGTCACTCTACACCAAGGGTGAAGAACCTCTGGCCCTCCAGATATTGCAGGCCTCCAACTCCCATCACCCTCGATTATTGGGACTGATAGGAGCTGAAGTCCAACAACATCTAGCAGCCTACACCAAAGGGCCACTTGGGTGAGAAACCTGGACGTGTTGGCTTTTTTAAAGACAAATCATGGACTCATGTAAGCTTCCTTCTTAAACTTTTGTCGAAGAAATGCAAACCGGTTTGAAAACTCATTAAGCAGGCTGCAATTTTCCCCTCAGAAGCAGACGGCATCAGCAGTACTGCTAATGAAGGCACATCAACTCATGTCCAAGACAAAACAACCTCCAGGCTAAGATTCTGCTGAGAAGGTAAACAAATAGACAACTTTGTTGTGGGTTGAATTAGAAAATGTACCAATGTAGAGGTGCTTCTTTTCTTCACTTAATTGTCTGTGTCTTTGAACCTTTGTTTCTTACCTTGTTGGCCCACAATAGGTATTAAATAAAGCCGTTTAAAATACTTGAAGGCTATGTTATGGAAATCAGACCACATTATAACCATTTGAAATATGCATCAGGGCATCGCTTTATTGTCTGGTATGCATATCAGGAGAGTCACCTTGCAGATCTGTTCCATAGGTGCTCTGAACATCGTAGAAAGTGCAAAATATTTATAAAGGAATAGTCCCTTCCTCAAATATACTGGAAAAATACAAAAAGATTCGTGAATATTTCAAATAAGTTTGTACTTTTAAAATCAGCTTATCTAGCAGTTTCCTTAGCATTACATGTCCAGGCTGCGCACAGTCAAGCAAGCCAGAAATGTGGAGTTCCTCCTTCTCCTCCTGCCATGGAAAGGAAGCAGCCCATGGCCCATGGTGGCTGTAACAGCAACAGCAGGAGGAGGAGCCACCAGCCATGAAAGCTGTGCTGCCACACGATGCCTGGAAGTCATACGTAATGGCATCGCATCCAATGTCTGGGCTTCACACACAACTTTGTAATGTCACATGCAGTGCCTGGACACACTGTTGTGGCATCATGCCCCTCACCCCATCTCTTTCCTGAGTCAGCGCATGTCAGGGACTGGATTGAAGAGGAATGGTGGGAGCCCCTGAACCTTCCCAAGGGCAGGAGCACAGTATTGATTTAGAACAGTGGTTTGCAGAGGGGCATAGTCCAGAGGGGGAAAGCTGGGAAATACTGGGTGAGGAACAGCTAGA
Source organism: Podarcis liolepis (assembly GCF_965112155.1). Taxonomy (NCBI): domain Eukaryota; kingdom Metazoa; phylum Chordata; class Lepidosauria; order Squamata; family Lacertidae; genus Podarcis; species Podarcis liolepis. The sequence continues at coordinate 7,319,439 of NC_139566.1, forward strand.
AGAGGAAACACTAGGAGACAGACAGCTGGCTGATTCAGTGTCCTTGGACAGCAATCCTGAAGCCCCTCCTTCCCCTAAGACTAGACAGGCTTGGAAAATGATGGAGCAGAAAGCGCATTGGCAACAAGCTCAGATTACCTGACGTAGGAGTGATCTAGATTACTGGGGACGGAGGGGTGATCCTTAACTGGGAGCCACACCATTTTTTAGCGTGCTATGCCTTCCGCTGTGATGATTAAAGAACTTATCTGGTAAGAACTCTCCTTTCATTTGATCTGCTTAATTACTGCCACCGGGGGAGGGATCCGATTTCCCGAAACCTGACAGCGCACCTGTTTCGTAGCAAGGAACTCATAAATGGAATGGAATCAAATTGATTAAAAAACACACAAATCAATAATGTGGAACTTCCGGTGGCAATCATTTTATTTGTGGGATCAAAGAGTAAGCTGGCAGATGGCCAGAGCAGATGGCCAGGAAATCCTAAACAGATGGATGAAACCCACAATGAATATGCACCCACACCGCAATTATCGTGTGATAACAATCATACAATATGAGCTTGTCATTGCCCAATTGGCAGAGTGTAGGTTATGATGTGTCAATAAGCAGTGAGTGGCCTGCGATGGATCTGGGAGAGTGCTCAGAATAATGTGTGGGATAATTAAAGCCCCAAAAGCTCTATCATGTGACCTCTACCAGTTTTGATTGTATCATTATATCATCAGGGCTTGGCCGAAATAGTTTGCTGACAGAGGCAGTGTGGCAAACCGTGATGTCCTTCCTTGCCTAAACCAAAATGCATAGTGGGCAAAGCCAGTCAGGTTATTTTCTCACACGTGGCAGGAAATTTGTGGTGGCCACTTCTGTCGATTTCAATTTCTCCAATTTTCCCAAGGCTTAGGTTTGGCTCAGACATTTCCGCATATGTTTCATTTCCTCCTTAAAAAATAACAGTTGTGTTCCGTCATTCAACAGGGGTGCTTTGGCCAATGGTGAGGAATGATGGGAGTTGTAAACCAATAGCACCGAAGATTCCATAACCAATCAGAATGGTCAATTCTGTCCATTCTGGCTTCTCTCTGTTTCTCATGTTCCCAGTTTCTTACATTTGTAGCAAAAAGAAAACAAGAAAACCCCATACAAAAATCTATATTCATTTCTCCTAGTCTTGTATGCCATTTTGACTAGTGTATGCAATTTTTTTGGATGCAATTTTGACAAACAATGCACTTTTGTGTTTTATTTTCACTTAAATTCCACATTTCACATGCACTTTCCATTAATAGACACATTTTCCTATGAGCTCTTTGGTTGGAGAAATGTGCCAGAACATTTGGTGAAGTGAAAATTTTCAAAGGAGAATGGCATCAGATTAAGGGTGTGAAATCAAGAATGAGCTGACATTAAAAAAAGTAAACTGCATCTCGTCCCTAAAGAAAACCCCGTAAACTCCTCCCCACTTTCCTGGAAGCAAAAGTACTTCAGAACCAAATAAAGCAAGTAACATTTCCATTTCCAGACATCCCAGATCAATTGTCAACGATGCCCTGGGATCGAAGGAGGAAAGGCAGTACAGTGGTACCTCAGGTTACATACGCTTCAGGTTAAGAACTTTGCTACAGGATGAGAACAGAAATCGTGCTCCAGCGGCGTGGCGGCAGCGGGAGGCCCCATTATCTAAAGCGGTGCTTCAGGTTAAGTACAGTTTCAGGTTAAGAATGGACCTCCAGAATGAATTAAGTACTTAACCCGAGGTACCACTGTATACAAATTTAATAAATAATAATAATGACAAGAGGATAAGTCAATAATAACATTGGACATTCAATAACAGGACAGTCAATAATAACATTGACTGCCAAAAAAGGGTAAGGGGATTCTCATAAACTCCCCCTCACCCTTTTGTAATTCAAGCACTACTTCTGGACAGGAAAAGAAGTGTAGAGAAAATGTAGGAAAGCAAAAACCTTGCTTTTCATTTTTTTTAAAGTGCCTTTAACTTTGTACAAAAAGAACGGTCCTCCTCTTCAGGATTCCAGAAGCATTTACCCAAATCTGCCCAAATTCCAGTGCCCTCCTATGGACATTCCAGGAAGTGCAGGAAGCTGGGGAGGCGATGCAAGGATGTTCCTTTTAAAAAAACAAAGAGCGCATATACCTTTTAGCCACTTCATTAAAGGAAGTACAACACACACACATAATAGTATGCAATAAGTTAGATTCAAAGTAGACCCATTCAAATGAACTGGAGTTAGTCCATTAATTTCAATGGCTTTGCTTTGAATAGGACTAATGCTGCATGCAATATAATCCCTGTAATTTATCCGAGGTTTGTCCAGCAAAATTAAAGGGTGGACTTCATTATAGCTCAACATTAGCCTATAAGCATGTGTGTGTGTGTGTGTGTGTGTGTGTGTGTGTTTGTTTGTTTGTTTGTGGGTGGGTGGGTGTTTAAAAGTTACTATGATTAACAAAACAATGTATTCTTTTACAACTGCTCTGATAAAAACGAAACAAGGCTATTTCTAGTGTGGCAGTCAGAGTTCTTTGAGGATGGAATGCTCAGAAGTGTTTTATTTGCTCACAATAAACTAAGGGTTCATCCAGAAAGCATGGGTCCGAGTAGTTTTCTGCTTGTCCCACACTTTCTAGGCAAAGTCCAAGTGGTTTTGCCCTGGCTCCATTGCTTTCCTTTGGAAAACCTACTCTCTATCAATAAATCAGAAAAATGTCAATCCAGGAGAAACCTGATTGACGTTTGTTCTGGTTTAGCGATAAAGATTGGATTTCCCCAGGAGAAAGCAACAGGCAAGGACAAGTTTGGATGAGCCCTAAGCTAAGTGATGAAACATGAATTTAAATATATATTCTAATCTCTCTCTTCCTCTCTCTCTCTTTTACACACACAGCTGTATACCTAATTTGTTTCATGATTAACCAAATCCTTTAAAAGACCCAGGGACGCGGGTGGTGCTGTGGTCTAAACCACTGAGCCTCTTGGACTTGCCAATCAGAAGGTTGGCAGTTCGAATCCCCATGACAAGGTGAGCTCCTGTTGCTCAGTCCCTGCTCTTGCCCACCTAGCAGTTCGGAAGGACGCCAAAAAGTGCAAGTAGATAAATAGGTACCACTCCGGCGGGAAGGTAAATGGCATTTTCGTGTGCTGCTCTGGTTTCCAGAAGAGGCTTAGTCATGCTGGCCACATGACCCGGGGAAAACTGTCTGCAGACAAACGCCGGCTCCCTTGGCCAGTAAAGCGAGATGAGCGCCACAACCCCAGAGTCATCTGCAACTGGACTTAACTGCCAGGGGTCCTTTACCTTTACCTTTTTAAAAAACCCAGAGCATGCTTGTGTGAAGTTCAACACTCTAAACACAATGCCACCACTGGCTCTCATCAGCATCGAAGACTTTCTGAAAAGGAGGTGGGAAGTCTTCAAAGGTCAACTGGACACTAATCTACAAATCCAGAAGATAATCTAAGCTTTTGGGGAAAGGGAGTTCCACATACAGAGTCCCAGGTTGTTATTGTTGTTGTTTAGTCATTTAGTCCTGTCCGACACCATAATTCAAAAGCATCAATTCTTCAGCGATCAGCCTTCTTTATGGTCCAGCTCTTACTTCCACAAATCACTACTGGGAAAACCATAGCTTTAACTATATGGACCTTTGTTGGCCCCAGGTACAAAGTTCTAAATGTTCAGTGCCTGCTAGCCATGAGAGATATTGGACTAGACAGCCTAACTTTGGCCAGATCCAGCAGGGCTTTCCATATGTTGTTATAGGATTTGACAAATTGGAGGACAAGACTATCAACAGCTACTACTAGCCACAATAGCTATGTTCTGTCTCTACCGTTGGAGGCAGTAAATGCTTCTGAATACCACTTGTTGAAAGCCACAGGAGGGAAGAGGAGCTGTTGTTGTGCTCATGTCCAGCTTGCAGGCTTCCCACTGCAGCATCTCATTGGCCCCTGTTAGAATAGGATGCTGGACTAGATAGGTTTCTGAGATCTAAATAATAACAACCCACAGAATTGCCACTGAGATAGCTCTGACATATCACACAAAGTGAACTTCCAAGGCCATCTTCATGGTTCTTTGGTGTGTGGGGCAAATCAAAGGAATTTAAGAGGAAAGGGGAGTATTTCTCCTAGACCAGGCTTACTCAACCTCAGCCCTCCAGATGTTTTAAGACTACAACTCTCATCATCCCTGACCACTGGTCCTGCTAGCTAGGGATCATGGGAGCTGTAGGCCAAAAACATCTGGAGGACCCGTGGCTGAGGAATCCTGTCCTAGACCAAGCATGTCCAACAGGTAGATTGTGGACATCTGTGGTAGATCACAGTAGATCTCCCCCCCCATACTTGGCCTGTCAATAACAATTGGTAGATTTTTATAATGTGAGTAGATCACAGTCTCTTGGGAGTTGGACGTGCCTACGTCTAGGACCTAGACCTACCAATATTCTTTCTTGGAGAGGAGAGTGCTGTAGATCCCTTCCCTAATCTATAAAATACTATCCTGGTTGTTATCCAAGATTTCTTGTTCTGGAGGCTATGGGGAGAAGGAGGGAAGAGGCTGCAAAAAAATGAGTGAATGGTGGTTTTAATAAAAGATCTCAACCTAGTTTTTGGAAGATAAGTGCATCAGTCAATATTACTGTGACATGTTTGTTTTCTCAGCTGCGAACATGATCACAGCAGCAAAACATAACCGAGCCCAATCAGCCAAGCCTTCAAGGTGACTCTTATCACATTGGATTGCTCACTCGTGATGGGGTGTCATTAAAAACAACTGATATCAACAAAGCAATTAAAGGTTCTGAATTTCCACCTGCATTTCCTGAACCCACGCTCTATTTTAGTATTGAAAACAGCCATCAGAATTCAACGGGCTGCAGTCCCCATTCCAGTAAGAAGCCTCCACCCACCCCCAACCTTCAAATCCTTTAATCTGGAGGTGATGCCCAGGGCTCAGCTTGGAGATATTCAAGATGCAAAGCCTGCATTGCCCCAGCACCAGTTTAGGGTGATTCCACTGTGCAGGACACTGAGATAATGATAATAATAATCAGTGCTATTCCTAGAAAAAGCAGTGCTGGAACTCACCATGAATGCCTACCTTGTTCTGTTATAATGGCAATGGCGCCCACCTGAGAAGTGCCAGAACTGAGTTCCGGTGAGTTCCAGCTAAAAAAAAAAAGCAATATAGTGGTACCTTGGTACTTGAACAGCTTGGCTCCCGAACAGCTTGGCTCCTGAATGCCACAAACCTGGAAGTAAGTATTCCAGTTTGTAATGTTTTTTGGAAGCCGAACATCTGACACAGCTTCCGCTTGAGTGCAGGAAGCTCCTACAGCCAATTGTAAGCTGCGCCTTGGTTTTTGAATGGTTTTGGGAGTTGAATGGACTCACAAAATAGATTACAGTGGTACCTTGGGTTACAAACACCTCAGGTTATGAACACTTCGGGTTACAGGCTCCGCTAACCCAGATGTGGTACCTTGGGTCAGTGGCGTAGCGTGGGGGGTGCAGGGGGGGCCGGCCGCACCGGGCGCAACATCTGGGGGTTAGGGGGCGCAAATCCACGGGTTAGGGGGCACAAATCCACGGGTTAGGGGGCACAAATTACTTGCCTTGCCCCGGGTGCTGACAACCCACGCTACACCACTGCCTTGGGTTAAGAACTTTACCTCAGGGTGAGAACAGAAATCGTGCAGCAGCGGCGCAGGGGCAGCGGGAGGCCCCATTAGCTAAAGTGGTACCTCAGGCTAAGAACCATTTCAGGTTAAGAACGGACCTCTGGAATGAATTAAGTTCATAACCAAAGGTACCGCTGTAAGTTCAAGAACCAAGGAAGAAGAAGAAAAAGAAGAAGAATATTTATATTTATACAGGTACCTACTGAGAAGATACATAAAAAAGCAACTATACCAAAAGGAATTATTGTGAAAATAAGAAATATGGGGGGGGGGGAATAAATTTTGTCCTCACTCAGGGTGTCCTATTACCCCTGGTTGTCCCATTGAAAAGCATAAGACTAGAGGGAGCTGCCTTATACAGTTGCATTGGTTACTACAAACTAAAAGCCTATGAGGGAAGGTTGCACCATTTGGGACCTTTGGGTTTAGAGAAAAGGCAAGTAACAAGGACGATCAATCCAATCCTCAATCTCTCATCACTGTCATGTTGGCTCACCAAATACCCTCAAGAGGAACCCAACTATTGATCTGTTCACTTTCAAGGAAGGTGTTAGCAGGTTTTGTGGCCCAGAAGAAGTGCAAATCCACAGGTACGCACAGCTATCTCTGCTATGATAATGGGGGTATCGTAAGACACAGGAGACTTTCCTACCATCAACTCTACAACATGTTCAGCCATCACAGCTCAGGCTCGTCTTGCTTCACATATCCAACAAATGAAAGCTTGCAGTGGGTGTCGAGTGGAATGGTGATATGAGGACAGGATCCGTAGTGAGTCATACCACAGGGAAATGATGCTATCGTTCAGTTGAACTTCTGAACTCTCCATTAGGATTTGATCCAGGCTCTTTTGTGATACCGGCTTGTTTTGGAGAGAGGAACTAAAAGGAATGAGCTGAACGCATAGGAACATCATAATAATAATAATAATAATAATAATAATAATAATAATAATACCCTGCCCATCTGGCTGGGTTTCCCCAGCCACTCTGGCCGGTTCCCAACAGAATATTAAAAACATGATAAAATATCAAACATTAAAAACTTCCCTAAACAGGGCTGCCTTCAGATGTCTTCTAAAAGTCAGATAGTAGTTTATTTCCTTGACATCTGGTGGGAGGGCGTTCCACAGGGTGGGCGCCACTACCGAGAAGGCCCTCTGCCTGGTTTCCTGTAACCTCACTTCTCACAATGAGGGAACCACCAGAAACTACTGGTGTAGGAAGCTACTGAGTCAGGACATTGGTTCATTCAGTTCAATATTGTCTACCATGTCTGGAAGGGGCTCTCCAGGGATCTATGTTTAACACCCCCCCAAAAAAAAACAACAACAACCCACCAGTAAGAATAGTGGGCTGTCAGATGTTTCTTTCAGTAACTCATGTGCTCTGTTCACCACTCCCATAAGGTGGAAGGCTCCCTCCCTCTCTTTTTCAAACTGACCTTTTACTTCTATCTCAAAAGGTCCGCTATCACCCTGGACAAGTCAAAATGTTTATGAACATTCCATTAGCTATAATTTCTTAGCCACTGGGTACTGGAGAGGTAGTGTCAGGGCGGCGGACACAGTTGATGAGTGGGCAACAAACTGAATTTGCACATCGATTGGAGTAATGTTTGTTTTATTTCATGAAGAAATGTATTCCCCCGCCTGCCAATAGAGCAACATATTTTTTTCCCCAAGGCAGCCTAAAATAGAGAATTAAAGAATACTAAAATAAAATAGACTAAGGAGCAAATGGTGTCACACAGGTAACAAAACAAAACAAAACATAATTGCGGCAAAAACATAACAAGACATAAAATCTATAGCTGACTTTGTTGAGAAGCTTAGGGAAATAGAATGGTTAAATCTGAAAGCTAAAGGAATGGAATAATAGTACCATGGACAATTCCCCCCAAAAGGGAGTTCTGGAATGGCAGAGCCACCATGGAGCTATGGGCTTTCTTCATTGCATGGACCTATGGAAGGTGTGAGGACTATGTGATTGCAAAGAATGACGGTGAGTTTCTTCTACGTAATGTACGATGTTTGTTTCCAATGCATCCCTTTGCTTGAATCCCATCTCTTCAATGAAGCCGCAATCCCTCTGGGCCCCCTCGCATTTCCATCCTGAGCCTCCCCACTGCCTTCCTTCCATTCTTCACACTGACTCAAGTTTCTAGTCCTCATTATTAAAGCTTTCCAGTTTCTGACAAACTCTCCCATTGCCCCTTTCTCTCCTCACCCTCATATCCACATAGCGCTGAGACAGAATATCCCTCCCTCTCCTCATTCGCCAGTGGCAAATTACTGAGCATTGGGATGATTTTTCAGGGTTGCGAAACCAAAATCTTATTGGTTGTAGCACTTCCTCTCATCCAGTTGCAAGGTACACACACACGCACACACACACACACGCACACACACACACTTTTATCTCATTGCATAGTGTTTTTTTCTGAGTGAGGCTATGGGAATAAAATACAGTGGTACCTCAGGTTACAGGCGCTTCAGGTTACAGACTCCACTAACCCAGAAATAGTACCTTGGGTTAAGAACTTTGCTTCAGGATGAGAACAGAAATCGTGTGGCAGCGGCTTGGTGGCAGCAGGAGGCCCCATTAGCTAAAGTGGTACCTCAGGTTAAGAACAGTTTCAGGTTAAGAATGGACCTCCAGAATGAATCAAGTTCTTAACCTGAGATACCACTGTAAATCCCTCACCTCCCAGTAACGTTGTGAAACATGTTATCAGATATGTCTTTAATAAGCCATCTAAGGTCAAGGCTGTCAGGAAAGTGTATAGCAAACATCTGAGCAAGTTAATCCTGGGAAGACATTCATCCTATTGCAAGACCTGAACAAGCTTCAGCCCTCCATCTGCTTCATGAAGTGACTCATACCCCCTGGGGTAAAAATATTCCCCTTGCAAAATATATTTACTACACAGTTACTCATGGTAGCAGCTCACTTATGACTATGACTGTTGTGGTAGCTGCTCTGAGGAAGCTTAAAGTGACCCGAGATTTGAAGGTGAAAACTTTCCCCTTGTTATTTGCATTTCCTTTTTCATTATAAAATATGTTCCCCCCTTTCTAACTGCTAGTAGTCACAGCCATGGTCGTTGCAACTAGCCTTAGCAGCTACAAAATGCAGCTAGGTGTTCCAAAACGAGGGCCTTGCCTCCTTGTATAAATAATAAATCCATTATCCCAATGTGTATAGTAGGATAAACAGGAATGAAATATTATTTAAAAGTAGCAATACAGCTGGATTTCTTGCCTCAATATATAAGGCTACTATAATGAAATAATAATTAAAAAAAAATAGATAAAAGTAGCGTAGAATAAATTAAGATGGGCATCAAACATTTAAGTTGTGGTCATGTCACGAACACCAAATATGACTGTTGCAAAATGTGTGCATTTTGATCTGAAAGGAGTAAAGTAAAGGTAAAGGGACCCCTGACCAGTAGGAGGACGTAAAATGGAAAAACATCCAACACCGTTTTAGAATGTGGGGTTTTTGGGGGGGGCGGTTATTGGGTTTTTGTTTTTAGTTTGATTTAATATGTTGTAGTCTTGTTGTGAACCACCTGAGACCTCCAGGTATAGGGCGGGGTATAAGTTGAATAAATAATAATAATAAGTGCATAGTTTGGGGGTTACTCCTGGACAAACCTGTCTCTAGAGGCCCAAGTGTCTCCTGTGACTAGAAGTGACTTTTAGCAGCTTCACCTGGTTCGCTAGCTATGGCCATTCCTGACCACTGTAGTCCACTGAAGCATTGGTAACCTTGAGGCTGGATTACTGTAATGCTCTCTGTGTGGGGCTGCCCTTGGCTCTGGTTCAGAAAGCTCCAGCTGATACAGAATATGGCGGCCAGATTGCTGCTGGCCATCAATACATGACACCTTTGTGAAAACAGCTACACTGACTGCTCATCGACTACCCAGCCAAGTTCAAGGTCCTTGTATTAATTTACAAAGCTCTAAATGCCTCATGTCCAGGGAACCTCAGGGAACACCCAAAACCCTTATACCCTAGCTAGGTCACTGAGATCATCTGCAGGAGTGTCGCTGGTGGTTCCAAAAGTTGGCAAGGCTCATTTGATAATAAGAAGAGACTGAGCATTTACCTAAGTGCCATTGGCCCAGTCCTGTGAAATCCTCCGGCAATAAATATTCTACAGGCTTCTTCTGTGCCAGCCTTTAAATGCTTGCTGAAAGCTTTTCTATTCTGCCAGGCCTACGCAGACAATTAAGAGTGTGTCCTTTCATAGCAGTTGATTGATGTCTCTTTTAAACTTTTGTATCGCTTTTATTGTACAGCTATATGTTTTTACTGCCAAAAACCTATTTGATATATATATTATGACAAGGTAAAGGTAAAGGTAAAGGTACCCCTGCCCATACGGGCCAGTCGTGTCCGACTCTAGGGTTGTGCGCCCATCTCACTTAAGAGGCCGGGGGCCAGCGCTGTCCGGAGACACTTCCGGGTCACGTGGCCAGCGTGACAAGCTGCATCTGGCGAGCCAGCGCAGCACACGGAAACGCCATTTACCTTCCCGCCAGTAAGCGGTCCCTATTTATCTACTTGCACTTAGGGGTGCTTTCGAACTGCTAGGTTGGCAGGCGCTGGGACTGAGCAACAGGAGCGCACCCCGCCGCGGGGATTCGAACCACCAACCTTTCGATCGGCAAGTCCTAGGCACTGAGGCTTTAACCCACAGCGCCACCCGCGTCCCATATTATGACAAAGAGGTATGCAAATATTTTAATCAATCAATCCATTGTCAAATGCATCTGATCATCCCGGCCAACTTTAAACAAAGAGAGTTTGCCAAGCACTAACTTTCTTTTATTGACTGCGTGAACAATGAGCTGTCTTTTTAACTCCAGAATCGCAAAGCACAACGAAACATATATTTCACACGGGAGCACAATTCTGGCTGATGAAATACAACCTCAAGGCCACCTTTCTGTCATCAAGTCAAAACAGCTGCAGATTTGGAAACCGTGTGACTCACAAAACTGGTTTCCAGGGCAATTGTGGATTTGGGTGGGTGGGAGGCCCCTCTAAAAAGCAGCTTTGTCTAATAGAGATTCATTACTTAGTCTCAGATGTGGGGAATAACCCCAGGTAAGCTGTGATTACTATAATAGCAGGCGTTTGCTTATGCGGATGGTTTGCCTGGTGCTTTTGAAGAGCACTAGGGTTTCATTGTTCCAAAGAAGCGCTTCCTTTCCTCCCAACCTCCTGGGTATTGTTGTCCCCATTTCTTTGGCTAATGGAGCTTCAATTATTTCCACGGCTATTACGTGGCAATGAGGTGCCGCCTGCCTTTGCAGTAAGTAGGCTTTTTCAGAGGAAAGTGCCTATTTCATCACAGGCGATGCTTCCTTCCTACCCACCGCACTCCAAGATTTTGGGGATTCAGCACCTATATTTTTTAAAGAAAGCTGAATATGCAGAAATGTGCCTCCTTAGGTAGGGAAGGACACACCTCAAACTCCTCTGTTTAATTTCTGTATGTGCAGGTATGGGACACTTCTCTCTTAAGTGCCTGGCTGGGATGGTGGGGGTCTGCTTCACTGGTAAGGAAAGAATCGTGCTCTGCCAAGGCCCCTTTCTTCATATTCATTAGGGATAAACAGAACATATGAAGATAGAAAGTGTCTGATGGATCAGGCCAATGGCCCGTCTAAGTCCAGCATCCTGTACTCACAATGGCCAAGGAAATGCCTTTGGGAATTCACAAGTGGGACCCAAGCATGAGAGAACTCTCCCCTCCTTTAGTTTCCAACAAAGCCCTTCCCGAGCCTGCAGAGGAGAGGGTGTTGCGGGCAGGACACTCCCACATTCAGGGGGCTTCCCTTGCCCCCGCGAGAGTTGGGGAATCCCTGGGCATGCCTGCAACCCAGCCCGCCAATTGGCGGGCGGGGGAGGCGCGGCCTAGGCTACTTAAGGCCAGGCACGCCTAGGGAACGCCCTCTTTTCCCCTCGCCCAGCAGCTGAGCGGTTTTCCCATCCCACCCACCCTTAGGTTTAGCTAGAATTGACCTTGCTATGGACTCCGGTTGGTCGCCGCAAGGGGCCTGGTAGGAATTTTTCCAAGTTGGCGCACTTCCGGCCTTTTGGTTTTTTCGCCTACCTCGTAGCAATCGTCACAACTTGTGCGGTATTGGCGGTTAGGCATTGGCATGGGGCAAGGGTTACAAGAATGGAGGGGGGGAGGAAGCGCCATCACCTTTCCCCAAGGAGAAGGGGTAGTCCGGTAGAGGACTCCCAGGGGGGCGTTGCCTTGTCCGAAGCCTGGAGAGGTAGGGCCTCCGGCACGCCCCTGAGCAGTGACACCCGTGGGATCCTAGTTGCCGTACTTCAACAGGACTCCCGCGGTTTGTGTTCAACCCTTCCCGGTCACCATGCCGGGTAGTCGATAGAAGCCAATGCCTAAGGCCAATACCTTCAATTCTGTAATCAATAAAGTTGTGGCCTTTTATGCCCATTAACCTTAAACAATGTGTCCGAGTCTTTATTCATATGGGGGAGGAAACTTGCCACGCAACTGAAGTAAAAAATATCCAACCATGGAAGCAGAGCAAAGCCATTGTGGCTAGGTGTCAGGCGGCTGCGACCAACTCCCACAGCCGGTTGCCCAGGAATGTACAAAGACGAGGAAATGTTTCTTACCGTATGCTTTTTATTCAGTGTTTACAGAGAGAGGCTATAGAACCCAGCCTCTTGGATAATGGTGTTGTCCCGAGTAAATCTCCCCCCCCCCATCTCTCCCACTTCCTCATTTGTCACTTCTACGGATGCTGACAAGTGCCCTCTGCCTTTGAGTTCTTTGGGTTGGGGTGTGTCCAAGGGAACGGGGGCAATTCGCAGGCCCCCAGCTGGCTCCAGCCCACCGACCGGCAGCTAGGTGAACTCCGGTCCTTGGAACAGTATCAAAACAGTGCCACACAGCTTCAGCAGCCGTCGGAAGCTGGGCACGCAGTCCAGCAGAGATAAGAACTCTTTGCAACATAAGGGCGGACAGAGGCATATGTAAGCATATTTACAAGCAGTTATTCAGAGTAGATCAGGACAAAGAAAAATATATCTGTTCTCCTTTATGTCCAACAGCAAGAACCAGTGAAGGCGGTGACAGTCCTGTGTGAGTGTCTGGAGGCGGTTGGAGGATGGATGGCGGCAAACAGATTGAGATTGAATCCTGACAAGACAGAAGTACTGTTTCTGGGGGACAGGAGGCGGGCAGGTGTGGGGGATTCCCTGGTCCTGAATGGGGTAACCGTGCCCCTGAAGGACCAGGTGCGCAGCCTGGGGGTCATTTTGGACTCACAGCTGTCCTTGGAGGCATAGGTTAAATCCGTGTCCAGGGCAGCTGTGTACCAGCTCCATCTGGTACGTAGGCTGAGACCCTATCTGCCCGCGGACTGCCTCGCCAGAGTGGTGCATGCTCTGGTTATCTCCTGCTTGGACTACTGCAATGCGCTCTACGTGGGGCTACCTTTGAAGGTGACTCGGAAACTACAACTAATCCAGAATGCAGCAGCCAGACTGGTGACTGGGAACGGCCGCCGAGACCATATAACACCGGTCTTGAAAGACCTACATTGGGTCCCAGTACGTTTCCGAGCACAATTCAAAGTGTTGGTGCTGACCTTTAAAGCCCTAAATGGCCTCGGTCCAGTATACCTGAAGGAGTGTCTCCACCTCCATCGTTCTACCCGGACACTGAGGTCCAGCACTGAGGGCCTTCTGGTGGTTCCCTCACTGCGAGAAGCCAAGTTACAGGGAACCAGGCAGAGGGCCTTCTTGGTAGTGGTGCCCTCCCTGTGGAACGCCCTCCCACCAGATGTCAAGGAGAACAACAACTACCAGACTTTTAGAAGACATCTGAAGGCAGCCCTCTTTAGGGAAGCTTTTAATGTTTGATGTATCATAGTATTTTAATATTCTTTTGGAAGCCGCCCAGAGTGGCTGGGGAAACCCAGCCAGATGGGTGGGGTATAAATAATAAATTATTATTATTATTATTATTATTATTATTATTATTATTATTATTATTATTATCATCATAAGCAAAAGCTATAAGCAATGGAAGTTCCCAGCAGGCTTTCCTGAAAGTAAACAGACATGTGACATACAACAAGTCCACATGCCTGTTCTAAGGGTGGAACGGAACATCTATATCCTAACACTTTGTTCTCCTACTTTCAAGGCTTTCCAGGTTCTAGGGGGGGGGTCTGGAATGCTTTCTAAAGGCCCTGTGTCCATCAGTTGCTGTCCCCTTGGTGTTTCCTCTTCCTCCTCCTCTCCCATTATTTCCCAACTTTTCACCTGCCTCTGCCTCTGAGCTGTGACCTCCCTCAAACCCCTCCGTAATTCTGAAGTGTCTTCCTCTTCTCTGGAAGGGTCAGGCTGGGGAGGCGGTCTCTACCATTCCTCCTCTGCCCAGTCCCTGTCACTAGGAGCCATTGAAAGCCTTCTCCTCCATGAATTGGTCCAATCTTCTTTCAAAGCCATTCAAGTGCGTTGGCATCCCTACTTCCCATTGGAGCGAGTTCCACAGTTTAACTCTGCAATGTGTAAAGAAGGACTTCTAAAATCTGTCCTAATAACTTCCAACATTCAACATCCATGAGTTCTAGTGTTGCGAGAGGAGAAACACTTATCTCTGTCCACTTTCTCCATGCCACCACAATGGGGACTGTTATGCTAGCAGTTCCCAAAGGTGGGCTGTCTGTTGATTTGAAAAGCAGGCCAGGTGTCTGAATGTGGATCCCTGCCCTATGTAATGTCAATGCCGCATACCTGATTGCAATTAATAAAGGCCACATTCACAGCATAAATGCAATGCCTACAATAACACTTTAACAGCTATGTCTTTCCCCTAAAGGATCCTGGGAACCATAATTTGTCACGAGTGTTAGGAGCTGTTAGGAGATCTCTGTTCCTTCCCAGAGCTACAACTCTGAGTGGTTTAGGATTGCCAAATTAGGAATCAATGTCTCTTTCCAGGGAATTCAGGGGAAAACAATAGCTCCCAGGATTTTTTGATGGGGGAAGTGTTTAGAGTTGGATAATAGGGCTTTAAATGTGTGGTGTGACAGACCCTGCAGGTGCCCCTATTTTCCAGGTACAGTCCTGGATTTACAGATGCCGTCCCGGTTTCTGATTTGATCCTGGAATGTCCCACTTTTTCTTAGTAAAGGTAAAGGGACCCCTGACAGTTAAGTCCTGTGGCAAACGATTCTAGGGTTGTAGCGCTCATCTCGCTTTACAGGCCGAGGGAGCCAGCATTTGTCCACTCCACAGACAGTTTTTCTGGGTCATGTGGCCAGCATGACTAAGCCACTTCTGGTGCAATGGAACACCAGCACCAGAGCAGAGCATGGAAACACCGTTTACCTTCCCGCCGGAGTGGTACCTATTAATCTACTTGCACTTTTTGATGTGCTTTTGAACTGCTAGGTTGGCAGGAGCAGGGACCAAGCAACGGGAGCTCACCCGGTTGTGGGGATTCAAACCACCGACCTTTTGATCAGCAAGTCCTAGGCTCTGTGGTTTAGACCACAGCACCACCCGCATCCTCCACTTTTTCTTAAGATGTCCCTAATTTCATCAGAGAAATCTTGGAGCGTGTAAAGCTAGGACTGTCATGTCAGAAGTCTAAATTCTGGCACATTTTGAAATATGGCAACCCTAAGTTGTGCACCTCGTGAGCCAGGGAGATAAGTAACTAAATTACCTTTAGAAGGCATCTGCAGGCAGCCCTGTATAGGGAAGCTTTTTGATGTTTTCTGTTTTATTGTTTTTATATATGTTGGAAGTTGCTCAAAGTGGGTGGGGCAACCCAGACAGGTGGGTAGGATATAAACATTATCATCATCATAATCATCATCGTTTTGAATAGGACATCCCTATTTTTATCAGGGAAATGTTGTAGGTTATGGTGTTAATGTGGCCAATGTTGTAGCCCAGTTTTGAATGATGTATGTCCAGAGATGGAAAGAAGAAACAGTCCAAACTAAGGAAGACTGGCAACAAAAACTGATGGAGTATACAGAAAGGCAAAACTTACCAGAAGATTAAGAAATCAAGACGAGAGATGTTTTAATAATGAATAGGGAAATTTTGTGGATTATTGGAAGAACGATTGTAAACAGCTTACATCGTTAGCAGGATTGATATAAACATGTGCAGTGAGAGTAACTTAAATAGAATATAAAGAAGAATAAGTAAATAGATTGAAATTAGATATGCAGTGGTAAAAAATATAACATAAGTAATGGCAGAAAGGGGGGAAGGGGGTTGATATTAAGTTCTGGTGTTTTAAATTGTTAAAATATTTGTAAAATGAGAAAATGAGAAATAAAATTATTTTAAAAACCAACAAAATTGTAGCCCACTTTAACCTACCCCCTGGACCAATGTGTTTCATTTCTTCCTGCACCAGTGAGGACGCCCCATTGTGCATCACCACAAGGACCTCGAAGCAGTTTAGAAAAGGCAATCGAAAATATTCATTAAGAAAAGCAAGCATTAAAAACAAAACATTAAAATATATAATAGAAGCAGTAATTTCATAAATAACAATACTTACGAAAGGCACTGTTCAAAACGGTATAAACAGATTACACACCTGCTAAAATTACATGCTGAGGTAGACTGGCTTGTTGGAACAAAGAAGGGCTTTGACGGGCACCAGAAACAATACAGCAAAAGTGTCGGCCTAATATCAAAGAGCAGGCAGTTCTAAAGGGCACACTAAAGAGTTGGTTTCTTTCAATGGGATGAACCATCTGCCCATAATACTCGGTAAATGAGTCTGGGTGCCCACAATAGGACACGGGAGCGTTTTTGAAGAACACCAACAAAAGGCAAACATTATTTTCCTGATTAAAGGCTGGCAAACGCCACTCCTGATTCACAATTTTTAAAAACCTTTTTCGCCAGACTCAGTGGCGGTAGATGGGTCCAGGCCTGCCAGCCTCCGCCAGCTTCACCATTGTCGCATTTCCCCTTCCAGTCCCCGAATGTGTGCATGGACAGAAGTCTCAGGTCATGAACAGGTTCCTGCTGGCATTAGCCAACAGAAAGCCCCACTGACTTACAGCTCAAACCCTTAATAAGTTGTTGTTGTTTTTTGTCAGCAGTCTAGCTCATGATAACAAGATGTTGGAAGAACTTGGCAGGTGCTTCTTTGACAAACTGGTTCAATAAAGCAGACATCTTCAACCCTTCCAAAACTTGCTTTTAATCCAAACGTACATTTGGGATCTATTTTTTAATCTTTTACCATATATTTTCATGGTGGCAGTGCTCCTATTGTGACCGTCCTTGGATCATGCTGTGACCCACTGGTGGGTCCTGACTCACCAGTTGAAGGCTACTGGTGCTGATGATACTGAGTTAGATGGATTGAGGGTTTGACTACACGGCAGCTTCCTACACTTAATACAGAGAAACTAGTTGAACCCTAGTGCAATAAGGCATATCCTGTTTTCCAGGACAATAACACACGACAAGGAACTCATAAGTCACTTACTCTCAGCAGCTAGGAATATCCTAACTAGACACTGGAAGGACCTATCAGGAGTGGACACAGGTACCAAAATATATGGGAAACTGCCCTGCTAGAAAATTTAACCAACAAACTTAACCTAAAAGGGGACAAGTGAAGGAGGATGCCTTCACCTCAGTTTGGCACCCCTTTATCACATTTGTTGTTGTTGTTGTTTAGTCGTTTAGTTGTGTCCGACTCTTCGTGACCCCATGGACCAGAGCATGTCAGGCACTCCTGTCTTCCACGGCCTCCCACAGTTTTGTCAAACTCATGCTGGTAGCTTCAAGAACACTGTCCAACCACCTCGTCCTCTGTCATCCCCTTCTCCTTGTGCCCTCAATCTTTCCCAATATCAGGGTCTTTTCCAGGGAGTCTTCTCTTCTCATGAGTTGGCCATACATACATGGCATAATAAGACAATGACCTACCCCCCACAACAGCATATGAATCAATATTGCTAATCTGACCCGACAACCCCACTCCACCCTCACACATACAAACTATACTGCAACCAGCCAAACACAACCAACCAAGCTCTGGAACCTCCAATCTCTGACAATGCCAATAAAAATATAAATATAAATAGGTCCCCCCCCTCTTTTGCCCCCAACCACACAATAACCATGGCCGAATGTAAACGAACTGTGAAAAAGACTTTATGAATTGAGAGTGGAGATGCTATGCGTACTTTTCCGCGTTTAATTGTTTGTTTTGTTCCTAGTCCCTGTGTTAGAAGAAAACAGAGTTGTGGTGGTAGTAGCTGTCAGGGGTTCAGGGACAGAGGCACAGGGGAGGCAGGAGATGGAGAGCGATTGGGAAGAATCCGAGGACAGCGAGGAGGATGACAGCGATCCGAGGGATTCCATGAGCCTCTCCAGTGAATCAGAGGATTCCCAGAAGGGGGCGCCTGTGGTCAAAACAAGGGGAGTCCCAGGGGGGACGCATCAGGGGCAAGGGGCCAGCAGGGAATCCCAAAGCGGTAGCTGGAAATCAGGACCAGCTTCCCCACCAGAGCGTGGCGAGGGGGGGGGGGGAGTTCCAGTGTGTCAGGGGAAGCAGCTCCGTCAGCAGGAATGGAGGGAAGGTCAGAACAAACCATCCTCCCGGAAGGGGAGGGAAGCAGTGAGGGGAGTAATGTAACGATCAGAAGGAAAGTTAGGAGCTGGGCGCACGCGCCAAGTTCAAATGTGCAGGCGCGCGGGGAAACAGAGAGCCCGGATGGGGAGCCAGGTCCTAAAGCCCGCCGGAGGGAGGGGGAGCAATCTGGAGAATCGGCGTCAGAGGAATCCAGGAGGGGCGAAACCCCGGCGGGCAGGAAGACCCTGCGGAAGAGGGGAGAAAGAAAGAGGTGGAGCAGAGCGACGCTCTTAAACTGGTGCAGGGGAGGGACTGACTCAGAGGGGACTTCAGCGATCTAGCGTAACAGACGTGGGGCTGCGCGCCTCGGCTGTGAAGCGGAAAATGAACTGCAATAAACTTTTCTGTATATAAAGAGAAACTGGCGTTGGTCCTTTGTGAGCTGGGACCTGAGGCATCCCTGACAGTAGCTATGAAAGGGAAGTGGTGGTCTAGTTCAGTGATGGAGAACACCTGTGGCCCTCCATCTGTTGTTGGACTACAACCTACCATCATCTCAGCTAGCATGGTCAATACTATGGTGCAACTCCAACTTCTACAACATGTAGAAGACCACAGGTTCCACCCTGCCATAAAGTCTGATGTCTCCACACACAAACACACACCCCTAAGTGGTTGGGGTTGACACAGAAGAGGTCCTAAGAAAAAGTGTGAGTCTAAGAAGCCACTTTGTAGCCTTAGATCCAATAATAACCTCAGAATTGCAGTGTGCTGGAGATTAGACTGGCGCAGACTGCCGCTATCCTTCAAAATCATTAGCAACAACCCTGCAGTTGATTTACATATCATAGAAAACAGCTTTCAGGTTCAAAAGACACTGATGTAGTGACTGCAAGGGATTAATTTAAAGTGTCTGGTGATCCTTGAAGATAAGTCTCCGAGACAGCTGTTTTCTCCTGTCCCCACCATGAAACAAGCTATAGAGAAGATGAATCACAGCCATTAGTTTATTAATCAGCTTTAGACAAACTGTGCCTCGGAGGGTTCTGGACAAACTTGAAGGAAATGTGAGGTGCACGTTCTAAGTCTGGGCTGGCTTTCAGCAAACAAAAAACAAACAAACGTTCTGACACTTTCAAAGGCAGGCAAGCGAAATTAAAAGTTGCTTTTGGGAGTGAGGGAGCATCTCGGGAAGACGACTGCTTCTGACTTGTTGGAAAAGAAGCCTGAGAGTCTGGGAACAGGCAGTTTTCCAAACCAAGGATTGCTGAAATCAGCATTGGTTTGGTGCTCCCTTGATACAATTAAAAGGAAGCAGAAGGGTGTAACAGCAATGTGTTGCTGCCCTATATTAAAACCAGGTGCTGAGAGACAACGCTCAATTGCTGTAATCAGGGAGGAGGAACAATTATAGCAATTTCAGAGAAGCGCGAGGCATGCGGGAAAATTGGAGCCACATGAGCAGAGGGTGTTTCCTACCCGCGAGGCTCCTGAGCTGATGGTATAAGAGCTCTTCCTCCTCCGCTCTTTTCCAGCCCAATCTGCTGAACCTTGTGAAGAATCAGGTAAGGTCTGTTCAAAGGCAAGGGGCTCAGATCTCTGTATAGTAAATGAAACACCAATTGTGGGGTAGGAGTTTTTGCTTTTGCTTAAAGTGCATGTTTGCTGAGAGGAAAAAACCCACTATATTGAGCGTGGCTTACTTGCAGGTAGCAGGGCAAATGTCATGTTAACCTTGTGGCTAAAAGCAGCAGGGCTTGAGGGATCAGCTAAGCCTTCGATCCAGCCATAGTCCCACTGCTCATGAGAGCCGGGGGTGGAAAATAAAAGGGGATGCCTCTTTGCTGTGCTAGTTCCCAGGCTGGTACAGGAAAAGAGGCCTGGATCAGGGCCATTGCTATCACGCGACGGCAGCAGGGTCATTTTGAGATCCCTTGCCATCTTACCTCTAACTCTGAAAGCTATGTTTCAGAAGGTTCCATGGGCTATTGCTGATGGGAATGCCACCAGCCATAGCTTCCACCTGTCTGTCATTTGGGCAGATGTCTTGGGGAAATTCCATAGTGGTGGCTCTCCTGCATTGATGAAGGCTAGCATAGCATAGCAAGGCAAGGCTATGCATAGGGAAACCTAGATGTCATCCAAACAATCCTTCATCACAGCAGGGTTTTTTTTGGGGGGGGTATATCCAATGTGAGTCTTACTGAGAGAAGTCTCATTGAAGTTAAGGAGGATGACTACCTTAGACTCATTAATTTCAATTAGTCTACTCAGAGTAAAAGTCTCATTGGATGCTTACAACCTAGGAGTGGTTTGTGCTGTTATGCCTGGTGTCTGGCTTTCACACACAAAAAGTTTTTTGTATTAAAAAAGGAGTTCAAGTGGCTATTTAGATGCAATAAAATGGGTGTGTAGAAACTGGCTGCCCCAGTTTCAGACCATGGGAAGTCAAAACAAAATTATTACAATTTGGAAGACAATTGGACCTTTTTTATTTTAGTTTTTTTTTATTTTTATTGGATCTGATTTGATATGTTAATTGGATGTTTTTATTGGAAAAATTAATAAACGCATTAAAAAAAGAAAGAAAGAAACTGGCTGCCCCAATATTCTCTCAGTAGCTATGCGGCTAAGTGTTATGGGATATTTATGGTTACATATTTTTAGTTCTCTTTTATGCATGCTAAACTGGGGGTTGCAGGCTTAAAGCAGCATGCCAGATTGATGTGGGGGTGGAGGGTGGCGTGGGGGTAGATGAAACAGCCAAGGGATTTTCAAGGTAACAAAAAGAACAAGATGACTGGTGAAGTGGAATATGCATAGTTCAGTGGTAGAACATCTGCTCTGCATGCAGAAGGTCACAGCCTCTATCCCTGGCAACAACAACAACAACAACAACAACAACAACAACAACAACAACAATAATAATAATAATAATAATAATAATAATTTATATCCCACCTATCAGGCTGGGTTTCCCCAGCCATTCTGGGCGGCTCCTGACAGAATTAAAAGCACAATAAAACATCAGACATTAAAAACTTCCCTAAACAGGGCTGCCTTCAGATGTCTTCTTTTAAAAATCAGATAGATGTTTACCTCCTTGACATCTACTGGGAGCGCATTCCACAGGGCAGGTGCCACTACTGAGAAGGCCCTCTGCCTGGTTCCCTGTAACCTCACTTCTCGCAGGGAGGGAACCGCCAAAAGACCTTCGGAGCTGGACCTCAGTGTCCAGGCTGAATGATGGGGGTGGAGACGCACCTTCAGGTATACTGAAGGTATATCTCTGAGTAAGGCTGAGTAAGGTATATCTCTGAGTAAGACTGGGCGAAATTCCTTATCTTAAACCCTTAGAAACTGCTGCCAGGGTTGATAATACTGAGAAAGGTGGACCAATGGTCTAACTTGGAATAAAGTAGCTACCCATGTTCTGGGGCATTTTTTTCAGCCAGAACTCACTGGAACTCGGTTCTGGCAACTCTCAGGTAGACGTCATTGCCATTCAAAGAGAATAAGGGAGGTGTTCATGGTGAGTTCCCGCACCATTTTTTCTAGAAAAATAGCCCCGCTGTGTTCCGTTTTTATGAGGGTTCTTCAAATTCCTGTCTGTGACTATATGGAATGTGGGGAGGATGTTAGTTTGGTTTCCAATTTATTCCCCACTTCCTGAGACAATACACAAACTGAAATGCAGCCATCCTTTGAAATTTGTTCTCCTCTGAATTTCCAATACAGCTTGCCAACCCTGTCCCAATGTGCTCTAAACTATGTAGATTAGGGAACTGTGTGGATCAAAATACACATATTAGTACAAATAGCATCTTTCAAAAATAAGTATTATTAGGCAAAAATGCAAATGAAAATGTCCATATTAGAAGAAATTTGCATTACAATTCTATTATTTTTTGTGAGGACATGTATATATGATGCAGAAATATGCAGAATATGAGAAACTCCAAGAATCTGAAAGATATAGATTTGTCTATACCTATCTGGGGATTGTGAGTAATAGTCATAGTAATAGTAGTAGTAATGGTAATAGTATTGGTAATAGTAGATGGTAATAGTAGCAGTAACAGTAGTATTGGTAGTGGTAGTAATGGTATTAGTTGTAGCAGTAGTAATAAGAATAAGTAATAGTAGTGGTAAAATAGTAGTAATGATAATAAAAATAGTAAGATGATGAAAATGACAATGAGAATGCAGTTTTTCAGTCAAACTGTTTGTAGTAATGATCAGTTCTCTTCTCCCTGGTGATGGACAAAATTAAGAAGGCCTCTGGTTAAAATTGCCACCCAACTTTATCTAGAAAGAAGAGAGTGGGGGTTGATTTGCTCATACCCAATATAAGAATCCTGAAAGTATCTCTTGTGTAGAAGAGACATTGAGGAAAGGCCATAGCTCAGTGGGGTAGAGTAGGGATGTCCAACAGGTCGATCATGATCTACTGGTCAATCCCCAGGAGGTGTTGGTAGATCAGTCGATCGCGGGCTCCCTTTCCTTTGTGTTGGCAAAAGAGCAACTGGCCCCACCCCCTCACCCCATCCACCATTCATGCATGATCGCTAGAACGGAAGACGGAGTTTTCGCTGTGAGGCTGATCGCTTCCTTAGCGATCTTTTGGTGAGCAACTTTCCCCCTTTCCCCTTTATCAACATTTTTGAATCTCCTCCCTAAAAAAAGATTGCAGTCTCTCGGGAGTTGGACATCCCTGGAGTATAGCATCATCTTTGCATGCAGAAGGTCCCAGGTTCAATCCCTAGGACACCTCCAGAGAAAACCCTGCATAGACCCTGGAAAGCCACTGCCAATCAGATACCAATGGGAAGCACGCGGGCAGGACCTGGGTGCAACACTCCACATATGCCATTTCCAGAAACTGGTATTCAGAGGCATGCTTCCAAAACAGTGTTGGTGAAACATAGCCATCATAGCTAGAGGCCAATGCTTTAGGTTAGGCCTGTCCAACCGGTCGATCACGATCTACAGGTTGATTGTGGGCTGTCCCTGGTCATTCCTGGTTGAGCTCCAGTGATTGCCCAATCACCCCTCCCAAAAAAACCTCAACAACTTTGGTCATCCTCCCCCCAAAAAACTCAACAACTCTGGTCGATCCAATGGGTAGATCACTGCCAGTTTATTCATAGTGGGAGCAGGTCGCAGTCTCTTGGAAGTTGAACACCCCTGCTTTAGGTTAATTGCTTCATTATTTGTGATATGTGTCTTTCCCCACTTCATTTTAGATTTGCCTCCCACCACATAGCCATGGTTTTCCCCGGGGAGCTTTGTGGCTACAACGTCTCCTGCAGCACAAGCCTCCCCTCAACAACGCTCCTATTGCAACCACCAGCTATTGTGGCTGAAACAAAGCTGACGGACCTAGAGATCCTCATCCCAGAGCCCCCGCCTTGTGAAATCCCAGAATGTGGCTTCGATCCATGCCACTTGCCTCCATGGTACTGCCACCTGCCTCCTGAGCCACCCATCATTTTTGCCACCTTCTCCACTTGCCTTCATGAAGCATAAGTGTGGCTTGCCGGCGGCCATCTTGCAATAGGCCCGTTTCAGGCAGGAGGCGCTGCGGACAGGAAGTAGGGGCTGCATTAGGAACGGGAGTCTGGAGCAATGCTCCACACATTGGGGCCACACTTGTTATTGGCGCCTGTCCTTAAAGGTTCAGGATCGGCAGCCATCATCCATTTTGTATATCCATGTAGTAGAAGTTTGAAAACAACAACAATAATAATCACAGGTGCTGTGAATTACAGTTTTAGCCCGAGTCTTTCTTTTTGGAGTGGGGCAATTCAGGTGACTATGTCCAGAGCATTCCAGAAGACGCAGGTTGAGAGGTGGGAGGAGGTGGAGGAAGAGGTGGAAGAGGAGTTAGTAGGCCTAAAATAGCATCAAGGGAACCTTTGGTCCTTCAGACACTGTTGAGCATCATCAATGGTTGGGGATGATTGGAGCTGTACTTCATCCTATTTGCTGGATCCTATGTTCCCGTTCCCTGGCCTAAACCATACTTCAAGGGTGGCTGACCAGGGATCATTCAGATATTGCAAAACTACAACTCCAGTCAACCCCAGCCAGTATTGCCAGTGGTCAAGGGAAACTGTAGTTCATCAGCCTCTCAAGGGCCACAGGTTCCCATACCTGTCATAAGTCTGCCCGCAGTTAAAGCTTTCTTTGTTGGCCATCAGATTGCTTCCTAAACTGCTGGTACCAGAGGCACATTTCCCCCTCCCATTTAAATATCAGTCTTACATCGTCCAGGTATTTCCTTTCCGAGTGTGAGTAAAGGGGAGAACTATATGTCATTGGAGTTGCCCACCCAAATGTAATGGCAATGCCTCTTTGGAGGGTATTGTTGAGCCTCTGTGTCATTAGGCACACCTAATGCAGATTTGTACATTCCTTGAGCCAGATACCTTTCTTCTTATGCTATGTAGAGTGCTGTGTACATGGAAGGTGAAATAAATAATATTATGAAACAAAAGCATCTGGTTCATCAGAGGTATGTTGGAAGCGGAGAACACCAGCAGAGAGTACCATGAAGAACATTAGCAGGCATACACTTCGCAATAATTCACTGCAATCCTAAACCTGCATACTCAGAAGTAAGATGCACTAAGCGTGCACACACCGGTTTCTTTTGTGGGCCACAAAGTTACGGAACACTGTTTGGATATTAATACAGTAAATGTCAACATTTTAGCGAAGGAGACAAGATGGAGGAGGACCACGTGGGGAGGACCAACCATAACTTATGTCATGCAAAGATACTTGCAAAGTCCATCTGATGACATCATTAAAGGCATTTGAAAATGTTCTTTGGCTTTGTTGCTTAGACAATAAAATGCATTGTACAAAAATATACGTAGTACTTACTCCACCTAATTAGATTCCACCCTATGATTTAGAACGTGGATGGGGAACCTGATGTTGTTGGACTCAAATTGCCATCAGTCCCGGCCAGTATGGCCAATGGTCAGGGATGATGGGATATGTAATCCCGCAATATCCAGAGGGCCGTAAATTCCCCACACCTGTCCTAGTCCAATAATGTCCCAACCAATCAGGGATCATACATTAAAAGCACTCACAGAGGGCTAGGGAGCCCATGTCTATTCAGATGTTGTTGGAGTCCCAGCTACCACCAGACCCAGTGGTCAGCAGAGCCAATGGTCAAAAGTTGTAGCTTGGTAACATCTGGAGGACCATAGATTCCCCATTCCTGGTGTAGATAATACTTACCTAGATAGAAAAATGGGCTAATTCTAGATAAGTAAGTGGGCATGTTTCTCTGTGCACGTTGCAGACTCCAATTCCCATTATCCCCAGCCAACATGGCCCAGTGGTGGATGTTGTCCATTGGGATTGGTTGGGTGGTAATCAGGGAAAGCCAATGACAGACAAAGCCAACTTATTCTAATTTTGTCTCTTTCCTTCTCCCTGATGGGTTCTATAAGGGCAACATTGAGGCCAAGGAGGAGGGGTAGGAAGCTAACAGTCTGGACTATCTTCTTGGCTGGTTATAAGCAAGAAGTCAGGAAGGTGGGTGAAGGCTAAAGGCAGACTGAGATTGGTAGGACAGTGCCCCCACTTTCCCTAACAGAGCAGTTTCCACTGGTGTGGCCAATGGCCAGGGATCACTGGAGTCATAGTTCAAAATCTGGATTTGTGGAAGTTCCTCATCTATGGCTTAAGAGGTAGCAACAGAAATGTGATAGAAATCAAATACCAAGGAAACATACAATTAAATCCCACACCATCAATTTTATGTGAGTACTAATGAGGTGCTATTGCAACTATCTCCCATAATCATTACATTCCCCACAAACATGACATTTTAATTATGGGCTATTTCAAATTTTCAAAATACCAGTCCATTACTTCCTCACACTGTCTATGGCCAACAACAAAAAAGTAAAAGTAAACAAAAACCACAGTTCATTTGCCAATAAACACAACTATTTTTTACAGTTCAATCCTGCACATGTCTACACAGAAGTAAGTCATATTGTGTTGACTGGGAATCCTAAGAATCATGGTTCAAGGTCAACCAGAGAGCTTCATGGCTGAGCATGACTAGGCACAAGGGGGAATATTAAAATACAGAGCTGCCCTTGAACAAAGTGAAAGTGTGACTTGAAATCTGAAAGTTCCTCCTCAGTGGGATTTGAGGAAACACCTAAAGACTGGCTGCAAAAACCCAGACATGTTTCTCAGAGAGTTACACAGGGCCCAATTCCCTTCATTTGGTGGTGGGAAACCTGTGGCACCTCCAGACATTGGACTCCCGCAACACCCCATCAGCTTCATCTGTCAGTGTGGCCCATCTACAGGTATGCTGGGAGTTGAGTTCATAATCACTGGGAATGCCAGTTTCCCCTTATACCTGCCCTAGAAGAAAGATGTCTCATAGAAGAAGTATGGACCACTGAAATCCTCTTGGACTAGTCTATGGCTCTTAGTTGTGATGAATATATATTACTTTCAAAGACAGTACATCTCTGAATACTTACAGCTGTGGAACAGCTTCCCATTGGGATATCAAATGCCACTGGAGAGAAGGACAGCCCTCATCACTTGTTTGTGGGCTTCCTAGAATCATCTGATTGGCCACTGTGAGAACAGGATTTTGGATGGTGGTCTGCATTTGTTTTGCACAGAAGCCCCCTCAGAATAAAGGTACTTAAAATTATACAATGAGGTTCAAAATGGAACAGATCTTTATTGCCATGTAGTGTAACTCAGAGAGCTCTTCTGAGGGGAAATGCAAAAGTTGAAGCTGAAAATGGTCCATTCGAGTTGATGTTCCATCCTGAATGACATGCAATTTTCTGTTGGAGCACCGTCATCTGCTACCAGATGGCTAGGTCGGGATAGCATGGGGATGAGGGACCAACTCCCTTCTCTTGCGGGGGCCCAATTAGTGCCATTGCCTTCCGTTAAGAGTTTGGGTGTAATCCTTGACGCCTCCCTTTCCATGGAGGCACAAGTCACAGCAACAGCCAAGGCGACATTTTTCCACCTTCGCCGCATCAAGCAGTTGGTCCCTTACCTTTCCCGCCCCGACCTGGCCACAGTGATCCATGCGACGGTCATCTCCAGGCTTGACTACTGTAATTCGCTCTACGCGGGGCTGCCCTTGAAGCTGTCCCAGAAACTCCAGCGGGTACAGAATGCTGCAGCAAGGCTCCTCACGGGGTCTCTGCCATGGGAGCATATTCATCCAGTGCTTTTCAAGCTGCACTGGCTCCCGGTGGAGTACAGGGTCAGATTTAAGGTGCTGCTTTTGACCTTTAAAGCCCTTCACGGCCTAGGACCCTCGTACCTACGGGACCGCCTCGCCTGGTATGCCCCACGGAGAGCCTCAAGGTCCATAAATAACAACACCCTAGTAGTCCCAGGCCCTAAGGAATTTAGATTGGCTTCAACCAGAGCCAGGGCCTTTTCAGCACTGGCCCCAACTTGGTGGAACGCTCTGTCTCATGAGACCAGGGCCCTGCAGGATCTGATTTCTTTCCGCAGGGCCTGTAAGACAGAGTTGTTCCGCCTGGCCTTTGGATTGGAGCCAATTTGATTCCCACCCCCTTTTCTTTTTTCTTTTCCTTCTCCTGCAATGAGGCTACATTTTAATATTTTAATGTTCCATTATTTTAATGTTGTATTTTATTTTTGTTTTCAAGTTGTAATCATTCATCTTGTTTTTATTATTGCTTGTAAGCCGCTCTGAGCCCGGCCTTGGCTGGGGAGGGCGGGGTATAAATAAAAAATTATTATTATTATTATTATTATTATTATTATTATTATTATTATTATTACCAGACTTCTGACATATTAATATTTATTTACTTACTTCTGCATTTATGTTCTACTCTTCCTCCAAGGAGCTCAAGATGGCACACTTGGTGTTCTCCTGCTCCCTCCACTGTATCCTCACAGCTTCCCTGTGAGGTAGGTTAGGTTGAGAGACTGTGACCTGCCTAAGGTCATCCACTGAGCATTTTGGCTGAGAGAAGATTAGAACCCTCAACTCTATCAGAATTCTAATCACTATACTACAATGACTTGCAAAGCAAGTCCTCAGTTGACTAACTCAATAAGTAGGCCAGGTGGGGAAAAGACGTAGAATCATCATGAATCATCACTATTTGGCACCTGGGTGTAATGGGAATTGGGGTTGCTTGTGAGTAAACTGCAAACTGCTCCAAGCTGGTCGTATAGCTAAACCTTTCCCTGGTTTGACAGCCCTTACAACGCGACTGTCTTAGTCACTGGCAGAATCCGTGAGTGGGCGTCTCCTAAACTTCCTCCAACATAGAAATTCTTTGACGCCAAGTCTCCTCCTAGATTCTCTGCGCGGAAGCCTTCTGCGCAGTGTGGGCGTGCCAAGCGGAGGTCCTGTGCTCTCTCCGCTGATTTCACTGGAAGAGTCTCGGAGCCTCCCCTCCGCAGTACTCTCAGCCTCCCCTTTCTCCCTGGTGTCCCCTGGATTTCCTTCTCCAGCGGAAGCTCTCTCTCTCTCCTTGCTAGTTCCCTCCCCTGAATCATTGGAGCGTCTTACCTCTCCTCTTGCCTCTGATGGCAGTTCCCTGACACTGGGCATAAGAGGTTTCCACGACTGCTAAACAAAAACAAACTGCTACAAAAGTCATGTGCCACCCCCCACTCTCTGCAAGATTCTTGGGGGTTCCAGGGTCTGTGTTCCTTTGGAGAATTGATATACATTGGTACCTTGGTTCTCAAACTTAATTTGTTCCGGAAGTCCGTTCCAAAACCAAAGCGTTCCAAAACCAAGGTGTTTTTTCTCATAGAAAGTAATGCAGAATGGATTAATCCGTTCCAGACTTTTAAAAACAACCCTGAAAACAGCAATTCAATATGAATTTTACTATCTAATGAGACCACTGATCCATAAAATGAAAGCAATAAATAATGTACTGCAGTCACATAATCAGTCAATCGGTAGCTGAACTGGGTTCCACACAGCCACAAAAAAAGCCAACAAAACACAAGATAAATAGCAAAAGCAGAGACCTCAGCATAACATTCAAAACAGAAGTGTGGCACTCAAATCAGAAGCGTAACAATCAAAACGGAGCACGCTCGGCTTCCAAAAAAAAGTTCGCAAACCAGAACATTTACTTCCGGGTTTGCAGTGTTTGGGTTCTAAGTTGTTTGAGTATCATGGTGTTTGAGAACCAAGGTACCACTGTATGGCAGAGACTCTCATAGTTTAAGAAATATGGTTTATTCACCTATTTACACCTTCAGTCTGCATGGTGTCCAGATCTTACAGCATGGTCATTTCAAGAGAGACTTGTCCTCCACTGTAGTGCAGCCCTGCAATCCAAGACATCTCTCCCAGTCAACCATCAGCCATCCCACCCTTTTCTCTTCCTCCCAGATCACCTTGCTAAAAACTCTCCTTTCCTCACCCCCAGTTACCCTGGCAAGCTTCCAACCCCCCAGTCTCTGTTCACACCTCAGGCCAAGGGGAAGGAGTTTTCTTGCATTGCCAATGGCTCTCGGTGGCCCTGTATTGTTTCTTAATGGCCCTAGCTTGGCCAGGTCGTTTTGCATAGGCTAGCCAGGAAATTCTTGTGCAGCTGGTATTTCTCCCATCTCATCCCAAATAATAAAATCCTACCATTTATTAAATTCTAGGGCTTAGGTGGATCCCCCCAAATCTATTACAAAACAAATAAAAGGTATTCCAACAGACCATAGCAGAGCAAGGTTGAGGAGAAGGAGGGCCATTCAGTCAACTCTTCTGAGGAACCAGCTCCATCAGGCCCCTCCTTCTACCATCACCTAGCAGCATCTATCCCATGATGCTGCTGTAGAGGAAGCAGGACTGAAGAGTGAAGTAAGCCTACTCCAATAACTTACCTGAGAAACCAGCTCCACCAGACTTGTTCCACTATCAGCTGTCACCTAACGGTTGCAATTCCATCAGGCTTCAGCAGAGGGAGAAGGGAGGGAGAGAAGGAAAGCCCAGTGCAAAGACACCATCAATATTATCACCTAGAGCAATCTAACAATCAGTTCCTCTTTCCAAGGAACTCTGGGAATCATAGCTACAGCCTCCATAATTCTTTGTGGAGGTTCTACACAGCCCTTGTGACTAGTAGGCATTGATAGCTTTCTTATCCACCATGAAATGTCTAATCCTCTTTTAAAGCTGTCCAGATTGGTACCTGTTGCTACCTCTTGTGGGAGCAAATTGAACCACGTTTTTCTCATGTTGAAATTAATGGAGTCTTGTTCATAAATTTCAGTGGGTCTACTCTGAGCCTTATGAGGAATGGTTGAAGGTTCTGGGTATATTTAGCAAGGAAAAGAGGAGACTGAGAGGAAATATGGCTTCAAGTTACAAGAAAGGAGATTCTGACTAAACGTCAGGAATAACTTTATGGCGGTAAGAGTTGTTCCAAAGTAGAACAGACTCCCTTGAAAGGTAGTGGACTTTCCTTCTTTGGAGGTTTTAAAGCAGAGCTTTGATGGCCATCTGTCATAGATACTATAGTTGGGATTCCTGCATTGCAGGGGTTGAACTTGATTACTTTTAGGATTTCTTCCAACTCTACAATTCTATGACTAAAATGTAGTTTAACAAAGGTAAAGGACCCCTGACAGTTAAGTCCAGTCATGAACGACTCTGGTGTTGCAACGCTCATCTCGCTTTACTGGCTGAGGGAGCCGACGTTTGTCCGCAGACAGCTTCCGGGTGATGTGGCCAGCATGACTAAGCCGCTTCTGGCAAACCAGAGCAGCGCACGGAAACGCCGTTTACCTTCCCGCCGGAGCGGTACCTACTTGCACTTTGTCGTGCTTTCGAACTGCTATGTTGGCAGGAGCAGGGACTGAGCAATGGGAGCTCAGCCCATCATGGGGATTCGAACTGCCGACCTTCCGATCAGCAAGCCTAGGCTCAGTGGTTTAGACCACAGCGTCACCTGCGTCCCAAAGTGTAGTTTAATGCCACCCATAATTTGAAAAGATTCTGAGTGAAGAAGTACCTTCATTGGATGACCCTGAGTTATAGCATTAAGAAAGAAGCAGAAAAAACCTGCCTACCTATTGTCTCCACCCCGTGGCCTTTAGCTCTAGACATGTCTAATGTGTTTATTTTGGGTGTGTGTAAGCAATCCTTGTTTCTCACCTGCCCTACTCCAGGTGATTCCACTCAAACTGTAGGCCATTCAAAGGGGAAATTTGACCCAGTCAGATATGCTGAGATTTAGGACTCTGTCTGCACTTCCTCTTGTCCCGAGCCTAGAAAGCATGGGTCTGAGCTTTTCTCCATATGCCCCATGCTTTTGAGGCATGGGCCCAAGTGATTCTGCCTTTACCCCACTGCTTTTCCCCAGTAAACTCACACTTTAGCACTAAATCGGAACATACAGCCTGTCAGCTTCGCCTTTGAGCCAACAACTGGGCTCAACGTCTTCAGCCCCGACTGGGAAAGCACTTCCAGAGACCTTCCACTGCAGGGAAGCAGGTCTAAGTGCAATGGACTCACAGCTTTGAGCTGTGAGCACCAAAGTCAGCAGAGCACAGCAGAGTATGAACTACACAAACGACGGCTCTGAAGCATAACTTCTTTATTCTTTTACAGCTACTGCAAACTAAAATAAACTAAAGACTAACGACTATCGGAGGCTACTGTACTGCATGAGTGTTACAGTTGCTTAAGCAGTCATCTTATCTCTACACAGATAACACTCAGACTTTTTAGCAGAGTCAGGCTGGAGCGGAAGAAGCCCGATGAGCAGATTCCGCCCCCTCCTTTCTGAAAACATTGTCAGTAGATTCTTGCAGTGGGAGGGGTGAAATATCCACACAGCCATCTGCGGAAAACCTGATTGATGTTTGTCTCGCACTAAATCACTGGTTTTCCAGGGTGAAAGTGGTAAGGCAAATGGAAATGTGGAAGATCCTCAACTTGCCTAAGGGCAAGAGATGATATACCAGTTATGGGGATCCATCTTCAAAGGGCCAGTTTTTAGTCTGGTTAACCTTCTGGGGGCCACATGTCAGAGGTGCGCAGGACCAGAGAGAAAAATGGGTGGAACAACAAATGTAAATTTTACATTTATATTTTAGATCCTTTTTACACACACACACTGCACTCACTGTCCTCTCTATCTCCCATCCAGACCAGAAAGTAGTATTATCAGAATTCCATGCAGGACAAAACACTCAAGGAGATTGCAAAGAGGAGTTGGTGAGGATGAGGTCTGGAAGGAAGTGTGGGAGTTTTTGTTTCTCTAGAATGCATCTCAGAAAATTGGAATCATAAAGGTATCTAAGTATCAGGTGACAGAGACAGATAACTAGGGATGGTTGATGGATGCATGATCTGTGTGGCCCAAAAAGGTTTGGGTTTTTTTCAAAATAAGAAGCAAACACAACATTTCTTTTTCTTTCAAATGCAGAAGCTTTAATGGAGTGCGTGAAAACATTTGCCTGGTGAGCAAATGTCAAAGGGAAAAAAAATAAAATATTTTACTCTGAAAGCAAAGGAATCCAAAGGCAGACATGGGTTTAACAGGACAGTTGAGGCATCAATAAAACTTGGGCGTCCTTCAGAATAGTTAAACATACAGAAAACCAAAGAAGGAAATAACATTTCATGTCATTGCAATTCCCATTTGGATTACATTAATCAAGGTCAAGAGAAAACGTCTAAGCAGCAGATCTACAATCTAGCATAGAGATGGACACAAGCACCAGGAATGCTGAGCAGCCACAGATCCAGTTGACAGTGCTGTGAATTGAGGGGGCTCAGCAGTGATGACACCCAGGCCCATCATATCATCATCAGCCATGAATCCATATTGTAATTTTTCAGGTACCATTTTTTAAAATTATATCCTCTTCCTGTGACTTTGAGCTTAACAGGGAGAACCGCACACCTTGCCAACGGACACTCGGCGGGAAGGTTGGCACAGACCCAAGCGGCCGTATGAGCTTCCGCCGGAGCCCCCACCGCAGGCGGTGTATCCCCCCACTCTAACTGGCTCGCAAGTGGCGACAAGGACTGCTCCTGGGATTACCACACTTGCGGGAGGCGGCTGGATGACTACTTCACATGGTGGTAACTGATTGATGCAGCCAACATTGGCTCCTGATGTTATGCCGAGGCTACTCGATGACACTCCGCCCCCGTAGGATGACAAGCCCCCACAAGGTGAACACAGTGAGCCCAGACCACTGACCGGGTAGCTGACACAAGATGGGGCACAGGATGAGACGCAGCAGGGCTGGCAAGACATCTTGGAGTGATGGAGCTGGGTCTGAAATGACAAGTGACAGGCAAGAGTTAGTGGAAGAAATCAGCTGAGGAAGGGGATGCTGAAGTCCGCCATTGGAGACTTGTGCAACAATGAGGGATGTTGAAGCAGAGGGGAGAGGCCATGGTAAAAGGGAAATTACAGAGGCTAGTGCTTTGTGGAAGAGCTGGTACCTGCCTTTGTGGATGAGATGCCCTATATTAGGAGTGACCCACATGGTGTCCTCTAGATGTTGTTGGCATGGAACTCCCACCAGCCCCAGCTAATGTTGCCAAAGTTTCAGAATGATCTGAGTTGAAGTCCACGATGTTTAGTGGACACTGCATTGGGTACCTCTGCTCATGACTCTCATTAGGTACCTCTTACAAAAGACACCTTACAAATTGCATAGAATGATGCAATATCTAAGGTATGTAGGGTGCAGGAAAGAAAAAAAAGGTGACCACAGCAAATAATCAAATAATAAAGAGGGACAGGCCATAGCTCAATGGTAGAGCATCTTCCTTGCACAAAGGAGTTCACAAGTTCAATCCCTGGCATGTCCTGGTAGGGCTGGGAGTGTCTCCTGCCTGAAAGCCTGGAGAGTTAGTGTCCATCCCTTTTCACAGTGCTGACTAAGATGGACCAAAATCCTAAATCAGTTGAAGGCAGCTTCCTAATCACTAGAAAGAAAGACCTACAAATGGTGTGGGAGTGCCATTGTGGGAAAATTAAAAAGGATATCCACCTGCCCTGTGTCACAGTCAAGAAAGGAATTTGGGGCAGAGGTTCAAAGCCCCCTCAGTTGTATTAGTGTACTGAGTGAATGGGTGTCCCCTGCCTAAAATGTAGGTTTGGCTTCCTGAATTTTGAAACTAAATAATACATGGTAGCATCTTAAAGGGCTATTCAGTCCAGAGTCTAAAATCATCTAACTGGTTCATTTGGATGCTCCTGCACAGCAGGCCTGAATGTTAAGTCCATCAACAGAATGCACATTTCTCAGGGCCTCCCCAAACCTGGAGTTTGCCATGGTGGACATGTCAGATTATTGCACAGGAACATCAGAGGCTGCTTCAACTGAGTTAGACCCATAATCTATCTCAGAGTTTCTCAAACCTGGGTATCCAGATGTTTTTGGACTGCAACTCCCATCATCCCTAGCTAGCAGGACTTGATGGAAAGTGTAGTCCAAAACAGGGTTTCCACGTATCCGGAATTTCCCTGACATAGCCATTATTCAGCCCTTGTAAACAGTATCTGGGCGATTTTAATTAAAAATAGCTCCAAAACTCATGTTTTGTTTTCTTTTCGAAAGAAAAGCTCAACAGCTTTGCCAAAAAAGCAGCTCAACAGCTTTTCTGTCCATATTTTCACTTTTTAAACTATGGCAACCTTAATCCAAAAGCAGATGGAAACCTGAGTTTGGGAAACCCTGGTCTATCTAGTTTAAGATTATCCACACTGAGTGGCAGCGGCTCTCAAAGTTTTTGGAAAGGGTGGCACAAAATAGAGGGGGAAACAAGAGCAGTTAGAGCAGACTTACCTAGTCGCTGAAGCGTCAGGAGGGGTTGAAAGGTGCTAGTGAAAGACTGAAGAGTTGTCATAGCTTTTATACTGTTGTGTGTGGATCAAACCAGCTGTATCGGATATCCTTCTTTTGCCCAAGGGAAGATTTTAGCTAATTTGACTTTAGTCACGAATGTCCACCCATGCCTTATGGCAGCTAATCTGATGAATATGTTTAAACCTGCAGTCCTCTTTCATTTGAGAAAATTACAGGCCTCAATGGGGCTATCTACTACTTCCTACAAAACTGGGTTGCCTCTTCCACCATGCATTTCTGGAGGTTAACGTCCTCAGTGTCCAGGTCCCTTGAGCAACATCTTGCTATCCAGGGTCAACAACTTGTGGGCAGGGATGCCAGCTTGAATAAAATATTATGGGGGGCATAATAAAATACAGTCACACCTTGGGATAAATACGCTTCAGGTTGAGCGCTTTCAGGTTGCACTCTGTGGCGACCAGGAAGTAACGGAGCGCGTTACTTCTGAGTTTCATCGCTCGCGCATGCACAGACGGTCAAAATGACGTCATGCGCATGCGCGGAAGCTGCAAAACGCGACCTGCACAGACGCGCTGTCGCATCTTGTGTTATGTTCAGGATGCAAACGGGGCTCCGGAACGGATCCCGTTCGTATCCCAAGGTACCACTGTATTATGGGAATCGTAACTGTGCGTATAAGGTCTACAAAGCTTTGAGATTGAAGGATTTAAGTTAGTCCCACCACCGCTGCTGCCACCACCCTCCTGCACCTTACATTTACTGCATCATCATACCACATGAAACAATCATGGCTTCCCCCAAAGGATCCTGGGAGCCTCAGTTTCTTAAACATGCTGAGTGTTGCTAGGAGATTCCCATACCCTCCAACATTTCTCCAACGAAAACAGGGACACCCCATTCCATAATGATAATCTGACTATTTATACGTCACACATCTTACTGGGTTGCCACAGCTACTCTGGACTGCTTCCAACATACATAAAAACATAATGAAACATTAAGCATTAAAAAAAAAACCCTTCCCTATACAGGATTGCCTTCAGACAGCTCGTAGGTCGGATAACTCCATACCCCCCAACATTTCTCCAATGAAAAATACGGACATCATAAGGAAAAGTGGGACATTCTGGGATCCATCAGAAACAGGGACAGCTTCTCTAAAACAGGGTCATCCCTGGAAAATAGGGACACTTGGAGGGTCTGGATTCCCTTATACCCCTCCCAGGCCTACAATCTCCAGAGTTCACTGGCAAGAGGGATTGCTTGTTAAACTACTCTGGTAATTTGTAGCTCTGGGAGGGGCACAGGGTCTCCTAATTACTCTCATCATCTTTAACAAACTGCAGCTCCCAGAATTCTTTGGGGGGAGCCATGACTGTTTAAAGTGGCGTCCAAGTATGGTAAACATTTGGTGTGGATGTCACCTCAAGATATAATAGGTTCCTCTGTTCATATTGATGCTCTGTAGGGATGCGGGTGATGCTGTGGTCTAAAGCACTGAGCCTCTGCCGAATCAACCCTGGTGATCAATGGGGCGACAGATGTCGCAGTCAGATCGCCCTTTATACAAAGATGTATAAAACAGAACAAAAGATTTGCTGGAGATGTAAAGAAAAGGAAGGGACCTTTTACCATATGTGGTGGGAATGTAAAATTGTAAAAAAATTATTGGGAAATGATTTATAACGAATTGGAAAAAAAATGTTTAAAATAACATTTGTAAAGAAACCAAAAGCTTTTCTGTTGGGTGTTTTAGGACAAGATGTGAAGAAAGAAATGAGAACACTGTTTATGTATGTGACAACAGCAGCAAGAATTTTAATAGCACAAAACTGGAAGACGGGAGAAATACCATCCAAAGAACAATGGCATGAAAAGTTGACGGAATATGCAGAATTAGCAAAATTGACAGGCAAACTGTGTGACTTTTGAAAAGAATGGGAACCTTTTGTAACATATTTGCAGAAGCAATGTAAAAGTATGGATTCTTTGGCAGGATTTAAATAAACATATATAATGTAATTAGAGAGAACAAGAAAGATAACAATGTGATAATATACTACTATATATAAGCAGCAGAATGAAGCAAGTGCTTTAACAAACCGGAAACGGAAATGGAGGGAAACCAAGGGGGAGAGGACCCCTGACCATTAGGTCCATTCATGGCCGACTCTGGGGTTGCGGCGCTCATCTCGCTTTATTGGCCGAGGGAGCTGGCGTACACATTCCGGGTCATGTGGCCAGTATGACTAAGCCGCTTCTGGTGAACCAGAACAGTGCACGGAAATGCCGTTTACCTTCCCGCCAGAGCGGTACCTATTTATCTACTTGCACTTCATGCTTTCAAACTGCTAGGTTAGCAGGAGCAGGGACCGAGCAACGGGAGCTCACCCCGCCGCGGGGATTCGAACCGCCGACCTTCCAATTGGCAAGTCCTAGGCTCTGTGGTTTAACCCACAGCACCACCCCCGAAGGGGGAGAGGAGAATTTACAAAATGATTGTTTGGTTAAGTTGAATGTTTGATATATGTATGAAAACTAATAAAAACTGATTTTTTTAAAAAACAAAAACCACTGAGCCTCTTGGGCTTGCTGATCGGAAGGTCGCGGTTCGAATCCCCGCAATGGAGTAAGCTCCCGTTGCTCTTTCCCAGCTCCTGCCAACCTAGCTGTTCCAAAGCACACCAGTGCAAGTTGATAAATAGGTACCACTGCGGCGGGAAGGTAGAAGGCGTTTCCATGCACTCTGGTTTCCATCATGGTGTCCCGTTGAGCCAGAAGCGGTTTAGTCATGCTGGCCAAATGACCTGACCAGCTGTCTGTGGACAAACGCCAGCTCCCTTGACCTGAAAGCAAGATGAGCGCCGCAACCCCATAGTTGCCTGTGACTGGACATAACTGTTCAGGGGTCCTTTACCTTTACCTTTTTTTTACCTATTGATGCTCTGCCTCTCCTGCCCACCCCTGAGATTTTTTTTCTCTCCATCCTGTATGGAATGAAGGACCCCAATACAGAGGTGAACCATGGAGCCCTAATGACGAAGCCTGTCTTACACAGATAACTATAACACAAACACAAAAACCAGCTGCCTCTTGGTTGCTTTGATCTAAGCCTCTGAGAGAAGGAATGCCTTTGGCTATCTATAAGTGGATGGCACTGAGCACGGGGTGCTACTTACATTCTATTACTACAATTTTAATCACCACCGTGGCAGGATAACTGAAAGGTGTGGTTTCATAATAAAACTCTTCTCAAGCATATATTTTTTTTATGTAATGAGGCTTACACCTGCCAACAAGAAAGGATTAATTAATAAACTTAAATTACCAGGACCAGGTGCTAATGTTTATTTTGTTTCGGCCAAATATTGTAAAGGAACTACAGTGGCAAAGATGCTTTTGGCTTCTGGGTGTGGTACTGATCTTAGCCGGACCACCTGTTCTTAGTTCTAAAGCAACAAGGGAGAAATCCAAAGGAATCTGAGCTTCCCAGAAGCTGCCACTCCTAGAAGACACTCCTACAAATTTTACAGGATTTTTTTAGTCAGCAAACCATATTAGAAATCTTAGGGAAGGATGTTCTTGCACGAATAAGATACAGAAAGGAAATTAGGAATAGGATGGTCCCCCAACCCCTGACCATTTCTTCCCCCTGCCCCTAAAAAAAGTTTAACTTTCTTTTAAATTCAAAATGTATGTGGGATATTATAAATATTTTTTCAATCTGTGGATGCGGGTGGCGCTGTGGTCTAAACCACTGAGCCTCTTGGGCTTTCTGATCAGAAGGTTGGCGGCTCGAATCCCCGCAACAGAGTGAGCTCCTGTTGCCCTGTCCCAGCTCCTGCCAACCATTCCCCTATGAGATATATTTGTTGGAAGTTGGTGAGATTTTATTGATTATAAATTGGTGGGAAGAGCACATTTGTGGATTTTGTAGCAAAGCAGTGTTCTGCCTTCTTGGAATTGAATGCAAATAACAGATACATGATCAACATATTTTAAAATGACTTGAATAAAGGAATGATGCCACAGAAGACAGAATTAGGATTCAAGGTGACCTTGACAGGATTGAGAACTGGGTCAAAACTAAGCAAATAAATTTTGACACGGACAGATGTAAGCTTCAACAAATAAACAGGAATAACTAGATACACAAATGTAAGATAGGGGACACCTGGCTTACTAGTCATAGATGTGAAAAGGATCTAGGAGTCTTAATAGACCACCAGATTAACAAAAGTCAAGAGTGTGATGCAGAAGCAAATAAGCTAATGCTATTCTAGGCTGCATCAACAGAAGTCTAGCATTGAGATTATTCCTTTACACTTGTTTGCCTTGATTAGCATTTTCTATTTGCAGACCATTCATGCAGTTTGGAGTTAGCCATGGTCATTGATTTCAATAGGTCTCCTCTGATTCTGAGTCTACTTCTTGTTCTCAGTCTGTCTCAGGAGATAATGGAAGAGTGCGTCTTTGGGGGTGAAGTCAAACCATTGTAGAGTTACAGTGCCTTCTGTGACTGTAGGAACCAATATGGGAGATACATGTTTTTTGGCAGCTGGGGCAGATGAAGGCGTTTGATTGTGCTGATGCTTGTGTACCATGGTGTTTTTTTTCTTTCTGCGCTTCTCCAGCTGGTCATTCCTCCTCCAAGTACACACTGAATCAAGCAGACATTGGCAGATCAGCGGTTTATAAGTTAGATATAACTCACTGGATGCATTTTTTTTTAATGGGTGCAAATTTAGTTCCCATTGTCCTCATAAAGGAGAATGGAAGCTAAGGGGCTTCCGGTGTGTTATGGGTTCAGGAAACATAGACAATGAACACAAACCACCACCTTAAACAACAACAACAACAAATTAATGAAAGACACATCAGTGTTGATCTGACTGGAGTAGAATTAGCTACATCCAAGGTCTATAATATCTGAAATGAGAGGTTGCAAGAGGTTATAATATAGTTACCCTATAATAATATGAGGAGACCCTATAATATGCTTGCAGCCTTAGAAAATAACATAGGCCAATGTAGCTTTGATATGTGCAGCAAAGGTGATACTCAGCTGTGATTCAGACGTGACTTCCTTTTTCTAAGAAACTGTATAAAAGCACATGGCACAGGACACTGATCTCATCAGACTCAAGAACCTTCTCTCTGTCTTCTGCTACTGCTCTTGGTAAGTACTTTTCATTCATTCTAATTCTGTATGTGTGGGTGAAATAATGAAATCGCTAGCCACGATGGCTATTCTCTGCTCCCGTGGTTGGAAGCTGAATGCTTCTGAATGCCAGTCGCTGGAATCCTCAGGAGGGGAGAGATGCTCTCCTCCTCTGGTTCTGCTTTTGGGTTTTCCTGAAGATGCATCTATCTAGTTGGTGATTGTGAGAACAGGGTGTTGGGCCATTTGCTGACCCAGCAGGTTTTTCTTATGTTCCTAAATATCAGATTTTGGGTCAAGTGGTGTGAGCCACATCCTAGTAAGGGGTGGAGGAATCTGTTCATTTTGGTTTCCTCTCAGATTCTCTCTCTCTCACTCTCTCTCTCTCTCTCTCTCTCTCCCTGACCTTCCCAATAACTTTAGTTCCTCACAGTTTCATACAACTGGCCTGACCTAGCAGGCCTCTCTTAATAATAATAATAATAATAATAAATTTTATTTATATCCCGCCCTCCCCAGCCGAAGCCGGGCTCAGGGCGGCTAACAACAATAAAACAGTATAAAAGTATAACATAAACAACACTCTAAAATCATTCATTGTAAAATTAATTAATTCAGGCCACTGGCAACCATTGGGCCAGAGCTCCGCGAAGATTGCCGAGGGAGGGAGTCAGGCTGTGCCCTGGCCAAAGGCCTGGCGGAACAACTCTGTCTTGCAGGCCCTGCGGAAAGATGTCAAGTCCCGCAGGGCCCTGGTCTCTTGTGACAGAGTGTTCCACCAGATCGGAGCCACAGCCGAAAAAGCCCTGGCTCTAGTTGAGGCCAGCCTAACTTCTCTGTGGCCTGGGACCTTCAAGATGTTTTTATTTGAAAACCGTAAGTTTCTCTGTGGGGCATACCAGGAGAGGCGGTCCCGTAGGTACGAGGGTCCTAGGCCGTATAGGGCTTTAAAGGTTAAAACCAGCACCTTAAATCTGATCCTGTACTCCACCGGGAGCCAGTGCAGCTGGTGTAGCACCGGATGAATGTCCTTCCGTTTTTTGTTTCAGAATGTAAAAATTAGGTAATATTGCATTTATATGCAAACTGAAACATATTTCTTTCTCCATCCCGCGCTGAGAGTAGTTCTGGTTCTGCATACCCTCCAAAATTTCTTCTATGAAAATAGGGACATCCAGTGCTTTCTTTCTGGAAAAATAGGTGCCAGGACTCATCATGAAGTTGTTACAGTAAGTGTCACAATTTTTAACGAGAGAGATAAATAGAGAGAGAGAGAGAGAGAGAGAGAGAGAGAGAGAGAGAGAGAGAGAGAGGTGCCAGTACTATGTACCCTTGAGTATCCTTGGCCGGGGGGGGAGCACTGGGGACATCTATTACCATAATAGTAATAATTTTACTATCTAAATCCTACTTGTCTGACTGGGTTGCCCCAGCCCCTCTAGAAGGATACAAATATATACAGAAGCATAATAAAACATTAAACATTTTAAGAAAACGTCCCCATACAGGGATGCCTTCAGATGCCTTTGTCTTGGGGGCTAATACAACTCCCTAGCCTCCAACATTTCTCAGATGAAAATAGGGACATCCTAAGGAAAAGCAGGACATCAGAAACAAGGATGGTTTCTGTACATCCGGGACTGTCTCTGGAAAATAGGGACTCCTGCATGGTCTGCACATGTTTGCAGGCTACTTGCCCCAAAACAGGAAGAGGAAAAGGTATGGTTGACTCGCATCCATAAAGGTGGGTACCAGCTCTTGGTCCATCTTGGTCAGCACTGTGAAAAGGGATGGACACTAACTCTCCAGGTTTTCAGACAGGAGACTCTCCCAGCCCTACCAGGACATGTCAGGGATTGAACTTATGACCTCCTTTGTGCAAGGAAGATGCTCTACCACTGAGCTATGGCCTGTCCCTCTTTATTATCTGATTATTTGCTGTGGTCACCTTTTTTTTCCTTCCTGCACCCTACATACCTTAGATATTGCATCATTCTGTGCCATTTGTAAAGTGTCTTTTGTAAGAGATACCTAATGAGAGTCAAGAGCAGAGGCACCCAATGCAGTGTCCACTAAACATCGTGGACTTCAACTCAGATCATTCTGAGACTTTGGCTGGGGCTGGTGGGAGTTGCATGCCAACAACATCTAGAGGACACCATGTGGGTCACTTGTAATATAGAGCATCTCAGCCACAAAGGCAGGTACCAGCTCTTCCACAAAGCACAAGCCTCTGTAATTTCCCTTTTACCATGGCCTCTCCCCTCTGCTTCAACATCCCTCATTGTTGCACAAGTCTCCAATGGCGGACTTCAGCATCCCCTTCCTCAGCTGA
The DNA here is from genome assembly GCF_965112155.1 of Podarcis liolepis. Lineage (NCBI taxonomy): Eukaryota > Metazoa > Chordata > Lepidosauria > Squamata > Lacertidae > Podarcis > Podarcis liolepis. The sequence continues at coordinate 7,362,133 of NC_139566.1, forward strand.
TTTCTTCCACTAACTCTTGCCTGTCACTTGTCATTTCAGACCCAGCTCCATCACTCCAAGATGTCTTGCCAGCCCTGCTGCGTCTCATCCTGTGCCCCATCTTGTGTCAGCTACCCGGTCAGTGGTCTGGGCTCACTGTGTTCACCTTGTGGGGGCTTGTCATCCTACGGAGGCGGAGTGTCATCGAGTAGCCTTGGTATAACATCTGGAGCCAATGTTGGTTGCATCAATCAGTTACCACCATGTGAAGTAGTCATCCAGCCGCCCCCCGCGTGTGTGTTAATCCCAGGAGCAGTCCTTACCGCCACTTGCGAGCCAGTTAGAGTGGGGGGATACACCGCCTGTGGCGGGGGCTCCGGCGGAAGCTCATACGGCCGCTTGGGTCTGTGCCAACCCCGTGGAATTGCCAAGGTGTGCGGTTCTCCCTGTTAAGATCAAAGTCAATCTCCACAACAACAGAAGAATTTGGAAAAGAAAATGGTACCTGGAAACTCCTAATACGCCTTCATGGCTGCTGCTGATGTCATAGGCCTGGGTGTCATCACTGCTGAGCCCCCTCAATCCACAACTCTGACAACTGGATCTGTGGTTGCTCAGCATTCCTGATGCTTGTGTCCATCTCTGTGCTAGATTGTAGATATGCTGCTTTGACTTCTCAGCTTTTCCTCCTGTGCTTTTACTTAACTCAAAGTACAAAACAAAAAACTGCAAAGACATTAAGTAATATCTCCTTCTTTGGTTCTCTGTATGTTCAACTATTCTGTAGGATGCCCAAGTTTTTTGATGCCTCAACTGTCCTGCTGAACTCATGCCAATCGCTTTGTGCTGTTATCTTTCAGAGTAAAATATTTTTGTTCTCTTTGACATTTGCTCACCAGGCAAGTGTTTTCACACGCTGCTTTTTTCATTCATTAAAGCTTACCTACCTGCATTTGAAAGAGGAAAAAACCCTGTTGTGTTTGCTTCTCATTGGGTTTTGGGGAGGAGGACCTTTTTTTGGACCGCACTGAATATCCATCTCATTCAGTAGCTGATGGATGCCCCAGAGAAACTGCTGGGCAAGGTGTTTGACCATCACCCATCCCTATCTGTGTCTGTAACCTGACACTTAGATGTATGCTTCTCTATGTATGTGTAGCTTCTAATTTTCTTAGATATAGTATAGGGGAAAGAAATTCAGGTGTAATGATCAAACATGACCCTCTGGACTTCTCTTTGTGGCCCATGAGACTCTTCCCATGTCATACAGGCTCCCAAACCTAGCCCCTCATCAGCTGTGCTTTGTAGGCTCCTTGGGTGATTAGGCCTGTGTGGGGTGTTCCATTAATTCTGACGATACAACTTACTTGCCAGCCTAGGAGAGATAAAGAATGCTACATATATAGTATGTGTAATACTAGTCTAAAAGGGAAACGTAAAAATTATAATAGCATCATAGAATTGCAGAGTAGAAAGGGATTCTAAGGACCATCTAGTTCAACCGCCTGGAACGCAAGAAGTTTCAGCTGTCCAATACGGGGAGTGAACCTCCAACCTTTCTGTTATCAGCACCATTCTCTAACCAACTGAGCTATTCAGGCATTGTGACTGGGGACGATGGAAGTTGTAGCTCTGCATTATCCAGAGGGCCAAAGGCTCCACACATCTGTTACACAACGCTCCTCATTTTATATTATGTTGTATCCTTAGAGTATGAAGTTAGACAGAGAAGTGGTACCACAGATGCTCCAAATATATTTAGGAGGAATTAAGGCTGCAGAAGGGACATGGGTGCAGAAGGGACTAGGGCTTGCCAATTGGAAGGTCGGCGGTTCGAATCCCCGTGATGGGGTGAGCTCCCATTGCTCGGTCCCTGCTCCTGCCAACCTAGCAGCTTGAAAGCACGTCAAAGTGCAAGTAGATAAATAGGTACCGCTCCAGTGGGAAGGTAAACAGTGTTTTTGTGCGCCGCTCTGATTTTGCCAGAAGTGGCTTAGTCATGCTGGCCACATGACCCAGAAAAACGGTCTGCGGACAAACGCCAGCTCCCTCAGCCAGTAAAGTGAGATGAGTGCGACAAACCCAGAGTCGTCCAGACTGGACTTAACTGTCAGGAGTCCTTTACCTTTTTAACCTTTTAAGACTGCAGACTGTCCTGTTCCCAGCAGGAGGTGCTGAATAATAATAATAATAATAATAATAATAATAATAATAATAATAATAATAATTTATTATTTATACCCCGCCCATCTGGCTGGGTTTCCCCAGACACTCTGGGCGGCTTCCAACTGAATATTAAAAACAGTACAGCTTCAAACATTAAAAACTTCCCTAAAGAGGGCTGCCTTCAGATGCCTTTTAAAAGTAAAATAGTTGTCTATTGCCTTGACATCTGGTGGGAGGGTGTTCCACAGGGCAGGCGCCACTACCGAGAAGGCCCTCTGCCTGGTTCCCTGTAACCTTACTTCTCGCAATGAGGGAACCGCCAGAAGGCCCTCGGTGCTGGATCTCAGTGTCCGGGCTGAACGATGGGGGTGGAGACGCTCCTTCAGGTATACTGGACCAAGGCTATTTAGGGCTTTAAAGGTCAGCACCAACACTTTGAATTGTGCTCGGAAACGTACTGGGAGCCAATGCAGATCTCTCAGAACCGGTGTTATGTGGTCCCGGTGGCCACTCCCAGTCACCAGTCTAGCTGCCGCATTCTGGATTAATTGCAGTTTCCGGGTCACCTTCAAAGGTAGCCCCACGTAGAGCGCGTTGTAGTAGTCCAAGCGGGAGATAACTAAAAGCATGCACCACTCTGGCAAGACAGTCTGCGGGCAGGTAGGGTCTTAGCCTGCGTACCAGGTGGAGCTGGTAGACAGCTGCCCTGGACACAGAATTAACCTGTGCCTCCATGGACAGCTGTGAGTCCAAAATGACTCCCAGGCTGCGCACCTGTTCCTTCAGGGGCACAGTTACCCCATTGAAGACCAGGGAATCCCCCACACCTGCCCGCCCCCTGTCCCCCAAAAACAGTACTTCTGTCTTGTCGGGATTCAACCTCAATCCGTTAGCCGCCATCCATCCTCCAACAGCCTCCAGGCACTCACACAGGACCTTCACCGCCTTCACTGGTTCTGATTTAAAGGAGAGGTAGAGCTGGGTGTCATCTGCATACTGATGAACACCCAGCCCAAACCCCCTGATGATCTCTCCCAGCGGCTTCATATAGATATTAAAAAGCATGGGGGAGAGGACGGAACCCTGAGGCACCCCACAAGTGAGAGCCCAGGGGTCTGAACATTCATCCCCCACCACCACTTTCTGGACACGGCCCAGGAGAAAGGAGCGGAACCACCGTATAACAGTGCCCCCAGCTCCTCTAGACGGTCCAGAAGGATGTTATGGTCGATGGTATCAAAGGCCGCTGAGAGATCCAGCAGAACTAGGAAACAGCTCTCACCTTTGTCCCTAGCTCGCCGGAGATCATCAACCAGTGCGCCCAAGGCAGTTTCAGTCCCATGGTGAGGCCTGAATCCCGATTGGAAGGGATCCAAATGGTCCGCATCCTCCAGGCATGCTTGGAGTTGTCTGGCAACCACCCGCTCAATCACCTTGCTCAAGAATGGTAAATTTGAGACTGGGCGATAGTTGGCCAAATTGGCTGGGTTTAAAGATGTTTTTTAAGAAGCGGTTTAATGACCGCCTCTTTCAGCGGGTCTGGGAAGGCTCCCTCACAGAGGGAAGCATTCACCACCCCGCAGAGCCCATCGCCCAGCCCTTCCCGGCTCGCTTTTATCAGCCAGGATGGGCAAGGATCAAGGAGACAGGTGGTCGGTTTCACTTGTCCAAGCAGCCTGTCCACATCCTCGGAGGTAACAGATTGGAATTTATCCCATGTAACAGGACTAGACAAAACTCTAGCACTCTCCCACCCTGGCCCTGCTCCCACGGTGGAGTCTACCTCCTTCTGAATCTGAGCGACTTTATCTGCAAAAAACTTTGCAAAAGCATTACAGGAGATCTTGGGGTCCCTATCTATTCCGATAGATTGCGAACCACCTGAAAAAGTCTCCTGCTGCTGTTTTCTGCAGATGCAATGGAGGCGGTGAAGAAGGCCCTCTTCGCCGTCGCCATTGCCACTTGGTAGGCTCGACGTTGAGCTCTAGCCCGTGTCCGGTCTGATTCAGAATGAGTTTTCCGCCACCGGCGCTCTAGCCGTCTCAACGATTGTTTCATCACCCTCAGCTCCGGGGAAAACCACGGGGCTGTCCAGGCTCCATGCAATCGAAGAGGGCGCTTCAGAGCCAGACAGTCAATAGCCCTGGTTAACTCCGTATTCCAGCGGGCCACCAGGGAATCAGCTGAAAGGCCATCAACTTGGGATAAAACATCCCCTACCACTCTCTGGAAGCCAATTGGATCCATTAAGTGGCGGGGGCGGACCATCCGAATCGGTCCCACCTCCCTGCAGAGGGGAAGGGACGTGGAGAAGTCCAGTTGCACCAGGAAGTGATCTGACCATGGCACTTCTTTTGTTTTGCTTTTAGTTAATGTCAGATCACCAACATCCGTAGAGGTAAACACCAAGTCTAAGGCATGTCCGCGGCTATGAGTTGGGCCAAACTTATTCAGGGACAGCCCCATGGAGGCCATGCTTTCCACGAAGTCCCGAGCGGCCCCTTGTAAGGTCGTGTCGGCATGGATGTTAAAATCCCCCTGAAATGCAGAACATGAGCCCAGGCTGTGATTTGAACCAAGGCGAACTCTCAATGGAGTATAGTTGTCTGCAGGCAACCAAGCCCAACAGGCTAGGCAGTTGATCAGCAAATGTCTCTTTCTCTTTTTCTCATGTGCAGCCATAAGACCATGGGTAGGCAAACTAAGGCCGGGGGCCGGATCCAGCCCAATCATCTTCTAAATCTGGCAAATGGATGGTCCGGGAATCAGCATGTTTTTACATGAGTAGATTGTGTCCTTTTATTTAAAATGCATCTCTGGGTTATTTGTGGGGCATAGGAATTTGTTCATTATTATTTTTCAAAATATAATCCGGCCCCCCACAAGGTCTGAGGGATAGTGGAGCGGCCCCCTGCTGAAAAAGTTTGCTGACCCTTGCATAAGACCAAGAAGGGAGGGATGACTCAAGATGGTTGATATACTGAACTGCCCAGTAGAAAGAACTATCAGTTCATGACCCACTTCTAGTAGAGCACTAATAATATCTGCATCATTGCCATTACAGTGGTGCCCCACAAGACGAATGCCTCGCAAGATGAAAAACTTGCTAGACGAAAGGGTTTTGGATTTTTTGAGTCGTTCCGCAAGACGGATTTCCCTATGGGCTTGTTTGCAAGACGAAACGTCTTGCGAGTTCTTGCGAGTTTATTTCCTTTTTCTTAAAGCCGCTAAGCCGTTAATAGCCGCTAAGCCGTTAATAGCCGCTAAGCCGCTAAGCCGCGAATAGCCGTGCTTCGCAAGACAAAAAAAACGCAAGACGAAGAGACTCGCGGAACGGATTAATTTTGTCTTGCGAGGCACCACTGTAGTGAAAACCTCAGATGGGAGTTATTTGAGGAAATGGTTTGTTGTGGTTTCCCTATCAGTTGCCCCCTCATAAACTAAATTCCATTTGGAACCTTCTGGAAATGGGCATCAATCTCATAGCAGCCTTATCCAGTCCTTCTCTTGATTCTTTCTGTACAGTGTTCTCTCTTGCTTCCTCTTCTTTTGCAGGTTAACCTTTTCTCCACAGGTACGCGGGCGCTGCTATGTCAAGGTCATTGTTGAAAGGAATTCTCCTGCATTGGCAGGTATGCCTTTCCCGTAGCAAAACGTCACAACTTTGGTGGTTTCAGGCCTTGGCCAGAATCCTTTACTCTATCTTCCCTAAATGGGGGTGGGTGGGTGTAGCGGTGACTCACGCCCCCCCATCTCTTTGCTGCGGCGATACCAGGGTTCCCTGTTAAAGGGGTTGTTTTGAGGGGAGGCTTTGGCCGTACACCTAGAGGCTGGTACGCAGAGGCAGGGGGCAATTCCACCCCACCCCCCGTGGCTGAAAATAGGACTAGGCCACGTTTTGTGGCCTAGTAGGACCCGCGCCGCCCTCCTGGGCAGCACGGCCCCTGAGGAGGCTGCTAGGTCGGCCTACCAGCCTTTTGTGATGGCCAGCGGTGATGTGGACCCCAGCTGCGCCACAGCCACGGGCTGCTTGCATTTGGCCGGCGGGGGGGGCATCGCTCCCCCCCCCACCGCCTGCCCGGTGCCCCTTCCTACCGAGGCAGGTGGAGCTCCAGCGGTGGGGGGGCGGAGTTGCCCCCGTAGGCCTGCTTGTCTGTTGAGGCTTCTTGTTGAGGTTTGTTGAAGCTGCTGCTGCCGACCCAAGCGGGATGCACAGGCCCCATCTAGGCAGCAGGCACTGCCTGCTTACCTTTGCAGCTGGGGGGGGGATTGCTTCCAACCACTGGTGTTGCTGGCCCAAATGGGTGACGTGGGCCTCAGCTGGCCCTCTAGGATGGCCTGCTTGTTTTGCTATCCGCTGGCGGCCACATGGTGACCTTTTTGAACTGAATCACACTGGGGAGAGGGTGCCCCACCGGGTTGCCTACCAGCTTCAACCCACTTCAGTTTTTCCTTATTGGGGCGGGAGTTAATTCAGCCTCCCCCCCCCCCCGCTCCCCCAAGTTGGTATTCAGGATGTGTGCTAACTCTTTCTATCTTTTGCGGGCATACACAGAGGAGCTCATTGCTGAGAGCAATTCTTCCCAGTCCAGTGAGGACGATGTGCAGGAATTACTGCATCAGAACCTGCAGCGTCGCCTGGCTAGGGCTAAGGAGCGCTTAGATAAGTCTAAGTTCCCTCATTGACGCTCTCGCGAGGGTAGGCGTAGGCATAGGTCACCTGTTTCAAGTTCATCAGACAGCTCCTCCAGCCCTGATTTGCACAGAACACGTAACAGGAAGAAGAGGTCTTGCAGATCGAGGAAGCATGGGCGTAAGTGCAAGAGGGACTCTTCAGATTCTACGGCTCTTTCAGGTACGTGTGATTCCTCCTGTGGCGAGTCAGAAGAACGGTGCAAAGGGTACTGGGTTACTACCCACAAGGCCCCTGGCCTGCCTAGTTGGATTTGGGAACGTTGCACCCGGCACCATCGCCGTGCCTTTGGGGCCAAAGAGCCATGTGGGGAGGATGGGCTTGATGCAAAAGGGAAGGTGCAGTCGTCAAACTTCAAGACCACAGATCAGCCTCCCGGCATCCGGCTTAAAAAGAATATACGCAATCGCATTCTAAATGGGGAATTTGTGGACTTGTTTGCCCTGCTCTCCCCGGCTTATTCTTGTAGTTCCAAGTTTAAGCCTGAATCGCATGGCAAGAAGGACAAGGCAGTGGATATTGATAGAACTTTTGACAATTGGCTAACTGCTTTCACCTCTTACATGGGATTGGTTGCCGCTGCTTACCCCGATAGGGCTTGGCACTTGGCTAACTATCTGGGCAATATCTTAAAAGCAAAAAAAATGGCAGGGGACTCAGCGGCTTTGGCTTACGATGAGCTGTTCCGTGAGAGGGCTGCTGAAGAACCCACGGCCCATTGGGACATCAAGGACAATAATCTTTGGTCTGAAGTAGTGGCCCCAAACTTCCAAAAAAGGGCTTTTGGGGAGAAGTCAGTTAAACCCCCCTCCAAAGTGCAAAGGGTGGCTATATCAACATGTTGGGAGTTTAATAGTGGGTTGCCCCCTTTTCTAGGCCTTGGCAAGGTAGCCTTTAGTCTAACATCAAGTTGGGGGGATGCATTCATGCTCCCACCCCATGCGGCGGCGCTTGCAGGGCCCGTTAAAGGGCAGAACCGGGAGTCCCTGGCCCTAGAGTGGCAGCATGTAGGTCAAACTCCCAGGACGAGGTTGGTGGAAGGGCAGGCTGTGTAAGTTTACGCTTTGCAGTCCCCTCTCACTGGGCCTCAACTGCCTGCATATGCTCAGCCAGGCGGACTGAGAAGTTTACCTGCCAAGGCGTGTGCAAAGTTTCCCACTTCTGAAGATCAATAACGTTGTGGCCAATTTGAACCCATACTCTGATCTCCTGTGTTATCATTTGGGGAAAGGGGGAGGCACCATAGACAGGGTTTAGCGCGTGTGCCCGAAAACAGAGAGAGCACCCCTTGATACCCTTGACCCAAGAACGGTGCACTCCTATCTGGGATGGCCATCATCTTTCGCCAAGAATGCAGCTTCAGGGTGTGTGTGGATATTTTCACCCCTCCCATTGCGAGAATCTCCTGATATGATGTTTTCAGAAAGGAGGGGGAGGAAACTGCTCTTCGCTTCTTCCTCTCCTGCCTCACTCTGTGTTATCTATGTAACAATCTATGTAACAATCTATGATTGTTATCTATGTAGAGATTAGATGGCTGAGTGACAGCTGTAACACTCATTCAAGCCAGTAGCACTTCAGTTTTAGCTTGCAGTAGCTATTAGAAATGAAAGAAGTTATGCTTCACAGCTTTCTTCCGTCTTGTTTATACTCTGTTGAGTTTGGTGCTCACAACTCACAGTTGTGGGTCCAGTTCACTTAGATTTGTTATCTATGTAGAGATTAGACGGCTGAGTGAGAGCTGTAACAGTCATTCAAGCCAGTAGCGCTTCAGATTTACTCCAGTCACCTAGCCCAGTTGGGGCAGATCCAGTTGTTGAGCCCAGTCATTGGCATCGGCTCAAAGGCGTACTGACAGGGGGGGGGTGTACTTGGACCGTTGAGGGAGGGAGGGGACACTTGCCTAGCTAGCCAGATCAGCCGAATCAACCCTGGTGATCAATGGGGCAATGGATTTTGCAGCCAGATCCCCTCACCTCCAAATAAATAAAATCTTTTTTTTATAAGATATTTATTAAGCTTTTTTCCAAGAAAGACATAAATTTGCAAAACAGAGAAAATAAGAACAAAGAATTGCAATGTTAAAGAAAAAACATACAAAATATAAAAAGCTAAAAAAATACAAATAGAAAATAGATACAAAATACAAAAAAGACCAAATAGCTAATAAGAAAAAAATTAAAAAAACAAATCCAGTTTTCAATATTTATAGACTCATTTGCTTATTTTCTTGACTTCCTCACACCTCCCCTTTTTGTATTCCCATTTATATAATCGATTCAGCAAATCCTTACCTTCTTTCATTTATCTTAACTTTTGATCCTAACCTATTATAACAATATACTTTCATCCATTATCAATCCGTATTTACATATTCTTATTACTTTTATTGCCAATACCACTTATTTTCAATCCAACATCATTTTAACATTCATTAATTTTACAGTATTTCTGCAGGTAGTCTTTTAATTTCTTCCAATCTTCTTCCACCAACTCTTCTCCCAGGTCTCGGACTCTGCCAGTCATTTCCGTCAATTCCATGTAGTCTATCACCTTGGTCTGCCACTCTTCCAATTCTTGTGTCTTCCAATACTTTGCAATCAGTATCCTTGCTGCTGTTGTCGCGCACATAAAAAAGTTTCTATCCTTCTTTAACACCAATTGGCCGACTATGCCCAAGAGAAAGGTCTCTGGTTTCTTCAGAAAGGAATATTTAAATACCTTTTTCATTTCATTATAGATCATCTCCCAAAAAGCCTTGATCTTTGGGCACGTCCACCAAAGGTGAAAGAATGTACCTTCAGTTTCCTTACACTTCCAACATTTGTTATCGGGCAAGTGATAGATTTTTGCAAGCTTGACTGGTGTCATGTACCACCTGTATATCATTTTCATAATATTCTCTCTTAAGGCATTACATGCCGTGAATTTCTACCTGTGGTCCACAACTGTTCCCAGTCAGCAAACATAATGTTATGTCCAACATCCTGTGCCCATTTAATCATAGCAGATTTAACCGTTTCATCCTGAGTGTTCCATTTTAACAGCAAGTTATACATTCTTGATAGTATCTTAGTTTTGGGTTCTAACAATTCTATTTCCAACTTTGATTTTTCCACCTGGAAACCAATTTTTTTGTCCAAATTATATACCTCTCTTATTTGATAGTAATGAAGCCAGTCTCACACTTTACTTTTAATTTCTCAAAACTCTGCAATTTCAGTTTGTCTCCTTCTTGCTCCAAAATTTCCCAATATTTTGGCCACTTGGCCTCCATATTGGACTTTTTCTGAGCCTTAGCCTCCATTGGTGACAACCACCTTGGGGTTTTATTTTCAAATAAGTCTTTGTATCTTATCCAGACATTAAACAACGCTTTCCTGACAATATGGTTTTTAAATGCCTTATGTGCTTTAACTTTGTCATACCACAGATATGCATGCCACCCAAAAACATTATTAAAGCCTTCTAAGTCCAAAATGTCTGTGTTCTCAAGAAGCAGCCATTCTTTCAGCCAGCAAAGTGCTGCTGATTCATAGCAAAGTTTAATGTCTGGCATGGCAAATCCACCTCTTTCCTTTGCATCAGTTAGTATTTTAAATTTTATTCTGGGCTGCTTGCCCTGCCAGACAAATCTAGAGATATCTTTCTGCCACTTCTTGAAACAGTCCATTTTGTCCAAAATTTGTAATGATTGAAACAAAAACAACATTCTTGGCAATACATTCATCTTTATCGCAGCAATTCGTCCCAACAAGGAAAGCTTCAAATTTGACCATATTTCTAAATCCTTTTTCACTTCTGACCAACATTTTTCATAGTTGTCTTTAAATAAATTCCCATTTTTAGCTGTCATGTTAATTCCCAGGTATTTCACTTTCTTTACCACTGTTAAACCTGTCTCTTTCTGAAACTTCTCTTTCTCAATCGGTGTTAAATTTTTCTCAAGAACTTTAGTTTTTAACTTATATAACTTAAATCCTGCCACATGACCAAATTCTTGAATTAGTTCTAATACTCTTTTAGTACTAGATTCTGGCTCCTCTAAGGTCAATACTAAGTCATCTGCAAAAGCTTTCAATTTATATTGTTTAGCTCCGACCTTTATGCCTTTGATCAAATGGTCCCTTCTAATCATGTTTAACAAAACCTCCAGGACCGAAATAAAGAGCAATGGGGAAATTGGGCAGCCTTGTCGTGTCCCTTTCTCTATCTTAAATTCCTCTGTCACCACATTGTTGACTACTAGTTTCTCCTTTTGTTCTGAATAAATTGCACTTATGCCATTTTCAAATCCTTGACCAACCCCCATCCCCTGAAGATTTTTCTTCATAAAACTCCAAGAAATATTATCAAAGGCTTTCTCCGCATCCACGAAAATTAAAACTGCTTTAGTGTTAATGTCCACATGTAACTTCTCCAAAATGTTAATTATATTCCTCGTATTGTCAGACAAATGTCTGCCTGGGAGAAAGCCAGCTTGGTCCTTGTGTATCTCCTCCACTAATACTTTTTTAAAATCTTTTAGCCAAAATGTCAGCAAATATTTTGTAATCCACATTAAGCAGGGATAAAGGGTCGGTAATTCTTGAGTTGTGTCTTTTCAGACTCAGTTTTCGGTATAAGTGTAATATATGCTTCTTTCCACGACTCTGGCGCTTCCCCCCCCCTCCAGAATTTCATTATAAACCTCCTTTAGTGGTTGAATTATCCCATCCTTCAAAGTTCTATAATATTTTGAGGTTAAACCACCCGGCCCTGGAGATTTGCCCAACTGCATATTCTGAATGGCACCTTCTACCTCCTGTTCTGTAATTTTGTAGTTCAACATTATCTTATTTTCTTGAGAGATTTTTTGTAATCCATTTAATTTCAAAAAATTGGTGTATGTCAAATTCTTTCTGAGGCCCTCTTGATCTCTGAACAAGGTGTCATTCATCCTCCATCTGAAGGAACCTATTGGTGTTAGTTTCATCTCCAGTTTCATGGCATTATGGTCGGAGCACGTTTTTGGGCAGATTTCTACTTTTCGGATCTTAGGTGCCAGACTTCTAGTTATCCAGATTTGGTCAATTCTTGTCCATGTCATTTTAGCTTCAGAAAAGAAGGTTCCCTCTCTTCCCAAGGGATTCCTGGTTCTCCAAGTGTCAATCAAGTCCATATTGTCAGTCAGTTCAAAAAAGGATTTTGATAGTCTGCCATCTTTGGAAACTACCTGTCTCTGCGACTTGTCCATGTTTGTAGATACCACTCCATTCATATCTCCCATCAAAATAATGTTATAATCCATATAGTATAACAAAGTCTCGTGCAACTTCTTAAAGAATTCAGATTTCCCATCATTCGGTGCATATACTCCTACTATCAAAAAATTTTCTCCTTGTGTTTGAATTTCAATTGCTACAAATCTTCCTTGATAATCTTTTAAGACAAATTTCGGTGTTAGACTCTCTTTTGCATAAATAACAACTCCTCGCTTTTTAACCTTGTCTGATGAAATAAACTCCTGGCCCAATTTTTTATTGACCAATATTTTCCTGTGTAACCTTATCACATGTGTTTCCTGTAAACAAATCAAGTCCAATTGTTCTTTTTTCAATAAATGAAACACTTTCTTCCTCTTCTCTGGGGAATTCAGTCCATGAATGTTCCAGCTTAATAGTTGCAGAGACATGTTGTATTTAGATCGCCACTCCTCCAACTGCTCCAAGTAACTCCTCTTTTTCTGACGGTAGTATCACTTTCTCTAACTTGTCCAGTCCCAAAGGTAGTGGTGCTTTGTCTAGTATTCTTGGTCTTAGGGCTCTTAGCTCCTCTTCACTTTCTTTTTGCAAGTCTTCTCCGTAATCTCTCAGAAATTTTTCTTTATCCTCCACTGATCTTATTTTAAATTTTTTGGGGAAATTCCCACCTAAAAATGATTCTATTTCCTTTCAGCAGGGTCACCAAGTCTCCATAATTCGACCTCAGGTCCAAAAGATATTTCGGGATGTCCTTAAATATCTCCACTCTTGATTCGTTTATTTTCAAGGTATTCTGGAAGTGCAGACCCAATATTTTATCTCTTTCCTCTTTTGATCGAAGGGTAATCAAACAGTCTCTCACCCTGTTCTTTCTCCCTCCTCTTCCAAGTCTAAAAGCACTTACTATCTTGAAATCTTGCTTATCATCCAGTTTCCAAGAGTCTGCAAATTCCTGTGTTAGAAAGTCACTTAAACTGTCTTTCTCGAGTTCAGGCACCGCTCTAATCCACAAATTGGTCTGCTTCTCCTTCAGTTCAATCATAGACAAAATCGACTGGTGGGTCCCAAGCTGTGTCTGATGGTCTCCAAGCTGTTTACTTATCGGTGGTATCTTTTCCTCTAGAGCCACTGCTTTTTCTTTTGCTTCTTGAGTTGTCTTTTGATTTGACGCAGATTCTTGCAGCAACCTTTCAATGGATTCTGTATTTGAGTTCACCTTCTGCCCCAAATTGTTGATACTTGTAGTATTTTGGTCAATTTTATTTGTCGCTTCAGCAACTTGTTTGCTTAATTTATCCAAAGATTCATAAATTTTATTTGAAACTGAAGTAAATCCTTCTTCCGACATACCTTTTGACCCAGCTTGTGCTAAGTCTTCCCCTTGTGATACAGGAGGGCCGGATGCAGATGCTCTGCATTGCTGCGGTATTGCACTAATCTGTTGATGTCTGACCTTGCCCGATCTTGTTGTCTTTTCATCCATAACACTTTTGTATAAGAGTCAAGGTCGCTCCCACGATCAGGCTTGTTTTTGCAGTGGAAGTTTCCCAGGCTAGTCAGGAATGGAAAATTCCCCAGCCTATTGTAGCACTTTCAGTAAGCCTCTAGGGGGACACAGTAACAGTCAATAGGATTGCAACAGAATGTCTTACCAACTTCTCAAAAGCCCCCCCCCCCTTCAGCAAAATGAATAAACTTTTCAAGTCCAGGGAGATAGTGTCCATCATGAGACCCCAAGCTGGCAGTCGGACGTCCATCAATCTCCCGTAGCTCAGGCAGATCCAGCAGTTAGCGACACGAAGCCGTTCTGGAAACGGATTGCCACATTCCAGGCTTGTGTACACTGTTTATCAGCAGATAAAAGCACAGCCAAAAGCTTGCACCGCAGAAGAGCAGAAGAGCATATTTACAGACTTTATTTAGAACATGAACAGAACAAAGAAAACACGTCCATTCTCAGTCAGCGTCTCTGACTAACTGACAAAACCGAAAGGAATATCAGAACATAAACATCCTGTGAATAGGACATGTGCAGACTCTGATCCTCCCAAAGCCTGCTCCCTTTTAAGGTGGAACGGAAATATCCTAACATCCTCCCCCTTTCCGTGTAACCTGTAGTACCTGTGGTTCACCCAATTGCAACTTTTGTACATAAACCTTAAGTTGTTCTCTGTTAACAACCTTAGACAACAGATCAGCAGGAATTTCATTTCCTGGCATGTAGGACACCTGAATCAGTCCTTTCTGAATACACTCTCTTGCACGATGTAGCTTAATCTGCAAGTACTTGGTTCTCTGCTTGCAACTCTCCGAGTTCAGCAAAGCCAAACAAGATCTATTGTCTTGATACACTTGTACAGGACATTTCACAGACACTCTGATGTCCTTAAACAGTTGCATCAACCATTCACAATCCATGAGTGAAAATGACAGAGCATTGAGTTCTGCTTCACAGGAACTTAGGCTCACTGTTGTCTGCTTCTTGCACAACCAGTCAAACAGGCAGTGGTTGTACATGTAGCACACACCAGAAGTGCTTGTACCATCTGTGGTGTCACTTCCAAAACTTGCATCTGCAAAGATTTCAAGACCTCCAGTCTTCTGACTGGTGAACCTCAGCCTGTAGTGCATAGTCCCTTTCAAATAGCGGGCTATGCGCTTCAGAGCTTTCCAATCCTGAATCGTAGGATTGTTGGCATGTCTGCTAAGCAGATTACAGCTTACAGCTATGTCAGGTCTTGAACATCTGGCAATGAAATTCAGCTTGCCTAGAATGCATCTGTACAGCGTTGTGTCAGAAAACGCTTCAGCAGTACTGTCTACCTGGTAACCTGTCACCATCGGTGTGTCTGCTGGGTTTGCATCAACCAAATTCAACCTGGTTAATACATCAGCAATTTTCTGTGTTTGGTGTACCAGAAAATTACCTGCTTGGTCTTTCTCCACCTGCAGAGAAAGATAGTTGGATACCTCACCAAGATCCTTCATGTCAAAGTGCTCCTTCAGCTGAGCTAGGGTGCTTTGGTAAAAAGCCTGATTCTTCCAAAACATCAGAAGATCATCAACAAAACATAAACAATACAGTTTGTTTTGCCCCTCCTCTTTGACAAACACACATGGATCAGCTTTGCCCTGGTGAAAACCTAGAGAAAGCAATGTCTCAGTGAGTTTTGTGTTCCAACATCTGGCACTCTGCTTGAGACCATATAAGGATTTCCGCAGTTTACAGACCATTCCCTTCTGTATCTCCATCCCATCAGGTGGAAGCATGAACAGCTCTTCACTCAAAATTCTTTACAAAAAAGCTGTATTAATGTCGTGGTGGGAAACATGCAGTTTCTCCTCCGCAGCGATCTTGAGCATCAGCCGAATGCTCTCATATTTGACTGTGGGAGAGTAGGTCTCGTGGTAATCCTGTCCTGGTACCTGTGAAAAACCTCTGGCAACCAATCTGGCTTTGTGTCTGACTACCTTGCCATTCTGGTCTGTCTTGGCCTTGAAGACCCATTTGCTGCCAACCAGTCTCATTCCTGGGACTACCGGTACCAGTTCCCAAGTTTGGTTCCTGTTCAAGGAATCAACTTCAGCCTTCATGGCATTAAGCCAAGGCTCAGCATCTTCAGAGGTTAACTCCTGAACCTCTTTGAAGCTTGAAGGTTCCCACACCTTCTCTGAGCTACCAAGAACAGCAGTTGCTGTCTTAGCAAACTCATCAGCATACCTCTTTGGAGGTCTGCCCTTGGTCGCCCTTTCAGATCTGCGTACTAGACGCAAGTCTTCTGGACTCATCTCCTCTTTCTTAGGAGAAAAGTGACCAATGGTGAACAGTGGTTCTTCCAGTTCATTGTCAGACGCATCAGATGGTCTGACCGAGGCCTTTGCGCTCTCGTAGTCTGCTGTGTCATCACTGTCACTGACACCAGCAGCAGCAGCAGCGCCGCCCACTGAACTGGAATCCGAACTCTGATCATCATCATCATCATCATCATCCTCATCATCTTCAGCAGCTTCCTCAGCTTTAGCTGCTTGCTTGACATCACCTTCATCCTTCTCTGGGTAACTCTGGAAAATTCCCACATTTCCCCCCCACTTAGGATTGTACTCAACACTCCTTGTGAACTTAATGGACTTAGAGTTAGTCATCCATACCCTGTATGCACCTTTTTCGTACCCCATGAACAAACCATGTGCCCCACGCTTCCCAAGCTTGTTGGTTTGTTGTGTGCGTACCCACATGTCAGAACCAAAGATTTTCATGTGTTTGGTGTTGGGTTTCTTGCCAAACATCTTCTCATAGGGGGTACAACCAATGGGTGATGACAATCTGCGATTAAAAGAATAAACAAAATTCCCCAAAGCCTCCCCCCAAAACTTATCAGGGAGATTGGCATCATGCAACAAGGTTTTTATTCCTTGCAGCAATGTTTGATTTGCTCTCTCCGCAAGCCCATTCATCCATGGCGATCTGGGCGTTGACATGTCATGCTGGATTCCCTTCTCAGTCAGGAAAGCTTCAAACTGCTGAGAAGTAAACTCCCTGCCCCGATCAGTAAACAAACAAGAAATACGTTTACCGTGCGCATTCTCCAACCAAGCACAGAATGCCTTAAACTTTGGAAACGCTTGCGATTTCTGTTCGAGCAAAAACACATGAATGTACCTCGAAAAAGAATCAATCAGAATCATGAAGTACCTTGCTCCTCCTAAAGAGGGCGCTAGTGGCCCAACCAGGTCCGCATGCACTAGCTGGTAGGGTTTGGAAGCCTGCCTGCTAGACTCCTTGCCTTTGGGAGCAACCTTCACCTTGTTCTCTGCACAAGATACACATTTCATGTGAAATTTACAGGGTTTGATGTTCAAACCTTCAACCACCTCTGGCATCTTCGCCAGTGCCTTCCAAGAGAGGTGACAAAATCTTCGATGCGCATCGTGAATGCAACCTGCATGAAGAACTTTGTTAGTTTGTGCAACACAACAAGAATCAGCATTTGACACAACAGCAGTGTCATCATAAGTTATATGGAACAAACCATCCATAAACTTTGCATGCAAATAGTCCTCTTTGCCTTTACTGATGACACAGACACTCCTCTTGAAGGAAATCTGAAAACCACGCCCAGTAAGCTGTGGGACGCTCAACAAGTTGCTCGCCGCTCCTGGAACAAAAAGTACATTACTGATGGTAGTGTGCAGACTTGCAAGTTTCACAGTCCCTTCTCCTGCAATTTGCAACATCCTTCCATCAGCCAGGTGGATCTCACCTTCCTGAGGCTTGAAGGAGATAAAGAGATGCCGATCCTTCGAAATGTGGCGGGTACAGCCTGAATCAACAACAAAGCTGCCTTTGGCTGTTGGAGCAGTCTTTACAGCAAGCAAACCCTTGTTTTCCAGTGGTGTGGGCTTTTGCAGCTTGCCCCCCTGCTGCTCCTGGAAAGCAGACTTGCCTTTAGCCTTTGGTGAAGCTGTGCCAGCAAGCAAAACCTTGCTTTCCACTGGCGTGGGCTTTTGCAGCTTGCCCCCCTGCTTCTGGTCAGCAGACGTGCCTTTAGCCTTTGGTGAAGCAGTGCCAGCAAACAACGCTTTGTTTTTCCCTGGCGTGGGCTCTTCACCCTCCCTCTGCTCCTGGCCATCTGCAGGCGGCTGCATATGTTTACCTTTGCCTTTCCGGCCTCTGCAAAGGCGATGGCCTTGGTTCTCACGAGAACCAGAGCTCTCAGCTGCCGACTCCTTGGCTCCCCCTGGAGGCTGGAATGCTGCCTGGGATGACGTGACGGTCAGCTCCCCCTGCAGCTTGCAACCGGTGCCCTCAGCATCCCTGCAATCACCCGCATTCTGGGAAACAGCTAGGACCTCCGATGCAGTCAAACTCTGGGCTGGGATTACTGGCTTGTGAGCTTTCATCAAAGCATACCACATTCCACGTGCAGTGGTGTTGCCAGCCAGCGTCTTAATTTCCTTAAGAGATACGGATAAGACTATTACGTCTATCGCTTTCGAATCAGCGGTTTTCCATCTCTCTGTCAGAGGAACTGGGGGGGGGGGCTCACTCACGGTATGCCACACCCGAAACTGACGCAGCAAACTCTCACAACATTTTGCCCAGGTTTCATAATTCTGCCCATCCAACTTAGGGCATTCAGTATTTGCCTTTGGGCACTGAGTGGCCTCTGAAGCTTCAAAAGCGTGGAAAAACTCCATTCCAGCTTTTACATTAGCCGTGAGTCTATTTTAACTCAGAGACTCGTTCTCTTGGCAGCCATTAATCACGAAGCCTCTTTGGCGTAGCTCCCAGGCCAATTAAGCCTTGCCGGAGATCAAAGGCTTCTTGCCGAGGTAAAACAGAAAAGCGTCCCTTCCTTTCGCTTTTCCCCCAACATACCTCAAACGCAGTCTGTTGCAGCTTTACTCTCCTGTAGGTGCTATGAATCTGGGCCTGAAACCTTGTTGTTGAGAAACTGCCAGGGAGATAGTGTCCATCATGAGACCCCAAGCTGGCAGTCGGACGTCCATCAATCTCCCGTAGCTCAGGCAGATCCAGCAGTTAGCGACACGAAGCCGTTCTGGAAACGGATTGCCACATTCCAGGCTTGTGTACACTGTTTATCAGCAGATAAAAGCACAGCCAAAAGCTTGCACCGCAGAAGAGCAGAAGAGCATATTTACAGACTTTATTTAGAACATGAACAGAACAAAGAAAACACGTCCATTCTCAGTCAGCGTCTCTGACTAACTGACAAAACCGAAAGGAATATCAGAACATAAACATCCTGTGAATAGGACATGCGCAGACTCTGATCCTCCCAAAGCCTGCTCCCTTTTAAGGTGGAACGGAAATATCCTAACATCTCCCTTGCAGAGTTAGCTGTCAAAAAGTTACACTGCAGAGTTAGCTGTCAAGAAGTTACATTGTCCATAAGTAGTGCGACTCCCGATGCAACAATTGTATTTAATCTTGGCAGTCCATTCCCAAGAATTGAGTGGTGGTCTTAAATCCCTTTTTCCCTTCTCTTCTTACTCCTTTCTGTTTTTTATAAGCAGAAAATACTGTCCCTTCTGCTCTCCCTCTCCAGTTCAGGGAGGGAATCCTTTAATTTGGCGATTGAATTTTAAAGTCTTTTTAATGCGCCTCTCCCGGTATTGGCTTAAACAGTCTTTGCTTTGATCTTTATACAAACCGGAAGGTGGACTTCCTCTTTACACCTTCCCGCGTCAGTGCCAAATTAAGCCTTTATTTTCATTTAGCTTCCAATCTTAAAACTTGCCCTACTCACGGGTTGTTGTTTAATAGCCGAATTATCATAAGAAAAGAGGTCAGCGCTCTCCGACAACAGCTGCGCGGCTTCACTCCACGGAAGTAGCGATCAACTCTCAACACCGCGCCGTATAACCCCGTTCCGCTCCGGAGCCACACTCGGGATTCCCTTGCAGGTTGGGGGGGGCGCTTTGGGTGCCCGCAGAGTCCCACGGTCACAGGCTTCACCCGCCTGTGATTTTTGAAAGGGTCCCCGCTTCGCCGCAGCGGCAAGACCCGGTTTCCACGGAGCTTCTCCCTCCGGTCTAGAGGGAATCCGCCATTGCCGATGGCGCCACCTCCGGAAGTCTCCAAATATATAAAATCATAACTAACTAATACTTATTGCAGTGGTGTTTGCTGCTGCTGAAATAACTAACTAACTAACTAACTAACTAACTAACTAACTAACTAACTATGGCATTATGTTCCCTACATTTCTGATTTATATTATTACATGTGAGGACCCTTTTTATAATATATATGGGGGCTGTTCTTTTTCGATGTAGGACTGCAGCCAGCTAAGTTCTACTCAGTGTAGACCTTTTGGAAATAATGTATCTAAGATAGACATGCCCCCCCCCCATGCCTAGGAGTGAAACCTAGGAATGAGTAAAAGAAATGAAAAATGAACAGAACCAAAAAATTTAATTATAATGCAGATAGATAGTGTTTATTGTAGTGGAAAGAGATCATGAAAGCATTTCTTAGGTGAGCGGCTTCAAATAGGTAAACAATCCTTTCATCCACAAAAGAGTTAAATGACAAAGTGACAGATGAATTTATAATTGACACAAGGCAAAGGTACACAGGGGAAGGAAGAGATTCTCAGGGAACTGGAATCATCAGAACTCTTGCAGGCCTGAAGCATATTCAGAGTGCCATCAATGAGTGATAGAAAGGAAACAGAAAGGATGCGCTAAAGAGAGATAGAAGGAAAGCTCAAAGAAGCATTGATCAGGGATCTGTAGGCGAGAGTGTCAGAGATGCTGAGCAACCTTTTGATCCAATCCATTCTGGTTTGTCTGGATGGTGGAGGCTCAGAATTCCTGACACCATACAATCATAGAATTGTAGAGTTGGATGGGACCACAAGGGCCATCAAGTCCAACCCTCTGCAATGCAGGAATCTCAAATACAGCATTCATTAAAAATGGTCATTAGACGTTGATCCATGGTGTGCATTTCAGGTACCATTCCCCACCCCCCGTTCCTGTGGGGGATCACAATCCCATTCGAAAGAGAGACAAGCTCATCTTCGTCTCAGTATAGGAACTGGACGAAAAGGGAGAATGTAAGCAAAAGAATTTGGGTGCATCAGTGAAGGCAACTGCATTGCTGATGAAGGAGCAAGCATGCTAGCCTCAGTTATCTGGGCAGGGCCTGGGGCTGGGGAGAGTCATGCTTGTTCTCAGTTCCTAAATCCCATCACCACCTGTATTACAAGCGGCAGAAGTGTTCTGTATGCTGACTGCACTATTGCTTCCCTAGGTATGATTATGATAGTGGTTGTCATTTCATCTGTAGTCATTGTAGAAAAACTGGTGTGAATCTGGAAAAAATAACATGAAAGTGTTTAAGATGGCGTACACTAATGTCTACTCGGATTCTGTTTTAATTACAAATTTTGCATCAATAAATACTATGAGCAATCTTTTCTGAAAGTGGTGTCCAATTACATCACAGTAAATAGTAAAATTTAGCAAGCAGATAGATTTTCAGCAAGGCGATATACAGGCACAAAAAAACCAAAAAAAAACCTCATCCTCCCAACTTTTTCTCCCTTTTTGTGGTGAGAATGAGGTCTTCGTTCCTCACACTCCTGTATAGCAACATCATGAGGCGAGTCAGAACTACAAATTTCAGGAGGGGAGAATACAAGTTCAAAGTGTAACTAGTGACCTTAGGTGGTCTTTGGTTACTTTGTTAAAGGCTTAGTCAGTTAAAAAAAACTCTCCTGTACAGTCGTACCTTGGAAGTCGAACAGATTCCATTCCGGAAGTCCGTTCAACTTCAGAAACATTCAGAAACCAAAGCACGGCTTCTGATGGGATGCAGGAAGCTCCAGTAGCCAATTGGAAGCCACAGAAGCCACATTGGATGTTCGGCTTCCAAAAATAGTTCGCAAACGGTCACTTCCGGGTTTCTGCCATTCGGGAACCAAAATGTTTGAGAACTATGCTGTTCAAAGCCAAGGTACGACTGTAGTACCCTCAGTATGTGAATAGAGTGAATCCTCATTCCTCATAATGCACTTTGTGTCCGTGGATTAGACGATCCACTCAGGCTAAAACAAATCCATTACACTATTCCAGCTATGTAATATTTTCATGTTTCCACTGCGCTTCACACCAAATCCATGAGGCAAATGTGAAAATTTGCAACTTTCTAATTACCCTGTTCCTCAAAAATAAAATAAAAAAATGTCTAGTAGCACCTTAGAGACCAACTACGTTTGTTCTGGGTATAAGCTTTTGTGTGCATGGACACTTCTTCAGATACTCTGAAACAGAAGTCACCAAACCATAACAGTTTCTTCGAAAAATTTTACACATCACTTGGGAAGATAGGCGAACTGATATCAGTGTACTGGAAGAAGCAAAGATCACGAGTGTTGAAGCAATGATTCTTTATCTTCATTGGACTGGTCATGTTATGTGGATGCCTGATGATTGTCTTCCAAAGCAACTACTGTATTCTGAACTTTAAAAGGGAAATGGAAAGTGTAATGCTGGTGGTCAACAAAAGAAGTTTATAGACTGTCTCAAGGCAAATTTTAAAAAATGTAGTATAAACACTGACAACTGGCCTGCGAGCGCTCCAGTTGGAGAACAGCCTTTGCCAAAGGTGTCATGGGCTCTGAAGACACTCAAACTCAGGACTCAAGGAAGAAACGTGCTAAGAGGAAGGCACCCTTGGCAAATCCACACCGTGATCAAATCCTGCCCAGAAACCAATGTCCCCACTGTGTAAGGACGTGTGGATCCAGAACTGGCCTCCACAGTCACTTAGGGACTCATTGTTAAAACCATGTTTATGGAAGGTAATCTTACTCGGTTATGAGTTATTAAAAAAGAAGAATGAAGATATATAGGGTGGACATTTCTCAGGAAGGTAGGAGGAGATGGGTGATTGACTCAATGGGTATGGTAAACCTATTCACGACTGTTAATGACGGCAATTAGTCCCACAGGAAAAAGCAAGGGATAGTATGCAGATGACCAAAAATAGCTTTAGCTGTTCCTTAAGTTTTCAAAGATCACTGCAGATGGTTAATTAATCACTGCAGATGGTTAATTAAAAGACGCCTGCTCCTTGGGATAAAGGCAATGGCAAACCTAGACAACATCTTAAAAAGCAGAGACATCACCTTGCCAACAAAGGTCCGTATAGTAAAAGCCATGGTTTTCCCAGTAGTGATGTATGGAAGTGAGAGCTGGACCATAAAGAAGGCTGATCGCCGAAGAATTGATGCTTTTGAATTATGGTGCTGGAGGAGACCCTTGAGAGTCCCATGGACTGCAAGAAGATCAAACCTCTCCATTCTGAAGGAAATCAGCCCTGAGTGCTCACTGGAAGGACAGATCGTGAAGCTGAGGCTCCAATACTTTGGCCACCTCATGAGAAGAGAAGGCTCCCTGGAAAAGACCCTGAAGTTGGGAAAGATTGAGGGCCCAAGAAGAAGGGGACGACAGAGGATGAGATCGTTAGACAGTGTTCTCGAAGCTACAAACATGAGTCTGACCAAACTGCGGGAGGCAGTGGAAGACAGAAGTGCTTGGCGTGCTCTGGTCCATGGGGTCACGAAGAGTCGGACACGACTAAACGATTAAACAACAACAAAGTTTTCAAAACACAATCCCTAGCGAATCTACTCCGGAGTCACAGAATGCCGCTGTGCCCTTTTCGTATGTAAGCTTTCATTTAAAGACAACTTACCAACAGAAGGAACGGCTGAGCAACCGAAGTCAAGGGAAGCTGGAAGACTCTGGTGAGGAAGACAGAAATGTCTGGAGCATTTATACCGTTTGCTTTTGGCTTCCACGCCTTGAGTCAGCATTGCTCTTTCCTAATGGGCACTT
The DNA here is from genome assembly GCF_965112155.1 of Podarcis liolepis. Taxonomy (NCBI): domain Eukaryota; kingdom Metazoa; phylum Chordata; class Lepidosauria; order Squamata; family Lacertidae; genus Podarcis; species Podarcis liolepis. Next base: position 7,385,587 of record NC_139566.1, read on the forward strand.
GGCACAAATGCCTAGAAATCTCACAAACATTTTTCTTTCAATGATTAACCCCACGGGGGAAGAGTGTCATCTCATTCAAGAGTTTATATTTCATTATAGATTATTATAGTCCCTGGTTGGATGCCTTTGTTGCAAGCACATATCCTTAATTACTAATGCCACATTGTCTCAACCCTTATATTATCTGATTATACAATTGAATGCAAATATGGGTTACATCCATTGTTTTCGGATTTCAAAATGCCTAATATTTAAAAACAAAATCTCAAGGTTTCTGGGGTTTTATTTTTAAAAAACAATAAGTATTCTCATCTGCAATGTTCCTTGTATTTTTCTATTTAAGCCATTTTCATTCCAAGTTAGTATTTTTAATCTGCCATTCTGGTTTAATTTAAGGAAAAATAATATATATATATATTATTCCTGCTTTAATTATGTGTTTGTTACTCTTCCTCTTCTTCCTGTTTATCAGTGCTATCTTCAGGTAATTCCTCTGTCCCGCTTTCTGCTCCTGTCACGAGCATGCCTTCTCCTAATACTTATATTAAATTTTTCATCTGAAATTTCTGCGCTTCAGATATATCCCTGCATCGTTGTTTCTTGTTTTTATATGTAAAAGAGACTCCTTTCAGGAACTCCGATCTATATGGAATTTGCTTATTTCTCAGAGCATCTGTCAAAAAATTGGAATTAGATTGGTTTTTTTAGAAGTTGGACGGGAATTTCTTTTAGAATAATTTCATTTTTCTCCCCTATCTGTAATCTATTCTGATACTCCGTTTGTATGATTTGGTCTCTGATTTTGCTTACATTAAAAATTACCAGACAGTCTCCTGGTAACTTGTTTTCACCTTTGCAAAGCTTGATTTAATTCAGCCAGTAGCACTTCAGTTTTAGCTTGCAGTAGCTATTAGAAATGCAAGAAGTTATGCTTCACAGATTTCTTCCGTCTTTTTTATACTCTGCTGAGTTTGATGCTCACAACTCACGGTTCTGGGTCCAGTTCACTTAGTTGTGCTTTCCAGGAGTCAAAGTAAACTTTCCTTTACACTTGTTTGCCTTGAACAGCATATTTTTTATTTGCAGACCATTCACACAGTTTGGAGTTAGCAATGGTCATTGATTTCAATAGGTCTCCTCTGATTCTGAGTCTACTTCTTGTTCTCAGTCTGTCTCAGGAGATAATGGAAGAGTGCGTCTTTGGGGGTGAAGTCAAACCATTGTGACTGTAGAAACCAATATGGGACATACTTGTTTTGTGGCAGCTGGGGCAGATTAAGGCGTCTGGTTGTGCTGATGCTTGTGTACCATAGTGTTTTTTTCTTTCTGCGCATCTCCAGCTGGTCATTCCTCCTCCAAGTACACACTGAGTCAAGCAGACATTGGCAGATCAGCGGTTTATAAGTTAGATATAACTCACTAGATTCATTTTTTTAATGGGTGCAAATTTAGTTTGTGATCTTGTCTCCTTCCATGAAGGTGCCATGGTCTGATCACTACACTCTGAAAGCCAGGATTGACTTTCCACCCCCACCCTGCTTAGGTGGCGAGCCGATTTGGGCTCGCCCGCAGAGGCTGATGGACCCTGATAGATTCCGTCAAGCCTTGCGGGACCTTGCTCCCCCTGGTGACTCATTGACTGAGCTTGTTGAGGGCTGGAATACCCAGCTCCTGGCAGCCATCGATGAGATCGCACCTAAGCGCCCTCTGCCACCCTGCAGAAACCGGGCTCCCTGGTTTACCGAGGAGCTTCGGAAAATGAAGCGGGACCTCAGACGGCTAGAGCGAGTATGGCGGGGTGCCCGTGACGGAGCCTCAAGAACATCTTATAGGGTTTTTATGAAAACCTATGAGATGGCAGTGAAGGCCGCTAAGAAGTCTTACTTCTCGGCCTCCATTGCAACCGCTAGCTCTCGCCCGGCGCAATTATTTAGTATAATTCGGTCTTTAACGTCCCTTGAAGGACAGCCAAATTTAAATAACAATCTGACACACAGCTGTGAGGCATTTGCGAGCTTTTTAGAATGTGTGATTATTTGACTGTTTGATTATTTGATTGTTGTTAGCCGCCTATTATTCTTATTCTTATTCTTATTATTCTTATTATTATTATTATTATTAGTTTCCATTGTCCTCATAAAGGGGAATGGAAGCTAACGGACTTCCGGTGTGTTATGGGTTCCGGAAACATAAACAATGAACAGAAACCACCACCTTAAACAACAACAACAAATTAATGAAAGACACATCAGTGTTGATCTGACTGGAGTAGAATTAGCTACAGCCAAGGACTATAATATCTGAAATGAGAGGGTGCAAGAGGTTATAATATAGTTACCCGATAATAATATGAGGAGACCCTATAATATGCTTGCAGCCTTAGAAAATAACATAGGCCAATGTAGCTTTGATATGTGCAGCAAAGGTGATACTCAGCTGTGATTCAGACGTGACTTCCTTTTTCTAAGAAACTGGATAAACGCACATGGCACAGGACACCAATCTCATCAGACTCAAGCACCTTCTCTCTGTCTTCTGCTACTGCTCTTGGTAAGTACTTTTCATTCATTCTAATTCTGTATGTGTGGATGAAATAATCCACCAACCACGATGGCTATTCTCTGCTCCCGTGGTTGGAAGCTGAATGCTTCTGAATGCCAATGGCTGGAATCCTCAGAAGGGGAGAGTTGCTCTCCTGCTCTGGTTCTGCTTTTGGGTTTTCCTGAAGATGCATCTAGCTAGTTGGTGATTGTGACAACAGGGTGTTGGGCCATTTGCTGACCCAGCAGGTTTTTCTTACGTTCCTAAATATCAGATTTTAGGTCGAGTGGTGTGAGCCACATCCTAGTAAGGGGTGGCGGAATCTGTTCATTTTTGTTTCCTCTCAGATTCTCTCTCTCTCTCTCCCTCTGACCTTCCCAATAACTTTAGTTCCTCGCAGTTTCATACAACTGGCCTGACCTAGCAGGCCTCTCTTATGTCCATTCGTGTTTTGTTTCAGAATGTAAAAATTAGGTAAAATTGCCTTTATTTGCAAACTGAAACAAATTTCTTTCTCCATCCCTCGCTAAGAGTAGTTCTGGTTCTGCATACCCTCCAAAATTTCTTCTATGAAAATAGGGACATCCAGTGCTTTCTTTCTGTAAAAATAGGTGCCAGGACTCACCATGAAGTTGTTACAGTAAGAGCCACAATTTTTAACAAGAGAGAGAAAGAGAGATAGATGTGCCAGTACTACGTACCCTTGAGTACCCTGGGGGGGGGAGCACTGAGGACATCTATTACCATAATAATAATAATTTTACTGTCTAAATCCTACTTGGCTGACTGGGTTGCCCCAGCCCCTCTAGGAGGATACCAATATATACAAAAACATAATAAAACATTAAACTTTTTTTTAAAAAAAAGTCCCCATACAGGGATGCCTTCAGATGCCTTTGTCTTGGGGGGTAATATAACTCCATAGCCTCCAACATTTCTCAGATGAAAATAGGGACATCCCAAGGAAAAACAGGACATCAGAAACCAGGATGGCTTCTGTACATCCGGGACTGTCCATGGAAAACAGGGTCACTTGCATGGTCTGCACATGTTTGCAGGCTGAGTGACCCAAAACAGGAAGAGGAAAGGGTATGGTTGACTCGCATCCACAAAGGGGGGGTACCAGCTCTTGGTCCATCTTGGTCAGCACTGTGAAAAGGGATGGGCACTAACTCTCCAGGTTTTCAGGCAGGAGTCTCTCCCAGCCCTACCAGGACACGCCAGAGATTGAACTTGTGACCTCCTTTGTGCAAGGAAGATGCTCCACCATTGAGCTATGGCCTGTCCCTCTTTATTATCTGATTATTTGCTGTGGTCACCTTTTTTTTCTTTCCTGCACCCTACATACCTTAGATATTGCATCATTCTATGTCATTTGTAAAGTGTCTTTTGTAAGAGATACCTAATGAGAGTCAGGAGAAGAGGTACCCAATGCAGTGTCCATTAAACATCGTGGACTTCAACTCAGATCATTCTGAGACTTTGGCAACATTAACTGGGGCTGGTGGGAGTTGCACGCCAAGAACATCTAGGGGACACCATGTGGGTCACTCCGAATATACGGCATCTCATCCACAAAGGCAGGTACCAGCTCTTCCACAAAGCACTAGCCTCTGTAATTTCCCTTTTAACATGGCCTCTCCCCTCTGCTTTAACGTCCCTCATTGTTGCACAAGTCTTCAAGGGTGGACTTCAGCATCCCCTTCCTCAGCTGCTTGTCACTTGTCATTTCAGAACCAGCTCCATCACTCCAAGATGTCTTGCCAGCCCTGCTGCGTCTCATCCTGTGCCCCATCTTGTGTCAGCTACCCGGTCAGTGGTCTGGGCTCACTGTGTTCACCTTGTGGGGGCTTGTCATCCTACGGGGGCGGAGTGTCATCGAGTAGCCTCGGTATAACATCTGGAGCCAATGTTGGCTGCATCAATCAGTTACCACCATGTGAAGTAGTCATCCAGCCGCCTGCCGCATGTGTGGTAATCCCAGGAGCAGTCCTTACCGCCACTTGCGAGCCACTTAAAGTGGGGGGATACACCGCCTGCGGTGGGGGCTCCGGCGGAAGCTCATACGGCCACTTGGGTCTGTGCCAACCCCGTGGAATTGCCAAGGTGTGCGGTTCTCCCTGTTAAGATCAAAGTCAGTCTCCACAACAACAGAAGAATTTGGAAAAGAAAATGGTACCTGGAAACTCCTAATACGCATTCATGGCTGCTGCTGATGTCATAGGCCTGGGTGTCATCACTGCTGAGCCCCCTCAATCCACAACTCTGACAACTGGATCTGTGGTTGCTCAGCATTCCTGATGCTTGTGTCCATCTCTGTGCTAGATTGTAGATATGCTGCTTTGACTTCTCAGCTTTTCCTCCTGCGCTTTTACCTAACTCAAAGTACAAAACAAAAAACTGCAAAGGCATTAAGTAATATCTCCTTCTTTGGTTCTCTGTATGTTCAACTATTCTGAAGGATGCCCAAGTTTTTTGATGCCTCAACTGTCCTGCTGAACTCATGCCAATCGCTTTGTGCTGTTATTTTTCAGAGTAAAATATTTTTGTTCCCTTTGACATTTGCTCACCAGGCAAGTGTTTTCACACGCTGCTTTTTTCATTCATTAAAGCTTACCTGCCTGCATTTGAAAGAGAAAAAAACCCTGTTGTGTTTGCTTCTCATTGGGTTTTGGGGAGGAGGACCTTTTTTTGGACCGCACTGAATATCCATCTCATTCAGTAGCTGATGGATGCCCCAGAGAAACTGCTGGGCAAGGTGTATGACCATCACCCATCCCTATCTGTGTCTGTCACCTGACACTTACGTGTATGCTTCTCTATGTATGTGTAGCTTCTAGTTTTCTTAGATATAGTATAGGGGAAAGAAATTCAGGTGTAATGATCAAACATGACCCTCTGGACTTCTCTTAATGGCCCATGAGACTCTTCCCATGTCATACAGGCTCCCAAACCTAGCCCCTCATCAGCTGTGCTTTGTAGGCTCCTTGGGTGAGTAGGCCTGTGTGGGGTGTTCCATTAATTCTGACGATACAACTTACTTGCCAGCATGGGAGAGATATAGAATGCTACATATATAGTATGTGTAATACAAGTCTAAAAGGGAAACGTAAAAATTATCATAGCATCATAGAATTGCAGAGTAGAAAGGGATTCTAAGAACCACTTGGTCAACCGCCTGGAAAGCAGGAAGTTTCAGCTGTCCAATACGGGGAGTGAACCTCCAACCTTTCTGTTATCACCACTATTCTCTAACCAACTTAGCTATTCAGGCATTGTGACTGGGGACGATGGAAGTTGCAGCTCTGCATTATCCAGAGGGCCAAAGGCTCCACACATCTGTTACACAACACTCCTCATTTTATATTATGTTCTATCCTTAGAGTATGAAGTTAGGCAGAGAAGTGGTACCACAGATGCTCCAAATATATTTAGGAGGAATTAAGGCTGCAGAAGGGACACGGGTGCAGAAGGGACTAGGGCTTGCCAATTGGAAGGTCGTCGGTTCGAATCCCCGTGATGGGGTGAGCTCCCATAGCTCGGTCCCAGCTCCTGCCAACCTAGCAGCTTAAAAGCACATCAAAGTGCAAGTAACGGGAAGGTAAACAGCATTTTTGTGCGCCACTCTGATTTTGCCAGAAGTGGCTTAGTCATGCTGGCCACATGACCCAGAAAAACGGTCTGCGGACAAACGCCAGCTCCCTCGGCCAGTAAAGTGAGATGAGTGCGGCAAACCCAGAGTCATCCAGACTGGACTTAACTGTCAGGAGTCCTTTACCTTTTTAAAATTTTAAGACTGCAGACTGTCCTGTTCCCAGCAGGAGGTGCTGAAATGCAGAACTGTGTCCAGGCTGTGATTTGAACCAAGGCGAACTCTCAATGGGGTGTAGTTGTCTGCAGGCAACCAAGCCCAACAGGCTAGGCAGTTGATCAGCAAATGTCTCTTTCTCTTTTTCTCATGTGCAGCCATAAGACCATGGGTAGGCAAACTAAGGCCCGGGGGCCGGATCCAGCCCAATCATCTTCTAAATCTGGCCCGTGGATGGTCCGGGAATCAGCATGTTTTTACATGAGTAGAATGTGTCCTTTTTTTTCAAATGCATCTCTGGGTTATTTGTGGGGCATAGGAATTCGTTCATTATTATTTTTCAAAATATAGTCCGGCCCCCCACAAGGTCTGAGGGATAGTGGAGCGGCCCCCTGCTGAAAAAGTTTGCTGACTTCTGCATAAGACCAAGAAGGGAGGGATGACTCAAGATGGTTGATATACTGAACTGCCCAGTAGAAAGAACTATCAGTTCATCACCCACTTCCAGTAGAGCACTAATAATATCTGCATCATTGCCATTAGTGAAAACCTCAGATGGGAGTTATTTGAGGAAATGGTTTGTTGTGGTTTCCCTATCAGCTGCCCTCTCTTAAACTAAATTCCATTTGGAACCTTCTGGAAATGGGCATAAATCTCATAGCAGCCTTATCCAGTCCTTCTCTTGATTCTTTCTGTACAGTTTTCTCCCTTGCTTCCTCTTCTTTTGCAGGTTAAACTTTTCTCCTCAGGTACGCAGGCGCTGCTATGTCAAGGTCACTGTTGAAAGGAATTCTCCTGCATTGGCATGTTTGAAAACCTCACAACTTTGGTGGTATCAGGCCTTGGGCAGAATCCTTTAGTCTATCTTCCCTAAATGGGGGTGGGGTGTAATGATGACTCACGTCCCCCATCTCTTTGCTTTGGCGATACCAGGGTTCCCTGTTAAAGGGGTTGTTTTGAGGGGAGGCTTTGGCCGTACACCTGAGGCATCTGATCAAGGCTTGTATTTTAAAATGAGCTTAAAAGATATATTTGCAGATGCTTGTGTGTTTCATGCCAGGCAGAAACCAGCTGGCTAAGTACTTTGGCAGATGTTTACTTACTTAATTTTATTTACGGCTATTAGCCCATAAAATATGTACAAACGTAAAAGGGCAGAGGCATAAAGACCGATATATTCGGCACCAGAAAGAGAACACCACGATGCAAGGGTGGGACATTGAGCCGAGCCAAATAACAGCTTGGGGCCCGGAGAGCTCCAAGGGACGGATCGCAGAAAAAGGAAAACTGAAAACGAGATCCGACATGCACTCTCATCATAACTGTCCGATTAGTTTTGATGTTGTTGTTGTTTTTTAGTGGTTTTTGTGTGTGAGATAACCGCGTTCAGGAATCTCGCCACCTGCAGAGTTACAGAAGGATGTGTATCCTGCAAAAGTAGTGCGGCGTGTGACTCAACAGGCCTGCCAACCAAGCGCAATAACACAGGACCCAGGAATTTAGTCCTGGCTATGCTATGTAGGGGACAGTTGAACATTATATGTGGAAGAGTTTCAACAGTTTTCCCGTCACACACGCATAGCGGAGACACCAAACCCCTGGAAAATCTGTGGCTCAGCAGGTTCGATGGAAGGACATTGAACCTTGCACGAATAAATGCAAGTCGGTGTGGTACAGATGAAAGAAATGACATATATGATGGAAGGCCAAGTGGTGGGGTTATTCCGTGATACCTGGGGGAGCAGACACCCCCACCCCAGGCGAGGTTTTGTTGATTTTCAATGTCTGCTAATCTTTGCTCTATAAGGCTTTTGGCTGAGCGTAAGTTCATCTTTAATGAGTCCGCTGGGGAAATTCTGATGCTCAGAAGTTTGGCTTGGATTTTTCCTACCCACGGATTGACAAAGTCATCCCGCCAGAGGCACTGGAAGAGGTAATGGTCGGGAAGCCTATGCCAGCTGGACAGCCAATAGCCAAAGACTCGCTTCCAGATGACAGTCTCCAAAGATGCAATCCTTAACTCCAGCAGATGTTTATCTTCCTAAACAGGGCCCCTCTGATTTATAGCATTAGCAGGAGATGATTACCTCAAAGTTGTAAAAGGAAATTACAGGCTGAGAGCAAAGGTTACAGTGACCCTACATATTACAGAATACAATCAAGCTGCAAAAACACTAATTAAGAGTTGGTAAATAGTAAGTTTTATTTTTTAACAGAAGACTCGAGCCATATTTTCATAAGGTTAAAGGGCAAGAGCTAATAGGAACAGCAGCTGGCTGGGGAAAGGGGGGTTGTAAATTGAAGAGGTTGCTTTTGAAGCTGTTTCCTTTTTACTTTGAAAAGGCCTTTTCTTCTAAAAAGCTATATATGTTAATGTATGAAATATATTGGCTTAAATGTAAGTATGCAAAGGATTTAGAAAGTAAGAAATGTTAGATTCTTATGTGGTTTATTTGTGCTTATGTATTTTGCTTTTTTCTATCTTTTTTGGATTGTTTGTGGTTTTCTTTTTTTGGTGTATTTTATGCTGGAAATAAAGTAAAAAGAATTTTAAAAAAAGAAATGTTAGATCCTTAGGTTAGATTCTTATTTCATTGATGGTGTGTGAGAAGGTGAACCCAAGATCTCTGTTACCATGAGCCATCTGTTTTAGCCATCTGTTTTGGAGTGAAGGAGCAATAGGGCAATAGGGCAAAGATGATCTGGTAATTAAGGTGCCTTGTCGAGGCAAATGTAAGATATATGGCTACTTGTCTGCCATTTATAGATAGAAGGAAATAGAGCTCTTTGTCTCCCAGAAAAGGTAATAGGAAATGGGTGTATCTTTTATGATTGGTTCTAGCAAACAGCCAATAGGAATTTCAACCAGGCTGATTGGACAGAGGCAGCCAAAGGAGGAGCAAGAGGGCTGGGCTGAGGAAATATAAGTGCTGGCCATCAGGGCTGGAGGGGGCAGAGCTTTGGTATCCACATACCACTGTGTCTCTCATTTATTTGTCTGACAAATAAATTATAATTTTATTTTCTCTATTGCTGCATTGAATATTTCATCCCAGCTTAGCGTTAACCACAAGCAGGGTGCTACACACCTAGAGGCTGGTAGGCAGTGGCGGGGGGCAATTCCACCACCCCCTGCGCTGAAAAAAGGACTAGGCCACGTTTTGAGGCCTAGTAGTGCCTGCGCCGCCCTCCTGGGCAGCACGGCCCCTGAGTAGGCCGCTAGGTCGGCCTACCAGCCTTTTGTGATGGCCAGCGGTGGTGTGGACCCCAGCTGCGCCACAGCCACGGGCTGCTTGCATTTGGGCGGTGGTGGGGCATCGCCCCCCCACTGCCTGCCCGGTGCCCCTTCCTACCCAGGCGGGTGGAGCGGGGCTCCAGCAAGGCTGCAGCCGTGGCCTGCTTGCTTTTATGGCGGGGGGGCACCGGGAGGGCAGCGCGGGTCCAACTAGGCCGCAAAACACGGCCTAATCACTTTTCTCAGTGTCGGGGGGGGTGGCATTGCCCCCCACAGCTGCCTGCCAGCCCAGGAGGGTAGTGTGGGCCCTACTAGGCTGCAAAACGAGGCCTAGTCCCTTTTTTCAGTGGGGGGGGGGCCTTTGGGGCCAAAGAGCCATGTGGGGAGGATGGGCTTGATGCGAAAAGAAAGGTGCAGGCGTCAAACTTCAAGACCACGGATCAGCCTCCCGGCATCCGGCTTAAAAAGAATATACGCAATTGCATTCTAAATGGGGAATTTGTGGACTTGTTTCCCCTGCTCTCTCCTGCTTATTCTAGTAGTTCCAAGTTTAAGCCTGAATCGCATGGCAAGAAGGACAAGGCATTGGATATTGAGAGAACTTTTGACAATTGGCTAACTGCTTTCACCTCTTACATGGGATTGGTTGCCGCTGCTTACCCCGATAGGGCTTGGCACTTGGCTAACTATGTGGGCATTATCTTAAAAGCAAAAAAATGGCAGGGGACTCAGCGGCTTTGGCTTACGATGAGCTGTTCCGTGAGAGGGCTGCAGAAGAACCCACGGCCCGTTGGGACATCAAGGACAATGATCTTTGGTCTGAAGTAGTGGCCCCAAACATCGAAAAAAGGGCTTTTGGGGAGAAGTCAGTTAAACCCCCCTCCAAAGTGCAAAGGGTGGCTATATCAACATGTTGGGAGTTTAATAATGGGTTGTGCAGCAGGGACCGAAGCCACTTTGACCATGCTTGTGAGCGTTGTGGTGGTCCTCACGGACTAAGTGTTTTCGGGCTAAGCCCCCTTTTCTAGGCCTTGGCAAGGTAGCCTTTAGTCTAGCATCAAGTTGGGGGGATGCATTCATGCTCCCTCCCCATGCGGCGCTGCTTGCAGGGCCCTTTAAAGGGCAAAACCGGGAGTCCCTGGCCCTAGAGTGGCAGCATGTAGGTCAAACTCCCAGGACGAGGTCGGTGGAAGGGCATGCTGTGTAAGTTTACGCTTTGCAGTCCCCTCTTACTGGGCCTCAACTGCTTGCATATCCTCAGCCAGGCGGGCTGAGAGGGTTACCTGCCAAGGCCTGTGCCAAGTTTCCCACTTCTGAAGTTCAATAACGTTGTCGCCAATTTGAACCCATACTCTGATCTCCTGTGTTATCATTTGGGGAAAGGGGTAGGCACCACAGACAGGGTTTAGCGCGTGTGCCCGCAAACAGAGAGAGCACCCATTGATACCCTTGACCAAAGAACGGTGCACTCCTCACCCCTTCTTTCCCCTTGATACCCTTGACCCAAGAACAGTGCACTCCTATCTGGGATGGCCATCCTCTTTCACCAAGAATGCAGCTTCAGGGTGTGTGTGGATATTTTCACCCCTCCCATTGCGAGAATCTCCTGATATGATGTTTTCAGAAAGGAGGGGGAGGAAACTGCTCTTCGCTTCTTCCTCTCCTGCCTCACTCTGTGTTATCTATGTAACAATCTATGTAACAATCTATGATTGTTATCTATGTAGAGATTAGATGGCTGAGTGACAGCTGTAACACTCATTCAAGCCAGTAGCACTTCAGTTTTAGCTTGCAGTAGCTATTAGAAATGAAAGAAGTTATGCTTCACAGCTTTCTTCCGTCTTGTTTATACTCTGTTGACTTTGGTGCTCACAACTCACAGTTGTGGGTCCAGTTCACTTAGATGTGTTATCTATGTAGAGATTAGACGGCTGAGTGAGAGCTGTAACACTCATTCAAGCCAGTAGCGGTTCAGATTTACTCCAGTCACCTAGCCCAGTTGGGGGAGATCCAGTTGTTGAGCCCAGTCATTGGCATCGGCTCAAAGGCGTACTGACAGGGGGTGTGTACATGGACCAGGGAGGGAGGGAGGGGACACTTGCCTAGCTAGTCAGATCAGCCGAATCAACCCTGGTGATCAATGGGGCAATGGATGTTGCAGCCAGATCCCCCTCACCTCCAAATATATAAAATCTTTTTTTAATAAGATATTTATTAAGCTTTTTTCCAAGAAGACATAAATTTGCAAAACAGAGAAAATAAGAACAAAGAATTACAATGTTAAAGAAAAAACATAGAAAATATAAAAAAGCTAAAAAAATACAAATAGAAAATAGATACAAAATACAAAAAAGACCAAATAGCTAATAAGAAAATAATAATAATAAAAATTAAAAAAACAAATCCAGTTTTCAATATTTATAGACTCATTTGCTTATTTTCTTGACTTCCTCACACCTCCCCTTTTTGTATTCCCACTTATATAATCGATTCAGCAAATCCTTACCTACTTTCATTTATCTTAACTTTTGATCCTAACCTATTATAACAATATATTTTCATCCATTATCAATCCGTATTTACATATTCTTATTACTTTTATTGCCAATACCACTTATTTTCAATCCAACATCATTTTAACATTCATTAATTTTACAGTATTTCTGCAGGTAGTCTTTTAATTTCTTCCAATCTTCTTCCACCGACTCTTCTCCCAGGTCTCTGACTCTGCCAGTCATTTCTGCCAATTCCATGTAGTCTATCATCTTGGTCTGCCACTCTTCCAATTCTTATGTCTTCACTTTCATCTGCCATTATTCCAGGGTGGGTAGATCTTGTGTCTTCCAATACTTTGCAATCAGTATCCTTGCTGCTGTTGTCGCGTACATAAAAAAGTTTCTATCCTTCTTTAACACCAATTGGCCGACTATGCCCAAGAGAAAGGCCTCTGGTTTCTTCAGAAAGGTATATTTAAATACCTTTTTCATTTCATTATAGATCATCTCCCAGAAAGCCTTGATCTTTGGGCACGTCCACCAAAGGTGAAAGAATGTACCTTCAGTTTCCTTACACTTCCAACATTTGTTATCGGGCAAGTGATAGATTTTTGCAAGCTTGACTGGTGTCATGTACCACCTGTATATCATTTTCATAATATTCTCTCTTAAGGCATTACATGCCGTGAATTTCTACCTGTGGTCCACAACTGTTCCCAGTCAGCAAACATAATGTTATGTCCAACATCCTGTGCCCATTTAATCATAGCAGATTTAACCGTTTCATCCTGAGTGTTCCATTTTAACAGCAAATTATACATTCTTGATAGTATCTTAGTTTTGGGTTCTAACAATTCTATTTCCAACTTTGATTTTTCCACCTGGAAGCCATTTTTTTTGTCCAAATTATATACCTCTCTTATTTGATAGTAATGAAGCCAGTCTCGCACTTTCACACTTTATCTTTTAATTTCTCAAAACTCTGCAATTTCAGTTTGTCTCCTTCTTGCTCCAAAATTTCCCAATATTTTGGCTACTTGGCCTCCATATTGGACTTTTTCTGAGCCTTAGCCTCCATTGGTGACAACCACCTTGGGGTTTTATTTTCAAATAAGTCTTTGTATCTTATCCAGACATTAAACGATGCTTTCCTGACAATATGGTTTTTAAATGCCTTATGTGCTTTAACTTTGTCGTACCACAGATATGCATGCCACCCAAAAACATTATTAAAGCCTTCTAAGTCCAAAATGTCTGTGTTCTCAAGAAGCAGCCATTCTTTCAGCCAGCAAAGTGCTGCTGATTCATAGCAAAGTTTAATGTCTGGCAGGGCAAATCCACCTCTTTCCTTTGCATCAGTTAGTATTTTAAATTTTATTCTGGGCTGCTTGCCCTGCCAGACAAATCTAGAGATATCTTTCTGCCACTTCTTGAAACAGTCCATTTTGTCCAAAATTTGTAATGATTGAAACAAAAACAACATTCTTGGCAATACATTCATCTTTATCGCAGCAATTCGTCCCAACAAGGAAAGCTTCAAATTTGACCATATTTCTAAATCCTTTTTCACTTCTGACCAACATTTTTCATAGTTGTCTTTAAATAAATTCCCATTTTTAGCTGTCATGTTAATTCCCAGGTATTTCACTTTCTTAACCACTGTTAAACCTGTCTCTTTCTGAAACTTCTCTTTTTCAATCGGTGTTAAATTTTTCTCAAGAACTTTAGTTTTTAACTTATATGACTTAAATCCTGCCACATGACCAAATTCTTGAATTAGTTCTAATACTCTTTTAGTACTAGATTCTGGCTCCTCTAAGGTCAATACTAAGTCATCTGCAAAAGCTTTCAATTTATATTGTTTAGCTCCGACCTTTATGCCTTTGATCAAATGGTCCCTTCTAATCATGTTTAACAAAACCTCCAGGACCGAAATAAAGAGCAATGGGGAAATTGGGCAGCCTTGTCGTGTCCCTTTCTCTATCTTAAATTCCTCTGTCACCACATTGTTGACTATTAGTTTTGCCTTTTGTTCTGAATAAATTGCACTTATGCCATTTTCAAATCCTTGACCAACTCCCATCCCCTGAAGATTTTTCTTCATAAAACTCCAAGAAATATTATTGTCAGAGCCGCTTCCAGGTCCCAGCTCACAGAGGACCACGCTAGCCGGCAGTACTGTATAAAAGTCTTTATTGAGTTACAGTTTCCATTTCGAAGCCGCAGCGCGCAGCTCTACGTCTTAGAAGCTAGACCGGCGAAGCTCCGTCTGAGTCTCCGCCTCCTGTACACCAACTTAATACTCTCGCCTTGCTCCACCTCTTCCTTCTTTCCTTTCTCCTCTGGGTCCCTCTACCCCCGTGGTCTCTTCCTTCCTGGACTCTTCTGATGCTGACCCCCCCGACTCTTCTCCCTCTTTGCGGCGGGCTTTAGGACCTGGATCTCTATCCGGGCTGCTTACTGTGCCGCCTTCCTGTGCATTTGAACTTGGCGCGCGCGCGCAGCCTTCAACCTTCCTCTTGACCGTTTCCTCGCTCCCCGATAGAGGTGTGGCCAATCCTAACTCCTGTCCTCCCTCTTGCGGAGAGCCGCCAGATCCCGATACCTGGGACTCCTCCCCCCTACTGCTCTCTGGTGGGGACGCTGGTCCCGATTTCCAACTGCTGCTCTCTGAGTCCCCTCTGGTCCCTTCTTCCTGGGGTGTCCCCCTAGGCGCCCCCCTTGCTCTGACCACTGGTGCCCCTTTCTGAGAATCTTCCGACTCACTGGAGAGACTCGGAGACCTCGGTCTGCTGTCGTCGTTCATATTACCTTCGGATTACTCCCCCTCGCTCTCTGTTTCCTCCCTTTCCTGTGCCTCTGCTCCTGAACCCCTGACATCCATCCCCCCTCGAAGCCCCCCCTTCCCCCCTCCCCTCCTTCAGGTGTGGGTGCTGGGTGCTCCGTTGTTGTGGGGGTGAGTGCCGGATACAGTTCATCTCCCGTGGCGTACATCCAACTGGAGAAATCCGGCTCTTCCTCCTTGCACTCGTCGACGTCGATCTCCTCTGCTTCCATCTCTGTGCCGCCGTGCTCAAACCCAAGGTCCTCCCCGAACACGTCCATGTCCGTCTCTCCCTCGGTTCCTTCCGGGGACGTTGCTCGTCCTGGACCCTCCAGCCACTTCCTGCGCCACTGCTCCTCTGGTCGATCATCCCACCAATACGAGGGTTCTGAGGCAGATCCCGAGGGTGACCCCTCCTGGGAACGTGCGTTCAGTGTCGGGTCCTCGTCCGAGTCGAACCCCTGTAACGTGCTGTCTGAAAGTGTGGGTGTGAAAAGCCAGTCGTCGAAAAACTCGGCCGGCATGGGCCTGTGTGGAAAGAGGGCATGAAACTCGTCTTTTAGCAGCGGTTCGTCCAAGGCGTAACCCGGCACCCAGCTGTTGGCACTGACCGGGGTGCCTTCTCTGGTGAGAAGGTATTCTACTCCGTCTTCCCCCCACCGTGAGTCTAAAATCTCTGTGACCTCGTTGAGAGGCTCCCCCTCTGGTGACCCCCTCTGTTCTGTCCTGTCCCTGAGCGGGCTTGGTGCCGTCCCTGGCTCCTGAAATCTGTGCAGTGCCTTGTAGGGAGTGAGCACCGACCTATGGAAAACCGGATGCATCCTGGACCCCTCCGGAAGTGTCAGCCTGAAAGCCACTGGGTTGACCTGTGCCTCAACTTGGTAGGGCCCTAGCTGCTTATGCCCAAGCTTCTTTTTAGCTAACGACCTGGCCGGCACTGCCTGGGCTGCCAACCAAACCCAGTCTCCCACCTGTATGTCTTCCCCAACCCTCCTGTGTCTGTCTGCCTGCAGTTTGTATGCGTGCTTAGCTAGCTCTAACTGCCTTCGAAGCTGTTCGTGGACCTCCTGCAACTCCGACGCAAATGCGTCCGGTGCCTGTGGCTCCCCTTCCCCCACTCTCTCTAAGCCCGGGAAGGTTCTGGGATGCCTCCCATTGTTGGCGAAGAACGGCGTCACCCCCGTTGACACGTGCTTCGTGTTGTTGTAGGCGAACTCGGCGAGAGGCAGGTAGTCCACCCACGTAGCAGGCTGCTGATTTGCGTAACATCTCAGGTATTGCTGCATGATGGCATTGACCCGCTCTGCCTGGCCGTTGGTCTGCGGGTGTCTCGCCGACGCTAGGTTGATCTTGACGTTCAGGATGCCCATCAGCTTCTGCCAGAAGTTCGAGATGAACTGTCGCCCCCTGTCGGACAGTATAGACCGTGGCAGACCGTGAACCTTGAACACGTGATCTATGAACAGTTTGGCGGTCTGTTCCGCCGTGGCCACCTTCGCACACGGAATGAAATGTGCCATTTTGGTTAACAAGTCCACCACCACTAGCACTGCTGTCTTTCCCCTCGAGCTGGGCAGATCCGTGACAAAGTCCAGGGCTACTCTCTCCCATGGTTTGAGCGGAGTTTGCAGCGGTTCCAGCAGGCCCGCCGGCGGTTTGTGCACTGGTTTAGCCCTCTGGCAGGTGTCGCACCTCGCTACGTAATCCGTGACTTCCCCCCGCATCTTGGGCCACCAGAAGTCCCTGGTGACTAATTCTATTGTCTTCTCTTTGCCAAAGTGCCCAGCGGTGGGTGCATCGTGCAACTGCTGCAGTACCTTCGCGCGGAGTTCGTCTCCCGGCACGTAGAGGGCCCCTTTGCGCATGAGCAACCCTTCGTGTATCTGAAACTCGTCGCCCTTCGATTGGCCCCTGTGCACCTCCTCCATCTTCGCTCGTGCGAAAGAGTCGTCCTGCAGCGCGCGACGTACAGCATCCAGGTCGACGGTTGCCGAAGCGCACGCCCACGCTGCTGGTGCGAAAATGTGCTTGGCCGCCACTGGCATTGCCTCCTCGAGGTATTGCGGCTTCCTGGACAGTGCATCTGCCATGATGTTGGTGTCACCTGGGACGTACTCTATCCGGAAGTTGAAGTCCGCAAAGAACTCCGCCCAACGTAAATGCCTCTGGTTCAGGAACCTCGCCGTGCGCCAGTACTCTAGATTCTTATGGTCCGTGCGGACCTGCACTGTCTGTTTGGCTCCGATCAGGAAGTGCCGCCATGCCTTGAAAGCTGCATGAATGGCCAGCAACTCCCTGTCCCAGATGGTGTAGTTCTGCTCCGACTTGCTGAGTTTCCTGGAGTAGAAGGCGCACGGTCTCCAATCCCCATGCGGGTCTTGTTGCAACAGGACGGCTCCCACGGCCCTGTCTGAGGCGTCTGTCTCCACCCTCATCGGTTTGCCAGGATTCACATGCAGCAGCTGCTCTTCGGACGAGAAGAGACGTTTGAGTTTCTGAAAGGACCGCTCCGCCTCCTCCGTCCAGACGAACTTTTTCTTCTTGGAGCTGAGCGTGTCGGTAATGGCCGCCGTCTGCATCGCGAACCCCTTGATGAACTTCCGATAGAAGTTAGCAAAGCCGATAAACCGCTGGACCTCCTTCCGGTTGCGCGGGCTCTTCCAGTCCAACACTGCGCGAACTTTGGCGCTGTCCATGGCGAGCCCCTTGTCCGACAATTTGTAGCCCAGGAAATCCACCTCCGTCACGTCAAACTGGCACTTCTCCAGCTTGGCATACAGTCTATGCTCCTGTAGCCTTCGCAGAACCTCCTTGACGTCTCTGTCGTGAACCTCCTGCGATTCTGAAAATATCAGGATGTCGTCCAGGAAGCAGACACACTTCTTGTAGAGGAGCCCCGCCAGCACGTGATGCATGAAAGCTTGAAAACAGTGGGAACCATTTTGTAATCCAAAGGGCATAACTCTGTATTCGTAGGTGCCCAGGGGCGTGAACATGGCCGTCTTCCACTCGTCGCCTTCCCGTATGCGGATCAGATTGTATGCCCCTCGCAGGTCCAACTTGATGAAGACGCGTCCTTTGCGCACCGTCGCGAGGAGGTCGTCAATCCTGGGCATGGGGAAAGCCGTGGGCTTGGTTTTAGCATTCAAAACGCGATAGTCCACCACCAGCCTCTTTTGGGGCGTGTCCCACTTCTTCACAAAAAATACGGGACTGCCCCCCACTGCCTGTGATTCCCGGATGAACCCGCGCTTCAAATTATGATCTATGAACTCCCTGAGTTCCTGTAGTTCATCCTCAGACATGGAATACAAGTGCCCTGTCGGTAGCGTCGCCCCTGGCAGGAGGTCAATTTTGCAGTCATAGGGCCTGTGTGGAGGTAGCTTGTCCGCCTCCTTCTCGCAGAAAACCTCCAAAAATTCTGCGTACTTGTGGGGCACTGCTTGCAGCGTGCCCAATTGCAGCTGTGCGTCCTCGTCTTCCCCCTCCAGTCTAGGCAGGATGCAGTGTTCTGCACAGTAAGAGGAGCCGAAGGTCAGTTGCCGCTGGTACCAAGCCAACGTTGGACTGTGCCTGTCCAGCCAACTCATGCCCAATACAACAGGCGTGTCCGACAGTTTGGTGACATTAAAGCTGATGACTTCCCTGTGATTTCCGATCTGCATCACCATCGGTGGCGTTTGCTGCACCACTTGCCCCCCTAGCAATTCCCTGCCATCCACCGTGACAACCTTCAGGGGCAGCGTGGCTGGCAGTAGTGTTAACTTGTGCTGCTGGACAAAATCCTGCCCTATGAAGTCCGCGTTGCTGCCAGAGTCAACAGTAATCGGCACTTCTATTGTAAGTCCATTGGGTAGCTGGAGCGATGCGGTGAGCTGCACAACTGGTTTGGGCGGGAGGGGGTCTGTGGGCTGCAAAATCCCTGGGGACTGCTTCACTGACTCGTCTGGCTGGGCCCCAGTGCCTCTGTTTCCAGCCAGACTCCGTCGTTTCCCTGCAGCGGTTCTCTCTGCTGAGGTGCTGCAGTTACCGTCGCTGAGGCTGCAGTGTGCTTGTGGAGCCTCCGGGGACACTCTTTTGCCATGTGTAGAGGACTGTCGCAGAGGTAGCACTTCCTATTCCCTCTAGGAGGCTTCGTCTTGACTGCTCCTGGTGCTATGGCTCTGGTTGCTGACTGAGCCCTGGCACCTCCAAGCTCCATAGGTTCCCCCCTCCTCCTGGTGGAGGCGTGGATTGCACACGCGCTGCATCCCTGGGAAAGAAGGAAGGCGTTCTCGCCAACTCGCGTCCTCCCCGCCCTTCGTCCCTGCTCCATGGACGTTCTTCCAGCCGCACTCCAATCGTCAGCGCCCTCTGAACGATCTCCTGAGTGCTCCGGGGCCTCTCCCCCCTCGCAATTTCGTCTTTTACAGCACTGTTCAATCCTTCCCAGAACAGGTCTCTGACCGGGGCTGAATCTTTGTCCCAATCCAAGGCACTGACCAGTGCAAAAAAGCGGGAATGGTACTGCCTCACACTGGCTCTCCCTTGCTTCAGCCCATGTATCTCCTTCCGGGCGATATCAACGTCTATATTTGATAGAAAACACAAATCCATCGCTTTAATGAAGGCATCCGCACTTCCGAGCGCCGGATCCTTATCCCTCCATAGATTGTGCAGCCACGCTTTGGCGTCTCCATGCAGATGGGATAAAATAAACCCCACCTTCTCCTGCTCATCTCTAAAGTCTTTATCCAGCAGTTGCAGCGCAAACTGCACATCTGCCCTGAAGTTGGGGCACTGCTGTAAATTACCATCGAAATGAGATACAAGGCTGCCCCCTCTTCTCCCCAGCCCAATTCCCTCCGATTTGGGTGCCTGTTGCCCCTGCTTTGTAAGCACTTCCAACCTGACTTGGAGATCCTTGTAGGCGGCAGCCGCTTCTTCCTCCCTCTTCCTGGAGGCGAGAATTTCGGTGTTTAGATGTGACACTGCATTTTGCAGGGCTGTTATCTGCTGTTCAGTAGTCATTTCGTCCGATCTTCGTGAGCTCTAGAAGCACCAATCTTCACCCCTCGCTGCGTCCACTCACGCTGCGAGGCTTTTGGTGCAAAAAGGAGACGGAGCTGACTGTCAGAGCCGCTTCCAGGTCCCAACTCACAGAGGACCATGCTAGCCGGCAGTACTGTATAAAAGTCTTTATTGAGTTACAGTTTCCATTTCGAAGCCGCAGCGCGCAGCTCTACGTCTTAGAAGCTAGACCGGCGAAGCTCCGTCTGAGTCTCCGCCTCCTGTACACCAACTTAATACTCTCGCCTTGCTCCACCTCTTCCTTCTTTCCTTTCTCCTCTGGGTCCCTCTACCCCCCGTGGTCTCTTCCTTCCTGGACTCTTCTGACGCTGACCCCCCCGACTCTTCTCCCTCTTTGCGGCGGGCTTTAGGACCTGGATCTCTATCCAGGCTGCTTACTGTGCCGCCTTCCTGTGCATTTGAACTTGGCGCGCGCGCGCAGCCTTCAACCTTCCTCTTGACCGTTTCCTCGCTCCCCGATAGAGGTGTGGCCAATCCTAACTCCTGTCCTCCCTCTTGCGGAGAGCCGCCAGATCCCGATACCTGGGACTCCTCCCCCCTACTGCTCTCTGGTGGGGACGCTGGTCCCGATTTCCAACTGCTGCTCTCTGAGTCCCCTCTGGTCCCTTCTTCCTGGGGTGTCCCCCTAGGCGCCCCCCTTGCTCTGACCACTGGTGCCCCTTTCTGAGAATCTTCCGACTCACTGGAGAGACTCGGAGACCTCGGTCCGCTGTCATCGCTCATATTACCTTCGGATTCCTCCGCCTCGCTCTCTGTTTCCTCCCTTTCCTGTGCCTCTGCTCCTGAACCCCTGACAATTATCAAAGGCTTTCTCCGCATCCACAAAAAATAAAACTGCTTTAGTGTTAATGTCCACTTGTAACTTCTCCAAAATGTTAATTATATTCCCCGTATTGTCAGACATATTCCCCGTATTGCCTGGGAGAAAGCCAGCTTGGTCCTTGTGTATCTCCTCCACTAATACTTTTTTTAATCTTTTAGCCAAAATGTCAGCAAATATTTTGTAATCCACATTAAGCAGGGATAAAGGGTCGGTAATTCTTGAGTTGTGTCTTTTCAGACACAGTTTTCGGTATATATGCTTCTTTCCACGACTCTGGCGCTTTTTCCCCCTCCAGAATTTCATTATAAACCTCCTTTAGTGGTTGAATTATCCCATCCTTCAAAGTTGTATAATATTTTGAGGTTAAACCACCCGGCCCTGGAGATTTGCCCAACTGCATATTCTGAATGGCACCTTCTACCTCCTGTTCTGTAATTTTGTAGTTCAACATTATCTTATTTTCTTGAGAGATTTTTTGTAATCCATTTAATTTCAAAAATTGGTGTATGTCAAATTCTTTCTGAGGCCCTTGTGTATATAACTGTTTGAAGTACCTCTGGAAGCATTTTCTAATTTCCACTGGATTCTGAATGTTCTTTCCTTCCACTTCCAAGTTTGTAATGGTGTTGAGCTTTTGTCTTTTTTTCATCTGCCAAGCTAACAATTTTCCACATTTATTAACCGATTCAAAAGTCCTTTGTTTCATTTGTTTAATTTTCCATTCTATTTCCTGATTCATCATCTTCATATATTGTACTTGATATAACTTTATTTCTCTCAGAATCTCTTGTGAATTTGGTTTCACCCCCAGTTTCTTCTCGCCCTCTTTTATTTTTTCCAAGATCTTTTCTTTTTTCTCATTTTGGGCTCTCTTCTTCAGTGAATTCTGTTGGATTAAGAACCCCCTCATAACCGCCTTACTTGCGTCCCAGATTACTCTTTTTTCAACCGTGGTGTTCAAATTTATCTCAAAATAATCTCTCAAGGTTTTTTGGGCCTTCTTAGTAACCTCTTGATCTCTGAACAAGGTGTCATTCATCCTCCATCTGAAGGAACCTATTGGTGTTAGTTTCATCTCCAGTTTCACGGCATTATGGTCGGAGCACGTTTTTGGGCAGATTTCTACTTTTCGGATCTTAGGTGCCAGACTTCTAGTTATCCAGATTTGGTCAATTCTTGTCCATGTCATTTTAGCTTCAGAAAAGAAGGTTCCCTCTCTTCCCAAGGGATTCCTGGTTCTCCAAGTGTCAATCAAGTCCATATTGTCAGTCAGTTCAAAAAAGGTTTTTGGTAGTCTGCCATCTTTGGAAACTACCTGTCTCTGTGACTTGTCCATGTTTGTAGGTACCACTCCACTCATATCTCCCATCAAAATGATGTTATAATCCATATAGTCTAACAAAGTCTCGTGCACTTCTTAAAGAATTCAGATTTCCCATCATTCGGTGCATATACTCCTACTATCAAAAATTTTTCTCCTTGTGTTTGAATTTCAATTGCTACAAATCTTCCTTGATAATCTTTTAAGACAAATTTCGGTGTTAGACTCTCTTTTGCATAAATAACAACTCCTCGCTTTTTAACCTTGTCTGATGAAATAAACTCCTGGCCCAATCTTTTATTGACCAATATTTTCCTGTGTAACCTTATCACATGTGTTTCCTGTAAACACATCAAGTCCAATTGTTCTTTTTTCAATAAATGAAACACTTTCTTCCTCTTCTCTGGGGAATTCAGTCCATGAATGTTCCAGCTTAATAGTTGCAGAGACATGTTGTATTTAGATCGCCACTCCTCCAACTGCTCCAAGTAACTCCTCTTTTTCTGACGGTGGTATCACTTTCTCTAACTTGTCCAGTCCCAAAGGTAGTGGTGCTTTGTCTAGTATTCCTGGTCTTAGGGCTCCTCTTCACTTTCTTTTTGCAAGTCTTCTCCGTAATCTCTCAGAAATTTTTCTTTATCCTCCACTGAACTTATTTTAATTTTTTTTTACCTTTATAGGTAAAAGATAGTTCTTGGGGGAATTCCCACCTAAAAAATGATTCTATTTCCTTTCAGCAGGGTCACCAAGTCTCCATAATTCGACCTCAGGTCCAAAAGATATTTCGGGATGTCCTTAAATATCTCCACTCTTGATTCGTTTATTTTCAAGGTATTCTGGAAGTGCAGACCCAATATTTTATCTCTTTCCTCTTTTCATCGAAGGGTAATCAAACAGTGTCTCACCCTGTTCTTTCTCCCTCCTCTTCCAAGTCTAAAAGCACTTACTATCTTGAAATCTTGCTTATCATCCAGTTTCCAAAAGTCTGCAAATTCCTGTGTTAGAAAGTCACTTAAACTGTCTTTCTCGAGTTCAGGCACCGCTCTAATCCTCAAATTGGTCTGCTTCTCCTTCAGTTCAATCATAGACAAAATCGACTGGAGGGTCCCAAGCTGTGTCTGATGGTCTCCAAGCTGTTTACTTATCGGTGGTATCTTTTCCTCTAGAGCCACTGCTTTTTCTTTTGCTTCTTGAGCTGTCTTTTGATTTGACGCAGATTCTTGTAGCAACCTTTCAATGGATTCTGTATTTGAATTCACCTTCTGCCCCAAATTGTTGATACTTGTAGTATTTTGGTCAATTTTATTTGTCGCTTCAGCAACTTGTTTTCTTAATTTATCCAAAGATTCATAAATTTTATTTAAAACTGAAGTAAATCCTTCTTCCGACATACCTTTTGACCCAGCTTGTGCTAAGTCTTCCCCTTGTGATACAGGAGGGCCGGATGCAGATGCTCTGCATTGCTGCGGTATTGCACTAATCTGTTGATGTCTGACCTTGCCCGATCTTGTTGTCTTTTCATCCATAACACTTTTGTATAAGAGTCAAGGTCGCTCCCACAATCAGGCTTGTTTTTGTAGTGGAAGTTTCCCAGGCTAGTCAGGAATGGAAAATTCCCCAGCCTATTGTAGCACTTTCAGTAAGCCTCTAGGGGGACACAGTAACAGTCAATAGGATTGCAACAGAATGTCTTACCAACTTCTCAAAAGCCCCCCTTCAGCAAAATGAATAAACTTTTCAAGTCCAATATATCTCCCTTGCAGAGTTAGCTGTCAAAAAGTTACACTGCAGAGTTAGCTGTCAAGAAGTTACATTGTCCATAAGTAGTGCGACTCCCGATGCAACAATTGTATTTAATCTTGGCAGTCCGTTCCCAAGAATTGAGTGGTGGTCTTAAATCCCTTTTCCCCTTCTCTTCTTACTCCTTTCCGTTTTTTATAAGCAGAAAATACTGTTCCTTCTTCCCTCCCTCTCCAGTTCAGGGAGGGAATTCTTTAATTTGGCGATTGGATTTTTAAGTCTTTTTAATGCGCCTCTCCCGGTATTGGCTTAAACAGTCTTTGCTTTGATCTTTATACAAACCGGAAGGTGGACTTCCTGTTTACACCTTCCCGCTTCAGTGCAAAATTAAGCCTTTATTTTCATTTAGCTTCCAATCTTAAAACTTGCCCTACTCATGGGTTGTTGTTTAATAGCTGAATTGTCACAGGAAAAGAGGTCAGCGCTCTCCGGCAACAGCTGTGCGCCTTCACTCCACGGAAGTAGCGATCAACTCACAGCACCGCACCGTTCAACCCCGTTCCGCTCCGGAGCCACACTCGGGATTCCCTTGCAGGTTGGGGGGGGCGCTTTGGGTGCCCGCAGAGTCCCACGGTCACAGGCTTCACCTGCCTGTGATTTTCGAAAGGGTCCCCGTTTCGCCGCAGCGGCAAGACCCGGTTTCCGCGGAGCTTCTCCCTCCGGTCTAGAGGGAATCCGCCATTGCCGATGGCGCCGCCTCCGGAAGTCTCCAAATATATAAAATCATAACTAACTAATACTTATTGCAGTGGTGTTTGCTGCTGCTGAAATAACTAACTAACTAACTAACTAACTAACTAACTATGGCATTAAGTTCCCTACATTTCTGATTTATATTATTACATGTGAGGACCCTTTTTATAATATATATGGGGGCTGTTCTTTTTAGATGTAGGACTGCAGCCAGCTAAGTTCTACTCAGTGTAGACGTTTTGGAAATAATGTATCTAAGATAGACATGCCCCCCCCCATGCCTAGGAGTAAAACGTAGGAATGAGTAAAAGAAATGAAAAATGAACAGGACCAAAAAATTTAATTATGATGCAGATAGATAGTGTTTATTGTAGTGGAAAGAGGAGATCATGAAAACATTTCTTAGGTGAGCGGCTTCAAATAGGTCAACAATCCTTTCAGCCACAAAAGAGTTAAATGACAAAGGGACAGATGAATTTATAATTGACACAAGGCAAAGGTACACAGGGGAAGGAAGAGATTCTCAGGGAACTGGAATCATCAGAACTCTTGCAGGCCTGAAGGATATTCAGAGTGCTAAGAATGACTGATAGAAAGGCAACAGAAAGGATGCGCTTAAGAGAGACAGAAGGAAAGCTCAAAGAAGAATTGATCAGGGATGTGTAGGTGAGAGTGTCAGAGATGCTGAGCAACCTTTTGATCCGATCCATACTGGTTTGTCTGGATGGTGGAGGCTCGACATTCCTGACACCATACAATCATAGAATTGTCGAGTTGGATGGGACCACAAGGGCCATCAAGTCCAACCCTCTGCAATGCAGGAATCTCAACTACAGCATCCATGACAAATGGCCATTAGACGTTGATCCATGGTGTGCATTTCAGGTACCATTCCCCACCCCCCGTTCCTGTGGGGGATCACAATCCCATTCGAAAGAGAGACAAACTCATCTTCGTCTCAGTATAGGAAATGGATGAGAAGGGAGATTGTAAGCAAAAGAATTTGGTGGCATCAGTGAAGGCAGCTGCATTGCTGATGAAGGAGCAAGCATGCTAGCCTGAGTTATCTGGGCAGGGCCTGGGGCTGGGGAGAGTCATGCTTGTTCTCAGTCCCAAAATCCCATCACCACCAGTGATGCAAACGGCAGA
Organism: Podarcis liolepis; assembly: GCF_965112155.1. Lineage (NCBI taxonomy): Eukaryota > Metazoa > Chordata > Lepidosauria > Squamata > Lacertidae > Podarcis > Podarcis liolepis. Next base: position 7,411,346 of record NC_139566.1, read on the forward strand.
AGTGTTCTGTATACTGACTGCGCTCTTATTTCACTAGGTATGACTATGATAGTGGTTGTCATTACAGCTGTAGTCTTCGTAGAACAACTGGTGTGAATCTGGAAAAAATAACATGAAAGTGTTTAAGATGGTGTACACTAATGTCTACTCGGATTCTGTTTTAATTACAAATTTTGCATCAATAAATACTATGAGCAATCTTTTCTGAAAGGGGTGTCCAATTACATCACAGTAAATAGTAAAATTTAGCAAGCAGATAGATTTTTAACAAGGAGATATACAGGCAAAAAATAAAAAAACAACCTCAGCCTCCCAACTTTTTCTCCCTTTTTGTGGGGAGAATGAGGTCTTCGTTCCTCACACTCCTGTATAGCAACATCATGAGGCGAGTCAGAACTACAAATTTCAGGAGGGGAGAATACAAGTTCAAAGTGTGACTAGTGACCTTAGGTGGTCTTTGGTTACTTTGTTAAAGGCTTAGTCAGATAAAAAAACCTCTCCTGTACAGTCGTACCTTGGAAGTCGAACAGAATCCATTCCGGAAGTCCGTTCGACTTCAGAAACATTCAGAAACCAAAGCACGGCTTCTGATGGAATGCAGGAAGCTCCTGCAGCCGATTGGAAGCCACAGAAGCCACATTGGATGTTCGGCTTCCAAAAATAGTTTGCAAACAGTCACTTCCGGGTTTCTGCCATTCGGGAACCAAAATGTATGAGAACTATGCTGTTCAAAGCCGAGGTACGACTGTAGTACCCTCAGTATGTGAATAGAGTGAATCCTCATTCCTCATAATGCACTTTGTGTCCCTGGATTAGACAATCCACTCAGGCTAAAACAAATCCATTACACTATTCCAGCTATGTAAGTATTTTCATGTTTCCACTGCGATTCACACCAAATCCATGAGGCAAATGTGAAAATTTGCAACTTTCTAATTACCCTGTTCCTCAATAATAATAATAAAAAATGTCTAGTACCACCTTAGAGACCAACTACGTTTGTTCTGGGTATAAGCTTTTGTGTGCATGGACACTTCTTCAGATACTCTGAAACAGAAGTCACCAGACCTTAACAGTTTCTTCGAAAAATTTTACACATCACTTGGGAAGATAGGCGAACTAATATCAGTGTACTGGAAGAAGCAAAGATCACGAGTGTTGAAGCAATGATTCTTTATCTTCATTGGACTGGACATGTTATGTGGATGCCTGATGATCGTCTTCCAAAGCAACTACTGTATTCTGAACTTAAAAAGGGAAATGGAAAGTGTAATGCTGGTGGTCAACAAAAGAGGTTCATAGACTGTCTCAAGGCAAATTTTAAAAAATGTAGTATAAACACTGACAACTGGCCTGCGAGCACTCCAGTTAGAGAACAGCCTTTACCAAAGGTGTCATGGGCTCTGAAGACACTCAAACTCAGGACTCAAGGAAAAAACGTGCTAAGAGGAAGGCACCCTTGGCAAATCCACACTGTGATCAAATCCTGCCCAGAAACCAATGTCCCCACTGTGTAAGGACGTGTGGATCCAGAATTGGCCTCCACAGTCACTTAGGGACTCATTGTTAAAACCATGTTTATGGAAGGTAATCTTACTCGGATATGAGTTATTAAAAAAGAAGAATGAAGATATATAGGGTGGACATTTCTCAGGAAGGTAGGAGGAGATGGGTGATTGACTCAATGGGTATGGTAAACCTATTGACGACTGTCAATGATGGCAATTAGTCCCACAGGAAAAAGCAAGGGATAGTATGCAGATGACAAAAAATAGCTTTAGCTGTTCCTTAAATTTTCAAAGATCACTGCAGATGGTTAATTAATCACTGCAGATGGTTAATTAAAAGACGCCTGCTCCTTGGGAGAAAGGTGATGGCAAACCTAGACAACATCTTAAAAAGCAGAGACATCACCTTGCCAACAAAGGTCCGTATAGTAAAAGCCATGGTTTTCCCAGTAGTGATGTATGGAAGTGAGAGCTGGACCATAAAGAAGGCTGATCGCCAAAGAATGGATGCTTTTGAATTATGGTGCTGGAGGAGACTCTTGAGAGTCCCATGGACTGCAAGAAGATCAAACCTATCCATTCTGAAGGAAATCGGCCCTGAGTGCTCACTGGAAGGACAGATCGTGAAGCTGAGGCTCCAATACTTTGGCCACCTCATGAGAAGAGAAGACTCCCTGGATAAGACCCTGATGTTGGGAAAGATTGAGGGCCCAAGAAGAAGGGGACGACAGAGGATGAGATGGTTAGACAGTGTTCTCGAAGCTACAAACATGAGTCTGACCAAACTGCGGGAGGCTGTGGAATACAGAAGTGCTTGGCGTGCTCTGGTCCATGGGGTCACGAAGAGTCGGACACGACTAAACCATTAAACAACAACAAAGTTTTCAGAACACAATCCCTAGCGAATCTACTCCGGAGTCACAGAATGCCTCTGTGCTCTTTTCCTATTAAAGCTTTGATTTAAAGACAACTTACCAACAGCAGGAATGGCTGAGCAACCGAAGTCAAGGGAAGCTGGAAGACTCTGGTGAGGAAGACAGAAATGTCTCGAGCATTTATACCGTTTGCTTTTGGCTTCCATGCCTTGAGTAAGCATTGCTCTTTCCTAATGGGCACTTGGCACAAATGCCTAGAAATCTCACAAACATTTTTCTTTCAATGATTAACCCCACGGGGGAAGAGTGTGATCTCATTCAAGAGTTTATATTTCATTATAGATTATTATAGTCCCTGGTTGGATGCCTTTGTTGGAAGCACATATCCTTAATTACTAACGCCACCTTGTCTCAACCCTTATATTATCTGATTATACAAATGAATGCAAATATGGGTCATATCCATTGTTTTCAGATTTCAAAATGCCTAATATTTAAAAACAAAATCTCAAGGTTTCTGGAGTTTTATTTTCAAAAACAATAAGTATTCTCATCTGCAATGTTCCTTGTATTTTTCTATTTAAGCCATTTTCATTCCAAGTTAGTATTTTTAATCTGCCATTCTGGTTTAATTTAAGGAAAAATAATATATATATATGTTTATGCCTGCTTTAATTATGTGTTTGTTACTCTTCCTCTTCTTCCTGTTTATCAATGCTATCTTCAGGTAATTCCTCTATCCCCCTTTCTGCTCCTGTCACGAGCATGCCTTCTCCTAATTCTTATATTAAATTTTTCATCTGAAATTTCTGCGCTTCAGATATATCCCTGCATCGTTGTTTCTTGTTTTTATATGTAAAAGAGATTCCTTTCAGGATCTATATGGAATTTGCTTATCTCTCAGAGCATCTGTGAAAAAAATGGAATTAGCTTGGGTTTTTTAGAAGTTGGACGGGAATTTCTTTTAGAAAAAAAATATTTTTCTCCCCTATCTGTAATCTATTTTGATACTCCGTTTGTATTATTTGGTCTCTGATTTGGCATAAATTAAAAATCACCAGACAGTCTCCTGGTAACTTTTTTTCACCTTTGCAAAGCTTGATTCAGAAGATGTAATCAATTGAGTTTTCCATCAGTTCTTCCTGCACCTCTATCTAATTAAGCAACTCCTTAATCAATTTGGACCTTATATCTTCCTCTGGTTCTTCTGAAATTCATCTAAGACAGAGAATCATTTCCTTCTGACACATTTCCAAAACCGCAATGGCATCCCAGGCTGATACCTGTGAGACATTAGCCTCCGCCACCTCCTCTTTAATTTTTCCTGGCCTTTTCTCAATTCCAACCCTTCTGCCTGAACCCTCTTTGTTTTTCTTCCTCTAATCCCTGTGTCTTCGTTTTTAGCTCCTGTACTGATAGTCCCCGTGCCGTAGTGTTCCCATCCACATTGTCATTGCTGACACAACTCAGATTCCTTTTGTGGGTTGACTCTTATTCCTCCTCCTCTTCCACTTTCCCTCACAAATGTCCCCCTAATTATCTCTAAACCATCCTGGGGCTTTCTTTTTTGCCTGTATACCTTCACGATGCCCCGGTCCCCCAAAAACGTTCTTCCCAGGATCCAACCAGAATGCTCTAAAATGCTGCCCTTACTTACAATCTCAGCATCCTTATTTACCACATTTCTGTCTCCCTCTCCTCAGCTGTGTGTGGTGTCTCAGCTGCTGAGCAAAGCAGGGAGTGACAGCAAACGTCAGAACCTCTTCACAGTCATGTTGCAAATCTTTGAAATACGTGTTTAAGGACCCTCTGATGTTGTACTGTAAGATCTGATGGTGCTGAGAGAGGCTGGCTAAACGTGAAATGATGGTCACATAGAGAACTGGCATTTTCCCCTTTCTCTGTGGTGCATTGGATCTTTCCCTAGCCAATGTTCTAGGTCTTCGGGAGAGGTAGTGAGGTGGAAAGGGCACTCCTTCTTTTCACTTTATTTCTATTCAAATTGTATGCAATGGACCAAAGAACAGTGCACTCCTATCTGGGATAGCCATCCTCTTTCACCAAGCATGCAGCTGCGGGTGTGTGTGTGTGTGTGTGTGTGTGTGTGGCTGTGTGTGTGTGTGTGGATATTTTCACACCCTCCCATTGCGATAATCTCCTGATATGATGTTTTCAGAAAGGAGGGGGAGGAAATTGCTCTTCGCTTCTTCCTATCCTGCCTCACTCTGTAGCAATCTATGTAACAATCTATGATTGATATCTATGTAGAGATTAGATGGCTGAGTGAGAGCTGTAACACTCATTCAAGCCAGTAGCACTTCAGTTTTAGCTTGCAGTAGCTATTAGAAATGAAAGAAGTTATGCTTCACAGCTTTCTTCCGTCTTCTTTATACTCTGTTGAGTTTGGTGCTCACAACTCACAGTTGTGGGTCCAGTTCACTTAGTCGTGCTTTCCAGGAGTCTAAGTAAACTTTCCTTTACACTTGTTTGCGTTGAACAGCATTTTTTATTTGCAGACCATTCACACAGTTTGGAGTTAGCCATGGTCATTGATTTCAATAGGTCTCCTCTGATTCTGAGTCTACTTCTTGTTCTCAGTCTGTCTCAGGAGATAATGGAAGAGTGCGTCTTTGGGGGTGAAGTCAAACCATTGTGACTGTAGAAACCAATATGGGACATACATGTTTTGTGGCAGCTGGGGCAGATTAAGGCGTCTGGTTGTGCTGATCCTTGTGTACCATAGTGTTTTTTTCTTTCTGCGCATCTCCAGCTGGTCATTCCTCCTCCAAGTACACACTGAGTCAAGCAGACATTGGCAGATCAGCGGTTTATAAGTTAGATATAACTCACTAGATGCATTTTTTTAATGGGTGCAAATTTAGTTTGTGATCTTGTCTCCTTCCATGAAGGTGCCATGGTCTGATCACTACGCTCTGAAAGCCAGGATTGACTTTCCACCCCCACCCTGCTTTGGTGGCGAGCCGATTTGGGCTCGCCCGCAGAGGCTGATGGACCCTGATAGATTCCGTCAAGCCTTGCGGGACCTTGCTCCCCCTGGTGACTCATTGACTGAGCTTGTTGAGGGCTGGAATACCCAGCTCCTGGCAGCCATCGATGAGATCGCACCTAAGCGCCCTCTGCCACCCTGCAGAAACCGGGCTCCCTGGGTTACCGAGGAGCTTCGGAAAATGAAGCGGGACCTCAGACGGCTAGAGCGAGTATGGCGGGGTGCCCATGACGGAGCCTCAAGAACATCTTATAGGGTTTTAATGAAAACCTATGAGATGGCAGTGAAGGCCGCTAAGAAGTCTTACTTCTCGGCCTCCATTGCATCCGCTAGCTCTCGCCCGGCGCAATTATTTAGTATAATTCGGTCTTTAACGTCCCTTGAAGGACAGCCAAATTTAAATAACAATCTGACACACAGCTGTGAGGCATTTGCGAGCTTTTTTGCGGAGAAGGTCCTGTTGCTCCGCCATGACCTCCCTGCCAATTTGGATACAATAAAGGAACTGGAGGCCCCTCGACTGTCCTTGGGTCCAGTATTGGACCACTTTGACCGGATATCTCCAGCCAATGTGGACAGATTCCTCCAAGCTGGAAAGCCCACCACCTGTCCTCTTGACCTGTGCCCGTCATGGCTGATTAGAGCGTGTCCAGACGAGGTGCGGGCCCCCCTGGGGGATATCATCAATTTGTCCATGGCACCGGGATATTCCCAGGGGAACTGAAGGAGGCGGTGGTGCGTCCGCTCTTAAAGAAAACATCATTAGATCCCTTAGATCTATCCAATTACCGCCCGGTCTCGAATCTTCCATTCCTGGGTAAGGTGATTGAGAGAGCGGTTGCTGAGCAGCTTGGTAGGTTTCTGGATGAAACATCTGCTTTGGATCCATTCCAGTCCGGCTTCCGTGCTGGTCATGGGACCGAGACGGCTCTGATCGCCCTAACAGATGATCTCCGCAGGCAGCTGGATCGAGGCGGGTCGGGGCTGCTGATTCTTCTAGATCTGTCAGCAGCCTTTGACATGGTCGATCACGAACTCCTGGACCACCGCCTTGCCGACGTGGGGATCCAGGGCACAGTCCTTCAATGGCTGCACCCGTTTCTCTCTGGTCGGGGACAGAGGGTGGCGCTGGGGGGGAATTGTCATCGCGCCACTCCTTGGTGTGTGGAGTGCCTCAGGGTGCGATTCTCTCCCCGATGCTTTTTAACATCTTTATGCGCCCCCTCGCCCAGCTTGTCCGGAGTTTTGGGCTGGGTTGCCATCAGTATGCTGATGACACCCAACTCTATCTGTTGATGGATGGCCATCCTGACTCGGCCCCAGACACACTGACCAGATGTCTGGAAGCTGTGGCTGGATGGTTACGTGGGAGCCAGTTGAAGTTAAATCCTTCGAAGACAGAGGTCCTCTGGCTGGGGCGGGACGATATGGGATTGAGGAGGCAACTCCCATCTCTTGCGGGGGTGCTATTAGTGCCAGCACCGTCCATTAAGAGTTTGGGTGTAATCTTTGATACCTCCCTCTCTATGGAGGCGCAGATTACAGCTATAACAAAGGCGGCATTTTTTCATCTCCGCCAAGCTAAGCAGTTGGCCCCTTATCTCTCTCGCCCTGACCTAGCCACTGTGATCCATGTGACGGTCACCTCCAGACTGGATTATTGTAACTCGCTCTACGTGGGGCTGCCCTTGAGACTGACTCAGAAACTCCAGCGGGTGCAGAATGCCGCGGCGAGAATCCTTATGAGGTCTTCGCTGCGAGATCACATTCATCCGGTACTATACCAGCTGCACTGGCTCCCGGTGGAGTACAGGATCAGGTTTAAGGTGCTGGTTTTAACCTTTAAAGCCCTATACGGCCTAGGACCCTCGTACCTACGGGACCGCCTCTCCTGGTATGCCCCACAAAGAAACCAAGGGTCTGCAAATAATAACATCCTCAAGGTCCCAGGCCTCAGAGAGGTTAGGCTGGCCTCAACTAGAGCCAGGGCCTTCTCGGCTGCGACTCCAATCTGGTGGAATGCTCTGTCACAAGAGACTAGGGCCCTGCGGGACCTGACATCTTTCCGCAGGGCCTTCAAGACAGAGTACTTCCGCCAGGCTTTTGGTCAGGGCGCAGCCTGACTCCCTCCTCTGGCAACCTGCACAGAATTTTGGTTAATCGGTTGCCATCAATTTGATTTTAATTAATTTTTATAATGAAATATTTTTAGAATGTGTGATTATTTGACTGTTTGATTATTTGATTGTTGTTAGCCGCCCTGAGCCCGGCTCCGGCTGGGGAGGGCGGGATATAAATAAAATTTATTATTAGTAGTAGTAGTAGTAGTTCCCATTGTCCTCATAAAGGAGAATGGAAGCTAAGGGGCTTCCGGTGTGTTATGGGTTCCGGAAACATAAACAATGAACACAAACCACCACCTTAAACAACAACAACAACAACAGATTAATGAAAAACACATCAGTGTTGATCTGACTGGAGTAGAATTAGCTACAGCCAAGGACTATAATATCTGAAATGAGAGGGTGCAAGAGGCTATAATATAGTTACCCGATAATAATATGAGGAGAACCTATAATATGCTTGCAGCCTTAGAAAATAACATAGGCCAATGTAGCTTTGATATGTGCAGCAAAGGTGATACTCAGCTGTGATTCAGACGTGACTTCCTTTTTCTAAGAAACTGGATAAACGCACATGGCACAGGACACCGATCTCATCAGACTCAAGCACCTTCTCTCTGTCTTCTGCTACTGCTCTTGGTAAGTACTTTTCATTCATTCTAATTCTGTATGTGTGGATGAAATAATCCACCAACCATGATGGCTATTCTCTGCTCCCGTGGTTGGAAGCTGAATGCTTCTGAATGCCAGTCGCTGGAATCCTCAGGAGGGGAGAGTTGCTCTCATGCTCTGGTTCTGCTTTGGGGTTTTCCTGAAGATGCATCTAGCTAGTTGGTGATTTTGAGAACAGGGTGTTGGGCCATTTGCTGACCCAGCAGGTTTTTCTTACGTTCCTAAATATCAGATTTTGGGTCAAGTGGTGTGAGCCACATCCTAGTATGGGGTGGAGGAATCTGTCCATTTTGGTTTCCTCTCAGATTCATTCTCTCTCTCTCTCTCTCTCTCTCTCTCTCTCTCTCTCCCTGACCTTCCCAGTAACTTTAGTTTCTCACAGTTTCATACAACTGGCCTGACCTAGCAGGCCCCTTTTATGTCCATCCGTGTTTTGTTTCAGAATGTAAAAATTAGGTAAAATTGCCTTTATTTGCAAACTGGAACACATTTCTTTCTCCATCCCGCGCTAAGAGTAGTTCTGGTTCTGCATACCCTCCAAAATTTCTTCTATGAAAATAGGGACATCCAGTGCTTTCTTTCTGGAAAAATAGATGCCAGAACTCACCATGAAGTTGTTTAAGAAGTGTCACAATTTTTAACGAGAGAGAGAGAGAAGGGGGGGGGAGAGAGAGGTGCCAGTACTACATACCCTTGAGTATCCTCGGGGGGGGGGGGAGCACTGGGGACATCTATTACCATAATAGCAATAATTTTACTATCTAAATCCTACTTGTCTGACTGGATTGCCCCAGCCCCTCTAGAAGGATACAAATATATACAGAAGCATAATAAAGCATTAAACATTTTAAGAAAATGTCCCCATACAGGGATGCCTTCAGATGCCTTTTTCTTGGGGGCTAATACAACTCCCTAGCCTCCAACATTTCTCAGATTGAAATAGGGACATCCTAAGGAGGAGCAGGACATCAGAAACAAAGATGGTTTCTGTACATCCGGGACTGTCTCTGGAAAATAGGGACTCCTGCATGGTCTGCACATGTTTGCAGGCTACTTGCCCCAAAACAGGAAGAGGAAAGGGTATGGTTGACTCGCATCCACAAGGGGGGTACCAGCTCTTGGTCCATCTTGGTCAGCACTGTGAAAAGGGATGGACACTAACTCTCCAGGTTTTCAGGCAGGAGTCTCTCCAAGCCCTACCAGGACATGCCAGGGATTGAACTTGTGACCTCCTTTGTGCAAGGAAGATGCTCTACCACTAAGCTATGGCCTGTCCTTCTTTGTTATCTGATTATTTGCTGTGGTCACCTTTTTTTTCTTTCCTGCACCCTACATAGCTTAGATATTGCATCATTCTATGCCATTTGTAAAGTGTCTTTTGTAAGAGATACCTAATGAGAGTCAGGAGAAGAGGTACCCAATGCAGTGTCCATTAAACATCGTGGACTTCAAGTCAGATCATTCTGAGACTTTGGCAACATTAGCTGGGGCTGATGGGAGTTGCATGCCAACAACATCTAGAGAACACAACATTGGTCACTCCTAATATAGGGCATCTCAGCCACAAAGGCAGGTACCAGCTCTTCCACAAAGCACTAGCCTATGTAATTTCCCTTTTACCATGGCCTCTCCCCTCTGCTTCAACATCCCTCATTGTTGCACAAGTCTCCAATGGTGGACTTCAGCATCCCCTTCCTCAGTTGATTTCTTCCACTAACTCTTGCCTGTCACTTGTCATTTCAGACCCAGCTCCATCACTCCAAGATGTCTTGCCAGCCCTGCTGCGTCTCATCCTGTGCCCCATCTTGTGTCAGCTACCCGGTCAGTGGTCTGGGCTCACTGTGTTCACCTTGTGGGGGCTTGTCATCCTACGGGGGCGGAGTGTCATCGAGTAGCCTCGGTATAACATCTGGAGCCAATGTTGGCTGCATCAATCAGTTACCACCATGTGAAGTAGTCATCCAGCCGCCTCCCGCAAGTGTGGTAATCCCAGGAGCAGTCCTTGTCGCCTCTTGCGAGCCAGTTAGAGTGGGGGGATACACCGCCTGCGGTGGGGGCTCCGGCGGAAGCTCATACAGCCGTATGGGTCTGTGCCAACCCCGTGGAATTGCCAAGGTGTGCAGTTCTCCCTGTTAAGATCAAAGTCAGTCTCCACAACAACAGAAGAATTTGGAAAAGAAAATGGTACCTGGAAATTCCTAATACGCATTCATGGCTGCTGCTGATGTCATAGGCCTGGGTGTCATCACTGCTGAGCCCCCTCAATCCACAACTCTGACAACTGGATCTGTAGTTGCTCAGCATTCCTGATGCTTGTGTCCATCTCTGTGCTAGATTGTAGATATGCTGCTTTGACTTCTCAGCTTTTCCTCCTGCGCTTTTACTTAACTCAAAGTACAAAACAAAAAACTGCAAAGGCATTAAGTAATATCTCCTTCTTTGGTTCTCTGTATGTTCAACTATTCTGAAGGATGCCCAAGTTTTTTGATGCCTCAACTGTCCTGCTGAACTCATGCCAATCGCTTTGTGCTGTTATCTTTCAGAGTAAAATATTTTTGTTCCCTTTGACATTTGCTCACCAGGCAAGTGTTTTCACTCACTGCTTTTTTCATTCATTAAAGCTTACCTGCCTGCATTTGAAAGAGAAAAAAACCCTGTTGTGTTTGCTTCTCATTGGGTTTTGGGGAGGAGGACCTTTTTTTGGACCGCACTGAATATCCATCTCATTCAGTAGCTGATGGATGCCCCAGAGAAACTGCTGGGCAAGGTGTATGACCACCACCCATCCCTATCTGTGTCTGTCACCTGACACTTACATGTATGCTTCTCTATGTATGTGTAGCTTCTAATTTTCTTAGATATAGTATAGGGGAAAGAAATTCAGGTGTAATGATCAAACATGACCCTCTGGACTTCTCTTAATGGCCCATGAGACTCTTCCCATGTCATACAGCCTTCCAAACCTAGCCCCTCATCAGCTGTGCTTTGTAGGCTCCTTGGGTGATTAGGCCTGTGTGGGGTGTTCCATTAATTCTGACGATACAACTTACTTGCCAGCATGGGAGAGATATAGAATGCTACATATATAGTATGTGTAATACAAGTCTAAAAGGGAAACGTAAAAATTATCATAGCATCATAGAATTGCAGAGTAGAAAGGGATTCTAAGAACCACCTAGTTCAACCGCCTGGAAAGCAGGAAGTTTCAGCTGTCCAATACGGGGAGTGAACCTCCAACCTTTCTGTTATCACCACTATTCTCTAACCAACTTAGCTATTCAGGCATTGTGACTGGGGATGATGGAAGTTGCAGCTCTGCATTATCCAGAGGGCCAAAGGCTCCACACATCTGTTACACAACGCTCCTCATTTTATATTATGTTCTATCCTTAGAGTATGAAGTTAGGCAGAGAAGTGGTACCACAGATGCTCCAAATATATTTAGGAGGAATTAAGGCTGCAGAAGGGACACGGGTGCAGAAGGGACTAGGGCTTGCCAATTGGAAGGTCGTCGGTTCGAATCCCCGTGATGGGGTGAGCTCCCATAGCTCGGTCCCAGCTCCTGCCAACCTAGCAGCTTAAAAGCACATCAAAGTGCAAGTAACGGGAAGGTAAACAGCATTTTTGTGCGCCACTCTGATTTTGCCAGAAGTGGCTTAGTCATGCTGGCCACATGACCCAGAAAAACGGTCTGCGGACAAACGCCAGCTCCCTCAGCCAGTAAAGTGAGATGAGTGCGGCAAACCCAGAGTCGTCCAGACTGGACTTAACTGTCAGGAGTCCTTTACCTTTTTAACCTTTTAAGACTGCAGACTGTCCTGTTCCCAGCAGGAGGTGCTGAAATGCAGAACATGAGTCCATGCTGTGATTTGAACCAAGGCGAACTCTCAATGGGGTGTAGTTGTCTGCAGGCAACCAAGCCCAACAGGCTAGGCAGTTGATCAGCAAATGTCTCTTTCTCTTTTTCTCATGTGCAGCCATAAGACCATGGGTAGGCAAACTAAGGTCCGGGGGCCGGATCCAGCCCAATCATCTTCTAAATCTGGCCCGTGGATGGTCCAGGAATCAGCATGTTTTTACATGAGTAGAATGTGTCCTTTTATTTAAAATGCATCTCTGGGTTATTTGTGGGCCATAGGAATTCATTCATTATTATTTTTCAAAATATAGTCCGGCCCCCCACAAGGTCTGAGGGATAGTGGAGCGGCCCCCTGCTGAAAAAGATTGCTGACCCCTGCATAAGACCAAGAAGGGAGGGATGACTCAAGATGGTTGATATACTGAACTGCCCAGTAGAAAGAACTATCAGTTCATCACCCACTTCCAGTAGAGCACTAATAATATCTGCATCATTGCCATTAGTGAAAACCTCAGATGGGAGTTATTTGAGGAAATGGTTTGTTGTGGTTTCCCTATCAGCTGCCCCCTCTTAAACTAAATTCCATTTGGAACCTTCTGGAAATGGGCATCAATTTCATAGCAGCCTTATCCAGTCCTTCTCTTGGTTTTTTCTGTACAGTTTTCTCTCTTGCTTCCTCTTCTTTTGCAGGTTAAACTTTTCTCCTCAGGTACGCGGGCGCTGCTATGTCAAGGTCACTGTTTAAAGGAATTCGCCTGCATTGGCAGGTTTGAAAACCTCACAACTTTGGTGGTATCAGGCCTTGGGCAGAATCCTTTAGTCTATCATCCCTAAATGGGGGTGGGGGTGTAATGGTGACTCACGCCCCTCCCATCTCTTTGCTTTGGCGATACCAGGGTTCCCTGTTAAAGGGGTTGTTTTGAGGGGAGGCTTTGGCCGTACACCTGAGGCATCTGATCAAGGCTTGTATTTTAAAATGAGCTTAAAAGATATATTTGCAGATGCTTGTGTGTTTCATGCCAGGCAGAGTTACTTTGGCAGATGTTTATCTTCCTAAAAAGGGCCCCTCTGATTTATAGCATTAGCAGGAGACGAGTACCTCAAAGTTGTAAAAGCAAATTACAGGCTGGGAGAAAGGTTACAGTGACCCTACATATTACAGAATACAATCAAGCTGCAAAAACACTAATTAAGAGTTGGTAAATAGTAAGTTTTATTGTTTAACAGAAGACTCGAGCCATATTTTCATAAGGTTAAAGGGCAGGAGCTAATAGGAACAGCAGCTGGCTGGGGAAAGGGGGGTTGTAAATTGAAGGGGTTGCTTTTGAAGCTGTTTCCTTTTTACTTTGAAAAGGCCTTTTCTTCTAAAAAGCTATATATGTTAATGTATGAAATATATTGGCTTAAATGTAAGTATGCAAAGGATTTAGAAAGTAAGAAATGTTAGATTCTTATGTTAGATTCTTATTTCATTGATGGTGTGTGAGAAGGTGAACCCAAGATCTCTGTTACCATGAGCCATCTGTTTTGGAGTGAAGGGGCAATAGGGCAATAGGACAAAGATGATCTGGTAATTAAGGTGCCTTGTCGAGGCAAATGTAAGATATATGGCTACTTGTCTGCCATTTATGGATAGAAGGAAATATAGCTCTTTGTCTCCCATAAAAGATAATAGGAAATGGGTGTATCTTTTATGATTGTTTCTAGCAAACAGCCAATAGGAATTTCAACCAGGCTGATTGGACAGAGGCAGCCAAAGGAGGAGCAAGGGGGCTGGGCTGAGGAAATATAAGTGCTGGCCATGAGGGCTAGAGGGGGCAGAGCTTTGGTAACCATATACCACTGTGTCTCTCATTTGTCTGACAAATAAATTATTATTTTATTTTCTCTATTGCTGCATTGAATATTTCATCCCAGCTAAGCGTTAACCACAAGCAGGGCGCTACACACCTAGAGGCTGGTAGGCAGTGGCGGGGGCAATTCCACCACCCCGCCGCTGAAAAAAGGACTAGGCCGCGTTTTGTGGCCTAGTAGGGCCTGCGCCGCCCTCCTGGGCAGCACGGCTCCTGAGTAGGCCTCTAGGTCGGCCTACCAGCCTTTTGTGATGGCCAGCGGTGGTGTGGACCCCAGCTGCGCCACAGCCACGGGCTGCTTGCATTTGGGTGGCGGGGGGGCATTGCTCCCCCCCCCACCGCCTGCCCGGTGCCCCTTCCTACCCAGGCGGGTGGTGCTCCAGCAAGGCTGCAGCCGTCGCCTGCTTGCTTTTATGGCGGGGGGGGCACCGGGAGGGCGGCGCGGGCCCAACTAGGCCACAAAACACGGCCTAATCACTTTTCTCAGTGTCGGGGGGATGGCATTCCCCCCCCCACAGCTGCCTGCCAGCCCAGGAGGGTAGTGTGGGCCCTACTAGGCCGCAAAACGAGGCCTAGTCCCTTTTTTCAGCAGTGGGGGGGGGGAATTGCCCCTGCAGGAGGTGCCTGCCAACCTGGGAGGGCAGCAAGGGCCTGACTAGGCCACAGCCGCAGCCTGCTTCTCTGTTGAGGCTTCTTGTTGAGGTTTGTTGAAGCTGCTGCTGCCAACCCAAGCGGGATGCACAGGCCCCATCTAGGCAGCAGGCACTGCCGGCTTACCTTTCCAGCCGGGGGGTGGGATTGCTGCCAACCACTGGTGTTGCTGGCCCAAACGGGTGACATGGGCCTAAGCTGGGCCTCTAGGCCGGCCTGCTTGTTTTGCCATCCGCAGGGGGCCACATGGTGACCTTTTTGAACTGAATCACACTGGGGTGGGGGTGCCCCGCCGGGCTGCAGGGCAACCCACTTCAGTTTTTCCTTATTGGGGGGGGGACTAAGTCAGCCCCCCCCCCGTTTCCCCAAGTTGGTATTCAGGATGTGTGCTAACTGTTTCTATCTTTTGCGGGCATACACAGAGGAGCTCACTGCTGAGAGCGATTCTTCCCGGTCCAGTGAGGACGATGTGCAGGAATTACTGCATCAGAACCTGCAGCGTCGCCTGGCTAGGGCTAAGGAGCGCTTAGATAAGTCTAGGTTCCCTCGTTGACGCTCTTGTTTCAAGTTCATCAGACAGCTCCTCCAGTCCTGATTTGCACAGAACACGTCACAGGAAGAAGAGGTCTTGCAGATCGAGGAAGCATGGGCGTAAGTGCAAGAGGGACTCTTCAGATTCTACGGCTCTTTCAGGTACGTGTGATTCCTCCTGTAGCGAGTCAGAAGAAGGGTTCAAAGGGTACTGGGTTACTACCCACAAGGCCCCTGGCCTGCCTAGTTGGATTTGGGAACGTTGCACCCAGCACCATTGCCATGCCTTTGGGGCCAAAGAGCCATGTGGGGAGGATGGGCTTGATGCGAAAAGAAAGGTGCAGGCGTCAAACTTCAAGACCACGGATCAGCCTCCCGGCATCCGGCTTAAAAAGAATATACGCAATCGCATTCTAAATGGGGAATTTGTGGACTTGTTTTCCCTGCTCTCCCCGGCTTATTCTTGTAGTTCCAAGTTTAAGCCTGAATCGCGTCGCAAGAAGGACAAGGCAGTGGATATTGATAGAACTTTTGACAATTGGCTAACTGCTTTCACCTCTTACATGGGATTGGTTGCCGCTGCTTACCCCGATAGGGCTTGGCACTTGGCTAACTATCTGGGCATTATCTTAAAAGCAAAAAAAATGGCAGGGGACTCAGCGGCTTTGGCTTACGATGGGCTGTTCCGTGAGAGGGCTGCTGAAGAACCCACGGCCCATTGGGACATCAAGGACAATGATCTTTGGTCTGAAGTAGTGGCCCCAAACTTCCAAGAAAGGGCTTTTGGGGAGAAGTCAGTTAAACCCCCCTCCAAAGTGCAAAGGGTGGCTATATCAACATGTTGGGAGTTTAATAATGGGTTGTGCAGCAGGGACCGAAGCCGCTTTGACCATGCTTGTGAGCGTTGTTGTGGTCCTCACTCACGGACTAAGTGTTTTTGGGCTAAGCCCCCTTTTCTAGGCCTTGGCAAGGTAGCCTTTAGTCTAACATCAAGTTGGGGGGATGCATTCATGCTCCCTCCCCATGCGGCGGCGCTTGCAGGGCCCGTTAAAGGGCAAAACCGGGAGTCCCTGGCCCTAGAGTGGCAGCATGTAGGTTTTGCTACATGCTTGCTGACTGGGAACAGTTGTGGACCACAGGTATGAAATTTACGGCATGTAATGCCCTAAGAGAGAATATTATGAAAATGATATACAGGTGGTACATGACACCAGTCAAGCTTGCAAAAATCTATCATTTGCCCGATAATAAATGTTGGAAATGTAACGAAACTGAAGGCACATTCTTCCACCATTGGTGGACATGCCCAAGGATTAAGGCTTTGTGGGAGATGATCTATAATGAAATGAAAAAGGTATTTAAATATACCTTCCTGAAGAAACCAGAGGCCTTTCTCCTGGGCATAGTCAGCCAATTGGTGCCAAAGAAGGATAGAACTTTCTTTATGTATGCAACAACAGCAGCAAGACTACTCATCGCGAAGTATTGGAAGACACAGGAGCTACCCACACTGGAAGAATGGCAGATGAAAGTGATGGACTACATGGGATTGGCAGAAATGACTGGCAGAATTTGTGACCAGGGAGAAGAGTCAGTGGAGGAAGACTGGAAGAAATTTAAAGACTACCTGCAGAAGCACTGCAAAATTAAGGAATGTTAAAACGATGTCTGATGGAAAATAAGTGGTATTGGTAAAAAGATTTCTAAGAAAATATAAATAAGGGTTGATAACTGGAAAAATTGATATTTATAAGGTTAATGTAGTGGTTGGGAGTTACTCGTGCGTAAGCCTGCCCCGTTTGAGCATCGGATTGCCTGGTTAAACCCTCCGGACTGCACAGCCCATCTCAGCGTGGCTGCCCTTAGTCACTCGTAGAATCTGTCTGTGGGCGTTTCTTAAAGCGCTGCCAACATAAGAGTTGTTTGACGCCTAAGCGTCTCCGCCTCTCACTGCGCGGGAGTCTCCTGCGCAGGGTGGGCGTGGGCAGCGGGGTGCTTGGGCTCTCCTCACTAACTTCCAACGAAGAGTCCTGGAGCCCCTGCACCTCCCTGTCCCGTTGCTCTCCTGGATCCCTGGTGTTACACTCATTCTCTTCCCCTCTTTCCCAGCTGAGTCTCCCCCTAGCGCTGGGACCTTCTCCTGCAGAATCAGAGACCCTCTCCTTCTCCCGTGCCTCTGATGTCAGTTCCCTGACAGACACCTCCCTCCCAGGGCCCCCTTCACTCCCCCTCCTACCTGTGGGCTCTATTGAGCCTCTGCTCTGGTCGGTGAGCCAAGAAAACCCCGGAATGAGCTGTCCTCCTCATCTGTGGGTGCGAAAACCTCTTCCCACCTGCTAAGGTTCCCACCCAAGGAATGACCCTCCCAATCCGATTCCTCTTCAGATTCTGAAAACCCTTTGAAACTCTCTTCCTCCTCTGTGGTACCGAATTGTTCCTCCCAGAATCGCTCTAGGGGCTGGGGCTTATCTGGGAACCGTCGGTGGAACACTTCCACCATATGCTCATCGCCAACTGCCTCTGCGGGCACCCACGTGTTTTCCGACCAGGGCTCTTCTTCCCACGCCACCAAGTACTCCACTTGCCGACCTCACAACCTTGAATCCACTATCTCTGCGGCCAAACTTTGGTGTTCTCTTTCTTCTACCTGTGGTGGCGGCGTGACTTCTACCTCCCGCCCCTCGAATTCCCGCCCCTCTCTGTGTGGTGAGAGTAAGGACCTGTGGAACACGGGATGTATTTTCATGTTGTCGGGCAACCTGAGCTTGAACGCCATGGGGTTTATCTGTTGTATGACTTCAAATGGCCCCAGTCGTCTGGGCTGCAACTTCTTGCACCCTCCCTTAAAGGGTAACCCTTGAGTGGACAGCCACATGCGATCCCCCACCCTTATGGTTTCCCCTTCCCTTTGGTGTTTATCTGCTTGCTTCTTGTAATTGGCTTTGGCCCTTTCTAGGTTCATCTTGAGCTGTTGATGTAACGCTTGCATTTCTTCCACAAACTGCTCAGCTGTGGGCACACTCCAGCTCTGTTCCTCATTACCCGGGAATGCCCTGGGATGACACCCATAATTGGCCAAAAACGGAATCATTCCTGTGGATACATGTTCAGCGTTATTGTACGCAAATTCTGCTAACGCTAGTTTCTCTACCCAATCATTCTGCCTCTCGCTCACGTAGCAGCGTAAGTATTGCTGGAGTACGCTGTTTGCCCTTTCCGCTTGTCCATTGGTTTCTGGGTGTCTCACAGTCGAGAAGCTGACCTCGACTTGCAGTAGGCTCATGAGCTTCCTCCAGAACCGGGAAGTAAATTGTTTTCCGCGGTCTGAGAGAACCCTCAAGGGGGCGCCATGCAGCCTGAAAATGTGTTCTACAAACAACCATGCCGTTTCTTCCGCCGTCACCGCATGTGAGCAGGTGATGAAATGGCACATTTTGGTTAGCAAGTCGACTACTACCATCACTGCTGTTTTCCCCCTCGATTTGGGCAAATCCGTCATGAAATCAATTGACACCACCTCCCAGGGTTCGTTTGGCGTGGGTAAGGGTTCCAGCAAACCTGCTGGTACAGTGCGTTCCCCTTTGGCCCTCTGGCAGCAGTCACACCCTCTTACATATTCGCGTACATCCTTCCTCACCCGTGGCCACCAAAATTGTCGAGTCACCAGCATCATGGTTTTGTGTTGCCCAAAGTGCCCCGCTGTGGGGGTGTCATGTGGTTGCTTGAGTACCCTTCTTCTTAGAGCCTCTCCCGGTACGTACATCACCCCCCTGTAGTACAACACCCCTTCCTTCTCTTCGAACCCCTCTGGTGCTCCCCTCCCCTCTTGGAGTTCCCTGATTTTTGTTCGTGCGAATTCATCGTCCCTAGTGAGTCCTGCCAGTTCTCTCGTGCCCACTAGAGTACCCCCACACACCCATCGGTCCTCAGGTATGACGTGTCGGGTCTCCGGTGGCCCCTCTCCTTCGAAGTACTCTGGTTTCCACGAGTGAGCATCTGCTCTCACGTTTTGCTCGCCTGGCACATACCGGATTTCGAAGGAAAACTTGGAAAACTCCTGCGCCCAGCGAATCTGTCTCTCGTTGAGCACCCGTGCTGTCCGCCAATATTCCAAGTTCTTGTGATCTGTGCAGACCTGGATCTTGTGCTGCGCCCCTATCAGCAAATGGTGCCACCAACAAAAGGCGGCGTAAATTGCTAGCAGTTCTCGGTCGTACACGGTGTAGTTTTGTTCCGACTTGCTCAGCTTCCGCGAGAAAAAGGCGCACGGTTTCCATTCTTGCTTGTTCAGTCCTGGCTGCAACAGAACCGCCCCGATGGCTCTGTCTGACGCGTCCGTCTCCAACCTCAGTGGTTTCTCCAAATCCACATGTAGTAATTGTTCTTCCGTTGCGAACGCCTTCTTCAATCTTTCAAAGGATTGCTGGGCTTCCTCCGTCCACACAAGCTTTCTTTTACTACTGAGACAGTCCGTGATTGGCGCCGTCAGGTGTGCAAAGTTCTTGATGAACTTCCTGTAGAAATTGCCAAAACCTAGGAACCTCTGCACATCCTTTCGTGTCTTTGGGGTTTTCCACTCCAATACCGCTTGCACCTTGCTTGGGTCCATCGCTAAGCCTTTGTCAGATAACTTGTACCCCAGGAACTCCACCTCTCGGGCATGAAACTGACATTTCTCTAGCTTGACCCACAACTGGTGTTTCTGCAAGCGTTGTAGCACTTCCCTGACATCTCTCACATGTTGCTCCTCATTTTCTGAATATATCAAGACGTCGTCCAGGAATGCTACACAGTTCTTGTAAAGCAGAGACCCCAACACGTGGTGCATGAACGCTTGACAACAGGCGGAGCCTGACTGTAATCTGAAAGGCATAACGAGATATTCAAAAGCCCCCAGGGGTGTGAACATGGTGGTCTTCCACTCATCTCCCTCTCTCATTCGGATTAAGTTGTAAGCCCCCCTAAGGTCTAGCTTGGTGAAAATCTTTCCCTTCCTCACTCTCATCAGAATGTCGTCAATTCTGGGCATAGGGAAAGTCACAGGTTCTGACACCAAATTTACCGCCCTGAAGTCCATGACCAGCCTCGGTTTATCAGTGTCCTTTTTGTCCACAAAAAATACTGGACTGCCCCCCCACTGCCTTTGACTCTCTTATAAACCCTCTCTTTAGGTTCTTGTCGATAAATTCCTGTAACTCCTTCATCTCCCTGTCTGACATGGCGTACAGCTTACCCACCGGCAGCTGCGCCCCAGGGAGCAAATTGATCTGGCAATGGAACGGCCTGTGTGGTGGCAGTCTATCTGCCTCCTTTTCACTAAAAACCTCTTTCAGATCAGCATATTGTGGTGGCACCTTCCCTTTACCCTTCACTGCAGTGCTTGCCACTCTGGCTACGCTCATCCTTGGCATTTCCCCACCTAGGCAGTGCTGCAGGCAGTAGTCAGACCCAAAGCTGACGGTCCTCTGATGCCACGCCACCACCGGATCATGTTGCACTAGCCAGCTCATCCCTGATATTATTGGGGGACCCGCTAATGAGGCAACGTGGAAGGCGATTGTCTCTGAGTGCCTAGACACTCTCATTCTCATTGGTGGGGTCTGGTGGGTAACTTCCCCCCCAATCAGTTCCCTCCCACCAATGGTGGTGACTTGCAGAGGTGCATCCAAAGGTAGCAGGTGAAGCTGATGCTCTAAGGCAAAGTCCCTGCTAAAAAAGTTGCATGAGCTTCCTGAGTCCAGCATGCCTTGAACCTTCACTGGGTGCCCATTTGGGAGTTCAAGCACCACCTCAATGGCAATTGCTGCTCTTGGAGAATCTGGTTTGGGCACATTCATTGGTTGTTGGCTCGGCTGCTGTGCCCGCTGATTGGCAGCCAAGCGTTCCCGTTTCCCTGCTCCGGAGTCTGGGGTTCCTCCTCCTCGCCCCCCACGGCCCCCACCATTCCTTGCCAGGCCTTTCTTTGTGGGCAGACTCTGGCAAAATGTCCTGGCCGTTGGCAAAGGAAACATTTCTTGGTCGTTTTTACATCCTTTCCCTCCCTTTTGCGACTCTCGCTGGAGTTTGAAACTTCCTGGGCGCGCGCACCGCCTATTTCCATTGGCTCCGCCGGTGGGGAAGGCTGCCTAGGTATTCTAGGAATGCGGCAGTCATGACAACGCTGCTCTCTCCCTTCCCGCCTCTCTTGAGCCCGCGCTTCCTGTCTTACGCCAATCGCAAGAGCTGCCTTGGTCAGCTGATCCATAGACTGTGGGCGGGGTGCGCGCGAAAGCTCGTCTTTGACCGTTGGTGACAACCCCTCCTCAAATAGCATTTGTATGGGTTCCGAGTCCAGCTGCCACCCCAGGCGATGAACGATCATGGCAAAACGTGACCAATAGTCTCTAACTGACCCTTCTCCCTGCTTACAGCTCAGCAGTTCCCGTTTGGTCACACTCTGTTGCACATCACTACTGTACATAGTGTCCATCGCCTGAAAGAATTTCGATAGATCCTCCATGGCGTCATTCTGCGTCACCATAAGCGGTCGAATCCACTCTCTCGCCCCATCCTGCAAGTGCCCCACAATATAAGCAACTTTGGCTGTGTCATTTTCAAAATCGTTTTGCTGCAGCTTCAAGGCATATTCTATTTCTGTTCTAAACGCCCCATACTCCTGAGGCTTTCCCCCAAACTTGTGCACCAGTCCCGGTACCTTCCTCGCTATGGGGGTGGGTTTCCCCTGAGCATCCAGCGACCGTCGTTCGTCCAGCCTCGCCGTCAGGATGGCTATGTGCTCTTCCAAGTCGCGGTTTCTCTCCTCCAGCGATTGGCCTCCAGCCGCCCCTCTCGTGGCTCCGACTTCTCCAGTCTTACTCATGATGCCCCCTTCTGCTGGTTGCGCACGAGCAACTTTCAGTGACAGACAGATTGCTGTAGTGGTTCGGAGTTACTCATGCGTAATCCTGCCCCGTTTGAGCATCGGATTGCCTGGTTAAACCCTCCGGACTGCACAGCCCATCTCAGCGTGGCTGCCCTTAGTCACTTGTAGAATCTGTCTGTGGGCGTTTCTTAAAGCGCTGCCAACATAAGAGTTGTTTGACGCCTAAGCGTCTCCGCCTCTCACTGCGCGGGAGTCTCCTGCGCAGGGTGGGCGTGGGCAGCAGGGTGTTTGGGCTCTCCTCACTAACTTCCAACAAAGTGTCCTGGAGCCCCTGCACCTCCCTGTCCCGTTGCTCTCCTGGATCCCTGGTGTTACACTCATTCTCTTCCCCTCTTTCCCAGCTGAGTCTCCCCCTAGCGCTGGGACCTTCTCCTGCAGAATCAGAGACCCTCTCCTTCTCCTGTGCCTCTGATGTCAGTTCCCTGACAGTTAATATCTGGAGTCAGGATAAATGCTAGAGGGTAAGGACTTGCTGAATTTAATATTTGAACTGGAATACAAAATGGGAGGTGTGAGGAGGTCAAGAAACTAGTGAATGAAGTACAAGATATGAAAATACTAATCTATTTTCTGTTGGGTTTTTTTTGGTTTTTCTTTCCTTTCCTTCTTTCCTTCCCTTTTTTTTTTGTTAACTGTTTTTTATTGTGTATTTTTTATGTGTTCTGTTTTTGTATTTTTTTCATTTTTGTAGTTTTCTTATGTTTAAATTTTGAAACTTTCCATTGTTTGTGAAACTTTAATAAATATTATTTTACAAAATAGACGTAATATCAAGCTTCACCTCCAACATTATTCTTATCGGACTAAGTGTTCCGTCGGCTACCCGCGGCATTACTTCAGTAGGCATGCTGCATTTCATAATGGGTGTCATTGCTGCTGTAGTCTTCGTAGAACAACTGGTGTGAATCTGGAACAAAATAACATGAAAGTGTTTAAGATGGTGTACACTAATGTCTACTTGGATTCTGTTTTAATTACAAATTTTGCATCAATAAATACTATGAGCAATCTTTTCTGAAAGTGGTGCCCAGTTACATCACAGTTAATAGTAAAATATAGCAAGCAGATAGATTTTTAGCAAAGTGATATACAGGCACAAAAAAACAAAAACAAAAATCTCATCCTCCCAACTTTTCCTCCCTTTTTGTGGGGAGAATGAGGTCTTCGTTCCTCACACACCTGCATGGCAACAGCATGAGGCGAGTCAAAACTACAAATTTGAGGAGGGGGGTATACAAGTTCAAAGAGTGACCTTAGGTGGTCCTTGGTTACTTTGTTAAAGGCTTAGTCAGATAAAAAAAACTCTCCTGTACAGTCATACCTCGGAAGTCGAACAGAATCCATTCCGGAAGTCCATTTGACTTCAGAAACATTCAGAAACCAAAGCGCGGCTTCTGATGGAATGCAGGAAGCTCCTGCAGCCAATCGGAAGCCACAGAAGCCACATTGGATGTTCGGCTTCCAAAAATAGTTCGAACACTGGGACAGTCACTTCCGGGTTTGCGGCATTCGGGAACCAAAGCGTTTGAGAACTATGCTGTTCGAAAACCAAGGTACAACTGTATTACCCTTAGTATGTGAATAGAGTGAATCCTCATTCCTCATAATGCACTTTGTGTCCCTGGATTAGACAATCCACTCAGGCTAAAACAAATCCATTACACTATTCCAGCTATGTAAGTATTTTCATGTTTCCACTGCAATTAACACCAAATCTATGAGGCAAATGTGAAAGCTTGCAACTTTCTAATTACCCTGTTCCTCAAAAATAAAAAAAAAATGTCTAGTAGCCCCTTAGAGACCAACTACGTTTGTTCTGGGTATAAGCTTTTGTGTGCATGCACACTTCTTCAGATACTCTGAAACAAAAGTCACCAGACCTTAACACTGTCTTTGAAAAATTTTACACATCACTTGGGAAGATAGGCGAACTAATATCAGTGTACTTAAAAAAGCATAGCTCACGAGTGTTGAAGCAATGATTCTTCAACATCACCTTCATTGGACCAGTCATGTTATGTGGATGCCTGGTGATTGTCTTCCAAAGCAACTTCTGTATTCCGAACTTAAAAAGGGAAATGGGAAGTGTAATGCTTGTGGTTAACAAAAGAATTTTTTAGACTGTCTCAAGGCAAGTCTTAAAAAATGTAGTATAAACACTGACAATTGGCCTGCGAGCACTCCAGTTGGAGAACAGCCTTTGCCAAAGGTGTCATGGGCTCTGAAGACACTCGAACTCAGGACTCAAGGGAGAAAAGTGTGAAGAGGAAGGCCCCCTTGGCAAATCCACACTGTGATCAAATCCTGCCCAGAAACCAATTGGCCTCCACAGTCACTTAAGGACTCATTGTTAAAACCATGTTTATGCAAGACAATCTTACTCGGTTATGAGTTATTAAAAAAGAAGAACGAAGATATATAGGGGAGACATTTCTCAGGAAGGTAGTAGGAGATGGGTGATTGACTCAATGGCTATGGTAAACCTATTGACGACTGTTAATGATGGCAATTAGTCCCACAGGAAAAAGCAAGGGATAGTATGCAGATGACCAAAAATAGCTTTAGCTGTTCCTTAAGTTTTCAAAGATCACTGCACATGGTGACAGCAGTCACGAAATTAAAAGACTCCTGCTCCTTGGGAGGAAGGCAATGGCAAACCTAGACAACATCTTAAAAAGCAGAGACATCACCTTGCCAACAAAGGTCCGTACAGTAAAAGCCATGGTTTTCCCAGTAGTGATATATGGAAGTGAGAGCTGGACCATAAAGAAGGCTGATCACCGAAGAATTGATGCTTTTGAATTATGGTGCTGGAGGAGACTCTTGAGAGTCCCATGGACTACAAGAAGATCAAACGTATCCATTCTTAAGGAAATCATCCCTGAGTGCTCACTGGAAGGACAGATCGTGAAGCTGAGGCTCCAATACTTTGGCCACCTCATGAGAAGAGAAGACTCCCTGGAAAAGACCCTGATGTTGGGAAAGATTGAGGGCCCAAGAAGAAGGGGACGACAGAGGATGAGATGGTTAGACAGTGTTCTCGAAGCTACAAACATGAGTCTGACCAAACTGCGGGAGGCAGTGGAAGACAGAAGTGCCTGGCGTGCTCTGGTCCATGGGGTCATGTAGAGTCGGACACGACTAAACGACTAAACAACAACAAAGTTTTCAAAACACAATCCCTAGCGAATCTACTCCAGAGTCACAAAATGCCTCTGTGCCCTTTTCCTATGAAAGCTTTCATTTAAAAACAACTTACCAACAGCAGGAAAGGCTGAGCAACCGAAGTCAAGGGAAGCTGAAAGACTCTGGTGAGGAAGACAGAAATGTCTGGAGCATTTATACCGTTTGCTTTTGGCTTCCACGCCTTGAGTCAGCATTGCTCTTTCCTAATGGGCACTTGGCACAAATGCCTAGAAATCTCACAAACATTTTTCTTTCAATGATTAACCCCGCGGGGGAAGAGTGTAATCTCATTCAAGAGTTTATATTTCATTATAGATTATTATAGTCCCTGGTTGGATGCCTTTGTTGGAAGCACATATCCTTAATTACTAATGCCACCTTGTCTCAACCCTTATATTATCTGATTATACAAATGAATGCAAATATGGGTCACATCCATTGTTTTCAGATTTCAAAATGCCTAATTTTTAAAAAACAAAATCTCAAGGTTTCTGGGGTTTTATTTTCAAAAACAATAAGTATTCTCATCTGCAATGTTCCTTGTATTTTTCTATTTAAGCCATTTTCATTCCAAGTTAGTATTTTTAATCTGCCATTCTGGTTTAATTTAAGGGGATTTTTTTTTATTATTATTCCTGCTTTAATTATGTGTTTGTTACTCTTCCTCTTCTTCCAGTTTATCAGTGCTATCCTCAGGTAATTCCTCTATCCCCCTTTCTGCTCCTGTCACGAGCATCCCTTCTTCAAATTCTTATATTAAATTTTTCATATGAAATTTCTGCGCTTCAGATACCGTAGTTTTCGCTCCATAACACGCGTTTTTTTCCTCCTAGAAAGTAAGGGGAAATGTCTGTGCGTGTTACCGAGCGAATGCTTCCCTCCTCCGTGGTTTCCAGAGGGAGAAGAGCCGCTGAATGGGGAGGAGAGAGGGACAGAGTGCCTGCTTCTTTAACGGAGCAAAGTGGGAGAGGAGCCGCTTACACGAGTGTAAGCGGCTCCTGTCCGGTTGGCTCCTTTAAAGCAAGTTGGCTCTCTGTATCTCTCTCCTCCCCATTCAGCGGCTCTTCTCCCTCTGGAAACCACGGAGGAGGGAAGCATTCGCTCGGTAACAGGCAAGATTAGCAGGCAAGATTTTCAGTCTCCTCCCGCTTTGCTTTTCAGCTCGCTAAGGGTGGGGGGGAGGGGGGAGGGAGAGAAGCAGAATCTGCTTGCTTTAAAGGAGCCTACCGGACAGGAGCCGCTTACACTCGTGTAAGCGGCTCCTGTCCGATGGCTCCTTTAAAGCAAGCACGCTCTTTGTCCCTCCAGCAAAGTTTTTCAGCTCGCTAAGGAGGGAGAGAAGCAGAACCTGCTTGCTTTAAAGGAGCCTACCGGTAGGCTCCTTTAAAACAAGCAGGCTCTCTGTCCCTTCAGCAAAGTTTTTCAGCTTGCTGGGGGGGGGGGGGAGAAGCAGAGCCTGCTCCATGTGTGCTCCTTGTCATTTGAGTGCTTTTCCTTCCCTCCCCACTTAAAACGTGGTTACAAAGCACAGATCCTCAGGATTTTTGCACTGGGTCACCCCAAATTCACCATCAGATCACATAGCATGTCCATGGCTACAGTTTGTACCAAAAAAATCACGCACCCACTGTTACCTGGGGCTGCAGTGGTGCAAAAACATGGTTACAAACATGGATCCACAGGATTTTTGCATTGGGCTACCCCAAACTCACCGTCAGATCACATGTCTGTGGCCACAGCATGAACCACAAAAATCATACATCCACTGTTTCGTTTAGAATATTTTTTTTTCTTGTTTTCCTCCTCTAAAAACTACATGCGTGTTATGGTCGGGTGCGTGTTATCGAGCGAAAAACACGGTATATCCCTGCATCGTTGTTTCTTGTTTTTATATGTAAAAGAAACTCCTTTCAGGAACTCCGATCTATATGGAATTTGCTTATTTCTCAGAGCATCTGTCAAAAAATTGGAATTAGCTTGGTTTTTTTAGACGGTGGACGGGAATTTCTTTTAGAATAATTTTATTTTTCTCCCCCTATCTGTAATCTATTCTGATACTCTGTTTGTATTATTTGGTCTCTGATTTTGCGTAAATTAAAAATTACCAGACAGTCTCCTGGTAACTTGTTTTCACCTTTGCAAAGCTTGATTTAATTCAGAAGCTTTAATCAATTGAGTTTTCCATCAGTTCTTCCTGTACCTCTATCTAATTAAGCAACTCCTTAATCAATTTGGACCTTATATCTTCCTCTGGTACTTCTGAAATTCATCTAAGACAGAGAATCATTTCCTTCTGACACATTTCCAAAACCGCAATGGCATGCCAGGCTGATACCTGGGACACATTAGCCTCCGCCACCTGCTCTTTAATTTTTCCTGGCCTTTCCTCAATTCCAACCCTTCTGCCTGAACCCTCTATGTTTTTCTTCCTCTAATCCCTGTGCCTTGGTTTTTAGCTCTGTACTGATAGTCCCCATGCCGTAGTGTTCCCATCCACATTGTCATTGCTGACACAACTCAGATTCCTTTTGTGGGTTGACTCTTTTTCCTCCTCCTCTTCCACTTTCTCTCTTATCCCCCTACTTATCATAGAATCATAGAATCATAGAGTTGCAAGAGACCACAAGGGCCATCGAGTCCAACCCCCTGCCAAGCAGGAAACACCATCAAAGCACTCCTAACATATGGTTGTCAAGCCTCTGCTTAAAGACCTCCAAAGTAGGAGATTCCACCACACTCCTTGGCAGCAAATTCCACTGTCGAACAGCTCTTACTGTCAGGAAGTTCTTCCTAATGTTTAGGTGGAATCTTCTTTCTTGTAGTTTGGATCCATTGCTCCGTGTCCGCTTCTCTGGAGCACAGAAAACAACCTTTCTCCCTCCTCTATGTGACATCCTTTTATATATTTGAACATGGCTATCATATCACCCCTTAACCTCCTCTTCTCCAGGCTAAACATGCCCAGCTCCCTTAGCCGTTCCTCATAAGGCATCGTTTCCAGGCCTTTGACCATTTTGGTTGCCCTCCTCTGGACACGTTCCAGTTTGTCAGTGTCCTTCTCGAATTGTGGTGCCCAGAACTGGACACAGTACTCCAGGTGAGGTCTGACCAGAGCAGAATACAGTGGCACTATTACTTCCCTTGATCTAGATGCTATACTCCTATTGATGCAGCCCAGATTTGCATTGGCTTTTTTAGCTGCCGCGTCACACTGTTGGCTCATGTCAAGTTTGTGGTCAACCAAGACTCCTAGATCCTTTTCACATGTACTGCTCTCAAGCCAGGTGTCACCCATCTTGTATTTGTGCCTCTCATTTTTTTTGCCCAAGTGCAATACTTTACATTTCTCCCTGTTAAAATTCATCTTGTTTGTTTTGGCCCCGTTCTCTAATCTGTCAAGGTCGTTTTGAAGTGTGATCCTGTCCTCTGGGGTGTTAGCCACCCCTCCCAGTTTGGTGTCATCTGCAAATTTGATCAGGATGCCCTTGAGTCCATCATCCAAGTCGTTGATAAAGATGTTGAATAAGACCGGGCCCAAGACAGAACCCTGTGGCACCCCACTAGTCACTCTTCTCCAGGATGAAGAGGAACCATTGATGAGCACCCTTTGGGTTCAGTCAGTCAGCCAGTTACAAATCCACTGAGTGGTAGCATAGTCAAGACCGCATTTTACCAGCTTCTTTACAAGAATATCATGGGGCACCTTGTCAAATGCCTTGCTGAAATCAAGGTAGGCTACATCCACTGCGTTCCCTTCATCTACCAGGCTTGTAATTCTGTCAAAAAACGAGATCAGGTTAGTCTGACATGACTTATTTTTCAGAAATCCATGCTGACTATTGGTGATCACAGCATTCCTTTCTAGGTGCTCACAGACTGTTTGCTTAATGATCTGCTCCAGAATCTTCCCTGGTATTGATGTCAGACTGACTGGGCGGTAATTATTTGGGTCCTCTCTTTTCCCCTTTTTGAAAATAGGGACAACATTTGCCCTCCTCCAGTCTGCCGGGACTTCGCCTGTTCTCCAGGAATTCTCAAAGATGACTGCCAGTGGTTCTGAGATCACATCTGCCAGTTCTTTTAATACTCTTGGATGCAGTTCATCTGGCCCTGGAGACTTGAATACATCTAAACTAGCCAAGTATTCTTGTACTATCTCCTTAGTTATTCTGGGCTGTGTTTCCTTTGCTGAATCATTTGCTCCAAATTCTTCAGGTCGGGCATTGTTTTCTTTATCGGAGAAGACTGAGGCAAAGAAGGCATTGAGGAGTTCAGCCCTTTCTGTGTCCCCTGTTTGCATTTCACCATCTTCTCCTCTGAGTGACCCCACTGTTTCTTTGTTCTTCCTTTTGCTACGAACATACCAATAAAAGCCTTTTTTGTTGCTTTTAACCTCTCTAGCAAGCCTGAGTTCATTCTGTGCTTTAGCTTTTCTGACTTTGTGTCTACACGTGCTGGCTATTTCTTTGAATTCCTCTTTGGTGGTTTCCCCCCTTTCCATTTTTTGTACACATCCTTTTTTAATCTTAACTCAGTTAAAAGTTCTTTAGATAGCCACCCTGGCTTCTTTAAGCACCTTCCATGTTTCCGTCTCATTGGTATTGCCTGACGTTGTGCTTTTACTATCTCCCTCTTAACAAACTCCCAGCCATCATGAACTCCCTTTCCTTTTAGTATTACTGTCCATGGGATCTCACCCAGCACTTCCCTAAGTTTTATGAAGTCGGCTTTCTTAAAGTCAAGAAATTGAGTCCTAGTATGCTTGGCTGCTCCTTTCCGCTGTATAGTAAACTTCAGAAGAGCATGATCACTCGCGCCTAATGATCCTTCCACTTCTACCCCACTAACCAGGTCATCAACATTGGTTAGGACCAGATCTAAAATGGATGTTCCTCTTGTTGCTTCTCCCACTTTCTGGACAATGAAGTTGTCTGCAAGGCCAGTGAGGAATCTGTTTGACCTTAAGCTCTTGGCTGAGTTTGACATCCAACAAATATCCGGGTAATTGAAGTCCCCCATTACTACTATCTCCCTTCCTTTTGCATGCTTGGCCATCTGTTCCAGGAAGGCATCATCTATGTCCTCCGTTTGGCTTGGGGATCTATAGTAAACTCCCACAATGAGATCTCTGTTATTCTTCTCTCCCTTAATTTTGACCCAAATGCTCTCACTTTGGCTTTGAGGTTCTAAATCTTGGATCTCTTCACAGGTATACACATCCCTGACATATAATGCCACTCCTCCTCCTTTCTTGCCTGGTCTGTTTCTCTGAAATAGATTGTATCCCCCCATTATTATATTCCAATCGTGGGACTTATCCCACCAGGTTTCAGTGATGCCTATTATGTCATATTTATCTCTAAACCATCCTGGGGTTTTTGCCAGTATAGCTTCACAATGCCCCAGTCCCCCCAGAAAAGTTCTTCCTGCCAGGATCCAGCCACAATGCTCTAAAATGCTGCCCTTATTTACAGAGGACAGTCTCAGCATCCTTATTTACCACACTTCTGGATCCCTCTCCTCAGCTGTGTGTGGTGTCTCAGCTGCTGAGCAAAGCAGGGAGTGACAGCAAACGTCAAAACCTCTTCACAGTCATGTTGCAAAACTTTGAAATATGTGTTTAAGGACCCACTGATGTTGCACTGTAAGGTCTGATGACGCGGAGAGAGGCTGGCTAAACATGAAATGATGATCACTCCTCTGTGTCATGTACTTCACTAGGCACCCAGTTAAAAGCGCTTATCATAGAACAATGTCCCCAGGCAGAATATGCAACTCTCTCTGGGCTTCTTCCTATCATTCCTGGCTGAATGAAGCATACTATCAGGTTTGGAATGTATATCTGACACACTCATAGAGAACTGGCATTTTCCCCTTTCTCTGGAGGGAATGGAATCTTTCCCTAGCCATGTTCTAGGTCTGCGGGAGAGGGAGAGAAACAGAGAGAGCACCCCTACTATCCCCTTGATACCCTTGACCGAAGAATGGTGCACTCCTTTCTGGGATGGCCATCCTCTTTCAACGAGCATGCAGCTTTGGGTCCGTGTGTGTGTGTGTGTGGATATTATCACCCCTCCCATTGCGAGAATCTCCTGATATGATGTTTTCAGAAAGGAGGGGGAGGAAACTGCTCTTTGCTTCTTCCTCTCCTGCCTGACTCTGTGGGGAGTCTGAGTGTTATCTATGTAGAGATTAGATGGCTGAGTGAGAGCTGTAACACTCATTCAAGCCAGTAGCGCTTCAGTTTTAGCTTGCAGTAGCTATTAGAAATGAAAGAAGTTATGCTTCACAGCTTTCTTCCGTCTTTTTTATACTCTGCGGAGTTTGGTGCTCACAACTCACAGTTCTGGGTCCAGTTCACTTAGTCGTGCTTTCCAGGAGTCTAAGGAAACTTTCCTTTACACTTGTTTGCCTTGAACAGCATTTTTTATTTGCAGACCATTCACACAGTGCGGAAGTATCCATGGTCATTGATTTCAATAGGTCTCCTCTGATTCTGAGTCTACTTCTTGTTCTCAGTCTGTCTCAGGATATAATGGAAGAGTGCGTCTTTGGGGGTGAAGTCAAAACCATTGTAGAGTTACAGTGCCTTCTGTGACTGTAGGAACCAATATGGGGGATACATGTTTTTTGGCAGCTGGGGCAGATGAAGGAGTCTGGTTGTGCTGATGCTTGTGTACCATGGTGTTTTTTTCTTTCTGCGCTTCTCCAGCTGGTCAGTCCTCCTCCAAGTAAATACTGAATCAAGCAGACATTGGCAGGTCAGCAGTTTATGAGTTAGGTATAACTCACTGGATGCATTTTTTTTAATGGGTGCAAATTTAGTTCTCATTGTCCTCATTAAGGTGAATGGAAGCTAAGGGGCTTCCTGTGTGTTATGGGTTCCGGAAACATAGACAATGAACACAAACCACCACCTTGACCAACAACAACAACAAATTAATGAAAGACACATCAGTGTTGATCTGCCTGGAGTAGAATAGCTACAGCCAAGGACTATAATATCTGAAATGAGAGGGTGCAAGAGGTTATAATATAGTTACCCGATAATAATATGAGGAGACCCTATAATATGCTTGCAGCCTTAGAAAATAACATAGGCCAATGTAGCTTTGATATGTGCAGCAAAGGTGATACTCAGCTGTGATTCAGACGTGACTTCCTTTTTCTAAGAAACTGTATAAACGCACATGGCACAGGACACCGATCTCATCAGACTCAAGCACCTTCTCTCTGTCTTCTGCTACTGCTCTTGGTAAGTACTTTTCATTCATTCTAATTCTGTATGTGTGGGTGAAATAATCCACCAACCATGATGGCTATTCTCTGCTCCCGTGGTTGGAAGCTGAATGGTTCTGAATGCCAGTCGCTGGAATCCTCAGGAGGGGAGAGTTGCTCTCATGCTCTGGTTCTGCTTTTGGGTTTTCTTGAAGATGCATCTAGCTAGTTGGTGATTGTGAGAACAGGATGTTGGGCCATTTGCTGACCCAGCAGGTTTTTCTTACGTTCCTAAATATCAGATTTTAGGTCGAGTGGTGTGAGCCACATCCTAGTAAGGGGTGGAGGAATCTGTTCATTTTGGTTTCCTCTCAGATTCTCTCTCTCTCTTTCTCTCTCTCTCTCTCCCTGACCTTCCCAGTAACTTTAGTTCCTCACAGTTTCATACAACTGGCCTGACCTAGCAGGCCTCTCTTATGTCCATTCGTGTTTTGTTTCAGAATGTAAAAATTAGGTAAAATTGCCTTTATTTGCAATCTGAAACACATTTCTTTCTCCATTTTAAGAAAACGTCCCCATACAGG
This sequence comes from Podarcis liolepis, assembly GCF_965112155.1. Taxonomy (NCBI): domain Eukaryota; kingdom Metazoa; phylum Chordata; class Lepidosauria; order Squamata; family Lacertidae; genus Podarcis; species Podarcis liolepis. The sequence continues at coordinate 7,444,335 of NC_139566.1, forward strand.
GATGCCTTCAGATGCCTTTGTCTTGGGGGCTAATACAACTCCCTAGCCTCCAACATTTCTCAGATGAAAATAGGGACATCCTAAGGAAAAGCGGGGCATCAGAAACAAGGATGGTTTCTGTACATCCAGGACTGTCTCTGGAAAATAGGGACTCCTGCATGGTCTGCACATGTTTGCAGGCTGAGTGACCCAAAACAGGAAGAGGAAAAGGTATGGTTGACTCGCATCCACAAAGGTGGGTACCAGCTCTTGGTCCATCTTGGTCAGCACTGTGAAAAGGGATGGGCAGTAACTCTCCAGGTTTTCAGGCAGGAGTCTCTCCCAGCCCTACCAGGACATGCCAGAGATTGAACTTGTGACCTCGTTTGTGCAAGGAAGATGCTCTACCACTGAGCTATGGCCTGTCCCTCTTTATTATCTGATTATTTGCTGTGGTCACCTTTTTTTTCTTTCCTTCACCCTACATACCTTAGATATTGCATCATTCTATGCCATTTGTAAAGTGTCTTTTGTAAGAGATACCTAATGAGAGTCAAGAGCAGAGGTACCCATGCAGTGTCCACTAAACATCGTGGACTTAAACTCAGATCATTCTGAGACTTTGGCAACATTAGCTGGGGCTGGTGGGAGTTGCATGCCAACAACATCTAGAGGACACCATGTGGGTCACTCGTAATATAGAGCATCTCAGCCACAAAGGCAGGTACCAGCTCTTCCACAAAGCACTAGCCTCTGTAATTTCCCTTTTACCATGGCCTCTCCCCTCTGCTTCAACATCCCTCATTGTTGCACAAGTTGTCAAGGGTGGACTTCAGCATCCCCTTCCTCAACTAATTTCTTCCACTAACTCTTGCTTGTCACTTGTCATTTCAGACCCAGCTCCATCACTCCAAGATGTCTTGCCAGCCCTGCTGCGTCTCATCCTGTGCCCCATCTTGTGTCAGCTACCCGGTCAGTGGTCTGGGCTCACTGTGTTCACCTTGTGGGGGCTTGTCATCCTACGGGGGTGGAGTGTCATCGAGTAGCCTCGGCATAACATCTGGAGCCAATGTTGGCTGCATCAATCAGTTACCACCATGTGAAGTAGTCATCCAGCCGCCTCCCATGTCTGTGGTAGTCCCAGGAGCAGTCCTTGCCACCACATGCGAGCCAGTTAGAGTGGGGGGATACACCGCCTGTGGTGGGGGCTCCGGCGGAAGCTCATACGGCCGCTTGGGTCTGTGCCAACCCCGTGGAATTGCCAAGGTGTGCGGTTCTCCCTGTTAAGATCAAAGTCAATCTCCACAACAACAGAAGAATTTGGAAAAGAAAATGGTACCTGGAAACTCCTAATACGCCTTCATGGCTGCTGCTGCTGATGTCATAGGCCTGGGTGTCATCACTGCTGAGCCCCCTCAATCCACAACTCTGACAACTGGATCTGTGGTTGCTCAGCATTCCTGATGTTTGTGTCCATCTCTGTGGTAGATTGAAGATATGCTGCTTTGACTTCTCAGCTTTTCCTCCTGCGCTTTTACTTAACTCAAAGTACAAAACAAAAAACTGCAAAGACATTAAGTAATATCTCCTTCTTTGGTTCTCTGTATGTTCAACTATTCTGAAGGATGCCCAAGTTTTTTGATGCCTCAACTGTCCTGCTAAACTCATGCCAATCGCTTTGTGCTGTTATCTTTCAGAGTAAAATATTTTTGTTCCCTTTGACATTTGCTCACCAGGCAAGTGTTATCACACACTGCTTTTTTCATTCATTAAAGCTTACCTACCTGCATTTGAAAGAGAAAAAACCCCTGTTGTGTTTGCTTCTCATTGGGTTTTGGGGAGGAGGACTTTTTTTAGGTCTGCACTGAATATCCATCTCATGCAGAAGGGACTAGGGCTTGCCATTTGGAAGGTCGGCGGTTCGAATCCCCGTGATGGGGTGAGCTCCTATTGCTCGGTCCCAGCTCCTGCCAACCTAGCAGCTTGAAAGCACGTCAAAGTGCAAGTAGCGGGAAGGTAAACAGTGTTTTTGTGCGCCGCTCTGATTTTGCCAGAAGTGGCTTCGTCATGCTGGCCACATGACCCAGAAAACGGTCTGCGGACAAACGCCATCTCCCTCCGCCAGTAAAATCAGATGAGTGCGGCAAACCCAGAGTCGTCCGGACTGGACTTAACTGTCAGGAGTCCTTTACCTTTTTAACCTTTTAAGACTGCAGACTGTCCTGTTCCCAAAAGGAGGTGCTGAAATGCAGAACATGAGTCCGGGCTGTGATTTGAACCAAGGCGAACTCTCAGTCGGGTGTAGTTGTCTGCAGGCAACCAAGCCAACAGGCTAGGCAGTTGATCAGCAAATGTCTATTTCTCTTTTTCTCATGTGCAGCCGTAAGACCATGGGTAGGCAAACCGGATCCAGCCCAATCATCTTCAAAATCTGGCCCACGGATGGTCTGGGAATCAGCGTGTTTTTACATGAGTAGAATGTGTCCTTTTATTTAAAATGCATCTCTGGGTTATTTCTGGGGCATAGGAATTCATTCATTATTATTTTTCAAAATATAGTCCGGGCCCCCACAAGGTCTGAGGGATAGTGGAGCGGGCCCCTGCTGAAAAAGTTTGCTGAACCCTGCATAAGACCAAAAAGGGAGGGGTGACTCAAGATGGTTGATATACTGAACTGCCCAGTAGAAAGAACTATCAGTTCATCACGCACTTCCAGTAGAGCACTAATAGTATCTGCATCATTGCCATTAGTGAAAACCTCAGATGGGAGTTATTTGAGGAAATGGTTTGTTGTGGTTTCCCTATCAGCTGCCCCCTCTTAAACTAAATACCATTTGGAACCTTCTGGAAATGTGCATCAATCTAATAGCAGCCTTATCCAGTCCTTCTCTTGATTCTTTCTGTACAGTGTTCTCTCTTGCTTCCTCTTCTTTTGCAGGTTAACCTTTTCTCCACAGGTACACGGGTGCTGCTATGTCAAGGTCACTGTTGAAAGGAATTCTCCTGCTTTGGCAGGTTTGAAAACCTCACAACTTTGGTGGTATCAGGCCTTGGGCAGAATCCTTTAGTCTATCTTCCCAAATAGGAGTGGGGGTGTAGTTGTGACTCACGCCCCCCTTCTCTTTGTGGCGGTGGTACCAGGGTTCATTGTTAAAGGGGTTCTTTAAGGGGAGGCTTTGGCCATACGCCGAGAGGTTGTCATTGCTTTCCCCTGCAGCGGCGGTGTGACTGCTTGAACATAGGTTCTCCAGATCCAGACCATTCCACCCATCCACCCACTCTGGATAACCCTGATGTTCCCCAGATCCCTGGCGGGGGACTGGGAGGGATAAACACCCAGTGCCTGAGCCAAGGTCTACCCACATCTGAAACCTAATAAAGTTGTGGCCAATTTTAATCCCATAGCACATTGTCGTGAGTCGTTATTCCACACGGGGGCTGCCCAGGGTTTGGGGGGACTCCGCCTGTCCACACCATGGCAATCCTCAACCTGTCTAACAACTCTTCCTCTTTCCCATCCACATTTTCATTGCTGACACAACTCAGATTCCTTTTGTGGGTTGACATTTTTGCTCCTCCTCTTCCCCTTTCCTTCACAAATATCCCCCTTCTTATCTCTAAACGATCCTGGGTTTTTTGCCTGTATACTTGCATGATGCCTCAGCCCGCCCCCCCTAGAAAAGTCTGAGTGCTATCTATGTAGAGATTAGATTAGATGGCTGAGTGAGAGCTGTAACACTCATTCAGGCCAGTAGCGCTTCAGTTTTAGCTTGCAGTCGCTATTAGAAATAAAAGAAGTTATGCTTCACAGCTTTCTTCCGTGTTGCTTATACTCTGCTGAGTTTGGTCCTCACAACTCACAGTTCTGGGTCCAGTGCACTTAGACCTGTTTTAGAGGAGTGGAAGGTCTCTGGAAGTGCTCCAGTCTCCTAGCCCAGTTGGGGCAGATCCTGTTGTTGAGCCCAGTCCTTGGCATCGGCTCAAAGGCGTACTGACAGGGGGGTGCACATTGACTGATGAGGGAGGGAGGAGACACTTGCCTAGCTAGCCAGATCAGCCGAATCAACCCTGGCGATCAATGGGCAATGGATGTTGCAGGCAGATTGCCCTCACATCCAAATATATAAAATCATAACTACCTAATACTTATTGCAGTGGTGTTTGCGGCTGCTGAAATAACTAACTAGGACATTATGTTCCCTACATTTCCGATTTATATTATTACATGTGAGGACCCTTTTTATAATATACATGGGGGCTGTTCTTTTTCGATGTAGGGCTCTAGCAAGCTAAATTTTACTCAGTGTAGACCTATTGGAAATAATGTATCTAAGATAGACATGCCCCCCCCCCATGCCTAGGAGTGAAACCTAAGAATGAGCAAAATGAGTGAAAAATGAACAGAACCAAAAATATAATTATGATGCAGATAGATAGTGTTTATTGTAGTGGAAAGAGGAGATCATGAAAGCATTTCTTAGGTGAGCGGCTTCAAATAGGTCGACAATCCTTTCAGCCACAAAAGAGTTAAATGACAAAGGGACAGATGAATTTATAATTGACACAAGGCAAAGGTACACAGGGGAAGGAAGAGATTCTCAGGGAACTGGAAGCATCAGAACTCTTGCAGGCCTGAAGCATATTCAGAGTGCCATCAATGAGTGATAGAAAGGAAACAGAAAGGATGCGCTGAAGAGAGATAGAAGCAAAGCTCAAAGAAGCATTGATCAGGGATGTGTAGGCGAGAGTGTCAGAGATGCTGAGCAACCTTTTGATCCAATCCATTCTGGTTTGTCTGGATGGTGGAGGCTGAGCATTCCTGACACCATACAATCATACAATTGTCGAGTTGGAAGGGACCACAAGGGCCATCAAGTCCAACCCTCTGCAATGCAGGAATCTCAACTACAGCATCCATGACAAATGGCCATTAGACGTTGATCCATGGTGTGCATTTCAGGTACCATTCCCTACACCCCGTTCCTATGAGGGATCACAGTCCCATTCGAAAGAGAGACAAGCTCATCTTCGTCTCAGTATAGGAACTGTCGCTGGACGAGAAGGGAGATTGTAAGCAAAAGAATTTGGTTGCATCATTGAAGGCAGCTGCATTGCTGATGAAGGAGCATGCATGCTAGCCTGAGTTATCTGGGCAGGGCTGGGGCTGGCGAGAGTCATTCTTGGTCCCACTTCAAAAATTGAATCTCTAGCATTATTAAAAACGGCTGAAATGTTCCCTGCAGTTTTACTTCAATAGGTGTCACTAATGTCATAATGGGTGTCATTACACCTGTAGTCGTCGTAGAACAAAGGGTGTGAATCTGGAACAAAATAACATGGAAGTGTTTAAGATGTTGTACACTAATGTCTACTCGGATTCTGCTTTGATTACAAATTTTGCATCAATAAATACTCTGAGCAATCTTTTCTGAAAGTGGTGTCCAATTACATCACAGTAAATAGTAAAATTTAGCAAGCAGATAGATTTTCAACAAGGAGATATACAGGCAAAAAAACCCCCTCATCCTCCCAACTTTTCCTCCCTTTTTGTGGGGAGAATGAGGTCTTTGTTCCTCACACTCCTGTATAGCAACAGCATGAGGCGAGTCAAAACTACAAATTTGAGGAGGGGAGAATACAAGTTCAAAGCGTGACTAGTGACCTTAGGTGGTCATTGGTTACTTTGTTAAAGGCTTAGTCAGATAAAAAAACCTCTCCTGTACAGTCGTACCTTGGAAGTCGAACAGAATCCATTCCGGAAGTCCGTTCGACTTCAGAAACATTCAGAAACCAAAGCGCGGCTTCTGATGGAATGCAGGAAGCTCCTGCAGCCGATTGGAAGCCACAGAAGCCACATTGGATGTTCGGCTACCAAAAATTGTTCGCAAACAGTCACTTCCGGGTTTCTGCCGTTCGGGAACCAAAATGTTGGAGAACTATGCTGTTCAAAAACCAAGGTACGACTGTAGTACCCTCAGTATGTGAATAGAGTGAATCCTCATTCCTCATAATGCACTTTGTGTCCCTGGATTAGACAATCCACTCAGGCTAAAACAAATCCATTACACTATTCCAGCTATTTAAGTATTTTAATGTTTCCACTGCGATTCACACCAAATCTATGAGGCAAATGTAAAAGCATGCAACTTTCTAATTACCCTATTCCTCAAAAATAAAATAAAAAAATGTATAGTAGCACCTTAGAGACCAACTACGTTTGTTCTAGGTATAAGCTTTTGTGTGCATGCACACTTCTTCAGACACTCTGAAACAAAAGTCACCAGACGTTAACACTGTCTTCGAAAAAATTTACACATCACTTGGGAAGACAGGCGAACTAATATCAGTGTACTTAAAAAAGCATAGATTCTTCAACATCACCTTCATTGGACTGGTCATGTTATATGGATGCCTGGTGATTGTCTTCCAAAGCAACTACTGTATTCTGAACTTAAAAAGGGAAATGGAAAGTGTAATGCTGGTGGTCAACAAAAGAAATTTATAGACTGTCTCAAGGCAAATCTTAAAAAATGTAGTATAAACACTGACAACTGGCCTGCGTGCGCTCCAGCTGGAGAACATCCTTTGCCAAAGGTGTCATGGGCTCTGAAGACGCTCGAACTCAGGACTCAAGGGAGAAAAGTGTGAAGAGGAAGGCCCCCTTGGCAAATCCACACCGTGATCAAATCCTGCCCAGAAACCAATTGGCCTCCACAGTCACTTAGGGACTCATTGTTAAAAGCATGTTTATGGAAGGTAATCTTACTCGGTTATGAGTTATTAAAAAAGAAGAATGAAGATATATAGGGTGGACATTTCTCAGGAAGGTAGTAGGAGATGGGTGATTGACTCAATGGGTAGGGAAAACCTTTTGACGACTGTTAATGATGGCAATTAGTCCCACAGGAATAAGCAAGGGATAGTATGCAGATGACCAAAAATAGCTTTAGCTGTTCCTTAAGTTTTCAAAGATCACTGCAGATGGTGACAGCAGTCACGAAATTAAAAGACTCCTGCTCCTTGGGAGAAAGGCGATGGCAAACCTAGACAACATCTTAAAAAGCAGAGACATCACTTTGCCAACAAAGGTCCATATAGTAAAAGCCATGGTTTTCCCAGTAGTGATGTATGGAAGTGAGAGCTGGACCATAAGTAAGGCTGATCGCCGAAGAATTGATGCTTTTGAATTCTGGTGCTGGAGGAGACTCTTGAGAGTCCCATGGACTACAAGAAGATCAAACGTATCCATTCTTAAGGAAATCATCCCTGAGTGCTCACTGGAAGGACAGATCGTGAAGCTGAGGCTCCAATACTTTGGCCACCTCATGAGAAGAGAAGACTCCCTGGAAAAGCCCCTGATGTTGGGAAAGATTGAGGGCCCAAGAAGAAGGGGACGACAGAGGATGAGATGGTTAGACAGTGTTCTCAAAGCTACAAACATGAGTCTGACCAAACTGCGGGAGGCAGTGGAAGACAGAAGTGCCTGGCGTGCTCTGGTCCATGGGGTCATGTAGAGTCGGACACGACTAAACGACTAAACAATAAAAAAGTTTTCAAAACACAATCCCTAGCGAATCTACTCCAGAGTCACAAAATGCCTCTGTGCCCTTTTCCTATGAAAGCTTTCATTTAAAAACAACTTACCAACAGCAGGAAAGGCTGAGCAACCGAAGTCAAGGGAAGCTGAAAGACTCTGGTGAGGAAGACAGAAATGTCTGGAGCATTTATACCGTTTGCTTTTGGCTTCCACGCCTTGAGTCAGCATTGCTCTTTCCTAATGGGCACTTGGCACAAATGCCTAGAAATCTCACAAACATTTTTCTTTCAATGATTAACCCCGCGGGGGAAGAGTGTAATCTCATTCAAGAGTTTATATTTCATTATAGATTATTATAGTCCCTGGATGGATTCCTTTGTTGCAAGCACATATCCTTAATTACTAATGCCACCTTGTCTCAACCCTTATATTATCTGATTATACAAATGAATGCAAATATGGGTCACATCCATTGTTTTCAGATTTCAAAATGCCTAATTTTTAAAAAACAAAATCTCAAGGTTTCTGGGGTTTTATTTTCAAAAACAATAAGTATTCTCATCTGCAATGTTCCTTGTATTTTTCTATTTAAGCCATTTTCATTCCAAGTTAGTATTTTTAATCTGCCATTCTGGTTTAATTTAAGGGGATTTATTATTATTATTATTCCTGCTTTAATTATGTGTTTGTTACTCTTCCTCTTCTTCCTGTTTATCAGTGCTATCCTCAGGTAATTCCTCTTTCCCCCTTTCTGCTCCTGTCATGAGCATCCCTTCTTCAAATTCTTATATTAAATTTTTCATATGAAATTTCTGCGCTTCAGATATATCCCTGCATCGTTGTTTCTTGTTTTTATATTTAAAAGAAACTCCTTTCAGGAACTCCGATCTATATGGAATTTGCTTATTTCTCAGAGCATCTGTCAAAAAATTGGAATTAGCTTGGTTTTTTTAGACGGTGGACGGGAATTTCTTTTAGAATAATTTTATTTTTCTCCCCTATCTGTAATCTATTCTGATACTCTGTTTGTATTATTTGGTCTCTGATTTTGCGTAAATTAAAAATTACCAGACAGTCTCCTGGTAACTCTTTTTCACCTTTGCAAAGCTTGATTTAATTCAGAAGATTTAATCAATTGAGTTTTCCATCAGTTCTTCCTGTACCTCTATCTAATTTAGCAACTCCTTAATCAATTTGGACCTTATATCTTCCTCTGGTTCTTCTGAAATTCATCTAAGACAGAGAATCATTTCCTTCTGACACATTTCCAAAACCGCAATGGCATGCCAGGCTGATACCTGGGACACATTAGCCTCCGCCACCTGCTCTTTAATTTTTCCTGGCCTTTCCTCAATTCCAACCCTTCTGCCTGAACCCTCTATGTTTTTCTTCCTCTAATCCCTGTGCCTTGGTTTTTAGCTCTGTACTGATAGTCCCCATGCCGTAGTGTTCCCATCCACATTGTCATTGCTGACACAACTCAGATTCCTTTTGTGGGTTGACTCTTTTTCCTCCTCCTCTTCCACTTTCTCTCTTATCCCCCTACTTATCATAGAATCATAGAATCATAGAATCATAGAGTTGCAAGAGACCACAAGGGCCATCGAGTCCAACCCCCTGCCAAGCAGGAAACACCATCAAAGCACTCCTAACATATGGTTGTCAAGCCTCTGCTTAAAGACCTCCAAAGTAGGAGATTCCACCACACTCCTTGGCAGCAAATTCCACTGTCGAACAGCTCTTACTGTCAGGAAGTTCTTCCTAATGTTTAGGTGGAATCTTCTTTCTTGTAGTTTGGATCCATTGCTCCGTGTCCGCTTCTCTGGAGCAGCAGAAAACAACCTTTCTCCCTCCTCTATGTGACATCCTTTTATATATTTGAACATGGCTATCATATCACCCCTTAACCTCCTCTTCTCCAGGCTAAACATGCCCAGCTCCCTTAGCCGTTCCTCATAAGGCATCGTTTCCAGGCCTTTGACCATTTTGGTTGCCCTCCTCTGGACACGTTCCAGTTTGTCAGTGTCCTTCTTGAATTGTGGTGCCCAGAACTGGACACAGTACTCCAGGTGTGGTCTGACCAGAGCAGAATACAGTGGCACTATTACTTCCCTTGATCTAGATGCTATACTCCTATTGATGCAGCCCAGAATTGCATTGGCTTTTTTAGCTGCCGCGTCACACTGTTGGCTCATGTCAAGTTTGTGGTCAACCAAGACTCCTAGATCCTTTTCACATGTACTGCTCTCAAGCCAGGTGTCACCCATCTTGTATTTGTGCCTCTCATTTTTTTTGCCCAAGTGCAATACTTTACATTTCTCCCTGTTAAAATTCATCTTGTTTGTTTTGGCCCCGTTCTCTAATCTGTCAAGGTCGTTTTGAAGTGTGATCCTGTCCTCTGGGGTGTTAGCCACCCCTCCCAGTTTGGTGTCATCTGCAAATTTGATCAGGATGCCCTTGAGTCCATCATCCAAGTCGTTGATAAAGATGTTGAATAAGACCGGGCCCAAGACAGAACCCTGTGGCACCCCACTAGTCACTCTTCTCCAGGATGAAGAGGAACCATTGATGAGCACCCTTTGGGTTCAGTCAGTCAGCCAGTTACAAATCCACTGAGTGGTAGCATAGTCAAGACCGCATTTTACCAGCTTCTTTACAAGAATATCATGGGGCACCTTGTCAAATGCCTTGCTGAAATCAAGGTAGGCTACATCCACTGCGTTCCCTTCATCTACCAGGCTTGTAATTCTGTCAAAAAATGAGATCAGGTTAGTCTGACATGACTTATTTTTCAGAAATCCATGCTGACTATTGGTGATCACAGCATTCCTTTCTAGGTGCTCACAGACTGTTTGCTTAATGATCTGCTCCAGAATCTTCCCTGGTATTGATGTCAGACTGACTGGGCGGTAATTATTTGGGTCCTCTCTTTTCCCCTTTTTGAAAATAGGGACAACATTTGCCCTCCTCCAGTCTGCCGGGACTTCGCCTGTTCTCCAGGAATTCTCAAAGATGACTGCCAGTGGTACTGAGATCACATCTGCCAGTTCTTTTAATACTCTTGGATGCAGTTCATCTGGCCCTGGAGACTTGAATACATCTAAACTAGCCAAGTATTCTTGTACTATCTCCTTAGTTATTCTGGGCTGTGTTTCCTTTGCTGAATCATTTGCTCCAAATTCTTCAGGTCGGGCATTGTTTTCTTTATCGGAGAAGACTGAGGCAAAGAAGGCATTGAGGAGTTCAGCCCTTTCTGTGTCCCCTGTTTGCATTTCACCATCTTCTCCTCTGAGTGACCCCACTGTTTCTTTGTTCTTCCTTTTGCTACGAACATACCCATAGAAGCCTTTTTTGTTGCTTTTAACCTCTCTAGCAAGCCTGAATTCATTCTGTGCTTTAGCTTTTCTGACTTTGTGTCTACACGTGCTGGCTATTTCTTTGAATTCCTCTTTGGTGGTTTCCCCCCTTTTCCATTTTTTGTACACATCCTTTTTTAATCTTAACTCAGTTAAAAGTTCTTTAGATAGCCACCCTGGCTTCTTTAAGCACCTTCCATGTTTCCGTCTCATTGGTATTGCCTGACATTGTGCTTTTACTATCTCCCTCTTAACAAACTCCCAGCCATCATGAACTCCCTTTCCTTTTAGTATTATTGTCCATGGGATCTCACCCAGCACTTCCCTAAGTTTTATGAAGTCGGCTTTCTTAAAGTCAAGAAATTGAGTCCTAGTATGCTTGGCTGCTCCTTTCCGCTGTATAGTAAGCTTCAGAAGAGCATGATCACTCGCGCCTAATGATCCTTCCACTTCTACCCCCCTAACCAGGTCATCAACATTGGTTAGGACCAGATCTAAAATGGATGTTCCTCTTGTTGCTTCTCCCACTTTCTGGACAATGAAGTTGTCTGCAAGGCCAGTGAGGAATCTGTTTGACCTTAAGCTCTTGGCTGAGTTTGACATCCAACAAATATCCGGGTAATTGAAGTCCCCCATTACTACTATCTCCCTTCCTTTTGCATGCTTGGCCATCTGTTCCAGGAAGGCATCATCTATGTCCTCCGTTTGGCTTGGGGATCTATAGTAAACTCCCACAATGAGATCTCTGTTATTCTTCTCTCCCTTAATTTTGACCCAAATGCTCTCACTTTGGCTTTGAGGTTCTAAATCTTGGATCTCTTCACAGGTATACACATCCCTGACATATAACGCCACTCCTCCTCCTTTCTTGTCTGGTCTGTTTCTCTGAAATAGATTGTATCCCCCCATTATTATATTCCAATCGTGGGACTTATCCCACCAGGTTTCAGTAATGCCTATTATGTCATATTTATCTCTAAACCATCCTGGGGTTTTTGCCAGTATAGCTTCACAATGCCCCAGTCCCCCCAGAAAAGTTCTTCCTGCCAGGATCCAGCCACAATGCTCTAAAATGCTGCCCTTATTTACAGAGGACAGTCTCAGCATCCTTATTTACCACACTTCTGGCTCCCTCTCCTCAGCTGTGTGTGGTGTCTCAGCTGCTGAGCAAAGCAGGGAGTGACAGCAAATGTCAGAACCTCTTCACAGTCATGTTGCAAATCTTTGAAATATGTGTTTAAGGACCCAATGATGTTGCACTGTAAGGTCTGATGACGCTGAGAGAGGCTGGCTAAACATGAAATGATTATCACTCCTCTGTGTCATGTACTTCACTAGGCACCCAGTTAAAAGCGCTGATCATAGAACAATGTCCCCAGGCAGAATATGCAACTCTCTCTGGGCTTCTTCCTATCATTCCTGGCTGAATGAAGCGCACTATCAGGTTTGGAATGTACATCTGACACACTCATAGAGAACTGGCATTTTCCCCTTTCTCTGGAGGGAATGGAATCTTTCCCTAGCCATTTTCTAGGTCTACGGGAGAGGGAGAGAAACAGAGAGAGCACCCCTTCTATTCCCTTGATACCCTTGACCGAAGAATGGTGCACTCCTATCTGGGATGGCCATCCTCTTTCAACGAGCATGCAGCTTTGGGTCCGTGTGTGTGTGTGGATATTTTCATCCCCTCCCATTGCAAGAATCTCCTGATATGATGTTTTCAGAAACGAGGGGGAGGAAACTGCTCTTTGCTTCTTTCTCTCCTGTCTGACTCTGTGGGGAGTCTGAGTGTTATCTATGTAGAGATTAGATGGCTGAGTGAGAGCTGTAACACTCATTCAGGCCAGTAGCGCTTCAGTTTTAGCTTGCAGTAGCTATTAGAAATGAAAGAAGTTATGCTTCACAGCTTTCTTCCGTCTTTTTTATACTCTGCGGAGTTTGGTGCTCACAACTCACAGTTCTGGGTCCAGTTCACTTAGTCGTGCTTTCCAGGAGTCTAAGGAAACTTTCCTTTACACTTGTTTGCCTTGAACAGCATTTTTTATTTGCAGACCATTCACACAGTTTGGAGTTAGCAATGGTCATTGATTTCAATAGGTCTCCTCTGATTCAGAGTCTACTTCTTGTTCTCAGTCTGTCTCAGGATATAATGGAAGACTGCGTCTTTGGGGGTGAAGTCAAACCATTGTAGAGTTACAGTGCCTTCTGTGACTGTAGGAACCAATATGGGAGATACATGATTTTTGGCAGCTGGGGCAGATGAAGGAGTCTGGTTGTGCTGATGCTTATGTACCATGGTGTTTTTTTCTTTCTGCGCTTCTGCAGCTGGTCAGTCCTCCTCCAAGTAAACAATGAATCAAGCAGACATTGGCAGGTCAGCGGTTTATGAGTTAGTATAAATCACTGGATGCATATTTGTTAATGAGTGCAAATTTAGTTCCCATTGTCCTCATAAAGGAGAATGGAAGCTAAGGGGCTTCCTGTGTGTTATGGGTTCCGGAAACATAGACAATGAACACAAACCACCACCTTAAACAACAACAACAACAAATTAATGAAAGACACATCAGTGTTGATCTGACTGGAATAGAATTAGCTACAGCCAAGGAGAATAATATCTGAAATGAGAGGGTGCAAGAGGTTATAATATATTTACCCGATGATAATATGAGGAGACCCTATAATATGCTTGCAGCCTTAGAAAATAACATAGGCCAAAGTAGCTTTGATATGTGCAGCAAAGGTTATACTCAGCTGTGATTCAGACGTGACTTCCTTTTTCTAAGAAACTGGATAAACGCACATGGCACAGGACACCGATCTCATCAGACTCAAGCACCTTCTCTCTGTCTTCTGCTACTGCTCTTGGTAAGTACTTTTCATTCATTCTAATTCTGTATGTGTGGGTGAAATAATCCACCAACCATGATGGCTATTCTCTGCTCCCATGGTTGGAAGCTGAATGCTGCTGAATGCCAATGGCTGGAATCCTCAGGAGGGGAGAGTTGCTCTCATGCTCTGGTTCTGCTTTTGGGTTTTCCTGAAGATGCATCTAGCTAGTTGGTGATTGTGAGAACAGGGTGTTGGGCCATTTGCTGACCCAGCAGGTTTTCCTTATGTTCCTAAATATCAGATTTTGGGTCGAGTGGTGTGAGCCACATCCCAGTAAGGGATGGAGGAATCTTAGAATCATAGAATCATAGAATCATAGAGTTGGAAGAGACTACAAGGGCCATCGAGTCCAACCCCCTGCCAAGCAGGAAACACCATCAGAGCACTCCTGACATATGGTTGTCAAGCCTCTGCTTAAAGACCTCCAAAGTAGGAGACTCCACCACACTCCTTGGCAGCAAATTCCACTGTCGAACAGCTCTTACTGTCAGGAAGTTCTTCCTAATGTTTAGGTGGAATCTTCTTTCTTGTAGTTTGGATCCATTGCTCCGTGTCCGCTTCTCTGGAGCAGCAGAAAACAACCTTTCTCCCTCCTCTATGTGACATCCTTTTATATATTTGAACATGGCTATCATATCACCCCTTAACCTCCTCTTCTCCAGGCTAAACATGCCCAGCTCCCTTAGCCGTTCCTCATAAGGCATCGTTTCCAGGCCTTTGACCATTTTGGTTGCCCTCCTCTGGACACGTTCCAGTTTGTCAGTGTCCTTCTTGAATTGTGGTGCCCAGAACTGGACACAGTACTCCAGGTGTGGTCTGACCAGAGCAGAATACAGTGGCACTATTACTTCCCTTGATCTAGATGCTATACTCCTATTGATGCAGCCCAGAATTGCATTGGCTTTTTTAGCTGCCGCGTCACACTGTTGGCTCATGTCAAGTTTGTGGTCAACCAAGACTCCTAGATCCTTTTCACATGTACTGCTCTCAAGCCAGGTGTCACCCATCTTGTATTTGTGCCTCTCATTTTTTTTGCCCAAGTGCAATACTTTACATTTCTCCCTGTTAAAATTCATCTTGTTTGTTTTTGCCCAGTTCTCTAATCTGTCAAGGTCGTTTTGAAGTGTGATCCTGTCCTCTGGGGTGTTAGCCACCCCTCCCAGTTTGGTGTCATCTGCAAATGAAATCTGTTCATTTTGGTTTCCTCTCAGATTCTCTCTCTCTCTCTCTCTCTCTCTCTCTCTCTCTCTCCCTGACCTTCCCAATAACTTTAGTTCCTCGCAGTTTCATACAACTGGCCTGACCTAGCAGGCCTCTCTTATGTCCATTTGTGTTTTGTTTCAGAATGTAAAAATTAGGTAAAATTGCCTTTATTTGCAAACTGAAACAAATTTCTTTCTCCATCCCTCGCTAAGAGTAGTTCTGATTCTGCATACCCTCCAAAAAAATTTTCCATGAAAATAGGGACATCCATTGCTTTCTTTCTGTAAAAATAGGTGCCAGGACTCACCATGAAGTTGTTACAGTAAGAGCCACAATTTTTAACGAGAGAGAGAGAGAGAGAGAGAGAGAGAGAGAGAGAGAGAGAGAGAGAGAGAGGTGTGCCAGTATTACGTACCCTTGAGTATCCTCGGGGGGGGGGGGAGCACTGGGGACATATTGCCATAATAGTAATAATTTTACTATCTAAATCCTACTTGTCTGACTGGGTATCCCCAGCCCCTCTAGGAGGATACAAATATATACAGAAGCATAATAAAAGATTAAACATTTTAAGAAAGCGTCCCCATACAGGGATGCCTTCAGATGCCTTTGTCTTGGGGGCTAATATAACTCCACAGCCTCCAACATTTCTCAGATGAAAATAGGGACATCCTAAGGAAAAGTGGGACATCAGAAACCAGGATGGTTTCTGTACATCCGGGACTGTCTCTGGAAAATAGGGACTCCTGCATGGTCTGCACATGTTTGCAGGCTGAGTGACCCAAAACAGGAAGAGGAAAGGGTATGGTTGACTCGCATCCACAAAGGTGGGTACCAGCTCTTGGTCCATCTTGGTCAGCACTGTGAAAAGGGATGGGCAGTAACTCTCCAGGTTTTCAGGTAGGAGTCTCTCCCAGCCCTACCAGGACATGCCAGAGATTGAACTTGTGACCTCCTTTGTGCAAGGAAGATGCTCTACCACTGAGCTATGGCCTGTCCCTCATTATTATCTGATTATTTGCTGTGGTCACCTTTTTATTCTTTCCTGCACCCTCCATACCTTAGATATTGCATCATTCTATGCCATTTGTAAAGTGTCTTTTGTAAGAGATACCTAATGAGAGTCAAGAGCAGAGGTACCCAATGCAGTGTCCACTAAACATCGTGGACTTCAAGTCAGATCATTCTGAGACTTTGGCAACATTAGCTGGGGCTGGTGGGAGTTGCATGCCAACAAAATCTAGAGGACACCATGTGGGTCACTCCTAATATAGGGCATCTCATCCACAAAGGCAGGTACCAGCTCTTCCACAAAGCACTAGCCTCTGTAATTTCCCTTTTACCATGGCCTCTCCCCTCTGCTTCAGCATCCCTCATTGTTGCACAAGTCTTCAAGGGTGGACTTCAGCATCCCCTTCCTCAACTGATTTCTTCCACTAACTCTTGCCTGTCACTTGTCATTTCAGACCCAGCTCCATCACTCCAAGCTGTCTTGCCAGCCCTGCTGCGTCTCATCCTGTGCCCCATCTTGTGTCAGCTACCCGGTCAGTGGTCTGGGCTCACTGTGTTCACCTTGTGGGGGCTTGTCATCCTACGGGGGTGGAGTGTCATCGAGTAGCCTTGGTATAACATCTGGAGCCAATGTTGGCTGCGTCAATCAGTTACCACCATGTGAAGTAGTCATCCAGCCGCCTCCCGCGTGTGTGGTAATCCCAGGAGCAGTCCTTGCCGCCACTTGCGAGCCACTTATAGTGGGGGGGATACACCGCCTGCGGTGGGGGCTCCGGCGGAAGCTCATACGGCCACTTGGGTCTGTGCCAACCCCGTGGAATTGCCAAGGTGTGCAGTTCTCCCTGTTAAGATCAAAGTCAGTCTCCACAACAACAGAAGAATTTGGAAAAGAAAATGGTACCTGGAAACTCCTAATACGCCTTCATGGCTGCTGATGTCATAGGCCTGGGTGTCATCACTGCTGAGCCCCCTCAATCCACAACTCTGACAACTGGATCTGTGGTTGCTCAGCATTCCTGATGCTTGTGTCCATCTCTGTGCTAGATTGCAGATATGCTGCTTTGACTTCTCAGCTTTTCCTCCTGCGCTTTTACTTAACTCAAAGTACAAAACAAAAAACTGCAAAGGCATTAAGTAATATCTCCTTCTTTGGTTCTCTGTATGTTCAACTATTCTGAAGGATGCCCAAGTTTTTTGATGCCTCAACTGTCCTGCTAAACTCATGCCAATCGCTTTGTGCTGTTATCTTTCAGAGTAAAATATTTTTGTTCCCTTTGACATTTGCTCACCAGGCAAGTGTTTTCACTCGCTGCTTTTTTTCATTCATTAAAGCTTACCTGCCTGCATTTGAAAGAGGGAAGAAACCCTGTTGTGTTTGCTTCTCATTGGGTTTTGGGGAGGAGGACCTTTTTTTGGACCGCACTGAATATCCATCTCCTTCAGTAGCTGATGGATGCCCCAGAGAAACTGCTGGGCAAGGTGTATGACCATCACCCATCCCTATCTGTGTCTGTCACCTGACACTTAGATGTATGCTTCTCTATGTATGTGTAGCTTCTAGTTTTCTTAGATATAGTATAGGGGAAAGAAATTCAGGTGTAATGATCAAACATGACCCTCTGGACTTCTCTTTATGGCCCATGAGACTCTTCCCATGTCATACAGGCTCCCAAACCTAGCCCCTCATCAGCTGTGCTTTGTAGGCTCCTTGGGTGATTAGGCCTGTGTGGGGTGTTCCATTAATTCTGACGATACAACTTACTTGCCAGCATGGGAGAGATAAAGAAAGCTACATATAGAGTATGTGTAATACTAGTCAAAAGGGAAACGTAAAAATTATCATAGCATCATAGAATTGCAGAGTAGAAAGGGATTCTAAGGACCATCTAGTTCAACCGCCTGGAGCGCAGGAAGTTTCAGCTGTCCAATACGGGGAGTGAACCTCCAACCTTTCTGTTATCAGCACCATTCTCTAACCAACTGAGCTATTCAGGCATTGTGACTGGGGACGATGGAAGTTGCAGCTCTGCATTATCCAGAGGGCCAAAGGCTCCACACATCTGTTACACAACGCTCCTCATTTTATATTATGTTGTATCCTTAGAGTACGAAGTTAGACAGAGAAGTGGTACCACAGATGCTCCAAATATATTTAGGAGGAATTAAGGCTGCAGAAGGGACATGGGTGCAGAAGGGACTAGGGCTTGCCAATTGGAAGGTCGGCGGTTCGAATCCCCGAGATGGGGTGAGCTCCCATTGCTCGGTCCCAGCTCCTGCCAACCTAGCAGCTTGAAAGCACGTCAAAGTGCAAGTAGATAAATAGGTACCACTCCAGCGGGAAGGTAAACAGCGTTTTTGTGTGCCGCTCTGATTTTGCCAGAAGTGGCTTAGTCATGCTGGCCATATGACCCAGAAAAACAGTCTGCGGACAAACGCCAGCTCCCTCGGCCAGTAAAGTGAGATGAGTGCGGCAAACCCAGTGTCGTCCGGACTGGACTTAACTGTCAGGAGTCCTTTACCTTTTTAACCTTTTAAGACTGTAGACTGTCCTGTTCCCAGCAGGAGGTGCTGAAATGCAGAACATGAGTCCAGGCTGTGATTTGAACCAAGGCGAACTCTCAATGGGGTGTAGTTGTCTGCAGGCAACCAAGCCCAACAGGCTAGGCAGTTGATCAGCAAATGTCTCTTTCTCTTTTTCTCATGTGCAGCCATAAGACCATGGTTCGGCAAACTAAGGCCTGGGGGCCGGATCCAGCCCAATCATCTTCTAAATCTGGCCCGTGGATGGTCCGGGAATCAGCATGTTTTTACATGAGTAGAATGTGTCCTTTTATTTAAAATGCATCTCTGGGTTATTTGTGGGCCATAGGAATTCATTCATTATTATTTTTCAAAATATAGTCCGGCCCCCCACAAGGTCTGAGGGATAGTGGAGCGGCCCCCTGCTGAAAAAGTTTGCTGACCCCTGCATAAGACCAAGAAGGGAGGGATGACTCAAGATGGTTGATATACTGAACTGCCCAGTAGAAAGAACTATCAGTTCATCACGCACTTCCAGTAGAGCACTAATAATATCTGCATCATTGCCATTAGTGAAAACCTCAGATGGGAGTTATTTGAGGAAATGGTTTGTTGTGTTTTCCCTATCAGCTGCCCCCTCTTAAACTAAGTTCCATTTGGAACCTTCTGGAAATGGGCATCAATCTCATAGCAGCCTTATCCAGTCCTTCTCTTGATTCTTTCTGTACAGTGTTCTCTCTTGCTTCCTCTTCTTTTGCAGGTTAACCTTTTCTCCACAGGTACGCGGGCGCTGCTATGTCAAGGTCACTGTTGAAAGGAATTCTCCTGCATTGGCAGGTTTGAAAACCTCACAACTTTGGTGGTATCAGGCCTTGGGCAGAATCCTTTAGTCTATCTTCCCTAAATGGGGGTGGGGTGTAATGATGACTCACGTCCCCCATCTCTTTGTGGCGGTGATACCAGGGTTCACAGTTAAAGGGGTTCCTTGAGGGGAGGCTTTGGCCGTACGCCGAGAGGTCGTCATTGCTTTCCCCTGCAGCGGCGGTGTGACTGCTTGAACATAGGTTCTCCAGATCCAGCCCATTCCACCCTCCCACCCACTCTGGATAACGCTGATGTTCCCCAGATCCCTGGCGGGGGACTGGGAGGGATAAACACCCAGTGCCTGAGCCAAGGTCTACCCACATCTGAAACCTAATAAAGTTGTGGCCAATTTTAATCCCATAGCACATTGTCGTGAGTCGTTATTCCACACGGGGGCTGCCCAGGGTTTGGGGGGACTCCGCCTGTCCACACCATGGCAATCCTCAACCTGTCTAACAACTCTTCCTTTTTCCCATCCACATTTTCATTGCTGACACAACTCAGATTCCTTTTGTGGGTTGACATTTTTGCTCCTCCTCTTCCCCTTTCCCTCACAAATGTCCCCCTTCTTATCTCTAAACGATCCTGGGTTTTTTGCCTGTATACTTGCATGATGCCCCAGCCCCCCCCCCGAAAAGTCTGAGTGCTATCTATGTAGAGATTAGATTAGATGGCTGAGTGAGAGCTGTAACACTCATTCAGGCCAGTAGCGCTTCAGTTTTAGCTTGCAGTAGCTATTAGAAATTAAAGAAGTTCTGCTTCACAGCTTTCTTCCGTGTTGCTTATACTCTGCGGAGTTTGGTCCTCACAACACACAGTTCTGGGTCCAGTGCACTTAGACCTGTTTTAGAGGAGTGGAAGGTCTCTAGAAGTGCTCCAGTCACCTAGCCCAGCCGGGGCGGATCCTGTTGTTGAGCCCAGTCCTTGGCATCGGCTCAAAGGCGTACTGACAGGGGGGTGCACATTGACCGATGAGGGAGGGAGGAGACACTTGCCTAGCTAGCCAGATCATCCGAATCAACCCTGGCGATCAATGGGCAATGGATGTTGCAGGCAGATTGCCCTCACATCCAAATATATAAAATCATAACTACCTAATACTTATTGCAGTGGTGTTTGCTGCTGCTGAAATAACTAACTATGACATTATGTTCCCTACATTTCCGATTTATATTATTACATGTGAGGACCCTTTTATAATATATATGGGGGCTGTTCTTTTTTGATGTAGGGCTCTAGCAAGCTAAATTCTACTCAGTGTAGACCTATTAAAAATAATGTATCTAAGATGGACATGTCCCCCCCCATGCCTAGGAGTGAAACCTAGGAATGAGTAAAAGAAATGAAAAATGAACAGAACCAAAAATATAATTATGAGGCAGATAGATAGCGTTTATTGTAGTGGAAAGAGGAGATCATGAAAGCATTTCTAAGTGAGTGGCTTCAAATAGGTCAACAATCCTTTCAGCCACAAAAGAGTTAAATGACAAAGTGACAGATGAATTTATAATTGACACAAGGCAAAGGTACAGAGGGGAAGGAAGAGATTCTCAGGGAACTGGAAGCATCAGAACTCTTGCAGGCCTGAAGGATGTTCAGAGTGCCATCAATGAGTGATAGAAAGGCAACAGAAAGGATGCGCTAAAGAGAGACAGAAGGAAAGCTCAAAGAAGCATTGATCAGGGATGTGTAGGCGAGAGTGTCAGAGATGCTGAGCAACCTTTTGATCCAATCCATTCTGGTTTGTCTGGATGGTGGAGGCTCAGCATTCCTGACACCATACAATCATAGAATTGTAGAGTTGGAAGGGACCACAAGGGCCATAAAGTCCAACCCTCTGCAATGCAGGAATCTCAACTACAGCATCCATGACAAATGGCCATTAGACGTTGATCCATGGTGTGCATTTCAGGTACCATTCCCTACACCCTGTTCCTGTGGGGGATCAAAATCCCATTCAAAAGAAAGACAATCTCATTTTCGTCTCAGTATAGGAACTGGACGAGAAGGGAGATTGTAAGCAAAAGAATTTGGTTGCATCAGTGAAGGCAGCTGCATTGCTGATGAAGGAGCAAGCATGCTAGCCTGAGTTATCTGGGCAGGGCCTGGGGCTGGGGAGAGTCGTGTTTGTTCCAAGTTCCCAAATTCAATCTCCAGCATTAATATCGGCCCAAATATTCTGGAGATTCCCTGCAGTACTCCTTCAAAAGATGTTGTTATTGTCATAGAGGGTGTCATTACAGCTGTAGTCATCGTAGAACAACTGGTGTGAATCTGGAAAAAATAAAATGGAAGTGTTTAAGATGTTGTACACTCATGTCTACTCGGATTCTGTTTTATTTACAAATTTTGCATCAATAAATACTATGAGCAATCTTTTCTGAAAGTGGCGTCCAATTACATTACAGTAAATAGCAAAATTTAGCAAGCAGATAGATTTTCAACAAGGAGATATACAGGCAAAAAAGGAGAGAAAAAAACTCATCCTCCCAACTTTTCCTCCCTTTTTGTGGGGAGAATGAGGTCCTCATTCCTCAAACTCCTGTATAGCAACATCATGAGGCGAATCAAAACTACAAAATTCAGGAGGGGAGAATAGAAGTTCAGTGTCTTTGAAAAAATTTACACATCACTTGGGAAGATAGGCGAACTAATATCAGTGTTCTTAAAAAAGCTTAGATCACAGGTGTTGAAGCAATGATTCTTCAACATCACCTTCATTGGACTGGTCATGTTATGTGGATGACTGATGATTGTCTTCCAAAGCAACTACTGTATTCTGAACTTAAAAAGGGAAATGGAAAGTGTAACGCTGGTGGTCAGCAAAAGAAATTTATAGACTGTCTCAAGGCACTTCTTAAAAAATGTAGTATAAACACTGACAACTGGCCTGCGAGCGCTCCAGTTGGAGAACAGCCTTTGCCAAAGGTGTCATGGGCTCTGAAGACACTCGAACTCAGGACTCAAGGGAGAAAAGTGTGAACAGGAAGGGCCCCTTGGCAAATCCACACCGTAATCAAATCCTGCCCAGAAACCAATTGGCCTCCACAGTCACTTAGGGACTCATAGTGAAAACCATGTTTATGCAAGACAATCTTACTCGGTTATGAGTTATTAAAAAAGAAGAATGAAGATATATATGGTGGACATTTCTCAGGAAGGTAGTAGGAGATGGGTGATTCACTCAATGGGTATGGTAAACCTATTGACGACTGTTAATGATGGCAATTAGTCCCACAGGAAAAAGCAAGGGATAGTATGCAGATGACCAAAAATAGCTTTAGCTGTTCCTTAAGTTTTCAAAGATTACTGCAGATGGTGACAGCAGTCACGAAATTAAAAGATTCCTGCTCCTTGGGAGAAAGTTGATGGCAAACCTAGACAACATCTTAAAAAGCAGAGACATCACCTTGCCAACAAAGGTCCGTATAGTAAAAGCCATATTTTCCCCAGTAGTGATGTATGGAAGTGAGAGCTGGACCATAAAGAAGGCTGATCGCCAAAGAATGGATGCTTTTGAATTATGGTGCTGGAGGAGACTCTTGAAAGTCCCATGGACTACAAGATCAAAGGTATCCATTCTTAAGGAAATCAGCCCTGAGTGCTCACTGGAAGGACAGATCATGAAGCTGAGGCTCCAATACTTTGGCCACCTCATGAGAAGAGAAGACTCCCTGGAAAAGACCCTGATGTTGGGAAAGATTGAGGGCACAAGAAGAAGGGGACGACAGAGGAAGACAGAAGTGCCTGGCGTGCTCTGGTCCATGGGGTCATGTAGAGTCGGACACGACTAAACGACTAAACAACAACAAAGTTTTCAAAACACAATCCCTAGCGAATCTACTCCAGAGTCACACAATGCCTCTGTGCCCTTTTCCTATGGAAGCTTTGATTTAAAGACAACTTACCAACTGCAGGAAAGGCTGAGCAACCGAAGTCAAGGGAAACTGGAAGACTCTGGTGAGGAAGACAGAAATGTCTGGAGCATTTATACCGTTTGCTTTTGACTTCCCCGCGTTGAGTCAGCATTGCTCTTTCCTAATGGGCACTTGGCACAAATGCCTAGAAATCTCACTAACATTTTTCTTTCAATGATTAACCCCACAGGGCCTTTGTTGCAAGCACATATCCTTAATTACTAATGCCACCTTGTCTCAACCCTTATATTATCTGATTATACAAATGAATGCAAATATGGGTCACATCCATTGTTTTCAGATTTCAAAATCCCCAATTTATTAAAAACAAAATCTCAAGGTTTCTGGGGTTTTATTTTCAAAAACAATAAGTATTCTCATCTTCAATGTTCCTTGTATTTTTCTATTTAAGCCATTTTCATTCCACGTTAGTATTTTTAATCTGCCATTCTGGTTTAATTTAAGGAAAAATAATATATATATATTTTATTCCTTCTTTAATTATGTGTTTGTTACTCTTCCTCTTCTTCCTGTTTATCTGTGCTATCTTCAGGTAATTCCTCTGTCCCGCTTTCTGCTCCTGTCACGAGCATGCCTTCTCCTAATTCTTATATTAAATTTTTCAACTGAAATTTCTGCGCTTCAGATATATCCCTGCATCGTTGTTTCTTGTTTCTATATGTAAAAGAGACTCCTTTCAGGAACTCCGATCTATATGGAATTTGCTTATTTCTCAGAGCATCTGTCAAAAAATTGGAATTAGCTTGGTTTTTATAGAAGTTGGACGGGAATTTCTTTTAGAATAATTTTTTTTTCCTCCCCTATCTGTAATCTATTCTTATACTCTGTTTGTATTATTTGGTCTCTGATTTTGCTTAAATTAAAAATTACCAGTCAGTCTCCTGGTAACTTTTTTTCACCTTTGCAAAGCTTGATTTAATTCAGAAGATTTAATCAATTGAGTTTTCCACCAGTTCTTCCTGTACCTCTATCTAATTACGCAACTCCTTAATCCAGGGGTCTGCAACCCACGGCTCCGGAGCCGCATGTGGCTCTTTTACACTTTTGCCGCGGATCCGGGGCGGATACTAGCGAGGGGAGGAGGTGCATTGTGCGCCGCAACACTCCCCACTGTGGCGGGCGCTGTACTGGCTGTGACGTCGCATGGGGGCGGTGTGTGCATTAGTCACACACCGTCCCGACGTCACCTTCCCGCCCGCCCGCTACATTGTAAGGGGCACGTACGCTGCTCACTGCATTAAAAGGGGGCATGTACGCTGGTCACTGTTTTGAAGGGGAGTGAAGAACACACACACACAAAAAGGTAACTTGTTAATTTAACGTTTATTTCTATGAGGAGGAGTAATTGTGAGGGGTCAAATAAAAAAAAATAATAAAAAGTGTCAAAAAAGTTATTCTTATAATGACGAGTTTTGCAGCTCCCAGTTTTTTCCCCCTTCGGAAACGGGTCCAAGTGGCTCTTTTTGTCTTAAAGGTTGCAGACCCCTGCCTTAATCAATTTGGACCTTATATCTTCCTCTGGTTCTTCTGAAATTCATCTAAGACAGAGAATCATTTCCTTGTGACAGATTTCCAAAACCGCAATGGCATCCCAGGCTGATACCTGTGAGACATTAGCCTCCGCCACCTCCTCTTTAATTTTTCCTGGCCTTTTCTCAATTCCAACCCTTCTGCCTGAACCCTCTATGTTTTTCTTCCTCTAATCCCTGTGCCTTGGTTTTTAGCTCTGTACTGATAGTCCCCGTGCCATAGTGTTCCCATCCACATTGTCATTGCTGACACAACTCAGATTCCTTTTGTGGGTTGACTCTTTTTCCTCCGCCTCTTCCACTTTCTCTCTTATCCACCTACTTATCTCTAAACCATCCTGGGGTTTTTGCCAGTATAGCTTCACAATGCCCCAGTCCCCCCCGAAAAGTTCTTCCTGCCAGGATCCAGCCACAATGCTCTAAAATGAGAGATATTTCTAAATTTGTCTGGCAGGGCAAAAAGCCCAGAGTAAAATTTAAAATATTAACCGATGCTAAAGAAAGAGGGGGTTTGCCCTGCCGGACCTAAGGTTGTACTATGAATCAGCAGCCTTCTGCTGGTTGAAAGACTGGCTACTTCTTGAGAACACTGACATTTTGGATCTGGAGGGGTTTAATAATGCTTTTGGATGGCATGCATACTTGTGGTACGACAAGGTAAAAGTTCATAAGGCCTTTAAGAATCATATTGTCAGGAAAGCGGTGTTTAATGTCTGGACAAAATACAAAGACCTATTAGAGAACAGGACCCCAAGGTGGTTGTCACCAATGGAAGCTAAGGCTCAGAAAAGACTCAATATGGAGGCCAAATGGCCGAAGTATTGGGAAATATTAGAAAAAGATGGAGATACCTGGAGATTGCAGAGTTTTGAGAAACTGAAGGATAAAGTGCGAGATTGGTTTCATTATGCTCAGATTAGGGAGGTTTTTAATATGGACAAAAAAACAGGCTTCCAGGTGGAAAAATTGAAATTAGAAACAGAATTGTTAGAACCTAAAACTAAGGTACTTTCTAAAATGTATAACTTGCTATTAAAATGGAACACTCAGGATGAAACAGTTAAATCAGCTATGATAAAATGGGCACAGGACATTGGTTATAACATTATGTTTGCTGACTGGGAAAGGTTATGGACCACCGGTGTGAGGATCACGGCATGTAATGCCTTGAAAGAAAATATTATGAAAATGATTTACAGGTGGTACATGACCCCAGTCAAGCTTGCAAAAATATATCATTTGCCAGACAATAAGTGTTGGAAATGTAAGGAGACTGAAGGAACAGTCTTTCACCTTTGGTGGGCGTGCCCAAGGGTTAAGGCATTCTGGGAAATGATCTATAATGAGTTGAAAAAGGTATTTAAGTATACCTTCCCTAAGAAACCAGAGGCCTTCCTTTTGGGCATTGTTAGCCAGAGGGTGCTAAAGAAGGACCGAACTTTTTTTATGTATGCAACGACAGCAGCGAGAATACTTATCGCAAAGTATTGGAAGACTCAAGACTTGCCCACTTTGGAAGAATGGCAGACGCAACTGATAGACTACATGGAATTGGCAGAAATGACTGGCAGAATCCGAGACCTGGGAGAAGAGACAGTGGAAGAGGACTGAAAAAAACTTAAGGACTATTTACAAAAATATTGTAAGCTATATGAATGTTAAGAGGATGCAGGATAGAAAACAACA
This sequence comes from Podarcis liolepis, assembly GCF_965112155.1. Taxonomy (NCBI): domain Eukaryota; kingdom Metazoa; phylum Chordata; class Lepidosauria; order Squamata; family Lacertidae; genus Podarcis; species Podarcis liolepis. The sequence continues at coordinate 7,470,850 of NC_139566.1, forward strand.
TGGCACCAGTAACCTAATTGAAAGAAATTTAAGAATAAGTGATGTTTAAAAACAAAGATAAAAACTGGATATATTATGTCTAAATTAATTATTTAAGTATTTGATTAAAACATTTAAAGTTGGAGATATAATATGTGAAAACTATAAAATAGGAGTCGAAATACAGTGATAAATTGCTGACTATAATTTTTTAATTGGGAACATATGAAAGGGAGACGTGAGGAAGGCCGAAAGGTTATAGAAATATGATTCTTGGACATTTGATTTTGTTGTATCTTTTTTCATTGTGAGTTAATTTTTCTGTTTTCTTTTTCTTTTTCTTCTGTTTATTGTTTGTATTGTATTTTATGTGTTTGATGATTTATTGTTAAAAATCTTAATAAATATCTTTATAAAAAACAAACAAACAATGCTCTAAAATGCTACCCTTATTTACAGAGGACAGTCTCAGCATCCTTATTTACCACATTTCTGTCTCCCTCTCCTCAGCTGTGTGTGGTGTCTCAGCTGCTGAGCAAAGCAGGGAGTGACAGCAAAAGACATCCAGTTAAAAGCGCTTATCATAGAACAATGTCCCCAGGCAGAATATGCAACTCTCTCTGGGCTTCTTCCAATCATTCCTGGCTGAATGAAGCGCACTATCAGGTTTGGAATGTATATCTGACACACTCATAGAGAACTGGCATTTTCCCCTTTCTCTGGAGGGAATGGAATCTTTCCCTAGCCATGTTCTAGGTCTGCGGGAGGGGGAGAGAAACAGAGAGAGCACCCCTTCTTTCCCCTTGATACCCTTGACCGAAGAACGGTGCACTCCTTTCTGGGATGGCCATTCTCTTTCAACGAGCATGCAGCTTTGGGTTGTTACCGGAAAATCCGAGGGTTCTCTTGGACAAATGAAGACACCGACTAGAGCAATCAGAGCAAAACAGCAGCCAGTAGGCTCGGTCTTTATTAAGGACAAGACTGTCGCGACAGGACTCCCACCGCCCACGAGGTGAAGCAAGATGGAAGCCCCGAACAATGGGAGACCCCAACTTTTATTAACCACTAATCCCCTTGACTACACCCCCAGAATTACATCATATATACATCATGATTTTATTAAAGGACAGGAGGAGTCAAGGAGGAGTTTCCCAGGTAATCCGAGTATCCTGACACCTGGCGGAGACCACCTCTCCCCCTCCCCACATGAGTCATTTCCATGAACAAAGGAATGGGCGAAGTTTCCCTGCCCCCTGAGGGGAATCCGGTCGGGGTCCTTTGTTGGAGTCCGTATTGAATACACTACCGTATGCAGTTTATTGTGTTTCTGATAGCTTTTCGTCTGAGCCCTTCCCGATGGTTATCAAGGCAGCCCCGCCATCCGGAGAAGGGCCGCTGTGTACGTGACTGCACGGTTCAAGGCTTATGGCCGATCAATCCCAGCTCACCCCCCTTTGATAGTTCTTGTAATATGTAGTGAAATAAAAGTGGTCCGGTGAAAATCCATTGTACGGCTGATTTTTGGTGAATTTATAAAGAATATAGTCACTGAAGTTCAAAGTACTTTCCTCTTTCGGAAACAACTTGCAACATTTTAATTAAATCAGTCATGGTCCATTGAACTCGGAAACAATGAATCGGGAGCTGTCAAAAGGTGAGGGAACAGACGCTCGCAGCCTGCAGTACCAGCGTGGCCGCCGCAAGGGGCGCTGTCCGATAATGCTGATTGGCTGAGGCGGCCGCCGATTGACAGCAGATCTCGGTCGTCCGGTCTACTCACAATAAGGATAGGCGTTCGCGGAGTGCTGTGGTGTGAAGCTGTCAAGCCGGCGCTTCCTTATTTACGGAAGGCCTTTAAGGGATGGCCCTCAAAAGGGACACCTCTGGGCTGGGGAGGGAAGATGCGTGTATGTGAGAGTGTGGTGCTTGTGCGAACACGTGTTAGTGGGGGGGGGGCGATTTCCGGCGACAGGGTCCGTGTGTGTGTGTGTGTGTGTGTGTGGATATTTTCATCCCCTCCCATTGCGAGAATCTCCTGATATGATGTTTTCAGAAAGGAGGGGGAGGAAACTGCTCTTTGCTTCTTCCTCTCCTGCCTGACTCTGTGGGGAGTCTGAGTGTTATCTATGTAGAGATTAGATGGCTGAGTGAGAGCTGTAACACTCATTCAAGCCAGTAGCACTTCAGTTTTAGCTTGCAGTAGCTATTAGAAATGAAAGAAGTTATGCTTCACAGCTTTCTTCCGTCTTTTTTATACTCTGCTGAGTTTGGTGCTCACAACTCACAGTTCTGGGTCCAGTTCACTTAGTCGTGCTTTCCAGGAGTCTAAGGAAACTTTCCTTTACACTTGTTTGCCTTGAACAGCATTTTTTATTTGCAGACCATTCACACAGTTTGGAGTTAGCAATGGTAATTGATTTCAATAGGTCTCCTCTGATTCTGAGTCTACTTCTTGTTCTCAGTCTGTCTCAGGATATAATGGAAGAGTGTGTCTTTGGGGGTGAAGTCAAACCATTGTAGAGTTACAGTGCCTTCTGTGACTGTAGGAACCAATATGGGAGATACTTGTTATTTGGCAGCTGGGGCAGATGAAGGAGTATGGTTGTGCTGATGCTTATGTACCATGGTGTTTTTTTCTTTCTGCGCTTCTCCAGCTGGTCAGTCCTCCTCCAAGTAAACACTGAATCAAGCAGACATTGGCGGGTCAGCGGTTTATGAGTTAGGTATAATTCACTGGATGCATTTTTTTAATGGGTTCAAATTTAGTTCCCATTGTCCTCATTAAGGTGAATGGAAGCTAAGGGGCTTCCTGTGTGTTATGGGTTCCGGAAACATAGACAATGAACACAAACCACCACCTTAACCAACAACAACAACAAATTAATGAAAGACACATCAGTGTTGATCTGCCTGGAGTAGAATAGCTACAGCCAAGGACTATAATATCTGAAATGAGAGGGTGCAAGAGGTTATAATATAGTTACCCGATAATAATATGAGGAGACCCTATAATATGCTTGCAGCCTTAGAAAATAACATAGGCCAATGTAGCTTTGATATGTGCAGCAAAGGTGATACTCAGCTGTGATTCAGACGTGACTTCCTTTTTCTAAGAAACTGGATAAACGCACATGGCACAGGACACCGATCTCATCAGACTCAAGCACCTTCTCTCTGTCTTCTGCTACTGCTCTTGGTAAGTACTTTTCATTCATTCTAATTCTGTATGTGTGGGTGAAATAATCCACCAACCATGATGACTATTCTCTGCTCCCGTGGTTGGAAGCTGAATGGTTCTGAATGCCAGTCGCTGGAATCCTCAGGAGGGGAGAGTTGCTCTCCTGCTCTGGTTCTGCTTTTGGGTTTTCCTGAAGATGCATCTAGCTAGTTGGTGATTGTGAGAACAGGATGTTGGGCCATTTGCTGACCCAGCAGGTTTTTCTTACGTTCCTAAATATCAGATTTTAGGTCGAGTGGTGTGAGCCACATCCTAGTAAGGGGTGGAGGAATCTGTTCATTTTGGTTTCCTCTCAGATTCTCTCTCTCTCTTTCTCTCTCTCTCTCTCCCTGACCTTCCCAGTAACTTTAGTTCCTCACAGTTTCATACAACTGGCCTGACCTAGCAGGCCTCTCTTATGTCCATTCGTGTTTTGTTTCAGAATTTAAAAATTAGGTAAAATTGCCTTTATTTGCAAACTGAAACACATTTCTTTCTCCATTTTAAGAAAACGTCCCCATACAGGGATGCCTTCAGATCCCTTTGTCTTGGGGGCTAATACAACTCCACAGCCTCCAACATTTCTCAGATGAAAATAGGGACATCCTAAGGAAAAGCGGGACATCAGAAACAAGGATGGTTTCTGTACATCCGGGACTGTCTCTGGAAAACAGGGACACTTGTATGGTCTGAACATGTTTGCAGGCTACTTGCCCCAAAACAGGAATAGGAAAAGGTATGGTTGACTCGCATCCACAAAGGTGGGTACCAGCTCTTGGTCCATCTTGGTCAGCACTGTGAAAAGGGATGGACACTAACTCTCCAGGTTTTCAGGCAGGAGACTCTCCCAGCCCTACCAGGACATGCCAGGGGTTGAACTTGTGACCTCCTTTGTGCAAGGAAGATGCTCTACCACTGAGCTATGGCCTGTCCCTCTTTATTATCTGATTATTTGCTGTGGTCACCTTTTTTTTCTTTCCTGCACCCTACATACCTTAGATATTGCATCATTCTATGCCATTTGTAAAGTTTCTTTTGTAAGAGATACCTAATGAGAGTGAAGAGCAGAGGTACGCAATGCAGTGTCCACTAAACATCGTGGACTTCAACTCAGATCATTCTGAGACTTTGGCAACATTAGCTGGGGCTGGTGGGAGTTGCATGCCAACAACATCTAGAGGACACCATGTGGGTCACTCGTAATATAGAACATCTCAGCCACCAAGGCAGGTACCAGCTCTTCCACAAAGCACTAGCCTCTGTAATTTCCCTTTTACCATGGCCTCTCCCCTCTGCTTCGACATCCCTCATTGTTGCACAAGTCTCCAAGGGTCACTTCAGCATCCCCTTCCTCAGCTGATTTCTTCCACTAACTCTTGCCTCTCACTTGTCATTTCAGACCCAGCTCCATCACTCCAAGATGTCTTGCCAGCCCTGCTGTGTCTCATCCTGTGCCCCATCTTGTGTCAGCTACCCGGTCAGTGGTCTGGGCTCACTGTGTTCACCTTGTGGGGGCTTGTCATCCTACGGGGGCGGAGTGTCATCGAGTAGCCTCGGTATAACATCTGGAGCCAATGTTGGCTGCGTCAATCAGTTACCACCATGAGAAGTAGTCATCCAGCCGCCTCCCGCATGTGTGGTAATCCCAGGAGCAGTCCTTGTCGCCTCTTGCGAGCCAGTTAGAGTGCCTGCGGTGTGGGCTCCGGCGGAAGCTCATACAGCCGTTTGGGTCTGTGCCAACCCCGTGGAATTGCCAAGGTGTGTGGTTCTCCCTGTTAAGATCAAAGTCAGTCTCCACAACAACAGAAGAATTTGGAAAAGAAAATGGTACCTGGAAACTCGTGTTTCCCGAGGACTGGTGGGTGGGTGGGGGAACACTGGTTGGGAAACAAGAACTGGCAGGGCTTACTAGAGACTATGCATTCGCCCAAGCAAAAATCAGGGAACTCCGGGACGGAAGGGAAGACCATGGAGGGTTTGAGGAAAAGGAAGGGCTACTGTACTATAAGGGGGCACTGTATGTACCGGGGGAGACCTTGAGGGGGAACGTACTTAAACAACTCCATGACAGCTCAACAGCTGGGCACTTTTGACAGCACAAGACCATGCTGCTCGTCACCAGGCAGTTCTGGTGGCCAAAGGTGAGGGAAGACGTACGGGAATATGTACGGGGGTGTGCCCGATGCCAGAGGGCAAAGGGAGAGAGGGCTGCCCCCGCAGGACTACTAGAACCCTTACCTACACCGGCAAGGCCCTGGGAGGTGGTGTCCATTGATTTTATGACAGATTTGCCCAAGTCAAGGGGGAAGACAGCAGTCATGGTAGTAGTCGATCTACTGACAAAAATGTGCCATTTCATAGCTTGCTCACACGCGGTGATGGCAGAGGAGACAGCCAGGTTGTTTGTGGATTACATTTTCAGACTGCATGGGGCTCCCTCGAGGGTAATCTCGGATTGCGGGAAACAATTTACTTCCAGGTTCAACAATCCTTTCATCCACAAAAGAGTTAAATGACAAAGGGACAGATGAATTTATAATTGACACAAGGCAAAGGTACAGAGGGGAAGGAAGAGATTCTCAGGGAACTGGAAGCATCAGAACTCTTGCAGGCCTGAAGCATATTCAGAGTGCCATCAATAAGTGATAGAAAGGAAACAGAAAGGATGCGCTAAAGAGAGATAGAAGCAAAGCTCAAAGAAGCATTGATCAGGGATGTGTAGGCGAGAGTGTCAGAGATGCTGAGCAACCTTTCGATCCAATCCATTCTGGTTTGTCTGGATGGTGGAGGCTCAGCATTCCTGACACCATACAATCATAGAATTGTAGAGTTAGATGGGACCACAAGGGCCATCAAGTCCAACCCTCTGCAATGCAGGAATCTCAACTACAGCATCCATGACAAATGGCCATTAAACGTTGATCCATGGTGTGCATTTCAGGTACCATTCCCCACACCCCATTCCTGTGGGGGATCACAATCCCATTCAAAAGAGAGACAAGCTCATCTTCGTCTCAGTATAGGAACTGTCGCTGGATGAGAGGGGAGATTGTAAGCAAAAGAATTTGGTTGCATCATTGAAGGCAGCTGCATTGCTGATGAAGGAGCAAGCATGCTAGCCTGAGTTATCTGGGCAGGGCCTGGGGCTGGGGAGAGTCATGCTTGTTTCCAGTTCATAAATTCAATCTCTAGCATTATTATTAACGGCCGAAGTGTTCTGTAGGCTGCCTGCACTATTACTTCATCAGGCGTGACTAATGTCACAATGGGTGTCATTACAGCTGTAGTTGTCGTAGAACAACTGGTGTGAATCTGGAAAAAATAGCATGAAAGTGTTTAAGATGGTGTACACTAATGTCTACTCGGATTCTGTTTTTATTACAAATTTTGCATCAATAAATACTATGAGCAATCTTTTCTGAAAGTGGTGTCCAATTACATCACAGTAAATAGTAAAATTTAGCAAGCACATAGATTTTTAACAAGGACATATACAGGCAAAAAACCAAAAAAACCCTCATCCTCCCAACTTTTCCTCCCTTTTCGTGGGGAGAATGAGGTCTTCATTCCTCACACTCCTGTATAGCAACAGCATGAGGCGAGTCAAAACTACAAATTTGAGGAGAGGAGAATACAAGTTCAAAGAGTGACTAGTGACCTTAGGTGGTCTTTGGTTACTTTGTTAAAACTCTCCTACATAGTCGTACCTTGGAAGTCGAACAGAATCCACTCCAGAAGCCCATTCGACTTCAGAAACATTCAGAAACCAAAGCGCGGCTTCTGATGGGATGCAGAAAGCTCCTGCACCCGATCGGAAGCCACAGAAGCCACATTGGATGTTCAGCTTCCAAAAATAGTTTGTAAACTGGAACAGTCACTTCCGCGTTTCTGCCGTTCAGGAACCAAACTGTTTGAGAACTATGCTGTTCAAAAACCAAGGTACGACTGTATTGCCCTTACTATGTGAATAGAGTGAATCCTCATTCCTCATAATGCACTTTGTGTCCCTGGATTAGACCATCCACTTAGGCTAATACAAATCCATTACACTATTCCAGCTATGTAAGTATTTTCATGTTTCCACTGTGATTCACATCAAATCTATGAGGCAAATGTGAAAGCTTGCAACTTTCTAATTACCCTGTTCCTCCAAAAAATAATAATAATAATAATAATAATAAAAATAGTAGCACCTGAGAGACCAACTAAGTTTGTTCTGGGTATAAGCTTTTGTGTGCATACACACTTCTTCAGATACTCTGAAAAAGAAGTCACCAGACCTTAACAGTGTCTTCGAAAAATTTTACACATCACTCGGCAAGACAGGCAAACTAATATCAGTGTACTGAAAAAAGCAACGATCACGAGTGTTGAAGCAATGATTCCTCAACATCACCTTCATTGGACTATTCATGTTATGTGGATGCCTGATGATCGTCTTCCAAAGCAACTACTCTATTCCGAGCATAAAAATGGAAAGTGTAATGCTGGTGGTCAACAAAAGAGGTTTAAAGACTGTCTCAAGGCAAATCTTAAAAAATGTAGTATAAACACTGACAACTGGCCTGCGAGCGCTCCAGTTGGAGAACAGCCTTTACCAAAGGTGTCATGGGCTCTGAGGACACTCAAACTCAGGACGCAAGGGAGAAAAGTGTTAAGAGGAAGGCACCCTTGGCAAATCCACACCGTGATCAAATCCTGCCCAGAAACCAATGTCCCCACTGTATAAGGACATGTGGGTCCAGAATTGGCCTCCACAATCACTTACAGACTCATTGTTAAAACCATGTTTATGGAAGAGAATCTTACTTGGCTATGAGTGATTACCAAAGAAGAAAGGCTGGGCAACCGAAGTCAAGGGAAGCTGGAAGACTCTGGTGAGGAAGACAGAAATGTCTGGAGCATTTATACCGTTTGCTTTTGGCTTCCACGCCTTGAGTCAGCATTGCTCTTTCCTAATGGGCACTTGGCAGAAATGCCTAGAAATCTCACAAACATTTTTCTTTCAATGATTAACCCCGTGGGGGAAGAGTGTCATCTCATTCAGGAGTTTATATTTCATTATAGATTATTATAGTCCTGGGTTGGATGCCTTTGTTGGAAGCATATATCCTTAATTACTAATGCCACCATGTTTCAACCCTTATTATAATGGGTTGGGAGTTACTCGTGCGTAATCCTGCTCCGTTTGAGCATTAGATTGCCTGGTTAAACCCTCCGGACTGCACAGCCCATCTCAGCGTGGCTGCCCTTAGTCACTCGTAGAATCTGTCTGTGGGTGTTTCTTAAAGCGTTGCCAACATAAGAGTTGTTTGACGCCCAATCGTTTCCGCCTCTCACTGCGCGGGAGTCTCCTGCGCAGGGTGGGCATGGGCAGCGGGGTGCTTGGGCTCTCCTCGCTAACTTCCAACGAAGAGTCCTGGAGCCCCTGCACCTCCCTGTCCCGTTGCTCTCCTGGATCCCTGGTGTTACACTCATTCTCTTCCCCTTCTTCCCGGCTGAGTCTCCCTCTAGCGCTTGGACCTTCCCCTGCAGAATCAGAGACCCTCTCCTTCTCCCGTGCCTCTGATGGCAGTTCCCTGACAGTTATTGTCAGGGGTTCAGGAGCAGAGGCACAGGAAAGGGAGGAAACAGAGAGCGAGGGGGAGGAATCCGAAGGAAATATGAGCGATGACAGCGGCCCGAGATCTCTGAGTCTTTCCAGTGAATCGGAAGATTCACAGAAAGGGGCGCCAGTGGTCAGAGCAAGGGGGCGCCCAGGGGGACACCCCAGGAAGAAGGGACCAGAGGGGACTCAGAGAGCAGCAGTTGGAAATCGGGGCCAGCTTCCCCACCAGAGCGCAGTAGGGAGGAGGGGTCCCAGGTATCGGGATCAGGCGGCTCGCCGCAAGCGGGAGGGCATGAGTCAGGATTGGCCACACCTCCATCAGGGAGCGAGGAAACGGTCAAGAGGAAGGTTGAAGGTTGGGCGCGTGTGCCAAGTTCAAATGCACAGGAAGGCGGCACAGTAAGCAGCCCGGATAGGGAGCCAGGTCCTAAAGCCCGCCGCAAGGAGGGAGAAGAGTCCGGGGGGTCAGCGTCAGAAGAGTCCAGGAAGGAAGAGACCACGGGGGGCAGAGGGACCCAGAGGAGGAAGGAAAGACGGAAGAGGTGGAGTAAGGCTAGAGTATTAAGTTGGTGTAGAGGAGGCGGAGACTCAGACGGAGCTTCGCCGGTCTAGCTTCTAAGACGTGGAGCTGCGCGCTGCGGCTTGGAAATGGAAACTGTAACTCAATAAAAACTTTTGTACAGTGTTGCCGGCTAGCGTGGTCCTCTGTGAGCTGGGACCTGGAAGCAGCTCTGACAGTTATGTTATTTGATTATACAAAAGGATGCAAATATGGGTCACACCCAGTGCTTTTTTCTGGGGGGACGCAGGGGGACGCATACCCCTAAACAATTTGCGTTTAAGGTCTACGTTTGGCCTCATTGAGGGGCAGTATTTCAATACGAGTAGGAAAATCAGAGTGGCCCTTGACATTGTTTTAGGGAAAAAAGCACTGGTAACATCCATTGTTTTCAGATTTTACAATGCCCAGTTTTTTTAATCAAAATCTCAATGTTTCTGGGGTTTCATTTCCAGAAACAATAAGTATTCTCATCTGCAATGCTCCTTGGAGTTTGCTTGATATATGCCTCTCTTGATATTGGCTTATGCTTAGCCTGGTATATGTTTTCCATATAAATTATTTCTAAGAGATCACAATTACACACACACAGTAAGAGCTACAAAGAAGATGGTAGGCTTGTCCGTTCCCCTATGTTTTCAATGTTTTTGTTAATATAGGCAGTTGGGATTTTTTATCTTTAAAGTCAGAGAAAAAAGGAAAAGAAGGAGGCCTCTCTGTTCATCTCCTTTATCTTCCAGCTCCCTCAAGAGCTAGTGGTAGTCCCCTTTTCTCCCCAACAACAACAACAAGAAGAGACACTGAATACATATGCACATTGCGCAGACATGGAATTGGATAGCACTGAGCTGGCATTCCTTTGCAATGTTTGCCATGATTCAGCAATTATTTTGGCTCTGAAACAGTCATGAGAAAAACAATAATGCTACAAACTAATTAAAAATAACACAGAGCCTCCCACAATAAGGTAGAATGTAAAATGTACATGTAACTTGGTTTGGAATGCAAGGGAGCTTCTTGGAACAGATTCCATGGCAGTTCTGCAGGCTTCAGATTAGCTTCAGATTGCTAATGAATGGATTACATTCAAAACACGATGGATGCAACTCTCATATTCTTTTTTGCACTGTGACCCAAAGTGCTGAATAAAGGGGTCATCATTGCTCTCCACTGCGGAGGCGGCATAACTGCTTGAACATATGTTCTCCAGAGCCAGCCCATCCCCCACACACACACTCTGGATAACCTTGATGTTCCCCAAATCCCCGGCGGGGGACTGGGAGGGATTATCATCCAATGCCTGAGCCAAGGTCTACCCACATCTGAAACATAATAAGGTTGCGGCCAATTTTAATCCCATAGCACATTGTCTTGAGTCGTTATTCTACACGGGGGCTACCCAGGGATTTGGGGGACTCTGCCTGTCCACACAATGGCAATCCTAAACCTGTCTAACCACTCTTCCTCTTTCCCATTCACATTGTCATTGCTGGCATAGCTCAGATTCTTTTTGTGGGTAGACTCTTTTTGCTCCTCCTCTTCCACCTTCCCTCACAAATGTCCCCCTACTTATCTCTAAACCATCCTGCGTTTTTTGCCTGTATACCTTCACGGTACACCAGTCCCCCCAGAAACGTTCTTCTTGCCGGGATCCAGCCACAATGCTCTAAAATGCTACCCTTACTTACAGAGGACAGTTTCAGCATCCTTATTTACCACACTGGCTCCCTCCCAAAACTTTGATTTTGCAAAGTTTTTTGCAGACAAAATCGCTCAGATTCGGGAAGAAGTAGACTCCACCGTGGGAGCAGGGCCTGGGCGGGAGAGTGCTAGAGTTCTGTCTAGTCAAGTTGAGTGGGATCAATTCCAATCTGTTACCTCCGAGGATGTGGACAGGCTGCTTGGACGAGTGAAACCAACCACCTGTCTCCTTGATCCTTGCCCATCCTGGCTTATAAAAGCAAGCCGGGAAGGGCTGGGCGATGGGCTTCGTGGGGTGGTGAATGCTTCCCTCCGTGAGGGAGCCTTCCCAGACCCGCTGAAAGAGGCGGTCATTAAACCGCTTCTTAAAAAACCATCTTTAGATGCGGCCACGATGGCCAACTATCGCCCAGTCTCAAATCTTCCATTCCTGGGCAAGGTGATTGAGCGAGTGGTTGCTGAACAACTCCAGGCACGCCTGGAAGAAGCGGACCATTTGGATCCCTTCCAGTCGGGATTCAGGCCTCATCATGGGACTGAAACTGCCTTGGTCGCACTGGTTGATTATCTCCGGCGGGCTAGGGACAAAGGTGAGAGCTGTTTCCTAGTTCTGCTGGATCTCTCAGCGGCCTTTGATACCATCAACCATAGCATCCTTCTGGACCGTCTTGAGGGGCTGGGAGCTGGGGGCACTGTTATACAGTGGTTCCGCTCCTTCCTCCTGGGCCGTGTTCAGAAAGTGGTGGGGGGGGATGAGTGTTCAGACCCCTGGGCTCTCACTTGTGGGGTGCCTCAGGGTTCTGTCCTCTCCCCCATGCTTTTCAACATTTACATGTGGCCGCTGGGAGAGATCATCAGGAGGTTTGGGCTCGGTGTTCATCATTATGCGGATGATACCCAGCTCTACCTCTCTTTTAAATCAGAACCAGTGAAGGCGGTGAAGGTCCTGTGTGAGTGTCTGGAGGCGGTTGGAGGATGGATGGCGGCTAACAGATTGAGGTTGAATCCTGACAAGACAGAAGTACTGTTTTGGGGGGACAGGAGATGGGCAGGTGTGGAGGATTCCCTGGTCCTGAATGGGGTAACTGTGCCCCTGAAGGACCAGGTGCGCAGCCTGGGAGTCATTTTGGACTCACAGCTGTCCATGGAGGCACAGGTCAAATCTGTGTCCAGGGCAGCTGTTTACCAGCTCCATCTGGTACGTAGGCTGAGACCCTATCTGCCTGCGGACTGTCTCGCCAGAGTGGTGCATGCTCTGGTTATCTCCCGCTTGGACTACTGCAATGCACTCTACGTGGGGCTACCTTTGAAGGTGACTCGGAAACTACAACTAATCCAGAATGCGGCAGCTAGACTGGTGACTGGGAGCGGCCGCCGAGACCATATAACACCGGTCTTGAAAGACCTGCATTGGCTCCCAGTACGTTTCCGAGCACAATTCAAAGGTGCTGACCTTTAAAGCCCTAAACGGCCTCGGTCCAGTATACCTGAAGGAGCGTCTCCACCCCCATCATTCTGCCCGGACGCTGAGGTCCAGCGCCGAGGGCCTTCTGGCGGTTCCCTCATTGCGAGAAGCAAAGCTACAGGGAACCAGGCAGAGGGCCTTCTCGGTAGTGGCGCCCGGCCTGTGGAACGCCCTTCCAGCAGATGTCAAAGCGATAAACAATTACCTGACATTCAGGAGACATCTTAAGGCAGCCCTGTTCAGGGAAGTTTTTAACGTGTGATATTTTATTGTATTTTTGGTTTTTATGGAAGCCGCCCAGAGTGGCTGGGGAGGCCCAGCCAGATGGGCGGTGTATAAATAATAAATTATTATTATTGTTATTATTACTCTTCTCAGCTGTGTGTGGTGTCTCAGCTGCTGAGCAAAGCAGGGAGTGACAGCAAATGTCAAAAACTCTTCACAGTCATGTTGCAAACCTTTGAAATACGTGTTTAAGGACCCACTGATGTTGCACTGTAAGGTCTGATGACGCGGAGAGAGGCTGGCTAAACATGAAATGATGATCACTCCTCTGTGTCATGTACTTCACTAGGCAACCAGTTAAAAGCCCTTATCATAGAACAATGTCCCCAGGCAGAATATGCAACTCTCTCTGGGCTTCTTCCTATCATTCCTGGCTGAATGAAGCGCACTATCAGGTTTGGAATGTACATCTGACACACGCATAGAGAGCTGGCCTTTCCCCTCTGTCTCTGGGGTGAATGGAATCTTTCCCTAGCCATGTTCTAGGTCTGCGGGAGAGGGAGAGAAACAGAGAGAGCACCCCTACTATCCCCTTGATACCCTTGACCGAAGAATGGTGCACTCCTTTCTGGGATGGCCATCCTCTTTCAACGAGCATGCAGCTTTGGGTCCGTGTGTGTGTGTGGATATTTTCATCCCCTCCCATTGCGAGAATCTCCTGATATGATGTTTTCAGAAAGGAGGGGGGGGAAACTGCTCTTCGCTTCTTCCTCTCCTGCCTGACTCTGTGGGGAGTCTGAGTGTTATCTATGTAGAGATTAGATGGCTGAGTGAGAAATGTAACACTCATTCAGGCCAGTAGCGCTTCAGTTTTAGCTTGCAGTAGCTATTAGAAATAAAAGAAGTTATGCTTCACAGCTTTCTTCCGTGTTGTTTATACTCTGCTGAGTTTGGTGCTCACAACTCACAGTTGTGTGTCCTGTGCACTTAGACCTGCTTTAGAGGAGTGGAAGGTCTCTGGAAGTACTCCAGTCACCTAGCCCAGTTTGGGCAGATCCAGTTGTTGAGCCCAGTCATTGGCATCGGCTCAAAGATGTACTGAAAGGGGGGAGTACATGGACCAATGAGGGAGGGAGGGGACACTTGCCTAGCTAGCCAGATCAGCCGAATCAACCCTGTCGATCAATGGGCAATGGATGTTGCAGGCAGATTGCCCGCACATCCAAATATATAAAATCATAACTACCTAATATTGCGGTGGTGTTTGCTGCTGCTGAAATAACTAACTATGACATTATATCCCTACATTTCCAATCTATATTATTACATGTGAGGGCCCTTTTTTATAAAATACATGGTGGCTGTTCTTTTTAGATGTAGGGCTGTAGCCATCTAAGTTCTACTCAGTGTAGACCTATTGGAAATAATGTATCTAAGATAGACATGCCCCATGCCTAGGAGTGAAACCTAGGAATGAGTAAAATGAGTAAAAGAAATGAAAAATGAACAGAACCAAAAATATAATTATGATGCAGATAGATAGCGTTTATTATAGTGGAAATAGGAGATCATGAAAGCATTTCTTAGGTGAGCGTCTTAAAATAGCTCAACAATCCTTTCAGCCACAAAAGAGTTAAATGACAAAGTGACAGATGAATTTATAATTGACACAAGGCAAAGGTACACAGGGGAAGGAAGAAATTCTCAGGGAACTGGAAGCATCAGAACTCTTGCAGGCCTGAAGCATATTCTGAGTGCCATCAATGAGTGATAGAAAGGAAACAGAAAGGATGCGCTAAAGAGAGAGAGAAGGAAAGCTCAAGGAAGCATTGATCAGGGATGTGTAGGCGAGAGTGTCAGAGATGCTGAGCAACCTTTTGATCCAATCCATTCTGGTTTGTCTGGATGGTGGAGGCTCAGCATTCCTGACACCATACAATCATAGAATTCTAGAGTTGGATGGGACCACAAGGGCCATCAAGTCCAACCCTCTGCAATGCAGGAATCTCAACTACAGCATCCATGACAAATGGCCATTAGACGTTGATCCATGGTGTGCATTTCAGGTACCATTCCCCACCCCCCGTTCCTGTGGGGGATCAAAATCCCATTCGAAAGAGAGACAAGCTCATCTTCGTCTCAGTATAGGAACTGTCGCAGGATGAGAGGGGAGATTGTAAGCAAAAGAATTTGGGTGCATCAGTGAAGGCAGCTGCATTGCTGATGAAGAAGCAGGCATGCTAGCCTGAGTTATCTGGGCAGGGGTGGGGTTGGGGAGAGTCGTGTTTGTTCCCTGTTTCATAACATCAATCTCCATCTCCACCATTATAGTCATCGGCTTAAGTGTTCCGTCGGCTGCCCGCGTCATTACTTCAATAGGAATGCTGCATTTCATAATGGGTGTCATTTCATCTGTATTCATCGTAGAACAACTGGTGTGAATCTGGGGGAAAATAGCATGATAGTGTTTAAGATGGTGTACACTAATGTCTACTCGGATTCTGTTTAATTACAAATTTTGCATCGATAAATACTATGAGCAATCTTTCTGAAAGTGGTGTCCAATTACATCACAGTAAATAGTAAAATTTAGCAAGCAGATAGATTTTCAACAAGGACATATACAGGCAATAACCCAAAAAAACCTAATCCTCCCAACTTTTCCTCCCTTTTCGTGGGGAGAATGAGGTCTTCATTCCTCACACTCCTGTATAGCAACAGCATGAGGCGAGTCAAAACTACAAATTTGAGGAGGGGAGAATACAAGTTCAAAGAGTGACCTTAGGTGGTCTTTGGTTACTTGCTAAAGGCGTAGTCAGATAAAAAAACCTCTCCTGTAAAGTCGTACCTTGGAAGTCAAACAGAATCCATTCCGTAAGTCCATTCGACTTCAGAAACATTCAGAAACCAAAGCGCGGCTTCTGATGGGATGCAGGAAGCTCCTGCAGCCAATTGGAAGCCACAGAAGCCACATTGGATGTTCGGCTTCCAAAAATGGTTCGCAAACAGTCACTTCCGGGTTTCTGCCTTTCGGGAACCAAAACGTTTGAGAACTATGCTGTTCAAAAACCAAGGTACGACTGTAGTACCCTCAGTATGTGAATAGAGTGAATCCTCATTCCTCATAATGCACTTTGTGTCCCTGGATTAGACAATCCACTCAGGCTAAAACAAATCCATTACACTATTCCAGCTATGTAAGTATTTTCATATTTCCACTGCGATTCACACCAAATCTATGAGGCAAATGTGAAAGCTTGCAACTTTCTAATTACCCTGTTCCTCAAAAATAATAATAAAAAATGTCTAGTATCACCTTAGAGAGCATCTAAGTTTGTTCTGGGTATAAGCTTTTGTGTGCATGCACACTTCTTCAGATACTCTGAAACAAAAGTCACCAGACCTTAATAGTGTCTTCGAAAAATGTTACACATCACTTGGGAAGATAGGCGAACCTAATATCAGTGTACTGAAAAAAGCAAAGATCAAGAATGTTGAAGCAATGATTCTTCAACTTCATTGGACTATTCATGTTATGTGGATGTCTGATGATCGTCTTCCAAAGCAACTACGGTATTCTGAACTTAAAAAGGGCAATGGAAAAGTGTAATGCTGGTGGTGAACAAAAGAAGTTTATAGACTGTCTCAAGGCAAATCTTAAAAAATGTAGTATAAACACTGACAACTGGCCTGCGAGCGCTCCAGTTGGAAAACAGCCTTTACCAAAGGTGTCAGGGGCTCTGAAGACACTCATACTCAGGACTCAAGGGAGAAACGTGCTATGAGGAAGGCACCCTTGGCAAATCCACACCGTGGTCAAATCCTGCCCAGAAAAATGTCCCCACTGTGGAAGGATGTGTGGATCCAGAATTGGCCTCCACAGTCACTTAGGGACTCATTATTAAAACCATGTTTATGGAAGACAATCTTACAAGGTTATGAGTGTTTACCGAAGAATAAAGAGGATATATAGGGTGGACATTTCTCAGGAAGGTAGTAGGAGATGGGTGATTGACTCAATGGGTATGGTAAACCTATTGATGACTGTTAATGATGGCATTTAGTCCCACAGGAAAAAGCAAGGGATAGTATGCAGATGACCAAAAATAGCTTTAGCTGTTCCTTAAGTTTTCAAAGATCACTGCAGATGGTGACAGCAGTCACGAAATTAAAAGACGCCTGCTCCTTGGGAGAAAGGCGATGGCAAACCTAGACAACATCTTAAAAAGCAGAGACATCACCTTGCCAATAAAGGTCCGTACAGTAAAAGCCATGGTTTTCCCAGTAGTGATGTATGGAAGTGAGAGCTGGACCATAAAGAAGGCTGATCACCGAAGAATTGATGCTTTTGAATTATGGTGCTGGAGGAGACTCTTGAGAGTCCCATGGACTACAAGAAGATCAAAGGTATCCATTCTTAAGGAAATCAGCCCTGAGTGCTCACTGGAAGGACAGATCGTGAAGCTGAGGCTCCAATACTTTGGCCACCTCATGAGAAGAAAAGACTCCCTGGAAAAGACCCTGATGTTGGGAAAGATTGAGGGCACAAGAAGAAGGGGACGACAGAGGATGAGATGGTTAGACAGTGTTCTCGAAGCTACAAACATGAGTCTGACCAAACTGCGGGAGGCAGTGGAAGACACAAGTGCTTGGCGTGCTCTGGTCCATGGGGTCATGTAGAGACGGACACGACTAAACGACTAAACAACAACAAAGTTTTCAAAACACAATCCCTAGTGAATCTACTCCAGAGTCACAGAATGCCTCTGTGCCCTTTTCCTATTAAAGCTTTCATTTAAAAACAACTTACCAACAGAAGGAATGGCTGAGCAACCGAAGTCAAGGGAAGCTGGAAGACTCTGGTGAGGAAGACAGAAATGTCTGGAGCATTTATACCGTTTGCTTTTGGCTTCCACGCCTAGAGTCACCATTGCTCTTTCCTAATGGACACTTGGCAGAAATGCCTAGAAATCTCACAAACATTTTTCTTTCAATGATTAACCCCACGGGGGAAGAGTGTGATCTCATTCAAGAGTTTATATTTCATTATAGAATATTATAGTCCCTGGTTGGATGCCTTTGTTGGAAGCACATATCCTTAATTACTAATGCCACATTGTCTCAACCCTTATATTATCTGATTATACAAATGAATGCAAATATGCGTCACATCCATTGTTTTCAGATTTCAAAATGCCTAATTTTTAAAAAACAAAATATCAGGGTTTCTGGGGTTTTATTTTCAAAAACAATAAGTATTCTCATCTGCAATGTTCCTTGTATTTTTCTATTTAAGCCATTTTCATTCCAAGTTAGTATTTTTAATCTGCCATTCTGGTTTAATTTAAGGAAAAATAATATATATAAATATTATTCCTGCTTTAATTATGTGTTTGTAACTCTTCCTCTTCTTCCTGTTTATCAGTGCTATCCTCAGGTAATTCCTCTATCCCTCTTTCTGCTCCTGTCACGAGCATGCCTTCTCCTAATTCTTATATTAAATTTTTCACCTGAAATTTCTGCGCTTCAGATATATCCCTGCATCGTTGTTTCTTGTTTTTATATGTAAAAGAGACTCCTTTCAGGAACTCCGATCTATATGGAATTTGCTTATTTCTCAGAGCATCTGTCAAACATTGGAATTAGCTTGGTTTTTTTAGCAGTTGGACGGGTATTTCTTTTAGAATAATTTTATTTTTCTCCCCTATCTGTAATCTATTCTGATACTCCGTTTGTATTATTTGGTCTCAGATTTGTCGTAAATTAAAAATTACCAGACAGTCTCCCGGTAACTTGTTTTCACCTTTGCAAAGCTTGATTTAATTCAGAAGATTTAATCAATCGAGTTTTCCATCATTTCTTCCTGTACCTCTATCTAATTAAGCAACTCCTTAATCAATTTGCACCTTATATCTTGCTCTGGTTCTTCTGAAATTCATCTAAGACACAGAATCATTTCCTTCTCACACATTTCCAAAACCGCAATGGCATCCCAGGCTGATACCTGGGAGACATTAGCCTCCGCCACCTCCTTTTTAATTTTTCCTGGCCTTTCCGCATTTCCAACCCTTCTGCCTGAACCCTCTATGTTTTTCTTCCTCTAATCCCCGTGTCTTGGTTTTTAGCTCTGTACTGATAGTCCCCGTGCCGTAGTGTTCCCATCCACATTGTCATTGCTGACAAAACTCAGATTCCTTTTGTGGGTTGACTCTTTTTCCTCCTCCTCTTCCACTTTCTCTCTTATCCCCCTACTTATCTCTAAACCAACCTGGGGTTTTTGCCTGTATACCTTCACGATGCCCCAGTCCCCCCCGAAAAGTTCTTCCTGCCAGGATCCAGCCACAATGCTCTAAAATGCTGCCCTTATTTACAGAGGACAGTCTCAGCATCCTTATTTACCACACTTCTGGATCCCTCTCCTCAGCTGTGTGTGGTGTCTCAGCTGCTGAGCAAAGCAGGGAGTGACAGCAAACGTCAGAACCTCTTCACAGTCATGTTGCAAATCTTTGAAATACGTGTTTAAGGACCCTCTGATGTTGCACTGTAAGGTCTGATGATGCTGAGAGAGGCTGGCTAAACATTAAATGATGATCATTCCTCTGTGTCATGTACTTCACTAGGCACCCAGTTAAAAGCGCTCATCATAGAACAATGTCCTCAGGCAGAATATGCAACTCTCTCTGGGCTTCTTCCTATCATTCCTGGCTGAATGAAGCGCACTATCAGGTTTGGAATGTACATCTGACACACTCATAGAGAACTGGCATTTTCCCCTTTCTCTGGAGGGAATGGAATCTTTCCCTAGCCATGTTCTAGGTCTGCGGAAGAGGGAGGGAGACAGAGAGAGCACCCCTTCTATCCCCTTGATACCCTTGACCGAAGAATGGTGCACTCCTTTCTGGGATGGCCATCCTCTTTCAACGAGCATGCAGATTTGGGTCCGTGTGTGTGTGTGTGTGGATATTTTCATCCCCTCCCATTGCGAGAATCTCCTGATATGATGTTTTCAGAAAGGAGGGGGAGGAAACTTGCCAATGCAATTCTGGGCTGCATCAATAGGAGTATAGCATCTAGATCAAGGGAAGTAATAGTGCCACCGTATTCTGCTCTGGTCAGACCACACCTGGAGTACTGTGTCCAGTTCTCGGCACCACAATTCAAGAAGGACACTGACAAACTGGAACGTGTCCAGAGGAGGGCAACCAAAATGGTCAAAGGCCTGGAAACGATGCCTTATGAGGAACGGCTAAGGGAGCTGGGCATGTTTAGCCTGGAGAAGAGGAGGTTAAGGGGTGATATGATAGCCATGTTCAAATATATAAAAGGATGTCACATAGAGGAGGGAGAAAGGTTGTTTTCTGCTGCTCCAGAGAAGCGGACACGGAGCAATGGATCCAAACTACAAGAAAGAAGATTCCACCTAAACATTAGGAAGAACTTCCTGACAGTAAGAGCTGTTCGACAGTGGAATTTGCTGCCAAGGAGTGTGGTGGAGTCTCCTACTTTGGAGGTCTTTAAGCAGAGGCTTGACAACCATATGTCAGGAGTGCTCTGATGGTGTTTCCTGCTTGGCAGGGGGTTGGACTCGATGGCCCTTGTGGTCTCTTCCAACTCTATGATTCTATGATTCTATGATTCTATGAAACTGCTCTTCGCTTCTTCCTCTCCTGCCTGACTCTGTGGGGAGTCTGAGTGTTATCTATGTAGAGATTAGATGGCTGAGTGAGAGCTGTAACACTCATTCAAGCCAGTAGCACTTCAGTTTTAGCTTGCAGTAGCTATTAGAAATGAAAGAAGTTATGCTTCACAGCTTTCTTCCGTCTTTTTTATACTCTGCGGAGTTTGGTGCTCACAACTCACAGTTCTGGGTCCAGTTCACTTAGTCGTGCTTTCCAGGAGTCTAAGTAAACTTTCCTTTACACTTGTTTGCCTTGAACAGCATTTTTTATTTGCAGACCATTCACACAGTTTGGAGTTCGCAATGGTCATTGATTTCAATAGGTCTCCTCTGATTCTGAGTCTACTTCTTGTTCTCAGTCTGTCTCAGGATATAATGGAAGAGTGCATCTTTGGGGGTGAAGTCAAACCATTGTAGAGTTACAGTGCCTTCTGTGACTGTAGGAACCAATATGGGAGATACATGTTTTTTGGCAGATGGGGCAGATGAAGGAGTCTGGTTGTGCTGATGCTTATGTACCATGGTGTTTTTTTTTCTTTCTGCGCTTCTCCAGCTGGTCAGTCCTCCTCAATCAAGCAGACATTGGCAGGTCAGTGGTTTATGAGTTAGGTATAACTCACTGGATGCATTTTTTTTAATGGGTGCAAATTTAGTTCCCATTGTCCTCGTTAAGGTGAATGGAAGCTAAGGGGCTTCCTGTGTGTTATGGGTTCAGTAAACATAGACAATGAACACAAACCACCACCTTAACCAACAACAACAACAAATTAATGAAAGACACATCAGTGTTGATCTGACTGGAGTAGAATTAGCTACAGCCAAGGACTATAATATCTGAAATGAGAGGGTGCAAGAGGTTATAATATAGCTACCCGATAATAATATGGGGAGACCCTATAATATGCTTGCAGCCTTAGAAAATAACATAGGCCAATGTAGCTTTGTATGTGCAGCAAAGGTGATACTCAGCTATGATTCAGACGTGACTTCCTTTTTCTAAGAAACTGTCTAAAAGCACATGGCACAGGACACCGATCTCATCAGACCCAAGCACCTTCTCTCTGTCTTCTGCTACTGCTCTTGGTAAGTATTTTTCATTCATTCTGAATGTGTGGGTGAAATAATGAAATTGCTAGCCACGATGGCTATTCTCTGCCCCCATGGTTGGAAGCTGAATGCTTCTGAATGCCAGTCGCTGGAATCCTCAGGAGGGGAGAGTTGCTCTCCTCCTCTGGTTCTGCTTTTGGGTTTTCCTGAAGATGCATCTAGCTAGTTGGTGATTGTGAGAACAGGGTGTTGGGCCATTTGCTGATCCAGCAGTTTTTTCTTACATTCCTAAATATCAGATTTTGGGTCGAGTGGTGTGAGCCACATCCTAGTAAGGGGTGGCGGAATCTGTTCATTTTGGTTTCCTCTCAGATTCTCTCTCTCTCTCACTCTCTCTCTCTGACCTTCCCAATAACTTTAGTTACTCACAGTTTCATACAACTGGCCTGACCTAGCAGGCCTCTCTTATGTCCATTCGTGTTTTGTTTCAGAATGTAAAAATTAGGTAGAATTGATTTTATTTGCAAACTGAAACAAATTTCTTTCTCCATCGCTCGCTAAGAGTAGTTCTGGTTCTGCATACCCTCCAAAATTTCTTCTATGAAAATAGGGACATCCAGCGCTTTCTTGCTTTCTTTCTGTAAAAATAGGTGCCAGTACTCACCATGAAGTTGTTACAGTAAGAGCCACAATTTTTAACAAGAGAGAGAAAGAGAGATAGATGTGCCAGTACTACGTACCCTTGAGTACCCTGGGGGGGGGGAGCACTGAGGACATCTATTACCATAATAATAATAATTTTACTGTCTAAATCCTACTTGGCTGACTGGGTTGCCCCAGCCCATCTAGGAGGATACCAATATATACAAAAACATAATAGAACATTAAACATTTTTTAAAAACTTCCGCATACAGGGATGTCTTCAGATTTCTTTGTCTTGGGGGGTAATATAACTCCATAGCCTCCAACATTTCTCAGATGAAAATAGGGACATCCTAAGGAAAAGCGGGACATCAGAAACCAGGATGGCTTCTGTACATCTGGGACTGTCCATGGAAAACAGGGACACTTGCATGGTCTGCACATGTTTGCAGGCTGAGTGACCCAAAACAGGAAGAGGAAAGGGTATGGTTGACTCGCATCCACAAAGGTGGGTACCAGCTCTTGGTCCATCTTGGTCAGCACTGTGAAAAGGGATGGACACTAACTCTCCAGACTTTCAGGCAGGAGACTCTCCCAGCCCTACCAGGACATGCCAGAGATTGAACTTGTGACCTCCTTTGTGCAAGGAAGATGCTCTACCACTGAGCTATGGCCTGTCCCTCTTTATCATCTGATTATTTGCTGTGGTCACCTTTTTTTCTTTCCTGCACCCAACATACCTTAGATATTGCATCATTCTATGCCATTTGTAAAGTGTCTTTTGTAAGAGATACCTAATGAGAGTCAGGAGAATGCAGTGTCCATTAAACATCGTGGACTTCAACTCAGATCATTCTGAGACTTTGGCAACATTAGCTGGGGCTGGTGGGAGTTGCATGCCAACAACATCTAGAGAACACAACATTGGTCACTCCTAATATAGGGCATAACATCCACAAAGGAAGGTATCAGCTCTTCCACAAAGCACTAGCCTCTGTAATTTCCCTTTTACCATGGCCTCTCCCCTCTGCTTCAACATCCCTCATTGTTGCACAAGTCTCCAATGGTGGACTTCAGCATCCCCTTCCTCAACTGATTTCTTCCACTAACTCTTGCCTGCAATTAGTCATTTCAGACCCAGCTCCATCACTGCAAGATGTCTTGCAAGCCCTGCTGCGTCTCATCCTGTGCCCCATCTTGTGTCTGCTACCCGGTCAGTGGTCTGGGCTCACTGTGTTCACCTTGTGGGGGCTTGTCATCCTACGGAGGCGGAGTGTCATTGAGTAGCCTCGGTATAACATCAGGAGCCAATGTTGGCTGTGTCAATCAGTTACCACCATGTGAAGTAGTCATCCAGCCACCTCCCATGTGTGTGGTAGTCCCAGGAGCAGTCCTTGCCGCCACATGCGAGCCAGTTAGAGTGGGGGGATACACCGCCTGTGGTGGGGGCTCCGGCGGAAGCTCATACGGCCGTTTGGGTCTGTGCCAACCCCGTGGAATTGCCAAGGTGTGCGGTTCTCCCTGTTAAGATCAAAGTCAATCTCCACAACAACAGAAGAATTTGGAAAAGAAAATGGTACCTGGAAACTCCTAATACGCCTTCATGGCTGCTGCTGATGTCATAGGCCTGGGTGTCATCACTGCTGAGCCCCCTCAATCCACAACTCTGACAACTGGATCTGTGGTTGCTCAGCATTCCTTTTTTTTAAAATAATTTTTTTATTAAAATTTCACAAGATTTTTTAACAAACACAACAACACCAACAAACGCAAAACCAAATAAAAACATGTATAGTTTCAAGTCCTTATTCTCTTGTAACTTATTTCTCCGACTCCCCCATACCTCCCCTTTCTGCATTCTAATTTCAAACTTTTTTCCAGCAAATACTTACTTTTAGTTTTATCAAATTTATAACCTCCTTTCTTCTTTAATCTTAACCTTTACAGCTGTAAACCCCTTAATTTAATAAACCAGCGCCATTCTAACACTCATTAATTTTACAGTATTTCTTAAGATAGTTCTTAAATTTTTTCCAGTCTTCTTCCACCGCCTCTTTTCCCTGGTCTCGGATTCTGCCAGTCATTTCTGCTAGTCCCATAAAGTCTATCACCTTCACCTGCCATTCTTCCAAGGTGGGTAGATCTTCTGTCTTCCAATACTTTGCGATGAGTATTCTTGCTGCTGTTGTGGCATACATAAAGAATGTTCTGTCTTTGGCACCAGTTGGCCGGCCATGCCCAGGAGAAAGGCCTCTGGTTTCTTAAGAAAGGTATATTTAAATACCTTTTTCAATTCATTATATATCATCTCTCAGAAAGCCTTAATCTTTGGGCACGTCCACCAAAGGTGAAAAAAAGTACCTTCCGTTTCTTTACATTTCAAACATTTATTGTCAGGCAAATGACAAATCTTTGCAAGCTTGACTGGGGTCATGTACCACCTATAAATCATTTTCATGATATTTTCTTTTAAGGCATTACATGCCGTAAACTTCATACCTGGGTGTCATCACTGCTGAGCCCCCTCAATCCACAACTCCTTCTTTGGTTCTCTGTATGTTCAACTATTCTGAAGGATGCCCAAGTTTTTTGATGCCTCAACTGTCCTGCTGAACTCATGCCAATCGCTTTGTGCTGTTATCTTTCAGAGTAAAATATTTTTGTTCCCTTTGACATTTGCTCACCAGGCAAGTGTTTTCACTCGCTGCTTTTTTCATTCATTAAAGCTTACCTGCCTGCATTTGAAAGAGAAAAAAACCCTGTTGTGTTTGCTTCTCATTGGGTTTTGGGGAGGAGGACCTTTTTTTGGACCGCACTGAATATCCATCTCATTCAGTAGCTGATGGATGCCCCAGAGAAACTGCTGGGCAAGGTGTATGACCATCACCCATCCCTATCTGTGTCTGTCACCCGATACTTAGATGTATGCTTCTCTATGTATGTGTAGCTTCTAATTTTCTTAGATATAGTATAGGGGAAAGAAATTCAGGTGTAATGATCAAACATGACCCTCTGGACTTCTCTTTGTGGCCCATGAGACTCTTCCCATGTCATACAGCCTCCCAAACCTAGCCCCTCATCAGCTGTGCTTTGTAGGCTCCTTGGGTGATTAGGCCTGTGTGGGGTGTTCCATTAATTCTGACGATACAACTTACTTGCCAGCCTGGGAGAGATAAAGAAAGCTACATATATAGTATGTGTAATACTGGTCTAAAAGGCAAACGTAAAAATTATCATAGCATCATAGAATTGCAGAGTAGAAAGGGATTCTAAGGACCATCTAGTTCAACTGCCTGGAACGCAGGAAGTTTCAGCTGTCCAATACGGGGAGTGAACCTCCAACCTTTCTGTTATCAGCACCATTCTCTAACCAACTGAGCTATTCAGGCATTGTGACTGGGGATGATGGAAGTTGCAGCTCTGCATTATCCAGAGGGCCAAAGGCTCCACACATCTGTTACACAACGCTCCTCATTTTATATTATGTTGTATCCTTACAGTATGAAGTTAGGCAGACTGCAGATGGGACATGGGTGCAGAAGGGACTAGGGCTTGCCAATTGGAAGGTCGGCGGTTCGAATCCCCGCGATGGGGTGAGCTCCCATTGCTCGGTCCCAGCTCCTGCCAACCTAGCAGCTTGAAAGCACGTCAAAGTGCATGTAGATAAATAGGTACCACTCCAGCGGGAAGGTAAACAGCGTTTTTGTGTGCCGCTCTGATTTTGCCAGAAGTGGCTTAGTCATGCTGGCCATATGACCCAGAAAAACGGTCTGCAGACAAACACCAGCTCCCTCAGCCAGTAAAGTGAGATGAGTGCGGCAAACCCAGAGTCATCCGGACTGGACTTAACTGTCAGGAGTCCTTTACCTTTTTAACCTTTTAAGACTGTAGACTGTCCTGTTCCCAGCAGGAGGTGCTGAAATGCAGAACATGAGTCCAGGCTGTGAGTTGAACCAAGGCGAACTCTCAGTGGGGTGTAGTTGTCTGCAGGCAACCAAGCCCAACAGGCTAGGCTGTTGATCAGCAAATGTCTCTTTCTCTTTTTCTCATGTGCAGCCATAAGACCATGGGTAGGCAAACTAAGGCCCGGGGGCCGGATCCAGCCCAATCATCTTCTAAATCTGGCCCGTGGATGGTCCAGGAATCAGCATGTTTTTACATGAGTAGAATGTGTCCTTTTATTTAAAATGCATGTCTGGGTTATTTGTGGGCCATAGGAATTCATTCATTATTATTTTTCAAAATATAGTCCGGCCCCCCACAAGGTCTGAGGGATAGTGGAGCGGCCCCCTGCTGGAAAAGTTTGCTGACCCCTGCATAAGACCAAGAAGGGAGGGATGACTCAAGATGGTTGATATACTGAACTGTCCAGTAGAAAGAACTATCAGTTCATCACCCACTTCCAGTAGAGCACTAATAATATCTGCATCATTGCCATTAGTGAAAACCTCAGATGGGAGTTATTTGAGGAAATGGTTTGTTGTGGTTTCCCTATCAGCTGCCCCCTCTTAAACTAAATTCCATTTGGAACCTTCTGGAAATGGGCATCAATCTCATAGCAGCCTTATCCAGTCCTTCTCTTGATTCTTTCTGTACAGTGTTCTCTCTTGCTTCCTCTTCTTTTGCAGGTTAACCTTTTCTCCACAGGTACGCGGGCGCTGCTATGTCAAGGTGACTGTCGAAAGGAATTCTCCTGCATTGGCAGGTTCGCCTTTCACGTAGCAAAACGTCACAACTTTGGCGGTATCAGGCCTTGGCCAGAATCCTTTACTCTATCTTCCCTAAATGGGGGTGGGTGGGTGTAGCGGTGACTCACGACCCCCCCATCTCTTTGCTGCGGCGATACCAGGATTCCCTGTTAAAGGGGTTATTTTGAAGGGAGGCTTTGGCCGTACACCTAGAGGCCGGTAGGCAGTGGCGGGGGGCAATTCCACCACCCCCCGACGCTGAAAAAAAGGACTAGGCCGCATTTTGCGGCCTAGTATGGCCCACATCGTCCTCCTGGGCAGCACGGCCCCTGAGTAGGCCGCTAGGTCGGCCTACCAGCCTTTTGTGATGGCCAGTGGTGGTGTGGACCCCAGCTGCGCCACAGCCATGGGCTGCTTGCATTTGGGTGGCGGGGGGCATCGCTCCCCCCCCCCCCGCCACCTGCCCGGTGCCCCTTCCTATCCAGGCAGGTGGAGCTCCAGCAAGGCCACAGCCTCGGCCTGCTTGCTTTTACAGCGGGGGGGGGGGCACCGGGAGGGCGGTGTGGGCCCTACTAGGCCGCAAAACGAGGCCTAGTCCCTTTTTTCAGCAGTGGGCGGGGCGTGCGGAATTGCCCCTGCAGGAGGCGCCTGCCAACCCGAGAGCCTGCTTGTCTGTTGAGGCTTCTTGTTGAGGTTTGTTGAAGCTGCTGCTGCCAACCCAAGCGGGATGCACAGGCCCCATCTAGGCAGCAGGCACTGCCTGCTTACCGTTGCAGCTGGGGGGGTGGGATTGCATAGGTCACCTGTTTCAAGTTCATCAGACAGCTCCTCCAGCCCTGATTCACGCAGAACACGTCACAGGAAGAAGAGGTCTTGCAGATCAAGGAAGCATGGGCGTAAGTGCAAGAGGGACTCTTCAGATTCTTCGGATCTTTCAGGTATGTGTGATTCCTCCTGTGGCGAGTCAGAAGAAGGGTTCAAAGGGTACTGGGTTACTACCCACAAGGCCCCTGGCCTGCCTAGTTGGATGTGGGAACGTTGCACCCTGCACCATCGCCGTACCTTTGGGGCCAAAGAGCCATGTGGGGAGGATGGGCTTGATGCGAAAAGAAAGGTGCAGGCATCAAACTTCAAGACCATGAATCAGCCTCCCGGCATCTGGCTTAAAAAGAATATACGCAGTCGCATTCTAAATGGGGAATTTGTGGACTTGTTTGCCCTGCTCTCCCTGGCTTATTCTTGTATTCATGCTCCCTCCCCATGCAGTGGCACTTGCAGGGCCCGTTAAAGGGCAAAACTGGGAGTCCCTGGCCCTAGAGTGGCAGCATGTAGGTCAAACTCCCAGGACAAGGTCAGTGGAAGGGCATGCTGTGTAAGTTTGCACTCTGCAGTCCCCTCTCACTGGGCCTCAACTGCCTGCATATCCTCAGCAAGGCGGGCTGAGAGGGTTACCTGCCAAGGCCTGTGCCAAGTTTCCCACTTCTGAAGTTCAATAACGTTGTGGCCAATTTGAACCCATACTCTGATCTCCTGTGTTATCATTTGGGGAAAGGGGGAGGCACCATAGACAGGGTTTAGCGCGTGTGCCCGAAAACAGAGAGAGCACCCCTTCTTTCCCCTTGATACCCTTGACCCAAGAACAGTGCACTCCTATCTGGGATGGCCATCCTCTTTGACCAAGCATAAAGCTTCAGGGTGTGTGTGGATATTTCCACCCCCTCTTCGCTTCTTCCTCTCCTGCCTGACTCTGTGGGGAGTCTGAGTGTTATCTATGTAGAGATTAGACGGCTAAGTGAGAGCTGTAACACTCAATCAAGCCAGTAGCACTTCAGTTTTACTCCAGTCACCTAGCCCAGTTGGGGCAGATCCAGTTGTTGAGCCCAGTCGTTGGCATGGGCTCAAAGGCGTACTGACAGGGGGGTGTACATGGACCGTTGAGGGAGGGAGGGGACACTTGCCTAGCTAGCCAGATAAGCCGAATCAACCCTGGCGATCAATGGGCAATGGAAGTCGCAGCCAGATCACCCTCACATCCAAACATATAAAATGATAACTACCTAATACTTTCCCCCTACATTTCTGATTTATATTATTACATGTGAGGACCATTTTTTATAATATATATGGGGGCTGTTCTTTTTATCTATGTAGAGATTAGATGGCTGAGTGAGAGCTGTAACACTCATTCAGGCCAGTAGCTCTTTAGTTTTAGCTTGAAGTAACTATTACAAATAAAAGAAGTTATGCTTCACAGCTTTCTTCTGTGTTGCTTATACTCTGCTGAGTTTGGTGCTCACAACTCACAGTTGTGGGTCTAGTGCACTTAGACCTGCTTTCCAGGAGTGGAGGGTCTCTGGAAGTGCTCCAGTCACCTAGCCCAGTCGGGGCAGATCCAGTTGTTGAGCCCAGTCCTTGGCATCGGTTCAAAGGTGTACTGACAGGGGGGTGCACATTGACCGATGAGCGAGGGAGGAGACACTTGCCTAGCTAGCCAGATCAGCCGAATCAACCCTGGCGATCAATGGGCAATGGATGTTGCAGCCAGATTGCCCTCACATCCAAATATATAAAATCATAACTAACTAATACTTATTGCAGTGGTGTTTGCTGCTGCTGAAATAACTAACTACGGCATTATGTTCCCTACATTTCTGATTTATATTATTACATGTGAGGTCCCCTTTTATACTATATATGGGGGATGTTCTTTTTATATGTAGGGCTGTAGCCAGGTAAGTTCTACTCAGTGTAGACCTATTTGAAATAATGTATCTTAGATAGACATGCCCCCCCCCCTCATGCCTAGGAGTGAAAACTAGGAATGAGTAAAAGAAATGAAAAATGAACAGAACCAAAAATATAATTGTGATGCAGATAGATAGCGTTTATTGTAGTGGAAAGAGGAGATCATGAAAGCATTTGTTAGGTGAGCGGCTTCAAATAGCTCGACAATCGTTTCAGCTACAAAAGATTTAAATGCCAAAGTGACAGATGAATTTATAATTGACACAAGGCAAAGGTACACAGGGGAAGGAAGAGATTCTCAGGGAACTGGAAGCATCAGAACTCTTGCAGGCCTGAAGCATATTCAGAGTGCCAGCAATGAGTGATAGAAAGGAAACAGAAAGGATGGGCTAAAGAGAGAGAGAAGGAAAGCTCAAGGAAGCATTGATCAGGGATGTGTAGGCGAGAGTGTCAGAGATGCTGAGCAACCTTTTGATCCAATCCATTCTGGTTTGTCTGGATGGTGGAGGCTCAGCATTCCTGACACCATACAATCATAGAATTGTCGAGTTGGATGGGACCACAAGGGCCATCAAGTCCAACCCTCTGCAATGCAGGAATCTCAACTACAGCATTCATTAAAAATGGTCATTAGACGTTGATCCATGGTGTGCATTTCAGGTACCATTCCCCACCCCCCGTTCCTGTGGGGGATCAGAATCCCATTCGAAAGAGAGACAGGCTCATCTTGGTCTCAGTATAGGTTCCAATGGACGAGAAAAGAGCTTGCAAAGCAAGGAATTTGGTTGCCTCAGTGAAGGCAGCTGCATTGCTGATGAAGGAGCAAGCATGCTAGCCTCAGTTATCTGGGCAGGGGTGGGGTTGGGGAGAGTCGTGTTTGTTCCCTGTTTCATAACATCAATCTCCATCTCCACCCACATTGTCATCGGCCTAAGTGTTCCGTCGGCTGCCCGCGTCATTACTTCAATAGGCATGCTGCATGTCATAATGGGTGTCATTCCAGCTGTAGTCATCGTAGAACAACTGGTGTGAATCTGGGGAGAAATAACATGGAAGTGTTTAAGATGGTGTACACTAACGTCTACTCGGATTCTGTTTTAATTACAAATTTTGCATCAATAAATACTATGAGCAATCTTTTCTGAAAGTGGTGTCCAGTTACATCACAGTTAATAGTAAAATATAGCAAGCAGATAGATTTTTAGCAAGGTAATATACAGGCACAAAAAAACCAAGAAATACCCTCATCCTCCCAACTTTTCCTCCCTTTTTGTGGGGAGAATGAGGTCTTCGTTCCTCACACACCTGCATGGCAACAGCAAGAGGCAAGTCAAAACTACAAATCTGAGGAGGGGGGTATACAAATTCAAAGAGTGACCTTAGGTGGTCCTTGGTTACATTGTTAAAGGCTTAGTCAGATAAAAAAACTCTCCTGTACAGTCATATCTCAGAAGTCGAACAGAATCCATTCCGGAAGTCCGTTCGACTTCAGAAACATTCAGAAACCAAAGTGCATCTTCTGATGGAATGCAGGAAGTTCCTGCAGCCAATCGGAAGCCACAGAAGCCCCATTGGATGTTCGGCTTCCAAAAATAGTTCGCAAACTGGGACAGTCACTTCTGGGTTTGCGGCGTTCGGGAACCAAAGAGTTTGAGAACTATGCTGTTCGAAAACCAAGGTACAACTGTATTACCCTTAGTATGTAAATAGAGTGAATCCTCATTCCTCATAATGCACTTTGTGTCCCTGGATTAGACAATCCACTCAGGCAAAAACAAATCCATTACACTATTCCAGCTATGTAAATATTTTCATGTTTCCACTGCAATTCACAGCAAACCTATGAAGCAAATGTGAAAGTCTGCAACTTTCTAATTACCCTGCTCCTCAAAAAAAAAAAAAAAAAATGTCTAGTAGCACCTTAGAGACCAACTAAGTTTGTTCTGGGTATAAGCTTTTGTGCATGCACACTTCTTCAGATACTTTGAAACAAAAGTCACCAGACCTTAACGGTGTCTGAGAAAATTTTTACACATCACTTGGGAAGACAGGCGAACTAATATCAGTGTACTGGAAGAAGGAAA
Source organism: Podarcis liolepis (assembly GCF_965112155.1). NCBI lineage: Eukaryota > Metazoa > Chordata > Lepidosauria > Squamata > Lacertidae > Podarcis > Podarcis liolepis. Next base: position 7,502,492 of record NC_139566.1, read on the forward strand.
GATCACCAGTGTTGAAGCAATGATTCTTCAACATCAACTTCATTGGACTGGTCATGTTGTGTGGATGCCGGATGATCCTCTTCCAAAGCAACTACTGTATTCTGAACTTAAAAATGGAAAGTGTAATGCTGGTGGTCAACAAAAGAAGTTTATAGACTGTCTCAAGGCAAATTTTAAAAAATGTAGTATAAACACTGACAACTAGGAAGCACTGGCGTGCGAGTGCTCCAGTTGGAGAACAGCCTTTACAAAAGGTGTCACGGGCTCTGAAGACACTCATACTCAGGACTCAAGGGAGAAACGTGCTATGAGGAAGGCACCCTTGGCAAATCCACACCGTGATCAAATCCTGCCTAGAAACCAATGTCCCCACTGTGGAAGGATGTGTGGATCCGGAATTGGCCTCCACAGTCACTTAGGGACTCGTTATTAAAACCATGTTTATGGAAGACAATCTTACAAGGTTATGAGTGTTTACCGGAGAATAAAGAAGATATATAGGGTGGACATTTCTCATGAAGTTAGTAGGAGATGGGTGATTGACAGAATTGGTATGGTAAACCTATTGACGGCTGTTAATGACGGCAATTAGACCCTCAAGAAAAAGCAGGGGTAGTATGCAGATGACAAAAAAATAGCTTTAGCTTTTCCTTAAGTTTTCAAAACACATTCCCTAGCGAATCTCCTCCAGAGTCACTGAATGCCTCTGTGCCCTTTTCCTATTAAAGCTTTGATTTAAAGACAACTTACCACGAGCTGGAAAGGCTGAGCAACCGAAGTCAAGGGAAGCTGGAAGACTCTGGTGACGAAGACAGAAATGTCTGGAGCATTTATACCGTTTGCTTTTGGCTTCCACGCCTTGAGTCAGCATTGCTCTTTCCTAATGGGCACTTGGCACAAATGCCTAGAAATCTCACTAACATTTTTCTTTCAATGATTAACCCCGCGGGGGAAGAGTGTAATCTCATTCAAGAGTTCATATTTCATTATAGATTATTATAGTCCCTGGTTGGATTCCTTTGTTGGAAGCACATATCCTTAATTACTAATGGCACCTTGTCTCAACCCTTATGTTATTTGATTACACAAAAGGACGCAAATATGGGTCACACCCAGTGTTTATTTTCTGGGGGGACGCAGGGGAACACACACCCCTATACAATTTGTGTTTAAGGTCTACGTCTGGCCTCATTGAGGGGCAGTATTTAAATATGCTTAGGAAAACCAGAGTAGCCCTTGACATTGTTTTAGGAAAAAAAGCACTGGTGACATCCATTTTTTTCAGATTTTAAAATGCCCAGTTTTTTAATCAACATCTCAATGTTTCTGGGGTTTCATTTCCAAAAACAATACGTATTCTCATCTGCAATGTTCCTTGTACTTTGCTTGATATATGCCTCTCTTGATATCTGCTAATGCTTAGCCTGGTATACGTTTTCCATATAAATTATTTCTAAGAGATCATAATTACACACACACAGTGACAGCTACAAAGAAGATGGTAGATTTGTCCGTTCCCCTAGGTTTTCAATTACAGATAGGTAGCCGTGTTGGTCTGCCATAGTCAAAATATGGCATAGTCAAAAATGCTACTGGAAGGAATTTTTTTATTTAGGTTTTCAATGTTTTTGTTAATATAGGCAGTTGGAATTTTTTTTCTTGAAAGTCTGAGAAAAAAGAAAAAGAAGGAGGCTTCTCTGATCATCTCCTTTATCTTCCACCTCCCTCAAGAGCTAGTGGTAGTCCCCATCTCTCCCCAACAGCAACAACAAGAAGAGACACTGAATACATATGCACATTGCGCAGACATGGAATTGGATAGCACTGAGCTGGCAGATACCAGGCGTTCCTCTGCAATGTTTGCCATGATTCAGCAATTATTTTGGCTCTGAAACAGTCATGAGAAAAACAATAATGCTATAAACTAATTAAAAATAACACAGAGCCTCCCACAATGAGTTAGAATGTAAAATGCACATGTAACTTGGTTCGGATTCGAAGGGAGATTCTTGAAACTGATCCCATGGCAGTTCTGCAGGCTTCAGATTGCAGGCACACTAATGAATGGATTACATTCAAAACAGGATGGATGCAACGCTCATATCCTTTTTGCACTGTGACCCAATATGCTGAATAAAGAGACACATTCAGAAACGGCGTAATAAACTCCAATCCACCATATTCTCTAACCGTGGTAACTGTTAATATAAAGGCCTTGGGCAGAATCCTTTAGTCTATCTTCTCTAAATGGGGGTGGGGTTGTAGCGGTGACTCACGAGCCCTTCTCTTTGTGAAGGCGATATTAGGGTTCCCTGTTAAAGGGATTGTTTGAGGGGAGGCTTTGGCCGTACGCCGGGAGGGCGTAATTGCTCTCCCCTGCGACGGTGGCATAACTGCTTGAACATATGTTCTCCAGAGCCAGCCGATTTTTCCCCCCCCCCCCACTCTGGATAACCCTGATGTTCCCCAGATCCCCGGCGGGGGACTGGGAGGGATTATCATCCAATGCCTGAGCCAAGGTGTACCCACATCTGAAACATAATAAAGTTGTGGCCAATTTTAATCCCATAGCACATTGTCTTGAGTTGTTATTCTACACGGGGGCCGCCTAGGGTTTTGGGGGACTCCGCCTGTCCACACAATGGCAATCCTCAACCTGTCGAACAACTCTTCCTCTTTCCTATCCACTTTGTCATTGCTGACACAACTCAGATTCCTTTTGTGGGTTGATTCTTTTTCCTCCTCCTCTTCCACTTTCCCTCACAAATGTCCCCCTACTTATCTCTGAACCATCCTGGGTTTGTTTTTTTGCCTGTATACCTTCACAGTCCCCCAGTCCCCCCAGAAAAGTTCTTATTGCCAGGATCCAGCCAGAATGCTCTAAAACGCTGCCCTTATTTACAGAGGACAGTCTCAGCATCCTTATTTACCACACTTCTGGCTCCCTCTCCTCAGCTGTGTGTGGTGTCCAAGCTGCTGAGCAAAGCAGGGAGTGACAGCAAATGTCAGGGCTCTGCCCAAATGCCTAGAAAGCTCACAAAGTTTTTCTTTCAATAATTAAACCCATGGGGGAAGAGTGTAATCTCATTCAAGTGTTTATATTTCACTTTAGATTCTTATAGTCCCTGGCTGGATGCCTTTGTTGGAAGCACATATCTTTAAATTCTAATGCCACCTTGTCTCAACCCTTATATTATTTGATTATACAAATGAATGCAAATATGGGTCACATCCATTGTTTTCAGATTTCAAAATGCCCACTTTTTAAAAATCAAAATCTCAAGGTATCTGGGGTTTTATTTTGAAAAAAGAAGAAGTATTCTCATCTCCAATGTTCCTTGTATTTTTCTATTTATTTATTTTTTAAAAAATAATTTTTATTAACAAACCAATCAAATCACATTAATTCCAAATTACAGAGCCAAATTTTAAATTTCTGTTGGGGGTACCCATATTTCGAGCTTCGAAAGAGATCCGATCATCTTATTGCTGCTGCTTTGATGTTCACAGTTCTGTCCAAATAATGTTCACAATTCTGTCCAATCCTCTCTTTGTTGTTTTCCTCATCTATTCTTGTTGTTTTTGTATATTTTTCCTTTCTCTTTGTGACCTCTGATAGTCTCCACAAGCGAGTTGAAAATAAGCATTTTTATAATCCTGTGTGGGTTTTTCCATTCATCCAAGCGTCATATTCAGACGGCATCATTTCCATAGAAAAAACAATCTTACCGTCTGCTCATTAATCTTCGCAGGCCTGTCACTCCCTTCTCGATCTTCTCAGAGGGTTCTGCCAGCAGTCCAAAATAATAACAAAGCCATGGCTTCCTCCCCCTTGATCATCAATCCTGCAACAAAGCCTGCCAACATGGCGACTCTCTTTTTATAACTGCGTCATTCCAAAAGCCTTTCATTCTTTTCCAGATCTCCATAAGCCAAGCCATTGGTTAGTAATTCATTTCCACACCGTTCTTAATCATCCCGCTTGTAGTCAATTGTGCAACGGTTCTTCTTGGGGAGGGATTGTTAGGTAATCACATTGTATTTTTGATTTAAGCCATTTTCATTCCAAGTTAGTATTTTTAATCTGCCATTCTGGTTTAAGTTAAGGAAAAATAATTATTATTTTTATCCCTGCTTTAATAATGTCTTTATTACTCTTCCTCTTCTTCCTGTTTATCAGTGCTATCCTCAGATAATTCCTCCATCCCCCTTTCTTTTCCTGTCATGAGCATCCCTTCTCCTAATTCTTATATTAAATTTTTCATCTGAAATTTCTACGCTTCAGATATATCTCTGCATCGTTGTTTCTTATTTTTATATGTAAAAGAGACTCCCTTCAGGAATTCCCATCTATATGGAATTTGCTTATTTCTTAGAGCATCTGTCAAAAAATTGGAATTAGCTTGGGATTTTTAGCAGTTGGAAGGCAATTTATTTTAGATTAATTTTATTTTTCTCTCCTATCTGTAATCTATTCTGATAGTTCGTTTGTAATATTTGGTCTCTGATTTGGCGTAAATTGAAATTTACCAGACAGTCTCCTGGTAACTTTTTTTCACCTTTGCAAAGCTTGATTTAATTCAGAAGATTTAATCAAATGAGTTTTCCATTAGTTCTTCCTGTACCTCTATCTAATTAAGCAACTCCTTAATCAATTTGGACCTTAAATCTTCCTCTGGTTCTTCTGAAATTCCTCTAAGACAGAGAATCATTTCCTTCTGACACATTTCCAAAACCGCAATCGCATTGCAGGCTGCTTCCTGGGAGACATTAGCCTCCGCCACCTCCTCTTTAATTTTTCCTGGCCTTTTCTCAATTCCAACCATTCTGCCTGAACCCTCTTTGTTTTTCTTCCTCTAATCCCTGTGTCTTGGATTTTAGCTCCTGAACTGTTAGTCCCCGTGCCGTAGTGTTCCCATCCACATTGTCATTGCTGACACAACTCAGATTCCTTTTGTGGGTTGACTCTTTTTGTTATGTACTGAAATTCTCACCCTGGGCCAGCAGGGGGATACCGTAGAATCTTATGCAAATGAAGGATCGAAAGTGACGTTCAGTGATTGGATAGTTTTAGAAAGTTGCTAGAGTAACGTTGTACTGGAGCTCTATATATGCAGGCTGACTGAGCCCTTCAGCTCAGTTCTGTTCTGGCCTCTGAATAAAAAAAACAGCTGTTTCAATAATCGCTGTGTCATTTGATATGTTCAAACACAACTTAACACTTTTTCCTCCTCCTCTTCCACTTGCGCTCACAAATGCCCCATTACTTATCTCTAAACCATCTGGGGTTTTTTTTTTTGGCTTGTATACCTGCTTGTATACCCCAGTCCCCCCAGAAAAGTTCTTCTTGCCAGGATCCAGCCAGAATGCTCTAAAATGCTGCCCTTACTTACAGAGGACAGTTTCAGCATCCTTATTTACCACACTGGCTCCCAGCTATGTGTGGTGTCCTAGCTGCTGAGCAAAGCAGGGAGTGACAGCAAACGTCAGAACCCCTTCACAGTCCTGTTGCAAATCTTTGAAATACATGTTTAAGGACCCTCTGATGTTGCACTGTAAGGTCTGATGGCGCAGAGAGAGGCTGGCTAAACATGAAATGATGATCACTCCTCTGAGTCATGTACTTCACTAGGCACCCAGTTAAAAGCGCTCATCATAGAACAATGTCCCCAGGCAAAATGTGCAACTCTCTCTGGGCTTCTTCCAATCATTCCTGGCTGAATGAAGTGCACTTTCAGGTTTGGAATGTACATCTGACTCACACATAGGGAACTGGCATTTTCCCCTTTCTCTGGGGTGCATTGAATCTTTCCCTAGCCATGTTTTAGTTCTGCGAGAGAGGTAGCAAGGCGGAAAGAGCACACTTTCTTTTCACTTTATTTCTATTCAAGTATTGTATGCCCTTGACCAAAGAACAGTGCACTCCTATCTGGGATGGCCATCCTCTTTCACCGAGTATGCAGCTTTGAGGGGGTGTGTGTGTGTGTGGTTATTTTCACCCCCTTCCATTGCGAGAATCTCCTGATATGATGTTTTCAGAAAGGAGGGGGAGGAAACTGCTCTTCGCTTCTTCCTCTCCTGCCTGACTCTGTGGGGAGTCTGAGTGTTATCTATGTAGAGATTAGATGGCTGAGTGAGAGCTGTAACACTCATTCAAGCCAGTAGCACTTCAGTTTTAGCTTGCAGTAGCTATTAGAAATGAAAGAAGTTATGCTTCACAGCTTTCTTCCGTCTTTTTTATACTCTGCAGAGTTTGGTGCTCACAACTCACAGTTGTGGGTCCAGTTCACTTAGACCTGCTTTCCAGGAGTGGAAGGTCTCTAGAAGTGCTCCAGTCTCCTAGCCCAGTCATGGCAGATCCAGTTGTACAGCCCAGTCATTGGCATTGGCTCAAAAGTGTACTGACAGGGGGGTGCACATTGACCGATGAGGGAGGAGGGGACACTTGCCCAGTGGCGTAGCGTGGGGGGTGCAGGGGGGCCTGCCGCACCGGGGCAACATCTGGGGGGCGCGCTCGCACTCACAGCTCTCTGCCCTTACCTGGCTCACTCACTTTCTCTCACTGCAGTGCTGGCTGTGCGAATCCAATCCGAGCCGCTGGGTCGTTGCCCACTGTGGAGGGGGTGGGTGCCAGGCGTGCGGTGCAGAGAGAGAGCGAGGGACTATCTGGGGGAGGGACAGTGCAGTGGCCACCCAGCGCAGCGCTGAGTGCGGGAGAGAACCACACCAGACCAGACCAGACCAGGCAGCAGCAAGAAGAAGCTGGCAGTGGTGGCAGGTTAGGGGTTAGGGGGCGCAAATTACTTGCCTTGCCCCCGGTGCTGACAACCCACGCTACGCCGCTGCATTTCCCTAGCTAGCCAGATCAGCCGAATCAACCCTGGCAATCAATGGGACAATGGATGTTGCAGCCAGATTGCCCTCACATCCAAATATATAAAATCATAACTACCTAAAACTTATTGCAGTGGTGTTTGCCGCTGCTGAAATAACTAACCATGCCATGATGTTCCCTACATTTCTGATTTGTATTATTACATGTGAGGACCCTTTTTATACTATATATGGGGGATGTTCTTTTTATATGTAGGGCTGTAGCCAGCTACGTTCTACTCAGTGTAGACCTATTGGAAATAATGTATCTAAGATAGACATGCCCCCCCCATGCCTAGGAGTGAAACCTAGGAATGAGTAAAATAAGTGAAAAATGAACAGAACCAAAAATATAATTATGATGCTGATAGATAGCGTTTATTGTAGTGGAAAGAGGAGATCATGAAAGCATTTCTTAGGTGAGCGGCTTCAAATAGGTCAACAATCCTTTCAGCCACAAAAGAGTTAAATGACAAAGGGACAGATGGATTTATAATTGACACAAGGCAAAGGTACATAAGGGAAGGAAGAAATTCTCAGGGAACTGGAAGCATCAGAACTCTTGCAGGCCTGAAGCATATTCAGAGTGCCATCAATGAGTGATAGAAAGGAAACAGAAAGGATGGGCTAAAGAGAGAGAGAAGGAAAGCTCAAAGAAGCATTGATCAGGGATGTGTAGGCGAGAGTGTCAGAGATGCTGAGCAACCTTTTGATCCAATCCATTCTGGTTTGTCTGGATGGTGGAGGCTCAGCATTCCTGACACTGTACAATCATAGAATTGGAGAGTTGGAAGGGACCACAAGGGCCATCAAGTCCAACCCTCTGCAATGCAGGAATCTCAACTACAGCATCCATGACAAATGGCCATTAAACGTTGATCCATGGTGTGCATTTCAGGTACCATTCCCCACACCCCGTTCCTGTGGGCGATCAAAATCCCATTCGAAAGAGAGACAAGCTCATCTTCGTCTCAGTATAGGAACTGTCGCTGGATGAGAAGGGAGATTGTAAGCAAAAGAATTTGGGTGCATCAGTGAAGGCAGCTGCATTGCTGATGAAGGAGCAAGCATGCTAGCCTCAGTTATCTGGGCAGGGGTGGGACTGGGGAGAGTCGTGTTTGTTCCCTGTTTCATAACATCAATCTCCATCTCCACCCACACTGTCATCGGCCTAAGTGTTCCGTCGGCTGCCTCTGTTAATACTTCAATAGGCATGCTGCATTTCATAATGGGTGTCATTACAGCTGTAGTCATCGTAGAACAACTGGTGTGAATCTGGAAAAAAATAACATGAAAGTGTTTAAGATAGTGTACACTAATGTCTACTTGGATTCTGTTTTAATTACAAATTTTGCATCAATAAATACTATGAGCAATCTTTTCTGAAAGTGGTGTCCAGTTACATCACAGTAAATAGTAAAATATAGCAAGCAGATAGATTTTTAGCAAGGTGATATACAGACACAAAAAAACAAAAAAAAACCCCTCATCCTCCCAACTTTTCCTCCCTTTTTGTGAGGAGAATGAGGTCTTCGTTCCTCACACACCTGCATGGCAACAGCAAGAGGCAAGTCAAAACTACAAATTTGAGGAGTGGGGTATACAAGTTCAAAGAGTGACCTTAGGTGGTCCTTGGTTACTTTGTTAAAGGCTTAGTCAGATAAAAAAACTCTCCTGTACAGTCATATCTCAGAAGTCGAACAGAATCCATTCCGGAAGTCCGTTCGACTTCAGAAACATTCAGAAACCAAAGCGCATCTTCTGATGGAATGCAGGAAGTTCCTGCAGCCAATCGGAAGCCATAGAAGCCCCAATGGATGTTCGGCTTCCAAAAATAGTTCACAAACTGGGAGAGTCACTTCCCAGTTTGCGGCGTTCAGGAACCAAAGCGTTTGAGAACTATGCTGTTTGAAAACCAAGGTACGACTGTAGTACCCTCAGTATGTGAATAGAGTGAATCCTCATTCCTCATAATGCATTTTGTGTCCCTGGATTAGACAATCCACTCAGGCAAAAACAAATCCATTACACTATTCCAGCTATGTAAGTATTTTCATGTTTCCACTGCGATTCACACCAAATCTATGAGGCAAATATGAAAGTCTGCAACTTTCTAATTACCCTGTTCCTCAAAAATAAAAATAAAAAATGTCTAGTAGCACCTTAGAGACCATCTAAGTTTGTTCTGGGTATAAGCTTTTGTGTGCATGCACACTTCTTCAGATACTCTGAAAGAAAAGTCACCAGATCTTAACAGTGTCTTCGAAAAATTTTACACATCACTCGGCAAGACAGGCAAACTAATATCAGTGTACTGGAAGAAGCAAAGATCACCAGTGTTGAAGCAATGATTCTTCAACATCAACTTCATTGGACTGGTCGTGTTGTGCGGATGCCTGATGATCCTCTTCCAAAGCAACTACTGTATTCTGAACTTAAAAATGGAAATGGAAAGTGTAATGCTGGTGGTCAACAAAAGAAGTTCATAGACTGTCTCAATGCAAATCTTAAAAAATGTAGTATAAACACTGACAACTGGCCTGCGAGCGCTCCAGTTGGAGAACAGCCTTTGCCAAAGGTGTCATGGGCTCTGAAGACACTCATACTCAGGATTCAAGGGAGAAACGTGCTATGAGGAAGGCACCCTTGGCAAATCCACACCGTGATCAAATCCTGCCCAGAAACCAATGTCCCCACTGTGGAAGGATGTGTGGATCCAGAATTGGCCTCCACAGTCACTTAGGGACTCATTATTAAAACCATGTGTATGGAAGACAATCTTACAAGGTTATGAGTGTTTACCGGAGAATAAAGAAGATATATAGGGTGGACATTTCTCAGGAAGTTAGTAGGAGATGGGTGATTGACTCAATTCGTGTGGTAAACCTATTGACGGCTGTTAATGACGGCAATTAGTCCCTCAGGAAAAAGCAGGGGTAGTATGCAGATGACAAAAAAAAAGCTTTAGCTGCTCCTTAAGTTTTCAAAACACAATCCCTAGCAAATCTCCTCCAGAGTCACAGAATGCCTCTGTGCCCTTTTCCTATTAAAGCTTTGATTTAAAGACAACTTACCAAGAGCTGGAATGGCTGAGCAACCGAAGTCAAGGGAAGCTGGAAGACTCTGGTGAGGAAGACAGAAATGTCTGGAGCATTTATACCGTTTGCTTTTGGCTTCCACGCCTTGAGTCAGCGTTGCTCTTTCCTAATGGGCACTTGGCACAAATGCCTAGAAATCTCACTAACATTTTTCTTTCAATGATTAACCCCGCGGGGGAAGAGTGTAATCTCATTCAAGAGTTCATATTTCATTATAGATTATTATAGTCCCTGGTTGGATGCGTTTGTTGGAAGCACATATCCTTAATTACTAATGGCACCTTGTCTCAACCCTTATGTTATTTGATTACACAAAAGGACGCAAATATGCGTCACACCCAGTTTTTATTTTCGGGGGGGACGCAGGGGAACACACACCCCTATACAATTTGTGTTTAAGGTCTACGTTTGGCCTCATTGAGGGGCAGTATTTAAATATGATTAGGAAAACCAGAGTAGCCCTTGACATTGTTTTAGGAAAAAAAGCACTGGTGACATCCATTTTTTTCCAGATTTTAAAATGCCCAGTTTTTTAATCATAATCTCAATGTTTCTGGGGTTTCATTTCCAAAAACAATACGTATTCTCATCTGCAATGTTCCTTGTACTTTGCTTGATATATGCCTCTCTTGATATCTGCTAATGTTTAGCCTGGTATACGTTTTCCATATAAATTATTTCTAAGAGATCATAATTACACACACACAGTAACAGCTACAAAGAAGATGATAGATTTGTCCGTTCCCCTAGGTTTTCAATGTTCTTGTTAATATTGGCAGTTGGGATTTTTTATCTTGAATGTCTGAGAAAAAAGAAAAAGAAGGAGGCTTCTCTGATCATCTCCTTTATCTTCCAGCTCCCTCAAGAGCTAGTGGTAGTCCCCATCTCTCCCCAACAACAACAAGAAGAAGAGACACTGAATACATATGCACATTGCACAGACATGGAACTGGATTGCACTGAGCTGGCACATACCAGGCGTTCCTCTGCAATGTTTGCCATGATTCAGCAATTATTTTGGCTCTGAAACAGTCATGAGAAAAACAATAATGCTACAAACTAATTAAAAATAACACAGAGCCTCCCACAACAAGTTAGAATGTAAATGTACATGTAACTTGGTTCGGATTGGAAGGGAGCTTCTTGGAGCAGATTCCATGGCAGTTCTGCAGGCTTCAGATTGCAGGCACGCTAATGAATCGATTACATTCAAAACAGGATGGATGCAATGCTCATATCCTTTTTGCACTGTGACCCAATATGCTGAATAAAGAGACACATTCAGAAATGCAGTAATAAACTCCAATCCACCATATTCTCTAACCGTGGTAACTGTTAATATAAAGGCCTTGGGCAGAATCCTTTAGTCTATCTTCTCTAAATGGGGGTGGGGATGTAGCTGTGACTCACGCCCCCTTCTCTTTGTGAAGGCGATGCTAGGGTTCCCTGTTAAAGGGATTGTTTGAGGGGAGGCTTTGGCCGTACGCCGAGAGGGTGTAATTGTTCTCCCCTGCGACGGTGGCGTAACTGCTTGAACATATGTTCTCCAGAGCCAGCCCATCCCCCCCCCCACTCTGGATAACCCTGATGTTCCCCAGATCCCGGGTGGGGGACTGGGAGGGATTATCATCCAATGCCTGAGCCAAGGTCTACCCACAGCTGAAACATAATAAAGTTGTGGCCAATTTTAATCCCATGGCACATTGTCTTGAGTTGTTATTCCACACGGGGGCCACCTAGGGTTTTGGGGGACTCCGCCTGTCCACACAATGGCAATCCTCAACCTGTCTAACAGCTCTTCCTCTTTCCTATCCACTTTGTCATTGCTGACACAACTCGGATTCCTTTTGTGGGTTGACTCTTTTTCCTCCTCCTCTTCCACTTTCCCTCTTATCCCCCTACGTATCTCTAAACCATCCTGGGGTTTTTGCCAGTATAGCTTCACAATGCCCCAGTCCCCCCAGAAAAGGTCTTCCTGCCAGGATCCAGCCAGAATGCTCTAAAATGCTGCCCTTATGTACAGAGGACAGTCTCAGCATCCTTATTTACCACACTTACATGTGAGGACCATTTTTATACTATATATGGGGGCTGTTCTTTTTAGATGTAGGGCTGTAGCCAGGTAAGTTCTACTCAGTGTAGACCTATTGGAAATAATGTATCTAAGATAAACATGCCCCCCCAATGCCTTGGAGTGAAACCTAGGAATGAGTAAAAGAAATGAAAAATGAACAGAACCAAAAATATAATTATGATACAGATAGATAGTGTTTTTTGTAGTGGACTTCCGGGGTGGCGCCATCGGTAATGGTGGATTCCCTCTGATCCGGAGGGACCAGCTCCACAGAAAACGGGTCTTTCCCGCTACGGCGAAGCGGGGACCCCTTTACAAATCACAGGCGGATGAAGCCTGTGACCACGGGACTCGGCAGGCACCTTTAGCGCCCCCCCAACCCGTAAAGGAACCCATTTATGGGCTCCGGAGCGAAGAGGGGGAAGTGGTGCGGTGCTGAGAGTCAACTGCTTCTTCCGTCAAGCGAAGCTGCACAGCCGTTGCTGGAGAGCGCTGCCATTTTCCTGGGACAATTTGGCTTTTAAAACAATTACCCGTGAGTACTTTAATTTCGGACAATTGGACTTTGAATAATGACCTGCAAGTAGAAAGGAAAATTGGACTAAGAAATTCATCTCAATTTGGCACTGAAACGGGAAGGTCTAAACAGGAAGTCAGCCTTCCGTTTCTTGTAGATAGATTAAAGCAAATATATGGTAAACTAGAGTTCAGAAAATCGCTTGTAAAGGATTAACTTTCATCATTTAAAATTCTTGAACCCCCTTTGGAAGCAGGAGAAGAGGGGGGGGGTTTCCAGACTGTTTAAGCCTGCAGAAAGAGTGTAAAGCAAAGTAATTTTCCACCGTCTTGATCCTGGGAGTGGGTGTCAGGACTCACGTTCTTTGGGAAGCTCATTGACCAGAGACAAACGTCTTTGACAGATAGTTAAAAGAAGAGATACATAGTGACTCCATTGTTCTCCTCTGCATTTTAAAGGAACAAATATTGACAAAATATCTGAAAAAGGAAACTTTGTTGTTAGATCTGCCTCTAAAAGAAAAGAACAAATAGAAGTTCTTCCCCTAGAGGGAGCCTGTGAAACTGTTATTAAATCTGAATCGGGGAGCTCTACAGCTGCAACAGATTATGATCGTGGGAATAGACTTCTGACCTTGCAGAACAATGTATTCAGAAGCTCTGATGAGTGCTTTCTGCAAAACAAGTGCCCTACTGGAACAGCTACATGAGAAGACGGACGTGATGACTGCTGCGATCAGAAATTTCAGACAGGTAGTGGGTAACTATATAGAGCCCACCCAGGAATCAAATCAGGAGTGTGCTCTGACAGATCAGATGAGGGAAGAGGATGTTGTTGAACCTCGGGCGCCAGAGACGGAGGGAGCTGTTGCCCAGCAGAAACATGAGTACTTGGAGCTGACAAATGAACTTGGAAAAAGCCAGATTTGGAAAGATAAAGTTTGGTTTGGTTTGGAAATGGGGGGTTGGATAGACCCCCCTATGCAGAGATGTTTGGACTTTTCAAGTCTGGCAATGGGCCGTGAGATGTTTGGGGTTGTGGGGGCTCTTAATTCTGGAGGGACTTTGAAACATGTTTTTAAATACCACATGGAGTTTAGTGTGGAGCATGGAAAAGGGATTGATTTGTCGAGAAGGGTCAAAAACACTGTCAAGTTGGAGTTCCCACGAGTGAAAGGAGCAGGAGACAAAGTAAAGTACAGGTATAAATATGAAGAAGAGCCGCGGAAGGGACATGGAAGAGACTTAAGGGCCTCGGACATAAGATTACCAGGTTAATGAGCTAGATTGATGAGATACTAAGGACTGACAAAACCTGGGACCAGGAGGAAGAGACGCTGGATGAAGATTGGAAGAAAAAAATATTTTTATTAGGATTGCCCTATAAACTTGATGAATGTTAGAAAAATGTTGGAATGAAATTATTTGGCTTTAGCAAAAATGTTAAAAGAATTATGTAAGAACATCTTATGGCTATGAGAAATTGGTATAAATAAGATCTAAGTTTTAAGTTTTAGGGTTTTTTATAGTAAGATAAGGTTAAAATAGATTAAGGTAATGTAATGACAGAATATTATGAAAAATGGAAAGGATTTGCTGTAACTATTAACAATTAGGATACAAAAAAAGGGAGGAGTGAGGAGGTCAAAGAAGGAAGGTAATGACAGATAAGGATTTGAGAATATTGGATTTGCTTTTAAATTTTTGTGGCTTATTTTTGCCTTTTGATTGTGTTGTGTTGCGTGCTTTGCTTTTATTTTTTGCTTTTGATTTTTATCAATTTGTATTGTTTGTGGATTGTTTCTCTTTTGTTTTTTCTCTTTCTTTTTTTTTCTCTGTTTTTTCTGTAATTCTAAAACTCTTAATAAATACCATTTAAAAAATATAGTGTTTATTGTAGTGGAAAGAGAAGATCATGAAAGCATTTCTTAGGTGAGCGGCTTCAAATAGGTTGACAATCCTTTCAGACACAAAAGAGCTAAATGACAAAGTGACAGATGAATTTATAATTGACACAAGGCAAAGGTACACAGGGGAAGGAAGAGATTCTCAGGGAACTGGAAGCATCAGAACTCTTGCAGGCCTGAAGGATATTCAGAGTGCCATCAAAGAGCGATAGAAAGGAAACAGAAAGGATGCGCTAAAGAGAGATAGAAGGAAAGCTCAAAGAAGCATTGATCAGGGATGTGTAGGTGAGAGTGTCAGAGATGCTGAGCAACCTTTTGATCCAATCCATTCTGGTTTATCTGGATAGTGGAGGCTCAGCATTCCTGACACCATACAATCATAGAATTGTAGAGTTGCAAGGGACCACAAGGGCCATCAAGTCCAACCCTCTGCAATGCAGGAATCTCAACTACAGCATCCATGACAAATGGCCATTAGACATTTTCAGGAAACTGACATCAGAGCAACAGGAGAAGGAGAGGCTCTCCGATTCTGCAGGGGAAGGTACCAGCACTAGGGGGAGGCGCAGCTTGATAGAGGGGGAAGGAAATCAGCGTAACACCAAGGATCCATGAGAGCAATTGGGGGAAGAGGGGGAAGGGCTCTGGGATTCTTCCTTGGAAGTCAGTGAGGAGAGCACTGGTCCTCCACTACCCACGCCCTCCCTGCGCAGGAGACTCCCGCGCAATGAGAGGCGGAGACGATTGGGTGTCAAACAGCTTTTATGCTGGCAAAGGTTTAAGAAACGCCCATGGACAGATTCTGCTAGCGACTGAGGCAGCCACACTGAGATGGGCTGTGCAGTCAAGACGGTTAAACCCAGGCAGTTAAGCTCCCAAACGGGGACAGTTTACGCACGAGTAACTCCAAACCACTACAGACATTGATCCATGGTGTGCATTTCAGGTACCATTCCCTACACCCCGTTCCTGTGGGGGATCAGAATCCCATTTGAAAGAGAGACAAGCTCATCTTTGTCTCATTATAAGTGTCACTGGACGAGAAAAGAGCTTGCATACAATAGAATTTGGTTGCATCAGTGAAGGCAGCTGCATTGCTGATGAAGGAGCAAGCATGCTAGCCTCAGTTATCTGGGCAGGGGTGGGGCTGGGGAGAGTCGTGTTTGTTCCCTGTTTCATAACGGCAATGGCGGTCTCCTTCCAATCCGGAGGGAGAAGCTCCGCGGAAGCTGGGTCTTACCGCTACGGCGCAGCGGGGAACCTTTCAAAAACTGCAGGCGGGGGAAGCCTGCAGCTGTGGGACTTGGCGGGCGCCAGAAGCGTCTCCCCAATTGGCAAAGGAACCCCGTGAGGGGCTCCGGAGCGGAACAGCGGTGGCGCGGCGCTGAGAGTCGATTGCTACTTCCGTGGAGTGAAGCCGCGCAGCTGTTGCCGGAGAGCGCTGACCTTTTTTCCTCTGACAATTCGGCTGTCAAACAACAACCCGTGAGTAGGTCAAGCATTAAGGCCGAAAAGCTAAGGGAAAATAAGTTAAATTTGGAACTGAAGCGGGAAGGTGCAAAGAGGAAGTCCACCTTCCGGTTTGTAAAAAGATCAAAGCAAAGAACGTACAAGCCAAATACCGGTGAGGAGCGTTAAAAAAGACTCATTAGACGTCAATTTAAGGAACTCCCTCCCTGAACTGAAAGAAAGGGAGGGAAGAAGGGACAGTACTTCTGGTGCCTATTTTAAAATATATAAGAGAAAGGAGAGACACAAGGCCACCCCTTGTGTTCCCTGGGAACAGACTGTTTAGATTTAATCCTTGGGAACAGACTGCCTAGACTGAAATAGATTGGCTACATTGAGAACAGCACTCTTCATGAACAATGTAACTAGTTGATGGTTAACTCTGCAAATTGATATTTTGAAATTGTTAAAACTGCTACTTCTCCTGTTGAAGGGGGCTTTTGAAAATTTAGTAAGACATTTGTTGCAGCATTACTGACTGTTACTGTGTCCCCCTAGAGGCCTACTGAAAACATTACAACTGGCTGGGGAATTTTCCATCCAGAATTAGCCTGGGAAAGTCACATAGCAAGGCTGTGGGAGTGACCTTGACTGTCAGATAAAGTGTCATGGATGAAAAGTCAACAAAATAGGAGGAAAAGACAACGAGATCAGGCAAGGTTAGACACCAACAGACCAGCACAACACTGCATCAACGCAGGGCATCCGCATCTGGCCCTCCTGTACCACAAGGGGAAGACCCAGTGCAAGCTGGGTCAAAAGGGATGACAGAAGAAGGTTTCACCTCTGTTTTAAGTAAGATCTATGAAACTTTGGATAAATTAAGCAAACAAGTTGCTGAGGCAACAAACAAAATTGACCAAAATACTACAAGTATTAAAGATTTGAGCCAGAAGGTGAATTCAAATACAGATTCAATCGAAAAACTACTGCAACGGTCAGCATCAAACCAAAAGACGGCCCAGGAAGCAAAGGAAAAAGCAGTGGCTGTAGAAGAAAAGATAATACCGATAAGTAAACAGCTGGGGGACCATCAGGTACGGCTTGGGGCTCACCAGGAACTTCTGTCTATGATTGAATTGAAGGAGAAACAGACCAACTTGAGGGTCAGGGCAGTGCCTGAACTTGAGAAAGATAGTTTGAGAGACTTTTTGACACAGGAATTTGCAGATTTTTGGAAATTGGACGAAAAGCAAGAATTAAAAATAACAAACGCTTTTAGACTTGGAAGAGGAGGGAGAAAGAATAGAGTGAGAGACTGTTTGATTACCCTTCGATCTAAAGAGGAGCGAGATAAAATACTAAGCCTGCATTACCAGAATACCTTGATAATACACTATCACCAACTTGGAAGTGGAAGGAAAAAACATTCAGAATCCAGTGGAAATTAGAAAATGCTTTCAGAGGTACTTCAAACAACTATATACACAAGGGCCTCAGAAAGAGTTTGATATAGACCAGTTTTTGAAAACAAATGGATTACAAAAAATTTCCCAAGAAAATAAGATAATGCTGAACTATGAAATTACAGAACAGGAGGTGGAAGGTGCCATCCAGCATGTGCACTTGGGAAAATGTCCAGGGCCGGACGGCCTAACCTGAAAATACTATAGAACTTTGAAGGACTGGATAACTCAACCATTAAAGGAGGTTTGCAATGAAATTTTGGAGGGGGAAAAAGCGCCAGAGTCGTGGAAAGAAGCATATATTACACTCATACCGAAAATTGAGTCTGAAAAGACACAACTTAAGAACTACCGACCCATATCCCTGTTAAATGTGGATTATAAATTTTTTGCTGATATTTTGGCCAAGAGGTTAAAAAAAGTATTAAAGGAAGAGATACACAAGGACCAAGCTGGCTTTCTTCCAGGCAGACACTTGTCTGATAATACGAGGAATATAATTAACATTTTGAAGAAGTTGCAAATTACTTTTTATTACTGTTCTGGAGGTTTTGTTAAACATGATAAGAAGGGACCACCTGTTTAAAGGTATAATGGTTGGAGCAAAACAATACAAATTAAAAGCCTTTGCAGATGACCTAGTACTGACATTACAGGAGCCAGAATCTAGCACTAAAAGAGTATTAGAACTGATCCAGGAGTTTGGTCATGTGGCAGGATTTAAGTTGAATAAGTTAAAAACCAAAGTTCTTGAGAAAAAATTAACAATGACTGAAAGAGAGAGGTTTCAGAATGAGACAGGTTTAACAGTGGTCAAGAAGGTGAAATATTTGGGGATTAATATGACAGCTAAAAATGGGAACTTATTTAAGGACAATTACAAAAAATGCTGGTCAGACGTTAAAAAGGACTTAGAAATATGGTCAAACTTGAAGCTTTACTTGTTGGGCCGAATTGCTGTTATTAAGATGAATGTATTGCCAGGAATGTTGTTTTTGTTCCAATCGCTACAAATTCTGGATAAAATGGACTGTTTCAAGAAGTGGCAGAGAGACATTTCCAAATTTGTCTGGCAGGGCAAGAAACCCAGAATAAAATTTAAAATACTAAATACAGAATAAATACAGAATAAAATTTAAAATGCAAAAGAAAGAGGGGGATTTGCCCTGCCAGACCTTAAACTCTATTATGAATCAGCAGCCTTCTGCTGGTTGAAGGACTGGCTGCTTCTTGAGAACACAGACATTTCGGATTTAGAAGGTTTCAACAATATTTTTGGGTGGCATGGATATTTGTGGTACGACATGGTTAAAGCACATAAGGCATTTAAAAGCCATATTGTCAGGAAAACACTGTTCAATGTCTGGATACGATACAAAGACTTACTTGAAAATAAAACCCCAAGGTGGTTGTCACCAATGGAGGCAAAAGCTCAAAAAAGGCTCAATATGGAGGCCAAGTGGCCAAAATATTGGGAGATTCTAGAGCAAGAAGGAGACAAACTGAAATTGCAGAGTTTTGAGAAATTAAAAGATAGAGTGTGAGATTGGCTTCACTATTACCAAATAAGAGAGGTATACAATTTAGATAAAAAAATTGGCTTCCAGGTGGAAAAATCAAAGTTGGAAACAGAATTGCTAGATCCCAGTACTAAGATACTCTCAAGAATGTATAACTTGCTGTTGAAATGGAATACTCAGGATGAAACGGTAAAATCTGCTATGATTAAATGGGCAGAGGATGTTGGACATAACATTATGTTTGCTGACTGGGAACAGTTGTGGACCACAGGTATGAAATTTACGGCATGTAATGCCCTAAGAGAGAATATTATGAAAATGATATACAGGTGGTACATGACACCAGTCAAGCTTGCAAAAATCTATCATTTGCCCGATAATAAATGTTGGAAATGCAAAGAAACTGAAGGCACATTCTTCCACCTTTGCTGAACGTGCCCAAGGATTAAGGCTTTCTGGGAGATGATCTATAATGAAATGAAAAAGGTATTTAAATATACCTTCCTGAAGAAACCAGAGGCCTTTCTCCTGGGCATAGTCGGCCAATTGGTGCCAAAGAAGGATAGAACTTTCTTTATGTATGCCACAACAGCAGCAAGACTACTCATCGCGAAGTACTGGAAGACAGAGGAGCTACCCACACTGGAAGAATGGCAGATGAAAGTGATGGACTACATGGGATTGGCAGAAATGACTGGCAGAATTCGTGACCAGGGAGAAGAGTCAGTGGAGGAAGACTGAAAGAAATTTAAAGACTACCTGCAGAAGCACTGCAAAATTAAGGAATGTTAAAACGATGTCTGATGGAAAATAAGTGGTATTGGTAAAAAGATTTCTAAGAAAATGTAAATAAGGGTTGATAACTGGAAAATTGATATTTATAAGGTTAATATCTGGAGTCAGGATAAATGCTAGAGGGTAAGGACTTGCTGAATTTAATATTTGAACTGGAATACGAAATGGGAGGTGTGAGGAGGTCAAGAAACTAGTGAATGAAGTACAAGGTATGAAAATACTAATCTATTTTCCGTTTTGTTTTTTGGTTTTTCTTTCCTTTCCTTCTTTCCTTCCCTTTTTTTTGTTAACTGTTTTTTATTGTGTATTTTTTATGTGTTCTGTTTTTGTATTTTTTCATTTTTGTAGTTTTCTTATGTTTAAATTTTGAAACTTTCCATTGTTTGTGAAACTTTAATAAATATTATTTTAAAAAATAACCATAATATCAATCTCCAAATCCGTAATTATTGTTATCGGCCTCTGTGTTCCGTCGGCTGCCCGCGTCATTACTTCAATAGGCATGCTGCATGTCATAATGGGTGTCATTACAGCTGTAGTCATCGTAGAACAACTGGAATCTGGAACAAAATAACATGAAAGTGTTTAAGGTGGTGTACACTAATGTCTACTCGGATTCTGTTTTAATTACAAATTTTGCATCAATAAATACTATGAACAATCTTTTCTGAAAGTGGTGTCCAGTTACATCACAGTAAATAGTAAAATATAGCAAGCAGATAGATTTTTAGCAAGGTGATATACAGGCACAAAAAAACCAAAAAAAACCCCTCATCCTCCCAACTTTTCCTCCCTTTTTGTGGGGAGAATGAGGTCTTCGTTCCTCACACACCTGCATGGCAACAGCATGAGGCAAGTCAAAACTACAAATTTGAGGAGGGGGGTATACAAGTTCAAAGAGTGACCTTAGGTGGTCCTTGGTTACTTTGTTAAAGGCTTAGTCAGATAAAAAAATCTCTCCTGTACAGTCATACCTCGGAAGTCGAACAGAATCCATTCCGGAAGTCCATTTGACTTCAGAAACATTCAGAAACCAAAGCATGGCTTCTGATGGAATGCAGGAAGCTCCTGCAGCCAATTGGAAGGCACAGAAGCCACATTGGATGTTCGGCTTCCAAAAATAGTTCGCACACTGGGACAGTCATTTCCGGGTTTGCGGCGTTCGGGAACCAAAGCGTTTGAGAACTATGCTGTTCGAAAACCAAGGTACAACTGTATTACCCTTAGTATGTGAATAGAGTGAATCCTCATTCCTCATAATGCACTTTGTGTCCCTGGATTAGACAATCCACTCAGGCTAAAACAAATCCATTACACTATTCCAGCTATGTAAGTATTTTCATGTTTCCACTGCAATTCACACCAAATCTATGAGGCAAATGTGAAAGCTTGCAACTTTCTAATTACCCTGTTCCTCAAAAATAAAATAAAAATATGTCTAGTAGCCCCTTAGAGACCAACTACGTTTGTTCTGGGTATAAGCTTTTGTGTGCATGCACACTTCTTCAGATACTTTGAAACAAAAGTCACCAGACCTTAACACTGTCTTCGAAAAATTTTACACATCACTCGGCAAGACAGGCGATCTAATATCAGTGTACTTCAAAAAGGATCGATCACGAGTGTTGAAGCAATGATTCTTCAACATCACCTTCATTGGACTGGTCATGTTATGTGGATGCCCGATGATTGTCTTCCAAAGCAAATACTGTACTCTGAACTTAAAAAGGGAAATGGAAAGTGTAATGCTGGTGGTCAACAAAAGAAATTTATAGACTGTCTCAAGGCAAATGTTAAAAAATGTAGTTTAAACACTGACAACTGGCCTGGGAGCGGTCCAGTTGGAGAACAGCCTTTGCCAAAGGTGTCATGGGCTCTGAAGACACTCGAACTCAGGACTCAAGGGAGAAAAGTGTGAAGAGGAAGGCCCCCTTGGCAAATCCACACCATGATCAAATCCTGCCCAGAAACCAATTGGCCTCCACAGTCACTTAGGGACTCATTGTGAAAACCATGTTTATGCAAGACAATCTTACTCGGTTATGAGTTATTAAAAAAGAAGAATGAAGATATATAGGGTGGACATTTCTCAGGAAGGTAGTAGGAGATGGGTGATTGACTCAATGAGTATGTTAAACCTATTGACGACTGTTAATGATGGCAATTAGTCCCACAGGAAAAAGCAAGGGATAGTATGCAGATGACCAAAAATAGCTTTAGCTGTTCCTTAAGTTTTCAAAGATCACTGCAGATGGTGACAGCAGTCACGAAATTAAAAAAAACGCCTGCTCCTTGGGAGAACGGCAATGGCAAACCTAGACAACATCTTAAAAAGCAGAGACATCACCTTGCTAACAAAGGTCCGTATAGTAAAAGCCATGGTTTTCCCATTAGTGATGTATGGAAGTGAGAGCTGGACCATAAAGAAGGCTCATCACCGAAGAATTGATGTTTTTGAATTATGGTGCTGGAGGAGACTCTTGAGAGTCCCATGGACTGCAAGAAGATCAAACGTATCCATTCTTAAGGAAATCAGCCCTGAGTGCTCACTGGAAGGACAGATTGTGAAGCTGAGGCTCCAATACTTTGGCCACCTCATGAGAAGAGAAGAATCACTGGGAAAGTCCCTGATGTTGGGAAAGATTAAGGGCACAAGAAGAAGTGGACGACAGAGGATGACATGGTTAGACAGTGTTCTCGAAGCTACAAACATGAGTCTGATCAAACTGCGGGAGGCAGTGGAAGACAGAAGTTCTTGGCGTGCTCTGGTCCATGGGGTCATCTAGAGTCAGACACGACTAAACAACTAAACAACAACAAAGTTTTCAAAACACAATCCCTAGCTAATGTACTCCAGAATCACAGAATGCCTCTGTGCCCTTTTCCTATGAAAGCTTTGATTTAAAGACAACTTACCAAGAGCTGGAATGGCTGAGCAACCGAAGTCAAGGGAAGCTGGAAGACTCTGGTGAGGAAGACAGAAATGTCTGGAGCATTTATACCGTTTGCTTTTGGCTTCCACGCCTTGAGTCAGCATTGCTCTTTCCTAATGGGCACTTGGCACAAATGCCTAGAAATCTCGCAAACATTTTTCTTTCAATGATTAACCCCACGGGGGAAGAGTGTGATCTCATTCAAGAGTTTATATTTCATTATAGATTATTATAGTCCCCAGTTGGATGCCTTTGTTGGAAGCACATATCCTTAATTACTAATGCCACCTTCTCTCAACCCTTATATTATCTGATTATACAAATGAATGCAAATATGGGTCACATCCATTGTTTTCAGATTTCAAAATGCCTAATTTTTAAAAACAAAATCTCAAGGTTTCTGGGGTTTTATTTTCAAAAACAATAAGTATTCTCATCTGCAATGTTCCTTGTATTTTTCTATTTAAGCCATTTTCATTCCAAGTTAGTATTTTTAATCTGCCATTCTGTTTTAATTTGAGGAAAAATAATATATATATATATTATTCCTGCTTTAATTATGTGTTTGTTACTCTTCCTCTTCTTCCTGTTTATCAGTGCTATCCTCAGGTAATTCATCTATCCACCTTTCTGCTCTTGTCACGAGCATGCCTTCTCCTAATTCTTATATTATATTTTTCATCTGACATTTCTGTGCTTCAGATGTATCCCTGCATCGTTGTTTCTTGTTTTTATATGTAAAAGAGACTCCTTTCAAGAACTCCCATTTATATGGAATTTGCTTCTCTTTTAGATTAATTTTATTTTTCTCTCCTATCTGTAATCTATTCTGATAGTTTGTTTGTATTATTTGTTCTCTGATTTGGCGTAAATTAAAAATTACCTGACAGTCTCCTGGTAACTTGTTTTCACCTTTGCAAAGCTTGATTTAATTCAGAAAATTTAATCAATCGAGTTTTCCATCAGTTCGTCCTGTACCTCTATTTAATTAGACAACTCCTTAATCAGTTTGGACCTTATATCTTCCTCTGGTTCTTCCAAAATTCATCTAAGACAGAGAATCATTTCCTTCTGACACATTTCCTAAACTGCAATGGCATCCCAGGCTGATACCTGGGAGACACTACCCTCCGCCACCTCCTCTTTTATGTTTCCTGGCCTTTTCTCAATTCCAACCCTTCTGCCTGAACGATCTTTGTTTTCCTCCTCTAATCCCTGTATCTTGGTTTTTAGTTCCTGTACTGATAGTCCCCGTGCCATAGTGCTCCCATCCACATTGTCATTGCTGACACAACTCAGATTCCTTTTGTGGGTTGACTCGTTTTCCTCCTCCTCTTCCCCTTTCCCTCACAAATGTCCCCCTATTATCTCGAAACGATCCTGGGTTTTTTGCCTGTATACTCGCATGATGCCCCCCTTCTTTTCGCTTTATTTCTATTCAAATATTGTATGCCGTTGACCAAAGAACGGTGCACTCCTATCTGGGATGGCCATCCACTTTTACCAAGCATGCAGCTTCGGTGTGTGTGCGTGTGTGTGTGTGTGTGGATATTTTCATCCCCTCCCATTGCGAGAATCTCCTGATATGATGTTTTCAGAAAGGAGGCGGAGGAAACTGCTCTTCGCTTCTTCCTCTCCTTCCTGACTCTGTGGGGAGTCTGAGCGCTATCTATGTAGAGATTAGATGGCTGAGTGAGAGCTGTCACACTCATTCAGGCCATTAGCGCTTCAGTTTTAGCTTGCAGTAGCTATTAGAAATAAAAGAAGTTATGCTTCACAGCTTTCTTCCGTGTTGCTTATACTCTGCTGAGTTTGGTCCTCACAACACACAGTTGTGGGTCCAGTGCACTTAGACCTGCTTTCCAGGAGTGGAAGGTCTCTGGAAGTACTGCAGTTACCTAGCCCAGCCGGGGCAGATCCTGTTGTTGAGCCCAGTCCTTGGCATCGGCTCAAAGGCGTACTGACAGGGGGGTGCACATTGACCGATGAGGGAGGGAGGAGACACTTGCCTAGCTAGCCAGATCAGCCAAATAAACCCTGGCGATCAATGGGCAATGGATGTCGCAGGCAGATTGACCTCACATCCAAATATATAAAATCATAACTACCTCATACTTACTGCAGTGGTGTTTGCAGCTGCTGAAATAACTAACTATGACATTATGTTCCCTACATTTCTGATTTATATTATTACATGTGAGGACCCTTTTTTATAATATATATGGGGGCTGTTCTTTTTAGATGTAGGGCTGTAGCCAGCTAAGTTCTACTCAGTGTAGACCTATTGAAAATAATGTATCTAATATAGACATCTCCCCCCATACCTAGGAGTGAAACCTAGGAATGAGTAAAAGAAATGAAAAATGAACAGAACCAAAAATATAATTATGATGCAGATAGCTAGTGTTTATTGTAGTAGAAAGAGGAGATCATGAAAGCATTTCTTAGGTGAGCAGCTTCAAATAGGTCAACAATCCTTTCAGCCAAAAAAGAGTTAAATGACAAAGTGACAGATGAATTTATAATTGACACAAGGCAAAGGTACACAGGGGAAGGAAGAGATTCTCAGGGAACTGGAAGCATCAGAACTCTTGCAGGCCTGAAGCATATTCAGAGTGCCATCAATGAGTGATAGAAAGGAAACAGAAAGGATGCGCTAAAGAGAGATAGAAGGAAAGCTGAAAGAAGCATTGATCAGGGATGTGTAGGCGAGAGTGTCAGAGATGCTGAGCAACCTTTTGATCCAATCCATTCTGGTTTGTCTGGATGGTGGAGGCTCAGCATTCCTGACATCATACAATCATAGAATTGTCGAGTTGGATGGGACCACAAGGGCCATCAAGTCCAACCCTCTGCAATGCAGGAATCTCAACTACAGCATCCATGACAAATGGCCATTAGACGTTGATCCATGGTGTGCATTTCAGGTACCATTCCCCACCCCCTGTTCCTGTGGGGGATCACAATCCCATTCAAAAGAGGGACAATCTCATCTTCGTCTCAGTATAGGAACTGTCGCTGGATGAGAAGGGAGATTGTAAGCAAAAGAATTTGGGTGCATAAGTGAAGGCAACTGCATTGCTGATGAAGGAGCAAGCATGCTAGCCTGAGTTATCTCGGCAAGGCCTGCGGCTGGGGAGAGTCAATCTTGTTCCCAGTTCCTAAATTGCATCTCCAGCATTATTACAAAAGGCAGAAGTGTTCTGTAGGCTGCCCACACTATTTCTTCATTAGGTGTGATTAATGTCACAATGGGTGTCATTACACCTGTAGTCGTCGTAGAATAACTGGTGTGAATCTGGAAAAAATAACATGGAAGTGTTTAAGATGTTGTACACTAATGTCTACTCGGATTCTGTTTTAATTACAACTTTTGCATCAATAAATACTATGAGCAATCTTTTCTAAAAGTGGTATCCAATTACATCACAGTAAATAGTCAAATTTAGCAAGGAAATAGATTTTTAACAAGGAGATATACAGGCAAAAAACAAAAAAACCCTCTTCCTCCCAACTTTTCCTTCCTCTCCCTTGTGGGGAGAATGAGGTCTTCGTTCCTCACACTCCTGCATAGCAACAGCATGACTCAAAACTACAAATCTGAGGAGGGGAGTATACAAGTTCAAAGAGTGACTAGTGACCTTACGTGGTCTTTGGTTACTTTGTTAAAGGCTTAGTCAGATAAAAAAAACTCTCCTGCATAGTCGTACCTTGGAAGTCGAACAGAATCCATTCCGGAAGTCCGTTCGACTTCAGAAACATTCAGAAACCAAAGCGCTGCTTCTGATGGGATGCAGGATGCTCCTGCAGCCAATCGGAAGCCACAGAAGCCCCATTGGATGTTCAGCTTCCAAAAATAGTTCGCAAACTGGAACAGTCACTTCCGCGTTTCTGCCGTTCGGGAACCAAACTGTTTGAGAACTATGCTGTTCGAAAACCAAGGTACGACTGTATTGCCCTTACTATATGAATAGAGTGAATCCTCATTCCTCATAATGCACTTTGTGTCCCTGGATTAGACCATCCACTTAGGCTAAAACAAATCCATTACACTATTCCAGCTATGTAAGTATTTTCATGTTTCCACTGCGATTCACACCAAAGCTATGAGGCAAATGTGAAAGCTTGCAACTTTCTAATTACCCTGTTCCTCAAAAAAAAAAAAAAAAAAAAAAAAAAAATCTAGTAGCACCTGAGAGACCAACTAAGTTTGTTCTGGGTATAAGCTTTTGTGTGCACACACACTTCTTCAGATACTCTGAAAAAGAAGTCACCAGACCTTAACAGTGTCTTCGAAAAATTTTACACATCACTCGGCAAGACAGGCAAACTAATATCAGTGTACTGAAAAAAGCAAGGATCACGAGTGTTGAAGCAATGATTCTTCAACATCACCTTCATTGGACTATTCATGTTATGTGGATGCCTGGTGATTGTCTTCCAAAGCAACTACTCTATTCCGAGCATAAAAATGGAAAGTGTAATGCTGGTGGTCAACAAAAGAGGTTTAAAGACTGTCTCAAGGCAAATCTTTAAAAATGTAGCATAAACACCGACAACTGGCCTGCGAGCACTCCAGTTGGAGAACAGCCTTTACCAAAGGTGTCATGGGCTCTGAGGACACTTGAACTCAGGACGCACGGGAGAAAAGTGTTAAGAGGAAGGCACCCTTGGCAAATCCACACCGTGATCAAATCCTGCCCAGAAACCAATGTCCCCACTGTATAAGGACATGTGGATCCAGAATTGGCCTCCACAATCACTTACAGACTCATTGTTAAAATGAGATGGGTGAAGGTATGGTAAGCCTATTGATGACTGTATGGTAAATGTATTTGAAGGAATGGGTTTCCCAAACCCCAAAATTGACTGTGCAGGCAGTTTGAAATGGGACCAAAATCCCTATTTTTCCTTAGCTAAAATGCATTTAATTGAGCTCTGAATCAATGTATAAAGAAAAACCCGGCTGTATAAAGAAGTGCTCAGAGCCCTCTCCCTTATCAGTTTGTGACGGCAAGGATGACCATGGCTGTTCCAGTGGAGTAGGGATGACATGTCTGGGTCTTATCTTACCACTCTCTGACGCACAGACCTAGTACGGGAACAGTGTCAGAGTTGGTGACCTATTGCTCCAAGATAAGTGTGATGGCCTGGGATTCCGATTCGGAGGATGAAACAGAGGAATCCCAGCCTGAACAGGAGTCCCCGCCTCCAGGGCCGGCTGAACTGGGGCAAGGCCTAGATGCTGAAGAGCCTGCACCTGTGGCAGTGCATCAGGAGCTGGCCCCAGGTGAAGCCCTTCTGGCCCCAGAGAGACTTGACGACTCAGTGGCCACAGGTGAGCCTCCTCCAGGGCCCAGTAACCCTTCGGCCTCTCCTGATCTGCAGAGGCTTAGAGCAGAGAGGCGAAGGGAACTGGTTGCCCCCAGGAGGAGTGCTCGCCTTAAGGCCAGAGGAGGCGGGGCTCCTGGGGGCCGGGACCGCCCCTGGCCTTAGAAGAGGATAAAAGCCCAGTCAGCCCGGCCCCAGGTTGCGGGAGCAACGTCGTTGTTGGCTTCGGACCTTCCTGTGTTCCTGATCCCTGCTCGGCCTCCTGTTCCTGACTATCCGGTACTCCTGTTCCCTGCTCGGCTTCCTGTTCCTGACTATCCGGTACTCCTGTTCCCTGCTCGGCCTCCTGTTCCCGACCATCCGGTGTTCCTGTTCCCTGCACAGCCTCCGGTTCCAGCGTTCCTGTTCCCCGCCCGGCTCTCTGCCTCGGACCTTGCCCCTCTTCGTGTGGACTCTGCTACACCCAAGGTACCTTACCCCCGGGACCAGCACAATAAGAGTAGGAACAGGAATACCCTTTTATGGTCAGAAGTACAGGAAGGAATACACTTTCATGGTTAAGAATACCGGAGCAGGAACATATGTGATGTCAACCTGTGTGGATAGGCTGACGTGGTTGGATTCCTGGGGAAGGAGGGAGAGGGTGCCTGGAGGATATATATATACTGCATGAAATTTCTCATTTCTTTGGACTTGCTGTGGACTGACCACGCAAGTGCCTTTCTGCTGTTCCAGAGAGCAGAAATAAAGAACTCTTTCTCTGAACCAACCCTCGGTGTCATTTGACTTCCTTCCTCCTCTCCAGGAGCAACACAGACCCAATCGGTGAACTCCAATAAGGCTACATATTGACGACTGTTAATGACTGCAATTAGTCCTACAAGAAAAAGCAAGGGATAGTATGCAAATGACAAAAAATAGCCTTAGCTGTTCCTTAAGTTTTCAAAACACAATCCCTAGTGAATCTCCTCCAGAGTCACAGAATGCCACCATGCCCTTTTCCTATTAAAGCTTTGATTTAAAGACAACTTACCAAGAACAGGAAAGGCTGAGCAACCAAAGTCAAGGGAAGCTGGAAGACTCTGGTGAGGAAGACAGAAATGTCTGGAGCATTTATACCTGTAATGGGAATTGGGGTTGCTTGTGAGTAAACTGCAAACTCCTCCAAGCTAGCCGTGTAGCTAAAACTTTCCCCGGTTGACAGCCCTTGAAACGCGACTGTCTTAGTCACTGGCAGAATCCGTCAGTGGGCGGGACCTAAATTTGCGCCAACATAGGAGTTGTTTGACTCCAAGTCTCCGCCTAGATTCCCTGCGTGGAAGCCTTCTGCGCAGCGTGGGCGTGCCAAGCGGAGGTCCTGTGCTCTCTCCACTGATTTCACTGGAAGAGTCTCTGAGCCTCCCCTCCGCCTTGCTCTTGGCTTCCCCCTTCTCCCTGGTGTCCCCTGGATTTCTTTCCCCCGTGGGAACCCTCTCTCTCTCCTTGCTAGTTCCCTCCCCTGCATCACTGGAGCGACTTTCCTCTCCTCTTCCCTCTGATGGCAGTTCCCTGACAATACCGTTTGCTTTTGGCTTCCACGCCTTGAGTCAGCATTGCTCTTTCCTAATGGGCACTTGGCAGAAATGCCTAGAAATCTCACAAACATTTTTCTTTCAATGATTAACCCCGCGGGGGAAGAGTGTAATCTCATTCAAGAGTTCATATTTCATTGTAGATTATTATAGTCCCTGGTTGGATGCCTTTGTTGGAAGCACATATCCTTAATTACTAATGGCACCTTGTCTCAACCCTTATGTTATTTGATTATACAAAAGGATGCAAATATGGGTCACACCCAGTGCTTTTTGTTGGGAAACTGCCAGGGAGATAGTGTCCATCATGAGCCCCCAAGCCGGAGTTCTGGACGACCATTGATCTTCCGTAGACAGGCAGATCCAGCAGTTAGCGACACGAAGCCTCTGGAAATTCCTAGCATCATTCCAGGCTTGTGTACCCTCGTTCATCAGCAGAAGCACAGCCAAAAGCTTGCACCGCAGAAGAGCATAATTTACAGACTTTATTAGCGTTTAACAGAACAAAAGAAAACGTGACCGTTCTGTGTCAGCATCTCTGGCCGACTGAGAAAACGAAAGGAAACAGCAAGAACATAAACATCCTGTGAACAGGACATGCGCAGACTCTGATGACTCCCAAAGCCTGCTCCCTTTAAGGTGGAACGGAAATATCCTAACATCTTCCCCCTTTCCGTGTAACCTGTAGTACCTGTGGTTCACCCAATTGCAACTTTTGTACATAAACCTTTAGTTGTTCTCTGTTAACAACCTTAGACAACAGATCAGCAGGAATTTCATTTCCTGCCATGTAGGACACCTGAATCAGTCCTTTCTGAATACACTCTCTTGCACGATGTAGCTTAATCTGCAAGTACTTGGTTCTCTGCTTGCAACTCTCGGAGTTCAGCAAAGCCAAACAAGATCTATTGTCTTGATACACTTGTACAGGACATTTCACAGAAACCCCAATGTCCTTAAACAGTTGCATCAACCATTCACAATCCATGAGTGAAAATGACAGAGCATTGAGTTCTGCTTCACAGGAACTTAGGCTCACTGTTGTCTGCTTCTTGCACAACCAGTCAAACAGGCAGTGGTTGTACATGTAGCATACTCCAGAAGTGCTTGTACCATCCGTGGTGTCACTTCCAAAACTAGCATCTGCAAAAATTTCAAGACCTCCAGTTTTCTGACTGGTGAACCTCAGCCTGTAGTGCATAGTCCCTTTCAAATAGCGGGCTATGCGCTTCAGAGCTTTCCAATCCTGAACCGTAGGATTGTTGGCATGTCTGCTAAGCAGATTACAGCTTACAGCTATGTCAGGTCTTGAACATCTGGCAATGAAATTCAGCTTGCCTAGAATGCATCTGTATAGCGTTGTGTCAGAAAACGCTTCAGCAGTACTGTCTACCTGGTAACCTGTCACCATCGGTGTGTCTGCTGGGTTTGCATCAACCAAATTCAACCTGGTTAATACATCAGCAATTTTCTGTGTTTGGTGTACCAGAAAATTACCTGCTTGGTCCTTCTCCACCTGCAGAGAAAGATAGTTGGATACCTCACCAAGATCCTTCATGTCAAAGTGCTCCTTCAGCTGAGCTAGGGTGCTTTGGTAAAAAGCCTGATTCTTCCAAAACATCAGAAGATCATCAACAAAACATAAACAATACAGTTTGTTTTGCCCCTCCTCCTTGACAAACACACATGGATCAGCTTTGCCCTGGTGAAAACCTAGAGAAAGCAATGTCTCAGTGAGTTTTGTGTTCCAACACCTGGCACTCTGCTTGAGACCATATAAGGATTTCCGCAGTTTACAGACCATACCCTTCTGTATCTCCATCCCATCAGGTGGAAGCATGAACAGCTCCTCCCCCAAAATCCCGTACAAAAAAGCTGTATTAATGTCGTGGTGGGAAACATGCAGTTTCTGCTCCGCAGCGACCTTGAGCATCAGCCGAATGCTCTCATATTTGACTGTGGGTGAGTAGGTCTCGTGGTAATCCTGTCCTGGTACCTGTGAAAAACCTCTGGCAACCAATCTGGCTTTGTGTCTGACTACCTTGCCATTCTGGTCTGTCTTGGCCTTGAAGACCCATTTGCTGCCAACCAGTCTCATTCCTGGGACTACCGGTACCAGTTCCCAAGTTTGGTTCCTGTTCAAGGAATCAACTTCAGCCTTCATGGCATTAAGCCAAGGCTCAGCATCTTTAGAGGTTAACTCCTGAACCTCTTTGAAGCTTGAAGGTTCCCATACCTTCTCTGAGCTACTAAGAACAGCAGTTGCTGTCTTAGCAAACTCATCAGCATACCTCTTTGGAGGTCTGCCCTTGGTCGCCCTTTCAGATCTGCGTACTAGACGCAAGTCTTCTGGACTCATCTCCTCTTTCTTAGGAGAATAGTGACCAATGGTGAACAGTGGTTCTTCCAGTTCATTGTCAGACGCATCAGATGGTCTGACTGAGGCCTTTGCGCTCTGGTAGTCTGCTGTGTCATCACTTTCACTGACATCAGCAGCAGCGCCGCCCACTGAACTGGAATCCGAACTCTGATCATCATCATCCTCATCCTCATCATCCTCATCCTCATCCTCATCAGCAGCTTTCTCATCTTTAGCTGCTTGCTTGACTTCATCCTCCTCTGGGTAACTCTGGAAAATTCCCACATTTTCCCCCCACTTAGGATTGTACTCAACACTCCTTGTGAACTTAATGGACTTAGAGTCAGTCATCCATACCCTGTATGCACCTTTTTCGTACCCCATGAACAAACCATGTGCCCCACGCTTCCCAAGCTTGTTGGTTTGTTGTGTGCGTACCCACATGTCCGAACCAAATATTTTCATGTGTTTGGTGTTGGGTTTCTTACCAAACATCTTCTCATAGGGGGTACAGCCAATGGGTGATGACAATCTGCGATTATAACTGTAAACCAAATTCCCCAGAGCCTCCCCCCAAAACTTATCAGGGAGATTGGCATCATGCAACAAGGTCTTGATTCCTTGCAGCAATGTTTGATTTGCTCTCTCCGCAAGCCCATTCATCCATGGCGATCTGGGCGTTGACATGTCATGCTGGATTCCCTTCTCAGTCAGGAAAGCTTCAAACTGCTGAGAAGTAAACTCCCCGCCCCGATCAGTAAAAAAACAAGAAATACGTTTACCGTGCACATTCTCCAACCAAGCACAGAATGCCTTAAACTTTGGAAACGCTTGCGATTTCTGTTCGAGCAAATACACATGAATGTACCTGGAAAAAGAATCAATCAGAATCATGAAGTACCTTGCTCCTCCTATAGAGGGCGCTAGTGGACCAACCAGGTCTGCATGCACTAGCTGGTAGGGTTTGGAAGCCTGCCTGCTAGACTCCTTGCCTTTTGGAGCAACCTTCACCTTGTTCTCTGCACAAGATACACATTTCATGTGAAATTTACAGGGTTTGATGTTCAAACCTTCAACCACCTCTGGCATCTTGGCCAGTGCCTTCCAAGAGAGGTGACAAAATCTTCGATGTGCATCGTGAATGCAACCTGCATGAAGAACTTTGTTAGTTTGTGCAACACAACAAGAATCAGCATTATTCACAACAACAGTGTCATCATAAGTTATATGGAACAAACCATCCATAAACTTTGCATGCAAATAGTCCTCTTTGCCTTTACTGATGACACAGACGCTCCTCTTGAAGGAAATCTGAAAACCACGCCCAGTAAACTGCGGGACGCTAAGCAAGTTGCTCGCCGCTCCTGGAACAAAAAGTACATTACTGATGGTAGTGTGCAGACTTGCAAGTTTCACAGTCCCTTCTCCTGCAATTTGCAACGTCCTTCCATCAGCCAGGTGGATCTCACCTTCCTGTGGCTTGAAGGAGATAAAGAGATGCCTGTCCTTGGAAACGTGGCGGCTGGCACCTGAGTCCACAATAAATCTGCCTTTGGCTGTTGGAGCAGTCTTTACAGCAAGCAAACCCTTGTTTTCCAGTGGCGTGGGCTTTTGCAGCTTGCCCCCCTGCTGCTCCTGGTCAGCAGACGTGCCTTTAGCCTTTGGTGAAGCTGTGCCAGCAAGCAAAACCTTGCTTTCCACTGGCGTGGGCTTTTGCAACTTGCCCCCCTGCTTCTGGTCAGCAGACGTGCCTTTAGCCTTTGGTGAAGCTGTGCCAGTAAACAACGCTTTGTTTTTCCCTGGCGCCGCGGGCTCTTCACCCTCCCTCTGCTCCTGGACATCTGCAGGCATCTGTTTACCTTTGCCTTTCCGGCCTCTGCAAAGGCGATGGCCTTGGTTCTCACGAGAACCAGAGCTCTCAGCTGCCGACTCCTTGGCTCCCCCTGGATGCTGGAATGCTGCCTGGGATGACGTGACGGTCAGCTCCCCCTGCAGCTTGCAACCGGTGCCCTCAGCATCCCTGCACTCATTCGCATTCTGGGAAACAGCTAGGACCTCCGATGCAGTCAAACTCTGGGCTGGGATTATTGGCTTGTGAGCTTTTTTAAAAGCAGACCACATTCCACGTGCAGTGGTGTTGCCAGCCAGCGTCTTAATTTCCTCAAGAGATACGGATAGGACTATTACGTCCATCGCTCTCGAATCAGCTGATCTCCATTTCTCTGTCAGAGGAACTGGGGGGGCTTCATAAACAACATGCCACACCCCAAACTGACGCAGTAAACTTTCACACCATTTTGCCCAGGGTTCATAATTCTGCCCATCCAACTTAGGACACGGAGCAGTTCCATCAGCTTGGAAAAGCTCCATTCCAGCTTTTACTTTAGCCGCGAGTCTATTTTAAGTTGAAAGACTCCTTATCTTGGCAGCCATTAATCACGAAGCCTTTTTGGCTCGGCTCCCAGGCCAATTAAGCCTTTGCTTTCGCTTTTCCCCCCCTTCATACCTCTCAAACGCAGTCTGTTGCAGCTTTACTCTCCTGTAGGTGCCGTGAATCTGGGCCCATAACCTTGTTGTTGGGAAACTGCCAGGGAGATAGTGTCCATCATGAGCCCCCAAGCCGGAGTTCTGGACGACCATTGATCTTCCGTAGACAGGCAGATCCAGCAGTTAGCGACACGAAGCCTCTGGAAATTCCTAGCATCATTCCAGGCTTGTGTACCCTCGTTCATCAGCAGAAGCACAGCCAAAAGCTTGCACCGCAGAAGAGCATAATTTACAGACTTTATTAGCGTTTAACAGAACAAAAGAAAACGTGACCGTTCTGTGTCAGCATCTCTGGCCGACTGAGAAAACGAAAGGAAACAGCAAGAACATAAACATCCTGTGAACAGGACATGCGCAGACTCTGATGACTCCCAAAGCCTGCTCCCTTTAAGGTGGAACGGAAATATCCTAACACTTTTTTCTGGGGGGACGCAGGGGGACGCATACCCCTAAACAATTTGCGTTTAAGGTCTACGTTTGGCCTCACTGAGGGGCAGTATTTCAATACGAGTAGGAAAATCAGAGTAGCCCTTGACATTGTTTTAGGGAAAAACGCACTGGTGACATCCATTGTTTTCAGATTTTACAATGCCCAGTTTTTTTAATCAAAATCTCAATGTTTCTGGGGTTTCATTTCCAAAAACAATACGTATTCTCATCTGCAATGCTCCTTGGAGTTTGCTTGATGTATGCCTCTCTTGATATCTGCTAATGTTTAGCCTGGTATACGTTTTCCATATAAATTATTTCTAAGAGATCATAATTACACACACACAGTAAGAGCTACAAAGAAGATGGTAGGCTTGTCCGTTCCCCTGTGTTTTCAATGTTTTTGTTAATATAGGCAGTTGGAATTTTTTATCTTTAAAGTCAGAGAAAAAAGGAAAAGAAGGAGGCCTCTCTGTTCATCTCCTTTATCTTCCAGCTCCCTCAAGAGCTAGTGGTAGTCCCCATCTCTCCCCAACAACAACAACAACAAGAGACCCTGAATACATATGCACATTGCGCAGACATGGAATTGGAGAGCACTGAGCTGGCATTCCTTTGCAATGTTTGCCATGATTCAGCAATTATTTTGGCTCTGAAACAGTCATGAGAAAAACAATAATGCTACAAACTAATTAAAAATAACACAGAGCCTCCCACAATGAGGTAGAATGTAAAATGTACATGTAACTTGGTTTGGAATACAAGGGAGCTTCTTGGAACAGATTCCATGGCAGTTCTGCAGGCTTCAGATTGCAGGCACGCTAATGAATGGATTACATTCAAAACAGGATGGATGCAACGCTCATATTCTTTTTTGCACTGTGACCCAAAATGCTGAATAAAGGGGTACATTCAGAAATTCAGTAATAAACTCAAATCCACCATATTCTCTCATCTTGGTAACTGTTAATATAAAGGCCTTGGGGAGAATCCATTAGTATATCTTCCCTAAATGGAGGTGGGTGTGTAGCGGTGACTCACGCCCCCCTTCTCTTTGTGGTGGCGATAGTAGGGTTCCCTGTTAAAGGGGTTGTTTGAGGGGAGGCTTTGGCCGTACGCCGAGAGGTCATCATTGCTCCCCCCCGTGGTGGCGGCGGCATAACTGCTTGAACATATGTTCTCCAGAGCCAGCCCATCCCCCCCCCCACACACACTCTGGATAACCCTGATGTTCCCCAGATCCCGGGTGGGGCTTAAACACCCAATGCCTGAGCCAAGGTCCATGGGGAGTCTGAGTGTTATCTATGTAGACATCAGATGGCTGAGTTAGAGCTGTAACACTCATTCAAGCCAGTAGCGCTTCAGATTTAGCTTGCAGTAGTTATTAGAAATAAAAGAAGTTATGCTTCACAGCTTTCTTCCGTGTTATTTATACTCTGCTGAGTTTGGTGCTCACAACTCACAGTTGTGGGTCCTGTTCACTTAGACCTGCTTTAGAGGAGTGGAAGGTCTCTGGAAGTACTCCAGTCACCTAGCCCAGTTTGGGCAGATCCAGTTGTTGAGCCCAGTCATTGGCATTGGCTCAAAGATGTATTGAAAGGGGGGAGTACACGGACCAATGAGGGAGGGAGGGGACACTTGCCTAGCTAGCCAGATCAGCCGAATCAACCCTGGCGATCAATGGGCAATGGATGTTGCAGGCAGATTGCCCGCACATCCAAATATATAAAATCATAACTACCTAATATTGCAGTGGTGTTTGCTGCTGCTGAAATAACTAACTATGACATTATATCCCTACATTTCCAATTTATATTATTACATGTGAGGGCCCTTTTTTATAATATACATGGGGGCTGTTCTTTTTAGGTGTAGGTCTGTAGCCATCTAAGTTCTACTCAGTGTACACCTATTGGAAATAATGTATCTAAGATAGACATGCCCCATGCCTAGGAGTGAAATCTAGGAATGAGTAAAATGAGTAAAAGAAATGAAAAATGAACAGAACAAAAAATATAATTATGATGCAGAGAGCGTTTATTGTAGTGGAAAGAGGAGATCATGAAAGCATTTCTTAGGTGAGCGGCTTCAAATAGGTCGACAATCCTTTCAGCCACAAAAGAGTTAAATGACAAAGTGACAGATGAATTTATAATTGACACAAGGCAAAGGTACACAGGGGAAGGAAGAGATTCTCAGGGAACTGGAAGAATCAGAACTCTTGCAGGCCTGAAGGATATTCAGAGTGCCATCAAAGAGCGATAGAAAGGAAACAGAAAGGATGGGCTAAAGAGAGAGAGAAGGAAAGCTCAAAGAAACATTGATCAGGGATGTGTAGGCGAGAGTGCCAAAGATGCTGAGCAACCTTTTGATCCAATCCATTCTGGTTTGTCTGGATGGTGGAGGCTCGACATTCCTGACACCATACAATCATAGAATTGTCGAGTTGGATGGGACCACAAGGGCCATCAAGTCCAACCCTCTGCAATGCAGGAATCTCAACTACAGCATCCATGACAAATGGCCATTAGACGTTGATCCATGGTGTGCATTTCAGGTACCATTCCCCACCCCCCGTTCCTGTGGGGGATCACAATCCCATTCGAAAGAGAGAGAAGTTCATCTTCGTCTCAGTATAGGAACTGTCGCTGGACGAGAAGGGAGATTGTAAGCATAATAATTTGGTTGCATCAGTGAAGGCAACTGCATTGCTGATGAAGGAGCATGCATGCTAGCCTCAGTTATCTGGGCAGGGGTGGGGTTGGGGAGAGTCGTGTTTGTTCCCTGTTTCATAACATCAATCTCCATCTCCACCATTATAGTCATCGGCTTAAGTGTTCCGTCGGCTGCCCGCATCATTACTTCAATAGGAATGCTGCATTTCATAATGGGTGTCATTTCATCTGTATTCATCATAGAACAACTGGTGTGGATCTGGGGGAAAATAGCATGATAGTGTTTAAGATGGTGTACACTCATGTCTACTCGGATTCTGTTTAATTACAAATTTTGCATCAATAAATACTATGAGCAATCTTTCTGAAAGTGGTGTCCAATTACATCACAGTAAATAGTAAAATTTAGCAAGCAGATAGATTTTTAACAAGGACATATACAGGCAATAACCCAAAAAAACCTAATCCTCCCAACTTTTCCTCCCTTTTTATAGGGAGAATGAGGTCTTCATTCCTCACACTCCTGTATAGCAACAGCATGAGGCGAGTCAAAACTACAAATTTGAGGAGGGGAGAATACAAGTTCAAAGAGTGACCTTAGGTGGTCTTTGGTTACTTTGCTAAAGGCGTAGTCAGATAAAAAAAACTCTCCTGTAAAGTCGTACCTTGGAAGTCAAACAGAATCCATTCCGGAACTCCATTCGACTTCAGAAACATTCAGAAACCAAAGCGCGGCTTCTGATGGAATGCAGGAAGCTCCTGTAGCCAATTGGAAGCCACAGAAGCCACACTGGATGTTCGGCTTCCAAAAATTGTTCGCAAACAGTCACTTCCGGGTTTCTGCCTTTCAGGAACCAAAACGTTTGAGAACTATGCTGTTCAAAAACCAAGGTACTGCTGTAGTACCCTCAGTATGTGAATAGAGTGAGTCCTCATTCCTCATAATGCACTTTGTGTCCCTGGATTAGACAATCCACTCAGGCTAAAACAAATCCATTACACTATTCCAGCTATGTAAGTATTTTCATATTTCCACTGCGATTCACACCAAATCTATGAGGCAAATGTGAAAGCTTGCAACTTTCTAATTACCCTGCTCCTCAAAAATAAAATATATCTAGTAGCACCTTAGAGACCATCTAAGTTTGTTCTGGGTATAAGCTTTAGTGTGCCTGCACACTTCTTCAGATACTCTGAAACAAAAGTCACCAGACCTTTACAGTGTCTTCGAAAAATTTTACACATCACTTGGGAAGATAGGCGAACTAATATCAGTGTACTGAAAAAAGGAAAGATCAAGAATGTTGAAGCAATGATTCTTCAACTTCATTGGACTGGTCATGTTATGTGGATGTCTGATGATCGTCTTCCAAAGCAACTACTGTATTCTGAACTTGAAAAGGGCAATGGAAAAGTGTAATGCTGGTGGTCAACAAAAGAAGTTTATAGACTGTCTCAAGGCAAATCTTAAAAAATGTAGTATAAACACTGACAACTCGCCTGCGAGCGCTCCAGTTGGAAAACAGCCTTTACCAAAGGTGTCATGGGTTCTGAAGACACTCATACTCAGGACTCAAGGGAGAAACGTGCTATGAGGAAGGCACCCTTGGCAAATCCACACCGTGATCAAATCCTGCCCAGAAACCAATGTCCCCACTGTGGAAGGACGTGTGGATCCAGAATAGGCCTTCACATTCACTTAGGGACTCATTGTTAAAACCATGTTTATGCAAGACAATCTTACTTGGTTATGAGTTATTAAAAAAGAAGAATGAAGATATATAGGGTGGACATTTCTCAGGAAGTTAGTAGGAGATGGGTAATTGACTCAATGGGTATGGTAAACCTATTGACGACTGTTAATGATGGCAATTAGTCCCACAGGAAAAAGCAAGGGATAGTATGCAGATGACAAAAAATAGCTGTAGCTGTTCCTTAAGTTTTCAAAGATCACTGCAGATGGTGACAGCAGTCACGAAATTAAAAGACGCATGCTCCTTGGGAGAAAGGCGATGGCAAACCTAGACAACATCTTAAAAAGCAGAGACATCACCATGCCAACAAAGGTCCGTATAGTAAAAGCCATGGTTTCCCCAGTAGTGATGTATGGAAGTGAGAGCTGGACCATAAAGAAGGCTGATCGCCAAAGAATGGATGCTTTTGAATTATGGTGCTGGAGGAGACTCTTGAGAGTCCCATGGACTACAAGAAGATCAAACCTATCCATTCTTAAGGAAATCAGCCCTGAGTGCTCACTGGAAGGACAGATCGTGAAGCTGAGGCTCCAAGACTTTGGCCACCTCATGAGAAGAGAAGACTCCCTGGAAAAGACCCTGATGTTGGGAAAGATGGAGGGCACAAGAAGAAGGGGACGACAAAGGATGAGATGGTTAGACAGTGTTCTCGAAGCTACAAACATGAGTCTGACCAAACTGTGGGAGGCAGTGGAAGACAGAAGTGCCTGGCGTGCTCTGGTCCATGGGGTCATGTAGAGACGGACACGACAAAACGACTATACAACAACAAAGTTTTCAGAACACAATCCCTAGCGAATCTACTCCAGAGTCACAGAATGCCTCTGTGCCCTTTTCCTATGAAAGCTTTCATTTAAAAACAACTTACCAACAGAAGGAATGGCTGAGCAACCGAAGTCAAGGGAAGCTGGAAGACTCTGGTGAGGAAGACAGAAATGTCTGGAGCATTTATACCGTTTACTTTTGGCTTCCACGCCTTCAGTCAGCATTGCTCTTTCCTAATGGGCACTTGGCACAAATGCCTAGAAATCTCGCAAACATTTTTCTTTCAATGATTAACCCCACGGGGGAAGAGTGTGATCTCATTCAAGAGTTTATATTTCATTATAGATTATTATAGTCCCCAGTTGGATGCCTTTGTTGGAAGCACATATCCTTAATTACTAATGCCACCATGTCTCAACCCTTATATTATCTGATTATACAAATGAATGCAAATATGGGTCACATCCATTGTTTTCAGATTTCAAAATGCCTAATTTTTTAAAAAACAAAATCTCGAGGTTTCTGGGGTTTTATTTTCAAAAACAATAAGTATTCTCATCTGCAATGTTCCTTGTATTTTTCTATTTAAGCCATTTTCATTCCAAGTTAGTATTTTTAATCTGCCATTCTGGATTAATTTAAGGAAAACTAATATATATATATATATTATTCCTGCTTTAATTATGTGTTTGTTACTCTTCCTCTTCTTCCTGTTTATCAGTGCTATTCTCAGGTAATTCCTCTATCCCACTTTCTGCTCCTGTTACGAGCATGCCTTCTCCTAATTCTTATATTAAATTTTTCATCTGAAATTTCTGCGCTTCAGATATATCCCTGCATCGTTGTTTCTTGTTTTTATATGTAAAAGAGACTCCTTTCAGTAACTCCAATCTATATGGAATTTGCTTATTTCTCAGAGCATCTGTCAAAAAATTGGAATTAGCTTGGTTTTTTTAGAAGTTGGACGGGAATTTCTTTTAGAATAATTTTATTTTTCTCCCCCTATCTGTAATCTATTCTGATACTACGTTTGTATTACTTGGTCTCTGATTTTGCGTAAATTAAAAATTACCAGACAGTCTCCTGGTAACTTGTTTTCACCTTTGCAAAGCTTGATTTAATTCAGAAGATTTAATCAATCAAGTTTTCCATCAGTTCTTCCTGTACCTCTATCTAATTAAGCAACTCCTTAATCAATTTGGACCTTATATCTTGCTCTGGTTCTTCTGAAATTCATCTAAGACACAGAATCATTTCCTTCTCACACATTTCCAAATCCGCAATCGCATCACAGGCTGATACCTGGGAGACATTAGCCTCCGCCACCTCCTCTTTAATTTTTCCTGGCCTTTTCTCGATTCCAACCCTTCTGCCTGAACCCTCTATGTTTTTCTTCCTCTAATCCCTGTGTCTTGGTTTTTAGCTCTGTACTGATAGTCCCCGTGCCATAGTGTTCCCATCCACATTGTCATTGCTGACAAAACTCAGATTCCTTTTGTGGGTTGACTCTTTTTCCTCCTCCTCTTCCACTTTCTCTCTTATCCCCCTACTTATCTCTAAACCATCCTGGGGTTTTTGCCTGTATACCTTCACGATGCCCCAGTCCCCCCAGAAAAGTTCTTCCTGCCAGGATCCAGCCACAATGCTCTAAAATGCTGCCCTTATTTACAGAGGACAGTCTCAGCATCCTTATTTACCACACTTCTGGCTCCCTCTCCTCAGCTCTGTGTGGTGTCTCAGCTGCTGAGCAAAGCAGGGAGTGACAGCAAACGTCAGAACCTCTTCACAGTCATGTTGCAAACCTTTGAATTACGTGTTTAAGGACCCACTGATGTTCCACTGTCAGGTCTGATGACGCTGAGAGAGGCTGGCTAAACATGAAATGATGATCACTCCTCTGTGTCATGTACTTCACTAGGCACCCAGTTAAAAGCGCTCATCATAGAACAATGTCCTCAGGCAGAATATGCAACTCTCTCTGGGCTTCTTCCTATCATTCCTGGCTGAATGAAGCGCACTATCAGGTTTGGAATGTACATCTGACACACTCATAGAGAACTGGCATTTTCCCCTTTCTCTGGAGGGAATGGAATCTTTCCCTAGCCATGTTCTAGGTCTGCGGGAGAGGGAGGGAGACAGAGAGAGCACCCCTTCTATCACCTTGATACCCTTGACCGAAGAATGGTGCACTCCTTTCTGGGATGGCCATCCTCTTTCAACGAGCATGCAGATTTGGGTCCGTGTGTGTGTGTGTGTGTGGATATTTTCATCCCCTCCCATTGCGAGAATCTCCTGATATGATGTTTTCAGAAAGGAGGGGGAGGAAACTGCTCTTCGCTTCTTCCTCTCCTGCCTGACTCTGTGGGGAGTCTGAGTGTTATCTATGTAGAGATTAGATGGCTGAGTGAGAGCTGTAACACTCATTCAAGCCAGTAGCACTTCAGTTTTAGCTTGCAGTAGCTATTAGAAATGAAAGAAGTTATGCTTCACAGCTTTCTTCCATCTTTTTTATACTCTGCAGAGTTTGGTGCTCACAACACAGTTCTGGGTCCAGTTCACTTAGTCGTGCTTTCCAGGAGTCTAAGTAAACTTTCCTTTACACTTGTTTGCCTTGAACAGCATTTTTTATTTGCAGACCATTCACACAGTTTGGAGTTCGCAATGGTCATTGATTTCAATAGGTCTCCTCTGATTCTGAGTCTACTTCTTGTTCTCAGTCTGTCTCAGGATATAATGGAAGAGTGCGTCTTTGGAGGTGAAGTCAAACCATTGTAGAGTTACAGTGCCTTCTGTGACTGTAGGAACCAATATGGGAGATACATGTTTTTTGGCAGATGGGGCAGATGAAGGAGTCTGGTTGTGCTGATGCTTATGTACCATGGTGTTTTTTTTCTTTCTGCGCTTCTCCAGCTGGTCAGTCCTCCTCAATCAAGCAGACATGGGCAGGTCAGCGGTTTATGAGTTAGGTATAACT
Organism: Podarcis liolepis; assembly: GCF_965112155.1. Lineage (NCBI taxonomy): Eukaryota > Metazoa > Chordata > Lepidosauria > Squamata > Lacertidae > Podarcis > Podarcis liolepis. Next base: position 7,545,528 of record NC_139566.1, read on the forward strand.
CACTGGATGCATTTTTTCTAATGGGTGCAAATTTAGTTCCCATTGTCCTCGTTAAGGTGAATGGAAGCTAAGGGGCTTCCGGTGTGTTATGGGTTCAGTAAACATAGACAATGAACACAAACCACCACCTTAAACAACAACAACAACAAATTAATGAAAGACACATCAGTGTTGATCTGACTGGAGTAGAATTAGCAACAGCCAAGGACTATAATATCTGAAATGAGAGGGTGCAAGAGGTTATAATATAGCTACCCGATAATAATATGGGGAGACCCTATAATATGCTTGCAGCCTTAGAAAATAACATAGGCCAATGTAGCTTTGATATGTGCAGCAAAGGTGATACTCAGCTATGATTCAGACGTGACTTCCTTTTTCTAAGAAACTGTCTAAAAGCACATGGCACAGGACACCGATCTCATCAGACCCAAGCACCTTCTCTCTGTCTTCTGCTACTGCTCTTGGTAAGTACTTTTCATTCATTCTAATTCTGTATGTGTGGGTGAAATAATCCACCAACCATGATGACTATTCTCTGCTCCCGTGGTTGGAAGCTGAATGCTTCTGAATGCCAGTCGCTGGAATCCTCAGGAGGGGAGAGTTGCTCTCATGCTCTGGTTCTGCTTTGGGGTTTTCCTGAAGATGCACCTAGCTAGTTGGTGATTGTGAGAACAGGATGTTTGGCCATTTGCTGACCCAGCAGGTTTTTCTTACGTTCCTAAATATCAGATTTTAGGTCGAGTGGTGTGAGCCACATCCTAGTAAGGGGTGGAGGAATCTGTTCATTTTGGTTTCCTCTCAGATTCTCTCTCTCTCTTTCTCTCTCTCTCTCTCCCTGACCTTCCCAGTAACTTTAGTTCCTCACAGTTTCATACAACTGGCCTGACCTAGCAGGCCTCTCTTATGTCCATTCGTGTTTTGTTTCAGAATTTAAAAATTAGGTAAAATTGCCTTTATTTGCAAACTGAAACACATTTCTTTCTCCATTTTAAGAATACGTCCCCATACAGGGATGCCTTCAGATCCCTTTGTCTTGGGGGCTAATACAACTCCACAGCCTCAAACATTTCTCAGATGAAAATAGGGACATCCTAAGGAAAAGCGGGACATCAGAAACAAGGATGGTTTCTGTACATCCGGGACTGTCTCTGGAAAACAGGGACACTTGTATGGTCTGAACATGTTTGCAGGCTACTTGCCCCAAAACAGGAATAGGAAAAGGTATGGTTGACTCGCATCCACAAAGGTGGGTACCAGCTCTTGGTCCATCTTGGTCAGCACTGTGAAAAGGGATGGACACTAACTCTCCAGGTTTTCAGGCAGGAGACTCTCCCAGCCCTACCAGGACATGCCAGGGGTTGAACTTGTGACCTCCTTTGTGCAAGGAAGATGCTCTACCACTGAGCTATGGCCTGTCCCTCTTTATTATCTGATTATTTGCTGTGGTCACCTTTTTTTTCTTTCCTGCACCCTACATACCTTAGATATTGCATCATTCTATGCCATTTGTAAAGTTTCTTTTGTAAGAGATACCTAATGAGAGTGAAGAGCAGAGGTACGCAATGCAGTGTCCACTAAACATCGTGGACTTCAACTCAGATCATTCTGAGACTTTGGCAACATTAGCTGGGGCTGGTGGGAGTTGCATGCCAACAACATCTAGAGGACACCATGTGGGTCACTCGTAATATAGAACATCTCAGCCACCAAGGCAGGTACCAGCTCTTCCACAAAGCACTAGCCTCTCTAATTTTCCTTTTACCATGGCCTCTCCCCTCTGCTTCGACATCCCTCATTGTTGCACAAGTCTCCAAGGGTCACTTCAGCATCCCCTTCCTCAGCTGATTTCTTCCACTAACTCTTGCCTGTCACTTGTCATTTCAGACCCAGCTCCATCACTCCAAGATGTCTTGCCAGCCCTGCTGTGTCTCATCCTGTGCCCCATCTTGTGTCAGCTACCCGGTCAGTGGTCTGGGCTCACTGTGTTCACCTTGTGGGGGCTTGTCATCCTACGGGGGCGGAGTGTCATCGAGTAGCCTCGGTATAACATCTGGAGCCAATGTTGGCTGCGTCAATCAGTTACCACCATGAGAAGTAGTCATCCAGCCGCCTCCCGCATGTGTGGTAATCCCAGGAGCAGTCCTTGTCGCCTCTTGCGAGCCAGTTAGAGTGCCTGCGGTGTGGGCTCCGGCGGAAGCTCATACAGCCGTTTGGGTCTGTGCCAACCCCGTGGAATTGCCAAGGTGTGTGGTTCTCCCTGTTAAGATCAAAGTCAGTCTCCACAACAACAGAAGAATTTGGAAAAGAAAATGGTACCTGGAAACTCGTGTTTCCCGAGGACTGGTGGGTGGGTGGGGGAACACTGGTTGGGAAACAAGAACTGGCAGGGCTTACTAGAGACTATGCATTCGCCCAAGCAAAAATCAGGGAACTCCGGGACGGAAGGGAAGACCATGGAGGGTTTGAGGAAAAGGAAGGGCTACTGTACTATAAGGGGGCACTGTATGTACCGGGGGAGACCTTGAGGGGGAACGTACTTAAACAACTCCATGACAGCTCAACAGCTGGGCACTTTTGACAGCACAAGACCATGCTGCTCGTCACCAGGCAGTTCTGGTGGCCAAAGGTGAGGGAAGACGTACGGGAATATGTACGGGGGTGTGCCCGATGCCAGAGGGCAAAGGGAGAGAGGGCTGCCCCCGCAGGACTACTGGAACCCTTACCTACACCGGCAAGGCCCTGGGAGGTGGTGTCCATTGATTTTATGACAGATTTCCCAAGTCAAGGGGGAAGACAGCAGTCATGGTAGTAGTCGATCTACTGACAAAAATGTGCCATTTCATAGCTTGCTCACACGCGGTGATGGCAGAGGAGACAGCCAGGTTGTTTGTGGATTACATTTTCAGACTGCATGGGGCTCCCTCGAGGGTAATCTCGGATTGCGGGAAACAATTTACTTCCAGGTTCAACAATCCTTTCATCCACAAAAGAGTTAAATGACAAAGGGACAGATGAATTTATAATTGACACAAGGCAAAGGTACAGAGGGGAAGGAAGAGATTCTCAGGGAACTGGAAGCATCAGAACTCTTGCAGGCCTGAAGCATATTCAGAGTGCCATCAATAAGTGATAGAAAGGAAACAGAAAGGATGCGCTAAAGAGAGATAGAAGCAAAGCTCAAAGAAGCATTGATCAGGGATGTGTAGGCGAGAGTGTCAGAGATGCTGAGCAACCTTTTGATCCAATCCATTCTGGTTTGTCTGGATGGTGGAGGCTCAGCATTCCTGACACCATACAATCATAGAATTCTAGAGTTGGATGGGACCACAAGGGCCATCAAGTCCAACCCTCTGCAATGCAGGAATCTCAACTACAGCATCCATGACAAATGGCCATTAGACGTTGATCCATGGTGTGCATTTCAGGTACCATTCCCCACCCCCCGTTCCTGTGGGGGATCAAAATCCCATTCGAAAGAGAGACAAGCTCATCTTCGTCTCAGTATAGGAACTGTCGCAGAATGAGAGGGGAGATTGTAAGCAAAAGAATTTGGGTGCATCAGTGAAGGCAGCTGCATTGCTGATGAAGAAGCAGGCATGCTAGCCTGAGTTATCTGGGCAGGGGTGGGGTTGGGGAGAGTCGTGTTTGTTCCCTGTTTCATAACATCAATCTCCATCTCCACCATTATAGTCATCGGCTTAAGTGTTCCGTCGGCTGCCCGCGTCATTACTTCAATAGGAATGCTGCATTTCATAATGGGTGTCATTTCATCTGTATTCATCGTAGAACAACTGGTGTGAATCTGGGGGAAAATAGCATGATAGTGTTTAAGATGGTGTACACTAATGTCTACTCGGATTCTGTTTAATTACAAATTTTGCATCGATAAATACTATGAGCAATCTTTCTGAAAGTGGTGTCCAATTACATCACAGTAAATAGTAAAATTTAGCAAGCAGATAGATTTTCAACAAGGACATATACAGGCAATAACCCAAAAAAACCTAATCCTCCCAACTTTTCCTCCCTTTTCGTGGGGAGAATGAGGTCTTCATTCCTCACACTCCTGTATAGCAACAGCATGAGGCGAGTCAAAACTACAAATTTGAGGAGGGGAGAATACAAGTTCAAAGAGTGACCTTAGGTGGTCTTTGGTTACTTGCTAAAGGCGTAGTCAGATAAAAAAAACTCTCCTGTAAAGTCGTACCTTGGAAGTCAAACAGAATCCATTCCGTAAGTCCATTCGACTTCAGAAACATTCAGAAACCAAAGCGCGGCTTCTGATGGGATGCAGGAAGCTCCTGCAGCCAATTGGAAGCCACAGAAGCCACATTGGATGTTCGGCTTCCAAAAATGGTTCGCAAACAGTCACTTCCGGGTTTCTGCCTTTCGGGAACCAAAACGTTTGAGAACTATGCTGTTCAAAAACCAAGGTACGACTGTAGTACCCTCAGTATGTGAATAGAGTGAATCCTCATTCCTCATAATGCACTTTGTGTCCCTGGATTAGACAATCCACTCAGGCTAAAACAAATCCATTACACTATTCCAGCTATGTAAGTATTTTCATATTTCCACTGCGATTCACACCAAATCTATGAGGCAAATGTGAAAGCTTGCAACTTTCTAATTACCCTGTTCCTCAAAAATAATAATAAAAAATGTCTAGTATCACCTTAGAGAGCATCTAAGTTTGTTCTGGGTATAAGCTTTTGTGTGCATGCACACTTCTTCAGATACTCTGAAACAAAAGTCACCAGACCTTAATAGTGTCTTCGAAAAATGTTACACATCACTTGGGAAGATAGGCGAACCTAATATCAGTGTACTGAAAAAAGCAAAGATCAAGAATGTTGAAGCAATGATTCTTCAACTTCATTGGACTATTCATGTTATGTGGATGTCTGATGATCGTCTTCCAAAGCAACTACGGTATTCTGAACTTAAAAAGGGAAATGGAAAAGTGTAATGCTGGTGGTCAACAAAAGAAGTTTATAGACTGTCTCAAGGCAAATCTTAAAAAATGTAGTATAAACACTGACAACTGGCCTGCGAGCGCTCCAGTTGGAGAACAGCCTTTACCAAAGGTGTCATGGGCTCTGAAGACACTCATACTTAGGACTCAAGGGAGAAACATGGTATGAGGAAGGCACCCTTGGCAAATCCACACCGTGATCAAATCCTGCCCAGAAACCAATGTCCCCACTCTGGAAGGACGTGTGGATCCAGAATTGGCCTTCACAGTCACTTAGGGACTCATTGTTAAAACCATGTTTATGCAAGACAATCTTACTCAGTTAAGAGTTATTAAAAAAGAAGAATGAAGATATATAGTGTGGACATTTCTCAGGAAGTTAGTAGGAGATGGGTAATTGACTCAATGGGTATGGTAAACCTATTGACGACTGTTAATGATGGCAATTAGTCCCACAGGAAAAGCAAGGGATAGTATGCAGATGACCAAAAAGAGCTTTAGCTGTTCCTTAAGTTTTCAAAGATCACTGCAGATGGTGACAGCAGTCACGAAATTAAAAGACACCTGCTCCTTGGGAGAAAGGCGATGGCAAACCTAGACAACATCTTAAAAAGCAGAGACATCACCTTGCCAAGAAAGGTCCGTATAGTAAAAGCCATGGTTTTCCCAGTAGTGATGTATGGAAGTGAGAACTGGACCATAAAGAAGGCTGATCACCGAAGAATTGATGCTTTTGAATTATAGTGCTGGAGGAGACTCGAGAGTCCCATGGACTGCAAGAAGATCAAACCGATCCATTCTGAAGGAAATCAGCCCTGAGTGCTCACTGGAAGGACAGATCGTGAAGCTGAGGCTCCAATACTTTGGCCACCTCATGAGAAGAGAAGACTCCCTGGAAAAGACCCTGATGTTGGGAAAGATTGAGGGCCCAAGAAGAAGGGGACGACAGAGGATGAGATGGTTAGACAGTGTTCTCGAAGCTAGAAACATGAGTCTGACCAAACTGCGGGAGGCAGTGGAAGACAGAAGAAGTGTCTGGCGTGCTCTGGTCCATGGGGTCATGTAGAGTCGGACACGACTAAACGACTAAAGAACAACAAAGTTTTCAAAACACAATCCCTAGCAAATCTACTCCAGATTCACAAAATGCCTCTGTGCCCTTTTCCTATGAAAGCTTTCATTTAAAAACAACTTACCAACAGAAGGAATGGCTGAGCAACCGAAGTCAAGGGAAGCTGGAAGACTCTGGTGAGGAAGACAGAAATGTCTGGAGCATTTATACCGTTTGCTTTTGGCTTCCACGCCTTAAGTCAGCATTGCTCTTTCCTAATGGGCACTTGGCACAAATGCCTAGAAATCTCACAAACATTTTTCTTTCAATGATTAACCCCACGGGGGAAGAGTGTGATCTCATTCAAGAGTTTATATTTCATTATAGATTATTACAGTCCCTGGATGGATGCCTTTGTTGCAAGCACATATCCTTAATTACTAATGCCACCTTGTCTCAACCCTTATATTATCTGATTATACAAATGAATGCAAATATGGGTCACATCCATTGTTTTCAGATTTCAAAATGCCTAATTTTAAAAAAACAAAATCTCAAGGTTTCTGGGGTTTTATTTTCAAAAACAATAAGTATTCTCATCTGCAATGTTCCTTGTATTTTTCTATTTAAGCCATTTTCATTCCAAGTTAGTATTTTTAATCTGCCATTCTGGTTTAATTTAAGGGGGGAATTTTTTTTTTATTCCTGCTTTAATTATGTGTTTGTTACTCTTCCTCTTCTTCCTGTTTATCAGTGCTATCCTCAGGTAATTCCTCTATCCCCCTTTCTGCTCCTGTCACGAGCATGCCTTCTCTTAATTCTTATATTAAAATTTTCATCTGAAATTTCTGCGCTTCAGATGTATCCCTGCATCGTTGTTTCTTGTTTTTATATGTAAAAGAGACTCCTTTCAAGAACTCCCATTTATATGGAATTTGCTTATTTCTCACAGCATCTGTCAAAAAATTGGAATTAGCTTGGGTTTTTTAGAAGTTGGACGGGAATTTCTTTTAGAATAATTTTATTTTTCTCCCCTATCTGTAATCTATTCTGATACTCCGTTTGTATTATTTGGTCTCTGATTTTGCGTAAATTAAAAATTACCAGACAGTCTCCTGGTAACTTCTTTTCACCTTTGCAAAGCTTGATTTAATTCAGAAGATTTAATCAATCGAGTTTTCCATCAGTTCTTCCTGTACCTCTATCTAATTAAGCAACTCCTTAATCAATTTGGACCTTATATCTTCCTCTGGTTCTTCTGAAATTTGTCTAAGACAGAGAATCATTTCCTTCTGACAGATTTCCAAAACCGCAATGGCATCCCAGGCTGATACCTGGGAGACATTAGCCTCCGCCACCTCCTCTTTAATTTTTCCTGGCCTTTCCTCAATTCCAACCCTTCTACCTGAACCCTCTATGTTTTTCTTCCTCTAATCCCTGTGCCTTGGTTTTTAGCTCTGTACTGATAGTCCCCGTGCCGTAGTGTTCCCATCCACATTGTCATTGCTGACACAACTCAGATTCCTTTTGTGGGTTGACACTTTTTCCTCCTCCTCTTCCACTTTCTCTCTTATCCCCCTACTTATCTCTATTTTTTAAAAAAAGATATTTATTACAATTTTTAAACAGCAAACAAATCACCAAACACACAAAGCACCATCACCATATAACAAACAAGAAAAATCAAAGTAAGATTATAAGATAAAAAAGAATAAGAAAAGAGAGTACAAATAAAATAAAGATATTCATAAATCATATTTTCATAATCTTTAGACTTCCTCACATCACCCTTCCCTGCGTTCTCAATCATATAGTTATATGTAGCAATTTGTTACCTTACTTCCATTCTTATTTTATAAATCTCAAATATTCTGTTCCAACTTTTAAATGGTTTTATCATAAATTAAACTGCTTGGCTTGAACATAATATTACTTCAAATTTCATCATTTCCTTAAACATCACATATTCTCATATGTCTTACAGTAAATTTACTGCTGCCGTGTTTCTTTCATTCGTGCATTCTCCTAACATTCATACAGTTTGTAGTATTTTTGTAAATAGTCTTTAAATTTTTTCCAGTCCTCTTCCACCGTCTCTTCTCCCAGGTCCCGAGTTCTGCCAGTCATATCAGCCAACTCCATATAGTCTATCAGTTGCGTCTGCCATTCTTCCAGTGTGGGTAAATCTTGGGTCTTCCAGTACTTTGCGATGAGTATTCTTGCTGCTGTTGTTGCGTACATAAAAAAAGTTTTATCTTTCTTTAGCACTCCTTGGCCGACAATGCCCAGAAGGAAGGCCTCTGGTTTCTTAAGGAAGGTATACTTAAATACCTTTTTTAACTCATTATAGATCATTTCCCAGAAAGCCTTAACCCTTGGGCACGTCCACCAGAGGTGAAAGAATGTTCCTTCAGTTTCCTTACATTTCCAACATTTGTTATCAGGCAAGTGATATATTTTTGCCAGCTTGACTGGGGTCATGTACCACCTATATATCATTTTCATAACATTTTCTTTCAAGGCATTGCATGCCGTGAACTTCACACCGGTGGTCCATAACTTTTCCCAGTCAGCAAACATAATATTATGCCTAATGTCCTGTGCCCATTTTATCATAGCTGATTTGACAGTTTCATCCTGCGTATTCCATTTCAACAGCAAGTTATACATTTTTGAGAGTACCTTGGTCTTGGGTTCTAACAGTTCTGTTTCTAATTTCGATTTTTCCACCTGGAAACCTATTTTTTTATCTGCCTTAAAGACCTCCCTAATCTGAGCATAGTGTAACCAGTCTCGCACTTTATCCTTTAATTTCTCAAGACTCTGCAATCTCCAAGTATCTCCTTCTTTTTCTATTATTTCCCAATATTTCGGCCAATTGGCCTCCATATTGAGTCTTTTCTGGGCCTTGGCTTCCATTGGTGATAACCACCTTGGAGTCTTGTTTTCTAGTAAGTCTTTATATTTTGTCCAGACATTAAACACAGCTTTCCTGACAATATGGTTCTTAAAAGCCTTATGGATTTTTACCTTGTCATACCACAAGTACGCATGCCATCCAAAAGCATTGTTGAACCCTTCCAGATCTAGGACATCAGTGTTCTCAAGAAGAAACCAATCCTTCAACCAGCAGAAAGCTGCAGATTCATAATACAACCTCAAATCCGGCAGGGCAAACCCCCCTCTTTCCTTAGCATCAGTTAGTATTTTAAATTTTATTCGGGGCTTTTTGCCCTGCCAGACAAATTTGGAAATATCTCTCTGCCACTTTGTAAAACAATCCACTCTGTCCACAATCTGTAGGGTCTGAAACAGAAACAACATTTTTGGCAATACATTCATCTTTACCGCTGCAATTCGGCCTAACAAGGAAAGTTTTAGTCTTGACCAGCTTTCTAAGTCCTTCTTAATTTCTGTCCAACACTTTTCATAATTGTCCTTAAATAAATTCAGGTTTTTAGCAGTCATGTTAACCCCTAGGTATTTCACCTTCTTAACAACTTTTAGGTCTGTCTCTTTCTGAAACCTTTCTGATTCCTCAGTTGTCAATTTTTTTTCCAAAACCTTTGTCTTTTGCTTGTTTAATTTAAAACCCGCCACCCGACCAAACTCATGAATCAATTCTAAAACCCTTTTCGTACTAGATTCTGGCTCCTGCAATGTCAAAACCAAGTCATCTGTGAAAGCTTTAAGTTTGTACTGTTTGGCTGCGACCTGAATCCCTTCAACCAACCGGTCCCCTCTAATCATATTCAGGAGCACCTCCAGGACCGAAATAAATAGCAAAGGGGAAATAGGGCAACCTTGTCGTGTTCCTTTCTCAATCTTGAAGTCTTCTGTCACCACATTGTTAACTATTAATTTAGCTTTTTGTTCTGAATAAATTGCCTCTATGCCATTTTCAAACCCCCGTCCCACTCCCATCCCTTCAAGATTTTTCTTCATAAACATCCAAGAAATATTGTCAAAGGCCTTCTCAGCATCTATAAAAATCAAGACTGCTTTTGTATTCATGTTCGTTTGTAAAAGTTCCAAAATGTCAATAATGTTTCTAGTGTTATCAAACAAATGTCTACCTGGGAGAAAACCTGCCTGATCTTTATGAATCACTTCATTTAACACTTTTTTAAGTCTGCTTGCCAGAATGTCAGCAAAAATTTTGTAATCCACATTCAGGAGAGAGATGGGACGGTAGTTCTTAAGTTGTGTCTTTTCAGTTTCCTATTTAGGTATCAATGTGATGAAAGCTTCTTTCCACGATTCCGGTGCCCTCTTCCCCTCCATAATCTCGTTGCAAACCTCCATTAATGGTTGTGTCAAGTAATCTTTCAATATCTTGTAGTACTTGGATGTAAGCCCATCTGGCCCTGGAGACTTGCCCAGTTGCATATTCTGAATGGCACCTTCGATCTCTTGTTGTGTTATTTTGTAATTCAGGATTGTCCTATTTTCTTGAGACAATTTTGGTAGGCCATTCCTTTTCAAAAATTGGTCTATCTCTATCTCATTTTGCGGCCCTTGAGTATAAAGTTGTTTAAAGTATCTCTGGAAGCACTTTCTAATCTCCACAGGATTCTGAATGTTTTTCTCTTCAATCTCTAAGTTGGTAACCGTATTTAGTTTTTGTCTCTTTTTCAGCTGCCATGCTAACAGCTTTCCACATTTATTTGCCGATTCAAATGATCTTTGTTTCATTAACTTAATTTTCCATTCCACTTCCTGATTTATCAATTTAGAGTATTGTGCTTGGTAAAGTTTAATTTCTCTCAGAATCTCCTGTGACTTCGGTTTCAATCTTAGCTTTTTCTCACATTCCCTAATTTTCTCCAAAATCTTGTCCTTTTTCTCATTCTGTGCTCTTTTCTTTATGGTGTTCTGTTGTATCAGAAACCCCCTCATTACAGCTTTACTTGCATCCCAGATTACTCTTTTTTCCACCGTGGTGTTCAAATTTATTTCAAAATAGTCCTTCAAAGCTTTTTGGGCCTTTTTAATAATCTCCTGATCTCTGAACAGGTTATCATTCATCTTCCATCTAAAGGAGTCGGTTGTAGTTAGTCTCATATCCATCTTTACTGCGTTATGGTCGGAGCAAGTCTTTGGGCAGATTTCCACTTTTCTAATCTTAGGTGCCAGACCTCTAGTTACCCAAATTTGGTCGATTCTTGTCCATGTCAGTTGGGCTTCAGAAAAGAATGTTCCTTCTCTTCCTAGGGGTTTTTTTGTCCTCCAGATATCAATCAAGTCCATATTGTCAGTCAGTTCAAAAAAAGTTTTAGGTAGTCTGCCATCTTTTGAAACGTTTTGGCTTTGTGACTTATCCATATTTGTAGACACCACCCCATTCATATCTCCCATCATAATGATGTTACTATAGTCCAGATAGTCCAGCATTGTCTCATGCAACTTCTTGTGAAATTCCGATTTCCCCTCATTTGGTGCATAGATACCTAATATCAAAAACTTTTCGCCTTGTGCTTGTATTTCAATTGCCAAAATTCTCCCTTGCTCATCTTTAAAAAGAAATTTTGGTGACAGGTTCTCCTTGGCATAAATCACCACCCCTCTCTTTTTGACTCGATCTGATGCAATAAATTCTTGGCCTAATCTTTTATTAACTAATACTTTTCTGTGGAGCCTAGTCACATGTGTTTCCTGCAAGCAAATAATGTCCAATTGTTCTTTCTTTAATATATGAAATATCCTTCTCCTTTTTTCCGGGGAATTTCCGCCATTAATGTTCCAAGTAAAAAGTTGCAGAGACATCCTGGGCAAATCTGTTATCCAGTAGGTGGTGGCGTTTCCTTTTGGTCGTCAGATCCCAGAGGTGTAGGTGCGGGCTGTGGCGGTGGCCAGGACCCAGGCCCTGTGATCCCTTTCTGAAAGTCTTCTCCGTAATCGTGCAGAAACTTATCTTTGTCCTCAGGTGTTTTAATTTTCACTTTCTTCCCTCTGAATGTAAAAGATAATCCTTGAGGAAATTCCCACCTAAAAAGAATTGTGTTGCTTCTCAACAATTTTGTTAGTTCTGTATAGGTGGTTCTAAGATCCAAAAGTTGTTTAGGGATATCTTTGTAAATTTCGGCTCTCCTGTCCTGGATTTCCAGTGGCTTTCCGTAGTGTAGGCCTAATATTTTATCCCTTTCCTCCTTGGATCTCAAAGTGATCAAGCAATCTCTGGGTCTGTCTTTCTTCACAACTCTTCCAAGTCTGAAAGCACTCACAATTTTAAAATCCTTATCTTCCTCCAAATTCCAGAACTTAGAAAGCTCTTTTGTCAAATAGTCCGTCAAATTCCCCTTCTCAAGTTCTGAAATTGACCTCAGCCTCAGATTATTTCCCCTAGAACGTAATTCGATCATAGACAGGTAGGCCTGATGTTCACCAACCTGTTTATGCAATGGTTTAACCTCCTCCTTCACTGCATCCACTTTCTGATTGGCCACCTCAGCCAATTTACGATTCTCTGTGGTAGCTTCAAAAAGCTTCCCAATTGATTGTGCATGTAGGGTGGCTTGTTCAGTTAATTTGTTTAGGCTGGCAGTGTTTTGGTCAATCTTAGCCGATTGTGTGTCCACTTTTTTGTCCAGTGATTCTAATTTCTCCAAGATTTTTTCTAATACTGTTTCATTTCCTCCAGCTGCCATGCCTTCTAGTGAGGTCAGCTCGGTTTCTACTTCTTGTGTTCCCAAAGCAGTGGGAACCGATGATCTACGCACCTGGGAAGTTAATGTTGATTGAGTTAATTGTTTAGCTTTAGCTTTGGCCGATCTTGTTTTCCCAGTGCCACTCATTCCAGTCCCGTCTACGTGCCAAGGTCAAATTATATATCTTCCCATGGGAATCCACAAGCCCAGAGAGTAAACAAACCAGTTAAAGGAAGAAAGAGGAAAAATACAGGTCACCAACAATTGTAAGTCCAATCCAGTAGGGGGAGTTCAAGCAAGTTCTGAGGGAAACAAAGGAAATTTTTTCCCCAAAAAACTTATTGCAAAACTCAAAAATTTCCCTAATATCCAACAATGTCCAACCAGTAATAAATTTCAAAAAGACCTTCAGCTCTTCTTTTATACCACAGAGTAAGTCCTTACTTAAACAATGTTTCAGGAAAGGTGCCAAAAAACAATGTTTCAAAGTAGCTAGTCCAAAAGCACTCAGATGTAACAGTTCACTGTAACAAAGACAAAGTCCGCAAACTGACAGCTCCAGTAATTTGGCAGTCAAGTACCTGGGTTTCTTTGTGTATTTTTGTAAATCCACAGGGAGAGGAAAGACCAAAACCAAAATCCAAAAAGTAAAGAAAGAATTTTTTTTTTAAAATCCCTTAGTTCCTATAGCGACAGTTCAAATCATGCACGGAGTTAAGACTTTTAACTCCTCTCAAAGGCTTCAGATCAAAGTCGTTGCTTTAAAATTTTAGCAGAAGAGGGAGACGGACTTCCTGGTTGCATCTCCCGCTTTGTCCGAATTTTTTAAGCTTAATTTAAATTATTTTAGTCCCTTTTACTCACGGATTGCTGTTTCCGAATCCAATAATCCAGGAAAAAAGGTCAGTGCTCATCGACAGCAGCTATGCGGCTTCGCTCACACGGAAAGAGCGGTCGACTCACAGCACTGCGCTCCCTTCCACGTTCCGAGACCCCTTACGGGGTCCCTTCTTCGTTTCGGGGGGCGCTTCTGGTGCCCGCCGAGTCCCACGGCCACAGGCTCACTCTGCCTGTGGTTTTCCGACGTGGGTCTCCGCTTTGCCATAGCGGACGACCCGTTTCCGCGGAGCTTCCCCTTCAGCGAGTGAAGGAGACCGCCATTGCCGTTAGCGCCGCCTCCGGAAGTCACTTATCTCTAAACCATCCAGGGGTTTTTGCCAGTATAGCTTCACAATGCCCCAGTCACCCCAGAAAAGTTCTTCCTGCCAGGATCCAGCCACAATGCTCTAAAATGCTGCCCTTATTTACAGAGGACAGTCTCAGCATCCTTATTTACCACACTTCTGGATCCCTCTCCTCAGCTGTGTGTGGTGTCTCAGCTGCTGAGCAAAGCAGGGAGTGACAGCAAACGTCAGAACCTCTTCACAGTCATGTTGCAAACCTTTGAATTACGTGTTTAAGGACCCATTGATGTTCCACTGTAAGGTCTGATGACGCTGAGAGAGGCTGGCTAAACATGAAATGATGATCACTCCTCTGTGTCATGTACTTCACTAGGCACCCAGTTAAAAGCGCTCATCATAGAACAATGTCCTCAGGCAGAATATGCAACTCTCTCTGGGCTTCTTCCTATCATTCCTGGCTGAATGAAGCGCACTATCAGGTTTGGAATGTACATCTGACACACTCATAGAGAACTGGCATTTTCCCCTTTCTCTGGAGGGAATGGAATCTTTCCCTAGCCATGTTCTAGGTCTGCGGGAGAGGGAGGGAGACAGAGAGAGCACCCCTTCTATCCCCTTGATACCCTTGACCGAAGAATGGTGCACTCCTTTCTGGGATGGCCATCCTCTTTCAACGAGCATGCAGATTTGGGTCCGTGTGTGTGTGTGTGTGTGTGTGGATATTTTCATCCCCTCCCATTGCGAGAATCTCCTGATATGATGTTTTCAGAAAGGAGGGGGAGGAAACTGCTCTTCGCTTCTTCCTCTCCTGCCTGACTCTGTGGGGAGTCTGAGTGTTATCTATGTAGAGATTAGATGGCTGAGTGAGAGCTGTAACACTCATTCAAGCCAGTAGCACTTCAGTTTTAGCTTGCAGTAGCTATTAGAAATGAAAGAAGTTATGCTTCACAGCTTTCTTCCGTCTTTTTTATACTCTGCAGAGTTTGGTGCTCACAACTCACAGTTCTGGGTCCAGTTCACTTAGTCGTGCTTTCCAGGAGTCTAAGTAAACTTTCCTTTACACTTGTTTGCCTTGAACAGCATTTTTTATTTGCAGACCATTCACACAGTTTGGAGTTCGCAATGGTCATTGATTTCAATAGGTCTTCTCTGATTCTGAGTCTACTTCTTGTTCTCAGTCTGTCTCAGGATATAATGGAAGAGTGCGTCTTTGGGGGTGAAGTCAAACCATTGTAGAGTTACAGTGCCTTCTGTGACTGTAGGAACCAATATGGGAGATACATGTTTTTTGGCAGCTGGGGCAGATGAAGGAGTCTGGTTGTGCTGATGCTTATGTACCATGGTGTTTTTTTCTTTCTGCGCTTCTCCAGCTGGTCAGTCCTTCTCCAAGTAAACACTGAATCAAGCAGACATGGGCAGGTCAGCGGTTTATGAGTTAGGTATAACTCACTGGATGCATTTTTTTAATGGGTGCAAATTTAGTTCTCATTGTCCTCATTAAGGTGAATGGAAGCTAAGGGGCTTCCGGTGTGTTATGGGTTCCGGAAACATAGACAATGAACACAAACCACCACCTTAAACAACAACAACAACAAATTAATGAAAGACACATCAGTGTAGATCTGACTGGAGTAGAATTGGCTACAGCCAAGGACTATAATATCTGAAATGAGAGGGTGCAAGAGGTTATAATATAGTTACCCGATAATAATATGAGGAGACCCTATAATATGCTTGCAGCCATAGAAAATAACATAGGCCAATGTAGCTTTGATATGTGCAGCAAAGGTGATACTCAGCTGTGATTCAGACGTGACTTCCTTTTTCTAAGAAACTGGATAAACGCACATGGCACAGGACACCGATCTCATCAGACTCAAGCACCTTCTCTTTGTCTTCTGCTACTGCTCTTGGTAAGTACGTTTCATTCATTCTAATTCTGTATGCGTGGATGAAATAATCCACCAACCATGATGGCTATTCTCTGCTCCCGTGGTTGGAAGCTGAAGGCTTCTGAATGCCAGTCGCTGGAATCCTCAGGAGGGGAGAGTTGCTCTCATGCTCTGGTTCTGCTTTTGGGTTTTCCTGAAGATGCATCTAACTAGTTGGTGAACAGGGTGTTGGGCCATTTGCTGACCCAGCAGGTTTTTCTTACGTTCCTAAATATCAGATTTTGGGTCGAGTGGTGTGAGCCACATCCTAGTAAGGGGTGGAGGAATCTGTTCATTTTGGTTTCCTCTCAGATTCTCTCTCTCTCTCTCCCTGACCTTCCCAATAACTTTAGTTACTCACAGTTTCATACACCTGGCCTGACCTAGCAGGCCTCTCTTATGTCCATTCGTGTTTTGTTTCAGAATGTAAAAATTAGGTAAAATTGCCTTTATTTGCAAACTGAAACAAATTTCTTTCTCCATCCCTCGCTAAAAGTAGTTCTGATTCTGCATACCCTCCAAAATTTCCTCTATGGAAATAGGGACATCCAGTGCTTTCTTTCTGTAAGAATAGGTGCCAGGACTCACCATGAAGTTGTTACAGTAAGAGCCACAATTTTAACAAGAGAGAGAAAGAGAGATAGATGTGCCAGTACTACGTACCCTTGAGTACCCTGGGGGGGGGGAGCACTGAGGACATCTATTACCATAATAATAATAATTTTACTGTCTAAATCCTACTTGGCTGACTGGGTTGCCCCAGCCCCTCTAGGAGGATACCAATATATACAAAAACATAATAAAACATTAAACATTTTTAAAAACTTCCCCATACAGGGATGCCTTCAGATGTCTTTGTCTTGGGGGGTAATATAACTTCATAGCCTCCAACATTTCTCAGATGAAAATAGGGACATCCTAAGGAAAAGCAGGACATCAGAAACCAGGATGGATTCTGTACATCCGGGACTGTCCCTGGAAAACAGGGACACTTGCGTGGTCTGAACATGTTTGCAGGCTGAGTGACCCAAAACAGGAAGAGGAAAAGGTATGGTTGACTCGCATCCACAAAGGTGGGTACCAGCTCTTGGTCCATCTTGGTCAGCACTGTGAAAAGGGATGGACACTAACTCTCCAGGCTTTCAGGCAGGAGTCTCTCCCAGCCCTACCAGGACATGCCAGAGATTGAACTTGTGACCTCCTTTGTGCAAGGAAGATGCTCTACCACTGAGCTATGGCCTGTCCCTCTTTCTTATCTGATTATTTGCTGTGGTCACCTTTTTTTTCTTTCCTGCACCCTACATACCTTAGATATTGCATCATTCTATTGCATTTGTAAAGTGTCTTTTGTAAGAGATACCTAATGAGAGTCAGGAGAAGAGGTACCCAATGCAGTGTCCATTAAACATCGTGGACTTCAACTCAGATCATTCTGAGACTTTGGCACCATTAGCTGGGGCTGGTGGGTGTTGCACACCAACAACATCTAGAGGACACCATGTGGGTCACTCCTAATATAGGGCATCTCATCCACAAAGGCAGGTACCAGCTCTTCCACAAAGCACTAGCCTCTGTAATTTCCCTTTTAACATGGCCTCTCCCCTCTGCTTCATCATCCCTCATTGTTGCACAAGTCTCCAATGGTGGACTTCAACATCCCCTTCCTCAGCTGATTTCTTCCACTAACTCTTGCCTGCAACTTGTCATTTCAGACCCAGCTCCATCACTCCAAGATGTCTTGCCAGCCCTGCTGCGTCTCATCCTGTGCCCCATCTTGTGTCAGCTACCCGGTCAGTGGTCTGGGCTCACTGTGTTCACCTTGTGGGGGCTTGTCATCCTACGGGGGCGGAGTGTCATCGAGTAGCCTTGGTATAACATCTGGAGCCAATGTTGGCTGCATCAATCAGTTACCACCATGTGAAGTAGTCATCCAGCCGGCTCCCATGTCTGTGGTAATCCCAGGAGCGGTCCTTGCCGCCACTTGCGAGCCAGTTAGAGTGGGGGGATACACCGCCTGCGGTGGGGGCTCCGGCGGAAGCTCATACGGCCGCTTGGGTCTGTGCCAACCCCGTGGAATTGCCAAGGTGTGCGGTTCTCCCTGTTAAGCTCAAAGTCAATCTCCACAACAACAGAAAAAATTGGAAAAGAAAATGGTACCTGGAAACTCCTAATACGCCTTCATGGCTGCTGCTGCTGATGTCATAGGCCTGGGTGTCATCACTGCTGAGCCCCCTCAATCCACAACTCTGACAACTGGATCTGTGGTTGCTCAGCATTCCTCATGCTTGTGTCCATCTCTGTGCTAGACTGTAGATCTGCTGCTTTGGCTTCTCAGCTTTTCCTCCTGCGCTTTTACTTAACTCAAAGTACAAAACAAAAAACTCCAAAGGCATTAAGTAATATCCCCTTCCTTGGTTCTCTGTATGTTCAACTATTCTGAAGGATGCCCAAGTTTTTTGATGCCTCAACTGTCCTGCTGAACTCATGCCAATCGCTTTGTGCTGTTATCTTTCAGAGTAAAATATTTTTGTTCCCTTTGACATTTGCTCACCAGGCAAGTGTTTTCACACGCTGCTTTTTTCATTCATTAAAGCTTACCTGCCTGCATTTGAAAGAGGAAAAAACCCTGTTGTGTTTGCTTCTCATTGGGTTTTGGGGAGGAGGACCTTTTTTCGGTCCGCACTGAATATCCATCTCATTCAGTAGCTGATGGATGCCCCAGAGAAACTGCTGGGCAAGGTGTATGACCATCACCCATCCCTATCTGTGTCTGTCACCGGACACTTAGATGTATGCTTCTCTATGTATGAGTAGCTTCTAATTTTCTTAGATATAGTATAGGGGAAAGAAATTCAGGTGTAATGATCAAACATGACCCTCTGGACTTCTCTTTATGGCCCATGAGACTCTTCCCATGTCATACAGCCTCCCATACCTAGCCCCTCATCAGCTGTGCTTTGTAGGCTCCTTGGGTGATTAGGCCTGTGTGGGGTGTTCCATTAATTCTGACGATACAACTTACTTGCCAGCCTGGGAGAGATAAAGAAAGCTACATATATAGTATGTGTAATACTAGTCTAAAAGGCAAACGTAAAAATTATCATAGCATCATAGAATTGCAGAGTAGAAAGGGATTCTAAGGACCATCTAGTTCACCCGTGTGGAACGCAGGAAGTTTCAGCTGTCCAATACGGGGAGTGAACCTCCAACCTTTCTGTTATCAGCACCATTCTCTAACCAGCTGAGATATTCAGGCATTGTGACTGGGGACGATGGAAGTTGCAGCTCTGCATTATCCAGAGGGCCAAAGGCTCCACACATTTGTTACACAACGCTCCTCATTTTATATTATGTTGTATCATTAGGGTATGAAGTTAGGGAGAGAAGTGGTACCACAGATGCTCCAAATATATTTAGGAGGAATTAAGGCTGCAGAAGGGAAATGGGTGCAGAAGGGACTAGGGCTTGCCAATTGGAAGGTCGGCGGTTCGAATCCCTGCAATGGGGTGAACTCCCATTGCTCGGTCCCAGCTCCTGCCAACCTAGCAGCTTGAAAGCACGTCAAAGTGCAAGTAGATAAATAGGTACCGCTCCAGCGGGAAGGTAAACAGTGTTTTTGTGCGCCGCTCTGATTTTGCCATATGTGGCTTAGTCATGCTGGCCACATGACCCAGAAAAATGGTCTGCGGACAAACGGCAGCTCCCTCGGCCAGTAAAGTGAGATGAGTGCGGCAAACCCAGAGTCGTCCGGACTTGACTTAACTGTCAGGAGTCCTTTACCTTTTTAACCTTTTTAACCTTTTAAGACTGCAGACTGTCCTGTTCCCAGCAGCAGGTGCTGAAATGCAGAACATGAGTCCAGGCTGTGATTTGAACCAAGGCGAACTCTCAATGGGGTGTAGTTGTCTGCAGGCAACCAAGCCTAACAGGCTAGGCAGTTGATCAGCAAATGTCTCTTTCTCTTTTTCTCATGTGCTGCCATAAGACCATGGGTAGGCAAACTAAGGCCCACGGGCCGGATCCAGCCCAATCATCTTCTAAATCTGGCCAATGGATGGTCCGGGAATCAGCATGTTTTTACATGATTAGAATGTGTCCTTTTATTTAAAATGCATCTCTGTGTTATTTGTGGGGCATAGGAATCCGTTCATTATTATTTTTCAAAATATAGTCCGGCCCCCCACAAGGTCTGAGGGATAGTGGAGCGGCCCCCTGCTGGAAAAGTTTGCTGACCCCTGCATAAGACCAAGAAGGGAGGGATGACTCAAGATGGTTGATATACTGAACTGCCCAGTAGAAAGAACTATCAGTTCCTCACCCACTTCCAGTAGAGCACTAATAACATCTGCATCATTGCCATTACAGAGTGCCCCGCAAGACAAATGCCTCGCAAGGCGAAAAACTCGCTAGACGAAATGGTTTTGCATTTTTTGAGTCGTTCCGCAAGACGAATTTCCCTATGGGCTTGTTTGCAAGACGAAACGTCTTGCGAGTTCTTGCGAGTTTATTTCCTTTTTCTTAAAGCCGCTAAGCCATTAATAGCCGCTAAGCCGTTAATAGCCGCTAAGCCGCTAATAGCCGCTAAGCCGCGAGTAGCCGTGCTTCGCAAGACGAAAAAACCGCAAGATGAAGAGACTCGTGGAACGGATTAATTTCGTCTTGCGTAGAAGAAGAAGAGTTTGGATTTGATATCCCGCCTTTCACTCCCCTTCAGGAGTCTCAAAGCGGTTAACAATCTCCTTTCCCTTCCTCCCCCACAACAAACACTCTGTGAGGTGAGTGGGGCTGAGAGACTTCAAAGAAGTGTGACTGGCCCAAGGTCACCCAGCAGCTGCATGTGGAGGAACGGAGACGCGAACCCGGTTACCCAGATTACGTGACTACCGCTCTTAACCACTACACCACACTGGCTCTCACCACTGAACCACTGTAGTGAAAACCTCAGATGGGAGTTATTTGAGGAAATGGTTTGTTGTGGTTTCCCTATCAGCTGCCCCCTCTTAAACTAAATTCCATTTGGAACCTTCTGGAAATGGGCATCAATTTCATAGCAGCCTTATCCAGTCCTTCTCTTGATTTTTTCTGTATAGTGTTCTCTCTTGCTTCCTCTTCTTTTGCAGGTTAACCTTTTCTCCACAGGTACGCAGGAGCTGCTATGTCAAGGTCACTGTTGAAAGGAATTCTCCTGCTGCCAACCAGTGCTGCCAACCACTGGTGTTGCTGGCCCAAATGGGTGACGCGGGCCACAGCTGGGCTTCTAGGCCGGCCTGCTTGTTTTGCCATCCACAAGGGGTCACATGGTGAACTTTTTGAACTGAATCACACTGGGGAGGGGGTGTCCCGCCGGGCTGCCTACCAGCTTCAACCCACTTCAGTTTTTCCTTATTGGGGGGGGGAGTTAATTCAGCCTCCCCCCCTGTTCCCCCAAGTTGGTATTCAGGATGTGTGCTAACTGTTTCTATCATTTGCGGGCATACACAGAGGAGCTCATTGCTGAGAGCGATTCTTCCCAGTCCAGTGAGGACGATGTGCAGGAATTACTGCATCAGAACCTGCAGCGTCGCCTGGCTAGGGCTAAGGAGCGCTTAGATAAGTCTAAGTTCCCTCATTGACGCTCTTGCGAGGGTAGGTGTAGGCATAGGTCACCTGTTTCAAGTTCATCAGAAAGCTCCTCCAGCCCTGATTCACGCAAAACACGTCACAGGAAGAAGAGGTCTTGCAGATCGAGGAAGCATGGGCGTAAGTGCAAGAGGGACTGCCTAGTTGGATTCTACGGCTCTTTCAGGTACGTGTGATTCCTCCTGTGGTGAGTCAGAAGAACGGTGCAAAGGGTACTAGGTTACTACCCACAAGGCCCCTGGCCTGCCTAGTTGGATGTGGGAACGTTGCACCCGGCACCATCGCCGTGCCTTTGGGGCCAAAGAGCCATGTGGGGAGGATGGGCTTGATGCGAAAAGGAAGGTGCAGGCGTCAAACTTCAAGACCACGGATCAGCCTCCCGGCATCCGGCTTAAAAAGAATATACGCAATCGCATTCTAAATGGGGAATTTGTGGACTTGTTTGCCCTGCTCTCCCCGGCTTATTCTTGTAGTTCCAAGTTTAAGCCTGAATCGCGTCGCAAGAAGGACAAGGCAGTGGATATTGATAGAACTTTTGACAATTGGCTAACTGCTTTCACCTCTTACATGGGATTGGTTGCCGCTGCTTACCCCGATAGGGCTTGGCACTTGGCTAACTATCTGGGCATTATCTTAAAAGCAAAAAAATGGCAGGGGACTCAGCGGCTGTGGCTTACGATGAGCTGTTCCGTGAGAGGGCTGCTGAAGAACCCACGGCCCATTGGGACATCAAGGACAATGATCTTTGGGGAGAAGTCAGTTAAACCTCCCTCCAAAGTGCAAATGGTGGCTATATCAACATATTGGGAGTTTAATAACGGGTTGTGCAGCAGGGACCGAAGCCGCTTTGACCATGCTTGTGAGCGTTGTGGTGGTCCTCACGGACTAAGTGTTTTGGGGTAAGCCCCCTTTTCTAGGCCTTGGCAAGGTAGCCTTTAGTCTAACATCAAGTTGGGGGGATGCATTCACGCTCCCTCCCCATGCGGCGGTGCTTGCAGGGCCCGTTAAAGGGCAAAACCGGGAGTCCCTGGCCCTAGAGTGGCAGCATGTAGGTCAAACTCCCAGGACGAGGTTGGTGGAAGGGCATGCTGTGTAAGTTTTCACTTTGTAGTCCCCTCTCACTGGGCCTCAACTGCTTGCATATCCTCAGCCAGGCGGGCTGAGAGGGTTACCTGCCAAGGCCTGTGCCAAGTTTCCCACTTCTGAAGTTCAATAACGTTGTGGCCAATTTGAACCCATACTCTGATCTCCTGTGTTATCATTTGGGGAAAGGGGTAGGCACCACAGACAGGGTTTAGCGCGTGTGCCCGCAAACAGAGAGAGCACCCCTTCTTTCCCCTTGATACCCTTCACCCAAGAACGGTGCACTCCTATCTGGGATGGCCATCCTCTTTCACCGAGCATGCAGCTTCAGGGTGTGTGTGGATATTTTCACCCCCTCCCATTGCGAGAATCTCCTGATAGGATGTTTTCAGAAAGGAGGGGGAGGAAACTGCTCTTCGCTTCTTCCTCTCCTGCCTGACTCTGTGGGGAGTCTGAGTGTTATCTATGTAGAGATTAGACGGCTGAGTGAGAGCTGTAACACTCATTCAAGCCAGTAGCACTTCAGTTTTACTCCAGTCATCTAGCCCAGTTGGGGCAGATTCAGTTGATGAGCCCAGTCGTTGGCATCGGCTCAAAGGCGTACTGACAGCGGGGTGTACATGGACTATTTAGGGAGGGAGGGGACACTTGCCTATCTAGCCAGATCAGCCGAATCAACCCTGGCAATCAATGGGCAATGGATGTTGCAGGCAGATCGCTCTCACCTCCAAATATATGAAATCATAACTACCTAAAACTTATTGCAGTGGTGTTTGCTGCTGCTGAAATAACTAAATATGGCATTATGTTCCCTACATTTCTGATTTGTATTATTACATGTGAGGACCCTTTTTTATACTATGTATGGGGGCTGTTCTTTTTAGATGTAGGGCTGTAGCCAGCTAAGTTCTACTCAGTGTAGACCTATTGGAAATAATGTAATTGATTTGGAATGTACATCTGATACACACATAGAGAACTGGCATTTTTCCCTTTCTCTGGGGTGCATTGAATCTTTCCCTAGCCATAATCTAGGTCTGCGGGAGAGGTAGCAAGGTGGAAAGAGCACACCTTTTCGCTTTATTTCTTTTCAAATATTGTATGCCCTTGACCAAAGAACAGTGCACTCCTATCTGGAATGGCCATCCTCTTTCAACGAGCATGCAGCTTTGGTGTGTGTGTGAATCTCGTGATATGATGTTTTCAGAAAGGAGGGGGAGCAAACTGCTCTTCACTTCTTCCTCTCCTGCCTGACTCTGTGGGGAGTCTGAGTGTTATCTATGTAGAGATTGGCTGAGTGAGAACTGTAACACTCATTCAAGAAAGTAGCGCTTGAGTTTTAGCTTGCAGTAGCTATTAAAAATAAAAGAAGTTCTGCTTCACAGCTTTCTTCCGTGTTGTTTATACTTTGCTGAGTTTGGTGCTCACAACTCACAGTTGTGGGTCCCATGCACTTAGACCTGCTTTCCAGGAGTGGAAGGCCTCTGGAAGTGCTCCAGTCTCCTAGCCCAGTTGGGGCAGATCCAATTGTTTAGCCCAGTCCTTGGCATCGGCTCAAAGGCATACTGAGGGGGGGGCACATGGATTCTTGAGGGAGGAAGGAGAAACTTGCCTACCTAGCCAGATCAGGCGAAGCAACCCTGGCGATCAATGGGCAATGGATTTTGCAGCTAGATCGCCCTCACATCCAAATATATAAAATCATAACTAAAGGTAAAGGTAAAGGTAAAGGTACCCCTGCCTGTACGGGCCAGTCTTGACAGACTCTAGGGTTGTGCACTCATCTCACTCTAGAGGCTGGGAGCCAGCACTGTCTGCAGACACTTCCGGGTCACGTGGCCAGCGTAACGAAGCTGCTCTGGCGAACCGGCACCAGAGCAGCACACGGAAACATCGTTTACCTTCCCGCTATAAAGAGGTACCTATTTATCTACTTGCACTTAAGGGTGCTTTCGAACTGCTAGGTGGGCAGGAGCTGGGACTGAACGACGGGAGCTCACCCTGCCGCGGGGATTCGAACCGCCGACCATGTGGTCGGCAAGTCCTAGGCGCTGAGGTTATACCCACAGCGCCACCCGCGTCCCTAAAATCATAACTACCTAATACTTATTGCAGTGGTGTTTGCTGCTGCTGAAATAACTAACTAACTATGGCATCATCTTCCCTTCATTTCTGATTTATATTATTATATGTAAGGACCCTTTTTATACTATATATGGGGGCTGTTCTTTTTGGATGTAGGGCTGTAGCCAGCTAAGTTCTACTCAGTGTAGACCTATTGGAAATAATGTATCTAAGATAGACATGCCCATGCCTAGGAGTGAAACCTAGAAATGAGTAAAAGAAATGAAAAATGAACAGAACCAAAAATATAATTATGATGCAGATAGATAGCGTTTATTGTAGTGGAAAGAGGAGATCATGAAAGCATTTTTTAGGTGAGCGGCTTCAAATAGGTCGACAATCCTTTCAGCCACAAAAGAGTTAAAAGACAAAGTGACAGATGAATTTATAATTGATACAAGGCAAAGGTACACAGGGGGAGGAATAGATTCTCAGGGAACTGGAAGCATCAGAACTCTTGCAGGCCTGAAGGATGTTCAGAGTGCCATCAATGAGTGATAGAAAGGAAACAGAAAGGATGTGCTAAAGAGAGACAGAAGGAAAGCTCAAAGAAGCATTGATCAGGGATGTGTAGGCGAGAGTGTCAGAGATGCTGAGCAACCTTTTGATCCAATCCATTCTGGTTTGTCTGGATGGTGGAGGCTCAGCATTCCTGACACCATACAATCATAGAATTGTCGAGTTGGATGGGACAACAAGGACCATCAAGTCCAACCCTCTGCAATGCAGGAATCTCAACTACAGCATCCATGACAAATGGCCATTAGACGTTGATCCATGGTGTGCATTTCAGGTACCATTCCCCACCCCCCGTTCCTGTGGGGGATCAAAATCCCATTCGAAAGAGAGACAAGCTCATCTTGGTCTCAGTATAGGTTCCAATGGACGAGAAAAGAGCTTGCAAAGCAAAGAATTTGGTTGCCTCAGTGAAGGCAGCTGCATTGCTGATGAAGGAGCAAGCATGCTAGGCTCAGTTATCTGGGCAGAGCTGGGGTTGGGGAGAGTTGTGTTTGTTCCCTGTTTCATAACATCAATCTCCATCTCCACCCACATTGTCATCGGCCTAAGTGTTCCGTCGGCTGCCTCTGCTAATACTTCAATAGGCATGCTGCATGTCATAATGGGTGTCATTCCAGCTGTAGTCATCGTAGAACAACTGGTGTGAATCTGGGGAGAAATAACATGAAAGTGTTTAAGATGGTGTACACTAATGTCTACTCGGATTCTGTTTTAATTACAAATTTTGCATCAATAAATACTATGAGCAATCTTTTCTGAAAGTGGTGTCCAGTTACATCACAGTTAATAGTAAAATATAGCAAGCAGATAGACTTTTAGCAAGGTGATATACAGGCACAAAAAAACCAAGAAATTCCCTCATCCTCCCAACTTTTCCTCCCTTTTTGTGGGGAGAATGAGGTCTTCGTTACTCACACACCTGCATGGCAACAGCAAGAGGCAAGTCAAAACTACAAATCTGAGGAGGGGGGTATACAAATTCAAAGAGTGACCTTAGGTGGTCCTTGGTTACATTGTTAAAGGCTTAGTCAGATAAAAAAACTCTCCTGTACAGTCATATCTCAGAAGTCGAACAGAATCCATTCCGGAAGTCCGTTCGACTTCAGAAACATTCAGAAACCAAAGCGCATCTTCTGATGGAATGCAGGATGCTCCTGCAGCCAATCGGAAGCCACAGAAGCCCCATTGGATGTTCGGCTTCCAAAAATAGTTCGCAAACTGGGACAGTCACTTCTGGATCTGTGGCGTTCGGGAACCAAAGAGTTTGAGAACTATGCTGTTCGAAAACCAAGGTACAACTGTATTACCCTTAGTATGTGAATAGAGTGAATCCTCATTCCTCATAATGCACTTTGTGTCCCTGGATTAGAGAATCCACTCAGGCAAAAACAAATCCATTACAATATTCCAGCTATGTAAGTATTTTCATGTTTCCACTGCAATTCACAGCAAATCTATGAGGCAAATGAGAAAGTCTGCAACTTTCTAATTACCCTGCTCCTCAAAAAAAAAAAAAAAAAAAAAAAAGTCTAGTAGCACCTTAGAGACCAACTAAGTTTGTTCTGGGTATAAGCTTTTGTGTGCATGCACACTTCTTCAGATACTTTGAAACAGAAGTCACCAGACCTTAACGGTGTCTGAGAAAATTTTTACACATCACTTGGGAAGACAGGCGAACTAATATCAGTGTACTGGAAGAAGGAAAGATCACCAGTGTTGAAGCAATGATTCTTCAACATCAACTTCATTGGACTGGTCATGTTGTGCGGATGCCGGATGATCCTCTTCCAAAGCAACTACTGTATTCTGAACTTAAAAATGGAAAGTGTAATGCTGATGGTCAACAAAAGAAGTTTATAGACTGTCTCAAGGCAAATTTTAAAAAATGTAGTATAAACACTGACAACTAGGAAACACTGGCGTGCGAGTGCTCCAGTTGGAGAACAGCCTTTACAAAAGGTGTCACGGGCTCTGAAGACACTCATACTAAGGACTCAAGGAAGAAACGTGCTATGAGGAAGGGACCCTTGGCAAATCCACACCGTGATCATATCCTGCCCAGAAACCAATGTCCTCACTGTGGAAGGATGTGTGGATCCAGAATTGGCCTCCACAGTCACTTAGAGACTCGTTATTAAAACCATGTTTGTGGAAGGCAATCTTACAAGGTTATGAGTGTTTACCGAAGAATAAAGAAGATATATAGGGTGGACATTTCTCAGGAAGGTAGTAGGAGATGGGTGATTGACAGAATTGGTATGGTAAACCTATTGACGGCTGTTAATGACGGCAATTAGTCCCTCAGGAAAAAGCAGGGGTAGTATGCAGATGACAAAAAAATAGCTTTAGCTTTTCCTTAAGTTTTCAAAACACATTCCCTAGCGAATCTCCTCCAGAGTCACAGAATGCCTCTGTGCCCTTTTCCTATTAAAGCTTTGATTTAAAGACAACTTACCACGAGCTGGAAAGGCTGAGCAACCGAAGTCAAGGGAAGCTGGAAGACTCTGGTGAGGAAGACAGAAATGTCTGGAGCATTTATACCGTTTGCTTTTGGCTTCCACGCCTTGAGTCAGCATTGCTCTTTCCTAATGGGCACTTGGCACAAATGCCTAGAAATCTCACAAACATTTTTCTTTCAATGATTAACCCCGCGGGGGAAGAGTGTAATCTCATTCAAGAGTTCATATTTCATTGTAGATTATTATAGTCCCGGGTTGGATGCCTTTGTTGGAAGCACATATCCTTAATTACTAATGGCACCTTGTCTCAACCCTTATGTTATTTGATTACAGAAAAGGACGCAAATATGGGTCACACCCAGTGTTTATTTTCTGGGGGGACGCAGGGGAACACACCCCCCTATACAATTTGTGTTTAAGGTCTACGTTTGGCCTCATAGAGGGGCAATATTTAAATATGATTAGGAAAACAAGAGTAGCGTTTGACATTGTTTTAGGGGGGAAAGCACTGGTGACATCCATTTTTTTTCAGATTTTAAAATGCCCAGTTTTTTAATCATAATCTCAAAGTTTCTGGGGTTTCATTTCCAAAAACAATACGTATTCTCATCTGCAATGTTCCTTGTACTTTGCTTGATATATGCCTCTCTTGATATCTGCTAATGTTTAGCCTGGTATACGTTTTCCATATAAATTATTTCTAAGAGATCATAATTACACACACACAGTAACAGCTACAAAGAAGATGGTAGATTTGTCCGTTCCCCTAGGTTTTCAATGTTCTTGTTAATATAGGCAGTTGGGATTTTTTATCTTGAATGTCTGAGAAAAAAGAAAAAGAAGGAGGCTTCTCTGATCATCTCTTTTATCTTCCAGCTCCCTCAAGAGCTAGTGGTAGTCCCCATCTCTCCCCAACAGCAACAACAAGAAGAGACACTGAATACATATGCACATTGCGCAGACATGGAATTGGATAGCATTGAGCTGGCAGATACCAGGCGTTCCTCTGCAATGTTTGCCATGATTCAGCAATTCTTTTGGCTCTGAAACAGTCATGAGAAAAACAATAATGCTACAAACTAATTAAAAATAACACAGAGCCTCCCACAATGAGGTAGAATGTAAAATGCACATGTAACTTGGTTCGGATTGGAAGGGAGCTTCTTGAAACAGATTCCATGGCAGTTCTGCAGGCTTCAGATTGCAGGCACGCTAATGAATGGATTACATTCAAAACAGGATGGATGCAACGCTCATATCCTTTTTGCACTGTGACCCAATATGCTGAATAAAGAGACACATTCAGAAACGGCGTAATAAACTCCAATCCACCATATTCTCTAACCGTGGTAACTGTTAATATAAAGGCCTTGGGCAGAATCCTTTAGTCTATCTTCTCTAAATGGGGATGGGGGTGTAGCGGTGACTCACGCCCCTTTCTCTTTGTGAAGGCGATACTAGGGTTCCCTGTTAAAGGGATTGTTTGAGGGGAGGCTTTGGCCGTACGCCGAGAGGGCGTAATTGCTCTCCCCTGCGACGGTGGCGTAACTGCTTGAACATATGTTCTCCAGAGCCAGCCCATCCCCCCCCCACTCTGGATAACCCTGATGTTCCCCAGATCCCTGGCGGGGGACTGGGAGGGATTATCATCCAATGCCTGAGCCAAGGTCTACCCACATCTGAAACATAATAAAGTTGTGGCCAAGTTTAATCCCATAGCACATTGTCTTGAGTTGTTATTCCACATGCGGGCCGCCTAGGGTTTTGGGGGACTCCGCCTGTCCAAACAATGGCAATCCTCAACCTGTCTAACAACTCTTCCTCTTTCCTATCCACTTTGTCATTGCTGACACAACTCAGATTCCTTTTGCGGGTTGATTCTTTTTCCTCCTCCTCTTCCACTTTCCCTTACAAATGTCCCCCTACTTATCTCTAAACTATCCTGGGTTTGTTTTTTTGCCTGTATACCTTCACGATGCCCCAGTCCCCCCAGAAAAGTTCTTCTTTCCAGGATCAAGCCAGAATGCTCTAAAACGCTGCCCTTACTTACAGAGGACAGTCTCAGCATCCTTATTGACCACACTTCTGGCTCCCTCTCCCCAGCTGTGTGTGGTGTTTCAGTTGCTGAGCAAAGCAGGGAGTGACAGCAAATGTCAGGGTTCTGCCGAAATGCCTAGAAAGCTCACAAAGTTTTTCTTTCAATAATTAAACCCATGGGGGAAGAGTGCAATCTCATTCAAGTGTTTATATTTCACTATAGATTCTTATAGTCCCTGGCTGGATGCCTTTGTTGGAAGCACATATCCTTAATTACTAATGCCACCTTGTCTCAACCCTTATATTATTTGATTATACAAATGAATGCAAATATGGGTCACATCCATTGTTTTCAAGTATTCTCATCTCCAATGTTCCTTGTATTTTTCTATTTATTTATTTTTTAAAAAATATTTTTTATTAACAAACCAATCAAATCACATTAATTCCAAATTACAGAGCCAAATTTTAAATTTTTGTTGGGGGTACCCATATTTCGAGCTTCGAAAGGGATCCGATCATCTTATTGCTGCTGCTTTGATGTTCACAGTTCTGTTCAAATAATGTTCACAATTCTGTCCAATCCTCTCTTTGTTGTTTTCCTCATCTCTTCTTGTTGTTTTCGTATATTTTTCCTTTCTCTTTGTGACCTCTGATAGTCTCCACAAGCGAGTTGAAAACAAGCATTTTTATAATCCTGTGTGGGTTTTTCCATTCATCCAAGCGTCATATTCAGACGGCAGATGCATTTCATCACTCCCATAGAAAAAACAATCTTACCGTCTGCTCATTAATCTTCGCAGGCCTGTCACTCCCTTCTTGATCTTCTCAGAGGGTTCTGCCAGCAGTCCAAAATAATAACAAAGCCATGGCTTCCTCCCCCTTGATCATCAATCCTGCAACAAAGCCTGCCAACATGGCGACTCTCTTTTTATAACTGCGTCATTCCAAAAGCCTTTCATTCTTTTCCAGATCTCCATAAGCCAAGCCATTGGTTAGTAATTCATTTCCACACCGTTCTTAATCATCCCGCTTGTAGTAAATTGTGCAACGGTTCTTATTGGGGAGGGATTGTTAGGTAATCACATTGTATTTTTCTATTTAAGCCATTTTCATTCCAAGTTAGTATTTTTAATCTGCCATTCTGGTTTTATTTAAGGAAAAATATTTTTTTTTTATTCCTTCTTTATTTCTCTTCCTCTTCCTCCTGTTTATCAGTGCTATCCTCAGATAATTCCTCTTCCCCCCTTTCTGTTCCTGTCACGAGCATGCCTTTTCCTAATTCTTATATTAAATTATTCATCTGAAATTTCTACGCTTCAGATATATCCCTGCATTGTTGTTTCTTATTTTTATATGTAAAAGAAACTTCCTTCAGGAATTCCCATCTATATGGAATTTGCTGATTTCTTAGAGCATCTGTCAAAAAATTGGAATTAGCTTGGTTTTTTTAGCAGTTGGAAGGGAATTTATTTTAGATTAATTTTATTTTTCTCTCCTATCTGTAATCTATTCTGATAGTTCGTTTGTAATATTTGGTCTCTGATTTGGCGTAAATTAAAAATCATCAGACAGTCTCCTGGTAACTTTTTTTCACCTTTGCAAAGCTTTGATTTAATTCAGAAGATTTAATCAAATGAGTTTTCCATCAGTTCTTCCTGTACCTCTATCTAATTAGACAACTCCTTAATCAATTTGGACCTTATATCTTCCTCTGGTTCTACTGAAATTCATCTAAGACAGAGAATCATTTCCTTCTGACACATTTCCAAAACCGCAATCGCATTGCAGGCTGCTTCCTGAGAGACATTAGCCTCCGCCACCTCCTCTTTAATTTTTACTGGCCTTTTCTCAATTCCAACCCTTCTGCCTGAACCCTCTTTGTTTTTCTTCCTCTAATCCCTGTGTCTTGGATTTTAGCTCCTGTACTGTTAGTACCTGTGCAGTAGTGTTCCCATCCACATTATCATTGCTGACACAACTCAGATTCCTTTTGTGGGTTGACTCTTTTTGTTATGTACTGAAATTCTCACCCTGGGGCAGCAGGGGGATACCGTAGAATCTTATGCAAATGAAGGATCGAAAGTGACGTTCAGTGATTGGATAGTTTTAGAAAGTTGCTAGAGTAACGTTGTACTGGAGCTCTATATATGCAGGCTGACTGAGCCCTTCAGTTCAGTTCTCTTCTGGTCTCTGAATAAAAAAAGAGCTTAAATATAGAACTTAAATATAGAAATGGAAAGTGTAATGCTGGTGGTCAACAAAAGACGCTTATAGTCTGTCTAAAGGCAAATCTTTAAAAATGTAGTATAAACACTGACAACAATGTCAAGAGCTGTAGCGTGGGGGTGCAGGGGGGTGCCTGCCGCACCGGGCGCAACATCTCGGGGCGCTCGCTCGCACTCGCAGCTCTCTGCCCCTACCTGGCTCACTCACTCTCTCTCACTGCAGTGCTGCCTGTGCGAATCCGATCTGAGCCGCTGGGTCGCTGCCCACTGTGGAGGGGGTGGGTGCCAGGTGTGCGGTGCGGAGAGAGAGCGAGGGACTATCTGGAGGAGGGACAGTGCAGTAGCCGCCCAGCGCAGCGCTGAGCGCGGGAGAGAACCATACCAGACCAGACCAGGCAGCAGCAAGAAGAAGCTGCCAGCGGCGGCAGGTTAGGGGTTAGGGGCACAAATTCCTTGCCTTGCCCCGGATTAGGGGGCACAAATTACCTGCCTTGCCCCCGGTGCTGACAACCCACGCTACGCCGCTGCACTTGCCTAGCTGGCCAGATCAGCCGAATCAACCCTGGCAATCAACGGGACAATGGATGTTGCAGCCAGATTGCCCTCACATCCAAATATATAAAATCATAACTACCTAATACATATTGCAGTGGTGTCTGCTGCTGCTGAAATAACCAACTAACTATGGCATTATCTTCCCTACATTTCTGATTTGTATTATAACATGTGAGGACCTTTTTTATAATATGTATGGGGGCTGTTCTTTTTAGATGTAGGACTGTAGCCAGCTAAGTTCTACTCAGTGTAGACCTATTGGAAATAATGTATCTAAGATAGATATGCCCCCCCCATGCCTAGGAGTGAAACCTAGGAATGAGTAAAATAAGTGCAAAATGAACAGAACCAAAAATATAATTATGATGCAGATAGATAGCGTTTATTGTAGTGGAAAGAGGAGATCATGAAAGCATTTCTTAGGTGAGTGGCTTCAAATAGGTCAACAATCCTTTCAGCCACAAAAGAGTTAAATGACAAAGTGACAGATGAATTTATAATTGACACAAGGCAAAGGAACACAGGGGAAGAAAGAGATTCTCAGGGAACTGGAAGCATCAGAACTCTTGCAGGCCTGAAGCATATTAAGAGTGCCATCAATGAGTGATAGAAAGGAAACAGAAAGGATGTGCTAAAGAGAGATAGAAGGAAAGCTCAAAGAAGCATTGATCAGGGATGTGTAGGCGAGAGTGTCAGAAATGCTGAGCAACCTTTTGATCCAATCCATTCTGGTTTGTCTGGATAGTGGAGGCTCAGCATTCCTGACACCATACAATCATAGAATTGTCGAGTTGGAAGGGACCACAAGGGCCATCAAGTCCAACCCTCTGCAATGCAGGAATCTCAACTACAGCATCCATGACAAATGGCCATTAGACGTTGATCCATGGTGTGCATTTCAGGTACCATTCCCCACACCCCGTTCCTGTGGTGGATCAGAATCCCATTCGAAAGAGAGACAAGCTCATCTTGGTCTCAGTATAGGAACTGTCACTGGATGAGAAGGGAGATTGTAAGCAAAAGAATTTGGGTGCATCAGTGAAGGCAGCTGCATTGCTGATGAAGGAGCAAGCATGCTAGCCTGAGTTATCTGGGCAGGGGTGGGGTTGGGGAGAGTCGTGTTTGTTCCCCGTTTCATAACATCAATCTCCATCTCCACCCACACTGTCATCGGCCTAAGTGTTCCGTCGGCTGCCTCTGTTAATACTTCAATAGGCATGCTGCATTTCATAATGGGTGTCATTGCAGCTGTAGTCATTGTAGAACAACTGGTGTGAATCTGGAAAAAATAACATGAAAGTGTTTAAGATGGTGTACACTAATGTCTACTCGGATTCTGTTTAATTACAAATTTTGCATTAATAAATACTATGAGTACTCTTTTCTGAAAGTGGTGTCCAGTTACATCACAGTAAATAGTAAGATATAACAAGCAGATAGATTTTTAGCAAGGCGATATACAGGCACACAAAAAACCCTCATCCTCCCAACTTTTCCTCCCTTTTTGTGGGGAGAATGAGGTCTTCGTTCCTCACACAACTGCATGGCAACAGCATGAGGTGAGTCAAAACTAAAAATTTGAGGAGGGGGGTATACAAATTCAGAGAGTGACTTTAGGTGGTCCTTGGTTACTTTGTTAAAGGCTTAGTCAGATAAAAAAATTATCCTGTACAATCGTAGCTCAGAAGTCGAACAGAATCCATTCCGGAAGTCCGTTCGACTTCAGAAACATTCAGAAACCAAAGCGCGGCTCTGATGGAATGCAGGAAGCTCCTGCAGCCGATCGGAAGCCACAGAAGCCCCATTGGATGTTCGGCTTCTGTATTACCCTTAGTATGTGAATAGAGTGAATCTTCATTCCTCATAATGCACTTTGTGTCCCTGGATTAGACAGTCCACTCAGGCAAAAAAAAATCCATTACACTATTCCAGCTATGTAAGTATTTTCATGTTTCCACTGCGATTCACACCAAATCTATCAGGCAAATGTGAAAGCCTGCAACTTTCTAATTACCCTGCTCCTCAAAAATAAAATAAAAAAATGTCTAGTAGCACCTTAGAGACCATCTAAGTTTGTTCTGGGTATAAGCTTTTGTGTGCATGCACACTTCTTCAGATACTCTGAAACAAAAGTCACCAAACCTTAACAGTGTCTTCGAAAAAATTTACACATCATTCGGCAAGACAGGCAAACTAAGATCAGTGTACTGGAAGAAGCAAAGATCACCAGTGTTGAAGCAATGATTCTTCAACATCAACTTCATTGGACTGGTCGTGTTGTGCGGATGCCTGATGATCCTCTTCCAAAGCAACTACTGTATTCTGAACTTAAATATAGAAATGGAAAGTGTAATGCTGGTGGTCAACAAAAGACGCTTATAGTCTGTCTAAAGGCAAATCTTTAAAAATGTAGTATAAACACTGACAACTGGCCTGCGAGTGCTCCAGTTGGAGAACAGCCTTTGCCAAAGGTGTCATGGGCTCTGAAGACACTCATACTCAGGACTCAAGGGAGAAATGTGCTATGAGGAAGGCACCCTTGGCAAATCCACACCGTGATCATATCCTGCCCAGAAACCAATGTCCTCACTGTGGAAGGATGTGTGGATCCAGAATTGGCCTCCACAGTCACTTAGGGACTCGTTATTAAAACCATGTTTGTGGAAGGCAATCTTACAAGGTTATGAGTGTTTACCGAAGAATAAAGAAGATATATAGGGTGGACATTTCTCAGGAAGGTAGTAGGAGATGGGTGATTGACAGAATTGGTATGGTAAACCTATTGACGGCTGTTAATGACGGCAATTAGTCCCTCAGGAAAAAGCAGGGGTAGTATGCAGATGACAAAAAAATAGCTTTAGCTTTTCCTTAAGTTTTCAAAACACATTCCCTAGCGAATCTCCTCCAGAGTCACAGAATGCCTCTGTGCCCTTTTCCAATTAAAGCTTTGATTTAAAGACAACTTACCACGAGCTGGAAAGGCTGAGCAACCGAAGTCAAGGGAAGCTGGAAGACTCTGGTGAGGAAGACAGAAATGTCTGGAGCATTTATACCGTTTGCTTTTGGCTTCCACGCCTTGAGTCAGCATTGCTCTTTCCTAATGGGCACTTGGCACAAATGCCTAGAAATCTCACAAACATTTTTCTTTCAATGATTAACCCCGCGGGGGAAGAGTGTAATCTCATTCAAGAGTTCATATTTCATTGTAGATTATTATAGTCCCGGGTTGGATGCCTTTGTTGGAAGCACATATCCTTAATTACTAATGGCACCTTGTCTCAACCCTTATGTTATTTGATTACAGAAAAGGACGCAAATATGGGTCACACCCAGTGTTTATTTTCTGGGGGGACGCAGGGGAACACACACCCCCTATACAATTTGTGTTTAAGGTCTACGTTTGGCCTCATAGAGGGGCAATATTTAAATATGATTAGGAAAACAAGAGTAGCGTTTGACATTGTTTTAGGGGGAAAAGCACTGGTGACATCCATTTTTTTTCAGATTTTAAAATGCCCAGTTTTTTAATCATAATCTCAAAGTTTCTGGGGTTTCATTTCCAAAAACAATACGTATTCTCATCTGCAATGTTCCTTGTACTTTGCTTGATATATGCCTCTCTTGATATCTGCTAATGTTTAGCCTGGTATACGTTTTCCATATAAATTATTTCTAAGAGATCATAATTACACACACACAGTAACAGCTACAAAGAAGATGGTAGATTTGTCCGTTCCCCTAGGTTTTCAATGTTCTTGTTAATATAGGCAGTTGGGATTTTTTATCTTGAATGTCTGAGAAAAAAGAAAAAGAAGGAGGCTTCTCTGATCATCTCTTTTATCTTCCAGCTCCCTCAAGAGCTAGTGGTAGTCCCCATCTCTCCCCAACAGCAACAACAAGAAGAGACACTGAATACATATGCACATTGCGCAGACATGGAATTGGATAGCATTGAGCTGGCAGATACCAGGCGTTCCTCTGCAATGTTTGCCATGATTCAGCAATTATTTTGGCTCTGAAACAGTCATGAGAAAAACAATAATGCTATAAACTAATTAAAAATAACACAGAGCCTCCCACAATGAGTTAGAATGTAAAATGTACATGTAACTTGGTTCGGATTGGAAGGGAGCTTCTTGAAACTGATTCCATGGCAGTTCTGCAGGCTTCAGATTGCAGGCACGCTAATGAATGGATTACATTCAAAACAGGATGGATGCAACGCTCATATCCTTTTTGCACTGTGACCCAATATGCTGAATAAAGAGACACATTCAGAAATGCAGTAATAAACTCAAATCCACCATATTCTCTAACCGTGGTAACTGTTAATTTAAAGGCCTTGGGCAGAATCCTTTAGTCTACCTTCTCTAAATGGGGGTGGGGGTTTAGCGGTGACGCACGCCCCCTTCTCTTTGTGAAGGCGATGCTAGGGTTCCCTGTTAAAGGGATTGTTTGAGGGGAGGCTTTGGCCATACGCCGAGAGGGCGTAATTGCTCTCCCCTGCGACGGTGGCGTAACTGCTTGAACATATGTTCTCCAGAGCCAGACCATCCCCCCCCCCTCTGGATAACCCTAATGTTCCCCAGATCCCCGGCGGGGGACTGGGAGGGATTATCATCCAATGCCTGAAACATAATAAAGTTGTGACCAATTTTAATCCCATAGCACATTGTCTTGAGTCGTTATTCCACACGGGGGCCGCCTAGGGTTTTGGGGGACTCCGCCTGTCCACACAATGGCAATCCTCAACCTGTCTAACAACTCTTCCTCTTTCCCATCCACATTTTCATTTCTGACACAACTCAGATTCCTTTTGTGGGTTGATTCTTTTTCCTCCTCCCCTTCCCCTTTCCCTCACAAATGTCCCCCTACTTATCTCTAAACCATCCAGGGTTTGTTTTTTTGCCTGTATACCTTCACGATGCCCCAGTCCCCCCAGAAAAGTTCTTCTTTCCAGGATCCAGCCAGAATGCTCTAAAACGCTGCCCTTACTTACAGAGGACAGTCTCAGTATCCTTATTTACCACACTTCTGGCTCCCTCTCCTCAGCTGTGTGTGGTGTCTCAGCTGCTGAGCAAAGCAGGGAGTGACAGCAAACATCAGGGTTCTGCCCAAATGCCTAGAAATCTCACAAAGTTTTTCTTTCAATAATTAAACCCATGGGGGAAGAGTGTAATCTCATTCAAGAGTTTATATTTCACTATAGATTATTACAGTCCCTGGATGGATGCCTTTGTTGGAAGCACATATCCTTAATTGCTAATGCCACCTTGTCTCAACCCTTATATTATTTGATTATACAAATGAATGCAAATATGGGTCACATCCATTGTTTTCAGATTTCAAAATGCCCAATTTTTAAAAATCAAAATCTCAAGGTTTCTGGGGTTTTATTTTGAAAAAACAAGAAGTATTCTCATCTCCAATGTTCCTTGTATTTTTCTATTTATTTATTTTTTTAAAAATAATATTTATTAACAAACCAATCAAATCACGTTAATTCCAAATTACAGAGCCAAATTTTAAATTTCTGTTGGGGGTACCCATATTTCGAGCTTCGAAAGGGATCCGATCATCTTATTGCTGCTGCTTTGATGTTCAGAGTTCTGTCCAAATAATGTTCACAATTCTGTCCAATCCTCTCTTTGTTGTTTTCCTCATCTCTTCTTGTTGTTTTCGTATATTTTTCCTTTCTCTTTGTGACCTCTGATAGTCTCCACAAGCGAGTTGAAAACAAGCATTTTTATAATCCTGTGTGGGTTTTTCCATTCATCCAAGCGTCATATTCAGACGGCAGATGCATTTCATCACTTCCATAGAAAAAACAATCTTACCGTCTGCTCATTAATCTTCGCAGGCCTGTCACTCCCTTCTCGATCTTCTCAGAGGGTTCTGCCAGCAGTCCAAAATAATAACAAAGCCATGGCTTCCTCCCCCTTGATCATCAATCCTGCAACAAAGCCTGCCAACATGGCGACTCCCTTTTTATAACTGCGTCATTCCAAAAGCCTTTCGTTCTTTTCCAGATCTCCATAAGCCAAGCCATTGATTAGTAATTCATTTCCACACCGTTCTTAATCATCCCGCTTGTAGTCAATTGTGCAACGGTTCTTCTTGAGGAGGGATTGTTAGGTAATCACATTGTCTTTTTGATTTAAGCCATTTTCATTCCAAGTTAGTATTTTTAATCTGCCATTCTGGTTTAATTTAAGGAAAAATAATTTTTTTTTATTCCTGCTTTAATAATGTCTTTATTACTCTTCCTCTTCTTCCTGTTTATCAGTGCTATCCTCAGATAATTCCTCTATCCCCCTTTCTGTTCCTGTCACGAGCATCC
Organism: Podarcis liolepis; assembly: GCF_965112155.1. Classification (NCBI taxonomy): domain Eukaryota; kingdom Metazoa; phylum Chordata; class Lepidosauria; order Squamata; family Lacertidae; genus Podarcis; species Podarcis liolepis. The sequence goes on from NC_139566.1 coordinate 7,584,283, forward strand.
CTTTTTCCTAATTCTTATATTAAATTTTTCATCTGAAATTTCTATGCTTCAGATATATCTCTGCATCGTTGCTTCTTATTTTTATATGTAAAAGAAACTCCCTTCAGGAATTCCCATCTATATGGAATTTGCTTATTTCTTAGAGCATCTGTCAAAAAATTGGAATTAGCTTGGGATTTTTAGCAGTTGGAAGGCAATTTATTTTAGATTAATTTTATTTTTCTCTCCTATCTGTAATCTATTCTGATAGTTCGTTTGTAATATTTGGTCTCTGATTTGGCGTAAATTGAAATTTACCAGACAGTCTCCTGGTAACTTTTTTTCACCTTTGCAAAGCTTGATTTAATTCAGAAGATTTAATCAATAGAGTTTTCCATCAGTTCTTCCTGTACCTCTATCTAATTAGACAACTCCTTAATCAATTCGGACCTTATATCTTCCTCTGGTTCTTCTGAAATTCATCTAAGACAGAGAATCATTTCCTTCTGACACATTTCCTAAACCGCAATCGCATCGCAGGCTGCTTCCTGGGAGACATTAGCCTCCGCCACCTCCTCTTTAATTTTTCCTGGCCTTTTCTCAATTCCAACCCTTCTGCCTGAACCCTCTTTGTTTTTCTTCCTCTAATCCCTGTGTCTTGGTTTTTAGCTCTGTACTGATAGTCCCCGTGCCGTAGTGTTCCCATCCACATTGTCATTGCTGACACAACTCAGATTCCTTTTGTGCGTTGACTCTTTTTGTTATGTACTGAAATTCTCACCCTGGGCCAGCAGGGGGATACCGTAGAATCTTATGCAAATGAAGGATCGAAAGTGACATTCAGTGATTGGATAGTTTTAGAAAGTTGCTAGAGTAAAGTTGTACTGGAGCTCTATATATGCAGGCTGAATGAGCCCTTCAGTTCAGTTCTCTTCTGGTCTCTGAATAAAAAAAGAGCTGTTTCAATAATCGCTGTGTCGTTTGATATGTTCAAACACAACTTAACACTTTTTCCTCCTCCTCTTCCACTTGCCCTCACAAATGCCCCCCTACTTATCTCTAAAGCATCTGGGGGTTTTGTTTTTTGCTTGTATACCTGCATGATGCCCCAGTCCCCCAATAAAATTTCTTCTTGACAGGATCCAGCTAGAATGCTCTAAAATGTTGCCCTTACTTACAGAGGACAGTTTCAGCATCCTTATTTACCACAATGGCTCCCTCTCCTCAGCTATGTGTGGTGTCCTAGCTGCTGAGCAAAGCAGGGAGTGACAGCAAATGTCAGAACCCCTTCACAGTCCTGTTGCAAATCTTTGAAATACATGTTTAAGGACCCTCTGATGTTGCACTGTAAGGTCTGATGGCGCGGAGAGAGGCTGGCTAAACGTGAAATGATCACTCCTCTGTATCATGTACTTCACTAGGCACCCAGTTAAAAGCGCTCATCATAGAACAATGTCCCCAGTCAGAATGTGCAACTCTCTCTGGGCTTCTTCCAATCATTCCTGGCTGAATGAAGCGCACTATCAGGTTTGGAATGTACATCTGACACACGCATAGAGAACTGGCATTTTCCCCTTTCTCTGGAGTGAATGGAATCTTTCCCTAGCCATGTTTTAGTTCTGCGAGAGAGGTAGCGAGGCGGAAAGAGCACACCTTCTTTTCACTTTATTTCTATTCAAGTATTGTATGCCCTTGATCAAATAACAGTGCACTCCTATCTGGGATGGCCATCCTCTTTCACCGAGCATGCAGCTTTGAGTGTGTGTGTGTGTGGTTATTTTCACCCCCTTCCATTGCGAGAATCTCCTGATATGATGTTTTTAGAGAGGAGGGGAGGAAACTGCTTTTTGCTTCTTCCTCTCCAACCTGACTGTGGGGAGGCTGAGTGTTATCTAGGTAGAGATTAGATGGCTGAGTGAGAACTGTAACACTCATTCAAGCCAGTAGCACTTGAATTTTAGCTTGCAGTAGCTATTAGAAATAAAAGAAGTTCTGCTTCACAGTTTTTTTCCGTGTTGTTTATACTCTGCTGAGTTTGGTGCTCACAACTCACAGTTGTGGGTCCAGTTTACTTAGACCTGCTTTCCAGGAGTGGAAGGTCTCTAGAAGTGCTCCAGTGTCCTAGCCCAGTCATGGCAGATCCAGTTGTACAGCCCAGTCATTGGCATCGGCTCAAAGGTGTACTGACAGGGGGGTGCACATTGACCGATGAGGGAGGGAGGGGACACTTGCCCAGTGGCATAGCGTGGGGGTGCAGGGGGGTGCCTGCCGCACCGGGCGCAACATCTCGGGGCGCTCGCTCGCACTCACAGCTCTCTGCCCCTACCTGGCTCACTCACTCTCTCTCACTGCAGTGCTGGCTGTGCGAATCCAATCCGAGCCGCTGGGTCGCCGCCCACTGTGGAGGGGGTGGGTGCCAGGCGTGCGGTGCGGAGAGAGAGTGAGGGACTATCTGGGGGAGGGACAGTGCAGCGGCCACCCAGCGCAGTGCTGAGCGCGGGAGAGAACCACAGCAGACCAGCCCAGGCAGCAGCAAGAAGAAGCTGGCAGTGGTGGCAGGTTAGGGGTTAGGGAGCGCAAATTACTTGCCTTGCCCCCGGTGCTGACAACCCACGCTATGCCACTGCATTTGCCTAGCTAGCCAGATCAGCCAAATCAACCCTGGCAATCAATGGGACAATGGATGTTGCAGGCAGATTGCCCTCACATCCAAATATATAAAATCATAACTTCCTAATACTTATTGCAGTGGTGTTTGCTGCTGCTGAAATAACTAACTATGCCATGATGTTCCCTACATTTCTGATTTGTATTATTACATGTGAGGACCCTTTTTATAATATGTATGGGGGCTGTTCTTTTTAGATGTAGGGCTATAGCCAGCTAAGTTCTACTCGGTGTAAAACTATTGGAAATAATGTATCTAAGATAGACATGCCCCCCCATGCCTAGGAGTGAAACCTAGGAATGAGTAAAATAAGTGAAAAATGAACAGAACCAAAAATATAATTATGATGCAGATAGATAGTGTTTATTGTAGTGGAAAGAGGAGATCATGAAAACATTTCTTAGGTGAGCGGCTTCAGATAGGTCGACAATCCTTTCAGCCACAAAAGAGTTAAATGACAAAGTGACAGATGAATTTATAATTGACACAAGGCAAAAGTGCACAGGGGAAGGAAGAAATTCTCGGGGAACTGGAAGCATCAGAACTCTTGCAGGCCTGAAGGATATTCAGAGTGCCATCAATGAGTGATAGAAAGGAAACAGAAAGGATGCGCTAAAGAGAGACAGAAGGAAAGCTCCAAGAAGCATTGATCAGGGATGTGTAGGCGAGAGTGTCAGAGATGCTGAGCAACCTTTTGCTCCAATCCATTCTGGTTTGTCTGGATGGTGGAGGTTCAGCATTCCTGACACTGTACAATCATAGAATTGGAGAGTTGGAAGGGACCACAAGGGCCATCAAGTCCAACCCTCTGCAATGCAGGAATCTCAACTACAGAATCCATGACAAATGGCCATTAGACGTTGATCCATGGTGTGCATTTCAATGGTGTACCATTCCCCACCCCCCGTTGTTGTGGGGGATCACAATCCCATTCGAAAGAGAGACAAGCTCATCTTCGTCTCAGTATAGGAACTGTCGCTGGATGAGAGGGGAGATTGTAAGCAAAAGAATTTGGGTGCATCAGTGAAGGCAGCTGCATTGCTGATGAAGGAGCAAGCATGCTAGCCTCAGTTATCTGGGCAGGGGTGGGGTTGGGGAGAGTCGTGTTTGTTCCCTGTTTCATAACATCAATCTCCATCTCCACCATTATAGTCATCGGCCTAAGTGTTCCGTCGGCTGCCCGCGTCATTACTTCAATAGGCATGCTGCATTTCATAATGGGTGTCATTTCATCTGTATTCATCGTAGAACAACTGGTGTGAATCTGGAAAAAATAACATGGAAGTGTTTAAGATGGTGTACTCTAATGTCTACTCGGATTCTGTTTTAATTACAAATTTTGCATCAATAAATACTATGAGCAATCTTTTCTGAAAGTGGTGTCCAGTTACATCACAGTAAATAGTAAAATATAACAAGCAGATAGATTTTTAGCAAGGCGATATACAGACACACAAAAAAGCAAAAAAAAACCCCTCATCCTCCCAACTTTTCCTCCCTTTTTGTGGGGAGAATGACGTCTTCGTTCCTCACACACCTGCATGGCAACAGCATGAGGCAAGTCAAAACTACAAATTTGAGGAGGGGGATATACAAGTTCAAAGAGTGACCTTAGGTTTTCCTTGGTTACTTTGTTAAAGGCTTAGTCAGATAAAAAAACTCTCCTGTACAGTCATACGTCGGAAGTCAAACAGAATCCATTCCGGAAGTAAATTTGACTTCAAAAATATTCAGAAACCAAAGCGCAGCTTCTGATGGAATGCAGGAAGCTCCAGCAGCCAATCGGAAGACACAGAAGCCCCATTGGATGTTCGGCTTCCAAAAATTGTTGTCAAACTGGGACAGTCACCTCTGTGTTTGCGGCGTTCGGGAACCAAAGCGTTTGAGAACTATGCTGTTCGAAAACCAAGGTACAACTGCATTACCCTTAGTGTGTGAATAGAGTGAATCCTCATTCCTCATAATGCACTTTGTGTCCCTGGATTAGACAATCCACTCAGGCAAAAACAAATCCATTACACTATTCCAGCTATGTAAGTATTTTCATGTTTCCACTGCGATTCACACCAAATCTATCAGGCAAATGTGAAAGTCTGCAACTTTCTAATTACCCTGCCCCTCAAAAATAAAATAAAAAAAATGTCTAGTAGCACCTTAGAGACCATCTAAGTTTGTTCTGGGTATAAGCTTTTGTGTGCATGCACACTTCTTCAGATACTCTGAAACAAAAGTCACCAGATCTTAACAGTGTCTTCTAAAAATTTTACACATCACTCGGCAAGACAGGCAAACTAATATCAGTGTACTGGAAGAAGCAAAGATCACCGGTGTTGAAGCAATGATTCTTCAACATCAACTTCATTGGACTGGTCGTGTTGTGCGGATGCCTGATGATCCTCTTCCAAAGCAACTACTGTATTCTGAACTTAAAAATGGAAATGGAAAGTGTAATGCTGGTGGTCAACAAAAGACGTTTATAGTCTGTCTAAAGGCAAATCTTTAAAAATGTAGTATAAACACTGACAACTGGCCTGCGAGTGCTCCAGTTGGAGAACAGCCTTTGCCAAAGGTGTCATGGGCTCTGAAGACACTCAACTCAGGACTCAAGGGAGAAACGTGCTATGAGGAAGGCCCCTTGGCAAATCCACACCGTGATCAAATCCTGCCCAGAAACCAATGTCCCCACTGTGGAAGGATGTTTGGATCCAGAATTGGCCTCCACAGTCACTTAGGGACTTATTATTAAAACCATGTTTATGGAAGACAATCTTACAAGGTTATGAGAGTTTACCGGAGAATAAAGAAGATATATAGGGTGGACATTTCTCAGGAAGGTAGTAGGAGATGGGTGATTGACGCAATGGGTATGGTAAACCTATTGACGGCTGTTAATGATGGCAATTAGTCCCTCAGGAAAAAGCAGGGGTAGTATGCAGATGACAAAAAAATAGCTTTAGCTGTTCCTTAAGTTTTCAAAACACATTCCCTAGCGAATCTCCTCCAGAGTCACAGAATGCCTCTGTGCCCTTTTCCTATTAAAGCTTTGATTTAAAGACAACTTACCAAGAGCTGGAAAGGCTGAGCAACCGAAGTCAAGGGAAGCTGGAAGACTCTGGTGAGGAAGACAGAAATGTCTGGAGCATTTATACCGTTTGCTTTTGGCTTCCACGCCTTGAGTCAGCATTGCTCTTTCCTAATGGGCACTTGGCAGAAATGCCTAGAAATCTCACAAACATTTTTCTTTCAATGATTAACCCCACGGGGGAAGAGTGTCATCTCATTCAAGAGTTCATATTTCATTATAGATTATTATAGTCCCTGGTTGGATGCCTTTGTTGGAAGCACATATCCTTAATTACTAATGGCACCTTGTCTCAACCCGTATGTTATTTGATTACACAAAAGGACGCAAATATGGGTCACACCCAGTGTTTATTTTCTGGGGGGACGCAGGGGAACACACCCCCCCTATACAATTTGTGTTTAAGGTCTATGTTTGGCCTCATTGAGGGGCAGTATTTAAATATGATTAGGAAAACCAGAGTAACCCTTGACATTGTTTTAGGAAAAAAAGCACTGGTGACATCCATTTTTTTTCAGATTTTAAAATGCCCAGTTTTTTAATCATAATCTCAATGTTTCTGGGGTTTCATTTCCAAAAACAATACGTATTCTCATCTGCAATGTTCCTTGTACTTTGCTTGATATATGCCTCTCTTGATATCTGCTAATGTTTAGCCTGGTATACGTTATCCATATAAATTATTTCTAAGAGATCAAAGTTACACACACACAGTAACAGCTACAAAGAAGATGGTAGATTTGTCCGTTCCCCTAGGTTTTCAATGTTCTTGTTAATATAGGCAGTTGGGATTTTTTATCTTGAATGTCTGAGAAAAAAGAAATAGAAAGAGGCTTCTCTGATCATCTCCTTTATCTTCCAGCTCCCTCAAGAGCTAGTGGTAGTCCCCATCTCTCCCCAACAGCAACAACAAGAAGAGACACTGAATACATATGCACATTGCGCAGACATGGAATTGGATGGCACTGAGCTGGCAGATACCAGGCGTTCCTCTGCAATGTTTGCCATGATTCAGCAATTATTTTGACTCTGAAACAGTCACAAGAAAAACAATAATGCTACGAACTAATTAAAAATAACACAGAGCCTCCCACAATGAGTTAGAATGTAAAATGTACATGTAACTTGGTTCGGAGTTGAAGGGAGATTCTTGGAACAGATTCCATGGCAGTTCTGCAGGCTTCAGATTGCAGGCACGCTAATGAATGGATTACATTCAAAACAGGATGGATGCAACGCTCATATCCTTTTTGCACTGTGACCCAATATGCTGAATAAAGAGACACATTCAGAAATGCAGTAATAAACTCAAATCCACCCAGTGGCGTAGCGTGGGTTGTCAGCACCCGGGGCAAGGCAAGTAATTTGCGCCCCCTAACCCGTGGATTTGAGCCCCCTAACCCGTGGATTTGTGTCCCCTAACCCGTGGATTTGCGCCCCCTAACCCGTGGATTTGTGCCCCCTAACCCTAACCCCCAGATGTTGCGCCCGGTGCGGCCGGCCCCCCCTGCACCCCCCACGCTACGCCACTGAATCCACCATATTCTCTAACCGTGGTAACTGTTAATATAAAGGCCTTGGGCAGAATCCTTTAGTCTATCTTCTCTAAATGGGGGTGGGGGTGTAGCGGTGACTCACGCCCCCTTCTCTTTGTGAAGGCGATGCTAGGGTTCCCTGTTAAAGGGATTGTTTGAGGGGAGGCTTTGGCCGTACGCCGAGAGGGCGTAATTGCTCTCCCCTGCGACGGTGGCATAACTGCTTGAACATATGTTCTCCAGAGCCAGACCATCCCCCCCCCCCACTCCAGATAACCCTGATGTTCCCCAGATCTCCGGCGGGGGACTGGGAGGGATTATCATCCAATGCCTGAAACATAATAAGGTTGTGACCAATTTTAATCCCATAGCACATTGTCTTGAGTTGTTATTCCACACGGGGGCCGCCTAGGGTTTTGGGGGACTCCGCCTGTCCACACAATGGCAATCCTCAACCTGTCTAACAACTCTTCCTCTTTCCCATCCACATTTTCATTGCTGACACAACTCAGATTCCTTTTGTGGGTTGATTCTTTTTCCTCCTCCTCTTCCACTTTCCCTCATAAATGTCCCCCTACGTATCTCTAAACCATCCTGGGTTTGTTTTTTTGCCTGTATACTTTCACGATGCCCCAGTCCCCCCAGAAAAGTTCTTCTTGCCAGGATCCAGCCAGAATGCTCTAAAACGCTGCCCTTACTTACAGAGGACAGTCTTAGCATCCTTATTTACCACTCTTCTGGCTCCCTCTCCTCAGCTGTGTGTGGTATCTAAGCTGCTGAGCAAAGCAGGGAGTGACAGCAAACGTCAGGGTTCTGCCCAAATGCCTAGAAAGCTCACAAAGTTTTTCTTTCAATAATTAAACCCATGGGGGAACAGTGTAATCTCATTCAAGTGTTTATATTTCACTATAGATTCTTATAGTCCCTGGCTGGATGCCTTTGTTGGAAGCACATATCCTTAATTGCTAATGCCACCTTGTCTCAACCCTTATATTATTTGATTATAGAAATGAATGCAAATATGGATCACATCCATTGTTTTCAGATTTCAAAATGCCCAATTTTTAAAAATCAAAATCTCAAGGTTTCTGGGGTTTTATATTGAAAAAACAAGAAGTATTCTCATCTCCAATGTTCCTTGTATTTTTCTATTTATTTATTTTTTTAAAAATAATTTTTATTAACAAACCAATCAAATCACGTTAATTCCAAATTACAGAGCCAAATTTTAAATTTCTGTTGGGGTACCCATATTTCGAGCTCCGAAAGAGATCCGATCATCTTATTGCTGCTGCTTTGATGTTCACAGTTCTGTCCAAATAATGTTCACAATTCTGTCCAATCCTCTCTTTGTTGTTTTCCTCATCTCTTCTTGTTGTTTTTGTATATTTTTCCTTTCTCTTTGTGACCTCTGATAGTCTCCACAAGCGAGTTGAAAACAAGCATTTTTATAATCCTGTGTGGGTTTTTCCATTCATCCAAGCGTCATATTCAGACGGCAAATGCATTTCATCACTCCCATAGAAAAAACAATCTTACCGTCTGCTCATTAATCTTCACAGGCCTGTCACTCCTTTCTCGATCTTCTCAGAGGGTTCTGCCAGCAGTCCAAAATAATAACAAAGCCATGGCTTCCTCCCCCTTGATCATCAATCCTGCAACAAAGCCTGCCAACATGGCGACTCTCTTTTTATAACTGCGTCATTCCAAAAGCCTTTTATTCTTTTCCAGATCTCCATAAACCAAGCCATTGGTTAGTAATTCATTTCCACACCGTTCTTAATCATCCCGCTGTAGTAAATTGTGCAACGGTTCTTCTTGGGGAGGGATTGTTAGGTAATCACACTGTATTTTTGATTTAAGCCATTTTCATTCCAAGTTAGTATTTTTAATCTGCCATTCTGGTTTAATATAAGGAAAAATAATTTTATTATTATTCCTGCTTTAATAATGTCTTTATTACTCTTCCTCTTCTTCCTGTTTATCATTGCTATCCTCAGATAATTCCTCTATCCCCCTTTCTGTTCCTGTCCCGAGCATCCCTTTTCCTAATTCTTATATTAAATTTTTCATCTGAAATTTCTACGCTTCAGATATATCTCTGCATCGTTGTTTCTTATTTTTATATGTAAAAGAAACTCCCTTCAGGAATTCCCATCTATATGGAATTTGCTTATTTCTTAGAGCATCTGTCAAAAAATTGGAATTAGCTTGGGATTTTTAGCAGTTGGAAGGCAATTTATTTTAGATTAATTTTATTTTTCTCTCCTATCTGTAATCTATTCTGATAGTTCGTTTGTAATATTTGGTCTCTGATTTGGCGTAAATTGAAATTTACCAGACAGTCTCCTGGTAACTTTTTTTCACCTTTGCAAAGCTTGATTTAATTCAGAAGATTTAATCAAATGAGTTTTCCATTAGTTCTTCCTGTACCTCTATCTAATTAAGCAACTCCTTAATCAATTTGGACCTTATATCTTCCTCTGGTTCTTCTGAAATTCATCTAAGACAGAGAATCTTTTCCTTCTGACACATTTCCAAAACCGCAATCGCATCGCAGGCTGCTTCCTGGGAGACATTAGCCTCCGCCACCTCCTCTTTAATTTTTCCTGGCCTTTTCTCAATTCCAACCCTTCTGCCTGAACCCTCTTTGTTTTTCTTCCTCTAATCCCTGTGTCTTGGATTTTAGCTCCTGTACTGTTAGTCCCCGTGCCGTAGTGTTCCCATCCACATTATCATTGCTGACACAACTCAGATTCCTTTTGTGGGTTGACTCTTTTTGTTATGTACTGAAATTCTCACCCTGGGCCAGCAGGGGGATACCGTAGAATCTTATGCAAATGAAGGATCGAAAGTGACGTTCAGTGATTGGATAGTTTTAGAAAGTTGCTAGAGTAACGTTGTACTGGAGCTCTATATATGCAGGCTGACTGAGCCCTTCAGCTCAGTTCTGTTCTGGCCTCTGAATAAAAAAAGAGCTGTTTCAATAATCACTGTGTCGTTTGATATTTTCAAACACAACTTAACACTTTTTCCTCCTCCTCTTCCACTTGCCCTCACAAATGTCCACCTACGTATCTCTAAACCATCTGGGGGTTTTGTTTTCTTCTTGTATACCTGCATGATGCCCCAGTCCCCCCAGAAAAGTTCTTCTTGACAGGATCCAGCCAGAATGCTCTAAAATGATGCCCTTACTTACAGAGGACAGTTTCAGCATCCTTATTTCCCACACTGGCTCCCTCTCCTCAGCTATGTGTGGTGTCCTAGCTGCTGAACAAAGCAGGGAGTGACAGCAAACGTCAGAACCTCTTCACAGTCCTGTTGCAAATCTTTGAAATACATGTTTAAGGACCCTCTGATGTTGCGCTGTAAGGTCTGATGGTGCTGATAGAGGTTGGCTAAACGTGAAATGATCACTCCTCTGTGTCATGTACTTCACTAGGCACCCAGTTAAAAGCGCTCATCATAGAACAATGTCCCCAGGCAGAATGTGCAACTCTCTCTGGGCTTCTTCCAATCATTCCTGGCTGAATGAAGTGCACTTTCAGGTTTGGAATGTACATCTGACACACGCATAGAGAACTGGCATTTTTCCCTTTCTCTGGGGTGCATTGAATCTTTCCCTAGCCATGTTTTAGTTCTGCGAGAGAGGTAGCGAGGCGGAAAGAGCACACCTTCTTTTCACTTTATTTCTATTCATGTATTGTATGCCCTTGACCAAAGAACAGTGCATTCCTATCTGGGATGGCCATCCTCTTTCGCCAAGCATGCAGCTTCGGGTGTGTGTGTGTGTGGTGTGTGTGGATATTTTCACCGCCTCCCATTGTGAGAATCTCCTGATATGATGTTTTCAGAAAGGAGGGGGAGGAAACCGCTCTTCACTTCTTCTTCTCCTGCCTGACTCTGTGGGGAATCTGAATGTTATCTATGTGGACATTGGATGGCTGAGTGGGAGCTGTAACACTCATTCAAGCCAGTAGCGCTTGAGTTTTAGCTTGCAGTAGCTATTAGAAATAAAAGAAGATATGCTTCACAGCTTTCTTCTGTGTTGTTTATACTCTGCTGAGTTTGGTGCTCACAACTCACAGTTGTGGGTCCAGTTCACTTAGACCTGCTTTCCAGGAGTGGAAGGTCTCTAGAAGTGCTCCAGTCTCCTAGCCCAGTCATGGCAGATCCAGTTGTACAGCCCAGTCATTGGCATCGGCTCAAAGGTGTACTGACAGGGGGGTGCACATGGACCAATGAGGGAGGGAGGGGACACTTGCCCAGTGGCATAGCGTGGGGGGCCTGCCGCACCAGGCGAACATCTGGGGGGGGGGCGCGCTCGCACTCGCAGCTCTCTGCCCCTACCTGGCTCACTCACTCTCTCTCACTGCAGTGCTGCCTGTGCGAATCCGATCTGAGCCATTGGGTCACCGCCCACTGTGGAGGGGGTGGGTGCCAGGTGTGCGGTGCGGAGAGAGAGCGAGGGACTATCTGGGGGAGGGACAGTGCAGTCGCCGCCCAGCGCAGCGCTGAGCGCGGGAGAGAACCACACCAGACCAGACCAGCAGCAAGAAGAAGCTGCCAGCAGCGGCAGGGTAGGGGTTAGGGGCACAAATTCCTTGCCTTGCCCCGGATTAGGGGGCACAAATTACCTGCCTTGCCCCCGGTGCTGACAACCCACGCTACGCGCTGCACTTGCCTAGCTAGCCAGATCAGCCGAATCAACCCTGGCAATCAACGGGACAATGGATGTTGCAGCCTGATAGCCCTCACATCCAAATATATAAAATCATAACTACCTAATACGTATTGCAGTGGTGTCTGCTGCTGCTGAAATAACCAACTAACTATGGCATTATCTTCCCTACATTTCTGATTTGTATTATAAAATGTGAGGACCTTTTTTATAATATGTATGGGGGCTGTTCTTTTTAGATGTAGGGCTGTAGCCAGCTAAGTTCTACTCAGTGTAGACCTACTGGAAATAATGTATCTAAGATAGACATGCCCCCCCCCCATGCCTAGGAGTGAAACCTAGGAATGCGTAAAATAAGTGAAAAATGAACAGAACCAAAAATATAATTATGATGCAGATAGATAGCGTTTATTGTAGTGGAAAGAGGAGATCATGAAAGCATTTCTTAGGTGAGCGTCTTCAAATAGGTCGACAATCCTTTCAGCCACAAAAGAGTTAAATGACAAAGTGACAGATGAATTTATAATTGACACAAGGCAAAGGAACACAGGGGAAGAAAGAGATTCTCAGGGAACTGGAAGCATCAGAACTCTTGCGGGCCTGAAGCATATTAAGAGTGCCATCAATGAGTGATAGAAAGGAAACAGAAAGGATGTGCTAAAGAGAGATAGAAGGAAAGCTCAAAGAAGCATTGATCAAGGATGTGTAGGCGAGAGTGTCAGAAATGCTGAGCAACCTTTTGATCCAATCCATTCTGGTTTGTCTGGATGGTGGAGGCTCAGCATTCCTGACACCATACAATCATAGAATTGTCGAGTTGGAAGGGACCACAAGGGCCATCAAGTCCAACCCTCTGCAATGCAGGAATCTCAACTACAGCATCCATGACAAATGGCCATTAGACGTTGATCCTTGGTGTGCATTTCAGGTACCATTCCCCACACCCCGTTCCTGTGGGGGATCACAATCCCATTCGAAAGAGAGACAAGCTCATCTTCGTCTCAGTATAGGAACTGTCGCTGGATGAGAAGGGAGATTGTAAGCAAAAGAATTTGGGTGCATCAGTGAAGGAAGCTGCATTGCTGATGAAGGAGCATGCATGCTAGCCTGAGTTATCTGGGCAGGGGTGGGGTTGGGGAGAGTCGTGTTTGTTCCCTGTTTCATAACATCAATCTCCATCTCCACCCACACTGTCATCGGCCTAAGTGTTCCGTCGGCTGCCTCTGTTAATACTTCAATAGGCATGCTGCATTTCATAATGGGTGTCATTGCAGCTGTAGTCATTGTAGAACAACTGGTGTGAATCTGGAAAAAATAACATGGAAGTTTTTAAGATGGTGTACTCTAATGTCTACTCGGATTCTGTTTTAATTACAAATTTTGCATCAATAAATACTATGAGCAATCTTTTCTGAAAGTGGTGTTCAGTTACATCACAGTAAATAGTAAAATATAACAAGCAGATAGATTTTTAGCAGGCGATATACAGACACACAAAAAAACAAAAAAAAACCCTTATCCTCCCAACTTTTTCTCCCTTTTTTTGGCAGAATGAGGTCTTCGTTCCTCACACACCTGCATGGCAACAGCATGAGGCGAGTCAAAACTACAAATTTGAGGAGGTGGGTATACAAGTTCAAAGAGTGACCTTAGGTGGTCCTTGGTTACTTTGTTAAAGGCTTAGTCAATTAAAAAAACCTCTCCTATACAGTCGTACCTCAGAAGTCGAACAGAATCCATTCCGGAAGTCCGTTCGACTTCAGAAACATTCAGAAACCAAAGCGCGGCTTCTGATGGAATGCAGGAAGTTCCTGCAGCCGATCGGAAGCCACAGAAGCCCCATTGGATGTTTGGCTTCCAAAAATAGTTCGCAAACTGGGACAGTCACTTCCGGGTTTGCGGCGTTCGGGAACCAAAGCGTTTGAGAACTATGCTGTTCGAAAACAATGGTACAACTGTATTACCCTTAGTATGTGAATAGAGTGAATCCTCATTCCTCATAAGGCACTTTGAGTCCCTGGATTAGACAGTCCACTCAGGCAAAAACAAATCCATTACACTATTCCAGCTATGTAAGTATTTTCATGTTTCCACTGCGATTCACACCAAATCTATGAGGCAAATGTGAAAGCCTGCAACTTTCTAATTACCCTGCTCCTCAAAAATAAAATAAAAAAAATGTCTAGTAGCACCTTAGAGACCATCTAAGTTTGTTCTGGGTATAAGCTTTTGTGTGCATGCGCACTTCTTCAGATACTCTGAAACAAAAGTCACCAGACCTTAACAGTGTCTTCAAAAAATTTTACACATCACTCGGCAAGACAGGCAAACTAAGATCAGTGTACTGGAAGAAGCAAAGATCACCAGTGTTGAAGCAATGATTCTTCAACATCAACTTCATTGGACTGGTCGTGTTGTACGGATGCCTGATGATCCTCTTCCAAAGCAACTACTGTATTCTGAACTTAAAAATGCAAATGGAAAGTGTAATGCTGGTGGTCAACAAAAGATGTTTATAGTCTGTCTAAAGGCAAATCTTAAAAAATGTAGTATAAACACTGACACCTCGTCTGCGAGTGCTCCAGTTGGAAAACAGCCTTTGCCAAAGGTGTCATCTGCTCTGAAGACACTCGTACTCAGGACTCAAGGGAGAAACGTGCTATGAGGAAGGCATCCTTGGCAAATCCACACCGTGATCAAATCCTGCCCAGAAACCAATGTCCCCACTGTGGAAGGATGTGTGGATCCAGAATTGGCCTCCACAGTCACTTAGGGACTCATTATTAAAACCATGTTTATGGAAAACAATCTTACAAAGTTATGAGTGTTTACCGAAGAATAAAGAAGATATATAGGGTGGACATTTCTCAGGAAGGTAGTAGGAGATGGGTGATTGACTCAATGGGTATGGTAAACCTATTGACGGCTGTTAATGACGGCAATTAGTCCCTCAGGAAAAAGCAGGGGTAGTATGCAGATGGCAAAAAAATAGCTTTAGCTGCTCCTTAAGTTTTCAAAACACAATCCCTAGCGAATCTCCTCCAGAGTCGCTGAATGCCTCTGTGCCCTTTTCCTATTAAAGCTTTGATTTAAAGACAACTTACCAAGAGCTGGAAAGGCTGAGCAACCGAAGTCAAGGGAAGCTGGAAGACTCTGGTGAGGAAGACAAAAATGTCTGGAGCATTTATACCGTTTGCTTTTGGCTTCCACGCCTTGAGTCAGCATTGCTCTTTCCTAATGGGCACTTGGCAGAAATGCCTAGAAATCTCACAAACATTTTTCTTTCAATGATTAACCCCACGGGGGAAGAGTGTCATCTCATTCAAGAGTTCATATTTCATTATAGATTATTATAGTCCCTGGTTGGATGCCTTTGTTGGAAGCACATATCCTTAATTACTAATGGCACCTTGTCTCAACCCGTATGTTATTTGATTACACAAAAGGACGCAAATATGGGTCACACCCAGTGTTTATTTTCTGGGGGGACGCAGGGGAACACACCCCCCCTATACAATTTGTGTTTAAGGTCTATGTTTGGCCTCATTGAGGGGCAGTATTTAAATATGATTAGGAAAACCAGAGTAACCCTTGACATTGTTTTAGGAAAAAAAGCACTGGTGACATCCATTTTTTTTCAGATTTTAAAATGCCCAGTTTTTTAATCATAATCTCAATGTTTCTGGGGTTTCATTTCCAAAAACAATACGTATTCTCATCTGCAATGTTCCTTGTACTTTGCTTGATATATGCCTCTCTTGATATCTGCTAATGTTTAGCCTGGTATACGTTATCCATATAAATTATTTCTAAGAGATCAAAGTTACACACACACAGTAACAGCTACAAAGAAGATGGTAGATTTGTCCGTTCCCCTAGGTTTTCAATGTTCTTGTTAATATAGGCAGTTGGGATTTTTTATCTTGAATGTCTGAGAAAAAAGAAATAGAAAGAGGCTTCTCTGATCATCTCCTTTATCTTCCAGCTCCCTCAAGAGCTAGTGGTAGTCCCCATCTCTCCCCAACAGCAACAACAAGAAGAGACACTGAATACATATGCACATTGCGCAGACATGGAATTGGATGGCACTGAGCTGGCAGATACCAGGCGTTCCTCTGCAATGTTTGCCATGATTCAGCAATTATTTTCGCTCTGAAACAGTCACGAGAAAAACAATAATGCTACGAACTAATTAAAAATAACACAGAGCCTCCCACAATGAGTTAGAATGTAAAATGTACATGTAACTTGGTTCGGAGTTGAAGGGAGATTCTTGGAACAGATTCCATGGCAGTTCTGCAGGCTTCAGATTGCAGGCACGCTAATGAATGGATTACATTCAAAACAGGATGGATGCAACGCTCATATCCTTTTTGCACTGTGACCCAATATGCTGAATAAAGAGACACATTCAGAAATGCAGTAATAAACTCAAATCCACCATATTCTCTAACCGTGGTAACTGTTAATATAAAGGCCTTGGGCAGAATCCTTTAGTCTATCTTCTCTAAATGGGGGTGGGGGTGTAGCGGTGACTCACGCCCCCTTCTCTTTGTGAAGGCGATGCTAGGGTTCCCTGTTAAAGGGATTGTTTGAGGGGAGGCTTTGGCCGTACGCCGAGAGGGCGTAATTGCTCTCCCCTGCGACGGTGGCATAACTGCTTGAACATATGTTCTCCGGAGCCAGACCATCCCCCCCCCCCACTCCAGATAACCCTGATGTTCCCCAGATCTCCGGCGGGGGACTGGGAGGGATTATCATCCAATGCCTGAAACATAATAAGGTTGTGACCAATTTTAATCCCATAGCACATTGTCTTGAGTTGTTATTCCACACGGGGGCCGCCTAGGGTTTTGGGGGACTCCGCCTGTCCACACAATGGCAATCCTCAACCTGTCTAACAACTCTTCCTCTTTCCCATCCACATTTTCATTGCTGACACAACTCAGATTCCTTTTGTGGGTTGATTCTTTTTCCTCCTCCTCTTCCACTTTCCCTCATAAATGTCCCCCTACGTATCTCTAAACCATCCTGGGTTTGTTTTTTTGCCTGTATACTTTCACGATGCCCCAGTCCCCCCAGAAAAGTTCTTCTTGCCAGGATCCAGCCAGAATGCTCTAAAACGCTGCCCTTACTTACAGAGGACAGTCTTAGCATCCTTATTTACCACTCTTCTGGCTCCCTCTCCTCAGCTGTGTGTGGTATCTAAGCTGCTGAGCAAAGCAGGGAGTGACAGCAAACGTCAGGGTTCTGCCCAAATGCCTAGAAAGCTCACAAAGTTTTTCTTTCAATAATTAAACCCATGGGGGAACAGTGTAATCTCATTCAAGTGTTTATATTTCACTATAGATTCTTATAGTCCCTGGCTGGATGCCTTTGTTGGAAGCACATATCCTTAATTGCTAATGCCACCTTGTCTCAACCCTTATATTATTTGATTATAGAAATGAATGCAAATATGGATCACATCCATTGTTTTCAGATTTCAAAATGCCCAATTTTTAAAAATCAAAATCTCAAGGTTTCTGGGGTTTTATATTGAAAAAACAAGAAGTATTCTCATCTCCAATGTTCCTTGTATTTTTCTATTTATTTATTTTTTTAAAAATAATTTTTATTAACAAACCAATCAAATCACGTTAATTCCAAATTACAGAGCCAAATTTTAAATTTCTGTTGGGGTACCCATATTTCGAGCTCCGAAAGAGATCCGATCATCTTATTGCTGCTGCTTTGATGTTCACAGTTCTGTCCAAATAATGTTCACAATTCTGTCCAATCCTCTCTTTGTTGTTTTCCTCATCTCTTCTTGTTGTTTTTGTATATTTTTCCTTTCTCTTTGTGACCTCTGATAGTCTCCACAAGCGAGTTGAAAACAAGCATTTTTATAATCCTGTGTGGGTTTTTCCATTCATCCAAGCGTCATATTCAGACGGCAAATGCATTTCATCACTCCCATAGAAAAAACAATCTTACCGTCTGCTCATTAATCTTCGCAGGCCTGTCACTCCTTTCTCGATCTTCTCAGAGGGTTCTGCCAGCAGTCCAAAATAATAACAAAGCCATGGCTTCCTCCCCCTTGATCATCAATCCTGCAACAAAGCCTGCCAACATGGCGACTCTCTTTTTATAACTGCGTCATTCCAAAAGCCTTTTATTCTTTTCCAGATCTCCATAAACCAAGCCATTGGTTAGTAATTCATTTCCACACCGTTCTTAATCATCCCGCTGTAGTAAATTGTGCAACGGTTCTTCTTGGGGAGGGATTGTTAGGTAATCACACTGTATTTTTGATTTAAGCCATTTTCATTCCAAGTTAGTATTTTTAATCTGCCATTCTGGTTTAATATAAGGAAAAATAATTTTATTATTATTCCTGCTTTAATAATGTCTTTATTACTCTTCCTCTTCTTCCTGTTTATCATTGCTATCCTCAGATAATTCCTCTATCCCCCTTTCTGTTCCTGTCCCGAGCATCCCTTTTCCTAATTCTTATATTAAATTTTTCATCTGAAATTTCTACGCTTCAGATATATCTCTGCATCGTTGTTTCTTATTTTTATATGTAAAAGAAACTCCCTTCAGGAATTCCCATCTATATGGAATTTGCTTATTTCTTAGAGCATCTGTCAAAAAATTGGAATTAGCTTGGGATTTTTAGCAGTTGGAAGGCAATTTATTTTAGATTAATTTTATTTTTCTCTCCTATCTGTAATCTATTCTGATAGTTCGTTTGTAATATTTGGTCTCTGATTTGGCGTAAATTGAAATTTACCAGACAGTCTCCTGGTAACTTTTTTTCACCTTTGCAAAGCTTGATTTAATTCAGAAGATTTAATCAAATGAGTTTTCCATTAGTTCTTCCTGTACCTCTATCTAATTAAGCAACTCCTTAATCAATTTGGACCTTATATCTTCCTCTGGTTCTTCTGAAATTCCTTTAAGACAGAGAATCATATCCTTCTGACACATTTCCAAAACCGCAATCGCATCGCAGGCTGCTTCCTGGGAGACATTAGCCTCCGCCACCTCCTCTTTAATTTTTCCTGGCCTTTTCTCAATTCCAACCCTTCTGCCTGAACCCTCTTGGTTTTTCTTCCTCTAATCCCTGTGTCTTGGATTTTAGCTCCTGTACTGTGCCGTAGTGTTCCCATCCACATTATCATTGCTGACATAACTCAGATTCCTTTTGTGGGTTGACTCTTTTTGTTATGTACTGAAATTCTCACCCTGGGCCAGCAGGGGGATACCGTAGAATCTTATGCAAATGAAGGATCGAAAGTTACGTTCAGTGATTGGATAGTTTTAGAAAGTTGCTAGAGTAACGTTGTACTGGAGCTCTATATATGCAGGCTGACTGAGCCCTTCAGCTCAGTTCTGTTCTGGCCTCTGAATAAAAAAAGAGCTGTTTCAATAATCGCTGTGTTGTTTGATATGTTCACCCACAACTTAACACTTTTTCCTCCTCCTCTTCCACTTGCCCTCACAAATGCCCCCTTACTTATCTCTAAACCATCTGGGGGTTTTGTTTTCTGCTTGTATACCTGCATGATGCCCCAGTCCCCCCAGCAAAGTTCTTCTTGCCAGGATCCAGCCAGAATGCTCTAAAACGCTGCCCTTACTTACAGAGGACAGTCTTAGCATCCTTATTTACCACTCTTCTGGCTCCCTCTCCTCAGCTGTGTGTGGTATCTAAGCTGCTGAGCAAAGCAGGGAGTGACAGCAAACGTCAGGGTTCTGCCCAAATGCCTAGAAAGCTCACAAAGTTTTTCTTTCAATAATTAAACCCATGGGGGAACAGTGTAATCTCATTCAAGTGTTTATATTTCACTATAGATTCTTATAGTCCCTGGCTGGATGCCTTTGTTGGAAGCACATATCCTTAATTGCTAATGCCACCTTGTCTCAACCCTTATATTATTTGATTATAGAAATGAATGCAAATATGGATCACATCCATTGTTTTCAGATTTCAAAATGCCCAATTTTTAAAAATCAAAATCTCAAGGTTTCTGGGGTTTTATATTGAAAAAACAAGAAGTATTCTCATCTCCAATGTTCCTTGTATTTTTCTATTTATTTATTTTTTTAAAAATAATTTTTATTAACAAACCAATCAAATCACGTTAATTCCAAATTACAGAGCCAAATTTTAAATTTCTGTTGGGGTACCCATATTTCGAGCTCCGAAAGAGATCCGATCATCTTATTGCTGCTGCTTTGATGTTCACAGTTCTGTCCAAATAATGTTCACAATTCTGTCCAATCCTCTCTTTGTTGTTTTCCTCATCTCTTCTTGTTGTTTTTGTATATTTTTCCTTTCTCTTTGTGACCTCTGATAGTCTCCACAAGCGAGTTGAAAACAAGCATTTTTATAATCCTGTGTGGGTTTTTCCATTCATCCAAGCGTCATATTCAGACGGCAAATGCATTTCATCACTCCCATAGAAAAAACAATCTTACCGTCTGCTCATTAATCTTCGCAGGCCTGTCACTCCTTTCTCGATCTTCTCAGAGGGTTCTGCCAGCAGTCCAAAATAATAACAAAGCCATGGCTTCCTCCCCCTTGATCATCAATCCTGCAACAAAGCCTGCCAACATGGCGACTCTCTTTTTATAACTGCGTCATTCCAAAAGCCTTTTATTCTTTTCCAGATCTCCATAAACCAAGCCATTGGTTAGTAATTCATTTCCACACCGTTCTTAATCATCCCGCTGTAGTAAATTGTGCAACGGTTCTTCTTGGGGAGGGATTGTTAGGTAATCACACTGTATTTTTGATTTAAGCCATTTTCATTCCAAGTTAGTATTTTTAATCTGCCATTCTGGTTTAATATAAGGAAAAATAATTTTATTATTATTCCTGCTTTAATAATGTCTTTATTACTCTTCCTCTTCTTCCTGTTTATCATTGCTATCCTCAGATAATTCCTCTATCCCCCTTTCTGTTCCTGTCCCGAGCATCCCTTTTCCTAATTCTTATATTAAATTTTTCATCTGAAATTTCTACGCTTCAGATATATCTCTGCATCGTTGTTTCTTATTTTTATATGTAAAAGAAACTCCCTTCAGGAATTCCCATCTATATGGAATTTGCTTATTTCTTAGAGCATCTGTCAAAAAATTGGAATTAGCTTGGGATTTTTAGCAGTTGGAAGGCAATTTATTTTAGATTAATTTTATTTTTCTCTCCTATCTGTAATCTATTCTGATAGTTCGTTTGTAATATTTGGTCTCTGATTTGGCGTAAATTGAAATTTACCAGACAGTCTCCTGGTAACTTTTTTTCACCTTTGCAAAGCTTGATTTAATTCAGAAGATTTAATCAAATGAGTTTTCCATTAGTTCTTCCTGTACCTCTATCTAATTAAGCAACTCCTTAATCAATTTGGACCTTATATCTTCCTCTGGTTCTTCTGAAATTCCTTTAAGACAGAGAATCATATCCTTCTGACACATTTCCAAAACCGCAATCGCATCGCAGGCTGCTTCCTGGGAGACATTAGCCTCCGCCACCTCCTCTTTAATTTTTCCTGGCCTTTTCTCAATTCCAACCCTTCTGCCTGAACCCTCTTGGTTTTTCTTCCTCTAATCCCTGTGTCTTGGATTTTAGCTCCTGTACTGTGCCGTAGTGTTCCCATCCACATTATCATTGCTGACATAACTCAGATTCCTTTTGTGGGTTGACTCTTTTTGTTATGTACTGAAATTCTCACCCTGGGCCAGCAGGGGGATACCGTAGAATCTTATGCAAATGAAGGATCGAAAGTTACGTTCAGTGATTGGATAGTTTTAGAAAGTTGCTAGAGTAACGTTGTACTGGAGCTCTATATATGCAGGCTGACTGAGCCCTTCAGCTCAGTTCTGTTCTGGCCTCTGAATAAAAAAAGAGCTGTTTCAATAATCGCTGTGTTGTTTGATATGTTCACCCACAACTTAACACTTTTTCCTCCTCCTCTTCCACTTGCCCTCACAAATGCCCCCTTACTTATCTCTAAACCATCTGGGGGTTTTGTTTTCTGCTTGTATACCTGCATGATGCCCCAGTCCCCCCAGCAAAGTTCTTCTTGACAGGATCCAGCCAGAATGCTCTAAAATGATGCCCTTACTTACAGAGGACAGTTTCAGCACCCTTATTTACCACACTGGCTCCCAGCTATGTTTGGTGTCCTAGCTGCTGAGCAAAGCAGGGAGTGACAGCAAACGTCAGAACCTCTTCACAGTCCTGTTGCAAATCTTTGAAATACATGTTTAAGGACCCTCTGATGTTGCACTGTAAGGTCTGATGGAGCTGAGAGAGGCTGGCTAAACATGAAATGATGATCACTCCTCTGTGTCATGTACTTCACTAGGCACCCAGTTAAAAGCGCTCATCATAGAACAATGTCCCCAGGCAGAATGTGCAACTCTCTCTGGGCTTCTTCCAATCATTCCTGGCTGAATGAAGTGCACTTTCAGGTTTGGAATGTACATCTGACACACGCATAGGGAACTGGCATTTTTCCCTTTCTCTGGGGTGCATTGAATCTTTCCCTAGCCATGTTTTAGTTCTGCGAGAGAGGTAGCGAGGCGGAAAGAGCACACCTTCTTTTCCCCTTATCTCCATTCAAGTATTGTATGCCCTTGACCAAAGAACAGTGCACTCCTATCTGGGATGGCCATCCTCTTTCACCGAGTATGCAGCTTTGAGGGTGTGTGTGTGTGTGTGTGTGTGTGTGGTTATTTTCACCCCCTTCCATTGCGAGAATCTCCTGATATGATGTTTTCAGAAAGGAGGGGGAGGAAACTGCTCTTCGCTTCTTCCTCTCCTGCCTGACTCTGTGGGGAGTCTGAGTGTTATCTATGTAGAGATTAGATGGCTGAGTGGGAGCTGTAACACTCATTCAAGCCAGTAGCGCTTGAGTTTTAGCTTGCAGTAGCTATTAGAAATAAAAGAAGTTCTGCTTCACAGCTTTTTTCCGTGTTGTTTATACTCTGCTGAGTTTGGTGCTCACAACTCAAAGTTGTGGGTTCTGTTCACTTAGACCTGATTTCCAGGAGTGGAAGGTCTCTAGAAGTGCTCCAGTCTCCTAGCCCAGTCATGGCAGATCCAGTTGTACAGCCCAGTCATTGGCATCGGCTCAAAGGTGTACTGACAGGGGGTGCACATTGACCGATGAGGGAGGGAGGGGACACTTGCCCAGTGGCATAGCATGGGGGTGCAGGGGGGTGCCTGCCGCACCGGGCGCAACATCTGGGGGCGCTCGCTCGCACTCACAACACTCTGCCCCTACCTGGCTCACTCACGCTCTCTCACTGCAGTGCTGGCTGTGCGAATCCAATCCGAGCCGCTGGGTCGCCGCCCACTGTGGAGGGGGTGGGTGCCAGGCGTGCGGTGCGGAGAGAGAGTGAGGGACTATCTGGGGGAGGGACAGTGCAGCGGCCACCCAGCGCAGTGCTGAGCGCGGGAGAGAACCACAGCAGACCAGCCCAGGCAGCAGCAAGAAGAAGCTGGCAGCGGCGGCGGGTTAGGGGGCGCAAATTACTTGCCTTGCCCCCGGTGCTGACAACCCACGCTATGCCACTGCATTTGCCTAGCTAGCCAGATCAGCCGAATCAACCGTGGCAATCAATGGGACAATGGATGTTGCAGCCAGATTGCCCTCACATCCAAATATATAAAATCATAACTACCTAAAACTTATTGCACTGGTGTTTGCTGCTGCTGAAATAACTAACCATGCCATGATGTTCCCTACATTTCTGATTTGTATTATTACATGTGAGGACCCTTTTTATACTATATATGGGGGCTGTTCTTTTTAGATGTAGTGCTGTAGCCAGCTACGTTCTACTCAGTGTAGACCTATTGGAAATAATGTATCTAAGATAGACATTCCCCCCCCCCCCATGCCTAGGAGTGAAACCTAAGAATGAGTAAAAGAAATGAAAAATGAACAGAACCAAAAATATAATTATGATGCAGATAGATAGTGTTTATTGTAGTGGAAAGAGGAGATCATGAGAGCATTTGTTAGGTGAGCGGCTTCAAATAGGTCGACAATCCTTTCAGCCACAAAAGAGTTAAATGACAAAGTGACAGATGAATTTATAATTGACACAAGGCAAAGGTACACAGGGGAAGGAAGAGATTCTCAGGGAACTGGAAGCATCAGAACTCTTGCAGGCCTGAAGCATATTAAGAGTGCCATCAATGAGTGATAGAAAGGAAACAGAAAGGATATGCTAAAGAGAGATAGAAGGAAAGCTCAAAGAAGCATTGATCAAGGATGTGTAGGCGAGAGTGTCAGAGATGCTGAGCAACCTTTTGATCCAATCCATTCTGGTTTGTCTGGATGGTGGAGGCTCAGCATTCCTGACACCATACAATCATAGAATTGTAGAGTTGGAAGGGACCACAAGGGCCATCAAGTCCAACCCTCTGCAATGCAGAAATCTCAACTACAGCATCCATGACAAATGGCCATTAGACGTTGATCCATGGTGTGCATTTCAGGTACCATTCCCCACACCCCATTCCTGTGGGGGATCACAATCCCATTCGAAAGAGAGACAAGCTCATCTTCGTCTCATTATAGGAACTGTCGCTGGATGAGAAGGGAGATTGTAAGCAAAAGAATTTGGGTGCATCAGTGAAGGCAGCTGCATTGCTGATGAAGGAGCATGCATGCTAGCCTGAGTTATCTGGGCAGGGGTGAGACTGGGGAGAGTCGTGTTTGTTCCCTGTTTCATAACATCAATCTCCATCTCTACCCACATTGTCATTGGCCTAAGTGTTCCGTCGGCTGCCCGCGTCATTACTTCAATAGGCATGCTGCATTTCATAATGGGTGTCATTACAGCTGTAGTCATCGTAGAACAACTGGTGTGAATCTGGAAAAAAATAACAGAGAAGGGAGTGCCATCAATGAGGGAGATTGTAAGCAAAAGAATTTGGTTGCATCAGTCAGTAGATATGATTGCTTGAATAGATATGTATATTTTCAAAATGAGTATCATTTCAGCTGTAGTCATCGTAGAACAACTGGTGTGAATCTGGAAAAAATAACATGAAAGTGTTTAAGATGGTGTACACTAATGTCTACTTGGATTCTGTTTTAATTACAAATTTTGCATCAATAAATACTATGAGCAATCTTTTCTGAAAGTGGTGTCCAGTTACATCACAGTAAATAGTAAAATATAACAAGCAGATAGATTTTCAGCAAGGCGATATACAGGCACAAAAAAAACCCCCAAACCCCCTCATCCTCCCAACTTTTCCTCCCTTTTTGTGGGGAGAATGAGGTCTTCGTTCCTCACACTCCTGTATAGCAACAGCATGAGGTGAGTCAAAATAAAAATTTGAGGAGGGGGGTATACAAGTTCAAAGAGTGACCTTAGGTGGTCATTGGTTACTTTGTTAAAGGCTTAGTCAGATAAAAAAACTCTCCTGTACAGTCATACGTCGGAAGTCGAACAGAATCCATCCCGGAAGTCCATTTGACTTCAGAAACATTCAGAAACCAAAGCGCGGCTTCTGATGGAATGCAGGAAGCTCCTGCAGCCGATCGGCAGCCACAGAAGCCCCATTGGATGTACGGCTTCCAAAAATAGTTCACAAACTGGGACAGTCACTTCCGGGTTTGCGGCATTTGGGAACCAAAACGTTTGAGAACTATGCTGTTCAAAAACCAAGGTACGACTGTAGTACCCTCAGTATGTGAATAGAGTGAATCCTCATTCCTCGTAATGCACTTTGTGTCCCTGGATTAGACAATCCACTCAGGCTAAAACAAATCCATTATACTATTCCAGCTATGTAAGTATTTTCATGTTTCCACTGCGATTCACACCAAATCTATGAGGCAAATGTGAAAGCCTGCAACTTTCTAATTACCCTGCTCCTCAAAAATAAAATAAAATAAATGTCTAGTAGCACCTTAGAGACTATTAAAGCTTTGATTTAAAGACAACTTACCAAGAGCAGGAAAGTCTGAGCAACCGAAGTCAAGGGAAGCTGGAAGACTCTGGTGAGGAAGACAGAAATGTCTGGAGCATTTATACCGTTTGCTTTTGGCTTCCACGCCTTGAGTCAGCATTGCTCTTTCCTAATGGGCACTTGGCAGAAATGCCTAGAAATCTCACAAACATTTTTCTTTCAATGATTAACCCCTCGGGGGAAGAGTGTAATCTCATTCAAGAGTTCATATTTCATTGTAGATTATTATAGTCCCTGGTTGGATGCCTTTGTTGGAAGCACATATCCTTAATTACTAATGGCACCATGTCCCAACCCTTATGTTATTGGATTATACAAAAGGACGCCAAAAAAAAAAATTACACAAAAGGACACAAATATGGGTCACACCCAGTGTTTATTTTCTGGGGGGAGGCAGGGGAACACCCCCCCTATACAATTTGTGTTTAAGGTTTACGTTTGGCCTCATTGAGGGGCAGTATTTCAATATGATTAGGAAAACCAGAGTAGCCCTTGACATTGTTTTAGGGAAAAAAGCACTGGTGACATCCATTGTTTTCAGATTTTAAAATGCCCAGTTTTTTTAATCAAAATCTCAATGTTTCTGGGGTTTCATTTCCAAAAACAATAAGTATTGCTGGACTATTTTGAGTTGGGTGATGGTCTGCGCCTACAGATCTGTACACAGAATCTGTCGACCATCCCGGTCATCTTCTTGTCTTTGCCTAACAGCAAAAGGTCAATTTTTTGCTTTTGCGGGAGGTCAGCGAGCCTCACCAGTAGGGGATCCTTGATCTTACTACGTGCCTCTTCATAAGAAGGACATCTAAAGAACAAGTGTCCTGGGCTTCCTATCTCTCCCAATGGACAGGTGCAAAGTCTCTGAGCATAGGGGACTTTTCTAAAAGCTCCACCCAGGACCGGCGAGGGAAGAGCCGAGCGTCTGGCGAGTGTAAAGGCCCTTCTTGCATCCCAAGAAACGAGAAAGAAGAGATATGCTGCCGGTGCGGCTATATATCTTTCGATTTCTCCAGTTCTATAGTCGGGGCACCTTGCACAGTCCTGCTGTCTCTTGGTGTCTAATATACTTTGCCTGACCATAGCTTTTGCCTGGCCCAAGCCCAGACTTGAGGGGCAAAACCAAGTTTCCAGAGGGTGTTCAGGACTGCAGTTTGCCAGCGTGACTGGAATTGGTCACAGAGGATCAATGGGGCTATCCCTTGGGGGAGCAGGTTCAATGTCAGCCATTTGCAGATTGATGTTAGGCTGATGCTAGCCTCCACTCTCATCATCCCCGTTTCCAATCTAACCCATGCATTTGAGACACATCTGGGGACTTGGAGGAGAGCTCTAAGAAGTCTAGATTGAACTCTCTCAAGTGGGGAGAAAGCAGAGGAAGGCGGGCCCAAAAAGGAACCATAGAGGAGTTGTGCCAAAGTTTTGGCCTTGTATAATTTTAGAGCTGCGGGGACGAAGAAGCCCCCTTGTGGTCTGAAGAATTTAAGGATACAATTTGCGTTTCCCCCCCGCTGAACTCCTGATGGAGTTTATGCGTAGTTTGTTGGTTCCTAAGGCCTATACCACCATTCCTAGATACTTGTAGTTTGTGACTTGTTCTAGTTTATGGCCTTGGAGTTCCCAGCTTCTAAGCTTTGGTTTTATCCCAAAAGCAAGTATCTTGGTCTTTTGATAGTTGATTTTGAGACATGATGTTGTTGTGAGCTTTCTTAGTGCTCTTTTGAGTCCAATGGGGGTTCTAGATGGAATTACCACACCATCGGCATATAGCAGGACCGAAATATGCCGATTTGCAAGCTTTGGCGGGTAGAGTTCTGAGTCATTGAGTGCAGATACTAAGTTATTTAGACAGAAATTAAATAGCAGAGGGGCCAATAGGCACCTTTGAAGGTTTTAATAGAGTCCGTTAGGTGTCCTAGGGAGCGGCACCTGACTCTAAGAGCCGTGTTTGTGTGCAGTCCCTGAATTAAGAGGAGGAGCCTTCTATCAATATTGGTACCCTGTAGGCTGTCCCAGAGTCTGGTTCTGGAGACTGTATCAAATGCTTCTTTTAGCTCGACGAAGGCAGCATATAGTGAGGCCTGCCCTCCTGATTTGTATTTGTCGATGAGATGTTGTAACGTTAGACAATGATCTATCGTGGACCTTCCGGGTCTGAAGCCCACTTGTTCTATTGCCAAGATATCTTCATTCTCTAGCCATTCTGTAAACTTATTAAGCAGATGCTTTGAGTAGAGTTTACTAATCACACTTAATAAGCTAATCGGCCTATAATTTGCTGGGTCAATAAGTATTTTCATCTGCAATGTTCCTTGTAGTTTGCTTGATATATGCCTCTCTTGATATCTGCTATTGTTTAGCCTGGTATATGTTTTCCATATAAATAATTTCTAAGAGATCATAATTACACACACACAGTAACAGCTACAAAGAAGATGGTAGACTTGTCCCTTCCCCTATGTTTTCAATGGTTTTGTTAATATAGGCAGTTGGGATTTTTTATCTCGAAAGTCTGAGAAAAAGGGAAAAGATGGAGGCTTCTCTGATCATCTCCTTTATCTTCCAGCTCCCTCAAGAGCTAGTGGTAGTCCCCATCTCTCCCCAACAACAACAACAAGAAGAGACACTGAATACATATGCACATTGCGCAGACATGGAATTGGATGGCACTGAGCTGGCAGATACCAGGCGTTCCTCTGCAATGTTTGCCACGATTCAGCAATGATTTTGGCTCTGAAACAGTCATGAGAAAAACAATAATGCTACAAACTAATTAAAAATAACACAGAGCCTCCCACAATGTAAAATGTACATGTAACTTGGTTCGGAATGAAAGGATACAAAGGATGAACAGGTTAAATCGGCTGTGATAAACTGGGCAAAGGACTTAGGACATAATATACAAATGGCAGATTGGAAGAGGCTATGGAGAACAGATTTGAAATTCACAGCATGTTGCACACTCAAAGAAAATTATATGAAAATGATGTACTGGTGGTATCTGACTCCTACTAAGTTATCCAAAATGTATAGAACAAGCTCCAATATTTGTTGGAAGTGCATAGAAAACGAGGGTATCTTTTGTCATATGTGGTGGCCATGCAATATAAAGTCTTTTGGGGAATTTATATGCAATGAATTGAAGAAAAATGTTTAAAATAAAATTTGTCAAAAAGCTAGAAGCATTTCTATTAGGAATTACAGGTTCCAATATCCCAAAAGACCAGAAAAGACTGTTTATGTGTGTGACAATGGCTGCAAGGATGCTACTAGCCCAAAGATGGAAAGAACCAACAGTTCTGACCAAGGAAGAATGGGAAGCCAAACTGCTGGACTGCGCTGAAATGGCAAAACTGTCTGAGAGACTCAGGAATCCAGAAGATAACGATTTTAAAAAGGATGGGGGAAATGTGTAATTTACTTAGGAGACCATTGTAAACAAATAGAAACGTTAGCAGGACTCTAAAAACAACTTGTAAAGAAATGAAAAATATGGATAATTCAGAGAGATGGAAACTGTGGAGAACGTAGTGATATGTAGCTTTAGAAAGGCAATGGGGGAAAGTCACAAGAGCCAGAGAATCTCATATATGGATATGGTAATAGTTTCCCCCCCTCGTTTTATTATTTTGAATCTGTTATTGTAAAAACCATTAAAAAATATTTTTTAAAAATCCCTGTATACTTGTGATCATGTCTGTGACCTTTGGCTCTGTGGGAGTCCCATCAACCACCATCACAAGAGGACTCCTTTCATTTGCTGCTGTGTCATTTGGGAAGACTCCCTGTCCTGTTAATTGCGGTGTGGCATGATTTCTGCCTCCCCTTGATTAATACTTTGGAGGTGTAATAAAATAACACTAATAAGGTGGTGCTGGCTACGGTTGTAGTGGAGCGGCAATTGCCAAATGGAACAGTTGCCTTTTGCCTTTGCTGTACTGTTTGTACTTTCGACGTGCCGCCTGCCTCTCAGAGTATTGCAAAGATAATCTTTCACATATTTCGCTCCAGGGCACACGCGATACTTCCTCATTATTATTCATTACAGTTATGAGAGCCTGGCAAAGAATTGTGAATGTTTCCTTTGATCCTTTTGGCACCTACCCAAGTAGTCAATTCATTATGCATTAAAGGATGGGTATTACTGAAACCTCGATACAGCAGTCTTGTTGACTGTAATTAAAAAGGAACTCCGTTTGGTTGAAGGCAGCAATGCTTCTGAATATCAATTTCTGGAAACTGCAGGAGGGGAGAGCCTTGTTGTGCTTGCGGATTTTGTGCAGGCATCCGGTTGTGAGAACAGGATACTGGACTAAGGCTACCAGATTTCTTTCAATGAATCCGGGGACACTTTAAATAAATAAATACTACATGTTCGGGACGTTGATGCTGCAGCGATGGTGGTGGCAGAGAGGCGGCCGCTGCCTTGACCTCAACCGCCACGTTAGCCCCTTCCTCCGAGGCTTCTATCTCCTTTCTCCATGAGCCTGGGCAGCCCGAGTTGTTGGTTCTTTGGTGGTGGTGGGGAAGCGGTGCTCGGTAGGTCAGGCATGGAAGGCGGAGAAGGAGGGCTGAGAGTGGTGGTGACGGTGAGGCTCGGGCAGCGCGATGCCGCCCTTCCCATCGGAGCAGACCCAATCCTACTTGTGTGCAAGCAGGAGGGGGCGGGGATCTCTCAGCTGTTAAAGGGAGGCTTCATGCTGTCTATCAGAGCTTGCCTGAAAACAGGAGGGGGCAGGGTCTCTTAATTAGGCAACGGGAAGCCTCCCTTCCCAGCTGAGGGATCCCCTTAGTTGCTGGGGTCAGGGAAGGTGGAGGAAGCCCGGAAGCTGCATCTTTGAGCCCCTGCACCACCATCATATGGGGACTTCCGAGCAGTTCCTGAAGCCAGCCAGAGCCAACTGTCCTGGGGACATTAGATGAAATCCGGGGACATTCCGGGGATGGAATTTGTCCGGGGACTTATTCACAAATCCAGGGACTGTCCCCGGGAAATGGGGACGTCTGGTAACCCTAGACTAAATGGGCCAACACAACCCGAGGCTTCAAGAAATCACTTAATCCTAATCTTCTAAAATATATTCTTTCCACAGACTTAATTGAACCACTGGGGGCTCTTTGTTGCATTGACTTACATCAAAAATTTAAACCGGATAGCATAAAAATAATCTGATTTAGATTTTTCCTGGCTACCTTTCTAGTTGTCTCTGCGTGAGATATCCCAGAATCTACGAAACCAATAATCAGTCAATGGAGTTAAGCAAATTTCCATTGACTGGCTATTGACATTCTTCTTGCCGCTAATAATAAAAAGACCAGTGACTTATTCTGGGATTTGTATTGCTTTCTATTGAAAGCAAGGTCAAGGCTGGATCTGGTGTTAATGGTTGATTTGTGTTTTGAAAGATAATGGTAAAAACCTTTATTCAAAAATTATATAAAACCTCGCATTCCCATTATATGTGCAAATAAGTTCCTATAGTCTTACAGTCCTACCAGCAAAGTGGAGAAATATTTGTATTGATTTTGGAAAGGCATACTGGAAGCAAATACCACCTAAGTATGATTTTTAAAGTGGATTTTGAGAAGATACAGTTTTTAAAGAATCATTTACCAAAATCTGATCCCATTTATCTGACTTACATTCTTCAATTTGATATTTAAGGTCACCATCCCAGGCTATCGTAAGACCTGATGGAAAGCCAATTGCCTGGCTTATTAGTAATTTGTAAATACTGGATACCAATTGCCTGGCTTATTAGTAATTTGTAAATACTGGATACCAAGCCTTTAGAAATCAGAGATATAGGAACAATTAAGGATTCAAGAGTAGTTAGAGAATGCCAACAATCCCCCTTATGGGCTAAAGATTTAGTAAATGCAGTTATTTAAAGTGTCTCGCAAGAGTAGCACAAGCTCTGGTTATCTTCCACTTGGACTACTGCAATGCGCTCTACATGGGGCTAGCTTTGAAGGTGACCCGGAAACTGCAATTAATCCAGAATGTGGCAGCTAGACTGGTGAGTGGGAGCAGCTGCTGAGAACACATAACACCGGTCCTAAAAGACCTACATTGACTCCCAGTATGTTTCCAATAGCAATTCAAAGTGTAGGTGCTGACCTTTAAAGCCCTAAATGGCCTCTGTCCAGAATACCTGAAGGAGCATCTCCATCCTCATTGTTAAGTCCGGACACTTAGGTCCAGCTCTGGTGGTTCCCTCCCTGCGAGAAGCAAAATTACAGGGAACCAGGCAGAGGGCCTTTACGGTGGTGGTGACGGCCCTGTGGAACGCCCTCCCATCAGATGTCAAGGAAATAAACAACTATCAGACTTTTAGAAGACATCTGAAGGCACCCACGATTTCCGGTGTCTGTGTCTGCACAGACAAGATTTCTGGCATTTACACAGATGCCATTTCTGGCGCCGCAGAAGCAAGTACCTGCGCAGCGCCGCGCCGCGCCGCACAGCTTTAGCGTAGCACGCAGGGACTCGCCGAGTGGCCGTTTTGGTTTGGGGGCAGCTCGACGGCTGGCTAAACGACCCCTGTGGGCCACTTGTGGCCCATAAGCCTTAGGTTGCTTACCCCTGCGAACACTACCACAAATGAATTGGCAGGAACTGAGAGAACTTCCAAAATGCTGCGTCCATCTCAAGCCTAGCATAACTGCACATGACTAAAACATCCTTCCGCCTCCAAGAGCTATTGGCAGTGGTGTTGATGCCGTTCAGGAGGCCCCGAGAAAGTACAAACAGTACAGTAAAGTGCAGCAGGTAGCTGCCCATTTTGGCAGCCACCAGACATTTCTCTATGTAAGGATTGTAGCCATCATTGGCTCATTATTTTTAAATTAAACCTCCAAAGCACTCATCTGGGGGTGGGGTGTGTGTGAAAATTATTTCACACAGCAATTAACAAGAACAAAGTCTTTCCGAATGAGGCGGCATAACATCAGATGAAAGGCATCACTTTGGCATGTGTTTGAGGGAACTCCCACAGGACTAATGGTCAAAAAACAGGGTTGTAAATATCCAGGGACTGCATATAACAACTAGATCTTTAGGGCTACCTCAGGACTCTGACCTTGTGAATGGAAGACTATAAAAGGATGTCATACACAGCTCTGTTCCAACAGCGTCTGTTGGCAGCCTTTGCCTCCAGCTTCGCACAGTCGGCTTCTTCGGCTGCTGGTGGTATGAACCCTTTTTAACTGACTCTCTTGGGGGAAGAATGTCTCTCTTTGGAATGTGTTGTTGTGCTTTTGCTTTCAAATGTTAATAGTTGGGACTTGTGTTTAAGTTGGGATTGTTGGGCTGTTTGAAACTGTTAGCATCTTTAGTTTCTGTGGGTAATTAGCTGAAATAGACATTTTCACAAGGGACGCAGGTGGCACTGTGGTCTAAACCACAGAGCCTAGGGCTTGCGGATCAGAAGGTTGGGGGTTCGAATCCCCGTGACGGGGTGAGCTCTCGTTGCTCGGTCCCTGCTCCTGCCAACCTTGCAGTTTGAAAGCATGTCAAAGTGCAAGTACAGTGGTACCTCGGGTTAAGTACTTAATTCGTTCTGGAGGTCCATTATTAACCTGAAACTGTTCTTAACCTGAGGTACCACTTTAGCTAATGGGGTCTCCTGCTGCCGCTGCTGCACAATTTCTGTTCTCATCCTGAAGCAAAGTACCCAAGGTACTATTTCTGGGTTAGCGGAGTCTGTATCCTGAAGTGTCTGTAACCTGAAGCATCTGTAACCCAAGGTACCATTGTAGATAAATAGGTACCGCTCTGGCAGGAAGGTAAACGGCATTTACGTGCGCTGCTCTGGTTCGCCAGAAGCAGCTTAGTCCTGCTGGCCACATCACCCGGAAGCTGTACGCCAGCTCCCTCGGCCAATAAAGCAAGATGAGCGCCACAACTTCAGAGTCGTCCGTGACTGGACCTAATGGTCAGGGGTCCCTTTACCCTTTACCTGAGGCATTTTCACAGTCAAGATGGAGATGTGTGATTCACAGATTTTGTCCAAAACCAAAGAAATTAGATTTTAAAGTTGATTACAGAGGCCTACCCTTCCCCCCCAAAGGTAAATATTTCTTGTTCAAATAATAAGTAGCTCAGTGTTGAACCACAACACCAATGACAGAACGATTGAGCTGCAGCGATCTGACAGGTGACACACGTCACCACGAATGCCACTTTTTACTGTGATTGCGTGCCTTTATTTTATTGCAAGCAAAAGTAAAAATGGGTGGTGAGGAAGGTGCCTGTCATCTGAAGCAAAAAAATTTAAAAAAAATGGCCCCAGGAAACCTATCAGGTCAACCCATGTACCTTCATATTCTCACACTTTGTGTTGGCTTTCCTAGATCTATGTCTCAGATAGAAATTGGAATGAGACTCTTCAGACATCCCTGCTGGTCTCACTGCAAAGGTCTCTCACTCACCCCTTGCCCACCTGCATGGTTGCGCCCACTCAAAATTGTGCACCTAGGGTCTCTGCCTCATTGTTTCCCTCTCTGTCCAGCTCATGAAAGGTAGTTCACACATCCTTTATGAAATATACTCAGAGTCGAGAGTGGATTTCATGCTCTTTATTCAGCTCGTAGTGGTGAGGAGGAATGGAAGTTCCCCCAGAATGTCTGCCTTATATACATTATTTACACAATGGGCCCCACGTAATTGGCTAATTCTGGGATTCTCCTGTAGGCCAATCAGATTGCGGATTCCCTTCCACCTGGAGCTGGATTGGGTGGCCCCTGCGGACCAATCAGACTGCTGCATTCAGAATCCTAGTGTTCTAGGACCAATCAGACTGCTGCCTTTTGGAGCCTATTCAACTCAGTACATACTCAGTACCTTGTCTTCTTGCCTTGTTGTACTACCTGTGGGTGAGGAACGGAGTCCCCATTCTCCCTGTGGGGGCGGGGGCAGGGAGCAGGTGGGAAAATGATGGATGGAGCCCCAGTGAGATCCCCACTTCTGTTTCCCCCCTCCCCTTAAATGTTTGCAATGGCCTCTCTTCTCAACGTTGCAGAAGGCAAGCGAAAATGGGGTATCTATACAAAAGTGAAAGTTCTGGCAGCTGTATATTATAATTTAATCTATCCAATTGTAATGCTTTCAAAAGTATTTCCCTACAATGCCTTTAACTGTACAATTAAGATCATAATTTAAAGAGGGCCTTTATAGACACCAGCATTTGCCTGCTTAAATTTTAACATAATGTGTTCTACCCCACATTATTTCAGGTTCATGGCCTCCTTTTCAGCGAAGCTCAACGTCCCCATACACATAGCCTATTTCTCTCCACATGATGTGTATTCTGTAAACTTTATGCTCGACTTGCTCAACCCTGGCATAACAATGCGTAAGTCCTCATAGTGCCCTCAGTCCCAACGGCAATGCTAGACAGTGAGGTGTTCAAATAAAGGTTCAGGTCCACTGTAATAAGAAAGGTTCAAAGTCAAACCATAAGGTCAGGTTCCCACCTCTACAGAAGAGCCAAGTTTGGGATCCCAGGATCAGTCCCAAAATCACAGGCCAGTGGAGGTCCCAAAGCAGACTTCTCTCAAACACACCTTCTCTCAAACCCAAGGAGTCCCATGATCTGGTCAACCAGTCAACTGGGCTGTGTTCTCACACCTACCTCTGAAAGTGTTCCCAATGCCTGAGAGCCCACCGTGTTCATGCAGATGGGGTGTGCTGGTCCCATGGGTTACCCGAAAGGCAAGGTCCAAGTCTGGTCTGTGGTCAAAGGTGCAACGTGGAGGCAGTCCGTAGCAGCTGAATCAGGGTGCAGGGCAGGGAATCAGGTGAAGTCAGGAACAGGCATGCAAGCAGGGAGCCAGGGCGGGTCTGGAGCTCAGGCAGGAAAGCAGGACAGGGTTCAGGCAGGAACTAGCAACCAACAATGTTGCTCCCTCAACTTGGGACTGGGGCTGGCCAGCTTTTATCTGCCCTGAGGCATAGGGCGGCCCCAATCCTCAGGTGACTCGCCTCTCCTGGCCTGGAGGAGAGCACTCCTTCTGTGAGAACTTAGTTCCCTCCGCCTCTCCTGGCCTGAGCCTCTGCAGCTCAGGAGAGGCTGGAGGGTTACTGGACCCAGAGGCAACCTCAGCTTCCTCTGACGGGGCTGAGAGTGGAGCATTTGCCAGCAATGGGTCCTCCATTACCTCAGGAGCCAGAGCAGACTCAGCTGGTGCCTGCACCTGAGGATCCAGCACAGGTGAGGACCCTTTGGGCTCATGCCCCAGCCCCGGCTCAGCTGGTTCTGGAGGTGGGGAACCCTGTGCAGGCTGGGATCCCTCAGGTTCAGCATCCAAGTCTGAATCCCAGGCCATCACCTGGGGCCACCTTTGGTTCTGATGATGTGTCGACTTTCCCTGGTTCCCGGGAACTGGTGGCTGCCCTTTCAGCATCTTCTGAAGTTCCTTGAGTGCCTTCCGCCCTCAACCTCCCCTTCCCCATCTTCAACTTGTCCCAGTGTATACTAATCATAGCTACATCCCTCACCGGGATCCCCTTCCCCTTCCCTGGTGCCCTGCCAGTTCATGACTCCCAGTATGTTTCTGAGCACAACTCAAAGTGTTGGTGCTGACCTTTAAAGCCCTAAATGGCCTCAGTCCTTTATACCTGAAGGAGCATCTCCACCCCCATCATCCAGCCCGGACACTGAGGTCCAGCTCCGAGGTCCTTCTGGTGGTTCCCTCACTGCGAGAAGCCAAGTTACAGGGAACCAGGCAGAGGGCCTTCTCGGTAGTGGCGCCAGCCCTGTGGAACGCCCTCCCAGAAAATGTCAAGGCAATAAACAACTATTTTACTTTTAAAAGACAACTGAAGGCGGCCCTGTTTAGGGAAGTTTTTAATGTCTGACTCTGTATTGTTTTTAATATTCGGTTGGAAGCCGTGCAGAGTGGCTGGGGAAACTAAGCCAGATGGGCAGGGTATAATGATGATGATGATGATGATGATGATGATGATGATGATGATGACATGTGGCAGTACAGTACTCCACAACAGCACCCCCAACCAGGTATCTGGAGGGCTCCCTGGTTCCACCCTTCTTGGTCCATTGCCTGAAATGTTGTGCTGACAGCTTTCTTACTGAGAGAAGGATGAGCTTGTCCCCTTTTTTGAATGGGAACATGATCCCCAGAGGAAGGGGTGTGTGGTATGTGAAGTGCATATATTGGAGTAACGGCTGGTGAGTGTATGGGCCCAGGTGTCAGAAATGCAGAGACTAGACTCCCCTTCCAGACAAGTCCAATTTGATTGGATCAAGGATCTCTCAACATCTCTGCCACTCCGCCTTGACCTCACTGCCCAATGCTCCTTTCTGTTTTGATGCTCTCTCTCTTAGATTTGTACCTTTTTGCTTCCTTTCTATCCAGGTGACCCTGAATAATAGAAGCTTGCCACCCATTGATGGATCTCTGGACATTCTTCAGGCCTGAAACAGTTATGATGCTGTCCGTTTCCCAAGAAGCTCTGTTTTTCCCGGTGTACCTTTATTTTTTTTATTTTTTTTTAGTTTTATTTAAGAAAGATACACACTTTACATCATTATTCAGATATATACACACATAAAAATTTCCATCGTAGAGAAAAGTAAGAAAAAAAGGGAAGAAAGTGGAGAAGTAAAAAAAAATAAAGAGAAAAAAAAAGAAAGAAAAAACAACGTACAATAATACAGATACAGTACTTCCGTCCGACTCGGCTTAGGAGTTACATAATCTTGCATTAATTCTGCAGTATTGCTAAAACATTATACATCAATGATTTTAGTTATCGTCGATTGATAAGTTATTTATTCCCTGGATGCTCTCAATATAAATTAGAAATTTGTTCCATTCGTCTTTGAGTTTGACTGTGTTATTTTGTCTTATTTTTTGGGTTAGTCTCGCTAGTTCAATATATTGGTATAACCTCATTTGCCACTCTCCGACCGTGGGTAAATCAGAGGTTTTCCATTTTTGTGCAATTTGAATTCTCGCCGCTGCCATGGCATATTGAACGAAGGTTTGATCTATTTTCTTTATTTCTTTACCAATCATACCTAAAAGAAACAACTCAGGGGTTTTGGGGAAATTATATTTTAAATTTTTTTTCAATTCGTCATGTATTTGCTTTCCCGGTGTACCTTTAACCAGTCATTAATCTTTTGCTCATTTACACCGCAGGGTATTCTTTCCCTTTCTGAAGTTGCTTAATGTATGGGTTCTTTCATGCCACTGTCACCCACCCCACCCCACCCCAGCCAATAAATCTAACTTATCAGCTTCACAATTAAAGTGATATGGTTCTACAGACTTTTCATTTCACATTCTCACTTGCAGCTTTCAGGCTGAGTCACAACAGCAGCAGCAGCAGCAGCAGCAGCAGCAGCAACAACAACAGCAAAGTTTGTTCTGGGTATAAGCTTTTGTGTGCATGCACACGTCTTCAGATACACAGAAACACAAGTCACCAGACCCTGATATATAGTGGGAGAAAAACCCCACCCCACCCTCCCACTATATATAAGGGTCTGGTGCACACAAAAGCTTATACCCAGAAAGCGTATCCTCCTTAAAAGAGGGCATGTGTTGTGGTGAGACCTGGAGGCTGACCTTCTTGTTGTGGGTGGGTATATTGGACAGCCACAACACCCAACTGGTAGGTCCCTCGTTGCTGGGTTTAGTCTGGCCAATGGTGTGCTGTCTCAATGGATCGAGGGGCCTATATATACCTATGCACGTGACCCAGAGCTTCCTCTTTCGGCTCGTGCATCAGAACACCCACCCACCTCTCCCTATATTTAGGGCATTTTGCGATTGACCTTGCTATGCCGTCGTGTGTCATCTGTCGTTGGGACAGGGGCACGGCAGGAATTTCCCCCACTTGGCTGATTGGCTGTTGCCATTTGGGTTTTGCCTGCCACGTAGCAAATCGTCACAACCTGTAAGGTTGCGGATAGGCACTGGCTCATGTGATAGGGATGGGAGAACGGTCTCGCCACCCCTTTGTGAAGGGTATTCTGTTAAAGGAATCCAGGGACTCAACTTGGTTTGGTCAACCCCTGTGAGGGGTTTGTGCCCATGCCTGAGTCCAGGGGAGCATCTGGGGAGTGAACAGAGTCTGTTCCCGGGGTTTCCACCTACTTCAGGTGTTCACCCTTGGCTGACCGATGATAGAGCTCTGGGTCAGTGCTACCTGCAAGGGTGCAGGGAGCTAGTCAAACCAGAGCCTATGCAACCATTCATTTTCTGTAATCAATAATGTTGTGACCTAAATTCTGCCAAAAACCAAACTAAAATTTGAGGCAAATGTGTTTTTATTTCGGGGGGGGGGGGGGAGGTCTCTGGGTCTGAACACACAACAAACTTAGTTGGTCTCTAAGGTGCTACTGGACAATTTTTTATTTATTTCATTTATTTTGACCGCGTCAGACCAACACGGCTACCTACCTGAATCAACAACAACAGTTTTATTATTGACATGGCACCCATCAAGAGATGCTACGAGTCCTGTATAATACGGGATAGTTCTTTATTTCAATGTAAAATGAGATGTCCTGTATTGAGGGCCTTCTCAGTAGTGGCATCTGCCCTGTGGAATGCCCTCCCATCAGATGTCAAAGAGAAAAACAACTACCAGATTTTTAGAAGACATCTGAAAGCAGCCCTGTTTAGGAAAGCTTTTAATGTTTAATAGGTTATTGTATTTTAATATTCCGTTGGAAGCCGCCCAGAGTGGCTGGAGAAACCTAGCCGGATGGGCAGGGTATAAATAATAAATTTCTGGGTTAAACCCAGTGCTTTTTTTCTTTTTTAAAAAATATGTTTAGGGGTACTCTCATTTTCTTACTCATATTGAAATACTGCCCCTCAATGAGGCCAAACTTAGATTCACAAAATGTTTAGGGGTATGCGTACCCCTGCGTCCCCCCCCCCCTGAAAAAAGCACTGGTTAAGCCTGAAGAATAAGAGAAGAGTTTGGATTTGATATCCCACTTTATCACTACCAGAAGGAGTCTCAAAGCGGCAAACATTCTCCTTTCCCTTCCTTCCCCACAAGAAACACTCTGTGAGGTGAGTGGGGCTGAGAGACTTCATCACACTAGCTGAAAAGCACTGAAGTCCCAGGGCAGCCTCTGGGTTTGGGGGCTAGAAGATGGTGGGATCCAGCTCAGCTGCTCCTCACCTGATCTGATAACAGCAACTAGCTATGGATAAATATTCAAGAGCCATGTTCCTCCATGCTCACAGAGCCAGCATGGTATAGTGGTTAAAAGCGGTGGACTTGTAATCTGGTGAACCGGGTTCACTTCCCCGCTCCGCCACATGTAGCTTTGGCTAGTCACACTTATCTGAAGTCTCTCAGCCTCACTCACCTCACAGCGAGTGTTTGTTGTGGGGGAGGAAGGGAAAGGAGATTGATAGCCGCTTTGAGACCCCTTAAGGGGAGTGAAAGGCGGGATATCAAGTCCAAACCCAAACGCAAATGACATAAAGTCAGACCAAACAGGTCTTCTGTTTTTTTCTTCAGCCACTAAAGACTCTCAGCCTATTAATAAGTTTTGTGTGCCAACATGAACACTCCATTGGTGCTTCCAGCTGCTCATTTCCCCATTGACTTATTGTTTGCTTCCTTGATCACTTTCCTTCCCCTCATGTGTTTTCGTTCCTCCACCCCTCCTCTGGACACTTTCCCTCACCCTTGCCTGCTCTTGCACTTGCTCTGGAAGTCCCTGCTCTCTGGATGAAGAGACAAACATGACTTTCTGCAAAACAGGTTCCTGCATCGTTTTCCACCAGCTGTTAGGAAGCTGGATAAATCCAGTCTGAGATAAAGTGCTGTGCAAGTATCACTGGGAACAAGGCTGCAAAACTAATGGTATCAGCCTACAAATATGGCTGATAAAGTGAGTCAGGGCACTGGAATACTTTCCCTACATTCCCTCGGTATAATAGGGTCTATATTTTGTAATACTTTCAGGTATAACCATTATAGCTATGCTATAAAGGGTTCCAATTACTTCACTAATTTCCATACATTCACATGCCTGTGGCTTATTTACCTGACAGGCGGTGATCCAGCCTCTGTTTAAAATCCTCCAGAAGTCCACTATATAGCTCTTACCATCAGAAATGCCTGATGGTCAGAATCTCCTTTCTTCTCATTTGAATCTATTGGTTCTGGTCCTACACTCAGGAGCAGGAGAAAAACAAGCTCGCTCCATCTTCCATGTGATGGAAGGAATTTCTATAGAAGTGGACTGCACTACTTTGCAATGTGGTGGACTGTCCTTCTCCTAGGTGACCCCCAAGGCCCCTTCCATCTCTACACTTCCATGATTCTATGAATGACTATAAGTCTATAAGTCTAATAAAATGAAACTCAATAGAACCACAACCAATGGTGATACAGAAAGGTGTCATTTATTGTAGTGGGAGGACAGATGCATGACATAATGTATAAGAAGAAGAAGAAGAGTTTGGATTTGATATCTTGCTTTATCACTACCCGAAGGAGTCTCAAAGCGGCTAACACTCTCCTTTCCCTTCATCCCCCACAACACTCTGTGAGGTGAGTGGGGCTGAAAGACTTCACCACACTAGCTGAAAAGCACTGAAGAGAAGTGTGACTAGCCCAAGGTCACCCAGCAGCTGCATGTGGAGGAGTGGAGACGCGAACCCGGTTCCCCAGATTACGAGTCTACCACTCTTAACCACTACAATTGCGGTCCCTGCCTGTTTGGAGGAGGCAGTGGTAAAACCACTCCTTAAGAAATCTTCCCTGGATTCGGAAAACCTAACTAACTACAGGCCAGTTGCTAATCTTCCTTTCCTGACCAAGGTTCTGGAGCGAGTGGTCGCAGACCAGAACAAGGTGTTTTCGGAAGAAACTGATTTTCTGGATCCATTTCAATCAAGGATTAGGAACAGTTTTGGCACAGAAACTGCTTTGGTTGCCTTGTATGATGTCTAGATAAGACTGAGACACTGTTAGTGGGTGGTTCCCTAGACCAGATGGGTGGGAGATCAAGAGATCTGGAGGGTGGCAACTTGAGAAGGGGGCCTTCTCTGTGGTGGCTCCCCGTCTGTGGAATGCTCTCCCCAGGAAAGTTCACCTGGTGCCATCATTATACACCTTTAGGTTCCAGACAAAAATGTTCCATTTTAATGGAGCCTTTGGTTGATTTGTTTGACATCCCATGCCCTTTTAAAATGTGGGGGTTTGGAGGGGGAGGGGGGTTATTGGGTTGTTGATTTTATCTTGTTTATATATTTTGTGGTGTTATATTTTGATTTTGTTCTGTGAACCACCTTGAGACCTCTTGGTATAGGGCAATATATAAATTCAATAAATAATAAGAATAAAAGCAAACAATGCATTGAAGTGTAAAATAATTAAAAGACTGTTTTAAGGTTGCCTGCTGTGATTCAATAAAAGGGATACAGAGAAAAACAGAGCTTCTTGGGAAACAGGAAGCATCATATTCAGAGATCCGTCAATGAATGACAAGTGTATGTCATTCACACTTTGGTGTCCCACAAATTTTGGTCAAAGTACATTAGGTACAAGGGGAGAAAAAGGTACATATCCAAGAGAAAAGGGAGGAAAACAGAAAGATGCACTGAGCAGAGAGGTGTAGACCTGAGTGTCAGAGATGCTAAGAGATCCTTGATCCAGTCCATTTGGGCTTGTCTAGAAGGGAAGACCCAGCATTTCTGACACCTGAGCCCATACAATCACCAGCCATTCACCCAACACATGCAATTCAGGGACCATTTCCCCCCTTTCCTCTGGGGATCATGTTCAGATTCAAAAGAGGAATAAGTTAATCCTTCTCTCAGTAAAGGAGCTGTCACCAGGGGAGTAGAGCGCTAGTTGTATTTCAGGCGAGATGCAGTGAGCCCTGAATTTATTCACATAAAGTTGATGTCAGCTATTCTACCAAAAGAGCCTCTGTATATTTTAGATCTTGTAATAATTCAAACAGGAACAGGAATGGTACGTAGCTGGATGGATATACCCATGTTCATAGATGACATCTTGAAAGGCAGCTGTTAATCTGAAAAAAAGGAGAGAAACACTTAGAATCATAGAATTGTAGAATTTGATTATGTTTATAGATGACATTGTGGAAAGGCAGTTGAAAATCTGAAAAGAGAGGGACATCTAGTCCAATCCCTTGCAATGCAGAAATCTCAACTCAAGCATCCATGACAGATGGCCCTTGACAGCCCCATAAATAACAGAGGCAAGGAAAGATTGAGAAAACACATAAAAAGAAAAAGAATTAACAAATTCCCCTCGAAAAGAGCCAGTAAAACAGGACATTAAGATATTACAAACACAGTTTTCAATTACAGCTGTTTGGGGAGTTGGGGCCTCTGTAATCAAATCTTCAGTGAAACCAATGGCTTCACTTTTGCAAAGACAATGCTGAGTTTTGGACAAAATCTGTGGCTCACACAAGTCATTGTTTCCAGAAAAACAAGGACTTCTATCTCACCTAATTATCCACAGAAAGTCAAGGTGGTAAAAATTCTAGGCAGCCCAACAATAATATATTATGTACCATTCCCCATTCCCAACCCAAACTATTAACCTCTGAAGTCAAAAGCACAATAAGGTTATACTATGAAGCTGCATCTTTCTGCTGGATGAAAGATTGGTTTTTATTAGAAAACACTGATGTCCTAGATCTGGAAGGGTTCAATAATGCTTTTGGATGGCATGCATATCTGTGGTACGACAAGGTAAAGGTTCACAAATTGTTTAGAAATCATATTGTCAGGAAAGCTTTATTCATGGTCTGGACTAAATACAAGGACTTGTTAGAAAACAAGACTCCGAGGTGGCTTTCACCAATAGAGGCAAAGGCCCGAAAAAGACTTAATATGGAGGCTGGCTGGGCAAAATACTGTGAGATAATAGAAAAAATTGGAGATAACTGGAGGTTGCAGAGCTTGGACAAATTAAAAGACAAGGTGCAAGATTGGTTTCATTATGCCCAAATTCAAGAGATTTTTTAAAAAGACCAAAAAATAGGCTTCCAGGTGGAAAAATCGAAATTAGAGACAGAATTACTTGAACCAAAGACTAAAGTGCTTTCAAGAATGTATAACTTGCTGCTTAAATGGAATACTCAGGATGAGATAGTCAAATCAGCCATGATAAAATGGGCTCAAGACATTGGGTACAACATTATGTTTGAAGACTGGGAAAGGTTATGGACCACCGGTTTGAAATTCACGGCATGTAATGCCTTGAAAGAAAATATTATGAAAATGATATATAGGTGGTACATGACCCCAGTCAAACTTGCAAAGATATACCATTTGTCTGACAATAAATGTTGGAAGTGTAGGGAGGCTGAAGGGACATTCTTTCACCTCTGGTGGACTTGCCCGAGGGTGAAGGCGTTCTGGGAAATGATTTATAATGAGCTAAAAAAGGTATTTAAGTATACCTTTCACAAGAAATCAGAGGCCTTCCTCCTGGGCATTGTCGGCCAGAAAGTGTTAAAGAAGGACAGAACTTTCTTTTTATATGCAACTACAGCAGCAAGAATTCTTATTGCCAAACACTGGAAGACACAAGATTTACCCACACTGGAAGAGTGGCATACGCAACTGATGGACTACATGGAGTTGGCTGAAAT
The DNA here is from genome assembly GCF_965112155.1 of Podarcis liolepis. Taxonomy (NCBI): domain Eukaryota; kingdom Metazoa; phylum Chordata; class Lepidosauria; order Squamata; family Lacertidae; genus Podarcis; species Podarcis liolepis. The sequence continues at coordinate 7,628,847 of NC_139566.1, forward strand.
GACTGGCAGAATCCGAGATCTGGGAGAAGAAACAATAGAAGAGGACTGGAAAAAATTTAAGGACTACTTAAAAAACCATTATAAGCTATATGAATGTTGAGAATTTGCAAGGTTGGGAAAGACTAGCTTCAGCAACAAAATTTGAAGATAGGGAAACTAAGGTATAATTATGAAATTATCAAAGTTTAGAGTAAATTCTAAGAGTTATTTTGAAAAGTAATTTGACAATAAGTACTTTAAACCCAAAATATAATCAATTGAAAGTACAAAAAATGCATGAAACAGGGTAACAATTTGCTGTTATTTTTATTGTAAAGAATGCAGGGTGGGGAAGATGTGGGGAAGTCCGGTAGGTCATGGAAAAATAGTTTTGGAAAGATGAATTTTCTCTCTAACTTTTTCTTTTTCTTTTTCTGTAAAGTTGCTTTTGTTGAACATTTGATGATATATCTGTGCCTGGAAAGAAGCAATAAAAAATATATTATAAAAAAAAATGAAGTCAAAAGCACAATAACAAATTCCAAGAAGAGAGGTCCTCTCCCACAAAGTTTAGTTTAAAAGCAGACATACCAACACCAGGAGAAAACGCAGGAGCTGGAGACAAGGGAAGCCTCAACCTGCTACTGGAGAAAAAGCTTCTATGTGGAGCCCTTTTATACAGTTTCATTCATTTAATTGGCCCCAAAGAGGTAATTATTATATGCAATCCGGCTGCACTTCCTGGATATTTGCTGTTTGTGACCCTAAGCCCTAGAGGATTCCTATCAAATACATCTCAGGAAGATTCCTTTCAGTTGGCATCATGCCACCTCTTTTAATTGCTGTGTGGTGTGGGTTCTACCCCAGTTGATTAGTGTTTGGAGGCTTAATGGGAGGGAGGCAATAAGCCAATGTTGGCCACAGCGGAGTGCCTGGTGGCTGCCAAGATGAGCAGTTGTCCATTGCAGTTTTCTGTACTATTTGTACTTCTTTGGCACCTCCTGAATGGTGTTTGCACCACTTCCTCTTGGAGGAAGAAGGATGGCTTAGTCAATCCAAACCTCCTTTACTGCAGGGCTGATTAGGAAGAATCGGAGACAGACTATGGGGTCATCACTTAGGAGCTCTGAGGTACTGAGTCAGCCCAGAAGAATCAAAATTGCTATGTGTTCCTAGGTGAAATTGCTATATGTGCCTAGGCAAAAATGTCTAGACATTCATATGTCTAGATGTTCATATTAGTATTCATTCCACTTTTCTCTGTGGGGATTTCATGTGCTATATTCATAAAGGTTCTCTTTCATTTGCGGTTGTGCTTGGCCTTGAGATAGATGCAGCAGCTCATTTTGGAAGTTCATTCTGTTCCTGTTAATTGGTTTCTTTGTTGCACCTTTAATAGTTGGTGTTTCTGTGACAAAATAATTTTCTGGTGTTCTTTTTAATTAGCTGGAAGTATTCTCACCTTCATCATTATTGGTTTTGAGCCCCAATGACTGGTGAATCATTGCAAAGGCTGGAGTGTCTAGTGTATGACAGCTCAGCTCTATTCTGATCCATGTTCCTATAGTGTGAATACATGATCAGTGTCTGCCACTTTAAACAGGATACCCTTAACCATGGAGGAGCAGGCAGAGGCTACAACCTACCCTCCATCCAAGACTAGGCTTAGCCAATGCCTATCTGCCTTACAGAGTTGTGGCAATTGCAAGAACACAAATGGTGGAGTCAATTTGCCAGATGGGAAAAAATCTTGCCCAGCCCCTAAATCTGGCGACCGACATATGACCATAGCAAGCTTGTACCATCTGAAAAACCCTAATGTGAGGATTTGAGGATGGGAGAACCAGTGCGGCATAAAAGAAGCCAAAAGTCCCAGCAGGCCAGTCATTTGTCCTTGCCATGGGCTTGGGATGAAACGCCACTATTGGTCAGTTGGTCTCATGCCCAAGGGAATGCTCTCTAAATTCCTACCGCCATTGGCCAGTTTGGCAGGAGGAAGATGATCTGGTCCAGCATAAGCCAGTTCACAGGGGAGGCCTAGGGCCTGGCCACAAAACCCGGAAAAAGCAAACAGACATCTTGGAGGAATGAGGAAATGGGGTTTATCCAGCTTCCATCATTTTATGTTGGATGTAAGATGGGAAGATAGAGAAGAAGATTGCAGAAGTCATGCCAGATGATGGACGGCACATGGTCCCTCTCTCTTGCCCCCACCAGTGCGAGTAGGGATAAATAGATTGACTGGAAGTCTCCTCTTGCCGTGTAGATGAAAGGATGGACCAAAATTCCAGTTTCATGTTCTCATTTTTCCCACTGCAAGCTCACTCTGCCCTGTTTCCACACTGCATGAAACTAACTGCATTGGTCATTATAAAAGATCCATTATAATGGATGTCCTGTATTGCACTTGGAAATGCTCAACCCTGCTGATTCTTCAAGAATCAATCAGACATGCTTGCCAGCATTGACTTTGCTTTTTGCTGCTCTAGTGAATACCAATCACAATAACCAATGAATTCCAATTATGTAGTGTTTGCAGACTTTTCAATGGTGTTACAAATACACATGATTTACTCCACATAAATGGGGGGGGTTGCCTGTATTTGTTTATCAATTTGACATCTGACAGGAGGGTGTTCCACAGTGTGGGTGCCACAACCAATAAGGCCCTTTGCCTGGTTCCCTATAATTTCGCTTTCTGCTGTGAGGGAACCGCCAGAAGATCCTTGGAGTTGGACCTCAATTTCTGGGCTGGATGATGGGGGTGGAGTTTTCCTCCACTTGCATTCAAACCATCTCCCAGCTTGTTTCAATGCCCTATGCTCTAGAGTATACCAGGGAACCAAGCAGGCTTCACAAAGCAGGAGAGGAGGCTCAGGAATGAGTGTGTCAATGGCCCGAGCCATTCAGTTGTTATGCAATTTGGCAAGGACTTTGAAAGAAGCACAGTCAAAGCTTGACTAATGGAAAAGGCATTTGGGAATTAGAATCCAACAACATCTGGAGGGCAGTATGATGCTCACCTCTGGTCTACGCAAATTGAGACGCAAGCTGTCTTCCATGGTTTCATGCAGGAATCATTTCTCAGTCCTACTTGGAGGTGTTGGCCATTGAACCCGAGACCTGCTGTGTGTGATGCACTTATTGTACCACTGAGACACTTCTCTGTGACAGAAGCATTCTAATGTAAGCAACAAAAGAGATTTTGGATTCATGGTTCTGGTGTCTGTGTGGTGCCCATGATAGTCTCTCCAGTTTCCAAATGCGCTCCTGGGCTTAAATGGCTGACAAACTCACAATGGTGAAAGAATACACACGTCAGTAAAATTATCTATGGCTTGTGAAGGCAACATAGGCCTAGCTGGGAAAGGCTTCCCAGTCCTGGTGAAAGTGGAAGGTTTGTTTTGACAAAATTAGCTCCTGACCTGACTATTATGGGGAGGTTTGAGGTGGTATGTGTGACCAAGGGCTATCCATAGGTGTCAGGAGCCCAGGCTGCCATCTTGATATCACAGCACACAAGTTGTAATTAGCTGGAAGATTTATTGCAAAATAAACAATCAACCTCAGACGCTCTATCGGAGCTTCCGTACCTTACGATCCAGTTGACCCTTCTGAGGAGTTCTTCCTGCTTCTGCAGAACATCCTCAACCTATGACCCTTACGTTTCTGGTTTTGTTTCCTGTCTAATACCTTTCTCATACGTCTACTCCTTGGGCTCATAGGATTAATTGCCTCCTCTTCCGGTGAGGAAATACTCCTCCTCCTGCTTTCTGAGCCTACCTGTGCTTCTTGAGCAAGTTGGCTTCTCTCCATCCCACCTTCTGCTAGCGTCTTATCTGCATTCCTTTCAGTGTCAGGGGGAGAGGGAGCAGACAGCCGACTGCTCTCAGCTGTCTGAGAGAAATGCAAGCTTCCCTGCTGCTGGCTGCTTCCTAGCTCATGCTGTGCCTTTCTACTTGGCGCAGATGAGTTCATGACAACAGGTGTCTGAGCTATCCATAGTTGTCTATGGATAGTATGAACACCTGCTGTTTTTCATTTCTGAATCCAGCCTTAATTATGCCCACAGTAGTCAAGGAACATTGTGTCCCTAGACATATGAGCAACTTTTCCCACCTACTTTTGATTGCATATGGCTGCCCTGTAATATTGAAGAAATCAAAGCAGCACTTTAATTATGTGACTTCACCAAAGCAGAGAGAGAGGACTCAAGGTGCTCAAGGGGGTTCATGTTCCAAGCCTTGTTCCCCCATAATAGTCGGCTTTCAGAATGAGTGTATTTGGTGGAGGGAATCACTTCCCCCTCTTAGGCATATCCATTGTGCTTTCTTTTTTCCTGTATCATTTTGTATTAAGATTCATTGCAAGCTACCTGGACCCTCTCTCTTTATGGAGACAAGGAATACACACACACAGGCAAAGGGAACGTTCTTTCATATGTCGTGGACATGTAAAAGGGGAAAAGAGTATTGGGAAGTGATCTATAATGAATTGAAAGAAATGTTTCAAAGTACTTTTGCCCCAAAAAACCAGAGTCCTTTCTGTTGGGGATAATTCAGAATGAAATCCCCAGGTGTCAGAAAAGGTTATTTATGTATGCAACAACTGCAGTCTGTGTTTGGTTAACCCAACAATGGAAAACGAGCGAGGTCCCAACCAAAGAAGCTTGGCAACCTAAGCTGACAAAATGCACACAACTTGCAGAATTAACATATAGAATAAGAGAACAAGAAGAACATAAAGAAGATTGGAAAACGTTTATTGAATATATGGCAAATAATTGTGTACAGTTGAAAATGCTGGCAGCATTAAGATAAATACAACAGTGCAAATATGTTTTGATGGATGCAAAATTGGAATACTGATTGGTTTAGTTTTTTTGTAAAAATATGAGGGATTTAAGAAATTTAAAGCAAACCATGGAAAGAGAAGGGAAATCATTGATATCTTAAGGTTGTAAAATGCGTGTTTGACATTGTAAAACAGGAAATTTAATAAAAATTATATTAAAAAGGAGCGCGCACACACACACACACACACACACGAACATCCTTTTCTGTTAGGCTGGGTACTAGGAGATGCTGGTTCAAATCCTCACTCTGCCATTAAACTCCCTGCGTGAACTTGGGACAGTCACTATCTCTCAGCACAATCTACCTTGTAGTGTTGTTGTGATGATTAAATAATAAGAGAGGTGAGGCCATGAATACTCCACCTTTTGCTCATTGGAGGGAAAGGGAGATTGCAGATAAATCCAGGATAACAAAGATCAACTAAATATCAAGTTTTGGGAGACAAGAGATGCCAAGAGGCTGCCTCAACAGGAAAGTTTTAGCCTGCCACAGAAAAAGCAGCCACAGAGAAAGCAGCCTCTCTCATGTCACAACCATCCACGTATCAGATATTGATGAGACCAATAAAAGGAATGTAGATATCAGTCTACATTCAACCTATGTCACACTCCCTCCTAAGTTCCCTCTGCTCTGGTTCCCAGTTATTCTGTGATTGATTAATTTTAAAAAGTACTTTATTGGAAACTCCATTTTTCAAAAAAACAATAACCCCGCACACATTCCAGTAGTACCTTGGGTTACAGACGCTTCAGGTTACATATGTTTCAGGTTACAGACACCACTAAGCCAGAAATAGTACCTCAGGTTAAGAACTTTGCTTCAGGATGAGAACAGAAATTGCGTGGCGGCAGCATGGCAGCAGCAGGAGGCCCAATTAGCTAAAGTGGTACCTCAGGTTAAGACCAGTTTCAGGTTAAGAATGGACCTCCAGAACGAATTAAGTTCTTAACCCAAGGTACCACTGTACATGCAGAGAAATGCTAACCCTGCCTGGGGGTTTTCTAGCCATTTCTTTTCCAGGTCAGAGCACTAAAGCTCCTGTCCTACTTGCTAATGTCCCTTTTCCACCATGTTACCTGTTGCATTATGGAACTGTAGCTTTTTGATCTATATGCAGATGTCATTGGACATGTTGCCACCTTTTGTGTGTGTGCATGCTTCTGTTCTTCAGTGATTCCACCATGAAAAACCAGTGTGATGGAGTTGAAGGCCAGTTGTGGCATAGTGGGAGACCAGATCCCCACTCAGCCATGAAAACAATGGGAAGACTACAATGCAAAACTCCATTTTCCAGCTTAACAGGGTTACAGATTTCTTTTTCTTTTTCTGGAAGCAACTAACATGGATAAGAACGCTAAATCAGATAGCACTTGGTTTCCAGAAGTGGTGCTTACATTTTGTGAAAGAACAAATCAAACAGGGATATCACCTGGGCCGGAAACGTTGGGAACACTGAACAAAGTGCCGTCTGAATGCAGGCAGGTTATGTATCCTTAGAAGTGACCAAGGGAGGGATGGCTGCTGGGAGGGGCACAGACGGAATAAATGCCGTGGTGGATCTGCAGCAGCAAAACCCCATGCCTTCATCTGCCCCAGTTGAAACAAAACATGTCTCTCCCTTATTGGTCTCTACAGCCATAGCAGGGGATGCAACCTTCAAACAGTTTGAGTTCATCCCCAAAGGCAGACTGTGCCATTGTCTCCCAAGACCGATGGATGTTACCTTCCTGAATGCAGCCTTGTATTGCAACTGAATGGTCTCTCAAAATATGCTTTTTAGATAATATTCAAAATAGAACTGCATTACTTTGGAATAAATGACCTAAAATCTTACATCCTGTGTTTCTAGCTTCCACGCCAAGCTACTCAAAAACAGTTTAGGGATGCTGGATTAGATGGTGAGGCTGTTCACTGGATTCATCCAGAGTTTGAACCTTCACTGAATTGAGCCAATCTGGGAGGATCATGGTTGAGTTGGGAGGACACAGCCCTGGAGCAATCTGGGTGAGCCCACCCAGAAAGATCAGGGGCTATAAAGGAGTTGAACATCAGGCAGGAAGACACAGGGAATGCCCTTTGGAAGTAGACCTCCAAGCAGGATTGAATCCTCCCCTGTCCACCTGTAAAGTGGAGGATTCAGAACTGTGGGCTGCTGCTTTGCAAGGGCACTGCTGCTCATAATGCATTGTAGGAGAACAAGACGGCTTGAGCACATAGCACCAATCCTGGTCCAACTACACTGGCTAACGATTATTTTCCAGGCCCAATTCAAAGTGCGGGTTTTGACCTACAAAGCCTTAAAACAGCTCAGGACTTCAATACCTCAAGGATCACTTCTTCCCATATGAACCTACCCAGACCTAGAGATCATCTTCTGAGGCCCTTCTTCATGTGTCTCCTCCTTGAGAGTTCAGGAGGGTGGCAACACGAGAACAGGGCCTTCTCTGCAGTGGCTCCTCATCTGTGGAATGCTCTCCCCAGGAAAGTTCATTTGGCGCCTTCATTGTACGCCTTTAGGCACCAGGTAAAAACGTTCCTTTTTAACCGGGCCTTTGGTCAGGGCCGTCTTAAGCATATCCGGTGCCATGGTACAAAGCTCCCTCCATTGCCGCCCCCCCCTTTCCCAGAGATTTTAGGGAGGACAGTGCTGCTGGCAGGGCTGGAGGAGGCGGACAGCAGCTGGAGGACAGCTCCATTGGTGGGGAAGAGGCGGAGGCTGGACACGGCAGGCTCAGCAAGGCCACTTTTTGCCACAGTGGCCACAGCAGGCAGAGGCTCCAGGCGTGGTGCTGCTTTGGCGCAGCATGGCAGAGGCAGGCGAGGGCGGCAAGCTGATGTTGGGAGACGCCGCTTCCAGCCTCTGCCTCTTCCCTGGCGCCCTCCAGAACGTGGCACCCTGGCACCCCACGCCACTAGCCTCTATGGGTAGGACGCCCCTGCCTCTGGTTGATTTGATTGACATCCTATGCCCTTTTCAAATGTGGCTCTTTGGGGGGAGTATTATTGGGTTATTGTTTTTATCTTTATTTTACATATTGTGATCTTTTTCGTGAACCGCCCTGAGACCTCTGGGTATAGGACGGTACATCAATTAATTAAATAAATGAATTAAATGAATGAAGTTGCAGGGTGAAAGTGTAGGCAATATTGAGCTGGATGGACCAATGGCTGGCTTTGCTTAAGGAAGGTCCCTTTGAGGCCGATGACTCCTGAATTCAATTTGGAGGGCTTTGTTTAAAGCAAACATATGTAGGGACTATAAGGGAAGTATAAAAGAGCATCTTTAAAACAGATAAACCCATACCAGCATGGGAAGATGGGGTTTACACAAATCTCTAGAATTCAGTAGACAGGGGCCTTGTAGCCTAGACACACCTACATTCTTTATGGAGGGGAGTTGGCACCAATTTAATAAGTGTCCTAAATCATAAAAAGGAGTCAACAACAGGATAATGAAAGGGGAATGGAATTGGGTAAAACACCTGCTAATGAATACAGGGCGGTTCAGGATGAAGTCTGCTTTCAATAATTAGTCAGGGCCTTTGGCGGTAGGACACCTGAAGGCAGTTTTTGTCTACAAGGGAGGGACTTGCGGTCCTAGAATAGTATAAAAGGACTTGCTGCCCACGATTCTAACAACGGCTCCCCTCACCTTCACCTGAGTACTTCTCTTCAGACCTTGGTAAGTGAGAGAACTCCATGCCTTTTGCTGCCTCTTCCTTTCCAAACTTCACTCTGTCTCCTTCTTTGAACATTGACCTGCTTCTCTTTGCTCATCTTCTTTGTCACTTTGGAAGGTTATGTGGGAATGTTGAGGGTGGCAGGAGAGGATATATTGTTTATTAATATCCTTCCTAACTTCCATTAGCAAGTTTCTTTACTTTCCCCTTTAAACAGCAGAAAACGTGTTGCAAACTCACGTGAGTTTCTTAAGACAATACACAATTAAGTCTGGCTTGTCCAGATTGAAATGTGTTCTAATATTTTCCTGGTAAGCCCCCTTGAATCCTTCCTAAAATAATAAAGATACCACAGTCTTATTCATAAGCAATAAAAAGGAAGTTTAGTCACGACCAGGCAGAGGACAGTGTGATCCCTGAAGGCAGGCTTAAGGCTTAAAATTCCAAACTTATTCTAACAGTGTTATCCCATAAGGGACCTGGGGGATTGCTTGGCTGGCAGCCAGCTGTTCATTCCAGGAAGTTCGCAGGACAAAAAGAAGGTGGAAAAGAGAGAGAATGGCAGCATGCCTTGTCCTTTTACCAGGTCTGGAAAGGCCACGTCCACCCACTAGTCACATGCAAGGAAGGATGCTCCAGACCAGGAGGAACAGGAAGTTTCGACTGGCTGGACCAAACATTCCCTTGCATGTCCACTCTAGCAAAACAAGGAATGCTGTGTTTGACTGCTTGCAGTCGATTGCATCCCACAGGTTAGAGATGTAGAAAGGCTCATTTAATACGGAGTCAGAGCAATGGTCCGTCTCTCTACAGCTGGCATGGGGAATATCTATTGTCCTCACAGAGTTAAAGGACTACAACTCCCATCATTCCTGGCCATTGGCTGTACCAACCGGAGTCCAACAGCATTTGAAGGGCCACAGAAGCCCCCACCCAATTCCTAGTCTATCACTAGGAAAACTGCCGTGACCAGCCTCCTGGGTGTCCGAGGGGCAACCTGCATGTTAGTTAAACCTCAGGTCTTTTTGTGTTCATGCCACTATTTTAATTTTAATCTATAAGCTGTTATTCTATCTTGTTTTAAAATGTCTATTTCACTCTTGTGAAAGCAGTCTCAGTTGTGCTTCTTGAACTGGTTTTGACCATAACAATAAATTATATTATAATGCTGAGTTCTCAAAGCATAGAGGGGGATGCATGATAACTCATCAGTAATTAATGAAAGGATTAATAATAGTAGGACAAATGGTTGAATCTAATCCAAATCGAATGTAGTCAGATACCACTCACAGTGTCCAGTTACCAAATAAGCTTATTGAAGGAGGAAGGCCTTCCATGGTTTCGTTTAGCAATTACATGAGTAGGAGCTTAAAGAGCAAATAAAACATCTCTAGTCACTTTACTGACTAATAAGCATAATCAGTCTTTGTAAGGAATTGTCACGTTTTATGCCCTGGAGCTGTGGAAAGGTGTGGCGTCAATTTTCATCTCAAATACCATGGTTCAGTTCAAATTTCCTGGGATTTCTATAGTACAGATTTATAAACCCACTGCCTATCATGAGAAATTGGAATGCCATGTAAATAAGTCATGTGGTATTGAAGTGGGCCAAAGAGAGTAATATCTCAGGAGCTGAGCAAACTTGTTTTTTAAAAGTATAGCTGCCATATCTCCAGGAATCAGCAGCCGGAAACGCATTGGGGTTGTTTCAGTGAATTTCCAAAAAAGCAGGTCAGAAATTTTAAAATTGTTTCAGTATTTGGAGAGAGAAAAAACAACCAAAAAATAAAGAAGAATTCAAACAACCTCTGTCTGGAGTTTCACCCTCTGAAATATGGCAACCAATGGAAAAAGCTATTCTGCAACATTCCTTGCATTTTTTAAATAAAGAGAAGGAGACTGGGGACAAAACCAGCTCTGTCTGCCGTTGACCCTAGTCTCTCTCTTTAAAAAAAAAAAAATTATTAAATTTCCATTTAACAAACCAATCATATCATATTAATTATTCCAAATTATGCCAATACACATCACAAAGTCCAAATCTTTAACCTAATTTTAAATTTTTGTGGGGGTACCCGTGCTTCGAGTTCGGTAGGGGTCCAATCATCTTATATTTCTGCTGCTTTGATATTCACAAATCCCATCTTCCCATCTCCTTGTTGTTTTTATTTTTCCTCTTAGTAACCTCCGAGTTGTTTCCACAAGCGAGTTGAAAGGAACAACTTTGTTTATATTTCTGTGTGAACATTGTAATGCTCTCCCGTCATTCGTCTCACGCAGATCCAAAAATCCAAAAGTCCAGTTCAAGCGGTTGGCACTATTTTAGTCAGTTCCGATGAACTAGGCGACCGCTCCTTAATTTTCCCAGACCAGTTGCACCATAAATCAGTCTTTCCAGAAGGCTTATTGCCCTATCAAATTTACGATCCAAACCTGATAACAGAACAGTGGCTCACCCCCCCCCCTTTTGACTGTAAAGCTTGCAACAAAGTCTGTCTCATAATGGCGGATTGCAGTAATAACTACGCCACGAGAAAGCCTCTCTTCTTTCCAGATCTTTCACAAAGTAAAACCTTTTGTTAGTATTTTTGTTTCCACACATTTTTTTTTTTCAGTCTCACTGTCTGCCGTTGACCCTAGTCTCCCCCACTTTTGACTTACTGAGTATGACACCAGTCTCATTTTGTTTCTAGTGTCCCAGTGGAGGAAAATTTCTTTAAAAAGCAATTTCAAAGTGAACAGAGGGAGACTTGCTTATGCAGGAATCTTCCATGGCCTTTCAAGCTAATCCTGCTTCTCTCTCATTTTCGGAATATGTGGTTTTTTTTTTCTTTTTTACAGTTACAGGCAACAATATTTTTTAATGTTTATACAATTAGTAGAGCTAAAGGATCAAATAAAAAACATTCCTAGTGTCTTGACTGACTAATAAGCATAATAAGCCTTTACAAGGAATTATCACATTTTATGCCCTGGAGCACCTAAAAGAATATATAAAAATAAAAGACCGGCTGGCACATTGTTTAGAAATAAAGCAAAGTAGGCATGCAGTTGGGAAAATGAGAACCTGAAACTGATGTTTCACTCGAACGAGAGACACCAATCATGTATGAAGAAGAAGAAGAGGAGGAGGAGGAGGAGGTGTTTGGATTTGATATCCCGCTTTATCACTACCCAAAGGAGTCTCAAAGCGGCTAACATTCTTCCCCACAACGAACACTCTGTGAGGTAAGTGGGGCTGAGAGACTTCAGAGAAGTGTGACTAGCCCAAGGTCACCCAGCAGCTGCATGTGGAGGAGCGGAGACGCGAACCCGGTTCCCCAGATTACGAGTCTACCGCTCTTAACCACTACACCACACTGGCTCTCACACTTGCAGAAACATGGAGCAGCATAGATCTGAACTGGCACATACCAGACACTCCAACCTTTGAAATGATTCATCAATGATTGAGGTTCAGAACCAATAATGATGAAAGCAACACTTCCTCCAATTGATTGAAAAGAACACTAAAACTCAAAAGATAGAGTAGGAAAATATATTGTCATAGAAACACCAACTATTAAAGGAACAGCAGCTCAAACCAATTAGGAGGAACAGAGTGAACTTCCAAAATGAGCTGCTGCCTTCATCTCAAGCCTAACCACAACAGCAAATGAAAGAGAACCTCTTATAATATAGCACATGGAATCCCCACAGAGAAGGGTGGGTGAACACTTATATGAATGTCTAGCCATTTTTGCCAAGAGAATTTTGATTCTTCAGGACTGACTCAGGACCTCAAAGCTCCTAAGTGGAGTTTATAGGAGGCTGGTTTTATGGAGCCTGGATGAACCAATAGTCTCCCATGCTCTCCAATCAGCCCTGCAGTTTGGGAGGTTTGTATTGACTAAGCCATCCTTCCTCCTCCAAGATCCAGCGGCGCCATGCAATGTGGTCGGTTATGTGGGGCATAGCTTACCTCAGGCATCCCCAAACGTGGCCCTCCATATGTTCGGGACTACAAATCACATCATCCCTAGCTAACAGGAATTGTTTTTCCCCTTCCCAGCCTCAATTAGCCTAAAATGTGGGACATTTTATGGTGAAATTTATCTTTGAAGAGTAAAATACCCCACCACAAAAAAGAGTTATGTTTCTCAGGGATATGGATTTAAGTTGGGTGTTGGTGCTGGAGTGAGGGACAAGAATTAAAGAAACCCACAGAGAACAGCTGCTTTGCTGAAGCTAAGTTTAATGCATAAGAGGAAGGCAGAGAACATTTTCATTCCAGAAACCAAGGAAGAATTGTCTTCCAGGCATTGCAGTAAGGTAATTCAAACATTGATCTTGATGACACTGATAATACATAAACATTCAGAATTGTATTATGTTTCTATGGCTTTCAAAAGCAATACAAGTTGGATGCATTCAAACATTTGCCCCTCAACTGGAGATACATTACACAGCAAAAGCGAAGAAGAAGAAGAAGAAGAAGAAGAAGAAGAAGAAGAAGAAGAAGAAGAAGAAGAAGGCGGCGAGGAGGAGGAAATGCATAGTGAATAGAAGTTGGGATCAACACATCCTAGGAAGCAGCTGCACATTTGTAAGGCAAACATGGATTAGCCAAGCATCTGGGAATCCAGTAAACTTGGTGGTTGAAATGGGGATGCTTGGCATTTCTGGCACCTAGGCCCATGAGATAATCAGTCGTGAAGCCATGCCGAGTTCGTCAATTTCTGGTGAGGGCATTCTGCTGGGCTGAGCGCTCTCTTTGATAGCATGAATAGTGTCTAGAGCAGCCGTATCCCTGGTCTCCTCCCACAGACGATGTGCCACCACAGGCGGTGTGTCCTCTCACACGAACTGGCTCACACTAGGCAGAGATTATTGGTCCTGGGATGGTCACAACAACTGAAGGTAGCTGGATGACTACTTCTGATGGTGGTAACGGATTGATGCGATCAATACTGGCAGCAGGATTTATGGCGAGGCTACTTGATGGCACTCCACCACCACTTGAACCCCCAAAGCCTCCATAGCTCCCATAGATATCACCGAGCACAAAGGCATTGTAGGCAGCACCAAAGCTAGAATACATTTTGGAGTGATGGGTCCTGGATCTGAAAAGACGATGAGCAAACATTCATCCAATTTATTCATGATTCACACATCCTATTTATATCAAAACAACAACCATAACAACAAGCCTTACCACCGCCAGTGAAGAAGGAGAGGAAGAAAAGGAGATTATAACACAAGCTGTAATCCATTAAAAAACCCTATCATTAAAAAAAAACCAATCCAGCAAGGGTGCAGCAGTCCAGAATTGGAGGCCTCTTGGTGGTGTCACTAACGGGCTTGTCTCCCTTGCGACCTCATGAGATGTTCTTCCTCCAGGCAGCTCCCCCCTTTTGGAACACATTCCACACTGAAGTGTGTCTATCATCTTCATGACTAACTTTGAGAAAAGATCTAAAAGCATTCTTGTTTACCCTTGTCTGTTCCTGCGAAACCTGAAATTATTACATTCTCATGCTTTTCTTTTAGGTTTCTAGGAGTTGAAGGTTGTCCAGACCCCTCAAAATAAACTATGAAGGGTTCGAGAGCACAGGAAACTCAAAGAAATGTAAGATATTAATTCTATTATATATTTGTGTCCTTCTCTTTCTCGTACACAAACCCTTTCTTTGGATGGGACCATTTTATGTTGTGTACACCATATGTTGTCGATTTTTAAGATTTAATACTACAAAAATATTAAATAAATATCTGACCATTGATAGGCCAATGCCTTCAGCGGTCGCATACTTCATGCTAATGTTCATCTTCATGTTTTTGGAATCCCATAATACTCATAAAATCCAGTTTCTTGTAATAGTAACTTTTTGCTTCAACTCCCATCATCCCTTGGCCAAAATAGATGAGCTTGATGCTATTTGGAATGCAACAACTTCATGACAGCCACAGGTTTCCCACCCTTTTTCCAGCAACAGAAAGCAGCCACTGTTGAATGGTTTCTTTAAATGTAAAGGTTCATCATTGTTCCACTCCATGTGTATGTCTTTAAGGGGCCAGAGCAAGGGCCAGAGCAAGATAACGAGACCCAGCTTTACAGCTGTGAAACATAGCAGGTGCTGCTGAGTTGTACTTGATTAAGGTGTGTCAGCATCTGGGTGTAGCATATAAGGAGCAGCACCTAGCTCTCCCATTACCCTGGGGGATGGGTTGGTGGTTGGGTCTGGTTTGTTGATGTATTTAGTGTAAATGTAGTTTTTGTTTTTCTTATTAAAACCTTCCTTAAGTTATTTTAGAGTCCTTCCCTTTTAATGGATGGTCTCCCCAGCAAGCTCTCTGCAGCGTCACCATACTGCAAAAAACCAACATCTTTGGTTATGGGCCCAGCTGCTGAGTGGATGACTGCATATTTTTGGACTCTGAGAAAGGTTTGAAAACTCCTTCTCCTGTTAGCGTAGTTTTTGTGGGTCTGGAAGAGTTCCAGAATGGTTGACTGGGTTCCTGAAGCTGAGAAGGCTCTGGTCTTCCCACAGCTAACAGATGAGAACTATAGTTTATGGTCTTTTCGGGTGGAGGCGCTTTTGACCTCTAGAGAAGTATGGACCTATGTAACTGATGACCCTCCTGACCCTGTAACTAATGCTTGGTCGAAAGGAGATGCAAAAGCCAGGGCGATAATTAATTTGGCAGTCAGCGACAAGCAAGTAATCTATATAAGAAATAAGAAAACTGCCAAAGAAATGTGGGACAGTCTTGCAGCAGTGCATGTTAGAAAAGAGTCAGCGTCTGCATTGACGTTTTTCAAGCAGTTGTACCAGACGAAGTTGCAGCCTGGTGGGGATTTGGCGGCACACTTGAGACGTCTGGAGGCAATACGCGGCAAATTAATTCAAAGGGACATGGAGATACCTGATATTCAGTATATTTTTATTATTCTATGTTCCCTTAATGAGGACTTTGATGGTATAGCTAGCCAGATATCTGCCGTTCCACCAGCACAATTAACTGTGGAAGGGGTAACGGCAAGATTAATGGGCGAGTTGGATAGAAGGGAGGCTTGTGCCATAAGCACTCCTGTTTCCAGAAAGAATGAGGAACACTATATGCAAACCTGTGGTGATACAACTGCATTTAAAGCTGCAAAGCGTTGTTGGTTCTGCAATAAGCAAGGACATTTTGCAAAGGACTGCAGAGCCAAAAGAAAGCAAAGTACTCCCAAGCCTGTTTCTGTTCGTCAATCACAGTCGTCAGCCCAGCAGCCGACATCGTACCGTAAAGACAGAAACGAGCCGCAAGCTTTTCATGCTCGGACAACAGATCGTAAAATAATTAAAGATGCCAAGCGGAAGTCTTTTGTTATCGACTCAGGAGCATCTCAGCATGTCTGCAATGATCGAAGCTTGTTTATTTCTTTCGAAGAGGAAATTGGTAATGTACCTTTAGCCAATTCACAAGTCCTGCAGTCGCTTGGCAGGGGTACCGTTAAACTTGACTCTTTAAACATTACAATAGCGAACTGCATTTACTGCCCGTCAATGGACAGTTTATTATCAGTAAGGTGTTTTGCTCGTCAAGGCATAACTGTGCGTTTCTTAAAGTCAATGTGTGAGTTTTTCGATGCGAACAAACGTCTATTGTATGCCCGGGAATCTGATGGCTTATATAGACTGTATTTTCGCACCTACTCCCAATCGCCTATAAATTGCAGAGCAGCACAGTCAAGCCAGGGGTTGAGGAATATAAGGCCACATTCCGGGTGTGTCCATCAGGCGCACAGACTTTTAGGACACCTGAATTTTGCTGATGTAATTAAGACAAAGAGTATTGTCAATGGCCTCAACTTAAAACCATGTAAATTCTTTATGCAATGTCTATCCTGTTGCAAGAATAAGATTAAGGTTGCACGCAAGGATAGGTGCTCAGATAGGAAAGTAACTGAGCCATTTGAGCGTGTACATTGTGATTTAGTTCGGCCACTCCCACCATCATTAGGAGGTTCGAAGTACTGGCTTACCCTGATAGACCAGTATAGTAGATATTGTTGGACTTATGCAATAGCTGAGAAGTCCCAAGCATTTGAGAAGTACAAGGTTTTTTGCAACTGGGTAAAAACGCACTTTAACAAACCAATTAAGAACCTGTTTTCTGACCGGGGCGGGGAATTTGTTTCTGAGGATTTTGAGAAATTCCTGGAAGCGCAGGGGACTATTCCTGAGTTATCTTGCCCCCAAAGTCCCTGGCAAAATGGGCTTGTTGAAGTTGTGCAGCGTAACCTGCAGGCAGGGGTTAAAACTTATCTACATGATGCTAATCTACCCAAAGACTTTTGGGCTGAAGCACTTAATGCGTTTTGCTTTGTTAGAAATCGCAGTTATCATTCTGGTTTAGATGTCACCCCCTATGAGAAGCTGTTTAAAAAATGCCCTAATCTGAAATACCTACGCATTTGGGGTTCAGATGTAATTATGCATTATCCTGCTAAGCAGAAATTGGGTGAGCGTAGTGTTCAGGGAAAATTAATGGGCTACCAGCAGGGGGCGTACAGAATTTACATACCAGCAACTGGCAAATTTCATATTACCAGAAGCATGATACAAACTGTAAATTGGAATGGAGTTGCTGTTTTCCAAGATACTGATGGTATAGATGATACTGAGGAAGAACAGGAAGCAGGAGCAGCAGCAGCAGGAAATGGTGCTTCTGAATTAATGGAAGAAGACAAAAAACCTGTTGAATCTGATAATTTGTTTGATTTAAAGTCACAGGCACCTGAGGGGAGGTTAGATTCTCTTGAGTTTTCTGACCGTGAGCTTAGCCTACAGGCACCTCTTCAGTCTGACAATGATGATTTACAACCTGAAAATAGTAGTCCACTTAGTCCCATTAAGTCTGAGGAGTCTGACTCTCCTTCCGGACTGAGACGTTCAGATAGAAAGAGGCAGAAGCCACAACGTTTTGCAGATGAACGTTTTAATACTGTGTATGCCAATAAGGTGGTTTTTGAGCCAAAAAGCTACAATGATGTTCAGAATTTACCTAAGCACCAAGCTGTAAATTGGTATAAAGCTATGAACTCTGAGATAGCTTCTTTAAAAGAGCATAACACTTGGTCTCTTGTACCACAAACCCCAGATATGAGAGTTATTGATTCAAAATGGGTTTATAGAGTTAAAATGAATGACAAAAATGAAGTGGTAAGGTACAAGGCAAGACTAGTTGCTAAGGGTTTTCAACAAATTCCAGGCGAAGATTATGATTTTGCTATTCACCAAGTGTAAAATATGAAACAGTTAAGCTTTTGTTAAAAGATGCATCACAATGTGGAAAAGCCTACTACGCAATGTTTCTCTGCTCTTAAGAGAGTGGTAATGTACCTTAAACATACCAAACATTATAGGTTGCAGTTTACAACATGTATTGACAAAGGTTTTGAAATTTTCTGCGATGCATCTCATGCAGTAGAACAAAATAATTGCAGGGGTGTGTCTGGTATGGTGTTTTGTTATAACGGTTGTCCATTTGAATGGAAGTCCCAGACACAAAACATTATTTGTCTCTCCACAACAGAGAGTGAATTATGTGCATGCGTTCAAGCCACTCGTGATGTAGAATGGTATCTGCAAGTATCTGCAGACCTACAGATGCAAGTAACACTACCAGTAAGAGTTTACCTTGATTCCCAGAGTGGACTTGCTATCCTGTGTTCAGAGACCAATACGCAGCGCGCTAGAGTGTTAAGATTACGTTTAGAATTTGTAAAGAAACTAATTGCTGATGAAATGGTTGTATTTAGATATGTTCCAGGTGACAATCAAATTGCAGACATTTTTACTAAAGCACTTCCAAAGGTTACACATGAAAAACATGTACAAAGTATGCTTTATGTTTTTGTTCCACAATGATGAACCGCAGGGGAAATGTTGAATGGTTTCTTTAAATGTAAAGGTTCATCATTGTTCCACTCCATGTGTATGTCTTTAAGGGGCCAGAGCAAGATAACGAGACCCAGCTTTACAGCTGTGAAACATAGCAGGTGCTGCTGAGTTGTACTTGATTAAGGTGTGTCAGCATCTGGGTGTAGTATATAAGGAGCAGCACCTAGCTCTCCCATTACCCTGGGGGATGGGTTGGTGGTTGGGTCTGGTTTGTTGATGTATTTAGTGTAAATGGAGTTTTTGTTTTTCTTATTAAAACCTTCTTTAAGTTATTTTTGAGTCCTTCCCTTTTAATGCATGGTCTCCCCAGCAAGCTCTCTGCAGCGTCACCATACTGCAAAAAGCCAACAGCCACAACCCTTACGATATTTGGCAATGGAAGGTATATGGCCTCATAATCACCTCTTCCTTCCTCACCCCCTTTCCCTTTTATGCTCTGCTTTTTCAGTTGCAAAGCTAAACTTCAGTGTTTCATTTTGTATTCATTTCTGATTTTTTTGCAACATGTTCTAGGAGCCCTGCCAAAAACACTGTGGAGAAAGAAATGCCTGGCATCTCAAGGTAAGGCAGGAAAGGGGCCCTGCTGAAAATTGGGAGAGCCCTCAGCACCAGTCCATGTGGATCAGGAATAGGGTGGGGGTATCTGTGAGCCTCCAGGAGTTGCTGGACTCCAACACCCATCTGGCCCCACTGGCACAGGCAATGTCCAGGAAGCATGGGAGTTGTAGTCTAGCAACTCTGGGAGGACCATAGATATTCCCCATCCCTCCTGTAGACACGACTGAACCAGATGGAGGATAGCTCTGACTCCATACGAACTGAGTCTTCCCTCATAGCCAAAGTGCCCATAGGAAATGAGAAAGAAGATGAGCAAGGGCAAGGAGAAGTACGTCTTGGTTCAAAGAAGGAAGTGGAGAATGAAGTTTGGAAAGGAAGAGGCAGCAAAAGCATGGAGTTCTCTCACTTACCAAGGTCTCAAGAGAAGTACACAAGTGAAGGTGAGAGGAGCTGTTGTTAGAATCATGGGCAGCAAGTCTTTTTATACGATTCCAGGACCGCAAGTCCCTCCCTTGTAGACGAAAACTGTCTTCAAGTGTTCTACCCTCCCTGACTAATTGTTGAACATGGACTTCATCCAGCCATTCCTCAGCTGCCCTGTATTCATTTGCATGTGTTTTATCCAATTCCATTCCCCTTTCATTATCCTCCTATTTACTCCTTTTGATGACTAATTATGATATGTTTTTCAATAGGTGTTTCCCCCTGCTTCGTAAAGAATGTGTGCATGTCAGGGTTACAAGCCCCCAGTCCACTCAATTCTAGAGACTGGTGTAAAGCCCATCTTCCCAGGCATGGGTGGTTCCATCTAGTTCATAGAAGCTAACTTTTAAACTTCCCTTTCAAAAAAGTCTTTGAAATTGAATTCACTCTGGGTGGCTTCCAACCGAATATTAAAAACAATACAGCATCAGACATTAAAAACTTTCCTAAACAGGGCAGCCTTCTGTTGTCTTTTAAAAGTAAAATAGTGGGGTTTTTTGCCTTGACATCTGCTGGGAGGCCAGTAGAACTTTCATTGGTTTTATTAATAAATATATCCTTTTCACCTTCATGATGCTTCATTGTGAATGGCGGGGGGGGGGGGAGAGAGTGACAAATACCTACAAAAAATAACAGAACACTGATTGACTTACGGCGTGGAAATATGGCAAAATGAGCTTGCGAATGAGGAAATGAGAACCTGAAACTGAATTTTTTTGTCCATCCTTTCATACAAAATTGCAAGAGAAGACTTTCAGTCCATCTCTGTGCCCATCCTCACATCCAAAAGAGAGAGACGGGAGCAGGATAAACCCATTGCTTCTCTCCCCCAGTAACAACTAGTGGCTGTGCCCCTGCTCTCGCCTGAAGGAGAGACGCCAATCATGTTTGCACAAACCCTCAGATAATATGAATGTGTAATCATTTTGGCCAGCATACACTTGGCAATTTTGGTTCTTCAGGAATGACTCAGTACCTCAAAGCTCCTAAGTGGCTGTAACACCCATCCCTTCTCTATATCAGCATCTATTTCAGAATCATTTATTTCTCTTTTATCCTGTGTTATTTTGTAAAGGTTGCATGAAAGCTTCCATCCACAATAGGGTCATTTTCCCAAAATGAAAAATACAGAAGTATACACAGTCACAACATTGTGATTGCTTGCAATGAAACTGATTTAATATTTTGTAAGCATTTTTCATATGCAAGCCTCCTGGGGTAACGCTGGTTGACACGGAAATTGCTCCCCCAAGGTATAGCTCCATTGATTCTTTGTGATGGGTTCCAGTCTGGCTGGCAGATAGCGGTCCTGAACTCTCTACAGAAATTGGGCCTTGCTCCTCAAGCCATCTTAAATTTGGGATTGGATCAAGCAAGATCCGTGGTCAGGCAAATAATTATGGACATAGAGAGACAACAGGACTCCTTGAGGTCCCCTGTTTACATAATTGCAGAACACGAGAGATATTGCTGTCCCGACAGCACACCTCCCTTTCCTCATATCCAGAAATGCAAGAAGGGCTTTCAGATTGCTGGTAATGAAACTGATTACATATTTTGGAGGCTTTTTATTTATGCAGGCATCCTGGAGAAATGCTGAGTTGTTGCAACAGAATTCTGCCTTTTTAAGAAATGGTAGAGAAAAGCAAGCTCCTCGCCTTGTCACTTCTGTGGACTTCTCCCATGCCTGCCCAGCACTGGGGTCAGAATCCAGCTGCCCCCTAGACTCTTCCTTCCCCAGGCAACACAGGGTAGGGAAGACGCATGATCTAGCAAAAAGGATGAAGGAGAGGACTAGACAAAGGGGAAAACTCCACAACACAAGCACTCAAGCAAGGATTTCTCTTTACACACAGAGAGAGATGACGACACAACCACCTTTGCAGCAGGCAGGGTTGGTCTGGAGAGACGGGGTGATTCCTCCCCTCTGCAGAGAATGTTGCAAATAACCAGACACTACATGACCAAAAAGACATCCTTTCCCTCCTTTTCTGGGTGGAGGTTTTGCCAAGTTAGAATCTGAAATATCTGGAGGGCTGCAGACTGGGGATATCTGAATTAAGCAAAGCTATATTTTTTTTCCTAAATAATCTTTATTAAAGTTTCAAAAGGTTACAAAAAACAAAACAGAAAAACAAAAGAAAACACCAAATAACAACAAAAAAGATTCCACCTTTTAGATCTCATTTTCAATAACTTCTTTTCATGGCTTCCCCACACCTCCCCTTATTGTATTCCAACTCCAGTTGTTTGTTCAAGCAAGTTTTTGTCCTTAATGTCCTAATCATAAATTGTTAAGTTACTTAACCATGATTTGTTAATATGATTCTGTAGTAAATTTATGCCTTATCATTATTATCCTTATCCTTAGTTTAGTTTATTCAACAATTTTTTAAAGTATATACCTTAATCATATATGAAAGAAGAAACAAAAAATATAAAAACAAGAAAAAATATACCTTTCCTAAGATTGTCCTTAATTCCCATCCACGGATTCCCCATTCTTATAATAATAACAAACATATAATTTTTGCACTGCGAAATGAGAATCAGGCCGCCTTTGGACTTCTAAACCCCCACCCTTCTCTCCCCGGTTTCAGTCCCAAACCAAAGTCCAGTTAGTCCATCTTTTTAGCCTGGTGATCTTATGTCCGAGGCTCTCAAATCTCTCTCAGTCCCTTTCAGCCGGCTTTTTCGAAAGTCTCTCATGCTAAACATCCAGGGTCGAAAGGGTACCTTCTCAGTGTTGACCATGCTTCTTCCAGTCATGCCTACTTGTTTAAAGAAGGAGCTCCAGCTCTGCTTCTTGAATCTGTAAATCCCAGCTAGCCCAACTTTCACCTTGGTCAGATTAGGGTTCATCTTAACAGGTCTCCGGCTCTCTTTTATCTTTTGTGGCATTTCAGCCACCCCTTCTTTCTGCTCCTCCTGTTCAGCAGGTGTCTTTTCCTCCTCTTCAATTTTTGGTTTCTTTTCTTGTCCAGCTGCCTGTGTTTTGAGCATCAAGTCCCTTTCCAACTCAATAGGTGTATTTTCTGTTGACTTCGGTTTTGTGGGGCTTGTAGACAAAACATGGCCTTGCTCTCTCGTCTCTCGCAGCTTTCCCACGAGAAAGATAAGCTCTTGCAAGTCAGCTCATATTTCCCGACCTAGTTCCATTCTTGTAATGTCCAAGAGTCCCCTCTAGAGGGATTCTGGTTACTTTGTGTTCTTTTCCCTTCCGATTCAAAAGTCAAATTTGTACCAATCTTTCTTTACTTTCAATATTTTATAACAATATAACCGGTTAAAATTTAAGCTTTCAGTTTTTTCCAACTTTGACAGCTAGTTTGACAGCTGTCAAAAGTTTTCTGTAAATCCTCAGCAGGCTCTTTTCACGGGTTACTCCCGGGCTTGAGAAAGGTGGTACTTGATCCAAACAAATAAACTCTTGTCCTCCGGCACACTAACTTAGTCCTTTAAATCCGTGGAATTTATATTTTTTATCCAATCACAACGATTCTTCTCGCAACCTTAGATAACAGATCCTTGGTTTAAGCTGTTTACAATAGAGGGGAGATGGACTTCCTTTTTTTTTTCACCTCCCCCGCTCGTACCAAATCCAAAACCGAATTATTTATAGTCCAATTTCCAGGTTACTCACGGGTTGTTGCTCTTGATTTTAAGTCCAAATTTTGGCAGGAAGAAGTCAGCGCTCTCCAACAAACGGCATGCGGCTACGCTTGGCAGGGGAAGCAGAAGACTCACAGCACCACGCCTCTCCCTGGCACCCGTTCCGTAGCCTTTAAAAAGGCTCCTTCACGAGTCGGCGCTAACGGTGCCAGCCGAGTCACCATGCCCACGGGCTCCGTGCCCGTGCTTTTTTAGGGTCCCCGTGTCGCCGGCACGGCAAGACCCAGCCCCCTGTCAAGCCGATTCCCTCCGGAGCTCGGAGGGAATCCGCCATTAGTCGATCGCGCTAACCCGGAAGTCCGCTGAATTAAGCAAAGCTATAGACAAAGAGTTGATGGGGTCTTTTGGTTCTGCATGTTTATTACAATGAGAGTAAAAGAGACCAGGAGACCAATAGTTGCAGGGCAACTTCCAAAAGCTCCACCCAGAAAAGCCAATTATTTGAAGATGAAAGAAATTGTAGTGCCAAGAACCCGAAGGCGTCATGAGAGGATTAAAAATAGTAGGACAATTTGTTGGGTCTAATCCAAATAGAACAGAGGGAGACTTCCTTATGCATGAAGCTTCCATGGGCTTTCAAGCTAATCTTGCTTCTTTCTCTCTCTCTCTCCTTCTCTTTCTGTGTCTCTGTGATTTTGGACTCAGCACACTAATAGATATGCTCAGACACAAGAGCCTTGGTCACATGGGATGGCCTGCCTGCAGATGAACAGAGCTGTTTAATTCACATTTTCAGGAGTGAGATGTGTTGATCAAGGAGATGAATGAATTCATTTTCTCTCAATTTTGGAATACCTGTGGGGGTTTTTAAACAATTACAGCTAACCATATTTTGGTTCTGTATACAGTAAGTTGAGTAGGTGCTAAAGGATCAAATAAAACATTCCTAATCTCTTGAGTGACAAATAAGCATAATAAGCCTTTACAAGGAATTAACACATTTTATGCCCTGGAGCTGTGGAAATGTGTGGTCTTGATTTTCATCTCAAATACCATATTTCAATTCAAATTTCCTGGGCTTTCTCTAGCACAGATTTATAATCCTAATGCCTATCATGAGAAATTTGTATGCCATGAAATTAAATCATCTGGATTTGAAGTGGGCCAAAGAGATGAATATCTCAGCAGCTGAGCAAAGTAGTTTTTCAAAAAGGCCATTCTGCAACATGTCCTGCATTCTCAGGGATGGGGAAAAGGTTCAGTTCAGGCAAGAGGAGGAAGGGGACAAAAGTAGAATAAACTAATTCTGTGTGCGATTGGCTCTGGTCTCACGCCCCTAATTACATTGGATAAATGTTTTAGGGTGTGGTATTCTATCCACTAAGACACAGACAGGGATGAAACCTCAATTCACTGCAATCTCAAAAAGGGCAAAATTCTTATTCCCCAGAAGGAGACAAGAAAGCCCACCAAATTACATAACATCCCCACATTCTGGTATGTATCCATAGTAGCAAACTTAGAGCCATGTGCAAATTTATGTCCCCTCCAGATCTTACATGGCAATTAAGCATAATAAGCTTCTACAAAGAATTATCACATTTTATGCCCCAGAGCTATGGGAAATTGTGGTGCCAATTTTCATCTCAAATACAAATTTCAGTCTAAATTTCCTTGGATTTCTGTAGTAAAGGTTTATAATCCTACTGCCTATCATGAGAAATTTGCATGCTATGAAATTAAATCATCTGTTATTGAAGTGGGCCAAAGAGAATAATACCTCAGGAACTGAGCAAACTCATTTTCAAAATGGCCATTCTGCAAAATGCCTGCATTTTTAGGGATGGGGGAGATGTTCAATTCAGGAAGAAGGAGGATGGGGACAAAAGTAGAAAGAGCTGCCTCTGTCTGCCATTGACTCTGGTCTCACCCATTTCATGGCTTCATGAGTATGTCAGCAGTCTCATTTTGTATCTAGAGTATGAGCAGAGGATTTTTTCCTTTTAAATACAATTTCAAAGTGAACAGAGGCAGACTTCCTTGTGCGTGAATCTTCCACGGGTTTTCAAGGTAATCCCGCTTCCTCCCATTTCCTTTTCTCTGCCTCTGTCTCTGAGATTTTGGAGTGATAATACTAATAGATATACCCAGATAGAAGAGACTTGGTCACAAGTGATGTATTCTGCCTGCAGATGAGCAAAGGCGATTAATTCACATTTTCATGAGCTAGTTATGTTGATCAAGGAGATGAATAAATCCACTTTGTCTCGATTTTGGAATACCTGTTTCTTTCCCCCCAGCTAGAGCTAAAAAAAAATTCCGATTATGAAGTTATGGTTCTTTAAATAGGTCATGGGTTGTTGTCTGCTTTCCAAAGAATAGAAATGGTATATAGTTTATGGTATATAGTATGGAGTGTATTTCCCCACAGTTTCTGCATTGGTGCTGTCCAATTCCCAGTTCCATTATGCGGCTTTAATGCTACTTTGTGTAGGTTTATGGATGTCTTCATGGAATGGGACATGAAAAAAGAAAACATGCACAGTGGTACCTCGGGTTACATATGCTTCAGGTTACATGCACTTCAGGTTACAGACTCTGCTAATCCAGAAATATTACCTCCGGTTAAGAACTTTGCTTCAGGATGAGAACAGAAATCGTGCTCGAGTGGCACAGCAGCAGCAGGAGGCACCATTAGCTAAAGTGGTGCTTCAGGTTAAGAACAGTTTCAGGTTAAAAACGGACCACCGGAACGAATTAAGTTCTTAACCCGAGGTACCACTGTATATATATTGGGGGGAACGGGACACAGGCTTGTTCTCTCACTGTTGCCATTTGTGTGACAGGTCTAAATTTCATTTTCATAGAGCCTGCAGTAAACGAGGTGGCAGCTCATAGGATCTCCTGAGAAGGAGAAGGGGTTGAGACATTTAGAAAACTAACCCTTATGGGGGTGGGGCCATTTCCCCCTACAAACTTCCCACCCAACTCTGAGGTATTTCGAAAGGTATTTCTTTCCCTTCAAAATCAAGTAGCTTATGATTGTTGCTTTTCTTCACCTTTGTCTTCTCCCCATAATAAAATATTTGAGGGGGCTGCCACCCCCAAGATGATGGACATTGTCATTCAATTAGTGTGTGTGTGCACTGTGTTATGTGATCAGTTATGTGGGGTAGAGCTTACCTCTCCCAAAAATATTTTAATCAAGTTGGCAACATGCCCACAAAATTCCCACACAACGCTGATCTATTTGTAATGGTGTTTCTTCTTCCCAATTTCCCACATTTTATGATGCATTTTCTTTGGGGTGGGGGACTAAAATAAACCACTTACAAAAAGGGGGTTATGCTTCTCAGGGATATGTATCAAAGTTGGTGTTGGTGCTGGAGTGAGGGGCAAGCATGAAAGAAACTCGCAGAGAACTGGTGCTATGCTGAAGCTAGTTTAATACCTAAGAGGAAGACAGTGATTTTCCTTCCAGAAACCAAGGAAGAATTGCCTTCCAGGCATTGCAGTAAGGTAATTCAAACATTGGTCTTGATGACACTGATAATACACACACATTCAGAATTGTATTATGTTTCTATGGCATTCAAGCGCAATACAAGTTGGATGCATTCAAATATTTGTGCCTCAACTGGAGATACATTCCACAGCAAAAGCAAAGAAGAAGGAGGAGGAGGAGGAGGAGAAAGAAGAAGAAGAAGAAGAAGAAGAAGAAGAAGAAGAAGAAGAAGAAGAAGAAGAAGAAGAAGAAGAAGGAGGAGGAGGAGGAGGAGGAGGAGGAGGAAGACGTAGTGTATAGAAGAGTTGGGATCAACACATCCTAGGAAGCAGCTGCACATTTATAAGGCAAACATGGATGAGCCAAACATCTGGGAATCCTGTAAACTTGGTGGTTTAACTGGGGACGCTTGGCATTTCTAACACCAAGGCCCATGAGCTCATCAATCGTGAAGCCATGCCGAGTTCATTAGTTGCTGGTGAGGGCATTCTGCCCGTCTGAGTGCTCCCTTTAATAGCATGAATAGCATCCAGAGCAGGCCAGATCCAAAGGAGAAGGTGCCCCCACAGCCAGTATATCCTCCAACACGAGCTAGCTCACACTAGGCAGAGAGTATTGGTCCTGGGAGAGCCACAGAAACTGCAGGTGGCTCGATGATTATTTCTGATGCTGATACCTGAGTGATGCGATCAACACTGGCAGCAGGATTTATGGCAAGGCTACTTGATGGCACTCCACCACCATTTAAGTCCCCAATGGCATCATAGGCCACTTGCATCCCCATTAGCATAAAATCTTTGTAGGCAGCGCCAAAGCTAAGAAACATTTTGGAGTGATGGGTCCTGCATCTGAAAAGATGAAAAGCAAACATTCATCCAATTTATTCATGATTCACACATCCAATTTATAACAAAACAACAACCATAACAACAAGCCCTACCACCGCCAGTGAAGAAGAAGGAGAGGAAGAAGAGGAGATTATAACACAATCTGCAATCCATTAAAAAAAAACCCTATCTCTAAAAATACCCAATCCAGCGAGGGTGCAGCAGTCCAGCAATGGACAAACCAACGGGTTTGTCTCTGTTGCGACTTCATTAGATGGTCTTCCTCCAGGCAGCTCCCCCCTTTTGGAACACATTCCACACTGATGTGTGTCTCTCATCCTTATGACTAACTTTGAGAAAAGATCTAAAAGCATTCTTGTTTACCCTTGTCTGCTCCTGCGAACCCTGAAATTATTACATTCTCATGCTTTTCTTTTATGTTTCTAGGAGTTGAAGGTTGTCCAGAACCCTCAGAATCAACTATGAAGGGTGTGAGAGCACAGGAAAACTCAAAGAAATGTAGGATATTAATTAGTGTCCCTCCCCTTTCTCGTACACAAACCCTTTCTCTTGACGGGACCATTTTATGTTGTGTGTACCTATGTTGTTGATTGTTAAGATTTAATACTATAAAAATATTAAATAAATATCTGACCATTGATAGGCCAATGGCTTCCATGCTACTGTTCATCTTCATGTTTGGTTGGAATCTCTTGTAATATTAACTTTTTGCTTCAACTCCCATCATCCCTTGGCCAAACTAGATGAGGTTGATGCTACTTGGAATGCAACAACCCCATGGCAGCCACAGGTTTCCCACCCTTTCTCCAGCAACAGAAAGCAGATATGTTCCGTCATCCATGCCACAGCCGTTAAGGTATTTGGCAGTGGAAGGTATATGGCCTCATAATCACCTCTTCCTTCCTCACCCCCTTTCCCTTTTATGCTCTGCTTTTTCAGTTGCAAAGCTAAACTTCAGTGTTTCATTTTGTTTTCATTTCTGAATTTTTGCAACATGTTTTGGAGCCCCGCCAAATACACTTTGGAGAAAGAAATGCCTGGCATCTCAAGGTAAGACAGGAAAGGGACCCTGCTGAAAATGAGGAGAGCCCGCAGCACCAGTCCATGTGGACCAGGAATAGGGTGGGTGTATCTGTGAGCCTCCAGGTGTTGCTGGACTCCAACACCCATCAGGCCCAGCTGGCACAGGCAATGGCGAGGAATGATGGGAGTTTTAGTCCAGCAACTCTGGGAGGACCATCAATATTCCCCGTCCCTCCTGTAGACAGGCCTGAACTAGATGGAGGATTGCTCTGACTCCATACGAAAGGAGTCTTCATTCACAGCCAAAGTGCCCGTAGGAAATGAGAAAGAAGATGAGCAAGGAGAGGCAGGTCTGGGTTCAATAAAGGAAGCAGAGAATGAAGTTTGGAAAGGAAGAGGCAGCAAAAGCATGGAATTCTCTCACTTACCAAGGTCTCAAAAGAAGTACTCAAGTGAAGGTGAGAGGAGCTGTTGTTAGAATCATGGGCAGCGAGTCCTTTTATACGATTCTAGGACTGCAAGTTCCTCCCTTGTAGACAAAAACTGCCTTCAGGTGTCCTACCTTCCCTGACTAATTGTTGGACATGTACTTCATCCTGAGCTGCCCTGTATTATTATTATTATTATTATTATTATTATTATTATTATTATTATTATTATTCTCCTTCTTCTCCTTCTTCTTCTTCTTCTTCTTCTTCTTCTTCTTCTTCTTCTTTGCTTTTGCTGTGGAATGTATGTCCAGTTGAGGGGCAAATGTTTGAATGCATCCAACTTGTATTGTGTTTGAATGCCATAGAAACCTAATACAATTCTGAATATGTATTATCAGTGTCATCAAGATCAATGTTTGAATTTTGTTGTTGTTTAGTTGTTTGGTCGTGTCCGACTCTTCGTGACCCCAAGGACCAGAGCACTCCAGGCACTCCTGTCTTCCACTGCCTCCCGCAACTTGGTCAAAAATGTTTGAATTAGCTTACTGCAATGCCTGCAAGGCAATTCTTCCTTGGTTTTTGGAATGAAAATGTTCTCTGTCTTCCTCTTATGCTTTAAACTTAGCTTCAGCAAAGCACCTGTTCTCTGTGGGTTTCTTTCATGCTTGTCCCTCCAGCACCAACACCCAACTTAAATCCATATCCCTGAGAAACATTACTCTTTTTGTGGTGGGGTATTTTGCTGGGCTGGATGAATCCCTAGCCGGAATTAAGATTGCTGGAAGAAATATCAACAACCGTCAGATATGCAGATGACACAACCTTGATGGCAGAAAGTGAGGAGGAATTAAAGAACCTTTTATTGAGGGTGAAAGAGGAGAGCACAAAATATGGTCTGAAGCTCAACATCAAAAAAACCAAAGATCATGGCCACGAGTTCCATCACCTCCTGGCAAATAGAAGGGGAAGAAATGGAGGCAGTGAGAGATTTTACTTTCTTGGGCTCCGTGATTACTGCAGATGGTGACAGCAGCCACAAAATTAAAAGACACCTGCTTCTTGGGAGAAAAGCAATAACAAACCTAGACAGCATCTTAAAAAGTAGAGACATCACCTTGCCAACAAAGGTCTGTATAGTAAACGCTATGGTTTTCCCAGTAGTGATGTATGGAAGTGAAAGCTGGACCATAAAGAAGGCTGATTGCCAAAGAATTGATGCTTTTGAATTATGGTGCTGGAGGAGACTCTAGAGAGTTCCATGGACTGCAAGAAGATCAAATCTCTCCATTCTTAAGGAAATCAGCCCTGAGTGCTCACTGGAAGGATAGATCATGAAGCTGAGGCTCCAATACTTTGGCCACCTCATGAGAAGAGAAGACTACCTGGAAAAGACCCTGATGTTGGGAAAGATGGAGGGCACAAGGAGAAGGGGACGACCGAGGACGAGATGGTGGGACAGTGTTTGCGAAGCTACCAGCATGGGATTGACCAAACTGCGGGAGGCAGTGGAAGACAGGAGTGCCTGGCGTGCTCTGGTCCATGGGGTCACGAAGAGTCAGACACAACTAAATGACTAAACAACAACAACAAAAATTTTACTCTTCAAAGATAAATTTCACCATAAAATGTCCCACATTTTAGGCTAATTGAGGCTGGGAAGGGTTCCTGTTAGCTAGGGGTGATGTGATTTGTAGTCCCGGTCATTTGGAGAGCCACGTTTGGGGATGCCTGAGGTAAGCTATGTCCCACATATTCAACCACATTGCATGGCGCCGCTGGATCTTGGAGGAGGAAGGATGGCTTAGTCAATGCAAACCTCCCAAACTGCAGGGCTGATTGGAGAGCATGGGAGATTATTTCCTCATCCAGGCTCCATAACACCAGCCTCCTCTAAACACCACTTAGGAGCTTTGAGGTACTGAGTCAGTCCTGAAGAATCCAAATTGTTATGTGTTCTCTTGGCAAGAATGGCTAGACATTCATATAAGTGTTCACCCACCCTTCTCTGTGGGGATTCCATGTCCTATATTCAAAGGGGTTCTCTTTCATTTGCCGTTGCGGTTAGGCTTGAGATGGAGGCAGCAGCTCATTTTGGAAGTTTACTCTGTTCCTGCTAATTGGTTTGTGCTGCTGTTCCTTTAATAGTTGGTGTTCCTATGACAATAAAATTTCTACCTTATTTTGTGATATTTGGTGTTCTTTTTAATTAGCGCTAAGTATTGTTGTTTTCATCCTTATTGGTTCTGAACCTCAATCATTGATGAATCATTTCAAAGGTTGGAGTGTCTGGTATGTGCCAGTTCAGCGCTATTCTGCTCCATGTTTCTACAGTGTGTATACATGGTTGGTGCCTCTTGTTCGAGCGAGAGCAGGGGTACTATGCTGCAACCCCCCTTCCGCTCAGTTCTTGAGATTTGTGTAAACCCATCTTCCCACGCTGGGATGGGTTTATCTGTTTTAAAAAGCCATTTTAAACCTCCCTTATAATCCCTACATAGGTTTGCTTTAAACAAAGCCCTCCAAATTGAATTCAGTGGACATCAGTCTCAAAGGGAGCTTCCTTAAGCAAAGTCAGCCTGTAATGGTTCTAGGGGTTGCTCGTGCGTAAATGGTCGCCACACCTGGCTGGGTTGCCTGAGTGAACCTTTTCTGTCTGGACAGCCACTCGCCCGTGGCTGTCTCAATCGCTGGCAGAATCCGTCAGTGGGCGTTTCTTGAACTTCTTCCAGCAAAGAAGTTCTTTGACGCCTAGTCTCCGCCTAGTCTCCCTGCGCGGAAGCCTTCTGCGCAGGGAGGGTGTGGGCATCGGAGGACCTGTGCTCTCCCCACTGGTCCCCGGTGAAGAGTCATGGAGCCTCCTCGCCGATTCCCCCATCTGCCCCCCTTCTCCTCTGGTGCTACGCTGATTTCCTTCCCCAGAAGATGTGCTGCTTCTCTCCCTCCCGGGACGCTCTCCGAAACCCCTCTGGAGCCCTCTCTCTCCCTCTGGCTCTGATGGCAGTTCCCTGACATCAGCCATTGGTGCATCTAGCTCAATATTGCCTACACTTTCACCTTGCAACTTCCCCTACAATGTATTATGAGCAGCAGTGCCATTGCAAAGGAGCAGCCCACAGTATTGAACCTCCATTTTACAGGTGGAGAGGGGAGGATTCAATCCTGCTTGAGGGTCTACTTCCAAAGGGCATTCCACAGCTGGGACATAGGTGGAATAGAAACCTATGCTACTGTCCCAGATTAGTTCTGGAAGAGCATCAATGCGTGGCAGGGTTTGCAATCATAGGGGGACATATCAGCACTTGTGCTGAGGCAGCCCAACAATTTTTTTTATTGTTCTTTTTTAGTCATTTGGTCACATCCGACTCTTCATGACCCCATGGACCAGAGCATGCCAGGCACTCCAGTCTTCCACTGCCTACCGCAGTTTGGTCAAACGCATGCTGGTAGCTTCAAGAACACTGTCCAACCATCTCGTCCTCTGTCGTCCCCTTCTCCTTGACTAAGCCATCCTTCTTCCTCCAAGAGGAAGTGGTGCAAATACCATTCAGGAGGCCTCAAAGAAGTACAAAGTACAGAAAACTGCAATGGACAACTGCTCATCTTGGCAGCCACCAGGCACTCTGCTGTGGCCAACATTGACTTATAATCATTTATTTCTCTTTTATCCTATGTTATTTTGTAAAGGTTGCATGAAAGCTTCCATCCACAGTAGGGTCATTTTCCCCAAATGAAAAATACAGACGTATATACTGTCACAACATTGAGATTGCTGGCAATGAAACTGATTTAATATTTTGTAAGCATTTTTCATATGCAAGCCTCCTGGAGAAATGCTGGTTGACACTGAAATTGCTCCCCCAAGGTATAGCTCCACTGATTCTTTGTGATCGGTTCCAGTCTGGCTGGCAGATAGCGGTCCTGAACTTTGATATTATAGATCAGGGGTAGGCAACCTAAGGCCCGGGGGCCGGATGCAGCCCAATCCCCTTCTCAGTCTGGCCCGCAGATGGTCTGGGAATCAGCGTGTTTTTACATGAGTAGAATGTGTCCTTTTATATAAATGGATCTCTGGGTTTTTTGTGGGGCATAGGAATTCGTTCATCCCCCCCCCCAAAAAAAAATAGTCTGACCAACAACAAGGTCTGAAGGACGGTGGACCATCCCATGGCTGAAAAAGGTTGCGGACCCCTGTTATAGCTTACAGATTTTTGAAAGGGTCCATAAGTTCATTAGGAGAAGAGAACTCCTGATAATTTTGCTTGAGAGACTTACTATTGCCCAAACATGGTGGAATCTACAAGGTTTGGGAGGAGACTCATAGTATATGAATGTGTGGAGGTTGGCTATAGCTTTGAAAATAACCCACAATGCCATGGGGCTGACAGGAAAGGATGCCTCTTATCTCATGTAGTGTCTGCTTATTTGCCAGATGGAAGGGGACCCCATTCCTGATAGGGATGACTCCCCCTATGGGAGACAGGCAGGGTCTTCAACTTGCGACATTCTCTGCAGAGGTGAGGAATCACCCCATCTCTCCAGACCAACCCTGCCTGCTGCAATGGTGGTTGGGTCTTCATCTCTCTCTCTGTGTGTGTGTAAAGAGAAACCCTTGCTTGAGTGCTTGTGTTGTGGGGTTTCCCCCTTTGTCCAGTCCTCTCCTTCATCATTCTGATCATCTTTGTTTTACTGTGTTTTCCAGTGTCTCCCCCCCAGCTTCTTCATTCTCTTCATGCTTCTCAACTCCCTCCTGTTGTCTGGGGAAGGAAGAGTCTAGGGGTCAGCTGGATTCTGACCTGATAGCCAGGCAGGCACAGGAGACGTCCACAGAAGCGACTGGGTCAGGAGCTTGCGTTTCCGTCCCATTTCTAAAAAAGGTGGGAACGCCATTCTGTTGCAACAACTCAGCATTATTATATAATTTATTGTTACAGTCAAAGAGCAGTTCAAGAAGCACAGCTGAGACTGCTTTCACAAGAGTGAAATAGACATTTTAAAACAATATACAATAACAGCTTATAGATTAAAATTAAAATAGTCGCATGAACACAAAAAGACCTAAGGTTAAACTAACATGCAGTTTTCCCCTGGGACACCCAGGAGGCTGGTTACGGCAGTTTTCCTAGCAATCTATTTGTTCCAGAGGGTTTTCTGTGCCTACAAATCTGTGCACAGAATCTGGCGACCATCTGGGTCATCTTGTGATTTTTGTCTGGAAGGCTTCTATAGAAGGGTCCCATATGCACAGAGATTTTGCGCCAGTCCATTAGGGGAAATAGGAAGCCTCAAACATATATATATATTAGATGTCCTTTTTATGTTGAGATTCGTAGAGACACCATTGATCCTTTGCTGAAGAGGCTCGCCGATCTTTCAGACAAGTCTAAACTTAATTCTCTCCTCTTAGGCAAAGAGCATAAGACGACCTGGCTGGTAGCCAGATTCTGCGCCGAGATTTGTAGGCACAGATCATCCTCTAGAATAAAATAGCTTACCAGGGAAGTGCTGAAGTTGCTCTTTGGGGTGCTTCAGGGTCAATTTTTTATGGTAGCCCAAATCTCAGTTGTTTGGGTGTATGTATATATCTCAATTTTAACTCATGAGCTATTGCTGCAATCTGCTCCGATTGTATATTTTATCCATATGAATGCTGCTTTTATTGTGTTATGTTATGTGAGCTGGTCTTTGACCGTAATCTATCTACTTCTATCTATCTATCTATCTATCTATCTATCTATCTATCTATCTATCTATATAAAATAATAACTTTTTGTTTCTCTTTTTTTAAAAAAAAAGTGTATAAAAATCTGGTAACCTTATTCCAGAACCGGTGAGGGCAAAGCCGAACTTCTGGCAAGAGTAAAGGCCCTTCTTGCATTTCTGAATACGAGGAAATAGAGATATGCTGCCGGGACAGCAATATCTCTCGTGTTCTGCAATTATGTAATCAGGGGACCTCAAGGAGTCCTGTTGTCTCTCTCTGTCCATAATTATTTACC
The DNA here is from genome assembly GCF_965112155.1 of Podarcis liolepis. Taxonomy (NCBI): domain Eukaryota; kingdom Metazoa; phylum Chordata; class Lepidosauria; order Squamata; family Lacertidae; genus Podarcis; species Podarcis liolepis. Next base: position 7,663,750 of record NC_139566.1, read on the forward strand.
TGACCACGGATCTTGCTTGATCCAATCCCAAATTTAAGATGGCTTGAGGAGCAAGGCCCAATTTCTGCAGAGAGTTCAGGACCGGTATCTGCCAGCCAGACTGGAACCCATCACAAAGAATCAATGGAGCTATACCTTGGGGGAGCAATTTCCGTGTCAACCAGCGTTACCCCAGAAGGCTTGCATATGAAAAATGCTTACAAAATATTAAATCAGTTTCATTGCCAGCAATCTCAATGTTGTGTATACTCCTGTATTTTTCATTTGGGGAAAATGACCCTATTGTGGATGGGATGGAAGCTTTCATGCAACAATTACAAAATAACATAGGATAAAAGAGAAATAAAGGATTATGAAATAGATGCTGATATAGAGAAGGGATGGGTGTTACAGCCACTTAGGCGCTTTAAGGTACTGAGTCAGTCCTGAAAAACTAAAATTCCTATGTGTATGCTGGCCAAAATGATTACATATTCATATTATCTGGGGGATTTCATATGCTATATTGAAAAAGGCTTGTTTTTCATTGGCAGTTGTGGTTCAGCTTGAGATGGAGGCAGCAGCTCATTTTGGAAATTCACTCTGTTCCTGCTAATTGGTTTGTGATGTTGCTCTTTCATGCTTGGTGTATTGCTGCTTTCATCAGCACTGGTTCTGGGTTGCAGTAATTGATGCATCATTTCAGATTTTGGCATGTTTGGTGAATGCCATCTCAGCTCTATTCTGATCCATGTTTGTAGATTGTGCAACCATGATTGGCGTCTCTCCTTCAGGTGAGAGCAGGGACACAGCCACTAGTTGTTATTGGGGGAGAGAAGCAATGGGTTTATCCTACTCCCGTCTCTCTCTTTTGGATGAAAGGATGGACAAAGAATTTCAGTTTCAGGTTCGCATTTTCTCATTCGCAATCTCTTTTGCCATATTTCCATGCCGTAAGTCATTCAGTGTTCTGCTATTATTTTTTGTAGATATTTGTCATCCTCACACAAACACACCCCGCCACTCACAATGAAGCATCATGAAGGTGAAAATGATATATTTATTAATACAACCAATGAAAGTTCTGCAAACCACAATGATCAAATTCAGAAATTACAAGGAGGAGGAAAAGAAAGTAGAGCTTCAGGCAGAAACACACACTTCAAAATAGACCCCTAGTCAGGATTGAATCCTCCACTTCCCAGCCATAAAGGGGAGGATGATACTGAGATAGAAGGACCAACTGCCAGACTACACAGGCAAGCTCCCTTTGAGGCTGATGTCCCTTGAATTCAATTTAGAGGGCTTTGTTTAAAGGAAACATATGTAGGGAAACTTTAAATGGCTTCTAAAAGAAACAGATAAAGCTGCTCCAGACTGGAAAGATGGGGATTACACATAACATCTACATGCAGCTGCTGGGAGAGATCACCAGGGGGTTTGGGCTGGGTGTTCATCAATATGCGGATGATACCCAGCTCTCCCTCTCTTTTAAATCAGAACCAGTAAAGGCGGTGAAGGTCCTGTGTGAGTGTCTGGAGGTGGTTGGAGGATGGATTGAGGTTGAATCCTGACAAGACAGAAATACTGTTCTTGGGGGTCAGGGAGTAGGCTGGTGTGGAGGACTCCCTGGTCCTGAATGGGGTAACTGTGCCGCTGAAGGACCAGGTGCACAGCCTGGGAGTCATATGGACTCACAGCTGTCCATGGAGGTGCTGGTTAATTCTGTGGTAGGGCAGATGTTTACCAGCTCCATCTAGTATGCAGGCTGAGAACCTACCTGCCCGCAGACTGTCTTGCCAGAGTGGTGCATGCTCTAGTTATCTCCCACTTGAACTACTGCAATGCACTCTACGTGGGGCTACCTTTGAAGGGGGCTCGGAAACTGCAATTAATCCAGAATGCAACAGCTAGACTGGTGACTGGGAGCGGCCGCCGAGACCATATAAGACCAGTCCTGTAAGATTTTCATTGGCTCCCAGTATGTTTCCAAGCACAATTCAAAGTGTTGGTGCTGACCTTTAAAGTCCTAAACGGCCTCAGTCCTGTATACCTGAAGGACTGTCTCCACACCCATCGTTCAGCCCGGACACTGAGGTCCAGCACCGAGGGCCTTCTGGTGGTTCCCTCACTATGAGAAGAGAGGTTACAGGGAACCAGGCAGAGGGCTTTCTCAGTAGTGGCACCCGCCCTGTGAAACGCCCTCCGAGCAGATGTCAAGGCAATAAAAAACTATTTTACTTTTAAATGACAACTGAAGGCGGCCCTGTTTAGGGAAGTTTTTAAAGTCTGATGCGGTGTTGTTTTTAATATTCGGTTGGAAGCCACCCAGAGTGAATTCAAATTCAAAGACTCTTTTTAAAGGGAAGTTTAAAAGGTCTTCTATGAACCAGATGGAACCACCCATGCCTGGGAAGATGGGCTTTACACCAGTCTCTAGAATTGAGTGGACTGGGGGATTGTAACCTTGACAGGCACACATTCTTTAGGAAGCAGGGGGCAACACCTATTGTAAAAAGTATCATAATTAGTCATCAAAAGGAGTAAATAGGAGGATAATGAAAGGGCAATGGAATTGGATAAAATACATGCTAATGAATACAGGGCGGCTCAGGAATGGCTGGAGCAAGTCCACGTCCAACAATTAGTCAGGGAGGGTAGGACACCTGAAGGCAGTTTCCATCTATAAGAGAGGGACTTGCGGTCCTGGAATTGTATAAAAGGACTTGCTACCCATGATTCTAACAACACCTTCACTTGAGTACTTTTCTTGAGACCTTGGTAAGTGAGAGAACTCCATGCTTCTGCTGCCTCTTCCTTTCCAAACTTCATTCTCCGCTTCCTTTTTTGAACCCAGACTTGCCTCTCCTTCTTCATCTTCTTTCTCATTTCCTATGGGCACTTTGGCTATGAAGGAAGACTCCTTTCGTATGGAGTCAGAGCAATCCTCCATCTGGTTCAGTCGTGTCTGCAGGAGGGATGGAGAATATCAATGGTCCTCCCAGAGTTGCTGGACTACAACTCCCATGCTTCCTGGACTTTGCCGGTACCAGTGGAGCCTGATGGGTGTTGGAGTCCAGCAACTCCTGGAGGCTCACAGATAAACCCACCCTATTCCTGGTCCACATGGACTGGTGCTGGGGGCTCTCCTCATTTTCAGCAGAGCCCCTTTCCTGCCTTACCTTGAGGTGCCAGGCATTTCTTTCTCCTAAGTGTTTTTCTTTCTCCTAAGTGCAACACCAGGGATCCAGGAGAGCAACGGGACCAGGAGGTGCAGGGGCTCCAGGACTCTTCGCTGGAAGTTAGTGAGGAGAGCCCAGGCACCCCGCTACCCATGCCCACCCTGCACAGGAGACTCCCGCGCAGTGAGAGGCGGAGACGCTTGGGCGTCAAACAGCTCTTATGTTGGCAGCGCTTTAAGAAACGCCCACAGACAGATTCTACAAGTGACTAAGGGCTGCCACGCTGAGATGGGCTGTGCAGTCTGAAGGGTTTAACCAGGCAATCTAATGCCCAAACGGGGCAGGATTACGCACGAGTAACTCCCAACCAATACAGCAATCTGTCTGTCACTGAAAGTTGCTCGTGCGCAACAAGCAGAAGGGGCATCATGAGTAAGACCGGAGAAGTCGGAGCCACGAAAGGGGTGGCTGGAGGCCAATCACTGGAGGAGAGAAACCGCGACTTTGAAGAGCATATAGCCATCCTGACGGCGAGGCTGGATGAACGAAGGTCTCTGGATACTCAGGGGAAACCCACCCCCATAGCGAGGAAGGTACCGGGACTGGTGCATAAGTTTGGGGGAAAGCCTCAAGAGTATGGGGCGTTTAGAACAGAAATAGAATATGCCTTGAAGCTGCAGCAAAACGATTTTGAAAATGACGCAGCGCGAGTTGCTTATATTGTGGGGCACTTGCAGGACGGGGCTAGAGAGTGGATTCGGCCGCTTATGGCAACGCAGAATGACGCCATGGAGGATCTACAGAAATTCTTCCAGGCAATGGACGCAATGTTCAGTACCGATGTGCAACAGAGTGTGACCAAACGGGAACTGCTGAGCTGTAAGCAGGGAGAAGTGTCAGTTAGAGACTATTGGTCACGTTTTGCAATGATCGTTCACCGTCTGGGGTGGCAGCTGGACTCGGAACCCATACAAATGCTATTTGAGGAGGGGTTGTCACCAACGGTCAAAGATGAGCTTTCGCGCGCACCCCGCCCACAGTCTATGGATCAGCTTACCAAAGCAGTCCTTGCGATTGGCGTAAGACAGGAAGTGCGGGCTCAAGAGAGGCGGGAAGGGAGAGAGCAGCGTTGTCATGACTACCGCATTCTTAGAATACCTAGGCAGCCTTCCCCGCCGGTGGAGCCAATGGAAATAGGCGGTGCGCGCACCCAGGAGGTTTCAAACTCCAGCGAGAGTCGCAAAAAGGAGGGAAAGGATGTTAAGACGACCAAGAAATGTTTCCTTTGCCAACGGCCAGGACATTTTGCCAGAGTCTGCCCACAAAGAAAGGCCTGGCAAGGAATGGTGGGGGCCATGGGGGGAGAGGAGGAGGAACCACAGACCCCGGAGCAGGGAAACGGAAACGCTTGGCTGCCGATCAGCGGGCACAGCAGCCGAGCCAACAGCCAATGAATGTGCCCAAACCAGATTCTCCAAGAGCCGCAATTGCCATCGACGTGGTGCCTGAACTCCCAAATGGGCACCCAGTGAAGGTTCAGGGTATGCTGGACTCAGGAAGCTCATGCAACTTTTTTAGCAGGGACTTTGCCTTAGAGCATCAGCTTCACCTGCTACCTTTGGATGCACCTCTGCAAGTCACCACCATTGATGGGAGGGAACTGATTGGGGGGGAAGTTACCCACCAGACCCCACCAATGAGAATGAGAGTGTCTAGGCACTCAGAGACAATCGCCTTCCACGTTGCCTCATTAGCGGGTCACCCAATAATATTAGGGATGAGCTGGCTAGCGCAACATGATCCGGTGGTGGCGCGGCATCAGAGGACCGTCAGCTTTGGGTCTGACTACTGCCTGCAGCACTGCCTAGGCGGGGAAACGCCGAGGATGAGCGTAGCCAGAGTGGCAAGCACTGCAGTGGAGGGTAAAGGGAAGGTGCCACCACAATATGCTGATCTGAAGGAGGTTTTTAGTGAAAAGGAGGCAGATAGGCTGCCCCCCCACAGGCCGTTCGATTGCCAGATCAATTTGCTCCCTGGGGCGCAGCTGCCGGTGGGTAAGCTGTATGCCATGTCAGACAGGGAGATGAAGGAGTTACGGGACTTTATCGACAAGAACCTAAAGAGAGGGTTTATAAGAGAGTCCAAGGCAGTGGGGGGCAGTCCAGTATATTTTGTGGACAAAAAGGACACTGATAAACCGAGACTGGTCGTGGACTTTAGGGGGGTAAATTTGGTGTCAGAACCTGTGACTTTCCCTATGCCCAGAATTGACGACATTCTGACGAGAGTGGGGAAGGGAAAGATTTTCACCAAGCTAGACCTGAGGAGGGCTTACAACTTAATCCGGATGAGAGAGGGGGATGAATGGAAGACCACCATGTTCACACCCCTGGGGGCCTTTGAATATCTCGTTATGCCTTTCGGATTACAGTCAGGCTCCGCCTGTTTTCAAGCGTTCATGCACCATGTGTTGGGGTCTCTGCTTTACAAGAACGGTGTAGCATTCCTGGACAACGTCTTGATATATTCAGAAAATGAGGACCAACATGTGAGAGATGTCAGGGAGGTGCTACAACAATTGCAGAAACACCAGTTGTGGATCAAGCTAGAGAAATGTCAGTTTCATGCCCGAGAGGTGGAGTTCCTGGGGTACTGGTTATCTGACAAAGGCTTAGCGATGGACCCAAGCAAGGTGCAAGCAGTATTGGAGTGGAAAACCCCAAAGACAAGAAAGGATGTGCAGAGGTTCCTAGGTTTCGGCAATTTCTACAAGAAGTTCATCAAGAACTTTGCACACTTGACAGCCCCCATCACGGACTGTCTCAGTAGTAAAAGAAAGTTTGTGTGGACGGAGGAAGCCCAGCCAGGACTGAACAAGCAAGAATGGCAACTGTGTGCCTTTTTCTCGAGGAAGCTGAGCAAGTCGGAACAAAACTACACCGTGTACGATCGAGAACTGCTAGCAATTTACGCCGCCTTTCGTCGGTGGCGCCATTTGCTGATAGGGGCGCAGCGCAAGATCCAGGTTTGTACAGATCACAAGAACTTGGAATATTGGCGGTCAGCACGGGTGCTCAACCAGAGACAGATTCGCTGGACGCAGGAGTTTTCCAAGTTTTCCTTCGAGATCCAGTATGTGCCAGGAGAGCAAAACGTGAGAGCAGACGCTCTCTCGCGGAAACCAGAGTACTTCGAAGGGGAGGGGCCGCCGGAGACCCGACACGTCATACCTGAGGACCGATGGGCGTGTGGGGGAACTCTAGTGGGCACGAGAGAACTGGCAGGACTCACTAGGGATGATGAATTCGCCCGAACAAAAATCAGGGAACTCCAAAATGGGAGGGGAGCACCAGAGGGGTTCGAAGAGAAGGAAGGGGTGTTGTACTACAGGGGGGCGATGTACGTACCGGGGGAGGCTCTAAGAAGAAGGGTACTCAAACAACTACATGACACCCCCACAGCGGGGCACTTTGGGCAACACCAAACCATGATGCTGGTGACCCGACAATTTTGGTGGCCACGGGTGAGGGAGGATGTACGCGAATATGTAAGAGGGTGTGACCGCTGCCAGAGGGCCAAAGGGGAACGCACGGTACCAGCGGGTTTGCTGGAACTCTTACCCACATGACGGATTTGCCCAAATCGAGGGGGGAAACAGCAGTGATGGTAGTAGTCGACTTGCTAACCAAAATGTGCCATTTCATCGCCTGTTCACATGCGGTGACAGCGGAAGAAACGGCAAGGTTGTTTGTAGAACACATTTTCAGGCTGCATGGCGCCCCCTTGAGGGTTCTCTCAGACCATGGAAAACAATTTACTTCCCAGTTCTGGAGGAAGCTCATAAGCCTACTGCAAGTCGAGGTCAGCTTCTCGACAGCGAGACACCCAGAAACCAATGGGCAAGCAGAAAGGGCAAACAGCATACTCCAACAATACTTACGCTGCTACGTAAGCGAGAGGCAGAATGATTGGGTAGAGAAACTAGCGTTAGCGGAATTTGCGTACAATAACGCTGAACATGTGTCCACAGGAATGACTCCATTTTTGGCCAACTATGGGTGTCATCCCAGGGCTTTCCCGGGTAATGAGAACAGAGCTGGAGTGTGCCTGCAGCTGAACAGTTTGTGGAAGAAATGGAAGCGTTACATCAACAGCTCAAGATGAACCTAGAGAGGGCCAAGGCAAATTACAAGAAGCAAGCAGATAAACACCGAAGGGAAGGGGAAACCATAAGGGTGGGGGATCGTGTGTGGCTGTCCACTCAAGGGTTACCCTTTAAGGGAGGGTGCAAGAAGTTGCAGCCTAGACGACTAGGGCCATTTGAAGTTATACAACAGATAAACCCCGTGGCGTTCAAGCTCAGGTTGCCCAACAACATGAAAATACACCCCGTGTTCCACAGGTCCTTACTTTCACCACACAGAGAGGGGTGGGAATTCGAGGGGCGGGAGATAGAAGTCATACCACAACCACAGGTAGAAGAAAGGGAACACCAAAGTTCGGCCGCAGAGATAGTTGATTCAAGGTGGTGAGGTCGGCAAGTGGAGTACTTGGTGGCGTGGGAAGTGTGGGATGTAAAGACAGGAGCAGTCAGTGACAACATTCCTAGAGTGTACATGTTAGAACATGGGGAGGGATGTCTGTCCAGCAAGCAGGTAAACTTCCTGGGGACGGACTTCCTCCGCATGTGACCAGAGGTGGGTGTGGCCTGACCTGTGCAGGTAATGACAAAAGCACAGGGCAGGCAGCCATCTCTCTCTCTCTGCCATTTTCCTTCGATGAGGAAGCATGTAAAGATGCCCTCTTGGCTCTCAGCCAAGAGAGGAGATAAGGTCTATCTTGCAACAAGATAGATTCTAAGTATATGTAACTTTTTAAGCCTGTCTGCCGTCTGGGATCATATTGTGAACAGATCGTGAGTAAACTCTTTTATACTTTTATAAAGACTGTGTTGTGTCTTGTATTTTAAGAGGGAACAAAAGGGGAAATTACCAGAGTAATTATTATAGAGGTTCTAGCGAACCTATGCACACGTTACCGTTGCGAACTAAAAGGGGAATGTTTGTAAACTCTGCTGATATTTTGGGAACTTGTTAGCACAAGTTGGATAAGGATATAATTAGTCAATATATCCTCTCCTGCACCCCAGAACATTCTCACAAAGGGTTAGTGGCCCCAGTATTGCATATTTCTGCGTATTTTTGAAGGATTGCATTGGATTGTGATTTTGAGTTGAGTAGTATTTTTCTGAGTTAACTTCCTGGTAAGCACATGGTCCTTTGTTCCATTGTGCAGTGGGGATTAAGCAACCCCCCCTCCCTCAGAGTTCACAGTGACCCAAGGCAGTAAAGAATTGTTTTGTATTTTGAGATTTTTGAGATTTTGATTTTGAAATTTTGAGAAATTTTGAAATTTTGAAGAATTTTCAAATTTTGGATTTTAAGATGGCTAGAGCAGCTTTTGATAGTGATGCAAAGCTAGGAATGCCTGTGCTGAATGAGTACAATTTCATGCACTGGAAGCAGCACTTGATAGCGTGTTTAGATTATAAGCATATTTTGGAAGCTTTAAAGCCTCAACCCACGGGATCGACTGAGGAAGATTTAGCCAAGATAAGTGCTTGGAAACGCATGAACAGCGAAGCTAGACACATAATTTTGAGTGGACTTTGTGATGAGCAGCTATCATTAATAAATAGTACAGATGATGCATCTCAAATCTTAAGAGATATTGAGCGCGTGTATGGAGAGTCTAGCATAAACAGCTTCAGAAACTTGCTGTGTAAATTAACCAGATTGAGGATGAATTCAAAAGAGGAATTCACAGAGCACATCAACAAGTTTACTGAGATTATTCAAAGAATTGATCTGACTCCCAAAGCTTTTGATGAGGATACAAAGATAGCATTTTTGTTATCATCACTTGGACCATGCTTTAGCGCATTTGTAAGTCTGATGGCTCATAGACAAGGTCTGACTTTTAAAGACTTGATTGGTTTTTTAAAAGAAGAATGCAGAGATAGAGCTGAATCTCCAGTGAGAAATGCTAGAAACAAGGACAGCAGTTATGCATCTAGGCAATTTACCAAGTCCAAAGAGATGCCTAAGAAAGTGATTTGCTTTAATTGTAACAAAGAAGGACACATTGCAAAGAACTGCAGAGCTCCTAAAGCGAAGAAACCCCACCCCTTTCAGCCAAAAGGGGAAAAGAAGGGGAAATGTGAATGCACATGGTTATTGCAAGAAAGGAATTTAGCTGTCCAGAATCGTGAAAGTAAACGTAATAAATGGATTTTAGATTCAGGTGCCAGTTCGCATTTTTCATATAAAAAGGACTATTTTAATGAGATTAATGAAATAAATGATGAAGAAGGATCTGAAATTGAGATTGCAGATGGCAACATTGTTAAAGCAAAAGGTGCAGGTTCCATGAGCCTGAAATGCAATATAAACAATGAATGCATTGAGAACACAATCTCTAGAGTTTTGTATGTTCCAGAGCTGAGCTGCAATTTAATCAGCGTGTCCACTTTGGACAAGAAAGGTTTCCAGATCACATTTGGAAATGGAGAATGTAAAGTGACTAGAAATGGCAAAGTGTTTGCTCAAGCAAAGCTAATAAATGGTGTATATGAGCTTGATCTTTCAGAGAACCAGTCTGCAAAAGTGGCACATTCCAGCCAGAAGGATGAAGCAGATCTGGACTTATGGCACAGAAGGCTAGGACACAGGGACGCCAGCCTCATTCTGGATCTACAGAAAAGAAATCTTGTAAGAGGTTTGCAGGTAAAGCAGAGCAACAAAGCTCCAGCAAAGTGCATAAGCTGTATTACTGAGAAGGCTATAAAACCTTCATTTCCACGTTGTGCAGAACAAAGAAGCAACAAAGTGCTTGACATAGTGCACACTGACATATGTGGACCCATATATGTTCCCTCACTGGGAAAGAATAGATATATTTTAATATTTCTGGATGACTTTTCAAGATTTTGTGTTGTATATTTCCTCAAAGAGAAGAGTGAGACAGTGGAGAAGCTCCAGGAATACATTGCCATGGTCAAGAATAAATTCCAAAGAGCTCCAGCTGTGTTAATGAGCGACAATGGAGGTGAGTACTGCTCAAATGAAATGCAGGCTCTCCTGGCCAAGGAAGGAATTGCACACGTAACCACAATTCCTTACACACCACAGCAGAATGCCATAGCTGAGAGAAAGTTTAGGTCCATTATGGACATGACAAGGTGCATGCTAAAGGATGCATGTTTGCCACAAAAGCTGTGGGCCGAAGGAGTGTACACGTCGTTCTATTTGCAGAATAGACTGCCAACAAAAGGTGCAGAGCGCACACCATTTGAACTTTGGCATGGGAAAGCTCCCAATCTGTCGCACATACGTGTGTTTGGAAGTCCGTGTTACTTCCACGTGCCCAAGGAACACAGACACAAGCTTGACTCCAGGGCAAAAGCAGGTATCCTTGTGGGATATGCTTCTGGAGGAAAAGGATACAGAATTATGGACTTACAAACTGGTAAGACAAATGCATACCATGCGGTTTATGTTGATGAATATGGAAAAGTAGACACTAAGAACACTGTTGTGGATTCTTCCAGTGAGTCAGAAAGGACTCAAGAATTCGTATATTTCCCTTTTGAGACCCCACAAAGTAATTATCTGCCTTCGAGTGTTACAGCGCCCCCTACAGGCGATGCACCAGAAGAAGCAGAGGACCAGAACCCTGGCGGCACCAGAGACGAAGATGAGGACTCAGATGGGGACATGCCTGCGTTGGAGGAGGATGAGGAAGCTGATGCGGTCGCACAACCAGAGGTCAGGATCTCATCCAGAACCAACAAAGGTGTCCCACCAGTACGGTTGTCCTACTTTGCAGGGTCGGCATTTCCACAGGAACCTTCCACTTGGGAAGAGATACAGGAGATGCCAGCTGCAGAAGCCAGTCTCTGGAGGAAGGCCGCGCAGGAGGAGATGGATGCACTGCATCAGAACAAGACCTGGACACTCACTGAGCTGCCTCCCGGTAAGAAGGCCATTGGCAGTAAATGGGTTTTCAAGGTTAAGAAGGGGTCAGAAGGAGAAGTGCAGCGCTACAAAGCTAGACTTGTGGCACAGGGATTTTCAGTGTTTTGGTGAAGACTATGATGAAGTTTTTGCACCAACTGTGAGGTACAGCAGTGTAAGAATGCTTTTAAGCATTGCAGCCTCCAAGAAAATGAGAGTGAAACACATAGACATTGCTACCGCTTTTCTACATGGGCAGATTTCAGAGGAAATTTATATGAAATAGCCCAAAGGTTTTGTAAAACCACATGAGGCACATCTAGTGTGCAAACTGCAGAAAGGACTTTATGGACTTAAACAGGCTGCCAGAGCCTGGAACCAGAAGTTGCATAAAATGCTGACGCAACTTGGGTACAAGCAAGGCGACGCTGACAAGTGCTTGTACAGTAAGTCAAATAATGGACAATTCTCATATATCCTAGCATTTGTTGACGACCTGATTATTGCCACAGCAAGTGAGAAAGACTATACACAGATAGTAAAACACCTTAGCAAGGAGGTGGAGGTCAAGGAGCTAGGAGATGTCCAGTACTACCTCGGGATCCAGGTGGAAAGAGAAGAGGACGGCTACTGACTTCCTGAAGAATCAGCAGGATTCGAAGCAGTTGCCAGACAACAGTGACTACAGGTCGGCGATTGGTAAACTTTTGTATTTAGTTACCACATGTAGACCTGACTTAGCTAATGCTGTGGGGATTCTTAGCAGAAAAGTGAATTCTCCCACTGAGCATGATTGGGCAGGTGTAAAGAGGGTGGTGCGATATTTGAAGGGTACCATGAATTGTAAATTAAGGTTACCAGCCGTCAGAGACCCTAAATTGGTTGGGTATACTGATGCGGATTGGGCTGGGGATAATGCTGATTATAAATCAACAAGTGGTCATGTTTTCATGTATGGGGATGGACCTGTTTCATGGGGCAGTTATAAACAGAGCTGTGTAGCATTATCTTCCACAGAATCAGAATACGTTGCAGCAACAGAAGCCTGCAGAGAGATCGCCTGGCTTGATCAACTCATAAAGCACTTTGGGTTGGTGAGAAAAGGGCCTGTCAGCTTGCTAGAGGACAATCAAAGTTGCCTGAAGCTGACGCAGAGTGAGAAGTTCCTGGCCAGAACAAAACACATTGGGGTTAAATACCACTACATACGCCAGATGATCCAGGATGGACTTGTGGAGCTATCCTACTGCAGAACCCAAGAGATGACTGCTGACATCCTGACGAAACCCCTACCAAGAGAGAGTTTCCAGAATCTACGTGTCAAGCTGGGACTCTGGGTGGTTGAATAAAGTTGTTTATGTTTTGTATATGTTGTATTGCCTGAGAAGGGGTATGCGGGATGTAAAGACAGGAGCAGTCAGTGACAACATTCCTAGAGTGTACATGTTAGAACATGGGGAGGGATGTCTGTCCAGCAAGCAGGTAAACTTCCTGGGGACGGACTTCCTCCGCATGTGACCAGAGGTGGGTGTGGCCTGACCTGTGCAGGTAATGACAAAAGCACAGGGCAGGCAGCCATCTCTCTCTCTCTGCCATTTTCCTTCGATGAGGAAGCATGTAAAGATGCCCTCTTGGCTCTCAGCCAAGAGAGGAGATAAGGTCTATCTTGCAACAAGATAGATTCTAAATATATGTAACTTTTTAAGCCTGTCTGCCGTCTGGGATCATATTGTGAACAGATCGTGAGTAAACTCTTTTATACTTTTATAAAGACTGTGTTGTGTCTTGTATTTTAAGAGGGAACAAAAGGGGAAATTACCAGAGTAATTATTATAGAGGTTCTAGCGAACCTATGCACACGTTACCGTTGCGAACTAAAAGGGGAATGTTTGTAAACTCTGCTGATATTTTGGGAACTTGTTAGCACAAGTTGGATAAGGATATAATTAGTCAATATATCCTCTCCTGCACCCCAGAACATTCTCACAGGAAGGAGAGCCCTGGTCGGAAAACACGTGGGTGCCAGCAGAGGCAGTTGGCGACGAGCATATGGTGGAAGTGTTCCACCGACGGTTCCCAGATAAGCCCGAGCCCTTACAGAGATTCTGGGAGGAACATTTCGGTACCACAGAAGAGGAAGAGAGTTTTGAAGGGTTTTCAGAATCCGAAGAAGAATCAGATTGGGAAGGTCATTCCATGGGTGGGAACCTTAGCAGGTGGGAAGAAGTTTTCGCACCCACAGATGAGGAGGACAGCTCTTTCCGGGGTTTCCTTGGCTCGCCGACCAGAGAAGAGGCCACAAATAGGCCCACAGGTCGGAGGGGGAGTGAAGGGGGCCCTGGGAGGGAGGTGGATGTCAGGGAACTGACATCAGAGGCACGGGAGAAGGAGAGGGTCTCTGATTCTGCAGGAAAAGGTCCCAGCGCTAGGGGGAGACTCAGCTGGGAAGAAGGGGAAGGGAATAAGTGTAACACCAGGGATCCAGGAGAGCAACGGGACCAGGAGGTGCAGGGGCTCCAGGACTCTTCACTGGAAGTTAGTGAGGAGAGCCCAGGCACCCCGCTACCCACGCCCACCCTGCGCAGGAGACTCCCGCGCAGTGAGAGGCGGAGACGCTTGGGCGTCAAACAGCTCTTATGTTGGCAGCGCTTTAAGGAACGCCCACAGACAGATTCTACGAGTGACTAAGGGCAGCCACACTGAGATGGGCTGTGCAGTCCGAAGGGTTTAACCAGGCAATCTAATGCCCAAACGGGGCAGGATTATGCACGAGTAACTCCCAACCACTACAGGTCCCATCCAGAGAAAGGGTTTGTGTACGAGAAAGGGAAGGACACAAATATATAATAGAATTAATATCTTACATTTGAGTTTCCTGTGCTCTCACACCCTTCAAAGTTTATTCTGAGGGGTCTGGACAACCTTCAACTCCTAGAAACATAAAAGAAAAGCATGAAAATGTAATAATTTCAGGGTTCGCAGGAACAGACAAGGGTAAACAAGAATGCTTTTAGATCTTTTCCCAAAGTTAGTCATAAGGATGATAGACACACTTCAGGGGGGCACGTGTTCCAAAAAGAGGCAGCTGCCTGGAGAAGACCATCTCATGAGGTCACAAGGGAGACAAACCCGTTGGTGACACCACCAAGAGGCCTCCAATGCTAGACTGCTGCACTCTTGCTGGATTGGGTGTTTGTAATGATATGGATTGTGTTATAATCTCCCCTTCTTCCTCTCCGTCTTCACTGCTGGTGGTAGGGCTTGTTGTTATGGTTTTTGTTTTGTTACAAATCAGATGCTTGACTCGTGAATAAATTGGATGAATGTTTGCTCATCATCATTTCAGATACAGCATCCATCACTCCAAAATGAATTCATACTTTGGTGCTGCCTACAGGGGCTTTGGGAGCTACAGGGGCTTTGTGGGCATTGGAATCTATGGGGACTACAGAGGCTTTAGGGCTGGAGTGCTATCAAGTAGCCTCGCTATAAATCCTGCCGCCAGTGTTGATCGCATCAATCCGTTACCACCATCAGAAATATTCATCCAGCCACCTGCAGTTGTTGTGACCATCCCAGGACCAATACTCTCTGCCTAGTGTGAGCCAGCTCGTGTTGGAGGATATACTGGCTGTGGGGGCACCTCCTCCTTTGGATCTGGCCTGCTCTGGATGCTATTCATGCTATTAAAGGGAACACTCAGACATGCAGAATGCCCTCACCAGCAACTGATGAACTTGGCATGGCTTCACAATTGATGATCGCATGGGCCTTGGTGTTAGAAATGCCAAGCGTCCCCAGTTAAACTACCAAGTTTACAGGATTCCCAGATGTTTGGCTCATCCATGTTTGCCTTACAAATGTGCAGCTGCTTCCTAGGATGTGTTGATCCCAACTTCTATACACTATGTATATACTGGCTGTGAGGTGCCCCCACAGCCAGTATATCCTCCAACACGAGCTGACTCACACTAGGCAGAGAGTATTGGTCCTGGGAGAGCCACAGAAACGATGTGCCACCACAGGCTGTGTGTCCTCCCACACGAACTGGCTCACACTAGGCAGAGATTATTGGTCCTGAGATGGTCACAACAACTGCAGGTGGCTCGATGATTATTTCTGATGCTAATACCTGAGTGATGCGATCAACACTGGCAGCAGGAGTTATGGCAAGGCTACTTGATGGCACTCCATCACCATTTAAGCCCCCAATGGCTCCATAGCCCTCCATAGCCCCCATTAGCATAAAAGCATTGTAGGCAGCACTAAAGCTAAGATACATTTTGGAGTGATGGGTCCTGGATCTGAAAAGATGAAAAGCAAACATTCATCCAATTTATTCATGATTCACACATCCTATTTATAACAAAACAACAACCATAACAACAAGCCCTACCTCCACCAGTGAAGAAGGAGAGGAAGAAAAGGAGATTATAACACAATCTGCAATCCATTAAAAAAACCCTATCATTCAAAAAATACCCAATCCAGCAAGGGTGCAGCAGTCCAGCAATGGACAAACCAACGGATTTGTCTCTGTTGCGACTTCATTAGATGGTCTTCCTCCAGGCAGCTCCCCCCTTTTGGAACACATTCCACACTGATGTGTGTCTCTCATCCTTATGACTAACTTTGAGAAAAGATCTAAAAGCATTCCTCTTTACCCTTGTCTGTTCCTGCGAACCCTGAAATTATTACATTCTCATGCTTTTCTTTTATGTTTCTAGGAGTTGAAGGTTGTCCAGAACCCTCAAAATCAACTATGAAGGGTGTGAGAGCACAGGAAAACTCAAAGAAATGTAGGATATTAATTAGCGTTCTTCCCTTTCTCGTACACAAACCCTTTCTCTTGACGGGACCATTTTATGTTGTGTGCACCTATGTTGTTGATTGTTATGATTTAATACTATAAAAATATTAAATAAATATCTGACCATTGATAGGCCAATGCCTTCAGTGGTCACATATTCCATGCTACTGTTCATCTTCATGTTTGGTTGGAATCTCTTGTAATATTAACTTTTTGCTTCAACTCCCATCATCCCTTGGCCAAACTAGATGACCTTGATGCTACTTGGAATGCAACAACTTCATGGCAGCCATAGGTTTCCCATCCTTTCTCCGGCAACAGAAAGCAGATATGTTCCGTCATCCATGCCACAGCCCTCAAGATATTTGGCAATGGAAGGTATATGGCCTCATAATCACCTCTTCCTTCCTCACCCCCTTTCCCTTTTATGCTCTGCTTTTTCAGTTGCAAAGCTAAACTTCAGTGTTTCATTTTGTTTTCATTTCTGAATTTTTGCAACATGTTCTAGGAGCCCTGCCAAATACACTTTGGAGAGAGAAATGCCTGGCATCTCAAGGTAAGGCAGGAAAGGGGCCCTGCGGAAAATGAGAAGAGCCCCCAGCACCAGTCCATGTGGACCAGGAATAGGGTGGGGTTATCAGTGAGCCTCCAGGTGTTGCTGGACTCCAACACCCATCAGGCCCAGCTGGCACAGGCAATGGCCAGGAAGGATGGGAGTTGTAGTCCAGCAATTCTGGGAGGACCATCGATATTCCGCGTCCCTCCTGTAGACAGGCCTGAACTAGATGGAGGATTGCTCTGACTCCATACAAAAGTAGATTTCCGTCATAGCCAAAGTGCCCGTAGAAAATGATTAAGAAGATGAGCAAGGAGAGACAGGTCTGGGTTCAAAGAAGGAGACAGAGAGAGTGAAGTTTGGAAAGGAAGAGGCAGGAAAAGGCATGGAGTTCTCTCACTTACCAAGGTCTCAAGAGAAGTACTCAGGTGAAGGTGAAAGGAGCTGTTCTTAGAATCGTGGGCAGCAAGTCCTTTTATACGATTCCAGGACCGCAAGTCCCTCCCTTGTAGATGGAAACTGCCTTCAGGTGTCCTACCCTCCCTGACTAATTGTTGGATGTGGACTTTATCCAGCCATTCCTCAGCCGCCCTGTATTCATTAGCATGTGTTTTATCCATTTCCATTCCCCTTTCATTATCCTCCTATTTACTCTTTTTGATGACTAATTATGATACTTTTTACAATAGGTGTTGCCCCCTGCTTCCTAAAGAATGTGTGCCTGTCAGGGTTACAAGCCCCCAGTCCACTCAGTTCTAGAGACTGGTGTAAAGCCCATCTTCCCAGGCATGGGTGGTTCCATCTGGTTCATAGAAGACCTTTTAAACTTCCCTTTAAAAAAAGTCTTTGAATTTGAATTCACTCTGGGTGGCTTCCAACTGAATATTAAAAACAGTACAGCATCAGACATTAAATACTTCCCTAAACAGGGCCGCCTTCAGTTGTCATTTAAAAGTAAAATAGTTTTTTACTGCCTTGACATCTGCTCGGAGGGCGTTTCACAGGGCGGGTGCCACTACTGAGAAAGCCCTCTGCCTGATTCCCTGTAACCTCTCTTCTCATAGTGAGGGAACCACCAGAAGGCCCTCAGTGCTGCACCTCAGTGTCCGGGCTGAACGATGGGTGTGGATACAGTCCTTCAGGTATACAGGACTGAGTCCGTTTAGGGCTTTAACGGTCAGCACCAACACTTTGAATTGTGCTTGGAAACATACTGGGAGCCAATGAAAATCTTTCAGGATTGGTGTTATATGGTCTCGGCGGCCGCTCCCAGTCACCAGTCTAGCTGTTGCATTCTGGATTAATTGCAGTTTCCGAGTCCCCTTCAAAGGTAGCCCCACGTAGAACGCATTGCAGTAGTTCAAGTGGGAGATAACTAGAGCATGCACCACTCTGGCAAGACAGTCTGCGGGCAGGTAGGGTCTTAGCCTGCATATTAGATGGAGCTAGTAGACAGCTGCCCTGGACACAGAATTAACCTGTGCCTTCATGGACAGCTGTGAGTCCAAAATGACTCCCAGGCTGCGCACCTGGTACTTCAGGGGCACAGTTACCCCATTCAGCACCAGGGAGTCCTCCACACCAGCCTACTCCCTTGCCCCCAAGAACAGTATTTCTGTCTTGTCAGGATTCAACCTCAATCCATTAGCTGCCATCCATCCTCCAACCGCCTCCAGACACTCACACAGGACCTTCACCGCCCTTACTGGTTCAGATTTAAAAGAGAGGTAGAGCTGGGTATCATCCGCATATTGATGAACACCCAGCCCAAACCCCCTGGTGATCTCTCCCAGCGGCTGCATGTAGATGTTATGTGTAATCCCCATCTTTCCAGTCTGCAGCAGCTTTATCTGTTTCTTTTAGAAGCCATTTAAAGTTTCCCTACATATGTTTCCTTTAAACAAGGACCTCTAAATTGAATTCAGGGGACATCAGACTCAAAGGGAGCTTTCTTGTTTAGCCTGGCTGTTGGTCCATCAAGCTCAGTATTATCCTCCCCTTTATGGCTGGGAAGTGGAGGATTCAATCCTGACTGGGGGTCTATTTTGAAGTGTATGTTTCTGCCTGAAGCTCTACTTTCTTTTCCTCCTCCTTGTTATTTCTGAATTTGATCATTGTGGTTTGCAGAACTTTCATTGGTTGTATTAATAAATCTATCATTTTCACCTTCATGATGCTTCATTGTGAGTGGTGGGGTGTGTGTGTGTGTGTGTGTGTGTGTGTGTGTGTGTGGATGACAATATCTACAAAAAATAATAACAGAACACTGAATGACTTACGACATGGAAATATGGCAAAATGAGCTTGCGCATGAGAAAATGAGAACCTGAACCTGAAATTCTTTGTCCATCCTTTCATCCAAAATTGCAAGAGAAGACTTTCAGTCCATCTCTGTTCCCATCCTCACATCCAACAGAGAGAGACGGGAGTAGGATAAACCCATTGCTTCTTTCCCCCAATGACAACTAGTGGCTGTGTCCCTGCTCTCACCTGAAGGAGAGACGCCAATCATGAAAGTGGAAGGTTTGTTTTGACAAAATTAGCTCCTGACCTGACTATTATGGGGAGGTTTGAGGTGGTATGTGTGACCAAGGGCTATCCATAGGTGTCAGGAGCCCAGGCTGCCATCTTGATATCACAGCACACAAGTTGTAATTAGCTGGAAGATTTATTGCAAAATAAACAATCAGCCTCAGACGCTCTATCGGAGCTTCCGTACCTTACGATCCAGTTGACCCTTCTGAGGAGTTCTTCCTGCTTCTGCAGAACATCCTCAACCTATGACCCTTACGTTTCTGGTTTTGTTTCCTGTCTAATGCCTTTCACATATGTCTACTCCTTGGGCTTATAGGATTAATTGCCTCCTCTTCCGGTGAGGAAATACTCCTCCTCCTGCTTTCTGAGCCTACCTGTGCTTCTTGAGCAAGTTGGCTTCTCTCCATCCCACCTTCTGCTAGCGTCTTATCTGCATTCCTTTCAGTGTCAGGGGGAGAGGGAGCAGACAGCCCAGTGCTCCCAGCTGTCTGAGAGAAATGCAAGCTTCCCTGCTGCTGGCTGCTTCCTAGCTCATGCTGTGCCTTTCTACTTGGCGCAGATGAGTTCATGACAACAGGTGTCTGAGCTATCCATAGTTGTCTATGGATAGTATGAACACCTGCTGTTTTTCATTTCTGAATCCAGCCTTAATTATGCCCACAGTAGTCAAGGAACATTGTGTCCCTAGACATATGAGCAGCTTTTCCCACCTACTTTTGATTGCATATGGCTACCCTGTAATATTGAAGAAATCAAAGCAGCACTTTAATTACGGTATGTGACTTCACCAAAGCAGAGAGAGAGGACTCAAGGTGCTCAAGGGGGTTCATGCTCCAAGCCTTGTTCCCCCATAATAGTCGGCTTTCAGAATGAGTGTATTTGGTGGAGGGAATCACTTCCCCCTCTTAGGCATATCCATTGTGCTTTCTTTTTTCCTGTATCATTTTGTATTAAGATTCATTGCAAGCTACCTGGACCCTCTCTCTTTATGGAGACAAGGAATACACACACACAGGCAAAGGGAACGTTCTTTCATATGTCGTGGACATGTAAAAGGGGAAAAGAGTATTGGGAAGTGATCTATAATGAATTGAAAGAGATGTTTCAAAGTACTTTTGCCCAAAAAAACCAGAGTCCTTTCTGTTGGGGATAATTCAGAATGAAATCCCCAGGTGTCAGAAAAGGTTATTTATATATGCAACAACTGCAGTCTGTGTTAGGTTAACCCAAAAATGGAAAACGAGCGAGGTCCCAACCAAAGTAGCTTGGCAACCTAAGCTGACAAAATACACACAACTTGCAGAATTAACATATAGAATAAGAGAACAAGAAGAACATAAAGAAGATTGGAAAACGTTTATTGAATATATGGAAAATAATTGTGTACAGTTGAAAATGCTGGCAGCATTAAGATAAATACAACAGTGTAAGTAAGTTTTGATGGATGCAAAATTGGAATACTGATTGGTTTAGGTTTTTTTTGTAAAAATATGAGGGATTTAAGAAATGTAAAGCAAACCATGGAAAGAGAAGGGAAGTCATTGATATCTTAAGGTTGTAAAATGCGTGTTTGACATTGTAAAACAGGAAATTTAATAAAAATTATATTAAAAAGGAGCACACACACACACACACACGAACATCCTTTTCTGTTAGGCTGGGTACTAGGAGATGCTGGTTCAAATCCTCACTCTGCCATTAAACTCCCCGCGTGAACTTGGGACAGTCACTATCTCTCAGCACAGTCTACCTTGTAGTGTTGTCATGATGATTAAATAATAAGAGAGTTGAGGCCATGTATACTCCACCTTTTGCTCATTGGAGGGAAAGGAAGATTGCAGATAAATTCAGGATAACAAAGATCAACTAAATATCAAGTTTTGGGAGACAAGAGATGCCAAGAGGCTGTCTCAACAGGGAAGTTTTAGCCTGCCACAGAAAAAGCAGCCACAGAGAAAGCAGCCTCTCTCATGTCACAACCATCCACGTATCAGATATTGATGAGACCAATAAAAGGAATGTAGATATCAGTCTACATTCAACCTATGTCACACTCCCTCCTAAGTTCCCTCTGCTCTGGTTCCCAGTTATTCTGTGATTGATTAATTTTAAAAAGTACTTTATTGGAAACTCCATTTTTTTTAAAAAAAAAACAATAACCCCGCACACATTACAGTGGTACCTCGGGTTACAGACACTTCAGGTTACATATGTTTCAGGTTACAGACTCCAGGTTAAGAACTTTGCTTCAGGATGAGAACAGAAATTGCGTGACGGCAGCATGGCAGCAGCGGGAGGCCCCATTAGCTAAAGTGGTACCTCAGGTTAAGACCAGTTTCAGGTTAAGAATGGACCTCCAGAACGAATTAAGTTCTTAACCCAAGGTACCACTGTACATGCAGAGAAATGCTAACCCTGCCTGGGGGTTTTTCTGGCCATTTCTTTTCCTGGTCAGAGCACTAAAGCTCCTGTCCTACTTGCTAATGTCCCCTTTCCACCATGTTACCTGTTGCATTATGGAACTGTAGCTTTTTGATCTATATGCAGATGTCATTGGACATGTTGCCACCTTTTGTGTGTGTGCATGCTTCTGTTCTTCAGTGATTCCACCATGAAAAACCAGTGTGATGGAGTTGAAAGCCAGTTGTGGCATAGTGGGAGACCAGATCCCCACTCAGCCATGAAAACAATGGGAAGACTTCATTTTCCAGCTTAACAGGGTTACAGATTTCTTTTTCTTTTTCTGGAAGCAACTAACATGGATAAGAAGGCTAAATCAGATAGCACTTGGTTTCCAGAAGTGGCTTTTACATTTTGTGAAATAGCAAATCAAACAGGGATATCACCTGGGCCGGAAACACTGGGAACACGGAACAAAGTGCCTTCTGAATGCAGGCAGGTTATGTATCCTTAGAAGTGACCAAGGGAGGGATGGCTGCTGGGAGGGGCACAGACAGAATAAATGCCATGGTGGATCTACAGCAGCAAAACCCCATGCCTTCATCTGCCCCAGTTGAAACAAAACATGTCTCTCCCTTATTGGTCTCTACAGCCATAGCAGGGGATGCAACCTTCAAACAGTTTGACTTCTTCCCCAAAGGCAGACTGTGCCATTGTCTCCCAAGACAGATGGATGTTACCTTCCTGAATGCATCCTTGTATTGCAACTGAATGGTCTCTCAAAATATGCGTTTTAGAGAATATTCAAAATAGAACTGCATTACTTTGGAATAAATGACCTAAAATCTTACATCCTGTGTTTCTAGCTTCCACACCAAGCTACTCAAAAACAGTTTAGGGATGCTGGATTAGATGGTGAGGCTGTTCACTGGATTCATCCAGAGTTTGAACCTTCACTGAATTGAGCCAATCTGGGAGGATCATGGTTGAGTTGGGAGGACACAGCCCTGGAACACCCTGGGTGAGCCCAACCAGAAAGATCAGGGGCTATAAAGGAGTTGAACATCAGGCAGGAAGACACAGGGAATGCCCTTTGGAAGTAGACCTCCAAGCAGGATTGAATCCTCCCCTGTCCACCTGTAAAGTGGAGGATTCAGAACTGTGGGCTGCTGCTTTGCAAGGGCACTGCTGCTCATAATGCATTGTAGGAGAACAAGACGGCTTGAGCACATAGCACCGATCCTGGTACAACTACACTGGCTAACGATTATTTTCCAGGCCCAATTCAAAGTGCGGGTTTTGACCTACAAAGCCTTAAAACGGCTCAGGACTGCAATACCTCAAGGATCACTTCTTCCCTAATGAACCTACCAAGACCTTGAGATCACCGTCTGAGGCCCTTCTTCATGTGTCTCCACCTTGAGAGTTCAGGAGGGTGGCAACACGAGAACGGGGCCTTCTCTGCCCTGGCTCCTCATCTGTGGAATGCTCTCCCCAGGAAAGTTCATTTGGCACCTTCATTATATGCCTTTAGGCACCAGGTAAAAACGTTCCTTTTTAACCGGGCCTTTGGTCAGGGCCATCTTAAGCATATCCGGTGCCATGATACAAAGCTCGCTCCAGCGCCGCCGACCCCCCTTTCCCAAAGATTTTAGGGAGGACGGTGCTGCCGGCAGGGCTGGAGGAGGCGGACAGCAGCTGGAGGACAGCTCCTCTGGTGGGGAAGAGGCGGAGGCTGGACACGGCGCCTCCAGGCTCAGCTGGCCACTTTGTGCCACAGTGGCCACAGCAGGCAGAGGCTCCGGGCGTAGCGCTGCTTCGGCGCAGCATGGCAGAGGCAGGCGAGGGCGGCAAGCTGATGTTGGGAGACGCCGCTTCCAGCCTCTGCCTCTTCCCTGGCGCCCTCCAGAACTTGGCACCCTGGCACCCCACGCCACTAGCCTCTATGGGTAGGACGCCCCTGCCTCTGGTTGATTTGATTGACATCCTATGCCCTTTTCAAATGTGGCTCTTTGGGGGGAGTATTATTGGGTTATTGTTTTTATCTTTATTTTACATATTGTGATCTTTTTTGTGAACCGCCCTGAGACCTCTGGGTATAGGACGGTACATCAATTAATTAAATAAATGAATTAAATGAATGAAGTTGCAGGGTGAAAGTGTAGGCAATACTGAGCTGGATGGACCAATGGCTGGCTTTGCTTAAGGAAGGTCCCTTTGAGGCCGATGTCCCCTGAATTCAATTTGGAGGGCTTTGTTTAAAGCAAACATATGTAGGGATTATAAGGGAAGTATAAAAGGGCATCTTTAAAACAGATAAACCCATACCAGCATGGGAAGATGGGGTTTACACAAATCTCTAGAATTCAGTAGACAGGGGCCTTGTAGCCTAGACACACCTACATTCTTTATGGAGGGGAGTTGGCAGCAATTTAATAAGTGTCCTAAATCATAAAAAGGAGTCAACAACAGGATAATGAAAGGGGAATGGACTTGGATGAAACACCTGCTAATGAATACAGGGTGGTTCAGGATGAAGTCTGCTTTCAATAATTAGTCAGGGCCTTTGGGGGTAGGACACCTGAAGGCAGTTTTTGTCTACAAGGGAGGGACTTGCGGTCCTAGAATCGTATAAAAGGACTTGCTGCCCATGATTCTAACAACAGCTCCCCTCACCTTCACCTGAGTAATTCTCTTCAGACCTTGGTAAGTGAGAGAACTCCATGCCTTTTGCTGCCTCTTCCTTTCCAAACTTCACTCTGTCTCCTTCTTTGAACCTTGACCTGTTTCTCTTTGCTCATCTTCTTTGTCACTTTGGAAGGTTATGTGGGAATGTTGAGGGTGGCAGGAGAGGATATATTGTTTATTAATATCCTTCCTAACTCGCGTTAGCAAGTTTCTTTACTTTCCCCTTTAAACAGCAGAAAACTTGTTGCAAACTCACGTGAGTTTCTTAAGACAATACGCAATTCAATCTGGCTTGTCCAGATTGAAATGTGTTCTAATATTTTCCTGGTAAAACTCCTTGAATCCTTCCTAAAAGAATAAAGATACCACAGTCTTATTCATAAGCAATAAAAAGGAAGTTTAGTCACGACCAGGCAGAGGACAGTGTGATCCCTGAAGGCAGGCTTAAGGCTTAAAATTCCAAACTTATTCTAACAGTGTTATCCCATAAGGGACCTGGGGGATTGCTTGGCTGGCAGCCAGCCGTTCATTCCAGGAAGTTTGCAGGACAAAAAGAAGGTGGAAAAGAGAGAGAGTGGCAGCATGTCTTGTCCTTTTACCAGGTCTGGAAAGGCCACGTCCACCCACTAGTCACATGCAAGGAAGGATGCTCCAGACCAGGAGGAACAGGAAGTTTCGACTGGCTGGACCAAACATTCCCTTGCATGTCCACTCTAGCAAAACAAGGAATGCTGTGTTTGACTGCTTCCAGTCGATTGCATCCCACAGGTTAGAGATGTAGAAAGGCTCATTTCATACGGAGTCAGAGCAATGGTCCGTGTCTCTACAGCTGGGATGGGGAATATCTATTGTCCTCACAGAGTTAAAGGACTACAACTCCCATCATTCCTGGCCATTGGCTGTACCAACTGGAGTCCAACAGCATTTGAAGGGCCACAGAAGCCCCCACCCAATTCCTAGTCTACACTGTCTGGTGGTGCCTCTCCTGGGTTTCAGGGAAGGTCCTTCTCCTGCCTTACCTTGAGATGCCAGGTATTGAACCTGAAGAAGAAGAGGAAGAAGAAGAAGAGGAGGAGGAGGAGGAGGAGGAGGAGAGTTTGGATTTGATATTCCGCTTTATCACTTCCCTAAGGAGTCTCAAAGTGGCTAACATTCCCTTCCTCTTAATCACTACACCACCTGGGCTGTTTTGAATGCCATGCATGTTCTCTATTATTGTGCTACAGCCTTTCCTCTATCAGGAGAAACAAGCTATACCTCCAGGTAGAGCCTGCTCTGGAAAGGATGGGCCTCCCAGTCTCAGAAATGAAGGGTAGCTGCCTAAAGAGAGCCAGTGTGGTGTAGTGGTTAAGAGTGGTAGACTCGTAATCTGGGGAACCGGGTTCGCGTCTCTGCTCCTCCACATGCAGCTGCTGGGGTGACCTTGGGCTAGTCACACTTATTTGAAGTCCCTCAGTCCCACTCACCTCACAGAGTGTTTGTTGTGTGGGAGGAAGGGAAAGGAGAATGCTAGCTGCTTTGAGACTCCTTCGGGTAGTGATAAAGCGGGATATCAAATCCAAACTCTTCTCTTCTTCACTTGGGCCAATGATTGGGAAGTGGAGATAAATCTCCTCATTGAACCTGGTGACAAGCAATGGCTTCGGTCATGAATGGCAAAGTATTTTTGCAGGGGTACATATATTCAGAGTCTTGAAAATGAGCTTTTTGCCATTTGCTTCCTCAAAATGTCCTTAACCAACACTTCTACAAAAGGCTCCAAGAACACCTTTCAAATGATCAGTTTCTGCCCACAGGCTTGCAATCTGAAAAGCACAACAGAAAAGGAAAAGTGGGTGAGGATGGCAGAGGTGATGAAGAGGCAATATACCTGCCATTGCCCCATATCTTAAGGGCTGTCAAGTGCAGGATGGAACATAGCTGCTTTCTGTTGCTGCAGAAATGGCGGGGAAACTGTGACTGTCTCTGTGTTGTTGCACTCCAAATATCATCAAGCCAATCGTATAGCCCATAGCCTGGGGACAAGGATGGTTGGAGTTGTTGACCAAGGACATCTGGGGGACCACAGGTTCATCATCCCTATTGTAGAGAATAAGAGCTGAACCAAAAAGTTCATAATACAATGGTACCTCAGGTTACATACGCTTCAGGTTACATACTCCGCTAACCCAGAAATAGTGCTTCAGGTTAAGAACTTTGCTTCGAGATTAGAATAGCAGCAGGAGGAGGCCCCATTAGCTAAAGTCGTGCTTCAGGTTAAGAACAGGTTTCAGGTTAAGAATGGACCTCTGGAACGAATTAAGTACTTAACCTGAGGTACCACTGTACAAGGAATGTGATTTCTTTCAAGTGGAAATGAAGGTGAACTTCCCTGTGGCACAAGTGGTTTTACAATGGAACACACCAACACTGAAGACACTGGCCACTCCTAGGTCAGATATTGCTTATTTAACTTTTTTATATATACTATTAACCTTCTTCAATCGACAGCATATGGTGAACCAAACTTAAAATAGTCCCAGCCAAAGAAGGGGCATGTGTACGTGAAGGGAAAGGACAGAAATCTTTGATAGAAATAAAATAACCTCTTATGTTTCTTAGAGTTTTCCGGTCTTCTCCCCTTGTTCAGCCCACAAAAATAAAAATTGCTATTGTCTGGAAAACCCCCAGAACCCCTGGAAATGTAAAAGAAAAGCTTTAAAAGGTGATAATTTCAGGGTTAGCAGGAGGACACTTTTCAGCCACCAAACGCGCGGGTAAACAAGGATGCTTTTCGATCCTTCCTGGGACATCTCAATGGGGTGGGCATTCCAGAAGTGGGGAGCCACCTGTAAGAAGACCGTCTGATGGGGTCACAACTAAGTGAGACAAGCCCAGTGGTGACACCACCAATTGGCCTCCAAGGCTGTCCTGCGTCACTCTTTGTTGGCCTGATTTATTTTTTTATGATATAGACTTGCAGATTATGTTATAATCTCTCCTCTTCTTCCTCTTCTTCTTCACTGGTGGTGGTGGTGCACATTGTTGTGGTTGTGGTTTTTGTTACCAGTTGGATGTATGAATCAGCAATAAATTGTCTTACTCATCATCTTTTCAGATCCAGCATCCAGCAGTCCAAAATGGCCTGCGGCTACACTTCCACCTGTTCCACCCCATCCTGTTATCCAGTTGGCTGTCTTGGCTCGCTGAAACCAAGTTGTGGCTTTGGGGGCTTTGGGACATTGGGCCAAGGATTGGGGGCCTTAGGAAGCATTGGGTTGGGCTTTGGGGGTTTAGGTGGTGGTGGAGTGTCATCAAGTAGCCTCGCTATAAATCCTGCTGCCAGTGTTGGTTGCATCAATCAGTTACCACCATCGGAAGTATGCATCCAGCCAGCTCCAGTTGTTGTGACCATCCCAGGAGCAGTACTCACTGCCTCATGTGAGCCAGTTCGTGTGGGAGGATACACCGCCTGTGGTGGCACATCATCTGGTGGAGGAGGCCAGGGATACAGCCCCTCTAGACGCTATTCGTGCTATTAAAGAGAGCACTCAGACCGGCAGAAGGCCCTCACCGGCAATTGACGAACTCGGCATGGCTTCACGGTGGATGATCTCATGGACACCTAGGTGCCAGAAACGCCAAGTGCCCTCAGTTCAACCCCCACGTTTACCGGATTCCCAGATGCTTGGCTCATCCATGTTTGTCTTACAAATATGCAGCTGCTTCCTAAGATGTGTTGTTCTATTCGCTATGCATTTCTTCTTCCTCTGTGCTTTTGCTTTGGGACATATCTCCAGCTCACGGGCAAATCTTTGAATGTATCTAACCAGTATTCCTCCCGAATGCCATAGAAACACGATACAACTCTGATTGTGTATGCATTATCTGTCCCATCAATATCTATGTTTGAATTACCTTACTGCAAAAAGCCTAGAAGATGCTTCTTCCTTTTTTTCTGGAACGGAAAATATTCTCTGACTTCCTCTTTTGCATTAAACTTAGTTTCAGCATTGAACCTGTTCTCTGAGGGGTTTTTTTATGATTCCCAATATGGAGGGCAAGTCGGCGCTCCTGAGGAGAATGCTGTTGCAGAGGAGAATTTGGAAGCATTTTGTGTGTAAAATGTGGGCTGGGTGAGGTGAGAGTTAGGCGGATTTGAATTGATTGACTAACTGAGCCCAAAGGGTACTCATTTAGAGTTCCTTGTCATCGTGGGGTGAAAGTTACAAGTGGCATACAGCAGGGTTCTGCCTTAGGCCCATTGCTGTCCAACACCTTTCTAAATGACCTGGATGAAGGAAATGAGGAATTTGAAGATGACACCAAACTGGGAGGGGTAGCTAATGCCGCAGAAGACAGAATCAGAATTCCAAATGACCTTAACGGATTGGAGAACTGGGCCAAAGCTAACAAAATGAATTTCAATCGGAATAAATGTAAGGTTCTGTACTTAGGCAGGAAGAAGCAGCCACACAAACATAAGATGGGGGGGGCACATGGCTTACTAGCAGTACATGTGAAAAGGATCTAGGGATCTTAGTCAACCACATGCTTAACATAGGTCAACAGTATGATGCAACAGCAAAAAAAAGGTCATGCTACTCTAGGCTGCCTCAGCAGAAGTGTAGTGTCCAGATCAGGGGAAGTAACAGTACCGCTCTATTCTGCCTTGGTCAGACGGCATCTGGAATACTGTGCCCAGTTCTGGGTGCCACAGTTAAAGAAGGATGTTGACAAGTTGGAACGTGTGCAGAGGAGGGAAACCAAGATTATCAAGGGTATGGAAACCAAGCCTTACGAGGAACGGTTGAGGGAGTTGGGTGTGTTTAGCCTGGAAAAGAGGAGACCGAGAGGAGATATGACAGCCATCTTCAAATATCCCAAGGGCTTCCAAGTGGACAATGAGGGAGCTTGTTTTCTCCTCCACTGCTGGGTGGGATTTGAACCAATGGTTTCCAGTTACAAGAAATGAGATTCCAATTAAACACCAGGAAGAACTTTATGACTCTAAGAACTATTCCAAAGTGGAACAGGCTCTCTTGGGAAGCTGCAGACTCTGCTTCCTTGGAGGTTTTTAAGCAGAGGTCGGTTGGCCCTCTGTCCTGGATGCTTCAGCTGAGATTCCTGCATCGCAGGGGGTTGGACTAGATGACCCTCAGGGTGCCTTCCAACTCTGCAGTTCTTTTATTCTGTGATACTTCTGGATGATATATTTCCCCCCCCTATGAAATCCCTTCCCAGCCCTGCCAACCAGCAACCCAAATAGTTCAGTGAGGCTCTAACTGTTATTTGGTACTGCTCATATTGATCCAGAGCAAACTCCAACATATAGTTAGCAGAGTAAAGCTTAAACACGTTGCAGGATTTCCCAAAATAAACCAGAGGGAATTCATTCTTCATCCAGCAGAGCTTTAGTACTGAAGGTAAATGAGCATAATAGTCACAAATACATACGTCTTCAGGATTGGCACAGTCCATAAGAAATCCCATTGCAGCGGACTTAAACTTATAATAGCTTACGAAGCCACTTCTGCCCTACGGAGGAGGTGGTGTTGCAGGCTTCACGAAAACCACCAGGCGCGCGGAGGCTGGAGCCCAGCCCCACACGATTGGGGGGATTCCCGGCCGCGTCATCCCCTGGCCAGCCAATCGGCTGGCTCTGAGGGCATGACCTGCCCTATTTAAGGCAGGATGCAGCGGGGGATCTCCCTCTTTGCCGCCTGCCAGCTGTTCCTGCTTTTCCCACCCTCCCGCCCTATAAGGTTTTCATTCCTTGACCTTGCTATGGACCTTGGTTGGTCGCCGTTGAGGGGCCTGGTAGGAATTTTCCCACTTGGCAAATTGGCACCACCCACTTGGTTTTCGCCTACCTCATAGCAAATCGCCACAACTTTCTTGGTATTGGCGGTTAGGCATTGGTATTGTTCTGTAGATGGAAGAAGGGAGGTAGCGCCATCACCTGCCCCATGTATTGAAGGGTAGTCCGATAAAGGATTCCGGGGGGCGTGGCCCTCTCCGAAGCCTAGGGAGGTGAGGGCCTAAAGCACACCCCCATAGGTGACCCCAGGGAAGCTCCTAGTTTATGTGCATCAGCGGTACTCACCCAATGGTGGTTAACCCTTCCCGGACTTCAAGTGGACAGGCTGAAGTCAGATATAGTCGGTTAGGACCAATGCCTAAGCCAATACAGCTCATCACCTGTAACCAATAAAGTTGTGGCCTTATATAGCCCATTAACCTTAATAATTGTGTCATGTGTCATTAGTTCCACGGGGGGGGGGGGGGCTCACACGCAATAAGATTAAAACCTTCACTCTAAGCATACTATATACAAACCACCCCACCTGAAGAAAAAAGAGGCAGAAAATGAAGCTGAGGCTCCTTCTGGCCTGTTCTTCTAGTCAGCCTGACCTTGATGGAAAGAGATAATACAACCAGTTTGAATCAGCTGTTCCACTTCTCTGAAGGAATAACCAAAATGTCAAGGACCTTCTGCTTATTTCTAGGCAGAATAGATTCTTACTTGCCAGCTAGAATCTTCCAGCTTGTACCACACAGAGAAGCTTCCAGAACCTTCTTGAATTGGTTAGAATAGAAAAGATCTCTACACATTAGATCAATACATTCTGTGCCAAAAAAAAAAATGCATACCAAACACTAACAGCCAGGGTTTGGTGGGTGGGAAGTTTGCGGAGCAAAATGGTTCCACTCCCTCATGGGTTAGGTCTTTAAAATGAGCACCCACACTATATTGTGGGTGCCTTTTGCGGGATTGCATGCAGTGCTACAGTTCCCAGCGAACTTGCTAATACAGTGGTACCTTGGGTTAAGAACTTAATTTGTTCTGGAGATCCATTCTTAACCTGAAACTGTTCTTAAACTGAGGTACCACTTTAGCTAATGGGACCTTCTGCTGCCGCTGTGCCGCCAGAGCACAATTTCTGTTCTCATCCTGAAGCAAAGTTCTGAACCTGAAGCACTAACTCTGAGGCCAAATTTGCCCAAGTAAATGCATTATGTGACCCATGAGAGCAGCGAAATAATGAGACTGTACAAAGGTGATGGGTTAAAATCAGGCCCAATCTCTATTGACAGCAGAGGGCAGCAAAAGTGTTGTCATGGCCGTGGGTCCCAGTGATGTACATAGAGACCTATAAGCTCAGCCAACTAGCCAGGCTAGAGACCTTGTGCCTAATCTTGTGCTAGGAGCAGCTTACTCCCAAGGTTGAGATGTGCTCTGACCAAATGTCCTCACCCCTTCAGGTAGAAAAGAATGCAAAGAGATCACGTGCAGAGGGGGCTGCTTAGAGAGAGAGTCCTTTGTTTCCTTGCCCAATGAATATGTAATGAAGGAAAGACCATATATGGTATAATTAGTATTGTGTCGTAACTTTAGACTGGAGGAAGTTTATGCATATGTATTACTTTAATAGATAACAGCAATGTATATTAAGAGGGCGCCACCCTTTGGGGCTTCCTCAGCTTTTGGAGAGTGATCCCACTGAGCCATTATTGCTAGCAATAAACACCCTTTGTTTTCTCATTGCCACATGGAGATTTCCTTCAGCCTGGAACAGTTGATTTTGCTACACCAGGATCAGTTCATCATTCCACAAGCCCCACGTTGAGGGAAGAGATCTGCTGGGTTTTCCGCCTCCCCATGAAGTCAGCCAGCGTTGAACCTTGCCATGGTGCAAACCAAGTAAGGAAGTTCTCAATGGGGGACCAGGGTGCAGATTCCAACCAGGCAGGTACTCAACCCAAGCTTGGGGGTGTCTTAATCAATCCTCCCCTCAGGACGCTAATGCCCCCCCAATAGTGTGCTAATAGTTCCCAATGCCTTTTCTGCCCTCATACAAAAATGTTCTTCCGCCTAACAAGGAAGGTCATAATTTCACTGAGGGAAAGGTGAAAGAAACCCCAACCAAGTGCCAATCAGGTTGAGCGAAATAATAATAATTTCCAGCCCTGTCAACCAGCAACCCATAATTGCTCAGTGAGGACACTAACCCCAGTGTCCTAACAGTGTCCGGGTAGGAAGCTCTCCAAGCAAAATGGCTCTGAGCTCCAGCCTTATGCAGGCTTTCACCTCCCCTTTGCTTATGGGACAGCTTTTCCCATCAGCCACATCACACAGACAAGACTCTGGGAAAACTTTGTCCTGTATTCTGCTGCAGTCTGTGGGTCACCAGGCAAAGGCTTCCCACACTTAATGGGCATGGAACGGTTCTTGCAGCAGACTATTCTGCTTTTGTAGAATACAGCAGTTCAGTATTCCATGAATTGTACTGTTTTAAGGGTGCTCAAAACAGGGAGGGAAGCCATGACTGCTGAAAGTTGTATCATAGTGTGTCTAATCTATGCTGCGATTTTGGTCTGAGGACAATAATAGACATACACAGATGTAACAGTTTGCTCAGTGTTCTGGATTACTGCAAGGAAAAAATGTGGGTGTTGATGTTGGAGTGAGGAGAAAACATGAAAGAAACCCATAGAGAACAGGTTCTATGCTGAAACTAAGTTTAATGGGAAAGAAGAAGTCAGAGGACATTTTACATTCCAGAAACAAAGGAAGAACCACCTTCTAGGCTTTGCCGTAATTCAGATGTTGATATTGATTACAAAGATCATACATGCACATTCAGAGTTGTATCATGTTTCGAGTGGAATACAAGTTGGAAGCATTCAAAAAATTGCCTCTTAGCTGGAGATAAATTCCAAAGCAAAAGCAAAGGAGGAGGAGGAGGAGGAGGAGGAGGAGGAAAGCCTAGTGAATAGAGGTTGGGATCAACACATCCTAGGAAGCAGCCTCACATTTGTCAGAAAAACATGGATGAGCCAAGCATCTGGGCATCCTGCAAACGGGACTCTTGGCATTTCTGGCACTTAGGCCCATGAGATCATCAATCATAAAACAAGCCATCCCAAGTTTGTCAATTGCCAGCCTGGGCATTCTGCTGCTCTGAGTGCTCCCTTTAATAGCATGAATAATGTCTACATTGGATATATTACTGGTCCCGGGATACGCACATCAAATGGAGCTGGGTTGATGCGTATCTCAGTTGGTGGTAGGATCCCAGTCATTAAACCAACATTGGCAGCAGCCATTTTGGAGTGATGCAGCTGGATCTGAAATGATGAGAAGCAGACATACAGCCAATTTATTCATGTTTCAATCCGCCAATTTGTAATAATCATGATAACAACAAGCGCAACAACCATCAGGACCAGTGAAGAACAAGAAGAAGAAGAGATAGTGGTATGGAGTGCAGAACAACATCATAGCATAAGCTGCAAGTCAATAAAAAAATGATCATAAAAAACAAGCCAGCAATAGTGTTGTTGGGGTGGCCTTTTGTTGTCGCCACCACTGGGCTTTTCTCACTTTAGTTGTGACCCCCATTTCTCCAGCAACAGAAAACACATATGTTCTGTCATCCATGGGACAAGGATTAGGTTTTTGGGCAATGGCATGTATATCAACCCTTAAAGACCTCTGCCATCCTCATCCCCGTTTCCCTTAGTACTGTGCTTTTTAGGTTTCAAGCCTATGAGCATTTGAAAGATCTTCTTGGAGCCTTTTGTTGAAATGTAGGTTAAATACACTTTGAAGAAACAAATGACAATAAGCTCATTTTTCAGAATTCTGAATATATGTGATGGATTCATAAAGGTAAAGGTAAAGGTACCCCTGCCCGTATGGGCCAGTCGTGTCCGACTCTAGGGTTGCGCGCTCATCTCGCTTAAGAGGCCGGGAGCCAGCGCCATCCGAAGACACTTCCGGGTCACGTGGCCCGCGTGACGAAGCTGCAGCTGGCGAGCCAGCACCAGCGCCGCACACGTAAACGCCGTTTACCTTCCCGCTATAAAGCGGTACCTATTTATCTACTTGCACTTAGGGGTGCTTTCGAACTGCTAGGTGGGCAGGAGCTGGGACCGAACGACGGGAGCTCACCCCGCCGCGGGGATTCGAACCGCCGACCTTACGATCGGCAAGTCCTAGCCACTGAGGTTTTACCCACAGCGCCACCCGCGTCCCCCATCATAGACTATATATTGCATTAAATAAAACTGCATGTTGAATCTCTGGCATCTCAAGGTAGGCCCTGCATGAATCATGGGACAGCCACCACCAGTCCATGTGGACCAGGAATTGGGGGGGGGGCATCTCTGGCCCTCCAGATGGTGTTGGACTCCAACGCCCAGCTGGCACAGCCAATGGCCAAGAATGATGGGAGTTGTAGTCCAGCATTTCTGGGAGGAACATAGACATTCCCCGTCCCTTCCTACATATCTAATTCTCCAAAGTGCCCAGCAAATGACAAACATGATGAGCAAGGAAAAGCAGTTAAAGGTTCAAAGAAAGAGACATTGAGAGTGA
This sequence comes from Podarcis liolepis, assembly GCF_965112155.1. NCBI lineage: Eukaryota > Metazoa > Chordata > Lepidosauria > Squamata > Lacertidae > Podarcis > Podarcis liolepis. Next base: position 7,698,278 of record NC_139566.1, read on the forward strand.
AATTCGGAAATAAAGAGGGTGCAAAAGGCATGGAGTTCTCTCACTTACCAACGTCTCAAGTGAAGTACTCAGGTGAAGGTGAGAGGAGCTGTTGTTCGAATCATGGGCAGCAAGTCCTTTTATACGATTCTAGGACTGCAAGTCCCTCCCTTGTAGACAAAAACTGCCTTCAGGTGTCCTACCCTCAAAGGCCCTGACTAATTATTGGAAGCAGACTTCATCCTGAACCGCCCTGTATTCATTAGCAGGTGTTTTAGCAGGCTTCTCCCCCCAGCCTTCTAGCCAAGTCAGGGGACAGCAGGAAAGGGGCGCTGCGCCTCCCGCTGTCCCCCGAGTTTGCGGGGCTGGCGACGGGGAGGAGCAGGCTTCTCCCCCCCCCCCCCCGCCAGCCTTCTAGCCAAGTCAGGGGACAGCAGGAAAGGGGCGCTGCGCCTCCCGCTGTCCCCCGAGTTTGCGGGGCTGGCGACGGGGCTCTCCTGAAGCCTGGAGAGCAAGAGGGGTCAGTGCGCACCGACCCCTCTCGCTCTCCAGGCTTCAGCAAAAGCCTGCATTCGCCCCATAGGACGCACACACATTTCCCCTTCATTTTTGGAGGGGAAAAAGTGCGTCCTATAGGGCGAAAAATACGGTACTTTTAGAAGCCATTTTAAGTTTCCCTACATATGTTTGCTTTAAATAAAGCCCTCTAAATTGAATTCAGGGGACATCAGCCTCAAAGGTAGCTTTCTTTCTGGAGAGCCAGTGTGGTGTAGTGGTTAAGAGCAGTAGACTCGTAATCTGGTGAACCGGGTTCACGTCTCCTCTCCTCCACATGCAGCTGCTGAGTTACCTTGAGCTAGTCACACTTCTTTGAAGTCTCTCAGCCCCACTCACCTTACAGAGTGTTTGTTGTGGGGGAGGAAAGGAAAGGAAAGGAGAATGTTGGCCGCTTTGAGACTCCTTCAGGTAGCAATATCAAACCCAAATTCTTCTTCTTCTTGTGTAGTATGGCCATTGGTCTATCTAGCTCAATATTATCCTGCCCTTTGCGTGGACAGGCGGAGTCCCCAGATCCTGCACGGTTCCCCCGTCATGTGGAATAACGACTCAAGACAATGTGCTTTGGGATTAAATTGGCCACAACTTTATTAAATTTCAAATGTGGGTAGACCTTGGCTCACGCATTGGGCGTTCTCCCTCCCCGGTCCCCAGTCGGGGACCTAGGGAGCATCAGGGTTATCCAGTGTGTGTGTGTGTGGGGTGGGCCGGCTCTGGAGAACATATGTTCAAGCAGAGATGGCCGCCCCCGTAACGCCGCCGCCGCAAGAGAGAGCAATGACTACCTTTCGGTGTACGGCCAAAGCCTCCCTTCAGAAAACCCCTTTAACGGGGAACCCTGGTATCGCCGCCGCAAGAGGAAGATGGACAAAAGGACAAAAGGATTCCGCCCAAGGCCTGATACCGCCAAAGTTGTGAGGTTTTGCTACGGGAAAGGCGAAACCTGCCAATGCAGGGAAATTCCTTTCCGGCCCTTTAACAGCGACCTTAACGTAGCAGCGCCCGCATACCTGTGAAGAAAAGTTAACCTGCAAAACCTGAGAGTAATATATCAGGAGCTGAGCAAACTAGTTTTTTAAAAGTATAGCTGCCATATCTCCAGGAATCAGCAACCGGAAACACATTGGGGTTGTTTCAGTGAATTTCCAAAAAAGCAGGTCAGAAATTTTAAAATTGTTTCAGTATTTGGAGAGAGAAAAAACAACCAAAAAATAGAGAAGAATTCAAACAACTTCTGTCTGGAGTTTCACCCTCTGAAATATGGCAACCAATGGAAAAAGCTATTCTGCAACATTCCTTGCATTTTTTAAATAAAGAGAAGGAGACTGGGGACAAAACCAGCTCTGTCTGCCGTTGACCCTAGTCTCTCTCTCTTTTTTTGTAATGCTCTCCCGTCATTGGTCTCACGCAGATCCAAAAATCCAAAAGTTCAGTTCAAGCGGTTGGCACTATTTTAGTCAGTTCTGATGAACTAGGCGACCGCTCCTTAATTTTCCCAGACCAGTTGCACAATAAATCAGTCTTTCCAGAAGGGTTATTGCCCTATCAAATTTACGATCCAAACCTGATAACAGAACAGTGGCTCACCCCACTTTTGACTGTAATGCTTGCAACAAAGTCTATCTCATAATGGTGGATTGCAGTAATAACTACGCCACGAGAAAGCCTCTCTTCTTTCCAGATCTTTCACAAAGTAAAACCTTTTGTTAGTATTTTTGTTTCCACACATTTTTTTTTCAGTTTCACTGTCTGCCGTTGACCCCAGCGGCGTAGTGTGGGTTATCAGCACCCGGGGCAAGGCAAGTAATTTGCGCCCCCTAACCCGGGGCAAGGCAAGTAATTTGCGCCCCCTAACACCTAACCATGGTCATTAATACGCCAAGACACGCGTCTTTGGGCGTCGCGGCGCAGCCTTCTCGGTCTCCCTCCCCGGCCTGGCTAGTCCCGACGCGGCTTCTTTCTGGCGCGGGGAGGGGGCTTCTTTCTGGCGCGGGGAGGGGGCGGCTCTGGGGCCAGTGCGTCGGCCGGCCTCCGGCGCGGGTGGGGGGGCCCCGTCGGGGCGGGTGGGCGGTCTTGGCACGCAGGCACTAGAGCGCCGCCGATGGCGCGTTTGGCGGGCTGTGCGCGTCCAGACAGCGACCCGAGCCTGGGCGGCGTGGCGCTTGGTGCCGGAGCCTCCGCCCGCAGCGCCCAGTCGGGAGACCCGGCCGGAAGGAGCCTCGAGCCGGCTGTCGGACGCGGTTGAAGCAGCCAGGGCGGCATGGCAGGCGGCGGCGGCTCCTCGGCGACTCCACGCTGCCAGCCCAGCGCGCTGGCCGAGCCCCGCAGGCGAACACTGCCCGTCGGTGAGGAGGGGCTGCCTGGCGCGCCCTCCGTGGCCCTGACGCGCGGGGACCGCGGCGAGCGCTGAGAGCCGCTGCCAGCTACAGCCTGCGCCCGAGGCTCTTCGGCGACTCCGGAGGCAGCGAGCGCGCCCCCCCAGAAGTTGTGCCCAGTGCGGCTGGCACCCCTGGCACCCCCCACGCTACGCCACTGGTTGACCCTAGTCTCACCCACTTTTGACTTACTGAGTATGACACCAGTCTCATTTTGTTTCTAGAGTCCCAGTGGAGGAAAATTTCTTAAAAATGCAATTTCAAAGTGAACAGAGGGAGACTTGCTTATGCAGGAAGCTTCCATGGGCTTTCAAGCTAATCCTGCTTCTCTCTCATTTTCGGAATATTTGTCTTTTTTTCTTTTTTACTGTTACAGGCAACAATATTTTTTAATGTTTATACAATTAGTAGAGCTAAAGGATCAAATAAAAAACATTCATAGTGTCTTGACTGACTAATAAGCATAATAAGCCTTTACAAGGAATTATCACATTTTATGCCCTGGAGCACCTAAAAGAATACATAAAAATAAAAGACCGACTGGCACGTTGTTTAGAAATAAAGCAAAGTAGGCTTGCAGTTGGGAAAATGAGAACCTGAAACTGTTGTTTTGCTCAAACGAGAGACACCAATCATGTATGAAGAAGAAGAAGAGGAGGAGGAGGAGTTTGGATTTGATATCCTGCTTTATCACTACCCGAAGGAGTCTCAAAGCGGCTAACATTCTCCTTTCCCTTCCTTCCCCACAACAAACACGGTGAGGTGAGTGGGGCTGAGAGACTTCAAAGAAGTGTGACTGGCCTAAGGTCACCCAGCAGCTGCATGTGGAGGAGCGGGGAAGCGAACCTGGTTCCCCAGATTATGAGTTCCCCGCTCTTAACCACTAACACCACACTGCCTCTCACACTTGTAGAAACATGGAGCAGCATAGATCTCAGCTGGCACATGCCAGACACTCCAACCTTTGAAATGATTCATCAATGATTGAGGTTCAGAACCAATAATGATGAAAGCAACACTTCCTCCAATTGATTGAAAAGAACACTAAAACTCAAAAGATAGAGTAGGAAAATATATTGTCATAGAAACACCAACTATTAAAGGAACAGCAGCTCAAACCAATTAGGAGGAACAGAGTGAACTTCCAAAATGAGCTGCTGCCTTCATCTCAAGCCTAACCACAACAGCAAATGAAAGAGAACCTCTTATAATATAGCACATTGAATCCCCACAGAGAAGGCTGGGTGAACACTTATATGAATATCTAGCCATTTTTGCCAAGAGAATTTTGATTCTCCAGGACTGACTCGGGACCTCAAAGCTCCTAAGTGGAGTTTATAGGAGGCTGGTTTTATGGAGCCTGGATGAGCCAATAGTCTCCCATGCTCTCCAATCAGCCCTGCAGTTTGGGAGGTTTGCATTGACTAAGCCATCCTTCCTCCTCCAAGATCCAGCAGCGCCATGCAATGTGGTGGGTTATGTGGGGCATAGTTTCCTCAGGCATCCCCAAACATGGCCCTCCAAATGTTTGGGACTACAAATCACATCATCCCTAGCTAACAGGAATTGTTTTTCCCCTTCCCAGCCTCAATTAGCCTAAAATGTGGGACATTTTATGGTGAAATTTATCTTTGAAGAGTAAAATACCCCACCACAAAAAAGAGTTATGTTTCTCAGGGATATGGATTTAAGTTGGGTGTTGGTGCTGGAGTTAGGGACAAGAATTAAAGAAACTCACAGAGAACAGCTGCTTTGCTGAAGCTAAGTTTAATGCATAAGAGGAAGGCAGAGAACATTTTCATTCCAGAAACCAAGGAAGAATTGCCTTCCAGGCATTGCAGTAAGGTAATTCAAACATTGATCTTGATGACACTGATAATACATAAACATTCAGAATTGTATTATGTTTCTATGGCATTCAAAAGCAATACAAGTTGGATGCATTCAAACATTTGCCCCTCAACTGGAGATACATTACACAGCAAAAGCGAAGAAGAAGAAGAAGAAGAAGAAGAAGAAGAAGAAGAAGAAGAAGAAGAAGAAGAAGAAGAAGAAGACGGCGAGGAGGAAATGCATAGTGAATAGAAGTTGGGATCAACACATCAACACATCCTAGGAAGCAGCTGCACATTTGTAAGGCAAACATGGATTAGCCAAGCATCTGGGAATCCAGTAAACTTGGTGGTTGAACTTGGGATGCTTGGCATTTCTGGCACCTAGGCCCATGAGATAATCAGTCGTGAAGCCATGCCGAGTTCGTCAATTTCCGGTGAGGGCATTCTGCTGGGCTGAGCGCTCTCTTTGATAGCATGAATAGTGTCTAGAGCAGCCGTATCCCTGGTCTCCTCCCACAGACGATGTGCCACCACAGGCTGTGTGTCCTCCCACACAAACTGGCTCACACTAGGCAGAGATTATTGGTCCTGGGATGGTCACAACAACTGCAGGTGGCTGGATGAATATTTCTGTTGGTGGTAACGGATTGATGCGATCAACACTGGCAGCAGGATTTATGGCGAGGCTACTTGATGGCACTCCACCACCAATTCCACCCCCAAAGCCTCTATAGCCCACATAGATCTCACAGAGCACAAAGGCATTGTTGGCAGCACCAAAGCTAGAATACATTTTGGAGTGATGGGTCCTGGATCTGAAAAGACGATGAGCAAACATTCATCCAATTTATTCATGATTCACACATCCTATTTATATCAAAACAACAACCATAACAACAAGCCTTACCACCGCCAGTGAAGAAGGAGAGGAAGAAAAGGAGATTATAACACAATCTGCAATCCATTAAAAAAAAACCTATCATTCAAAAAAACCCCCAGTCCAGCAAGGGTGCAGCAGTCCAGAATTGCAGGACTCTTGGTGGTGTCACTAACGGGCTTGTCTCCCTTGCGACCTCATGAGATGGTCTTCCTCCAGGCAGCTCCCCCCTTTTGGAACACATTCCACACTGAAGTGTGTCTATCATCTTCATGACTAACTTTGAGAAAAGATCTAAAAGCATTCTTCTTTACCCTTGTCTGCTCCTGCGAACCCTGAAATTATTACATTCTCATGCTTTTCTTTTAGGTTTCTAGGAGTTGAAGGTTGTCCAGACCCCTCAAAATAAACTATGAAGGGTTCGAGAGCACAGGAAACTCAAAGAAATGTAAGATATTAATTCTATTATATATTTGTGTCCTTCCCTTTCTCGTACACAAACCCTTTCTTTGGATGGGACCATTTTATGTTGTGTACACCATATGTTGTCGATTTTTAAGATTTAATACTACAAAAATATTAAATAAATATCTGACCATTGATAGGCCAATGCCTTCAGCGGTCGCATACTTCATGCTAATGTTCATCTTCATGTTTTTGGAATCCCATAATACTCATAAAATCCAGTTTCTTGTAATAGTAACTTTTTGCTTCAACTCCCATCATCCCTTGGCCAAAATTGATGAGCTTGATGCTACTTGGAATGCAACAACTTCATGGCAGCCACAGGTTTCCCACCCTTTTTCCAGCAACAGAAAGCAGCCACAACCCTTACGATATTTGGCAATGGAAGGTATATGGCCTCATAATCACCTCTTCCTTCCTCACCCCCTTTCCCTTTTATGCTCTGCTTTTTGAGTTGCAAAGCTAAACTTCAGTGTTTCATTTTGTTTTCATTTCTGATTTTTTTGCAACAACCCTGCCAAAAACACTTTGGAGAAAGAAATGCCTGGTATCTCAAGGTAAGGCAGAAAAGGGGCCCTGCTGAAAATCTGTGTGAACCAGATATAGGGTGGGTGTATCTGTGAGCCTCCAGGAGTTGCTGGACTCCAACACCCATCTGGCCCCACTGGCACAGGCAATGTCCAGGAAGCATGGGAGTTGTAGTCCAGCAACTCTGGGAGGACCATAGATATTCCACATCCCTCCTGTAGACATGACTGAACCAGATGGAGGATTGCTCTGACTCCATACGAAAGGAGTCTTCCTTCATAGCCAAAGTGCCTGTAGGAAATGAGAAAGAAGATGAGCAAGGGCAAGGAGAAGCACGTCTTGGTTAAAAAAAGGAAGTGGAGAATGAAGTTTGGAAAGGAAGAGGCAGCAAAAGCATGGAGTTCTCTCACTTACCAAGGTCTCAAGAGAAGTACACAAGTGAAGGTGAGAGGAGCTGTTGTTAGAATCATGGGCAGCAAGTCTTTTTATACGATTCCAGGACCGCAAGCCCCTCCCTTGTAGATGAAAACTGTCTTCAGGTGTTCTACCTCCCTGACTAATTGTTGAACATGGACTTCATCCAGCCATTCCTCAGCTGCCCTGTATTCATTAGCATGTGTTTTATCAAATTCCATTCCCCTTTCATTATCCTCCTATTTACTCCTTTTGATGAGTAATTATGATATGTTTTTCAATAGGTGTTGCCCCCTGCTTCATAAAGTATGCGTGCCTGTCAAGGTTACAAGCCCCCAGTCCACTCAATTCTAGAGATTGGTGTAAAGCCCATCTTCCCAGGCATGGGTGGTTCCATCTGGTTCATAGAAGACCTTTTAAACTTCCCTTTAAAAAAAGTCTTTGAAATTGAATTCACTCTGGGTGGCTTCCGACCGAATATTAAAAACAATACAGCATCAGACTTTAAAAACTTTCCTAAACAGGGCAGCCTTCTGTTGTCTTTTAAAAGTAAAATAGTGGGTTTTTTTGCCTTGACATCTGCTGGGAGGCTAGTAGAACTTTCATTGGTTTTATTAATAAATATATCCTTTTCACCTTCATGATGCTTCATTGTGAGTGGCGGGGGGGGGGATGACAAATACCTACAAAAAATAATAACGGAACACTGAATGACTTACGGCATGGAAATATGGCAAAATGAGCTTGCGAATGAGAAAATGAGAACCTGAAACTGAAATTCTTTGTCCATCCTTTCATACAAAATTGCAAGAGAAGACTTTCAGTCCATCTCTGTGCCCATCCTCACATCCAAAAGAGAGAGACGGGAGTAGGATAAACCCATTGCTTCTCTCCCCCAGTAACAACTAGTGGCTGTGTCCCTGCTCTCGCCTGAAGGAGAGACGCCAATCATGTTTGCACAATATACAAACATGGATCAGACTAGAGCTGAGATGGCATTCACCAAGTATGCCAAAATCTGCAATGATGCATCAATTACTGCAACCCAGAACCAGTGCTGATGAAAGCAGCAATACACCAAGCATGAAAGAGCAACATCACAAACCAATTAGCAGGAACAGAGTGAATTTCCAAAATGAGCTGCTGCCTCCATCTCAAGCTGAAGCACAACTGCAAATGAAAAACAACCCTTTCTCAATATAGCACACGAAATCCCCCAGATTATATGAATGTGTAATCATTTTGGCCAGCATACACTTGGCAATTTTGGTTCTTCAGGAATGACTCAGTACCTCAAAACTCCTAAGTGGCTGTAACACCCATCCCTTCTCTATATCAGCATCTATTTCAGAATCATTTATTTCTCTTTTATCCTGTGTTATTTTGTAAAGGTTGCATGAAAGCTTCCATCCACAATATGGTCATTTTCCCCAAATGAAAAATACAGAAGTATACACAGTCACAACATTGAGATTGCTGGCAATCAAATTGATTTAATATTTTGTAAGCATTTTTTCATATGCAAGCCTCCTGGAGAAAAGCTGGTTGACACAGAAATTGCTCCCCAAGGTATAGCTCCACTGATTCTTTGTGATGGGTTCCAGTCTGGCTGGCAGATAGCGGTCCTGACCTCTGCAGAAATTGGGCCTTGCTCCTCTAGCCATCTTAAATTTGGGATTGGATCAAGCAAGATCCGTGGTCAGGCAAATAATTATGGACATAGAGAGACAACAGGACTCCTTGAGGTCCCCTGTTTACATAATTGCAGAACACGAGAGATATTGCTGTCCCGACAGCACACCTCCCTTTCCCCATATCCAGAAATGCAAGAAGGGCTTTCAGATTGCTGGTAATGAAACTGATTACATATTTTGGAGGCTTTTTATTTATCCAGGCATCCTGGAGAAATGCTGAGTTGTTGCAACAGAATTCTGCCTTTTAAAGAAATGGGAGAGAAAAGCAAGCTCCTCGCCTTGTCACTTCTGTGGACTTCTCCTGTGCCTGCCCAGCACTGGGGTCAGAATCCAGCTGCCCCCTAGACTCTTCCTTCCCCAGACAACACAGGGGAGGGGAGAAGCATGATCTAGCAAATAGGATGAAGGAGTGGACTGGACAAAGTGGAAAACCTCACAACACAAGCACTCAAGCAACGGTTTCTCTTTACACACACAGAGAGATGAAGACACAACCATCTTTGCAGCAGGCAGGGTTGGTCTGGAGAGATGGGGTGATTCCTCCCCTCTGCAGAGAATGTTGCAAATAACCAGACACTACATGACCAAAAAGGCATCCTTTCCCTCCTTTTCTGGATGGAGGTTTTGCCAAGTTAGAATCTGAAATATCTGGAGGGCTGCAGACTGGGGATATCTGAATTAAGCAAAGCTATAGACAAAGAGTTGATGGGGTCTTTTGGTTCTGCATGTTTATTACAATGAGAGTAAAAGAGACCAGGAGACCAATAGTTGCAGGGCAACTTCCAAAAGCTCCACCCAGAAAAGCCAATTATTTGAAGATGAAAGAAATTGTAGTGCCAAGAACCCAAAGGCGTCATGAGTAATTATTGAGAGGATTAATAATAGTAGGACAATTTGTTGGGTCTAATCCAAATAGAACAGAGGGAGACTTCCTTATGCATGAAGCTTCCATGGGCTTTCAAGCTAATCTTGCTTCTATCTCTCTATCTCTCTCCTTCTCTTTCTGTGTCTCTGTGATTTTGGACTCAGCACACTAATAGATATGCTCAGACACAAGAGCCTTGGTCACGTGGGATGGCCTGCCTGCAGATGAACAGAGCTGTTTAATTCACATTTTCAGGAGTGAGATGTGTTGATCAAGGAGATGAATAAATTCATTTTTTCTCAATTTTGGAATACCTGTGGGGGTTTTTTAAACAATTACAGCTAACCATATTTTGGTTCTGTATACAGTAAGTTGAGTAGGTGCTAAAGGATCAAATAAAACATTCCTAATCTCTTGAGTGACTAATAAGCATAATAAGCCTTTACAAGGAATTAACACATTTTATGTCCTGGAACTGTGGAAATGTGTGGTCTTGATTTTAATCTCAAATACCATATTTCAATTCAAATTTCCTGGGCTTTCTCTAGCACAGATTTATAATCCTAATGCCTATCATGAGAAATTTGTATGCCATGAAATTAAATCATGTGGATTTAAAGTGGGCCAAAGAGAGGAATATCTCAGCAGCTCAGCAAAGTAGTTTTTCAAAAAGGCCATTCTGCAACATGTCCTGCATTCTCAGGGATGGGGAAAAGGTTCACTTCAGGCAAAAGAAGGAAGGGGACAAAAGTAGAATAAACCAATTCTGTGTGCGATTGCCTCTGGTCTCACGCCCCTAATTACATTTTATAAATGGTGGAGGGTGTGGTATTCTATCCACTAAGACACAGACAGGGATGAAACCTCAATTCCCTGGAATCTCAAAAAGGGGGGAATTCTTATTCCCCAAAAGGAGACAAGAAAGCCCACCAGATTACATAACATCCCCACATGCTCCTATGTATCCATAGTAGCAAACTTAGAGCCATGTGCAAATTTATGTCCCCCCCCCCCCCCAGATCTTCCACGGCAATTAAGCATAATAAGCTTCTACAAAGAATTATCACATTTTATGCCCCAGAGGTATGGGAAATTGTGGTGCCAATTTTCATCTCAAATACAAATTCCAGTCTAAATTTCCTTGGATTTCTGTAGTAAAGGTTTATAATCCTACTGCCTATCATGAGAAATTTGCATGCTATGAAATTAAATCATCTGTTATTGAAGTGGGCCAAAGAGAATAATACCTCAGGAACTGAGCAAACTCATTTTCAAAATGGCCATTCTGCAGAATGCCTGCATTTTTAGGGATGGTGGAGATGTTCAATTCAGGAAGAAGGAGGATGGGGACAAAAGTAGAAAGAGCTGTCTCTTTCTGCCATTGACTCTGGTCTCGCCCATTTCGTGGCTTCATGAGTATGTCAGCAGGCTCATTTTGTTTCTAGCGTATGAGCGGAGGATTTTTTTCTTTTAAATACAATTTCAAAGTGAACAGAGGCAGACTTCCTTGCGCGTGAATCTTCCACGGGTTGTCAAGGTAATCCCGCTTCCTCCCATTTCCTTTTCTCTGCCTCTGTCTCTGAGATTTTGGAGTGAGAATACTAATAGATCTACCCAGATATAAGAGGCTTGGTCACAAGTGATGTATTCTGCCTGCAGATGAGCAAAGGCGATTAATTCACATTTTCATGAGCTAGTTATGTTGACCAAGGAGATGAATAAATCCACTTTGTCTCGATTTTGGAATACCTGTTTCTTTCCCCCCAGCTAGAGCTAAAAAAAAATTCCGATTATGAAGTTATGGTTCTTTAAATAGGCCATGGGTTGTTGTCTGCTTTCCAAAGAAGAGAAATGGTATATAGTTTATGGTATATAGTATGGAGTGTATTTCCCCACAGTTTCTGCATTGGTGCAGTCCAATTCCCAGTTCCATTATGCGGCTTTAATGCTACTTTTTTTTGTTTTGTTTTTATAAAATATTTATTAAAGTTTCACAAATTTTATAATCAAACACAACAATGCAAACAAACACAAACAAGAAAAAACAAGTATTATTTCAAATCCTTATTTTCTTAAAACGTACTTCCCTGACCTCCTCATACCTCCCCTTTCTGCATTCCACTTTCAAATTTTTAATTCAGCAAATCCTCACCCTTAATTTTATCTAATTGTTAACCTTTCTTTTCTTTTAACTTAATCTTTACGGCTGTAATCCACTTACTTTCTAAAGCCGCATCATTTTAACACTCATTAATTTTACAATGTTTCTTAAGATAGTTCTTAAATTTCTTCCAATCTTCTTCCGCCGTCTCTTTTCCCTGGTCTCGGATTCTGCCAGTCATTTCTGCCAATCCCATGTAGTCTATCACCTTCATCTGCCATTCTTCCCAGGTGGGTTAATGCTACTTTGTGTAGGTTTATGTCTTCATGGAATGGGACATGAAAAAAGAAAACATGCACAGTGGTACCTTGGGTTACATATGCTTCAGGTTACATACACTTCAGGTTACAGACTCTGCTAATCCAGAAATATTACCTCGGGTTAAGAACTTTGCTTCAGGATGAGAACAGAAATCGTGCTCAAGTGGCACAGCGGCAGCAGGAGGCACCATTAGCTAAAGTGGTGCTTCAGGTTAAGAACAGTTTCAGGTTAAAAACGGACCACCGGAACGAATTAAGTACTTAACCCGAGGTACCACTGTATATATATGAGGCGGGGGGAGACACAGGCTTGTTCTCTCACTGTTGTCATTTGTGTGACAGGTCTAAATTTCATTTTCATGATGTTAGGATATTTCCGTTCCACCTTAAAAGGGAGCAGGCTTTGTGAGTCACAGAGTCTGCGCATGTCCTGTTGACAGGATGTTTAAGTGTTTGCTATTCCTTTCAATTTCTCAGCCGGTCAGAGACGCTGACTCAGAACGGTCATGTTTTCCTTTGTTCTGTTCAACGCTAAATAAAGTCTGTAGAATATGCTCTTCTGCGGTGCAAGCTTTCTGGCTGTGTTTTTCTGCTGAAAGAGGGTGCACCAGCCTAGGAATGCAGCCAATCTATTTCTAAGGCTTTGTGCCCCTAATTGCTGATACTGCATAACTGCGTGACTACGGGCAGCCGGCTTGGGGGCTCAGATGGACGTTATCTCCCTGGCAGTATCCCAACACATAGAGCCTGCAGTAAACGAGGTGGCAGCTCATAGGATCTCCTGAGAAGGAGACGGGGTTGAGACATTTAGAAAACTAACCCTTATGGGGGTGGGGCCATTTCCCCCTACAAACTTCCCACCCAACTCTGAGGTATTTCGAAAGGTATTTCTTTTCCTTCAAAATCAAGTAGCTTATGATTGTTGCTTTTCTTCACCTTTGTCTTCTCCCCATAACATAATATTTGAGGGGGCTGCCACCCCCAAGATGATGGACATTGCCATTCAATTAGTGTGTGTGTGCACCGTGTTATGTGATCAGTTATGTGGGGTAGAGCTTACCTCTCCCAAAAATATTTTATTCAAGTTGGCAACATGCCCACAAAATTCCCACACAACACTGATCTATTTGTAATGGTGTTTCTTCTTCCCAATTTCCCACATTTTATGATGCATTTTCTTTGGGGGGGGGGACTAAAATAAACAACTTACAAAAAGGGGGTTATGTTTCTCAGGGATATGGATCAAAGTTGGTGTTGGTGCTGGAGTGAGGGGCAAGCATGAAAGAAACTCACAGAGAACAGGTGCTATGCTGAAGCTAAGTTTAATACATAAGAGGAAGGCAGTGATTTTCATTCCAGAAACCAAGGAAGAATTGTCTTCAAAACATTGCAATAAGGTAATTCAAATATTGATCTTGATGACACTGATAATACATACACATTCAGAATTGTATTATGTTTCTATGGCATTCAAGCGCAATACAAGTTGGATGCATTCACATATTTGTGCCTCAACTGGAGATACATTCCACAGCAAAACCACAGAAGAAGGGGGAGGAGGAGGAGGAGGAGGAGGAGGAGGAGGAGGAGGAGGAGGAGGAGAAGAAGAAGAAGAAGAAGAAGAAGAAGAAGAAGAAGAAGAAGAAGAAGAAGAAGAAGAAGAAGAAAGACATAGTGTATAGAAGTTGGGATCTACACATCCTAGGAAGCACCTGCACATTTGTAAGGCAAACATGGATGAGCCAAGCATCTGGGAATCCAGTAAACTTGGTGGTTGAACTGGGGACACTTGGAACTTCTGGCACCAAGGCCCATGAGATGATCAGTCGTGAAGCCATGCCGAGTTCGTCAGTTGCCGGTGAGGGCATTCTGCTGGTCTGAGCGCTCTCTTTAATAGCACGAATAGTGTCTAGAGCAGCTGTATCCCTGGCCTCCTCCCACAGACGATGTGCCACCACAGGCGGTGTGTCCTCCCATGCAAACTGGCTCACACTAGGCACGGAGTATTGGTCTTGGGAAGATCAAAACAACTGCAGGTGGCTGGATGATTATTTTCAATGGTTTTAACTGATTGATGATATCAACACTGGCAGCAGGATTTATAGCGAAGCTACTTGATGACACTCCACCACTACTTGAACCCCCATAGACTCCAAAGGAGCCAAATCCCCCCAAGAATCCTAAGCCCCCACTTCCCCCAAAGCCCACAAAGTCTCCAAAGCCAATTCCCCCAAAGCCCCCAAAGCCCCCACTTCCCCCCAAACCCCCAAAGCCACAACTTGGTTTCAGCGAGCCCAGACCGCCAACTGGGTAACAGCAGGAGGAATTGTAGCCACAGGCCATTTTGGAGGGATGGGTCCTGGATCTGAAATGATAATGAGCAAACATTCATCCAATTTATTCATGATTCACACACCCAATTTATAACAAAACAACAACCATAACAACAAGCCCTACCACCAGCAGTGAAGAAGAAGGAGAGGAAGAAGAGGAGATTATAACACAATCTGCAAGTTCATTAAAACCATCCCCTATCGTAGCAAAACGTCACAACACTTTTGGTTTGGGCGGTTAGGCATTGGCAGGGTTATTATTATGCAAAATGGGTTGGGGGGAGGAATGCCATCACCTCCCCCAAATGATGAAGGGTAGTTCGTTAAAGGACTCCGGGGGGCGTCGTCTCGTCCGAAACCTATGGAGGCTAGGGCCTAAAGCACACTCCCAAGCGGTAACCCCTCAGGGAGCGCCTAGGGATGTGCATCTTGGGGGCTCCCCTTGTTGGTGCTTAACCCTTCGCAGTTCTATGCCGGTTAGTCTGATAGGGCCAATGCCTAAAGCCAATACCACTCTTACCTGTAATCAATAAAGTTGTGGCCATTTTTTCGCCCATTAACCTAAATTCTGGTGTCCATGTGTCTTTATTTATTCCATCTGTGGGAGTGAGTGGGTATCGCCACGCAACCAAATATTCAAGACATTCAAAATTGAAAAACAGAAGGGTCTCTCCACTGAGACCTCCAGATTTGAATCGGATGTGGTGAACTCAAAGATTAATACACTTTCTAAAGCAGACCTTTAATACACTTTCTAAAGCAGAAGGTGAGAGAGATCTTTTTATATGCCACAGTGGCAGCCAGAGTTTTATTTGTGACCAAGTGGAAGAGTAAAAAAGTTCCATCAAGATCAGAATGGATTCAAAAATTGCTCAAATATGCGGAACAAGTTTGTCAGGGAAAATAAAAAACAAACCAAAACAGGTATTTATTTCAAGATGGGAAGTCTTAAAACTTATTTGAAAAATAACAATTGTAGTTTAAGGTCAGTTGCAGCGTTCAAATAATTTCAGCAGTAGTTTTTAATATGATGTAAAAGATAAGACAGATCAAAGATTAGCAAACTTTAATAGAACTTGTTATGCTATGGGAGTGTATAAACAATGAGAAATTGAGGTGGAGAGTAGACAGGAAGTCTGTTCGACAGAAGAAGATGATAATTTATTTCAATATTAGGAGAATATTAGTTGATGTATTGAGTTTTCTTTCCTTTTTTATTTGTGGTGATGGATATTTGTTTTTGTTTGGTGTGCAAAAGTGAATAAAATGAGAGAGAGAGAGAGAGAGAGAGAGAGAGAGAGACCAGGAGACAAATGGTATCTACTGCAGGGCAACTTCCACAAGCTCCACCCAGAAAAGCCAATTATTTGGGGATGAAATAAACTGAAGTGCAAAGAACCCGAAGGCATCATGCCGTTGAAGGCTGTTCTCAAAGCATAGAGGGGAATGCATGATAACTCATGAGTAATTATTGAAAGGATTAATAATAGTAGGACAATTTGTTGAGTCTAATCCAAATCGAATGTAGTCAGATACCACTCACAGTGTCCAGTTACCAAATAAGCTTATTGAAGGAGGAAGGCCTTCCATGGTTTTGTTAGCAATTACTTGAGTTGGAGCTTAAAGATCAAATAAAACATCTCTAGTCCCTTTACTGACTAATAACCATAATCAGTCTTTGCAAGCAATTATCACATTTTATGCCCTGGAGCTGTGGAAAGGTGTGGCGTCAATTTTCATCTCAAATACAGTGGTACTTCAGGTTATGTGATGAGTGTGTTTGCTGCCAAGCTAGTAAAGATAAAGTTCCGGGCACTGAGACATTTCTGTCTTGTACAGTGGTGCCCTGCAAGATGAATGCCTCGCAAGAACGAAAAACTCGCTAGATGAAAGAGTTTTCCGTTTTTTGAGTCGTTCCGCAAGATGAATTTCCCTATGGGCTTGCTTCGCAAGACGAAATGTCTTGCGAGTTCTTGCGAGTTTGTTTCCTTTTTCTTAAAGCCGCTAAGCCGCTAATAGCCGTGCTTCGCAAGACGAAAAAACCGCAAGACAAAGAGACTCGCGGAACAGATTAATTTCGTCTTGCGAGGCACCACTGTAGATTTCTTACTAAAAGTTCAAAAGCAAATACAGGAGTTCAAACAAATTCATCCATGCTTCTCAGTCAGTTGTCTCTTCTGACACTTTGTGATGTCTTTTGTCCAGCATGCCCATCGGTGCAGGGCACGCCTCCTACTTCCTTGGTTCTGTGAATAGCTAGTTCCGGGGACTGACTGGCCCCTCCCTATTTCTCCCTCCGAGTCGGAAGACAAACTAGAAAAAGGCTCTTTTGGCTTCCATGCCCCCTCCCCTCTCTAGCTGCCTCCCTTTCCCTGACAGGTTAAGAACTTAATTCATTCTGAAGGTCCATTCTTAAACTGAAACTGTTCTTAACCTGAGGTACCACTTTAGCTAATGGGGCCTTCCACCACCGCCGCGTAATTTCTGTTCTCAACCTGAAGCAAAGTTCTTAACCCGAGGTACTATTTCTGAGTTAGTGGAGTCTGTAAAGCACCTGTAAACTGAAGTGCCTATAACCCGAGGTACCACTAGAAGGACGCAGGCCTGCTTCTCAGTGTATTATTCAGATGTTCACGGCCAGCCTCAGCTTTAAGTTTCATTTCCTGGGAAGTGGGAACTATGTGGGAACTCTTTCCTGACTTATTTATATATGGAATTGTTTTTCATTGTTCTTACCCTTTTTATGGTTGCACCAGTTTTATTTTTATGTAAGTGTATATTTTATTGTAATAACACACCATGGGACCTTATGGCAAATGGCAGGTACTGTAAGAATTCATTTCAACTTTAAAAATTTTGCAGAAGAGGGAAAAAACAACCAAAAAGTAAACAAGAATTCAAACAATTTCTGTCTGGAGTTTCACTCTCTGAAATATGGCAACCAATGAAAAAAGCCATTCTGCAACATTCCTTTCCATTTTTTAAATAAATAGAATTATTTAAAAATTATTTAAAACATTCCTAGTGTCTTGACTGATTCATAAGCATCATAAGTCTTTACAAGGAATTATCACATTTTATGCCCTGGAGTACCTAAAAAAGTATGTAAAAAATAAAAGACCGACAGGCACATTGTTTAGAAATAAAGCAAAGTGGGCTAGCAGTTGGGAAAATGAGAACCTGAAACTGATGTTTCGCTCGAACGAGAGACACCAATCATGTATGAAGAAGAAGAAGAGGAGGAGGAGGAGGAGTTTGGATTTGATATCCCACTTTATCAATACCAAAAGGAGTCTCAAAGCGGCTAACATTCTCCTTTCCCTTCCTTCCGCACAAGAAACACTCTGTGAGTGGAGCTGAGAGACTTCAAAGAAGTGTGACTAGCCCAAGGTCACCCAGCAGCTGCATGTAGAGGAGCGAAGACGCAAACCCTGTTCACCAGATTATGAGTTCACCGCTCTTAACCGCAACACCACACTGGCTCTCACACTTGTAGAAACATGGAGCAGAATAAATCTGAGCTGGCACATACCAGACACTCCAACCTTTGAAATGATTCATCAATGATTGAGGTTCAGAACCAATAAGGATGAATGCAACACTTCTTCCAGTTGATTGAAAAGAACACTAAAACTCAAAAGATGGAGTAGGAAAATATTTTGTCATAGAAACACCAAATGTTAAAGGAACAGCAGCACAAACCAATTAGCAGGAACAGAGTGAACTTCCAAAATGAGCTGCTGCCTCCATCTCAAGCCTAACCACAATGGCAAATGAAAGAGAACCTTTTTGAATATAGCACATGGAATCCCCACAGAGAAGGGTGGGTGAAAATTAATATGAATGTCTAGCCATTCTTGCCAGAGAACACATAGCAATTTGGATTCTTCAGGATTGATGCAGTACATCAAAGCTCCTAAGTGGACTTTAGGTAAAGGTAAAGGGACCCCTGACCATTAGGTCTAGCCGTGACTGACTCTGGGGTTGCGGCGCTCATCTCGCTTTATCGGCTGAGGGAGCCGGCTTACAGCTTCCAGGTCATGTGGCCAGCATGACTAAGCTGCTTCTGGCGAACCAGAGCAGCGCATGGAAACGCCATTTACCTTCCCACCAGAGCGGTACCTATTTATCTATTTGCATTTGAGGTGCTTTTGAACTGCTAGGTTGCCAGGAGCTAGAACCGAGCAATGGGAGCTCATGGGAGCTCGCCCCGTCGGGGATTCGAACCGCCAACCTTCTGATTGGCAGGTCCTAGGCTCTGTGGTTTAACGCACAGCGCCACCCGCGTCCCACTAAGTGGACTTTAGAGGAGACCCAAAATTCTCCCATGCCTTCCAATCAGTCCTGCAGCATGGGAGGTTTAATAATAATAATAATAATTTATTATTTATACCCCGCCTATCTGGCTGGGTTTCTCCAACCACTCTGGGCGGCTTCCAACGGAATATTAAAATAAATTATTAAACATTAAAAGTCTCCCTAAACAGGGCTGCCTTCAGATGTCTTCTAAAAGTCTGGTAGTTGTTGTTCTCTATGACACCTGGTGGTAGGACGTTAAACAGGGCGGGTGCCACTACCAAGAAGGCCCTCTGCCTGGTTCCCTGTAACTTGGCTTCTCGCAGCGAGGCAACCGTCAGAAGGCCCTCAGCACTGGATTTCAGTTTCCAGGCAGAATGATGGAGGTGGAGATGCTCCTTCAGGTATACTGGGCCGAGGCCGTTTGCATTGGCTAAGCCATCCTTCCTCCTCTAAGATCTATCAGTAGTGGTGCAAAACCCATCCAGAAGGCGCCAAACAAGTGCAATCAATATAGAAATTGCAATGGGCCACTGCTCATCTTGGCATGCACCAGCACTCCACTGTGGCCAGCATTAGATTCTAGGATCCCCCCCCCCCCCCAAAGCTTCCAAATCACTAGTCAAGTGGGGTGGAAACCAAACCACACAGCAATCAACAAATTCAAGAAGTCTTGCTAAATAAGGTGCTCAATACCAAATGAAACGAACGTTGTGGGGATGTGGTTGATGAGACTCCTTCGGGGCTAAGGGCCCAAAATACCAAATACCCAGGAAGTGCAGCCAGGCTGCATTTGCGTGTTCAGGGCCAGAGACCTCCCCCCTAAATAAACACACATTTGACTCAAATTTTAGTTTTGTTTTTTGGTAGAATTTAGGCCACAACTTTATTGATTACAGAAAAGTGAGTGGTTGCATAGGCTCTGGTTCAACTAGCTCGCTACACCCTTGCAGGTAGCGCTGACCCAGAGCTCTATCATAGGTCACCCAAGGGTGAACACCTGAAGTAGGTGGAAAGCCCAGGGACAGACTCTGTTCACTCCCCAGATGCTCCCCTGGACACGGGCACAATCCCCTCATGGGGATTGACCAAACCAAGTTGAGTCCCTGGATTCCTTTAACGGAATACCCTTCACAAAGGGGTGGCGAGACCGTTCTCCCATGCCTATCACCTGAACCAGTGCCTATCCGCAACCTTACAAGTTGTGTCAATTTCCTACACGGCAGGCAAAACCCAAATGGCAGCAGCCATTCAGCCAAGTGGGGGAAATTCCTGCCGCGCCCCTGTCCCAATGACAGACGACGCAGGACGCCAAATGCCCTAAATGTAGGAAGAGGTGGGTGGGTGTTCCAATGCACGAGCCGAAAGAGAAAGCTCTGGGTCACGTGCATAGGTATATATAGGTCCCTTGATCCGTTTAGACTGCACACCATTGGCAAGATTAAACCCAGCAATGAGGGACCTACCAATTGGGTGTTGTGGCTATCCAATATACCCACCCACAACAAGAAGGTCAGCCTCCAGGTCTCACCGCAAAACGTGCCTTCTTTTAGGGAGGGCACGATATAACAATGGGCTCTTCTTCTCTCTGAAGTTGTGAATGAAACTGTATAAAAGGGCTCCCCACAGAAGTTTTCCCCCAATAATGTGAATAGATGGCCCCATAGTCAGTTTCCCATGCTTTCTAATCAGCCCTGCAGTATAGGAGGTTTGGATTAACTAAGCCATCCTTCTTCCTCCAAGAGGAAGTGGTGCAAACATCATTCAGGAGGAGCCAAAGAAGTATAAACAGTACAGAAAACTGCAATGGACAACTGCTCATCTTGGCAGCCACCAGGCACTCTGCTGTGGCCAACATTCGCTTATTGACTCCCTCCCATTAAGCCTCCAAAAAACTCATCAACTGGGGTAGAAACCACACCACACAGCAATTAAATGAGGTGGCATGATGACAAATGAAAGGAATCTTCTTGAGATGTATTTGGTTGTTTTTTTAAATAATATTTATTAGTAGTTTCAGAGTTATAAAGAAAAAAGAAAAATTAAAAACAACACTGTAATACACAGTGGCGTAGCGTAGGGGGTGCAGGGGGGGCCGGCCGCACCGGCCGCAACATCTGGGGGTTAGGGTTAGGGGGCGCAAATCCATGGGTTAGGGGGCGCAAATCCACGGGTTAGGGGGCGCAAATTACTTGCCTTGCCCCGGGTGCTGACAACCCACGCTACGCCACTGGTAATACATAGAAAGAAAGAAAAAGAAACAACAATACAACAACAAAAAAAGAAAAAAAATGGAAAACACAAGGAAAAAGAAAACAACATAGATCCCAAATTACATATCTATAACTTCCATTTGCTTGTTTCATTGACCTCCTCACACCTCCCCTTTTGTATTCTAGTTTAATTAATTATTTCAGCAAATTCTTTCCATCTTTCTCAATTTTTGTTAAAAAATTTATCTTGACAGTTTAACTTAATAATTAGCTCAGCAAATCTTTACCATCTTTCCCCATATTCTGTTATTCAAATTGCCTTAATTTATTGAACCTTATCTTACCCTAAAATACCTTAAAGCTTAAATCTTAGTTTTCAAATATACATAACTCCTGATGTCATTTCTGCTAGAGTCATATAGTTTCATTCCAACATTTTCCTTAATATTCATTAATTTTTAGCCAATTCCCTAAATAAAAAGTTTCCTTTATAAATTTTCTTCCAATCTTCATCCAACGTCTCATCTTCCTGGTCTCGGATCGTGTCAGTCCTTACTGTCCAGTCCATCTAGTCCATCAACCTGGAAGCTTTATGTCCGAGGCCCTTAAGTCTCTTCCATGTTCCTTCTGCATTTCTTCTTCTTGTTGTTTATACTTGCCCATTTCCTTGTCTTTTGTTGGTCTCTTTCTTAATTCCTTTCCTTTCCTTTCTCATTGAGGAGTAGTTCTCTGGGGGGTTCCAACCCAAAATTGTCTCCATCTCTCTTCATCAAACCCACCCATTCCCCAAAGTCCCACTCCCCACAGTCCTCGATAAAATCCAAAAAATATTTAAAAACATATTTCAAGGTCTCTCCAAAGTTAGGAACCTCCTCAACACCAGATTCCCCCTGGCCCATTCCAACTTCAATCTTCAATGACAGTGGCTTATGCTCCTGTAGGGCCTCGGGTCTCTCCATTTGTATTATTTGAGGTGCAACCACATCCTCCTCCATTATCTTCTGTTCTTGCCCAGTCAGTACTGTTTCATAAGTTGGTCCCTGAATAATTTCTGTATCAATGTTCCCTGTCTGTCCACAGTTATTAACCACAACAGTCAAATCCATTTTTTCATTCATCAAGTCCATCTTCTCATGCATCTGTTCCAACAGGGCACTTGTCTTGCATAAGGCAAGCGCCCAATCTTCCTCCAAGCTCATCTTTAGGCAAGGTCAGAACTGTTCCCACGGTCTTAATCTCACAGCTGTTGAGTCCTCAAGTATACTGCTGCAACAATTTAACAAGCTCCCTCTAGAGGAGACAATTTCTATTTGTATCCATTTTTTTTTTAAGGCAAGTCCAACAAAGGAAAATTACTTTCGTTTTTCAGATATTTTCTGGATATTTTGTTTCTTTAAAATGCAAAAGGCAACATTGGAATCAGCTTGTTTCTCTTCTTTAACTATCTGTCAAAATGTTCCATTCACAGTCAATGAACCTACAATTTCTGTCTCTGACACCCCGTTCCCAGGTTAGAAACGGTGGAAACTCATCCTTCTTGCTCCCTCTCCTGCAGGGGTTAAACAAAATCCCGCCCCCTTTTCTACTGCTTCCAAGGGGGCTTCAGTAATCCTGAATGAATGAAATTTAGACTTTTTTGACAGCTTTCCAGGCTTTAGCTTATGACGTTTTTGCTTTAGTCTATATACAAAAAGCGGAAGGTGGACTTCCTGTTTTGAACCTCCCCGCTTCGATGCCAAATTAAGATATTTCTTGATCCAATTTTCCGTTTCTACTCACGGGTACTTGTTTTAAATCCAATTGTCCACAGGAAAAAGTCAGCGCTCTCAGGCAATGGCTGTGCGGCTTCACTCTGTGAAAGTAGCAGTCAGTTCGCAGCACCGCGCCGCTCACCCCACTTCAATCCGGCACCCCAAAAAGGGGTTCCCGGTGAGTAGGGGGGCGCTTCTGGTGCCCTGCCGAACCCCACGTTCTCAGGCTTCCTCCGCCTGGGATTTCTAGCGGGTTCCCGCCTTCGCCGCGGCGGGAAGACCCAGTTTTCACGGAGCTAGTTCCTCCGATCGGAGGAACTCCGCCATTCACCGATGGCGCTGACCCGGAAGCCCCCTTCTTGAGATGTATTTGATAGGAATCCTCTATGGCTTAGGGTCACAAACAGCAAATATCCAGGAAGTGCAGCCAGATTGCATATAATAATTACCTCTTTGGGGCTAATTAAATGAACAAAACTGTATAAAAGGGCTCCACATAGACGTTTCCCCCCAATTGCAGGTTGAGGCCTCTCTTGTCTCCAGCTCCCGTGTTTTATCCTGGTGTTGGTATGTCTGCCTTTAAACTAAACTTTGTGGGAGAGGACCTCTCTTCTTGGAATTTGTTATTGTGCTTTTGACTTCAGAGGTTAATACAGTGGTACCTAGGGTTACAGACGCTTCAGGTTACAGATGCCTCAGGTTACAGACGCTGCTAACCCAGAAATAGTACCTCAGGTTAAGAACTTTACTTCAGGATGAGAACAGAAATCATGCTCCGGCGCCGCCGCAGCAGCAGGATGCCCCATTAGCTAAAGTGGTACCTCAGGTTAAGAACAGTTTCAAGTTAAGAACGGACCTCCAGAACGAATTAAGTTCTTAACCCAAGGTACCACTGTAGTTCCCCTTCCCAGCCTCAATTAGCCTAAAATGTGGAACATTTTATGGTGAAATTTATCTTTGAAGAGTAAAATACCCCACCACAAAAAAGAGTTATGTTTCTTAGGGATATGGATTTAAGTTGGGCGTTGGTGCTGGAGTGAGGGAAAAGAATTAAAGAAACCCACAGAGAACAGGTGCTTTGCTGAAGCTAAGTTTAATGCATAAGAGGAAGGCAGAGAACATTTTCATTTCAGAAACCAAGGAAGAATTGCCTTCCAGTCATTGCAGTAAGGTAATTCAAACATTGATCTTGATGACACTGATAATACATAAACATTCAGAATTGTATGATGTTTCTATGGCATTCAAATGCAATACAAGTTGGATGCATTTAAACATTTGCCCCTCAACTGGATATACATTTCACAGCAAAAGCAAAGAAGAAGAAGAGAAGGAAGAAGAAGAGGAAGAAGAAGAAGAAGAGGAGGAGGAGGAGGAAGAAGAGGAAGAGGAAGAGGAAGAGGAAGAGGAAGAGGAAGAGGAAGAGGAAGAGGAAGAAGAAGAAGAAGAAGAAGAAGAAGAAGAAGAAGAAGAAGAAATGCATAGAGAATAGAAGTTGGGATCCACACATCCTAGGAAGCAGCTGCACATTTGTAAGGCAAACATGGATGAGCCAAGCATCTGGGAATCCAGTAAACTTGGTGGTTGAACTGGGGACGCTTGGTATTTCTGGCACCTAGGACCATGAGATGATCAGTCATGAAGCCATGCCGAGTTCGTCAATTGCCATTGAGGGCAATCTGCTGGTCTGAGCGCTCTCTTTAATAGCACAAATAGCTAGGCAGGGAATCCTGGGATAATCACAGTAAATGGAGGTGGCCTGATGATTATTTCCAATGGTGGTAATGGATTGATGCGATCAACACTGGCGGCAGGATTTATAGCGAGGACACTTGATGACACTCCGCCACCACTTGAACCCCCATAGACTCCAAAGCCTCCAAAGCCCCCAATTCCCCCCAAATCCCCACAGTCCCCAAAACCACTACTTGGTTCCAGCAAGCCCAGACCGCCAACTGGGTAACAGCAAGAGGAAGTGTAGTCACAGGTCATTTTGGGGTGATGGGTACTGGATCTGAAATGATGATGAGCAAACATTAATCCAATTTATTCACACATTCATGATGATTCACACATCCAATTTATAACAAAACAACAACAACAACAACAACAACAAGCCCTATCACCAGCAGTGAAGACGGAGAGGAAGAAGGGGAGATTATAACACAATCTGCAAGTTCATTAAAAACATCCCCTATCATTAAAAAAATCCCACGCCAGCTATAGTGCAGCAGTCTAGCATTGGAGGCCTCTTGGTGGTGTCACCAATGGGTTTGTCTCCCTTGCGACCTCATGAGATGGTCTTCCTCCAGGCAGCTGCCTGCTTTTGGAACATGTGAAGTGTGTCTATCATCCTTATGACTAACTTTGAGAAAAGATCTAAAAGCATTCTTCTTTACCCTTGTGTATTCCTGCGAACCCTGAAATTATTACATTCTCATGCTTTTCTTTTATGTTTCTAGGAGTTGAAGGTTGTCCAGACCCCTCAGAATCAACTATGAAGGGTGTGAGAGCACCGGAAACTCAAAGAAATGTAAGATGTTAATTCTATTATATATTTGTGTCCTTCTCTTTCTCGTACACAAACCTTTTCTTTGGATGGGATCATTTTATGTTGTGTACACCTTATGTTGGTGATTGTTAAAATTTAATACTATAAAATTATTAAATAAATATCTGACCATTGATAAGACAATGCCTTCAGTGGTCGCATATTCCATGGTACTGTTCATCTTCATGTTTGGTTGGAATCTCATAATAATTAAAATATCCAGTTTCTTGTAATATTAACATTTTGCTTGAACTCCCATCATCCCTTGGCCAAACTAGATGAGCTAGATGCTATTTGGAATGCATCAACTTCATGGCAGCCACAGGTTCCACACCCTTTCACCAGCAACAGAAAGCAGATATGTTCCATCATCCATGCCACAGCCCTTACGATATTTGGCCATGGAAGGTATGTGGCTTCATAATCACCTCTTCCTTCCTCACCCCCTTTCCCTTTAATGCTCTGCTTTTTCAGTTGCAAAGCTAAACTTGCACCAAGAAGCTACCCCCTTCATGTTTCCTTCATAGCCAAAGAGCCCATAGGAAATGAGAAAGAAGATGAGCGAGGAGAGGCAGGTCTGGGTTCAAAAAAGGAAGCGGAGAATGAAGTTTGGAAAGGAAGAGGCAGCAAAAGCATGGAGTTCTCTCACTTACCAAGGTCTCAAGAGAAATACTCAGGTGAAGGTGAGAGGAGCTGTTCTTAGAATCATGGGCAGCAAGTCTTTTTATCCGATTCCAGGACCACAAGTCCCTCCCTTGTAGAAAAAAACTGTCTTCAAGTGTCCTAACCTCCCTGACTAATTGTTGGACATGGACCTCATCCAGCCATTCTTGAGCCGCCCTGTATTCTTTAGCATGTGTTTTATCCAATTCCATTCCCCTTTCATTATCCTCCTATTTACTCTTTTTGATGACTAATTATGATACGTTTTTCAATAGGTGTTGCCCCCTGCTTCCTAAAGAATGTGTGCATGTCAGAGTTACAAGCCCCCAGTCCACTCAATTCTAGAGACTGGTGTAAAGCCCATCTTCCCAGGCACGGGTGGTTCCATCTGGTTCATAGAAGGCTTTTAAAACTTCCCTTTAAAAAGAGTCTTTGAAATTGAATTCACTCTGGGTGGCTTCCAACCGAATATTAAAAACAATACAGCATCACACATTAAAAACTTTCCTAAACAGGGCAGCCTTCTGTTGTCTTTTAAAAGTAAAATAGTGGGGTTTTTTGCCTTGACATCTGCTGGGAGGCCAGTAGAACTTTCATTGGTTTTATTAATAAATATATCCTTTTCACCTTCATGATGCTTCATTGTGAGTTGTGGGGTGGGGATGAGAAATACCTACAAAAAATAATAACAGAACACTGAATGTCTTACGGCATAGAAATATGGCAAAATGAGCTTGCGAATGAGAAAATGAGAACCTGAAACTGAAATTCTTTGTCCATCCTTTCATACTAAATTGCAAGAGAAGATTTTCAGTCCATCTTTGTGCCCATCCTCACATCCAAAAGAGAGAGACGGGAGCAGGATAAACCCATTGCTTCTCTCTCCCAGTACAACTATTGGCTGTGTCCCTGCTCTCACCTGAAGGAGAGACGCCAATCATGTTCGCACAAGATACAAACATGGATCAGAATAGAGCTGAGATGGCATTCACCAAACATGCCAAAATCTGCAATGATGCATCAATTACGGCAACTCAGAACCAGTGCTGATGAAAGCAGCAATACACCAAGCATGAAAGAGCAACATCACAAACCAATTAGCAGGAACAGAGTGAATTTCCAAAATGAGCTGCTGCCTCCATCTCAAGCTGAAGCACAACTGCAAATGAAAAACAACCCTTTCTCAATATAGCACATGAAATCCCCCAGATAATATGAATGTGTAATCATTTTGGCCAGCATACACTTGGCAATTTTGGTTCTTCAGGACTGACTCAGTACCTTAAAGCGCCTAAGTGGCTGTAACACCCATCTCTTCCCTATATCAGCATCTAGTTCATAATCATTTATTTCTCTTTTATCCTGTGTTATTTTGTAAAGGTTGCATGAAAGCTTCCATCCACAATAGGGTCATTTTACCCAAATGAAAAATACGGAAGTATACACAACATTGAGATTGCTGGCAATGAAACTGATTTAATATTTTGTCAGCATTTTTCATATGCAAGCCTCCTGGAGAAACACTGGTTGACACAGAAATTGCTCCCCCAAGGTACAGCTCCACTGATTCTTTGTGATCGGTTCCAGTCTGGCTGGCAGATAGTGGTCCTGAACTCTCTGCAGAAATTGGGCCTTGCTCCTCAAGCCATCTTAAATTTGGGATTGGATCAAGCAAGATCTGTGATCAGGCAAATAATTATGGACATAGAGAGACAACAGGACTCCTTGAGGTCCCCTGTTTACATAATTGCAGAACACGAGAGATATTGCTGTCCCGACAGCACACCTCCCTTTCCCCATATCCAGAAATGCAAGAAGGGCTTTCAGATTGCTGGTAGTGAAACTGATTACATATTTTGGAGGCTTTTTATTTATCCAGGCATCCTGGAGAAATGCTGAGTTGTTGCAACAGAATTCTGCCTTTTAAAGAAATGGGAGAGAAAAGCAAGCTCCTCGCCTTGTCACTTCTGTGGACTTCTCCTGTGCCTGCCCAGCACTGGGGTCAGAATCCAGCTGCCCCCTAGACTCTTCCTTCCCCAGACAACACAGGGGAGGGGAGAAGCATGATCTAGCAAATAGGATGAAGGAGTGGACTGGACAAAGTGGAAAACCTCACAACACAAGCACTCAAGCAAGGGTTTCTCTTTACACACAGAGAGAGATGAAGACACAACCACCTTTGCAGCAGGCAGGGTTGGTCTGGAGAGATGGGGTGATTCCTCCCTTCTGCAGAGAATGTTGCAAATAACCAGACACTACATGACCAAAAGGGCATCCTTTCCCTCCTTTTCTGGGTGGAGGTTTTGCCAAGTTAGAATCTGAAATATCTGGAGGGCTGCAGACTGGGGAGATTTGAATTAAGCAAAGCTATAGACAAAGAGTTGATGGGCTCTATTGGCCCTGAATGTTTATTACAATGAGAGTAAAAGAGACCAGGAGACCAATAGTTGCAGGGCAACTACCAAAAGCTCCACCCAGAAAAGCCAATTATTTGAAGATGAAAGAAATTGTAGTGCCAAAACCCGAAGGCGTCATGAGTAATTATTGAGAGGATTAATAATAGTAGGACAATTTGCTGGGTCTAATCCAAATAGAACAGAGGGAGACTTCCTTATGCATGAAGCTTCCATGGACTTTCAAGCTAATCTTGCTTCTATCTCTCTATCTCTCTCCTTCTCTTTCTGTGTCTCTGTGATTTTGGACTCAGCACACTAATAGATATGCTCAGACATAAGAGCCTTGGTCACGTGAGATGGCCTGCCTGCAGATGAACAGAGCTGTTTAATTCACATTTTCAGGAGTGAAATGTGTTGATCAAGGAGATGAATAAATTCATTTTCTCTCAATTTTGGAATACCTGTGGGGGTTTTTAAACAATTACAGCTAACCATATTTTGGTTCTGTATACAGTAAGTTGAGTAGGTGCTAAAGGATCAAATAAAACATTCCTAATCTCTTGAGTGACTAATAAGCATAATAAGCCTTTACAAGGAATTAACACATTTTATGTCCTGGAGCTGTGGAAATGTGTGGTCTTGATTTTCATCTCAAATACCATATTTCACTTCAAATTTCCTGGGCTTTCTCTAGCACAGATTTATAATCCTAATGCCTATCATGAGAAATTTGTATGCCATAAAATTAAATCATCTGGATTTGAAGTGGGCCAAAGAGAATAATACCTCAGGAACTGAGCAAAGTAGTTTTTCAAAAAGGCCATTCTGCAACATTCTGCAACATGTCCTGCATTCTCAGGGATGGGGAAAAGGTTCAGTTCAGGTAAGAGGAGGAAGGGAACAAAAGTAGAATAAACTAATTCTGTGTGCGATTGGCTTTGGTCTCACGCCCCTAATTACATTTTATAAATGTTGGAAGGTGTGGTATTCTATCCACTAAGACACAGACAGGGATGAAACCTCAATTCACCTCAATCTCAAATGGGGAAAATTCTTATTCCCCAGAAGGAGACAAGAAAGCCCACTAGATTACATAACATCCCCACATGCTCCTATGTATCCATAGCAGCAAACTTAGAGCCATGTGCAAATTTATGTCCCCTCCAGATCTTCCACGGCAATTAAGCATAATAAGCTTCTACAAAGAATTTTCACATTTTATGCCCCTGTGGTATGGGAAATTGTGGTGCCAATTTTCATCTCAAATACAAATTTCAGTCTAAATTTCCTTGGATTTCTGTAGCAAAGGTTTATAATCCTACTGCCTATCATGAGAAATTTGCATACTATGAAATTAAATCATCTGTTATTGATGTGGGCCAAAGAGAATAATACCTCAGGAACTGAGCAAACTCATTTTCAAAATGGCCATTCTGCAAAATGCCTGCATTTTAAGGGATGGGGGAGATGTTCAATTCAGGAAGAAGGAGGATGGGGACAAAAGTAGAAAGAGCTGCCTCTGTCTGCCATTGACTCTGGTCTCACCCATTTCGTGGCTTCATGAGTATATCAGCAGTCTCATTTTGTTTCTAGAGTATGAGCGGAGGATTTTTTTCTTTTAAATACAATTTCAAAGTGAACAGAGGCAGACTTCCTTGCGCATGAATCTTCCATGGGTTGTCAAGATAATCCCGCTTCCTCCCATTTCCTTTTCTCTGCCTCTGTCTCTGAGATTTTGGAGTGAGAATACTAATAGATATACCCTGATATAAGAGTCTTGGTCACAAGTGATGTATTCTGCCTGCAGATGAGCAAAGGCGATTAATTCACATTTTCATGAGCTAGTTATGTTGATCAAGGAGATGAATAAATCCACTTTGTCTCGATTTTGGAATACCTGTTTCTTTCCCCCCAGCTAGAGCTAAAAAAAAAATTCCGATTATGAAGTTATTGTTCTTTAAATAGGCCATGGGTTGTTGTCTGCTTTCCAAAGAAGAGAAATGGTATATAGTTTATGGTATATAGTATGGAGTGTATTTCCCCACAGTTTCTGCATTGGTGCTGTCCAATTCCCAGTTCCATTATGCGGCTTTAATGCTACTTTGTGTAGGTTTATGAATGTCTTCATGGAATGGGACATGAAAAAAGAAAACATGCACAGTGGTACCTCGGGTTACATATGCTTCAGGTTACATACGCTTCAGGTTACAGACTCTGCTAATCCAGAAATATTACCTCAGGTTAAGAACTTTGCTTCAGGATGAGAACAGAAATCGTGCTCCAGTGGCACAGCGGCAGCAGGAGGCACCATTAGCTAAAGTGGTACTTCAGGTTAAGTACAGTTTCAGGTTAAAAACGGACCACTGGAACGAATTAAGTACTTAACCCGAAGTACCACTGTATATATATGGGGGGGGGGCACAGGCTTGTTCTCTCACTGTTGTCATTTGTATGACAGGTCTAGATTTCATTTTCATAGAGCCTGCAGTAAACGAGGTGGCAGCTCATAGGATCTCCTGAGAAGGAGAAGGGGTTGAGACATTTAGAAAACTAACCCTTATGGGGGTGGGGCCATTTCCCCCTACAAACTTCCCACCCAACTCTGAGGTATTTCAAAAGGTATTTCTTTTCTTCCAGACTCAATTAGCTCTTGGTTGTTGCTTTTCTTCACCTTTGTCTTCTCCTCATAATAAAATATTTGAGGGGGCTGCCACCCCCAAGATGATGGACATTGCCATTCAATTAGTGTGTGTGTGCACCGTGTTATGTGATCAGTTATGTGGGGTAGAGCTTACCTCTCCCAAAAATATTTTATTCAAGTTGGCAACATGCCCACAAAATTCCCACACAACGCTGATCTATTTGTAATGGTGTTTCTTCTTCCCAATTTCCCACATTTTATGATGCATTTTCTTTGAGGGGGGGGGGACTAAAATAAACCACTTACAAAAAGGGGGTTATGTTTCTCAGGGATATGGATCAAAGTTGGTGTTGGTGCTGGAGTGAGGGGCAAGCATGAAAGAAACTCGCAGAGAACTGGTGCTATGCTGAAGCTAAGTTTAATACATAAGAGGAAGGCAGAGAACATTTTCATTCCAGAAACCAAGGAAGAATTGCCTTCCAGGCATTGCAGTAAGGTAATTCAAACATTGGTCTTGATGACACTGATAATACACACACATTCAGAATTGTATTATGTTTCTATGGCATTCAAGCGCAATACAAGTTGGATGCGTTCAAATATTTGTGCCTCAACTGGAGATACATTCCACAGCAAAACCACAGAAGAAGGAGGAGGAGGAGGAGGAGGAGGAGGAGGAGGAGGAGAAGAAGAAGAAGAAGAAGAAGAAGAAGAAGAAGAAGAAGAAGAAGGCGAGGAGGAAATGCATAGTGAATAGAAGTTGGGATCCACACATCCTAGGAAGCAGCTGCACATTTGTAAGGCAAACATGGATTAGCCAAACATCTGGGAATCCTGTAAACTTGGTGGTTGAACTGGGGACGCTTGGCATTTCTGGCACCTAGGCCCATGAGCTCATCAATCGTGAAGCCATGCCGAGTTCATCAGTTGCTGGTGAGGGCATTCTGCCGGTCTGAGTGCTCCCTTTAATAGCATGAATAGCATCCAGAGCAGGCCAGATCCAAAGTAGGAGGTGCCCCCACAGCCAGTATATCCTCCAACACGAGTTGGCTCACACTAGGCAGAGAGTATTGGTCCTGGGAGAGCCACAGAAACGATGTGCCACCACAGGCTGTGTGTCCTCCCACACGAACTGGCTCACACTAGTCGATTATTGGTCCTGGGATGGTCACAATAAATGAAGGTAGCTGGATGACTACTTCTAATGGTGGTAACGGATTGATGCGATCAACACTGGCAGCAGGATTTATGGCAAGGCTACTTGATGGCACTCCACCACCATTTAAGCCCCCAATGGCTCCATAGCCCCCAGAGATCCCACTGAGCACAAAAGCATTGTAGGCAGTGTTAAAGCTAGGATACATTTTGGAGTGATGGGTCCTGGATCTGAAAAGATGAAAAGCAAACATTCATCCAATTTATCCATGATTCACACATCCTATTTATAACAAAACAACAACCATAACAACAAGCCCTACCTCCGCCAGTGAAGAAGGAGAGGAAGAATCTTTAAACATACCCAATCCAGCAAGGGTGCAGCAGTCCAGCAATGGACAAACCAATGGGTTTGTCTCTGTTGCGACTTCATGAGATGGTCTTCCTCCAGGCAGCTCCCCCCTTTTGGAACACATTCCACACAGAAGTGTGTCTATCATCCTTCTGACTAACTTTGAGAAAAGATCTAAAAGCATTATTGTTTACCCTTGTCTGTTCCTGTGAACCCTGAAATTATTACATTTTCATGCTTTTCTTTTATGTTTCTAGGAGTTGAAGGTTGTCCAGAACCCTCAGAATCAACTATGAAGGGTTTGAGAGCACAGGAAAACTCAAAGAAATGTAAGATATTAATTAGCGTTCTTCAGGGACGCGGACTTATAAAAAATATTGGGGGGCCCCGGGAAAGCTCATGAATAATAAATAAGCTCATGAATATGCAAATAAAGTGGCGCCGCCGCCTCGTGAGCGAATAGGGGAGAGCGTGCTGCGCCTATTAATCAGCTCCAAAGGAAATTGGGTGGAGCTTTTGCTCGGGAGGGAGGGCAGGAGGCATGCAGCCCGACCCTCCCTGTGCATTTTGGGCTGGGGGAGGGGCGGCAATGGCGCTCTGCTGGAGGGGCGCCAGAGATTATTGGGGGGGCAGAGCACCCCCAAACGAATTTTTGAGGGGGCTCGGGCCCCCTCAAGCCCCATGGAGTCGGTGCCTATGGCGTTCTTCCCTTTCTCGTACACAAACCCCTTCTCTTGACAGGACCATTTTATGTTGTGTACACCTTATGTTGTTGATTGTTAAGATTTAATACTATGAAAATATTAAATAAATATCTGACCATTGATAGGCCAATGCCTTCAGTGGTCGCATATTCCATGGTACTGTTCATCTTCATGTTTGGTTGGAATCCCATAATACTCATAAAATCCAGTTTCTTGTAATAGTAACTTTTTGCTTCAACTCCCATCATCCCTTGGCCAAAATAGATGAGCTTGATGCTATTTGGAATGCAACAACTTCATGGCAGCCACAGGTTCCACACCCTTTTTCCAGCAACAGAAAGCAGATATGTTCCATCACCCATGCCACAGCCCTTACGATATTTGGCAATGGAAGGTATATGGCCTCATAATGACCTCTTCATTCCTCACCCCCTTTCCCTTTTATGCTCTGCTTTTTCAGTTGCAAAGCTAAACTTCAGTGTTTCATTTTGTTTTCATTTATGATTTTTTTGCAACATGTTCTAGGAGCCCTGCCAAAATCACTTAGGAGAAAGAAATGCCTGGTATCTCAAGGTAAGGCAGGAAAGGGGCCCTGCTGCAACTCAGGAGAGCCACCAACACGAGTCTGTGTGAACCAGGTATAGGGTGGGTGTATCTGTGAGCCTCCAGGAGTTGCTGGACTCCAACACCCATCAGGCCCAGCTGGCACAGGCAATGGCCAGGAAGGATGGGAATTGTAGTCCAGCAACTCTGGGAGGACCATCAATATTCCCCGTCCCTCCTGTAGACAGGACTGAACTAGATGGAGGATTGCTCTGACTCCATACGAAAGGAGTCTTCTTTCATAGCCAAAGTGCCATAGGAAATGAGAAAGAAGATGAGCAAGGAGAGGCAGGTCTGGGTTCAAAAAAGGAAGAGGAAAAGGAAGTTTGGAAAGGAAGAGGCAGCAAAAGCATGGAGTTCTCTCACTTACCAAGGTCTCAAGAGAAGTACTCAAGTGAACGTGATAGGAGCTGTTGTTAGAATCATGGGCAGCAAGTCCTTTTATACGATTCCAGGACCACAAGTCCCTCCCTTGTAGGCAAAAACTGTCTTCAGGTGTTCTACCTCCCTGACTAATTGTTGAACATGGACTTCATCCAGCCATTCCTGAGCCGCCCTGTATTCTTTAGCATGTGTTTTATCCAATTCCATTCCCCTTTCATTATCCTCCTATTTACTCTTTTGATGACTAATTATGATACTTTTTACAATAAGTGTTGCCCCCTGCTTCCTAAAGAATGTGTGCATGTCAGGGTTACAAGCCCCCAGTCCACTCAGTTCTAGAGATTGGTGTGAAGCCCATCTTCCCAGGCACGGGTGGTTCCATCTGGTTCATAGAAGACCTTTTAAACTTCCCTTTAAAAATAGTCTTTGAAATTGACTGGGTGGCTTCCAACCGAATATTAAAAACAATACAGCACCACACATTAAAAACTTTCCTAAACAGGGCAGCCTTCTGTTGTCTTTTAAAAGTAAAATAGTGGGGTTTTTTGCCTTGACATCTGCTGGGAGGCCAGTAGAACTTTCATTGGTTTTATTAATAAATATATCCTTTTCACCTTCATGATGCTTCATTGTGAGTGGCGGGGGGGGGGGGATGACAAATACCTACAAAAAATAATAACAGAACACTGAATGACTTACGGCATAGAAATATGGCAAAATGAGCTTAGAATCATAGAATCATAGAATCATAGAGTTGGAAGAGACCACAAGGGCCATCGAGTCCAACCCCCTGCCAAGCAGGAAACACCATCAGAGCACTCCTGACATATGGTTGTCAAGCCTCTGCTTAAAGACCTCCAAAGTAGGAGACTCCACCACACTCCTTGGCAGCAAATTCCACTGTCGAACAGCTCTTACTGTCAGGAAGTTCTTCCTAATGTTTAGGTGGAATCTTCTTTCTTGTAGTTTGGATCCATTGCTCCGTGTCTGCTTCTCTGGAGCAGCAGAAAACAACTTTTCTCCCTCCTCTATGTGACATCCTTTTATATACCGTATTTTTCGCACCATAGGGCGCACCGGACCATAGGGCGCACCCAGTTTTTAGGGGGGGAAATCAAGAAAAAAAATATTTTTCCCCCCAGCCCCAAAGAGCAGCGTACAGGCTGCGCACAACCTCTCCCTGCCGGAGGGGTTGCGCGCGGCTATGGCACAAGCCAAGGCAGCGAGCAGGATGGATCCCGCTCGCTGTTTTGGCTTCCTCTTTAGCCCCGTGCAGCCTCTCCTTGCCGGAGGGGTTGCGCGCAGCTATGGAGGAAGCCAAGGCAGCCAGCGGGATGGATCCCGCTCGCTGTTTTGGCTTCCCCTTTAGCCCCGTGCAGCCTCTCCTTGCCGGGAGACGCTGCGCAGGGCTTTCCTGGCTTTACTTGGAGGTGGGGGGATTCCCTCACCTCTCCCAAAAGCCCGCAGAAGCCGCACAACCCCTTTAAAGAGATTGCGGCTTCTCCTGGTTTTCCTGGGAAGTGGGGGAATTCCCCCACCTCCTGCAAAACCGGCAGAAGCCGCGCACACTTTAAAAGGGCTGCACGGCTTCTCCTGGCTTTCCTGGGAGGTGGGGGAATTCCCTCACCTCTCGCAAAAGCCCGCAGAAGCCGCGCAACCCCTTTAAAGAGATCGCGGCTTCTCCTGGCTTTTCTGGGAGGTGGGAGAAGGGACTGATGTGGCCAGTCAGTCCCTTCTCCCTCCTGTGGAAAAGCCCGCAAGAGTGCACAGAGCTTGTGTGCGGCTCTTGGGGGCTTTTCCCGCCTGCCTCACCCCTGCATTTGCTCCATAGGACGCACACACATTTCCCCTTGCATTTTAGGAGGGAAAAAGTGCGTCCTATGGTGCGAAAAATACGGTATTTGAACATGGCTATCATATCACCCCTTAACCTCCTCTTCTCCAGGCTAAACATGCCCAGCTCCCTTAGCCGTTCCTCATAAGGCATAGTTTCCAGGCCTTTGACCATTTTGGTTGCCCTCCTCTGGACACGTTCCAGTTTGTCAGTGTCCTTCTTTAACTGTGGTGCCCAGAACTGGACACAGTACTCCAGGTTAGGTGTGACCAGAGCAGAATACAGTGGCACTATTATTTCCCTTGATCTAGATGCTATACTCCTATTGATGCAGCCCAGAATTGCATTGGCTTTTTTAGCGGCCGCGTCACACTGTTGGCTCATGTCAAGTTTGTGGTCAACCAAGACTCCTAGAACCTTTTCACATGTACTGCTCTCAAGCCAGGTGTCCCCCATCTTGTATTTGTGCCTCTCATTTTTTTTGCCCAAGTGCAATACTTTACATTTCTCCCTGTTAAAATTCATCTTGTTTGTTTTTGCCCAGTTCTCTAATCTGTCAAGGTCGTTTTGAAGTGTGATCCTGTCCTCTGGGGTGTTAGCCACCCCTCCCAATTTGGTGTCATCTGCAAATTTGATCAGGATGCACTTGAGTCCATCATCCAAGTCGTTGATAAAGATGTTGAATAAGACCGGGCCCAAGACAGAACCCTGTGGCACCCCACTAGTCACTCTTCTCCAGGATGAAGAGGAACCACTGATGAGCACCCTTTGGGTTCGGTCAGTCAGCCAGTTACAAATCCACTTGCGAATGAGAAAATGAGAACCTGAAACTGAAATTCTTTGTCCATCATTTCATACTAAATTGCAAGAGAAGACTTTCAGTCCATCTCTGTGCCCATCCTCACATCCAAAAGAGAGAGACGGGAGCAGGATAAACCCATTGCTTCTTTCCCCAAATAACAACTAGTGGCTGTGCGCCTGCTCTCACCTGAAGGAGAGACGCCAATCATGTTTACACAATATACAAACATGGATCAGAATAGAGCTGAGATGGCATTCACCAAACATGCCAAAATCTGAAATGATGCATCAATTACTGCAACCCAGAACCAGTGCTGATGAAATCAGCAATACACCAAGCATGAAAGAGCAACATAACAAACCAATTAGCAGGAACAGAGTGAATTTCCAAAATGAGCTGCTGCCTCCATCTCAAGCTGAAGCACAACTGCAAATGAAAAACAAGCCTTTTTCAATATAGCACATGAAATCCCCCAGATAACACGAATGTGTAATCATTTTGGCCAGCATACATTTGGCTATTTTGGTTCTTCAGGAATGACTCAGTACCTCAAAACTCCTAAGTGACTGTAACACCCATCCCTTCCCTATATCAGCATCTAGTTCATAATCATTTATTTCTCTTTTATCCTATGTTATTTTGTAAAGGTTGCATGAAAGCTTCCATCCACAATAGGGTCATTTTCCCCAAATGAAAAATACAGAAGTATACACGGTCACAACATTGAGATTGTTGGCAATGAAACTGATTTAATATTTACTCTCTGCAGAAATTGGGCCTTGCTCATCAAGCCATCTCAAATTTGGGATTGGATCAAGCAAGATCCGTGGTCAGGCAAATAATTATGGACATGGAGAGACCACAGGACTCCTTGAGGTCCCCGGATTACATAATTGCAGAACACGAGAGATATTGCTGTCCCGACAGCACACCTCCCTTTCCTCATATCCAGAAATGCAAGAAGGGCTTTCAGATTGCTGGTAATGAAACTGATTACATATTTTGGAGGCTTTTTATTTATGCAGGCATCCTGGAGAAATGCTGAGTTGTTGCAACAGAATTCTGCCTTTTAAAGAAATGGGAGAGAAAAGCAAGCTCCTCGCCTTGTCACTTCTGTGGACTTCTCCTGTGCCTGCCCAGCACTGGGGTCAGAATCCAGCTGCCCCCTAGACTCTTCCTTCCCCAGACAACACAGGGGAGGGGAGAAGCATGATCTAGCAAATAGGATGAAGGAGAGGACTGGACAAAGGGGAAAACCCCACAACACAAGCACTCAAGCAAGGGTTTCTCTTTACACACAGAGAGAGATGAAGACACAACCACCTTTGCAGCAGGCAGAGTTGGTCTGGAGAGACGGGGTGATTCCTCCCCTCTGCAGAGAATGTTGCAAATAACCAGATACTACATGATCAAAAAGGCATCCTTTCCCTCCTTTTCTGGGTGGAGGTTTTGCCAAGTTACAATCTGAAATATCTGGAGGGCTGCAGACTGGGGATATCTGAATTAAGCAAAGCTATAGACAAAGAGTTGATGGGGTCTTTTGGTTCTGCTTGTTTATTACAATGAGAGTAAAAGAGACCAGGAGACCAATAGTTGCAGGGCAACTTCCAAAATCTCCACCCAGAAAAGCCAATTATTTGAAGATGAAAGAAATTGTAGTGCCAAGAACCCGAAGGCATCATGAGTAATTATTGAGAGGATTAATAATAGTAGGACAATTTGTTGGGTCTAATCCAAATAGAACAGAGGGAGACTTCGTTATGCATGAAGCTTCCATGGGCTTTCAAGCTAATCTTGCTTCTATCTCTCTATCTCTCTCCTTCTCTTTCTGTGTCTCTGTGATTTTGGACTCAGCACACTAATAGATATGCTCAGACACAAGCGCCTTGGTCACGTGGGATGGCCTGCCTGCAGATGAACAGAGCTGTTTAATTCACATTTTCAGGAGTGAGATGTGTTGATCAAGGAGATGAATGAATTCATTTTTTCTCTATTTTGGAATACCTGTGGGGGTTTTTTAAACAATTACAGCTAACCATATTTTGGTTCTGTATACAGTAAGTTGAGTAGGTGCTAAAGGATCAAATAAAACATTCCTAATCTCTTGAGTGACTAATAAGCATAATAAGCCTTTACAAGGAATTAACACATTTTATGTCCTGGAGCTGTGGAAATGTGTGGTCTTGATTTTCATCTCAAATACCATATTTCAATTCAAATTTCCGGGGCTTTCTCTAGCACAGATTTAAAATCCTAATGCCTATCATGAGAAATTTGTATGCCATAAAATTAAATCATCTGGATTTGAAGTGGGCCAAAGAGAATAATATCTCAGGAGCTGAGCAAAGTAGTTTTTCAAAAAGGCCATTCTGCAACATGTCCTGCATTCTCAGGGATGGGGAAAAGGTTCAGTTCAGGCAAGAGGAGGAAGGGAACAAAAGTAGAATAAACTAATTCTGTGTGCGATTGGCTCTGGTCTCACGCCCCTAATTACATTTTATAAATGTTGGAGGGTGTGGTATTCTATCCACTAAGACACAGACAGGGATGAAACCTCAATTCACCTCAATCTCAAATGGGGAAAATTCTTATTCCCCAGAAGGAGACAAGAAAGCCCACTAGATTACATAACATCCCCACATGCTCCTATGTATCCATAGCAGCAAACTTAGAGCCATGTGCAAATTTATGTCCCCTCCAGATCTTCCACGGCAATTAAGCATAATAAGCTTCTACAAAGAATTTTCACATTTTATGCCCCTGTGGTATGGGAAATTGTGGTGCCAATTTTCATCTCAAATACAAATTTCAGTCTAAATTTCCTTGGATTTCTGTAGCAAAGGTTTATAATCCTACTGCCTATCATGAGAAATTTGCATACTATGAAATTAAATCATCTGTTATTGATGTGGGCCAAAGAGAATAATACCTCAGGAACTGAGCAAACTCATTTTCAAAATGGCCATTCTGCAAAATGCCTGCATTTCTAGGGATGGGGGAGATGTTCAATTCAGGAAGAAGGAGGATGGGGACAAAAGTAGAAAGAGCTGCCTCTGTCTGCCATTGACTCTGGTCTCACCCATTTCGTGGCTTCATGAGTATGTCAGCAGTCTCATTTTGTTTCTAGAGTATGAGTGGAGCATGTTTTTCTTTTAAATACAATTTCACAGTGAACAGAGGCAGACTTCCTTGCGCATGAATCTTCCACGGGTTGTCAAGGTAATCCCGCTTCCTCCCATTTCCTTTTCTCTGCCTCTGTCTCTGAGATTTTGGAGTGATAATACTAATAGATATACCCAGATAGAAGAGGCTTGGTCTCATCTGCCTGCAGATGAGCAAAGGCGATTAATTCACATTTTCATGAGCTAGTTATGTTGATCAAGGAGATGAATAAATCCACTTTGTCTCGATTTTGGAATACCTGTTTCTTTCCCCCCAGCTAGAGCTAAAATTTCCAATTATGAAGTTATGGTTCTTTAAATAGGCCATAGGTTGTTGTCTGCTTTCCAAAGAAGAGAAATGGTATATAGTTTATGGTATATAGTATGGAGTTTATTTCCCCACAGTCTCTGTCCAATTCCCAGTTCCATTATGCGGCTTTAATGCTACTTTGTGTAGGTTTATGAATGTCCTCATGGAATGGGACATGAAAAAAGAAAACATGCACAGTGGTACCTCGGGTTACATATGCTTCAGGTTACATACGCTTCAGGTTACAGACTCTGCTAATCCAGAAATATTACCTCAGGTTAAGAACTTTGCTTCAGGATGAGAACAGAAATCGTGCTCGAGTGGCACAGCAGCAGCAGGAGGCACCATTAGCTAAAGTGGTACTTCAGGTTAAGTACAGTTTCAGGTTAAAAACGGACCACCGGAACGAATTAAGTACTTAACCCGAAGTACCACTGTATATATATGGGGGGGGCACAGGCTTGTTCTCTCACTGTTGTCATTTGTGTGACAGGTCTAAATTTCATTTTCATAGAGCCTGCAGTAAACGAGGTGGCAGCTCATAGGATCTCCTGAGAAGGAGAAGGGGTTGAGACATTTAGAAAACTAACCCTTATGGGGGAGGGGCCATTTCCCCCTACAAACTTCCCACCCAACTCTGAGGTATTTCAAAAGGTATTTCTTTTCTTCCAGACTCAATTAGCTCTTGATTGTTGCTTTTCTTCACCTTTGTCTTCTCCCCATAACAAAATATTTGAGAGGGCTGCCACCCCCAAGATGATGGACATTGCCATTCAATCAGTGTGTGTGTGCACCGTGTTATGTGATCAGTTATGTGGGGTAGAGCTTACCTCTCCCAAAAATATTTTATTCAAGTTGGCAACATGCCCACAAAATTCCCACACAACGCTGATCTATTTGTAATGGTGTTTCTTCTTCCCAATTTCCCACATTTTATGATGCATTTTCTTTGGGGGGGGGGGCTAAAATAAACCACTTACAAAAAGGGGGTTATGTTTCTCAGGGATATGGATAAAAGTTGGTGTTGGTGCTGGAGTGAGGGGCAAGCATGAAAGACACTCACAGAGAACAGGTGCTATGCTGAAGCTAAGTTTAATACATAAGAGGAAGGCAGAGAACATTTTCATTCCAGAAACCAAGGAAGAATTGCCTTCCAGGCATTGCAGTAAGGCAATTCAAACATTGATCTTGATGACAGTGATAATAACTCCACATTTAGAATTGTATTAGGTTTCTATGGCATTCAAACACAATACAAGTTGGATCCATTCAAATATTTGTGCCTCAACTG
Source organism: Podarcis liolepis (assembly GCF_965112155.1). Taxonomy (NCBI): domain Eukaryota; kingdom Metazoa; phylum Chordata; class Lepidosauria; order Squamata; family Lacertidae; genus Podarcis; species Podarcis liolepis. Next base: position 7,739,729 of record NC_139566.1, read on the forward strand.
GAGATACATTCCACAGCAAAACCACAGAAGGAGGAGGCGGAGGCGGAGGAGGAGGAGGAGGAGGAGGAGGAGAAGGAGGAGGAGGAGGAGGAGGAGGAGGAGGAGGAGGAGGAGGAGGAGGAGAAGAAGAAGAAGAAGAAGAAGAAGAAGAAGAAGAAGAAGAAGAAGAAGAAGAAGAAGAAGAAGAAAACATAGTGTATAGAAGTTGGGATCCACACATCCTAGGAAGCAGCTGCACATTTATAAGGCAAACATGGATGAGCCAAACATCTGGGAATCCTGTAAACTTGGTGGTTTAACTGGGGACGCTTGGCATTTCTGGCACCTAGGCCCATGAGCTCATCAATCGTGAAGCCATGCCGAGTTCATCAGTTGCTGGTGAGGGCATTCTGCCGGTCTGAGTGCTCTCTTTAATAGCACAAATAGCGTCTAGAGCAGGCCAGATCCAAAGGAGGAGGTGCCCCCGCAGCCAGTATATCCTCCAACACGAGCTGGCTCACACTAGGCAGAGAGTATTGGTCCTGGGATGGTCACAACAACTGCAGGTGGCTGGATGAATATTTCTGTTGGTGGTAACGGATTGATGCGATCAACACTGGCAGCAGGATTTATGGCAAGGCTACTTGATGGCACTCCACCACCATCTAAGCCCCCAAAGGCTCCATAGCCCCCATAGATCTCCATGAGCACAAAGGCATTGTAGGCAGCACCAAAGCTAGGATACATTTTGGAGTGATGGGTCCTGGATCTGAAAAGATGATGAGCAAGCATTCATCCAATTTATTCATTATTCACACATCCAATTTATAACATAACATAGACCATAACAACAAGCCCTACCTCCGCCAGTGAAGAAGGAGAGGAAGAAAAGGAGATTATAACACAATCTGCAATCCATTAAAAAAAACCCTATCTTTAAAAATACCCAATCCAGCAAGGGTGCAGCAGTCCAGCAATGGACAAACCAACGCGTTTGTCTCTGTTGCAACTTCATGAGATGGTCTTCCTCCAGGCAGCTCCCCCCTTTTGGAACACATTCCACACAGAAGTGTGTCTATCATGCTTATGACTAACTTTGAGAAAAGATCTAAAAGCATTCTTCTTTACCCTTGTCTGCTCCTGCGAACCCTGAAATTATTACATTTTCATGCTTTTCTTTTACGTTTCTAGGAGTTGAAGGTTGTCCAGAACCCTCAGAATCAACTATGAAGGGTTTGAGAGCACAGGAAAACTCAAAGAAATGTAAGATATTAATTAGTGTCCTTCCCCTTCTCGTAAACAAACGCTTTCTCGTGACGGCACCATTTTAGGTTGTGTTTACCTATGTTGTTGATTCAGATTTAATACTATAAAAATATTAAATAAATATCTGACCATTGATAGGCCAATGCCTTCAGTGGTCGCATATTCCATGCTACTGTTCATCTTCATGTTTGGTTGGAATCTCTTGTAATATTAACTTTTTGCTCCAACTCCCATCATCCCTTGGCCAAACTAGATGAGGTTGATGCTACTTGGAATGCAACAACCCCATGGCAGCCACTGGTTCCCCACCCTTTCTCCAGCAACAGAAAGCAGATATGTTCCGTCATCCATGCCACAGCCCTTAAGATATTTTGCAATGGAAGGTATATGGCCTCATAATCACCTCTTCCTTCCTCACCCCCTTTCCCTTTTATGCTCTGATTTTTCAGTTGCAAAGCTAAACTTGCACCAAGAAGCTACCCCTTCAGTGTTTCATTTTGTTTTCATTTCTGAATTTTTTGCAACATGTTCTAGGAGTCCTGCCAAATACACTTTGGAGAAAGAAATGCCTGGCATCTCAAGGTAAGGCAGGAAAGGGGCTCTGCTGAAAATGAGGAGAGCCCCCAGCACCAGTCTGTGTGGACCAGGAATAGGGTGGGGTTATCAGTGAGCCTCCAGGTGTTGCTGGACTCCAACACCCATCAGGCCCAGCTGGCACAGGCAATGGCCAGTAAGGATGGGAGTTGTAGTCCAGCAACTATGGGAGGACCATCAATATTCCCCGTACCTCCTGTAGACAGGACTGAAGTAGATGGAGGATTGCTCTGACTCCATACAAAAGGAGCCTTCCTACATAGCGAAAGTGCCCGTAGGAAATGAGAAAGAAGACGAGTAAGGAGAGGCAGGTCTGGGTTCAAAAAAAGGAAGCAGAGAATGAAATTTGGAAAGGGAGAGGCAGCAAAAGCATGGAATTCTCTCACTTACCAAAGTCTCAAGAGAAGTACTCAAGTGAAGGTGAGAGGAGCTGTTGTTAGAATCATGGGCAGCGAGTCCTTTTATACAATTCTAGGACCTCAAGTCCTTCCCTTGTAGACAAAAACTGCCTTCAGGTGTCCTACATTCCCTGACTAATTGTTGGACATGGACTTCATCCTGAGCCGCCCTGTCGTCGTCTTCTTCTTCTTCTTCTTCTTCTTCTTCTTCTTCTTCTTCTTCTTCTTCTTCTTCTTCTTCTGTGGTTTTGCTGTGGAATGTATCTCCAGTTGAGGGGCAAATGTTTCAATGCATTCAACTTGTATTGTGTTTGAATGCCATAGAAACATAATAAAATTCTGAATGTGTATTATCAGTGTCATCAAGATCAATGTTTGAATTTTGTTGTTGTTTAGTTGTTTGGTCGTGTCCGACTCTTCGTGACCCCATGGACCAGAGCACTCCAGGCACTCCTGTCTTCCACTGCCTCCTGCAACTTGGTCAAAAATGTTTGAATTACCTTACTGCAATGCTTGGAAGGCAATTCTTCCTTGGTTTTTGGAATGAAAATGTTCTCTGTCTTCCTCTTATGCATTAAACTTTGCTTCAGCAAAGCACTTATTCTCTGCGGGTTTCTTTCATGCTTGTCCCTCACTCCAGCACCAACACCCAACTTAAATCCATATCCCTGAGAAACATTACTCTTTTTTGTGGTGGGGTATTTTGCTGGGCTGGATGAATCCCTAGCCAGAATTAAGATTGCTGGAAGAAATATCAACAACCCTCAGATATGCAGATGACACAACCTTGATGGCAGAAAGTGAGGAGGAATTAAAGAAACTTTTATTGAGGGTGAAAGAGGAGAGCGCAAAATATGGTCTGAAGCTCAACATCAAAAAAACCGAGGATCATGGCCACGAGTTCCATCACCTCCTGGCAAATAGAAGGGGAAGAAATGGAGGCAGTGAGAGATTGTACTTTCTTGGGCTCCGTGATCACTGCAAATGGCGACAGCAGCCACAAAATTAAAAGACACCTGCTTCTTGGGAGAAAAGCAATGACAAACCTAGACAGCATCTTAAAAAGTAGAGACATCACCTTGCCAACAAAGATCTGTATAGTAAAAGCTATGGTTTTCCCAGTAGTGATGTATGGAAGTGAAAGCTGGACCATAAAGAAGGCTGATCGCCGAAGAATTGATGCTTTTGAATTATGCTGCTGGAGGAGACTCTAGAGAGTTCCATGGACTGCAAGAAGATCAAATCTCTCCATTCTTAAGGAAATCAGCCCTGAGTGCTCACTGGAAGGACGGGTCCTGAAGCTGAGGCTCCAATACTTTGGCCACCTCATGAGAAGAGAAGACTCCCTGGAAAAGACCCTGATGTTGGGAAAGATGGAGGGCACAAGGAGAAGGGGACGACAGAGGACGACAGTGTTCGCGAAGCTACCAGCATGGGATTGACCAGACTGCAGTAGGCAGTGGAAGACAGGAGTGCCTGGCATGCTCTGGTCCATGGTGTCACGAAGAGTCGGACACGACTAAAAGACTAAACAACAACAACAAATATTTTACTCTTCAAAGATAAATTTCACCAGAAAATGTCCCACATTTTAGGCTAATTGAGGCTGGGAAGGGTTCCTGTTAGCTAGGGGTGATGTGATTTGTAGTCCCGAACATTTGGAGGGCCACGTTTGGGGATGCCTGAGGTAAGCTATGTCCCACATAATTGACCATATTGAATGGCGCCGCTGGATCTTGGAGGAGGAAGGATGGCTTGGTCAATGCAAACCTCCCAAACTGCAGGGCTGATTGGAGAGCATGGGAAACTATTGGCTCATCCAGGCTCCATAACACCAGCCTCCTTTTAACTCCACTTAGGAGCTTTGAGGTACTGAGTCAATCCTGAAGAATCAAAATTGCTATGTGTTCTCTTGGCAAGAATGGCTAGACATTCCTATAAGTGTTCACCCACACTTCTCTGTGGGGATTCCATGTCCTATATTCAAAGAGGTTCTCTTTCATTTGCCATTGTGGCTAGGCTTGAGATGGAGGCAGCAGCTCATTTTGGAAGTTCACTCTGTTCCTCCTAATTGGTTTGAGCTGCTGTTCCTTTAATAGTTAGTGTTCCTATGACAATAAAATTTCTACCTTATTTTATGAGATCCGGTGTTCTTTTTAATTAGCGCTAAGTATTGTTGCTTTCATCCTTATTGGTTCTAAACCTCAATCATTGATGAATCATTTCAAAGGTTGGAGTGTCTGGTATGTGCCAGCTCAGCGCTATTCTGTTTCTACAGTATGTATACATGGTTGGTGCCTCTTGTTTGAGGAAATGGAGATATGCTGCCAGGACAGCAATATCTCTCGTGTTCTGCAATTATGTAATCAGGGGACCTCAAGGAGTCCTGTTGTCTCTCTCTGTCCATAACCTGACCACGGATCTTGCTGTATACAATCCCAAATTTAAGATGGCTTGAGGAACAAGGCCCAATTTCTGCAGAGAGTTCAGGACCGCTATCTGCTAGCCAGACTGGAACCCATCACAAAGAATCAGTGGAGCTATACCTCGGGAGAGCAATTTCCGTGTCAACCAGCTTTTCTCTAGGAGGCTTGCATATGAAAAATGCTTACAAAATATTAAATCAGTTTCATTGCCAGCAATCTCAGTGTTGTGACCGTGTACACTTCTGTATTTTTCATTTGGGGAAAATGACCCTATTGTGGATGGAAGCTTTCATGCAACCTTTACAAAATAACATAGGATAAAAGAGAAATAAATGATTATGAAATAGATGCTGATATAGAGAAGGGATGGGTGTTACAGCCACTTAGGCGCTTTAAGGTACTGAGTCAGTCCTGAAAAACTAAAATTCCTCTGTGTATGCTGGCCAAAATGATTACTACATATTCATATTATCTGAGGGTATTTCATGTGCTATATTGAGAAAGGGTTGTTTTTCATTGGCAGTTGTGGTTCAGCTTGAGATGGAGCCAGCAGCTCATTTTGGAAATTCACTCTGTTCCTGCTAATTGGTTTGTGATGTTGCTCTTTCATGCTTGGTGTATTGCTGCTTTGATCATCACTGGTTCTGGGTTGCAGTAATTGATGCATCATTTCAGATTTTGGCATGTTTGGTGAATGCCATCTCAGCTCTATTCTGATCCATGTTTGTAGATTGTGCAACCATGATTGGCGTCTCTCCTTCAGGTGAGAGCAGGGACATAGCCACTAGTTGTCATTGGGGGAAAGAAGCAATGGGTTTATCCTACTCCCGTCTCTCTCTTTTGGATGTGAGGATGGGCACAGAGATGGACTGAAAGTCTTCTCTTGCAATTTTGGATGATAGGATGGAAAAAGAATTTAATTTTCAGATTCTCATTTTCTCATTCGCAAGCTCATTTTGCCACATTTCCATGCCGTAAGCCATTCAGTGTTCTGTTATTATTTTTTGTAGATATTGTCATCCTCACACACACACACACACACACACACCGCCACTCACAATGAAGCATCATGAAGGTGAAAATGATAGATTTATTAATACAACCAATGAAAGTTCTGCAAACCACAATGATCAAATTCAGAAATTACAAGGAGGGGGGAAAGAAAGTAGAGCTTCAGGCAGAAACACACACTTCAAAATAGACCCCCAGTCAGGATCGAATCCTCCACTTCCCAGCCATAAAGGGGAGGATAATACTGAGCTAGAAGGACCAACTGCCAGACTGCACAGGCAAGCTCCCTTTGAGGCTGATGTCCCCAGAAATTCAATTTAGAGGGCTTTGTTTAAAGCCAACATATGTACGGAAACTTTAAATGGCTTCTAAAAGAAACAGATAAAGCTGCTCCAGACTGGAAAGATGGGGATTACACATAACATCTACATGCCGCTGCTGGGAGAGATCACCAGGGGGTTTGGGCTGGGTGTTCATCAATATGCGGATGATACCCAGCTCTACCTCTCTTTTAAATCAGAACCAGTAAAGGTGGTGAAGGTCCTGTGTGAGTGTCTGGAGGCGGTTGGAGGATGGATGGCAGCTAATGGATTGAGGTTGAATCCTAACAAGACAGAAATACTGTTCTTGGGGGTGAGGGAGTAGGCTGGTGTGGAGGACTCCCTGGTCCTGAATGGGGTAACTGTGCCCCTGAAGACCAGGTGCGCAGCCTGGGAGTCATTTTGGACTCATAGCTGTCCATGGAGGCACTGGTTAATTCTGTGGTAGGGCAGATGTTTACCAGCTCCATCTAATATGCAGCCTGAGAACCTACCTGCCTGCAGACTATCTTGCCAGAGTGGTGCATGCTCTAGTTATCTCCCACTTGAACTACTGCAATACACTCTACATGGGGCTACCTTTGAAGGTGACTCGGAAACTGCAATTAATCCAGAATGCAACAGCTAGACTGGTGACTGGGAGCGGCCGCCGAGACCATATAACACCAGTCCTGAAAGATTTTCATTGGATCCCAGTATGTTTCCAAGCACAATTCAAAGTGTTGGTGCTGACCTTTAAAGCCCTAAACGGCCTCAGTCCAGTATACCTGAAGGACTGTCTCCACCCCCATCGTTCAGCCCGGACACTGAGCTCCAGCACCGAGGGCCTTCTGGTGGTTCCCTCGCTGTGAGAAGAGAGGTTACAGGGAACCAGGCAGAGGGCTTTCTCAGTAGTGGTACCCGCCCTGTGAAACGCCCTCCGAGCAGATGTCAAGGCAATAAAAAACTATTTTACTTTTAAATGACAACTGATGGCGGCCCTGTTTATGGAAGTTTTTAAAGTCTGATGCGGTGTTGTTTTTAATATTTGGTTGGAATCCACCCAGAGTGAATTCAATTTTAAAGACTTTTTTTAAAGGGAATTTTAAAAGGTCTTCTATGAACCAGATGGAACCACCCGTGCCTGGGAAGATGGGCTTTACACCAGTCTCTAGAACTGAGTGGACTGGGGGCTTGTAACCCTGAGAGGCACACATTCTTTAGGAAGCAGGGGGCAACACCTATTGTAAAAAGTATCATAATTAGTCACCAAAAAGAGTAAATAGGAGGATAATGAAAGGGGAATGGAATTGGATAAAACACATGCTAATGAACACAGGGCGGCTGAGGAATGGCTGGATAAAGTCCACGTCCAACAATTAGTCGGGGAGGGTAGGACACCTGAAGGCAGTTTTCGTCTACAAGGGAGGGACTTGCAGTCCTGGAATCGTATAAAAGGACTTGCTGCCCATGATTCTAACAATAGCTCCCCTCACCTTCGCCTGAGTACTTCTCTTGAGACCTTGGTAAGTGAGAGAACTCCATGCCTTTTGCTGCCTCTTCCTTTCCAAACTTCACTCTCTCTGTCTCCTTCTTTGAACCCAGACCAGCCTCTCCTTGCTCATCTTCTTTCTCATTTTCTAGGGCACTTTGGCTATGTATGAAGACTCCTTTCGTATGGAGTCAGAGCAATCCTCCATCTAGTTCAGGCCTAGAGGGAGGGAGGGGGATATCGATGGTCCTCCCAGAGTTGCTGGACTACAACTCCCATCCTTCCTGGCCATTGCCTGTGCCAGCTGGGCCCAGTGGCGTAGCGTGGGGGATGCAGGGGGGGCCAGCCGCACCGGGCGCAACATCTGGGGGTTAGGGTTAGGGGGCGCAAATGCACGGGTTAGGGGGCGCAAATGCACGGGTTAGGGGGCGCAAATTACTTGCCTTGCCCCGGGTGCTGACAACCCACGCTACGCCACTGGCTGGACCTGATGGGTATTGGAGTCCAGCAACACCTGGAGGCTCACAGATACCACCCCCCAAATCCTGGTCCACATGGACTGGGGCTGGGGGCTCTTCTCATTTTCCGCAGGGGGCCTTTCCTGCCTTACCTGGAGATGACAGGCATTTCTTTCTCCAAAGTGTATTTGGCAGGGCTCCTAGAACATGTTGCAAAAAATCACAAATGAAAACAAAATGAAACACTGAAGGGGGTAGCTTCTTGGTTCAAGTTTAGCTTTGCCACTGAAAAGCTAAAGGTAAATGTACCCCTGCCCATACGGGCCAGTCATGACCGACTCTGGGGTTGCGCGCCCATCTCGCTTAAGAGGCCAGGGGCCAGCGCTGTCCAGAGACACTTCCGGGTCACAAGGCCAGCGTGACGAGGCTGCTCTGGTGAGCCTGTACCAGTGCAGCACACGGAAACACCATTTACCTTCCCGCTATAAAGCAGTACCTATGTATTTACTTGCAATTAAGGGTGCTTTCGAACTGCTAGGTGGGCAGGAGCTGGGACCGAATGACAAGAGCTCACCCCGCCACGGGAATTCGAACCTCCGACCATACGATCTGCAAGTCCTAGGCACTGAGGTTTTACCTACAGCGCAACCCACGTCCATTGCCACTGAAAAAGCACAGCATAAAAGGGAAAGGGGGTGAGGAAGGAAGAGGTGATTATGAAGCCATATACCTTCTATTGCCAAATATCTTAAGGGCTGTGGCATGGATGACGGAACATATCTGCTTTCTGTTGCTAGAGAAAGGGTGGGGAACCTGTGGCTGTCATGGGGTTGATGCATTCCAAGTAGCATCAAATTCATCTAGTTTGGCCAAGGGATGATGGGAGTTGAAGCAAAAATTTAATATTACAAGAAACTGGATTTTCTAAGTATTATGAGATTCCAACCAAACATGAAGATGAACATTAGCATGAAATATGTGACCAGTGAAGGCATTGGCCTATCAATGGTCAGATATTTATTTAATATTGTTGTAGTATTAAATCTTAACAATCAACAACCTATGGTAAACATAACATAAAGTGGTCCAATCCAGAGAAAGTGCTTGTGTACGAGAAAGAGAAGGACACAAATATATAATAGAATTAATACCTTACATTTCTTTGAGTTTCCTGTGCTCTGAAACCCTTCATAGTTGATTCTGAGGGGTCTGCACAACCTTCAACTCCTAGAAACCTAAAAGAAAAGCATGAAAGTGTAATAATTTCAGGGTTCGCAGGAACAGACAAGGGTAAACAAGAATGCTTTTAGATCTTTTCTCAAAGATAGTGATAAGGATGACAGACACCATTCAGAGGGGCACGTATTCCAAAAGCAGGCAACAGCCTGGAAGAAGACCATCTCATGAGGTCGCAAGGGAGACAAACCCGTTGGTGACACCACCGAGAGGCCTCCAATGCTAGACTGCTGCACTACAGCTGGCTTGGGATTTTTTAATGATAGGGTGTGTTTTTTTAATGGGATTGCAGATTGTGTTATAATCTCCTCTTCTTCCTCTCCTTCCTCTTCACTTCTGGTGGTATGGCTTGTTGTTATGGTTGTTGTTTTGTTATAAATTGGATGCGTGAATCATGAATAAATTGGATGAATGTTTGCTCATCATCATTTCAGATCCAGTACCCATCACTCCAAAATGACCTGTGGCTACAATTCCTCCTGCTGTTACCCAGCTGGCGGTCTGGGCTCGCTGAAACCAAGTTGTGGCTTTGGGGGTTTGGGGGGAAGTGGGGGCTTTGGGGGTTCAAGTGGTGGTGGAGTGTCATCAAGTAGCCTCGCTATAAATCCTGCTGCCAGTGTTGGTTGCATCAATCAGGTACCACCAACGGAAATATTGATCATGCCACCTCCAACTAATGTAATCATCCCAGGAGCAGTACTTGCTGCCACGTGTGAGCCGATTCGTGTGGGAGTATACATCGCCGGTGGTGGCACATCGTCTATGGGAGGAGGCCAGGGATTTCAGAGCCTGTTCTTTCAGATATTAATGATCTTAAGGGAGCACACAGACCGGCATGATGCCCTCACCAGCAACTGACGAACTCGGCATGGCTTCACGACTGATTATCTCATGGGCCTTGGTGCCCACCAAGTCTGCAGGATTCCCAGACGCTTGGCTCATCCATGTTTGTCTTACAAACATGCAACTGCTTCCTAGGATGTGTTGATCCCAACCTCTTCTTCTTCTTTTGGGCTTTTGCTTTGTATGGAATTTATCTCCAGCTAAGGGGCAATTTTTTTAACACCTCCAACTTGTATTGCGCTCGAATGCTATAGAAACACAATACAACTCTGAATATTTATGTACCATCTCTCTCATCAAGATCAGTGTTTGAATTACCTTGCTGCAATGCCTGGAAGGCAATTCTTCCTTGGTTTCTGGAATGAAAATGTTCTGTCTTCCTCTTATGCATTAAACTTAGCTTCAGCATAGCACCGGTTCTCTGTGGGTTTCATTAATACTTGCCCCTCACTCCTGAGCTAACACCCAGCTTTGATCCTATCCCTGAGAAACATGATACTTTTTGTGGGTGGGTGGTGGGGTATTTTACTCTCAAAGATAAATTGCACCACAAAATGTGGGAGGTTGGGAAAGAAAAAGATTGAGGTTGGGAAGGGGGGGCATTCCAAATACCTCAGGGTTGTGTCAGAATTTTGTGGACAGGCTGTCAACTTGAATAAAATGTTTTGGGAGGTGTTTAAGCCCTGCCCCACATAATGGATCACATGACACGGTGCACGCACACCATTTGAATGGCAATGCCCATCAACTTTGAGGTGGCAGACCCCTCAAATATTTTATGGGGGGCCCGAATACCCCCTGGCTCTAATAATAATAATAATAATAATAATAATAATAATAATAATAATAATAATAATAATAATAATATATTTATACCCTGCTCATCTTCCTGGGTTTCCCCAGCCACTCTGGGTGGCTCCCAACAGAATATTAAAATACAATAGTCCATCAAACATTAAAAGTTTCCCTAAACAGGGCTGCCTTCAGATGTCTTCTAAAAGTCTGGTAGTTATTTTTCGCTTTGACATCTGGTGGGAGGGTGTTCCACAGGGAGGGTGCCACTACCGAGAAGGCCCTCTGCCTGGTTCCCTGTAACTTGGCTTATCACAGTGAGGGAACCGCCAGAAGGCCCTCAGCGCTGGGCCTCAGTGTCCGGGCAGAATGATGGGGGTGGAGACACTCCTTCAGGTATACTGGACTGAGGCCTTTTAGGGCTTTAAAGGTCAGCACCAACACTTTGAATTGTGCTCGGAAATGTACTCATCCTGGAATGTCCCACATTTCCTTAGGATGTTGTTAAAGTTTTTGGGTTATATATCTTTTGACCCACTGCATCTGCTGCAAGGGCCCTGCATGTTCGCAGCTTTCTGCCTCTTAAGAAAACGAAACGACCTTGCTAAGGTTCTCAGACAGACTGCTCTCCAGAGAGAGCTCAGATCAAAGGAGAAATGGATGGATCATGTGGGCAGTGCACCCAGTTGATAAGAACGCTCCTGGAGTGTTAACTCCTGAGAGGCCAGAACCACAACAGATGTCCCTATTTTCATAGGAGAAATGTTGGAGGGTATGGAGATATCCGACCCCCAAGCTGTTTGATGGCAATCTTGTATAGGGAAGTTTTTTAAATGTTCAATGTTTTATTATGTTTTGTAGAGTGTCTGGGGCAGCCCAGTAAGATGTGTGGAGTATAAGAAGTAAAGTTTCATTATGGAATGGGACTTCCCTATATTCATCAGAGAAAAGATGGAGGGTATCTAACACCCATCCCTTCTCTATATCAGCATCTATTGCATAACTATTGATTTCTCTTTTATCCTGTGGTATTTTGTAAAGGTTGCATGAAAGCTTCCATACACAATAGGGTAATTTCCCCCAACTGAAATATAGAGAAGTACATATGCTCCCAGATTGCTGGCAATGAAACTGATTGAAAACAGTAAAACAAAGATGATCAAAATGATGAAGGAGAGGACTGGACAAAGGGGAAACCCCACAACACAAGCACTCAAGCAAGGGTTTCTCTTTACACACAGAGAGAGAGCCATGAAGACAAAACCACCTTTGCAGCAGGCAGGGTTGGTCAGGAGAGACAGGGTGATTCCTGCCCTCTGCAGAGAATGTTGCAAGACCCTGCCTGTCTCCCATAGGGGGAGTCATCCCTATCAGGAATGGCGCCCCCCTCCATCTGGTAAATAGCCAGACACTACATGACATTGATCCTTGGCATTGATGCTCTTCCAGAAGTAATCTGGGACAATGTCAAAGGTTTCTATACCACTTATTTTCCTCCTGTGGTGAATGGTGGAATCGGTGTGAGTAACCCCAAAGATTATACAGTTGCCTGGGACTGGGCAGAGGAGGAGTGTTGGAGACTGCCTCTACATCCTGACCCTTCCAGGGAGGAGGAAGAGGAAGACAGTATTGATTTACAGCCATGGTTTGAGGGAGGTCACAGCTCAGTGGTGGATGAGAGGGAAAATTGGGAGAGGAGGAGGCAGAACTGGAACGGCAGCTGGCTGACATGGTGTCTTTAGAAAGCATTCCAGGCCCCCATCTCCCAGAACCCAGTGACCCTTAAAAGTAGGAGAGCAAAGAGCCCAAAGACAGAGGGCATGTAGCAGCACCCATAGAAGCGATGAATGAGGAAGTGGGAGAGACAGGAGGTGGAGATTAACTCAGGACAATGCCATTGGCTGGGTTCCATAGCCTCTCTCTGTAATATTGAAATAAAAAGGAGGGTAAGAAACTTTTCCTTGTCTTTATACTTTTCTGGGCAACCAGCCAGGAGCTGCTGACAGCACCCTGACAACTGTTTTGTGTGCCAACACAAACACTCCATTGGCGCTTCCTGCTGCTCATTTCCCCATTGACTTATTGCTTGCTTCCTTGATCACTTTCTTTTTTTAAAAATTAAATTTTTATTGAAGTTTTAACAAATCACCACAATACAATAACAACACCATAACAATGACATACTAACAAACACAAAAAACCACACACGTATAACTTCAATTTTTACTTTCTTTTAGCTTACTTTCACGACTTCCTCATACCTTCCCTTTCTGTATTCCAATTTCAAATTCAATTGTCAGCAAATCCTTACCCTACTTTTAAATTAGTTTTTAAAAAGTTATTTTCTTCTAATTATCCCTTGCCGCTTTTAACCCCTTAATAACCAATCCAGCATTTTTCTAACCTTCATTAATTTTACAATATTTCTTTAAATACTCTTTAAATTTCTTCCAGTCTTCCTGCGCCATATCTCTTCCCTGGTCACGGATTCTGCTCGTCATTTCCGCCAGTCCCATATAGTCAATCACCTTCAGTTGCCATTCTTCCACGGTGGGTAATTCTTGCGTCTTCAAGTACTTTGCGATGAGTATTCTTGCTGCTGTTGTGGCATACATGAAAAATGTTCTGTCCTTCTGACAGCACCCTGACAACTGTTTTGTGTGCCAACACAAACACTCCATTGGTGCTTCCTGCTACTCATTTCCCCATTGACTTATTGCTTGCTTCCTTGATCACTTTCCTTCCCCTCGTGTGTTTTCGTTCCTCCACCCCTCCTCTGGACACTTTCCCTCACCCTTGCCTGCTCTGGCGCTTGCTCTGGAAGTCCCTGCTCTCTGGATGTAGAGACAAACATGACTTTCTGCAAAATAGGTGCCTGCATCATTTTCCTCCAGCTGCTAGGAAGCTGGATAAATCCAGTCTGGGATAAAGTGCTGTGCAAGTATCACTGGGAATAAGGCTGCAAAACTAACAGTGTCATCCTACAAAGAAATATGGCTGATAAAGTGAGTCAGGGCATTGGAATACTTTCACTCCTTTCCCTAGAGTCTATGTTTTGTAATACTTTGGGGTTTAACCATTATAGCTATGCTGTAAAGGGTTCCAATTACTTCACTAATTTCCATGCATTCGCATGCCTGTGGGCCATTTACCTGACAGGTGGCGATCCAGCCTCTGTTTAAAATCCTCCAGAAGTCCACTATATAGCTCTTACCATCAGAAATGCCTGATGGTCGGAATCTCCTTTCTTCTCATTTGAATCTATTGGTTCTGGTCCAACACGCTGAAGCAGGAGAAAAACAAGCTCGCTCCATCTTCCATGTGATGGAAGGAATGTCTATAGAAGTGACAAGTCTCTGAGAGATTTTGAACAGTGGACTGCACTGCTTTGCAACGTGGTGGACTGTCCTTCTCCTAGATGACCCCCCAAGGTCCCTTCCATCTCTACACTTCCATGATTCTATGAATGACTATAAGTCTAATAAAAGGAAACTCAATGGAACCACAACCAGTGGTGATACAGATAGGTGAGATTTATTGTAGCGGGAGGACAGTTGCATGACATAATGTATGTTAACATTATGGGGTTATTGGGTTGTTGCTCTTAACTTTATGTTAACTTTATGTTAACATATCTTTATGTTGCATGATATAAAGTTAAGCAATTGTGGTCCCTGCCTGTTTGGAGGAGGCAGTGGTAAATCCACTTCTTAAGAAACCTTCCCTGGATTTGGAAAACCTAACTAACTATGGGCCAGTTGCTAATCTTCCTTACCTGAGCAAGGTTCTGGAGCGAGTGGTTGCAGACCAGAACAAGGCGCTTTCGGAAGAAACTGCTTTTCTGGATCCATTTCAATAGAGGATTAGGAACAGTTTTGGCACAGAAACTGGTTGCCTTGTATGATGTCCAGATAAGACTGAGACACTGTTAGTGGGTGGTTCCCTAGACCAGATGGGTGGGAGATTGAGAGGTCTGGAGGGTGGCAACTCGAGAACGGGGCCTTCTCTGTGGTGGCTCCCCGTCTGTGGAATGCTCTCCCCAGGAAAGTTCACCTGGTGCCGTCATTATATACTTTTAGGCACCAGCCAAAAATGTTCCATTTTAATGGAGCCTTTGGTTGATTTGATTGACATCCTATGCCCTTTAAAAATGTGGGGGGTTGGGGTTGGGGGGGTTATTTGGTTGTTGCTTTTATCTTGTTTATATATTTTGTGGTTTTATATTTTGATTTTGTTCTGTGAACAGCCTTGAGACCTCCTGGCATAAGGCAATATATAAATTCTAAATAATAATATTAATAATAAAACAAACAATGCATTGAAGTGTAAAATAATTAAAAGACTGTTTTAAGGTTGCCTGCTGTGATTTAATCAAAGGGATACAGAGAAAAACAGAGCTTCTTGGGAATCTGGAAACATATTCAGAGATCCATCAATGAATGACAAGTGTAGGTCATTCACACTTTGGTGTCCCACAAATTTTGGTCAAAGTACATTAGGTACAAGGGGAGAAAAAGTTACATATCCAAGAGAAAAGGGAGGAAAACAGAAAGATGCACTGAGCAGAGAGGTGTAGACCTGAGTGTCAGAGATGCTAAGAGATCCTTGATCCAGTCCATTTGGGCTTGTCTAGAAGGGAAGACCCAGCATTTCTGACACCTGAGCGCATACAATCACCAGCCATTCACCCAACACATGCAATTCAGGGACCATTTCCCCCCTGTCCTCTGGGGATCATGTTCAGATTCAAAAGAGGAATAAGTTAATCCTTCTCTCAGTAAAGGAGCTGTCACCAGGGGGGTAGAGCGCTAGTTGTATTTCAGGCGAGATGCAGTGAGCCCTGAATTTATTCACATAAAGTTGATGTCGGCTATTCTACCGAAACCGCCTCTATATATTTTAGACGTAGTAGTACTTCGACCAGGAACAGCAAAAGGAAAAGGAACACGAACAGGAACAGGAATGGGACGTAGCTGGACGGATATACCCATGTTCATAGATGGCATCTTGAACGGCAGCTGTTAATCTGGAAAAAAGGGGAGAAACACTTAGAATCATAGAATCATAGAATTTGATTATGTTTATAGATGACATTGTGGAAAGGCAGTTCTGAAAAAAGAGGGACATTTAGTCCAACCCCCTGCAATGCAGAAAACTCAACTCAGGCATCAATGACAGATGGCCCTTGGCACCCATATAAATAACAGAGGTAAGGAAAGAGTGAGAAAACACATAAAAAGAAAAAGAATTAACAAATCCCCCTAAAAAAGAGACAGTGAAACAGGACGTTAAGATATTACACAGTTGCGTGGCAAGTCCCCCTCCCCCCATAAGAAATAAAGACACAGGACACGGTATATAAGGTTAATGGGCGGGAAATGGCCACAACTTTATTGATTGCAGGAATTGAGCAGTATTGGCTTAGGCATTGGTCCTATCAGCTAACCGGCTTCAGCCCGATTGCATGAAGACCGATGAGGGTTAACCACCAGTAGGGGGAGTCCTGCTGATGTACATCAACTAGGATCTCCCCCAGGGTCACCACTCGGGGGCGTGCCTTAGGCCCACACCTCCATAGGCTTCGGACAGGGCAACGCCCCCCGGAATCCTTTACCGGATTACCCTTTGCTTTGGGGGAAGGTGATGGCACTTCCTTCCCCCTCATTTGCATAACAATACCCCTACCAATGCCTAACTGCCAATGCTGAGGAATTGTGACGATTTGCTACGAGGTAGACGAAAAAGACCAAATGGCAGGTGCCAATTCACCAAGTGAAAAAAATTTCCACCAGGCCCCTTGACGGTGACCAAACGAAGTCTATAGCAAGGTCAGAGGAGCAACTAAAGGGCGGGCAGGGTGGGAAACCTGATCAGATGTAGAGGCAAGAGAGGGTGGACCTCGGGCGCGCCAGGCATAAATAGCCCGGGCCACGCCTCCCTGACCAGCTGATTGGCTATGCAGGGAGCTGACGCGCCCGAGGATTCCCTCAATCTTCAGCCCCCACGTTTGTGGGGAGAGTGTGGGCCCGCAACCCCACCTTCTCACCAGTACGGAAGTGGCTTTTTCAATGATAATAAATCAGGAAATAGAGTGGAATATTGAATATATAAAACAGAAGCAACAGAGTATTGGTATTACGTTATCGTCTCATTCTCTCTCTCTCTCTCTCTTCCTCAGCCATCCATCACAGCTTCCAAGAATTTGGTAAAAACCATTCAGAAACCAGAGGCCGCCGAGAGCAAGTCTCAAAATCCACGGGAAAACCCAAGAGCTGACCTGTCTGAAGGTGTTGACAATGGGATGACATTTTAAAACGAGTAAAACGGAAAGAACACGTAATAGAATATCATCTGGGGAAGATACTAGAATCCTGTTAAGAAGTGGATGGAGAGTAGGAGCCAGGTGGGGGAAAGGGCATTTTAGAAGAAAACTGGCAATTGTATCCAATATATTATTTCCCTATTGATATTCCTCTAATAAGAGCTGTCAGAGCTGCTTGAAGATCCTAGCTCACAGAGGATCACGCTAGCCAGCGATCATTAAGTAAAAGTCTTTATTGAATTACAGTTTCCATTCTCACGCTGCTGCGCGCAACTCTACGTCTAGTAGCTAGATCGGCGAAGCTCCGTCTGAGTCTCCGCCCCGTGTGACCAACTTAATATCCTAGCCTTGCTCCACCTTTTCCGCCTGACTGTCCTCCTCTGGGTCCCTCTACCCCCCGGGGCTTCTTCCTTCCGGGATTCTTCTGACGCTGACCCGGACCCTCCTGCCTCCTTGCGCCGGGCTTTAGGACCTGGTTCCCTTTCGGGGCTGCTTACTGCGCCGCCTTCCTCTGCATTTGAACTTGGCGCGCGCGCCCAACCTTCCACTTTCCTCTTAACCGTTTCTTCGCTCCCCGATGGAGGTGTGGCCACTCCTGACTCATGCCCTCCCTCCTGTGGTGAGCTGCCAGCGCTTCCCCCCTGGCTCCTTTCCTCTTCCCTGCTTCCTGGCGGTGACGCTGGTCCCGATTTCCAGCTGCTCCCCCCTGAGTCCCCTCTGGCTCTATCTTCCTGGGGTGCCCCCCTAGACTCCCCCCTTGCCCTGGCCACTGGTGCTCCTTTCTGTGAATCCTCTGATTCACTGGAAAGACTAGGAGATCTCGGGTCGTCGTCATCACTCATCTTTTCTTCTGCCTCCTCCCCTTCGCTCTCTGTTTCCTCCCTTGCCCGTGCCTCTGCTCCTAAACCCCTGACATCCATCCCCCCCTCGAAGCCCCCCATTCCCCCCTCCCCTCCTTCCGGTGCTGGAGCTGGGGGCTGCTGTTGCAAAGGGACGAACGTCGGATATCGGTCGCTTCCCGTGGCGGGTCTCCATCTGAAGTCTCGCGGGTCTTCCTCCCTGCTCTCGTCGACAACGGTCACCTCCGCTTCCATCTCTGTGCCGCCGTGCTCGAAACCAGGGTCGTCCCCGAAAACGTCCCCTGACATCCATCCCCCCCTCGAAGCCCCCCATTCCCCCCTCCCCTCCTTCCGGTGCTGGAGCTGGGGGCTGCTGTTGCAAAGGGACGAACGTCGGATATCGGTCGCTTCCCGTGGCGGGTCTCCATCTGAAGTCTCGCGGGTCTTCCTCCCTGCTCTCGTCGACAACGGTCACCTCCGCTTCCATCTCTGTGCCGCCGTGCTCGAAACCAGGGTCGTCCCCGAAAACGTCCATGTCCGTCTCTCCCTCACTTCCTCCTGGCGGTGTTGCTCGTCCTGGGCCTTCCAGCCACCGTCTGCGGAACTGCTCCTCTGGTCTATCGTCCCACCAATACGAGGGTTCTGATGCAGATCCCGAGGGTGACCCCTCCGGGGAACGGACGTCTTGTGTCGGGTCCTCGTCCGAGTCGAACCCCCGGAAAGTGCTGGCCGAAAGCGTGGGCGTGAAAAGCCAGTCGTCGAAAAAGTCTGCTGGCATAGGTCTATGGGGGAAGAGGGCATGAAACTCGTCTTTGAGGAGAGGTTCGTCCAAGGCGTAGCCCGGCACCCAGCTGTTCGCACTGGCCGGGGTGCCCTCCTTGGCGAGAAAGTATTCTACCCCCCTCTTCCCCCCATCTGGAGTCCAAAATCTCCGTGACTTCGTTGATGCGCTCCTTCTGTGCCACTCCCGCGTGCCCTGTTCTGTCTCTGACCGGACTCGGCGCCGTTCCGGGTTCCTGGAACCTGTGCGGTGCCCTGTAGGGAGTGAGCACCGATCTGTGGAATACCGGATGCATTCTGGAACCCTCCGGAAGTGCCAGTCTGAACGCTACCGGGTTGACCTGCTCTTCGACTTGGTAGGGCCCCAGTTGTTTATGCCCTAGTTTCTTCTTGGCCAACGACCTGGCCGGCACTGCGTGGGCTGCTAACCAAACCCAGTCTCCCACGTGGAGCTCTTCGCCAACCCTTCTGTGCTTGTCCGCTTGTACCTTGTATGCGTGCTTGGCCAGCTCCAGGTGGCGCCTCAGCTGATCGTGGACTTCCTGCAGCTCCGACGCGAACGCATCTGCTGTCTGCGGCTCCCCCTCTCCCATTCTTTCCAGTCCCGGGAAGGTTCTGGGGTGCCTCCCGTTGTTGGCGAAGAACGGCGTGACCCCCGTGGACACGTGCTTCGTGTTGTTGTAGGCGAACTCGGCAAGCGGCAGGTAATCCACCCACGTCGCAGGCTGTTGATTTGCATAACATCTCAGGTACTGCTGCATGATGGCATTGACCCGCTCCGCTTGCCCGTTGGTCTGCGGGTGTCTCGCCGACGCCAGGTTGATCTTGACGTTCAGGAAGCCCATCAGCTTCTGCCAGAAATTCGAGATGAACTGCCGCCCCCGGTCGGACAGAATAGACCGTGGCAGACCATGAACCTTGAACACGTGGTCTATGAACAGTTTGGCGGTTTGCTCCGCCGTGGCCACCTTAGCACACGGAATGAAATGCGCCATCTTGGAAAACAGGTCCACCACCACCAGCACTGCCGTCTTGCCCCTCGAGCTGGGCAGATCCGTGACAAAGTCCAGGGCCACCCTTTCCCAAGGTTCGACCGGAGTTTGCAGCGGTTCCAACAGTCCGGCCGGCGGTTTGTGCACTGGTTTGGCCCTCTGGCAGGTGTCACACCTCGCCACGTAGTCTGCGACCTCCCCTCTCATTCCAGGCCACCAGAAATCCCTGGCTACTAATTCCACCGTCTTCTCCTTGCCAAAGTGCCCGGCCGTGGGCGCGTCGTGCAGCTGCTGCAGCACCTTGGCGCGAAGGTCGTCTCCCGGCACGTAGATGGCCCCTTTACGGATGAGCAATCCATCTCGTAGCTGGAAACCGTCGGCCGCAGCCGTGCCCCTTTGCACCTCCGCCATCTTTGCTTGCGCGAAGGAGTCATCCTGCAACGCTCGTCGCACCGCCTCCAGATCCACGGTGGCCGCGGCGCACGCCCATACTGTTGGTGCGAAGATGTGCATGGCGGCCGCTGGCGTTGCGTCCTCCAGATACTGTGGCTTACGGGAGAGGGCGTCCGCCATGATGTTAGTGTCCCCCGGGACATACTCTATGCGGAAGTCGAAGTTCGCAAAAAACTCAGCCCAACGTATCTGCCTCTGGTTTAGGAACTGTGCCGTGCGCCAGTGCTCCAGATTCTTGTGGTCCGTGCAAACCTGCACCGTGTGCTTGGCGCCGATCAGGAAGTGCCTCCACGCTTTGAACGCTGCATGAATGGCCAGCAACTCCCTGTCCCAGATGGTGTAGTTCTGCTCGGACTTGCTGAGCTTCCTGGAGTAGAACGCTGCCGGTCGCCACACCCCCTGCTGGTCCTTTTGCCGCAGGACCGCCCCCACGGCTCTGTCCGAGGCGTCTGTCTCCACCCTCATCGGCCTGCTGGGGTTGACGTGAAGCAGCTGCTCTTCCGACGCGAAGAGACGCTTGAGTGCCTGAAAGGACTGCTCCGCCTCCTCTGTCCAAACGAACTTCTTTTTCTTGGAGCTAAGCGTGTCTGTGATGGCCGCTGTCTGCATAGCGAAGCCCTTGATAAACTTGCGATAGAAGTTCGCAAAGCCGACAAACCTCTGGACCTCCTTCCGGTTGCGTGGACTCTTCCAATCCAATACCGCGCGAACCTTGGCGCTGTCCATGGCGAGCCCCTTGTCAGACAACTTGTAGCCCAGAAAATCCACCTCCGTCACGTCAAATTGGCACTTCTCCAGCTTGGCGTAGAGCCTATGTTGCTTTAGTCTGGTCAGCACTTCCTTGACGTGTCTGTCATGCTCCTGCTGCGATTCCGAAAAGATCAGGATGTCATCTAAGAAACAGACGCACGTCTTGTAGAGAAGTCCCGCCAACACGTGATGCATGAAAGCTTGAAAAACGTGGGAGCCATTTTGCAATCCAAAGGGCATAACTCTGTATTCGTAGGTACCCAGTGGCGTGAACATGGCCGTCTTCCACTCATCTCCCTCCCGCATACGAATGAGGTTGTACGCCCCTCGCAGGTCTAACTTGGTGAACACTTTCCCCTTCCGCACCTTCGCCAGGAGGTCGTCGATTCGGGGCATGGGGAAGTCCGACGGCTTGGTCCCATTGTTTAAAATGCGATAGTCCACGACCAGTCTTTTTTGGGGCGTGTCTCGCTTTTTAACAAAGAATACTGGACTGCCCCCCGCTGCCTTGGACTCTCGGATGAAACCGCGCTCCAAATTATGATCTATGAACTGTTTGAGTTCCTGCAGCTCGTCCTCTGACATGGAATACAGTTTCCCCTTAGGCAGCGCCACCCCCGGCAGCAGGTCAATCTTGCAGTCATATGGTCTGTGAGGGGGTAGCCTGTCTGCCTCCTTCTCGCAGAAAACTTCCAAAAATTCTGCGTACTTGTGGGGAATCGCTTGCAGCGTGCCTAGCAGCAGCTGTGACTCCTCTTCCTCTCCTTCCTGCCGGGGCACGATGCAGTGTTCAGCACAAAAGGAAGAGCCGAAGATCAGCTGCCTCTGGTACCAAGCCAGCGTTGGGCTGTGCTTGTCCAGCCAACTCATTCCCAATACAATGGGCGTATCCGATAGTTGAGTGACATTGAAGCTGATGATTTCTTTGTGATTTCCAAGTCGCATCGCCATGGGCGGCGTCTGCTTCACCACTTGCCCCCCTAGCAACTCCCTGCCATCCACCGTGACAACCTGCAGGGGCAGTGTGGCCGGCAGCAACTGTATAGCGTGCTTGTCGACAAAGTCCTGCCCTATAAAGTCCGCGTTGCTGCCCGAGTCAACTGTGATGGGCACGTCAGTGGTGATTCCATTGGGCAGCTGGAGAGATGCGGTGAGCCTCACCACTGGTTTGGGCGGGAGGGGGTTCACGGGCTGTAAAACCTCTGGGGACTGCGTCACTAACACGTCTGGCTGGGCCCCAGGGCCTCTTCCTCCAGCCAGACTGCGTCGTTTCCCTGCTGTGGTCCCCCTTGCTGCGTTGCTGCAGTCACCATTGCCGAGGCTGCAGTAAGCTTGTGGAGCCTCTGGGGACACTCTTTTGCCATATGCCCTGGCTCCTCACAGACGTAACACTTCCTGTTCCCTCTAGGAGGCTTCGCTTTCACTGCTGCCGGTGCTAGGGCTCTGGTTGCTAACTGAGCCCTTGCACCTCCAACCTCCATAGGTTCGGCTCCTCCTCCTGGCGGAGGCGTGGATTGCGCCCGCGCTGCTTCTCTGGGAAGGAAGGAGGGGCCCCTGGCTGGTTCGCGCCCTCCACGCCCTTCGTCCCTGCTCCACGGACGTCCTTCCAGCCTCACCCCCACTGCCAGTGCCCTCTGAACGACCTCCTGGGTGGTTCGGGGTCTCTCCCCCCTCGCGATCTCATCTTTAATCGAGTTGTGCAGCCCCTCCCAAAAGAGGTCTCTTACAGGAGCCGAATCTCTGTCCCATTCCAGGGCACTGACCAAGGCGAAAAAGCGGGCATGATACTGCCTGACGCTGGCCCTCCCTTGTCTCAGGCCATGCACCTCCTTCCGTGCAAGATCCACGTCAATACTTGATAAAAAACACCCATCCATCGCTTTAATAAAGGCATCTGCATTCTGGAGCGCCGGATCCTTATCTCTCCATAAATTGCGTAGCCATGCTCTAGCATCCCCATGCAAATGGGACATGATGAATCCCACTCTCTCTTGCTCATCTCTAAAGTCTTTATGCAGCAGTTGCAGTGCGCACAGTACATCGGCTCTAAAGTTGGGATACTGTTGCAGGTTCCCATCGAAGTGAGAGACCAGCCCGCCTGTCCGTCTCGCCAACCCAATTCCCTCCTGCCGGGGTGTCTGCTTTGTCAGCACGTCTAACCTGACCTGGAGATCCCTGCAGGCGGCAGCTGCCTCCTCCTCTCTCTTCCTGGATGCGAGAGCCTCGGCATTCAGTTGTGCCACTGCTTTTCTGAGTTCCTCTATCTGCTGCTCAGCCGTCATGTCATCTGCCGTTCGTGAGCTCGCTAGTAGGCACCTGTTTCTCTCCCCTCCTCGAGGCTGTAGATGCCCACAATCGTGAGACGGAGCTTACTGTCAGAGCTGCTTGAAGATCCTAGCTCACAGAGGATCACGCTAGCCAGCGATCATTAAGTAAAAGTCTTTATTGAATTACAGTTTCCATTCTCACGCTGCTGCGCGCAACTCTACGTCTAGTAGCTAGATCGGCGAAGCTCCGTCT
This sequence comes from Podarcis liolepis, assembly GCF_965112155.1. Taxonomy (NCBI): domain Eukaryota; kingdom Metazoa; phylum Chordata; class Lepidosauria; order Squamata; family Lacertidae; genus Podarcis; species Podarcis liolepis. The sequence goes on from NC_139566.1 coordinate 7,763,179, forward strand.
GAGTCTCCGCCCCGTGTGCACCAACTTAATATCCTAGCCTTGCTCCACCTTTTCCGCCTGACTGTCCTCCTCTGGGTCCCTCTACCCCCCGGGGCTTCTTCCTTCCGGGATTCTTCTGACGCTGACCCGGACCCTCCTGCCTCCTTGCGCCGGGCTTTAGGACCTGGTTCCCTTTCGGGGCTGCTTACTGCGCCGCCTTCCTCTGCATTTGAACTTGGCGCGCGCGCCCAACCTTCCACTTTCCTCTTAACCGTTTCTTCGCTCCCCGATGGAGGTGTGGCCACTCCTGACTCATGCCCTCCCTCCTGTGGTGAGCTGCCAGCGCTTCCCCCCTGGCTCCTTTCCTCTTCCCTGCTTCCTGGCGGTGACGCTGGTCCCGATTTCCAGCTGCTCCCCCCTGAGTCCCCTCTGGCTCTATCTTCCTGGGGTGCCCCCCTAGACTCCCCCCTTGCCCTGGCCACTGGTGCTCCTTTCTGTGAATCCTCTGATTCACTGGAAAGACTAGGAGATCTCGGGTCGTCGTCATCACTCATCTTTTCTTCTGCCTCCTCCCCTTCGCTCTCTGTTTCCTCCCTTGCCCGTGCCTCTGCTCCTAAACCCCTGACAAGAGCGTTGGACAAAAGTTCCTTTGGATGATGGGGAAAGGCTTCCTATTTCACCATACCTGGCTTTACTTATTCTATAGTGGCTGTAATTATGGAGATGAACTTCCAACGGAAAAGCATTTAAAAAAAAAAAATATCGCACTGTGTGGGTTTTCTGGTGCCTGGTCAAATGTGAGTTCCGATTGAACCTTCTCCCACATTTGAGGCTCATGAAAGGTTTCTCCCCTGTGTGAATCCCCTGGTGCTTCTTGAGGCATGAGCTCTGACTGAAACATTTCCCACACTTGTAGGGATTCTCTCAGAGTTAACGGACTACAAGTCCCATCATTCCTGGCCATTGACTGTACCAACACAGTTACGGGGCACAAAATGTGCTAATTCCTTCTAAAGGCTTATTATGCTTATTAGTCAGTCAAGAGACTAGGAATGTTTTATTTGATCAAATTACCACCTACCCAACAAATTGCTAATTAAACCATCAAAGGCCTTCCTCTTTCAATAAGAAGCTTTTGAAGTGGAATATGTTTTTAAGTATATGTGTTAGAAGCTGCCCAGAGTGGCTGGGGCAACCCAGGCAGACGGACAGGGTTTAATTCTTATGATTCTTATGATTATGGTTATGATTATCCCAGTCTGCGCTACATGGGAACTATATTTTGACTGAGTTATATATGGAACTGTGCTTAATTGTTCTTACCCTTTTCTCATTTTATGGTTGTACCAGTTTTATTTTTATGTAATTGTATATTTTATTGTAATAACCCACCATGGGACCTTATAGCAAACGGCAGGTAAGGATTCAAATCAGATCAAATGAGCAATATTGGCAAAACCACAATGTAAGATTTTTGTTTCTCACAGTAAATGAGGCAAGAAGATTCTTTTAAGTCAGAGGGGAGATATATTCACAAGCAGCTGATGAACGGAAGGGAAACTAGAGGCAGCCATTAAGTGAACAATTAGCCTTTGAATTTATGCTGCTGTGCATTTAACATGGGATACCATTGATTTGGTAATTGGACACTGTGCAAACTAGCTTTCAAAAAAGCCATTCTGCACTGAGCCATGCATTTTAGGGGTGGAGGAGATGTTCAGTTCAGGCAGAAGTCGTTTTGCAGAGTTTCAAGGTAATCCTGCTTTTCCCACTTCTCTCTCTCTCTCTCTCTCTCTCTCTCTTCCAATTTTCCAAAAGTTAATCCTTTTGGAATTAACACAGAATTAACACATAATTACCATCCAACACAGAGGTAATGAGGACATGCCTGAACCAAGACACTTGGTAATTTTAGTTCTTCAGGACTGACTCAGTACCTCAAGGCTCCTAAGTGGCTGTAACACCCATCCCTTCCCTATGTTATTTTGTAATGGTTGCATGAAAGCTTCCATCCACAATAGGGTCATTTTCCCCAAATGAAAAATACAGAAGTATACACGGTCACAACATTGAGATTGCTGGCAATGAAACTGATTTAATATTTTGTCAGCATGTTTCATATGCAAGCCTCCTGGAGAAACGCTGGTTGACACTGAAATTGCTCCCTCAAGGTATAGCTCCACTGATTCTTTGTCATTGGTTCCAGTCTGGCTGGCAGATAGTGGTCCTGAACTCTCTGCAGAAATTGGGCCTTGCTCCTGAAGCCATCTTAAATTTGGGATTGGATCAAGCAGGCAAATAATTATGGACATAGAGAGACAACAGGACTGCTTGAGGTCCCCTGTTTACATAATTGCAGAACACGAGAGATATTGCTGTCCCGGCAGCACACCTCCCTTTCCTCATATCCAGAAATGCAAGAAGGGCTTTCAGATTGCTGGTAATGAAACTGATTACATATTTTGGAGGCTTTTTATTTATCCAGGCATCTTGGAGAAATGCTGAGTTGTTGCAACAGAATTCTGCCTTTTAAAGAAATGGGAGAGAAAAGCAAGCTCCTCGCCTTGTCACTTCTGTGGACTTCTCCTGTGCCTGCCCAGCACTGGGGTCAGAATCCAGCTGCCCCCTAGACTCTTCCTTCCCCAGACAACACAGGGGAGGGGAGAAGCATGATCTAGCAAATAGGATGAAGGAGAGGACTGGACAAAGTGGAAAACCTCACAACACAAGCACTCAAGCAAGGGTTTCTCTTTACACACAGAGAGAGATGAAGAAACAACCACTTTGCAGCAGACAGGGTTGGTCTGGAGAGACGGGGTGATTCCTCCCTTCTGCAGAGAATGTTGCGAATAACCAGATACTACATGACCAAAAATGCATCCTTTCCCTCCTTTTCTGGGTGGAGGTTTTGCCAAGTTAGAATCTGAAATATCTGGAGGGCTGCAGACTGGGGATATCTGAATTAAGCAAAGCTATAGACAAAGAGTTGATGGGGTCTTTTGGTTCTGCATGTATATTACAGTGAGAGGAAAAGAGAGCAGGAGACCAATAGTTGCAGGGCAACTTCCAAAAGCTCCACCCAGAAAAGCCAATTATTTGAAGATGAAAGAAATTGTAGTGCCAAGAACCCGAAGGCGTCATGAGTAATTATTGAGAGGATTAATAATAGTAGGACAATTTGTTGGGTCTAATCCAAATAGAACAGAGGGAGACTTCGTTATGCAGGAAGCTTCCATGGACTTTCAAGCTAATCTTGCTTCTCTCTCTCTCCTTCTCTTTCTGTGTCTCTGTGATTTTGGACTCAGCACACTAATAGATATGCTCAGACATAAGAGCCTTGGTCACGTGGGATGGCCTGCCTGCAGATGAACAGAGCTGTTTAATTCACATTTTCAGGAGTGAGATGTGTTGATCAAGGAGATGAATAAATTCATTTTTTCTCAATTTTGGAATACCTGTGGGGGGGGGTTTAAACAATTACAGCTAACCATATTTGGTTCTGTATACAGTAAGTTGAGTAGGTGCTAAAGGATCAAATAAAACATTCCTAATCTCTTGAGTGACTAATAAGCATAATAAGCCTTTACGAGGAATTAACACATTTTATGTCCTGGAGCTGTGGAAATGTGTGGTCTTGATTTTCATCTCAAATACCATATTTCAATTCAAATTTCCTGGGCTTTCTCTAGCACAGATTTATAATCCTAATGCCTATCATGAGAAATTTGTATGCCATGAAATTAAATCATCTGGATTTGACGTGGGCCAAAGAGAGGAATACCTCAGGAACTGAGCAAAGTAGTTTTTCAAAAAGGCCATTCTGCAACATGTCCTGCATTCTCAGGGATGGAGAAGAGGTTCAGTTCAGGCAAGAGGAGGAAGGGGACAAAACTTGAATAAACTAATTCTGTGTGCGATTGGCTCTGGTCTCACGCCCCTAATTACATTGGATAAATGTTTTAGGGTGTGGTATTCTATCCACTAAGACACAGACAGGGATGAAACCTCAATTCACTGCAATCTCAAAAAGGGCAAAATTCTTATTCCCCAGAAGGAGACAAGAAAGCCCACCAAATTACATAACATCCCCACATTCTGGTATGTATCCATAGTAGCAAACTTAGAGCCATGTGCAAATTTATGTGCCCTCCAGATCTTCCATGGCTATTAAGCATAATAAGGTTCTACAAAGAATTATCACATTTTATGCCCCAGAGCTATGGGAAATTGTGGTGCCAATTTTCATCTCAAATACAAATTTCAGTCTAAATTTCCTTGGATTTCTGTAGTAAAGGTTTATAATCCTACTGCCTATCATGAGAAATTTGCATGCTATGAAATTAAATCATCTGTTATTGAAGTGGGCCAAAGAGAATGATACCTCAGGAACTGAGCAAACTCATTTTCAAAATGACCATTCTGCAGAATGCCTGCATTTTTAGGGATGGTGGAGATGTTCAATTCAGGAAGAAGGAGGATGGGGACAAAAGTAGAAAGAGCTGTCTCTTTCTGCCATTGACTCTGGTCTCACCCATTTCGTGGCTTCATGAGTATGTCAGCAGGCTCATTTTGTTTCTAGAGTATGAGCGGAGGATTTTTTTCTTTTAAATACAATTTCAAAGTGAACAGAGGCAGACTTCCTTGTGCGTGAATCTTCCACGGGTTGTCAAGGTAATCCCGCTTCCTCCCATTTTCTTTTCTCTGCCTCTGTCTCTGAGATTTTGGAGTGAGAATACTAATAGATATACCCTGATATAAGAGTCTTGGTCACAAGTGATGTATTCTGCCTGCAGCTGAGCAGAGGTGATTAATTGACATTTTCATGAGCTAGTTATGTTGATCAAGGAGATGAATAAATCCACTTTGTCTCGATTTTGGAATACCTGTTTCTTTCCCCCCAAGCTAGAGCTAAAAAAAAAATTCTGATTATGAAATTATGGTTCTTTAAATAGGCCATGGGTTGTTGTCTGCTTTCCAAAGAAGAGAAATGGTATATAATTTATGGTATATAGTATGGAGTGTATTTCCCCACAGTCTCTGCATTGGTGCTGTCCAATTCCCAGTTCCATTATGCGGCTTTAATGCTACTTTGTGTAGGTTTATGAATGTCTTCATGGAATGGGACATGAAAAAAGAAAACATGCACAGTGGTACCTTGGGTTACATATGCTTCAGGTTACATACGCTTCAGGTTACAGACTCTGTTAATCCAGAAATATTACCTCGGGTTAAGAACTTTGCTTCAGGATGAGAACAGAAATCGTGCTCGAGTGGCACAGCGGCAGCAGGAGGCACCATTAGCTAAAGTGGTGCTTCAGGTTAAGAACAGTTTCAGGTTAAAAACGGACCACCGGAACGAATTAAGTACTTAACCTGAGGTACCACTGTATTGGGGGGGGGGGATATAGGCTTGTTCTCTCACTGTTGTCATTTGCGTGACAGGTCTAAATTTCATTTTCATAGAGGCTGCAGTAAATGAGGTGGCAGCTCATAGGATCTCCTGAGAAGGAGAAGGGGTTGAGACATTTAGAAAACTAACCCAACTCTGAGGTATTTCGAAAGGTATTTCTTTTCCTTCAAAATCAATTAGCTCTTGGTTGTTGCTTTTCTTCACCTTTGTCTTCTCCCCATAATAAAATATTTGAGGGGGCTGCCACCCCCAAGATGATGGACATTGCCATTCAATCAGTGTGTGTGTGCACCATGTTATGTGATCAGTTATGTGGGGTAGAGCTTACCTCTCCCAAAAATATTTTATTCAAGTTGGCAACATGCCCACAAAATTCCCACACAACACTGATCTATTTGTAATGGTGTTTCTTCTTCCCAATTTCCCACATTTTATGATGCATTTTCTTTGGGGGGGGGGATAAAATAAACCACTTACAAAAAGGGGGTTATGTTTCTCAGGGATATGGATCAAAGTTGGTGTTGGTGCTGGGGTGAGGGGCAAGCATGAAAGACACTCACAGAGAACAGGTGCTATGCTGAAGCTAAGTTTAATACATAAGAGGAAGGCAGAGAACATTTTCATTCCAGAAACCAAGGAAGAAGAAGAAGAAGAAGAAGAAGAAGAAGAAGAAGAAGAAGAAGAAGAAGAAGAAGAAGAAGAAGAAGGAGGAGGACATAGTGAATAGAAGTTGGGATCAACACATCCTATAAAGCAGCTGCACATTTGTAAGGCAAACATGGATGAGCCAAACATCTGGGAATCCTGTAAACTTGGTGGTTTAACTGGGGACGCTTGGCATTTCTGGCACCTAGGCCCATGAGCTCATCAATCGTGAAACCATGCCGAGTTCATCAGTTGCTGGTGAGGGCATTCTGCCGGTCTGAGTGCTCCCTTTAATAGCATGAATAGCGTCCAGAGCAGCCGTATCCCAGGCCAGCTCCAAAGGAGGATGTCCCACACAGGCGGTGTGTCCTCCCACACAATCTTGCTCACACTAGGCAGAGAGTATTGGTCCTGGGAGGATCACAACAACTGCAGGTGGCTGGATGAATATTTCTGATGGTGGTAACGGATTGATGCGATCAGCACTGGCAGCAGGATTTATGGCGAGGCTACTTGATGGCACTCCACCACCAATTCCACCCCCAAAGCCTCCATAGCCCCCATAGCTGTAGGCAGCGCTAAAGCTAAGATACATTTTGGAGTGATGGGTCCTGGATCTGAAAAGATGAAAAGCAAACATTCATCCAATTTATTCATGATTCACACATCCAAGCAAACATTCATCCAATTTATTCATGATTCACACATCCAATTTATAACAAAACAACAACCATAACAACAAGCCCTACCTCCACCAGTGAAGAAGGAGAGGAAGAAAAGGAGATTATAACACAATCTGCAATCCATTAAAAAAAACCCCTATCTTTAAAAATACCCAATCCAGCAAGGGTGCAGCAGTCCAGCAATGGACAAACCAACGGATTTGTCTCTGTTGCGACTTCATTAGATGGTCTTCTTCCAGGCAGCTCTCCCCTTTTGGAACACATTCCACACTGATGTGTGTGTATCTCCTTATGATAGATAGACTTTGAGAAAAGATCTAAAAGCATTCTTGTTTACCCTTGTCTGTTCCTGCGAACCCTGAAATTATTACATTTTCATGCTTTTCTTTAAGGTTTCTAGGAGTTGAAGGTTGTCCAGACCCCTCAAAATAAAGTATGAAGGGTTTGAGAGCACAGGAAAACTCAAAGAAATGTAAGATATTAATTAGTGTTCTCCCCTTTCTCGTACACAAACCCTTTCTTTGGATGGGACCATTTTATGTTGTGTACACCATATGTTGTCGATTTTTAAGATTTAATACTACAAAAATATTAAATAAATATCTGACCATTGATAGGCCAATGCCTTCAGTGGTCGCATACTTCATGCTAATGTTCATCTTCATGTTTTTGGAATCCCATAATACTCATAAAATCCAGTTTCTTGTAATATTAACTTTTTGCTTCAACTCCCATCATCCCTTGGCCAAAACAGATGAGCTTGATGCTATTTGGAATGCAACAACTTCATGGCTGCCACAGGTTTCCCACCCTTTTTCCAGCAACAGAAAGCAGCCACAACCCTTACGATATTTGGCAATAATCACCTCTTCCTTCCTCACCCCCTTTCCCTTTTATGCTGTGTTTTTTCAGTTGCAAAGCTAAACTTGCACCAAGAAGCTACCCCCTTCATGTTTCCTTCATAGCCAAAGAGCCCATAGGAAATGAGAAAGAAGATGAGCAAAAAGGAGCAGATCTAGTTTCAAAGAAGGAGACAGAGAGAGTGAAGTTCGGAAAGGAAGAGGCAGCAAAAGGCATGGAGTTCTCTCACTTACCAAGGTCTCAAGAGAAGTACTCAAGTGAAGGTGAGGGGAGCTGTTGTTAGAATCGTGGGTAGCAAGTCCTTTTATACGATTCCAGGACCGCAAGTCCCTCCCTTGTAGACGAAAACTGTCTTCAGGTTTTCTACCCTCCCTGACTAATTGTTGGACGTGGACTTTATCCAGCCATTCCTCAGCCGCCCTGTATTCATTAGCATGTGTTTTATCCAATTCCAATCCCCTTTCATTATCCTCCTATTTACTCCTTTTGATGACTAATTATGATACTTGCTGTTGCCCCTGCTTCCTAAAGAATGTGTGCATGTCAGGGTTACAAGCCCCCAGTCCACTCAATTCTAGAGACTGGTGTAAAGCCCATCTTCCCAGGCATGGGTGGTTCCATCTGGTTCATAGAAGATCTTTTAAACTTCTATTTTAAAAAAGTATTTGAAATTGAATTCACTCTGGGTGGCTTCCAACCGAGTATTAAAAACAATACAGCATCAGACATTAAAAACTTTCCTAAACAGGGCCGCCTTCAGTTGTCTTTTAAAAGTAAAATAGTGGGGGTTTTTTGCCTTGACATCTGCTGGGAGGCCAGTAGAACTTTCATTGGTTTTATTAATAAATATATCCTTTTCACCTTCATGAGGCTTCATTGTGAGTGGCTGGGGGGGCGGGGCTGGGATGACAAATACTTACAAAAAATAATAACAGAACACTGAATGACTTACGGCATGGAAATACGGCAAAATGAGCTTGCGCATGAGAAAATGAGAACCTGAAAATTTAATTCTTTGTCCATTCTTTCATACAAAATTGCAAGAGAAGACTTTCATTCAATTTCTGTGCCCATCCTCACATCCAAAAGAGAGAGATGGGAGTAGGATAAACCCATTGCCTCTTTCCCCCAATAACAACTAGTGGCTGTGTCCCTGCTCTCACCTGAAGGAGAGACGCCAATCATATTTGCACAAGCTACAAACATGGATCAGAATAGAGCTGAGATTGCATTCACCAAACATGCCAAAATCTGAAATGATGCATCAATTACTGCAACACAGAACCAATGATGATGAAAGCAGCAATACGCCAAGCATGAAAGAGCAACATCACAAACCAATTAGCAGGAACAGAGTGAATTTCCAAAATGAGCTGCTGCCTCCATCTCAAGCTGAACCACAAATGCAATTGAAAATCAAACCTTTTTCAAAATAGCACATGAAATACCCTCAGGTAATACGAATGTGTAATCATTTTGGCCAGCATACACATAGCAATTTGGGTTCTTCAGGACTGACTCAGTAGATCAAAGTGCCTAAGTGGCTGTAACACCCATCCCTTCCCTATATCAGCATCTATTTCATAATCATTTATTTCTCTTTTATCCTATGTCATTTTGTAAAGGTTGCATGAAAGCTTCCATCCACAATAGGGTTATTTCCCCCAAATGAAAAATACAGAAGTATACGGTCACAACATTGAGATTGCTGGCAACGAAACTGATTTAATATTTTGTAAGCATTTTTCATATGCAAACCTCCTGCAGAAACTCTGGTGGACACGGAAATTGCTTCCCCAAGGTGGTGTGTCCTCCCACACAAACTAGCTCATCCGAGGCACAGAGCATTGGTCCTGGACATGTCACATTAACTGGAGGTGGCTGGATGCATACTACCGATGGTGGTAACTGAGTCATGTAATCAACACTGGCAGCAGGATTTATAGCGAGGCTACTTGATGGCACTGCACCACCACTTAAGCCCCCAAAGCCTCCATAACCTCCATTGATCCCATAGATCTCAATGACCTGTAGGCAGCGCCAAAGCTAGGCTACATTTTGGAGTGATGGGTCCTGGATCTGAAAAGATGATGACCAATTTCATCCAATTTATTCATGATTCACACATCCAATTTATAACAAAACAACAACCAAATGACAAAACAAGTCATTTCCCCCAAATGAAAAATACAGAAGTATACACGGTCACAACATTGAGATTGCTGGCAATGAAACTGATTTAATATTTTATAAGCATTTTTCATATGCAAGCCTGCTGGAAAAACACTGGTTGACACGGAAATTGCTCCCCCAAGGTATAGCTCCATTGATTCTTTGTGATCGGTTCCAATCTGGCTGACAGGTAGCGGTCCTGAACTCTCTGCAGAAATTGGGCCTTGCTCCTGAAGCCATCTTAAATTTGGGATTGGATCAAGCAAGATCAGGCAAATAATTATGGACATAGAGAGACAAAGCGTGTTCTCCCTAACAGAGAGCACGTGTTGCGGTTGGGGGAACAGGCCACCCTGTCATGACTAGGCAAATTTGGTGGAACCCTAGCCTTTAAGAGGTTAATTGGGTTGCTGGGGAATTTTGATTGTTGCCAATTCGGAGGAGGGGTCAGAGGCTTTAAATACAGAGGCCAGACGATGGGACGTCCTCTTGGCCGTTTTGCACCGGATCACATAGAGCACTTGGACAATCTTCTCATTGTCTGGTTACATTTCTTTATTTCCCCTTTCCTTTTAATCCTCTCTAGTCCCTTAAATAATTTAATTCCCCCCTTTTCCTGTTCAATTTCCCACCCCACCCCACCCCTTACCCTGCCCTGTGGGAAGATTCTCCCTGTATCTGTGGCTTGCCTTCATCAATAGGGAGAGAGCCCCCATTAGGGGCTTTCTTTCACAAAAAGGTTTCCTCCATTGCGCTTGTTGAAATTGTGGGGCTAGTCAGGGCTGTTCCCAGCTTAGCTGGTATCACTTTCGTTTATAGTATCCCTGAAGGTTGGCTTTATTTTGAGTGTGTGCAGCGCTGTTGGCCAAATTTTAAGCTAGCCTTGGGTGGGAGCACTAATTTGAGTTCTTTTAATATTGCTATGAGACTAAGATTCTCAAGAGCAGAAGCAGGGAGGCCTATTCGGCCTGCACATAACTTCCAAGCCTAAGTCTGCTACAGGTAGCAGTTAATTGTTAAGTCTCTGACACGTGATTCATTCTCTTTATGTATCTGCTTCCAGGCCTAGTTGCTGCTAATGTATATCTGAGGCAGACAGAGGGCCCCAGAGGCTCCCTGTGCCTCCAAGGACTATGAGCACTCTGTATATGCTCTTGAACTATGCTGTTTCTGAACAAGTTTATTTTCTTTAAGTTTGTTTTGCTCTGATAGTGGCGACTGCCTTTTTAGAGATGAGCCATTGTGGCTTAGTGGCTAAAGTGCAGGACTAGGACCTGGGAGACAGGGTTCATATACCCCTCTTAGCCATGGCTTGTTATAACAAAACAAAACAAACTGCTCCTTTTGAGCTATTCTGTTGCTGGGTAGTTCGGCCCATTTGTTATAAAAGAACTTTGGGTTTCTAAAAGGGCAAGCAGTGGTACCTGGACAAGCTGTGGGCTACCTCAACTTTGCTATTTCACTGGAAACATTTATGCCTGGCCTAGAAGGTGATCCTAGGGCTTTGCCCTAGAATTCGATAGCCTGGAGTCTTCTCTTCTCATGAGGTGGCCAAAGTATTGGAGCCTCAGCTTCATGATCTATCCTTCCAGTGAGCCCTCAGGGTTGATTTCCTTAAGAATGGAGAGATTTGATCTTCTTGCAGTCCATGGAACTCTCTAGAGTCTCCTCCAGCAGCATAATTCAAAAGCATCAATTCTTCGGCGATCAGCCTTCTTTATGGTCCAGCTCTCACTTCCATACATCACTACTGGGAAAACCATAGCTTTTACTATACAGACCTTTGTTGGCAAGGTGATGTCTCTACTTTTTAAGAGGCTGTCTAGGTTTGTCATTGCTTTTCTCCCAAGAAGCAGGTGTCTTTTAATTTTGTGGCTGCTGTCACCATCTGCAGTGATCACGGAGCCCAAGAAAGTAAAATCTCTCACTGCCTCCATTTCTTCCCCTTCTATTTGCCAGGAGGTGATGGAACTTGTGGCCATGATCTTCGTTTTTTTTGATGTTGAGCTTCAGACCATATTTTGCGCTCTCCTCTTTCACCCTCAATAAAAGGTTCTTTAATTCCTCCTCACTTTCTGCCATCAAGGTTGTGTCATCTGCATATCTGAGGGTTGTTGATATTTCTTCCAGCAATCTTAATTCTGGCTAGGGATTCATCCAGCCCAGCAAAATACCCCACCACAGAAAAGAGTAATGTTTCTCAGGGATATGGATTTAAGTTGGTGTTGGTGCTGGAGTGAGGGACAAGCATGAAAGAAACCCCCAGAGAACAGGTGCTTTGCTGAAGCTAAGTTTAATGCATAAGAGGAAGACAGAGAACATTTTCATTCCAAAAACCAAGGAAGAATTGCCTTCTAGGCATTGCAGTAAGGTAATTCAAACATTTTTGACCAAGTTGCGGGAAGCAGTGGAAGACAGGAGTGCCTGGAGTGCTCTGGTCCATGGGGTCATGAATAGTTGGACACGACCAAACAACTAAACAACAACAAAATTCAAACATTGATCTTGATGACACTGATAATACACATTCAGAATTGTATTAGGTTTCTATGGCATTCAAACACAATACAAGCTGGATGCATTCAAACATTTGCCCCTCAACTGGAGATACATTCCACAGCAAAAGCAAAGAAGAAGAAGAAGAAGAAGAAGAAGAAGAAGAAGAAGACAGGATGGCTCAGGATGAAGTCCATGTCCAACAATTGGTCAGGGAAGGTAGGACACCTGAAGGCAGTTTTTGTCCACAAGGGAGGGACTTGCAGTCCTGGAATCGTATAAAAGGACTCGCTGCCCATGATTCTAACAACAGCTCCCCTCACCTTCACCTGAGTACTTCTCTTGAGACCTTGGTAAGTGAGAGAACTCCATGCTTTTGCTGCCTCTTCCTTACACCAATCTCTAGAATTGAGTGGACTGGGGGCTTGTAACCTTGACAGGCAAACATACTTTATGAAGCAGGGGGCAACACCTATTGAAAAACATATCATAATTAGTCATCAAAAGGAGTAAATAGGAGGATAATGAAAGGGCAATGGAATTGGATAAAACACATGCTAATGAATACAGGGTGGCTCAGGAATGGCTTGATGAAGTCCACGTCCAACAATTAGTCAGGGAGGGTAGGACACCTGAAGGCAGTTTCCATCTATAAGGGAGGGACTTGCAGTCCTGGAATTGTATAAAAGGACTTGCTACCCATGATTCTAACAACACCTTCAATTGAGTACTTTTCTTGAGACCTTGGTAAGTGAGAGAACTCCATGCTTCTGCTGCCTCTTCCTTTCCAAACTTCATTCTCTGCTTCCTTTATTGAACCCAGACCTGCCTCTCCTTACTCGTCTTCTTTCTCATTTCCTACGGGCACTTTGGCTATGTAGGAAGGCTCCTTTTGTATGGAGTCAGAGCAATCCTCCATCTAGTTCAGGCCTGTCTACAGGAGGTACGGGGAATATTGATGGTCCTCCCACAGTTGCTGGACTAAAACTCCCATCATTCCTGGCCATTGCCTGTGCCAGCTGGGCTTGATGGGTGTTGGAGTCCAGCAACACCTGGAGGCTCACTGATAACCCCACCCTATTCCTGATCCACACGGACTGGTGCTGCGGGCTCTCCTGATTTTCAGCAGGGTCCCTTTCCTGCCTTACCTTGAGATGCCAAGCATTTCTTTCTCCAAAGTGTATTTGGCAGGGCTCCTAGAACAGAAATGAAAACAAAATGAAACACGAAGGGGGTAGCTTCTTGGTGCAAGTTTAGCTTTGCAACTGAAAAAGCAGAGCATAAAAGGGAAAGGGGGTAAGGAAGGAAGAGGTCATTATGAGGCCATATACCTTCCATTGCCAAATATCATAAGGGATGTGGCATGGATGACAGAACATATCTGCTTTCTGTTGCTGGAGAAAGGGTGTGAAACTTGTGGCTGCCATGAAGTTGTTGCATTCCAAGTAGCATCAAGCTCATCTAGTTTGGCCAAGGGATGATGGGAGTTGAAGCAAAAAGTTAATATTACAAGAGATTTCAACCAAACATGAAAGAGAAAGAGAAGGACCCAAATATATAATAGAATTAATATCTTAGATTTCTTTGAGTTTCCTGTGCTCTCAAACCCTTCATAGTTTATTCTGACAGGTCTGGACAACCTTCAACTCCTAGAAACATAAAAGAAAAGCATGAGAATGTAATAATTTCAGGGTTCGCAGGAACAGACAAGGATAAGGAGCAATGCTTCTAGATCTTTTCTCAAAGTCTATCTATCATAAGGAGATACACACACATCAGTGTGGAATGTGTTCCAAAAGGAGGCAGCTGCCTGGAAGAAGATCATCTCATGAGGTCGCGAGGGAAACAAACCCGTTGGTGACACCACCAAGAGGCCTCCAATGCTGGACTGATGCACTATAGCTGGCTTGGGATTTTTTAATGATAGGGTGTTTTTTTAAATGGGCTTGCAGATTGTGTTATAATCTCCCCTTCTTCCTCTCCATCTTCACTGCTGGTGATAGGGCTTGTTGTTATGGTTGTTGTTTTGTTATAAATTGGATGTTTGATTCATGAATAAATTGGATGAATGTTTGCTCATCATCATTTCAGATCCAGCGTCCATCACTCCAAAATGAATTCATACTTTGGTGCTGCCTACAGGGGCTTGGGGGGCTACGGGGGCTTTGTGGGCATTGGGATCTATGGGAACTACGGAGGCTCTAGGGCTGGAGTGCCATCAAGTAGCTTCGCTATAAATCCTGCTGCCAGTGTTGATCATATCAATCAGTTACCACCATCAGAAATAATCATCGAGCCACCTGCAGTTGTTGTGATCATCCTAGGACGAATACTCTCTGCCTAGTGTGAGCCAGATTGTGTGGGAGGACACACCGCCTGTGGTGGCACATCGTCTGTGGCAGGAGACCAGGGATACGGCTGCTCTAGATGCTATTTATGCTATTAAAGAGAGCGCTCAGACCAGCAGAATGCCCTCACCAGCAACTGATGAATTTGGCATGGCTTCACGACTGATTATCTTATGGGCCTTGGTGCCAGAAATGCCAAGCGTCCCCAGTTCAACCACCAAGTTTATTGGATTCCCAGATGCTTGGCTCATCCTTGTTTGCCTTACAAATGTGCAGCTGCTTCCTAGGATGTGTTGATCCCAACTTCTATTCTCTATGCATTTCCTCTTCTTCTTATTCTTCTTCTTTTTCTTCTTCTGCGGTTTTGCTGTGGAATGTATCTCCGGTTGAGGCAGAAATGTTTGAATGCATCCAACTTGTATTGCTTTTGAACGCCATAGAAACATAATACAATTCTGAATGTGTGTGTATTATCAGTGTCATCAAGATCAATGTTTGAATTACCTTACTGCAATGCCTGGAAGGCAATTCTTCCTTGGTTTCTGGAATGAAAATGTTCTCTGCCTTCCTCTTATGCATTAAACTTAGCTTCAGCAAAGCACCTGTTCTCTGTGAGTTTCTTTCATGCTTGCCCCTCACTCCAGCACCAACACCAACTTTGATCCATATCCCTGAGAAACATAACCCCTTTTTTGTAAGTGGTTTATTTTACTCTCCAAAAATAAATTGCACCATAAAATGTGGGAGATTGGGAAAACTTGAATAAATCTTTATTGCCAAGTTTTAAGACACAGATAAGGATGAAACCTCAATTCACTGGAATCTCAGAAAGGGGGGAATTCTTATTCCTAAAAAGGAGAGAAGAAAGCCCACCAAATTACATAACACCCCCTTGTGTATCCATGCTCCTATGTATCCATAGTAGGAAACTTAGAGCCATGTGCAATTTTATGTGCCCTCCTGACCTTCCATGGCTAATAAGCACTGTCAGGGGTTCAGGAGCAGAGGCAAGGGCAAGGGAGGAAACAGAGAGCGAGGGGGAGGAGGCAGAAGAAAAGATGAGTGATGACGACGACCCGAGATCTCCGAGTCTTTCCAGTGAATCAGAAGATTCACAGAAAGGAGCACCAGTGGCCAGGGCAAGGGGGGAGACTAGGGGGACACCCCAGGAAGATAGAGCCAGAGGGGACTCAGAGGGGAGCAGTTGGAAATCGGGACCTGCGTCACCGCCAGAGAGCAGGGAAGAGGAAGGGCGCCAGGGATCAAGCGCTGGCAGCTCACAACAGGAGGGAGGGCACGAGTCAGGAGTGGCCACACCTCCATCGGGGAGCGAAGAAACGGTTAGATGGAAGGTGGAAGGTTGGGCGCGCGCGCCAAGTTCAAATGCACAGGAAGGTGGCGCAGTAGGTAGCCCGGAAAGGGAGCCAGGTCCTAAAGCCTGGCGCAAGGAGACAGGAGGGCCCGGGGGGTCAGCGTCAGAAGAATCCCGGAAGGAAGAGACCCCGGGGGGCAGAGGGACCCAGAGAAGAACAGTCAGGCGGAAAAGGTGGAGCAGGGCTAGGATATTAAGTTGGTGTACAAGGGGCGGAGACTCAGACGGAGCTTCGCCGATCTAACCATAAGACGTAGAGTTGCACGCAGCAGCTTGAGAATGGAAACTGTAACTCAATAAAGACTTTTATTTAATGATCGCTGGCTAGCGTGATCCTCTGTGAGCTAGGATCTGGAAGCAACACTGACAGTAAGCTCCGTCTCTTAAATTGTGGGCATCCACGGCCTCGCGGAGAGGAGAGAAAGCGGGTGCCTACTAGCGAGCTCACGAACGGCAGACAATATGACGGCCGAACAGCAGATAGCGGAACTCAGAGAAGCAGTGTCACGACTGAATGCCGAGGCTCTTGCATCCAGGAAGAGAGAGGAGGACGCAGCTGCCGCCTACAGGGATCTCCAGGTCAGGTTGGAAGTGCTTACGAAGCAAGGGCAACAGACACCCAAACCAGAGGGGATTGGGTTGGGGAGACGAACAGGCGGTCTGGTCTCTCACTTCGATGGGAATTTGCAACAGTACCCCAACTTTAGAGCAGATGTAATGTGTGCACTGCAACTGCTGAACAAAGACTTTAGAGATGAGCAAGAGAAGGTGGGGTTCATCATGTCCCATTTGCATGGAGACGCTAAAGCATGGCTGCGCAATTTGTGGAGAGATAAGGATCCGGCGCTCCAAAATGCGGATGCCTTTATTAAAGCGATGGATGGGTGCTTTTTATCAAGCATCGACGTGGATCTTGCTCGGCAGCAGATACATGGACTAAGGCAAGGGAGGGCCAGCGTAAGGCAGTACCATGCCCGCTTTTTCGCTTTGGTCAGTGCCCTGGAATGGGACAGAGATTCGGCCCCTGTAAGAGACCTGTTTTGGGAGGGATTGCACGGCTCGGTTAAAGATGAAATTGCGAGGGGGGAGAGACCCCGGACCACGCAGGAGATCGTTCAGAGGGCGCTGGCGGTGGGGGTGCGGCTGGAAGAACGTCCGTGGAGCAGGGACGAAGGGCGTGGAGGGCGCGAACCAGCCAGGGGCTCCTCCTTCCTTCCCAGAGAAGCAGCGCGTGCGCAATCCACGCCTCCGCCCGGAGGAGGGGCGGAACCTATGGAGGTTGGAGGTGCAAGGGCTCAGTCAGCAGCCAGAGCCCTAGCACCGGCAACAGTGAAAGCGAAGCCTCCTAGAGGGAACAGGAAGTGTTACATATGTGATGATCCACAGCATATGGCGAAAGAGTGTCCCCGGAGGCTCCACAAGCACACTGCAGCCTCAGCAATGGTAACTGCAGCAACGCAGCAAGCAGAACCACAGCAGGGAAACGACGGAGTCTGGCTGGAGGAAGAGGCACTGGGGCCCAGCCAGACGTGTCAGTGAAGCAGTCCCCAGAGATTTTACAGCCCATGGACCCCCTCCCGCCCAAACCAGTAGTAAGGCTCACCGCATCTCTCCAGCTGCCCAATGGAATCACCATGGACGTGCCAATCACCATTGACTCAGGAAGCAATGCGGACTTTATAGGGCAGGACTTTGTCGACCGGCACGCTATACAGTTGCTGCCTGCCACGCTGCCCCTGCAGGTTGTCACGGTGGATGGCAGGGAGCTGCTAGGGGGGCAAGTGGTGAAGCAGACGCCACCAATGGTGATGCGACTTGGGAATCACAGGGAAGTCATCAGCTTCAACGTCACTCAACTATCGGACACGCCCATTGTATTGGGCATGAGTTGGCTGGACAAGCACAGCCCGACGCTGGCTTGGTACCAGAGACAGCTGACCTTCGGCTCTTCCTTTTGCGCTGAACACTGCATCGTGCCCCGGCAGGAAGGAGAGGAAGAGGAGTCACAGCTGCAGCTAGGCACG
Organism: Podarcis liolepis; assembly: GCF_965112155.1. Taxonomy (NCBI): domain Eukaryota; kingdom Metazoa; phylum Chordata; class Lepidosauria; order Squamata; family Lacertidae; genus Podarcis; species Podarcis liolepis. The sequence continues at coordinate 7,781,169 of NC_139566.1, forward strand.
CTGCAAGCGGTTCCCCACAAGTACGCAGAATTTTTGGAGGTTTTCTGCGAGAAGGAGGCAGACAGGCTACCCCCCCACAGACCATATGACTGCAAAATTGACCTGCTGCCGGGGGCGGCGCTGCCCAAAGGGAAGCTGTATTCCATGTCTGAGGACGAACTGCAGGAACTCAAAGAGTTCATAGATCATAATTTGGAGCGCGGTTTCATCCGAGAGTCCAAGGCAGCAGGGGGCAGTCCGGTATTCTTTGTTAAGAAGCGGGACACGCCCCAAAAAAGACTCGTAGTGGACTATCGCATTTTGAACAGTGTGACCAAGCCATCGGACTTCCCCATGCCCCGAATAGACGACCTCCTCACAAAGGTACGCAAGGGCAGCGTGTTCACCAAGTTGGACCTGCGAGGGGCGTACAACCTCATTCGCATGCGGGAAGGAGATGAGTGGAAGACGGCCATGTTCACGCCCCTGGGCACCTACGAATATAGAGTTATGCCTTTTGGATTGCAAAATGGCTCCCACGTTTTTCAAGCTTTCATGCATCACGTGTTGGCGGGGCTCCTCTACAAGACGTGCGTCTGTTTCTTGGATGACATCCTGATCTTTTCGGAATCGCAGCAGGAGCATGACAGACACGTCAGGGAAGTGCTGAGCAGGCTACAGCAACATAGGCTTTACGCCAAGCTGGAGAAGTGCCAATTCGACGTGACGGAGGTGGATTTCCTGGGCTACAAGTTGTCTGACAAGGGGCTCGCCATGGACAGCGCCAAGGTTCGAGCAGTGTTGGATTGGAAAAGCCCACGCAACCGGAAGGAGGTGCAACGGTTTGTCGGCTTCGCGAACTTCTATCGCAAGTTTATCAAAGGCTTTGCTATGCAGACAGCGGCCATCACGGACACGCTCAGCTCCAAGAAAAAGAAGTTCATCTGGACAGAGCAGGCGGAGCAGTCCTTTCAGGCACTCAAGCGTCTCTTCGCGTCGGAAGAGCAGCTGCTTCATATCAACCCCAGCAGGCCGATGAGGGTGGAGACAGACACTTCGGACAGAGCCGTGGGAGCAGTCCTGCTGCAGAAGGACCCGCAGGGGGTTTGGAGGCCGGGAGCGTTTTACTCAAGGAAGCTCAGCAAATCCGAACAGAACTACACCATCTGGGACAGGGAGTTGCTGGCCATTCATGCAGCATTCAAAGCGTGGAGGCACTTCCTGATCGGCGCCAAGCACACGGTGCAGGTCTGCACAGACCACAAGAATCTGGAGCACTGGCGCACGGCACAGTTCCTGAACCAGAGGCAAATACGTTGGGCTGAGTTCTTTGCGAACTTCGACTTCCGAATAGAGTATGTCCCGGGGGACACCAACATCATGGCGGATGCTCTCTCCCGTAAGCCACAGTATCTGGAGGAGGCAACGCCAGCGGCCGCCATGCACATCTTCGCACCGACAGTGTGGGCGTGCGCTGCGGCAACAGTTGACCTGGAGGCGGTGCGACGAGCGTTGCAGGATGACTCCTTCGCGCAAGCAAAGATGGCAGAGGTGCACAGGGGCATGGCAGCGACCGACGAGTTCCAGCTGCGAGATGGATTGCTCATCCGTAAAGGGGCCATCTACGTGCCGGGAGACGAACTTCGCGCCAAGGTACTGCAGCAGCTGCACGACGCGCCCACTGCCGGGCACTTTGGCAAGGAGAAGACGGTGGAATTGGTCGCCAGAGACTTCTGGTGGCCCGGAATGAGAGGGGAAGTCGCGGGCTACGTGGCGAGGTGTGACACCTGCCAGAGGGCCAAACCAGTGCACAGACCACCGGCCGGACTGCTGGAACCGCTGCAAACTCCGTCCGAACCATGGGAGAGAGTGGCCCTGGACTTTGTCACGGATCTGCCCAGCTCGAGGGGCAAGACGGCTGTGCTGGTGGTGGTGGACTTGTTCTCCAAGATGGCACATTTCATTCCGTGTGCGAAGGTGGCCACGGCGGAACAAACCGCCAAACTGTTCATAGATCACGTGTTCAAGGTTCACGGTCTGCCGCGGTCTATTCTGTCCGACCGAGGGCGACAGTTCATCTCGAACTTCTGGCAGAAGCTGATGGGCTTCCTGAACGTCAAGATCAACCTGGCGTCGGCTAGACACCCGCAGACCAACGGGCAAGCGGAGCGGGTCAATGCCATCATGCAGCAGTACCTGAGATGTTATGCGAATCAACAGCCTGCGACGTGGGTGGATTACCTGCCTCTCGCCGAGTTCGCCTACAACAACACGAAGCACGTGTCCACGGGGGTCACGCCGTTCTTCGCCAACAACAGGAGGCACCCCAGAACCTTCCCGGGACTGGAAAGAATGGGGGAGGGGGAGCCGCAGACAGCAGATGCGTTCGCGTCGGAGTTGCAGGAGGTCCACGATCAGCTGCGGCGGCACCTGGAGCTGGCTAAACACGCATACAAGGTACAAGCGGACAAACACAGAAGGGTTGGCGAAGAGATCCATGTGGAAGACTGGGTCTGGTTAGCAGCCCACGCAGTGCCGGCCAGGTCGTTGGCGAAGAAGAAACTAGGGCATAAACAACTGGGGCCCTACCAAGTCGAAGAGCAGGTCAACCCGGTGGCTTTCAGGCTGGCGCTTCTGGAGGGCTCCAGGATGCATCCGGTGTTCCACAGATCGGTGCTCACTCCCTACAAGGCACCTCACAGGTTTCAGGAACCAGGAACGGCACCGAGTCCGCTCCGAGAGAGAACCGGGCAAGGGGGAGTGGCACAGGAGGAGCGCATCAACAAAGTCACGGAGATTTTGGACTCCAGATGGGGGGAAGAGGGGGTAGAATACCTTCTCGCCAAGGAGGGCACCCCGGCCAGTGCCAACAGCTGGGTGCCGGGCTACGCTTTAGACGAACCTCTGCTCAAAGAAGAGTTTCATGCCCTCTTCCCACATAGGCCAATGCCAGCAGACTTTTTCGATGACTGGCTTTTCACGCCCACGCTTTCAGCCAGCACGTTCCGGGGGTTTGACTCGGACGAGGAACCGACACGAGACGCCCGTTCCCCGGAGGGGTCACCCTCGGGATCTGCTTCAGAACCCTCGTATTGGTGGGATGATCGACCAGAGGAGCAGTTCCGCAGAAAGTGGCTGGAGGGTCCGGGACGAGCACCGTCTCCAGAAGGAAGCGAGGGAGAGACGGACATGGACGTTTTCGGGGACGACCCGGGTTTCGAGCACGGCGGCACAGAGATGGAAGCAGAGGTGACCATCGTCGACGAGAGCAGGGAGGAAGAACCGGAAGACTTCAGATGGAGGCCCGCCACGGGAAGCGAACTGTACCCGACATTCGTCCCCCTGACACGGCAGCACCCAGCTCCCGCACCGGAAGGAGGGGAGGGGGGAAGAGGGGGCTTCGAGGGGGGGATGGATGTCAGGGGTTCAGGAGCAGAGGCAAGGGCAAGGGAGGAAACAGAGAGCGAGGGGGAGGAGGCAGAAGAAAAGATGAGTGATGACGACGACCTGAGATCTCCGAGTCTTTCCAGTGAATCAGAAGATTCACAGAAAGGAGCACCAGTGGCCAGGGCAAGGGGGGAGACTAGGGGGACACCCCAGGAAGATAGAGCCAGAGGGGACTCAGAGGGGAGCAGTTGGAAATCGGGACCTGCGTCACCGCCAGAGAGCAGGGAAGAGGAAGGGCGCCAGGGATCAAGCGCTGGCAGCTCACAACAGGAGGGAGGGCACGAGTCAGGAGTGGCCACACCTCCATCGGGGAGCGAAGAAACGGTTAGACGGAAGGTGGAAGGTTGGGCGCGCGCGCCAAGTTCAAATGCACAGGAAGGTGGCGCAGTAGGTAGCCCGGAAAGGGAGCCAGGTCCTAAAGCCTGGCGCAAGGAGACAGGAGGGTCCGGGGGGTCAGCGTCAGAAGAATCCCGGAAGGAAGAGACCCCGGGGGGCAGAGGGACCCAGAGAAGAACAGTCAGGCGGAAAAGGTGGAGCAGGGCTAGGATATTAAGTTGGTGTACAAGGGGCGGAGACTCAGACGGATCTTCGCCGATCTAACCATAAGACGTAGAGTTGCACACAGCAGCTTGAGAATGGAAACTGTAACTCAATAAAGACTTTTATTTAATGATCGCTGGCTAGCGTGATCCTCTGTGAGCTAGGATCTGGAAGCAGCTCTGACAAGCACAATAAGCTTCTACAAAGAATTATCACATTTTGTGCCCCGGAAGTGTGGGAAGTTGTGTAACCAGTGTAGCATCTTCCAGAATTTGTTGGTCTCCACAAGTTCTTAACCAGAAGTACTATTTCTTGGTTAGCGGAGTCTGTAACCTGAAGCTTCTGTAACCCGAGTGTAATGGTTCTAGGGGTTGCTCGTTTGTAAGCCGGTGCAAACCCCTGGCTGGGTTGCCTGAGTGAACCTTTTCTGTCCGGACGGCCACTCACCCGTGGCTGTCTCAATCGCTGGCAGAATCCGTCAGTGGGCGTTTCTTAAACTTCTTCCAGCAAAGAAGCTCTTTGACGCCTAGTCTCCTCCTACTCTCTCTGTGCGAAAGCCTTCTGCGCAAGGAGGGCGCAGGCAGCGGAGGACCCCTACTCTCCCCGCTGGTCCCCGGCAAGGGGTCATGGGACCGCCTCGCCACTTCCCCCATCTGCCCCCCTTCTCCACTGGTGCTATGCTGATTCTCTTCCCCAGAAGATGGGCTGCCTCTCCCAATCCCGGGACGCTCTCTGGAATCCCTCTGGATTTTGCTCTCTCCCTCCAGGACTGATGGCAGTTCCCTGACACCAAGGTACCACTTTAGTGGCAGAGCAGATTCATCTGGGGAGTCCACTAGCAGCATATAATATATTTCTTTCTTTCTTGCATCTACGCTCTACCTTTCATTTGAGGAGTTCAAGGTGATACCTGTGATGTGCCCTCTCTCACAACAAACTTGTGAGATTGCTTAGGATGAGAAATGGTGACTGGCTTAAGGTCATCCAGTGAAAGTCATGGCTGAGTGGGGATTTGAGCCCCTAATTTTCCACTGAAGCCGAAACTGTAGGTTGCATCAGAGCCAATGACAAGGAGAGCCAGCTAAAGCTTGTTTTCTCCCCATCCCCCTTTCTGCTGAGTTATATAAGGGCAACACTGAGGTTAAGAAGGAGGAGGGTGACAGGCAGCTCCCCAAATCTGGAGTGTCTGCCAGTAAGAAGGGCAGACTATGGTTAGGGGGGTAGTTCCACATTTGTCCTAATGGACAAGCCTCAAACAAGAACATAAGACTGTTTGATCAGGTTGTCCATGAGTTAGTATCCACTTTCTGCCCTACTTGCACCTCCTTGATCATTCTGACTGCTCTTTTCTGCCCTGCTTCTAACACCTGACCTACCAGATGCCTCCATGAAGATCACAGGCAGGACATGATAATGGCACCCCTCAATCGTGTGTGTTTGTGTTGGTAGAGCAAGAGATTCGTAACCTCAGGGTCGTGGGTTTGAGCCCCACATTGGACAAAAGGTTTCTGGATTGCAGGGGGTTGGACTGTATGACCCTCATGGTCCCTCCCAACTCTACAGTTCTATGATTCTACAGTGGCATCTTGGTTGTTGAATGGTTTGACTCCCGAAAAAAATGGCTCCCAAACACCGCAAACCCAGGAGTGTGTGTTCTGGTTTGCGAATGTTTTTTGGAAGCCAAACGTCCTACACGGCTTCCGATTGAGTGCAGGAAGCTCCTGCAGCCAATCGGAAGCCAGGCCTTGGTTATCGAACGGTTCTGGGAGTCGAACGGACTCCTGGAATGGATTAAGTTCAACCCCCAAGGTGCCACTGTAATTGGGCCAGCTATTTGTTATATGTGTAGCCAACATTACTACTCAGGTGTAGAAGGCTCCAGTGGATGAGCAGAAAAACCCTTAATGGAGAATTGCCTTGCCAGACCAGAAGGCCAACCCAGTTCATCCAGTATCCTCCTTCCAACTGTGACCAGTCAGATCCTCCCATGAGAGGTCCACAGGCACCAGTTATCCCTGTCGTTTGGCCCTAGCGCCTGTGCTTTAGGGGTAGACTGCTGTCATCCACAGAGGCTCCATTTTGAATGCAGCCGATACAACACTCTCTCCCTCCCTCGTGCTACTCTCTAATCCTAAGAGGAATATCTCCCTCTGCTGTCAAGCTAGAAGCCATGCAATTTTGTGGCTTTCTATTTTGACTCCACTCCATTCCTTTGAGATTTTTATGCCAGATTGCTGCAGGGTATTGTTATAGCCTGTTCTTCCAGACAGTAGTTAGGAATTGCACCTGAGGTGCAAAAGGAGTAATTACCATACTTCAATGACACATTGACAGTGCTCTCCTAGTCACTCCCTGCTCTAAAATTAGGTGAGCTCAGTCTTTCAGCCTGGCTGAAATCCACCATCAGGGATCAGTGTTTCACTCGGTTCTGTGAGAAGAAAGGAGGAAAGCACAGAAGGTGGAACGTGTAATGAATCGGAGCTTCCTAAGGAGGGATAGTGATTGACAGACACACATTGCTCCCCTCCCCCTCCTGCGAGTATTTCATACCCTCCAAGTGTCCCTGTTTTCCAGGGACATGCCTGATTTAGAGAAGCCATCCCGGTTTCTGATTTGATCCTGGAATGTTCCCACTTTTCTTTAGGATGTCCCTAGTTTCATTGGAGAAATGTTGGAGGGTATGGAGTGCCAAGGAGGGGGTCGCTTTCCTGAATCTTCCCTCCAAGCTGCTAATCAATCACTTGCAGGCAATGAATGGGTTACTAGATTTTATTGGCTTTTTCTCCAGCACCAGCTACAGGACATCAAATAGCAAGTCTTAATATTTATACATACCTACATAAGGGACGTGGGTGGCGCTGTGGGTTAAACCACAGAGCCTAGGACTTGCGGATCAGAAGGTCGGTGGTTCGAATCCCCATGATGGGGTGAGCTCCCGTTGCTTGGTCCCTGCTCCTGCCAACTTAGCAGTTCAAAAGCACGTCAAAAAGTGCAAGTAGATAAATAGGTACCACTCTGGTGGGAAGGTAAACGCCGTTTCCGTGCGCTGCTCTGGTTCGCCAGAAGCGGCTTAGTCATGCTAGCCACATGACCCGGAAACTGTACACCGGCTCCCTCGGCCAATAAAGTGAAATGAAACCACATCCCCAGAGTTGTCCATGACTGGACCTAATGGTCAGGGGTCCCTTTACCTTTTACCTTTACATACATACATACATACATACATACATACCCCACTCTGGGTGGCTCCCAACAGAATATAAAAACATAATAAAACAGCAAACATTAAAAACTTCCCTAAAAAGGGCTGCCTTCAGATGTCTTCTAAAAGTCAGGTCGTTGTTTATTTCCTTGACATCTGATGGGAGGGTGTTCCACAGGGCAGGTGCCACTACCAAGAAGGCCCTCAGTAATACATGGCATGTTCTCTGCCTCCTCGTGGAGGTTAAATTGAAGATTTATAGGGGCTGGGGAATGCTGGCCATCAACCAGCCCCATCACATGCTCCCGCTGTTAGAACTAATTGTTCCCACCTGCCTGAGGGGCCCCACCCAGCGATACTTGCTCAAAGGATCACTACTTCATGACATGGAGTTATCTGACCCATGAGCAGGTTGAAGGCAACATTCCCACATGCTCCTATGTATCCATAGCAGCAAACTTAGAGCCATGTGCAAATTTATGTGCCCTCCAGACCTTCCATGGCAATTAAGCATAATAAGCTTCTACAAAGAATTATCACATTTTATGCCCCAGAGGTGTGGGAAGTTGTGGTGTCAATTTTCATATCAAATGCAAATTTCCTTGGATTTCTGTAATAAAGATTTATAATCCCACCACTTAGGAGAAATTTGTATGCCATGAAATTAAATCATCTGTTATTGAAGTGGGCCAAAGAGACTAATACTTCAGGAACTGAGCAAACTCATTTTCAAAATGGTCACTCTGCAAAATGCCTGCATTTTTAGGGATGGGGGAGATGTTCAATTCAGGAAGAAGGAGGATGGGGACAAAAGTAGAAAAAGAGCTGCCTCTGTCTGCCATTGACTCTGGTCTCACCCATTTCATGGCTTCATGAGTATATCAGCAATCTCATTTTGTTTCTAGAGTATGAGTGGAGCATGTTTTTCTTTTAAATACAATTTCAAAGTGAACAGAGGCAGACTTCCTTGTGCCTGAATCTTCCACGGGTTGTCAAGATAATCCCGCTTCCTCCCATTTCCTTTTCTCTGCCTCTGTCTCTGAGATTTTGGAGTGAGAATACTAATAGATATACCCTGATATAAGAGTCTTGGTCACAAGTGATGTATTCTGCCTGCAGATGAGCAAAGGCGATTAATTCACATTTTCATGAGCTAGTTATGTTGATCAAGGAGATGAATAAATCCACTTTGTCACAATAAATCCACTTTGTCACAATTCTTAACCTCAGGTTAAGAACTTAATTTGTTCCAGAGGTCTGTTCTTAACCTGAAGCACCACTTTAGCTAATGGGGCCTCCTGCTGCTGCCGCGCCGCCAGAGCACGATTTCTGTTCCCAACCTGAAGCAAAGTTCTTAACCCGAGGTAATATTTCTGGGTTAGCAGAGTCTGTAACCTGAAGCTTATGTAAGCTGAACAGTATGTAACCCTAGGTACCACTGTATCTGTTTCTTTTCCCACAGTTGAGCTAAAAGTATTTTCCGATTATGAAGTTATTGTTCTTTAAATAGGCCATGGGTTGTTGTCTGCTTTCCAAAGAAGAGGGACGCTTATGGTATATAGTATGGAGTTTATTTCCCCACAGTCTCTGTATTGATGCTGTCCAATTCCCAATTACATTATGAGGCTTTAATCCTACTTTGTGTAGGTTTATGAATGTCCTCATGGAATGGGACATGGAAGAAGAAAACATGTATATAAAATCATAGAATAGAATCATAGAGTTGGAAGAGACCACAAGGGCCATCGAGTCCAACCCCCTGCCAAGCAGGAAACACCATCAGAGCACTCCTGACATATGGTTGTCAAGCCTCTGCTTAAAGACCTCCAAAGTAGGAGACTCCACCACACTCCTTGGCAGCAAATTCCACTGTCGAACAGCTCTTACTGTCAGGAAGTTCTTCCTAATGTTTAGGTGGAATCTTCTTTCTTGTAGTTTGGATCCATTGCTCCGTGTCCGCTTCTCTGGAGCAGCAGAAAACTACCTTTCTCCCTCCTCTATGTGACATCCTTTTATATATTTGAACATGGCTATCATATCACCCCTTAACCTCCTCTTCTCCAGGTTAAACATGCCCATCTCCCTTAGCAGTTCCTCATAAGGCATCGTTTCCAGGCCTTTGACCATTTTGGTTGCCCTCCTCTGGACACATTCCAGTTTATCAGTGTGCTTCTTGAACTGTGGTGCCCAGAACTGGACACAGTACTCCAGGTGAGGTCTGACCAGAGCACTCCTGACATATGTGATAATTCTTTGTAGACGCTTATTATGCTTCTTACCCATGGAAGGTCAGGAGGGGACATAAATTTGCACATGGCTCTAAGTTTGCTACTATGGATACATAGGAGCATGTGGGGATGTTATGTAATTTGGTGGGCTTTCTTTCTTTATATATATATATATATTTATTAGTTTTTTAACATATCATTTTCAACAGTAATTAAACATACTTTTACATCTTATTCAATTTTTTTGACTTCCATCAGTCCTGTCTGAAAATTTTCCAATCTATTCTCTTAGTTTGCATTTCTTATTTTACCTATTACATTTCAATCTCATAATCAATATCTCTATCTTTTTCTACTTTGTAACACTTCATATATTTCTCCTTACAAAACTTCTTGTAGTCCTACTAGCGTAATTTCTTGATTATAGTTGCTCTTCAAATAATTCATATACTTCTTCCAATCTTCTGTAAATCTCTGGTCCCACAGGTTTTGAATCCTTCCTGTCATTTTGTCCAATTCTGCATAGTCCATTAATTTTGTCTGCCATTCTTCTTTTGGAGGAATTTCTTCTTGCTTCCATTTCTGGGCTAACAATACTCTTGCCGCTGTTGTTGCATATAAGAACAGTTTGACATCTTGTCTATTAATGTCTTGGCCTATAATACCACGAAAAAATGCTTCTGGTTTTTTTAAGAATGTATATTTCAACATCTTTTTCATCTCATTATATATCATTTCCCAGAAGTTCTGTACTTTCTTTCATTCCCACCACATGTGATAAAATGTTTTTTTCTTTACATTTCCAACGTTTATTATTTGTCTTATACATTTTAGTTAATTTCACTGGTGTAATATAAATGTAAATTCCCCACTGGGTTCTCTGTTGACACGACCATTTAATACAGTCAGATCCAGATTGTTGGAAAAACGTAGAAGACATAGGCGTGCATAGTTGCAGCCCTTGTCTTTTGAGAGCCTTGGGGGAATAGAATGGGCTTCTTCAGAAATGGGAGGTACGTCATGAAAATGAGCATATAACGCTTCGTCTGATTGGCCAATTCTGGCATTTAAATCATTATATATCACTTCCCAGAAGTTCTGTACTTTCTTACATTCCCACCACTTGTGATAAAATGTTCCTTTTTTCCTTTTACATTTCCAACATTTATTATTTGTCTTATACATTTTAGCTAATTTCACTAGTGTAATATACCATCTATATATCATTTTCATCATATTCTCTTTCAAAGCATTACAGGCTGTAAATTTTATCCTTTCATTCCACAACCTTTCCCATTTTTTAAGCTGTATATTATATCCAAGGTCTTTTGCTCAGTGTATCATTACCGATTTCACTTCATCTTTCAATAATTTGGTTGGCTTTCTTGTCTCCTTTTGGGGGTAATAATTCCCCACTTTTTGAGATTCCATTGATTTGCGGTTTCATCCCTATCTGTGCCTCATTTTCATCATATTCTCTTTCAAAGCATTACAGGCTGTAAATTTTATCATTTCATTCCACAACCTTTCCCTTTTTTAAAGATGTATATTATATCCAAAGTGTTTTGCTCAGTTTTCCCTCAGAAAGGGAAGGACACAAATATATAATAGAATTAATATCTTACATTTCTTTGAGTTTTCCTGTGCTCTCAAACCCTTCAAAGTTTTTCCTGAGGGGTCTGGACAATGTTCAATTATAAGGGGATGTCAGGGAACTGCCATCGGAGCCAGAGGGAGAGGGAGGGCTCCAGAGGGATTCCGTAGAGCGCCCCGGGAGGGAGAGAAGCAGCACATCTTCTGGGGAAGGAAATCAGCGTAGCACCAGTGGAGAAGGGGGGCAGATGGGGGAATCGGTGAGGTGGCTCCAAGACTCTTCGCCGGGAGCCAGTGGGAGAGCACGGGTCCTCCGATGCCCACACCCTCCCTGCGCAGAAGGCTTCTGCGCAGGGAGGCTAGGAGGAGACTAAGCGTCAAAGAGCTTCTTTGCTGGAAGAAGTTCAAGAAACGCCCACTAACGGATTCTGCCAGCGATTGAGACAGCCACGGGCATGTGGCTGTCCAGACAGAAAGGGTTCATTCAGGCAACCAGCCAAGAGTGGCATTGATTTACACACAAGCAACCCCTATAACCATTACAGGGAAGTTTAAAATGGCTTTTTAAAACAGATAAACCCATCCCAGCGTGGGAAGATGGGTTTACACAAATCTCAAGAACAGAGTGGAAGGGGGGTTGCAGCATAGTACCCCTGCTCTCGCTCGAACAAGAGGCACCAACCATGTATACATACTGTAGAAACATGTAGCAGAATAGCGCTGAGCTGTCACATACCAGACACTCCAACCTTTGAAATGATTCATCAATGATTGAGGTTCAGAACCAATAAGGATGAAAGCAACAATACTTAGCGCTAATTAAAAAGAACACCAAATATCACAAAATAAGGTAGAAATTTTATTGTCACAGGAACACCAACTATTAAAGGAACAGTAGCTCAAACCAATTAGGAGGAACAGAATGAACTTCCAAAATGAGCTGCTGCCTCCATCTGAAGCCTAACCACAATGGCAAATGAAAGAGAACCTCTTTGAATATAGGACATGGAATCCCCACAGAGAAGGGTGGGTGAACACTTATAGGAATGTCTAGCCATTCTTGCGAAGAGAACACATAGCAATTTTGATTCTTCAGGACTGACTCAGTACCTCAAAGCTCCTAAGTGGAGTTAAGAGGAGGCTGGTGTTATGGAGCCTGGATGAGCCAATAGTCTCCCATGCAGCCCTGCGGTTTGGGAGGTTTGCATTGACTAAGCCATCCTTCCTCCTCCAAGATCCAGCGGCGCCGTGCAATGTGGTTGATTATGTGGGGCATAGCTTACCTCAGGCATCCCCAAACGTGGCCCTCCAAATGACCGGGACTACAAAACACATCATCCCTAGCTAACAGGAATTGTTTTTCCCCTTCCCAGCCTCAGTTAGCCTAAAATGTGGGACATTTTATGGTGAAATTTATCTCTGAAGAGTAAAATAGGTAAAGGTGAAGGGACCCCTTTATATTATACCAGAAAAATACCCTGATGTTGGGAAAGATGGAGGGCACAAGAAGAAGGGGACGGCAGAGGACGAGATGGTTGGACAGTGTTCTCAAAGCTACAAACATGAGTCTGACCAAACTGCGGGAGGCAGTGGAAGACAGGAGTGCCTGGCATGCTCTGGTCCAGGGGGTCACGAAGAGTCGGACACGACTAAACGACTAAACAACAACAACAATTCAAATATTTTTGACCAAACTGCGGAAGGCAGTGGAAGACAGGAGAGCGTGGCGTTCTCTGATCCATGGGGTGACGAAGAGTCGGACACGACTAAACAACTAAACAACAACAAAATTCAAACATTGATCTTGATGACACTGATAATACATACACATTCAGATTTGTATTATGTTTCTATGGCTTTCAAACGCAATACAATTTGGGTGCATTCAAACATATGCCCCTCAACTGGAGATACATTCCACAGCAAAAGCAGAAGAAGAAGAAGAAGAAGAAGAAGAAGAAGAAGAAGAAGAAGAAGAAGAAGAAGAAGAAGACAGTGCGACTCAGGATGAAGTCCATGTCCAACAATTAGTCAGGGAAGGTAGGACACCTGAAGGCAGTTTTTGTCTGCAAGGGAGGGGCCTGCGGTCCTAGAATCGTATAAAAGGAGTTGTTGCCTCCGATTCACCTGAGTACTTCTCTTGAGACCTTGGTAAGTGAGAGAACCCCATGCCTTTTGCTGCCTCTTCCTTTCCAAACTTCACTCTCTCTGTCTCCTTCTTAGAATCCAGAACTGCCTCTCCTTGCTCATCTTACTTCTCATTTCTTATGGGCACTTTGGCTATGAAAGAAGACTCCTTTCGTATGGAGTCAGAGCAATCCTCCATCTAGTTCAGGCCTGTCTACAGGAGGGACGTGACATATCAATGGTCCTCCCAGAGTTGCTGGACTACAACTGCCATCATTCCTGGCCATTGCCTGTGCCAGCTGGGCCTGATGGTGTTGGAGTCCAGCAACACCTGGAGGCTCACAGATACCCCACCCTATACCTGGTCCACACGGACTGGTGCTGGGGGCTCTCCTAATTTTCAGCAGGGCCCCTTTCCTGCCTTACCTTGAGATGCCAGGCATTTCTTTCTCAAAAGTGTATTAGGCAGGGCTCCTAGAACATGTTGCAAAAAATCAGAAATGAAAGCAAATGAAAGTTTAGCTTTGCAACTCAAAAAGCAGAGCATAAAAGGGAAAGGGGGTGAGGAAGGAAGAGGTGATTATGAAGCCATATACCTTCCATTGCCAAATATCTTAAGGGCTGTGGCATGGATGACAGAACATATCTGCTTTCTGTTGCTGGTGAAAGGGTGGGGAACCTGTGGCTGCCATGAGGCTGTTGCATTCCAAATAGCATCAAGCTATTGGCCAAGGGGTGATGAGAATTGAAGGAAAAAGTTAGCATTAGAAGAAATAGGATTTTTTTTAGTATTATGAGATTCCAAGCAAAAATGAAGATGAACAGTAGCATGGAATATGGACCACTGAAGGAATTGGGCTATCAATGGTCAGATATTTATTTAATATTTTTATGGTATTAAATTTTAACAATCAAACATGGTAAACACAATATAAAATGGTCCCATCCAGAGAAAGGATTTGTGTACGAGAAAGGGAAGGACACAAATATATAATAGAATTAATATCTTACATTTCTTTGAGTTTCCTGTGCTCTCAAACCCTTCAAAGTTTTTTGTGAGGGGTCTGGACAACCTTCAATACCTAGAAACATAAAAGAAAAGCATGAAAATGTAATAATTTCAGCGTTCGCAGGAACAGACAAGGGTAAACAAGAATGCTTTTAGATCTTTTCTCAAAGTTAGTCATAAGGATGATGGACACACTTCGGAGGGGCACATGTTCCAAGAGGGGGAGCTGCCTGGAAGAAGATCATCTCATGAGGTTGCAACGAAGACAAACCCATTGGTGACACCACCAAGAGGCCTCCAATGCTGGACTGATGCACCCTTGCTGGATTGGGTGTTTTTAATTATATGTTTTTTTATGGCTTGCAGATTGTGTTATAATCTCCCCTTTTTCCTCTCTGTCTTCACTGCTGGTGGTAGGGCTTGTGGTTATTGTTTTGTTATGAATTGGATGCTTGAATCATGAATAAAATGGATGAATGTTTGCTCATCATCATTTCAGATCCAGCGTCCATCACTCCAAAATGAATTCATACTTTTGGCCCTACAGGGACTTGCTGGACTTCAGGAGCTTTGTCAGGATTGAGATCTATGGGGACGGAGGCTCTACGGCTGAAAGGCCATCAAGTAGCCTTGCTATAAATCCTGCTGCCAGTGTTGATCGCATTGATCAGTCACCACCAACGGAAGTATTCATCCAGCAAGCTCCATGTGTTCCAACATTTCCTGGACCAATACTCTCTGCCTCGTGTGAGCCAGTTTGTGTGGGAGGATATACTGGCTGTGGGGGCACATCCTCCCTTGGAGCTGGCCTGGGATATGGCTGCTCTGGGCGCTATTCATGCTATTAAAGGGAGCACTCAGACTGGCAGAATGCTCACACAATTTGTATAGCGCTCGAATGCCATAGAAACATAATACAATTCTGAACACGTATGTATTATCAGTGTCATGAAGATCAATGTTTGAATTACCTTATTGCAATGTCTTGAAGACGATTCTTCCTTTGTTTCTGAAATGAAAATCACTGTCTTCCTCTTATGTATTAAACTAGCTTCAGCATAGTACCTGTTCTCTGTGGGTTTCTTTCATGCTTGCCCCTCACTCCAGCACCAACACCCAACTTTGATCCATATCCCTGAGAAACATGACCCTTTTTCTGTGTTTGTGCGGTATTTTACTCTCCAAAAATAAATTGCACCATAAAATGTGGGAGATCAGGAAGAAGAAACACCATTACAAGATCAGCGTTGTGTGGGAATTTTGTGGGCATGTTGCCAACTTGAATAAAATATTTTTGGGAGAGGTAAGCTCTACCCCACATAACTGATCACATAACACGGTGCACACACACACTAATTGAATGGCAATGTCCATCACCTTGGGGGTGGCAGGCCCCTCAATATTTTATTATGGGGAGAAGACAAAGGTGAAGAAAAGCAACAATCATAAGCTAATTGATTTTGAAGGAAAAGAAATACCATTCGAAATACCTCAGAGTTGGGTGGGAAGTTTGTAGGGGGAAACAGCCCCACCCCCATAAGGTTTAGTTTTCTAAAAGTCTCAACCCCTTCTCCTTCTCAGAAGATGCCACGAGCTGCCACCTTGTTTACTGCAGGCTCTATGAAAATGAAATTTAGACCTGTCACACAAATGACAGCAGAGAACAAGCCTGTGTGTTTTCCTCATATATATAAATGCTTTCTTCTTCCATGTCCCATTCCATGAGGACGTTCATAAACCTCCATAAAGTAGAATTAAAGCCACATAATGGAACTGGGAATTGGACAGCACCAATGCAGAGACTGTGGGTAAATAAACTCCATACTATATACCGTAAGCATTTCTCTTGAAAGCAGAAAACAACCCATGGCCTATTTAAAGGACAATAACTTCATAATCGGAAAATATTTTTAGCTCTAGCTGGGGGAAAACAAACAGGTATTCAAAAATCGAGACAAAGTGGATTTATTCATCTCCTTGATCAACATAACTAGCTCATGAAAATGTGAATTAATCGCCTTTGCTCATCTGCAGGCAGAATACATCACTTGTGACCAAGCCTCTTATATCTGGGTATATCTATTAGTATTCTCACTCCAAAATCTCAGAGACAGAGGCAGAGAAAAGGAAATGGGAGGAAGCGGGATTACCTTGAAAACCCATGGAAGATTCACGCACAAGGAAGTCTGCCTCAGTTCACTTTGAAATTGTATTTAAAAGGAGAAAAATCCTCCACTCATACTCTAGAAACAAAATGAGATTGCTGATATACTAATGAAGCCACGAAATGGATGAGAAAAGAGTCAATGGCAGACAGAGGCAGCTCATTCTAGCTTTGTCCCCACCCTTTTGGCCTACCTGCCAAAAGCCAATCTGCCACCTGACCATTTAAGGTAAGTGGACAAGGTGAGACTGGCATCGTACTAGGGAAGCCACAAAGTGGGTGGGACCGGAGCCACTGGCAGACTGAGCAGCCTCATTCTAGTTTTCTCCCCATCCTCCTTCTGTTTGAATTCAGCATCTCCTCCAACCCTAAAAATGCAAGCATTTTCCAGAATGGTCATTTTGAAAACTAGTTGGCTCAGCTCCTGAGGTATTGTTCTCTTTGGTCCATTTCAATAACAGATTATTTAATTTCATGGCATACAAATTTCTCGTGATAGGCAGTAGCATTATAAATGTGTACTGCAGAAATCCAAGGAAATTTGGACTGAAATTTGTATTTGAGATGAAAATTGGCACCATAATTTCCCACACTCCCGGGGCATAAAATGTGATAATTCTTTGTAGACGCTTATTATGCTTCTTAGCCATGGAAGGTCAGGAGGGGACATAAATTTGCACATGGCTCTATGTTTGTTACTATGGATACATAGGAGCATGTGGGGATGTTATGTAATTTGGTGGGCTTTCTTTTTATATATATAAATTTTTATTTGTTTTTTAACATATCATTTTCAACAGTAATTAAACATACTTTTACATCTTATTCAATTTTTTTGACTTCCATCAGTCCTGTCTAAAAATTTTCTAATCTAATCTCTTAGTATGCATTTCTTATTTTCCCTATTACATTTCAAACTCATAACCAATATCTCTATCTTTTTCTACGTTGTAACACTTCGTATATTTCTCCTTACAAAACTTATTTTAGTCCTACTAGTGTAATTTGTTTGATTACAGTTGCTCTTCAAATAATTCATATACTTCTTCCAATCCTCTGTAAATCTCTGGTCCCGCAGGTTTCGAATCCTTCCTGTCATTTTGTCCAATTCTGCATAGTCCATTAATTTCTTCTGACATTCTTCTTTCGTCGGAATTTCTTCTTGCTTCCATTTCTGGGCTAATAATACTCTTGCTGCTGTTGTTCCATATAAGACCAGTTTGACATCTCGTCTATTAATGTCTTGGCCTATAATACCACGTAAAAATGCTTCTGGTTTTTTAAAGAATTTATATTTCAACATCTTTTTCAGCTCATTATATATCATTTCCCATAAGTTCTCTACTTTCTTACATTTCCACCACATGTGAGAAAATGTTCCTTTTTTTCCTTTACATTTCCAAAATTTATTATTTGTCTTATACATTTTAGCTAATTTCACTGATGTAATATACCATCTATACATCATTTTCACTATATTCTCTTTAAAAGCATTAAAGGCTGTAAATTTTATCCATTCATTCCACAACCATTCCCATTTTTTAAACTGTATATTATATCCAAATTCTTTTGCTCAGTTTATCATTACCGATTTCACTTCCTCATCTTTCAATCATTTGGTTGGCTTTCTTGTCTCCTTTTGGGGAATAAGAATTCCCCCCTTTTTGAGATTGCAGGGAATTGAGGTTTCATCCCTATTTGTGCCATAATGGATAGAATACCACACCCTCCAACATTTATCCAATGTAACTAGGGTTGTGAGACCAGAGCATATCGGATACAGAATTAGCTTATTCTAGTTTTGTCCCCTTCCTCCTCTTGCCTGAAGTGAACCTTTTCCCCATCCCTGAGAATGCAGGACATGTTGCAGAATGGCCTTTTTGAAAAACTACTTTGCTCAGCTGCTGAGATATTCCTCTCTTTGGCCCACTTCAAATCCAGATGATTTAATTTCATGGCATACAAATTTCTCATGATAGGCATTAGGATTATAAATCTGTGCTAGAAAATCCTAGGAAATTTGAATTGAAATATGGTATTTGAGATGAAAATCAACACCACACATTTCCGCAGCTCCAGGGCACAAAATGTGTTAATTCCTTGTACAGTGGTACCTCGGATTAAGTACTTAATTCATTAGGGAGGTCTGTACTTAACCTGAAACTGTTCTTAACCTGAAGCACCACTTTAGCTAATGAGGCCTCCTGCTGCTGCCACGCCGCCGGAGCCTGTTTCTGTTCTTATCCTGAAGCAAAGTTCTTAACCTGAAGCACTATTTCTGGCTTAGTGGGGTGTGTAACCTGAAGCGTATGTAACCTGAAGTGTATGTAACCCAAGGTACCACTGTAAAGGCTTATTATGCTTATTAGTCACTCAAGAGATTAGGAATGTTTTATTTGATCCATTAGCACCCACTCAACTTACTGTATACACAACCAAAATATGGTTACCTGTAATTGTTTTTTAAAAAACCCATAGGTTTTCCAAAATAGAGAAAAAATGAATTTATTCATCTCATTGATCAACATGTCTCACTCCTGAAAATGTGAATTAAACACCTCTGTTCATCTGCAGGCAGGCCATCCCACGTGACCAAGGCTCTTGTGTCTGAGCATATCTATTAGTGTGCTGAGTCCAAAATCACAGAGACACAGAAAGAGAATGAGAGAGAGAGAAGCAAGATTAGCTTGAAAGCCCATGGAAGCTTCATGCATAAGGAAGTCTCCCTCTGTTCTATTTCTATTATTAGACCGAACAAATTGTCCTACTATTATTAATCCTTTCAATTACTCATATTTACTCATGATGTCTTTGTGTTCTTGGCACTACAATTTCCTTCATCCTCAAATAATTCGCTTTTATGGGTGGAGCTTTAGGAAGTTGTCCTGCAACTATTTGTCTCCTGGTCTCTTTTACTCTCATTGTAATAAACATGCAGGACCAATAGAGCCCACCAACTCTTTGCCTATACCTTTGCTTAACTCAGAAACCCCCAGTCTGCAGCCCTCCAGATATTTCAGATTGTAACTTGACAAAACCTCCACCCAGAAAAGGAGGGAAATGATGACTTTTATGTCATGTAGTGTTTGGTTATTTACCAGATGGAGGGGGACGCCATTCCTAATAGGGATGACTCCCCCTATGGGAGAAAGGAAGGGTCTTCAACTTGCAACATTCTCTGCAGAGGGCAGGAATCGCCCCGTCTCTCCAGACCAACCCTGCCTGCTGCAAAGGTGGTTGTGTCTTCATCTCTCTCTGTGTGTAAAAACCATGGAGAGACCTGGGCTGAACAAAGACATTGGATTCTTATCTCACTATACATGACTAAACCATTTCTCACCTTCTCACCCCTTGCCTTTTCCTGTAAGACCTATTACAGTCGTTAAGAGTCGTCAACAGGCTCTCTCAGCTATCTGCCTATCTCCCATTCCCACCACCCTTCTGAGTAACACCCCTCCCCACCTTCTCACTATATAGAAGGATCTGGCAACTTCTGTTTCAGTGTATCTGAAGAAGTGTGCATGCACACGAAAGCTCATACCAAGAACTAACTTAGTTGGTCTTTAAGGTGCTACTGGAAGGAATTTTTTTTATTGTGTGTAAAAAGAAACCCTTGCTTGAGTGCTTGTGTTGTGGGGTTTCCCCCTTTGTCTAGTCCTCTCCTTCATCCTATTTCCTAGATCATCATTCTGATGATCTTTGTTTTACTGTGTTTTCCAGTTGCCCCCCCACCCAGCTTCTTCATTCTCTTCATGCTTCTCCCCTCCCCTGTTTTATCTGGGGAAGGAAGAGTCTAGGGGGGAGCTGGATTCTGACCCCAGTGCTGGGCAGGCACGGGAGAAGTCCACAGAAGTGACAAGGCAAGGAGCTTGCTTTCCCCTCCCATTTCTTAAAAAGGCAGAATTCTGTTGCAACAACTCAGCATTTCTCCAGGAGGCCTGCGTAAGAAAAAATTCCTGCAAAATATTTAATCAATTTCATTACCAGCAATCTGAATGTTTTGAGCATATGTACTTCTGTACATTTCAACTGGGGAAAATTACCCTGTTGTGGATGGATGAATGCTTGCATGCAACCTTTACAAAATAACATAGGATAAAAGAGAAATGAACGGTTATGCAATAAATGCTGATATAGGGAAGGGTATGGATGTTAGATACCCTCCATCTTTTCTCCGGTGAAAATAGTAAAATTAACATTATGGAATGGGATTTCCCTATTTATGCCCCACACATCTTACTGGGCTGCCCCAGGCACTCTACAAGACATACTAAAATGTTAAACATTCTTAAAACTTCCCTATTCAAGATTGCCATCAGACAGCTATGGGGTCGGATAACTCCATACCCTCCAACATTTTTCCTATTGAAATAGGAACATTCTAAGGAAATGTGGGACATTCCAGGATCAAATCAGAAACCGGGACAGCTTCTCTAAATCAGGGATGTCCCGGGAAAATAGGGACACTTGGAGGGTGTGGTGTTATGGTTCTGTTCAGTTGTCTTATTGTATTTTCTTATAAATCTATGGAAACCGCAAAAGTTGTGTTTCAACCCTGAGCCACAAGTCATACGAATGAGAAATGTTTACAGCTGTTTTGGTGGTTTGGACCTCTGTAATCACCCTTCAATCAAATTCCTTTGGTTTCTCTTTTCCAATGCCTGTGTTGAGTTTTGATCAAAATCTGCAAGTCATGCAGCTCCATGTTTACTGTAAAAACTTCCATCTCAGCTAATTACCAACAGAAACTCAAGGTAGTAACAATTCCAGGCAGCTCATTCCCGATTCCCAGTCCCCAGTCCCAACTCAAACATAAATGCAAACTATTAACATATGAAGTCAAAAGCACAATAACCCATTCCAAGAAGAGATGTCCTCTCCAACAAGGTTTAATTGGAAAGGAGACGTACCAAGAGCAGGAGAAAACACGGGAGCTGGAGACAAGGGCTGGCTACTCATGTTAGTGGGGGGAAACGTCTGTGGGGAGCCCTTTTATACAGTTTCAT
The DNA here is from genome assembly GCF_965112155.1 of Podarcis liolepis. Classification (NCBI taxonomy): domain Eukaryota; kingdom Metazoa; phylum Chordata; class Lepidosauria; order Squamata; family Lacertidae; genus Podarcis; species Podarcis liolepis. The sequence continues at coordinate 7,802,464 of NC_139566.1, forward strand.
TCACCACTTCAGACTTTGAGTCAGCCCTAATGAACTAATTGCTATATGCAATCTGGCTGCACTTCCTGGGTATTTGCTATTTTGGGGACTTAGCCCTGAAACAGTCCCATCGATCACATCCCCACAGCGTACTTTTAATTTGATATTATGAACCTCATTTGGAAAGACTTCTTGAATTTGTTAATTGCTGTGTGGGTTGGTTTCCAAACCAACTGATTAGTGCTTTGGAAGTTTAATTTGAAAAACAACAACCAAGAAGCCAATGTTGGCCATGGTGGAGTGCTGGTGCCTGCCAAGATGACCAGTGGCCCATTGCAATTTCTATACTGGTTGTACCTGTTTGGCATCTCCTGGATGGTTTTTGCACCACTGCTGCTAGGATGGCTTAGCCAATGCAAACATTCCAAACATGCAGGGAGTCTCCTCTAAAGTCCGCTTAGGAGCTTTGAGGTACTGTGTCAGTCCAGAAGAATCAAAATTGTTATGTGTATCCTGGCCAAAATGATTACACATTCATATTAATGTTCACACCATTTCGCTCTGCAGGTATTTCATGGGCTATATTAAAAAAGGTTCTCTCTCACATGCAGTTGTGGTTAAGCTTGAGATGGAGGCAGCAGCTCATTTTTGAAGTTCACTCTGCTCCTGCTATTTGGTTTGTGATGTTGTTCCCATCTTGCTTGATGTAATGTTGCTTTCATCAGCATTGGTTCTGAGTTGCAATAATGGGTGTTTCTATGACAAAATAATTTTCTACCACATTTTGTGAGCTTTGGTGTTCTTTTTAATTAGCTAGAAGCATTTTTGCTTTCATTGTTGGTTTTGAGCCAAAATGATTGATGCATCGTTTCAGATTTTGGCATGTTTGGTGTATGTCATCTCAGCTCTATTCTGATCCATGTTTGTATATTGTGCAAACATGATTGGCGTCTCTCCTTCAGGTGAGAGCAGGGGCACAGCCACTAGCTGTTACTGGGGGGGAGAAGCAGTGGGTTTATCCTAGTCCCATCTCTCTCTGTTGGATGTGAGGATGGGTAAAGACATTAACTGAAAGTCTTTTCTTGCAATGTGTATGAAAATATGGTCAAGATATTTCAATGTCAGGTTCTCATTTTCTCATTCCCTAGCTCACTTTTCATATCTCCATGCTATAAGTCATTCAGTGTTTTTTGTTTTGTTTTGTTTTGTTTAGGTATTTGTCAAATTTAACCCCTCCCCCCTCACAATGAAGGCCCTCTGCCTGGTTCCCTGTAGCTTTGCTTCTCGCAATGAGGGAACTGCCAGAAGGCCCTCGGCGCTGGACCTCAGCGTCCGGGCATAACGATGGGGGTGGAGACGCTCCTTCAGGTATATTGGACCGAGGCTGTTTAGGGCTTTAAAGGTCAGCACCAACACTTTGAATTGTGCTCGGAAACATACTGGGAGCCAATGTAGGTCTTTCAAGACCGGTGTTATATGGTCTCGGCGGCCGCCCCCAGTCACCAGTCTAGCTGCCGCATTCTGGATTAGTTGTAGTTTCCAAGTCACCTTCAAAGGTAGCCCCATGTAGAGTGCATTGCAGCAGTCCAAGTGGGAGATGACCAGAGCATGCACCACTCTGGCGAGACAGTCCACAGGCAGATAGGGTCTCAGCCTACGTACCAGATGGAGCTGGTAAACAGCTGCCCTGGACACAGATTTGACCTGTGCCTCCATGGACAGCTGTGAGTCCAAAATGACTCCCAGCCTGCGCACCTGGTCCTTCAGGGGCACAGTTACCCCAATTAGGACCAGGGAGTCCTCCACACCTGCCCGCCTCCTGCCCCCCAAAAACAGTACTTCTGTCTTGTCAGGATTCAGGACAAGAATCCAGGAGGAAGGAGCGGAACCACTGTATGACAGTGCTCCCAGCCCCTCAAGACGGTGCAGAAGGATGTTATGGTTGATGGTATGAAACGCCGCTAAGAGATCCAGCAGAACTAGGAAACAGCTCTCACCTTTGTCCCTAGCCTGCCGGAGATCATCAACCAGTGAGACCAGGGCAGTTTCAGTCCCATGATGAGGCCTGAATCCCGACTGGAAGGGATCCAAATGGTCCGCTTCTTCCAGGTGTGCCTGGAGTTGTTCAACAACCACTCGCTCAATCACCTTGCCCAAGAATGGAAGATTTGAGACTGGGCGATAGTTGGCCATCGTGGCCGCATCTAAAGATGGTTTTTTAAGAAGCGGTTTAATAACCACCTCTTTCAGCGGGTCTGGGAAGGCTCCCTCCTCCCTCACAGAGGGAAGCATTCACCACCCCATGAAGCCCATCGCCCAGTCCTTCCCGGCTAGCTTTTATAAGCCAGGATGGGCAAGGATCCAGGAGACAGGTGGTTGGTTTCACTCGTCCAAGCAGCCTGTCCACATCCTCGGAGGTAACAGATTGGAATTGATCCCACTCAACTTGACTAGACAAAACTCTAGCACTCTCCCGCCCCGGCCCTGCTCCCACGGTGGAATCTACTTCTTCCCGAATCTGAGCAATTTTATCTGCAAAAAACTTTGCAAAATCATTGCAGGAGAACATGTGGCCCGTACTGGGCCCCAATGTTGCAGGTGATTCCGCTAAATTGTGAACCACCTGAAAAAGTCTCCTGCTGCTGTTTTCTGCAGATGCAATAGAGGCGGTGAATAAATTCTTCTTCGCCGTCACTATTGCCACTTGGTAGGCTCGACGTTGAGCTCTAACCTGTGTCTGGTCAGATTCAGAATGAGTTATCCGCCACCGGCGCTCTAGCCGTCTCAACGATTGTTTCATTGCCCTCAGATCTGTGGAAAACCACGGGGCTGTCCGGGCTCCATGCAATTGGAGAGGGCGCTTTGGAGCCAAACAGTCAATAGCCCTGGTTAACTCCACATTCCAGCGGGCCACCAGGGAATCAGCTGAAAGGCCATCAACATGGGATAAAGCATCCCCTACCACTCTCTGGAAACCATTTGGATCCATTAAGTGGCGGGGGCGGAGCATCCGAATTGTTCCCACCTCCCTGCAGAGGGGATGGGTCGCAGAGAAGTCCAGTTGCACCAGGAAGTGATCTGACCATGGCACTTCTTTCATTTTGCTTTTACTTAGTGTCAGATCACCAACATCCATAGAGGTAAACACCAGGTCCAAGGCATGTCCACGGCTATGGGTTGGGCCAGACTTATTCAGGGACATCTCCATGGAGGCCATGCTTTCCACGAAGTCCTGAGCGGCCCCTTGTAAGGTCGTGTCAGCATGGATGTTAAAATCCCCTAGGACGACCAAGCTAGGTGTCTCCAGGAGAACATCCGCAACGACCTGGAGCAGCTCGGGCAGGGAATCCTTGGTGCAGGCGGAGGTCGGTACACCATAAGGAATCCTGTACTGCCCCTATTGCCCAACTTCCAGAACATACACTCGGAAAACTGGGTCTTCCCAATAGGATGCCTGGTGCAAACTAATGACTTCCTAAAAATCACTGCAACCCCCCCCCCCGCCCACATGACCTGGGTTGCTGTGCGTAAGAGAAACCTGGTGGACAAGCAGCGGCAAGGACAGGCCCATCTGCTTCATCCAACCAAGTCTCTGTTACACATGCCAGGTCAAGTGCTCCATCCATGATCAAGTCATGGATGGCAGTGGTCTTATGAATCATTGACCTGGCATTGCACAGCAGCACCTTCAGGTCATGTGGGGATGACACTTATCTCTAGAATTCAGCGGACGGAGGGCTTGCAGCCTTGAAGGGAATAGTTTCCTTATGAAGGGAGGCACTAATTTTTAAAAGAGTATTACATAACCACAGGAGTGAATAGGAGGATAATAAAATGGGAATGGAATTTTATAAAGCACATGCTAATGAATACAGGGTGGTTCAGGGATAGCTGGATGAAGTTCAGTTCCAATAAATATTCGGGACCTTTGAGGGTAGGACAGCTGATGGCAGTTTTACTTCACAAGGGAGGGACTTGCAGTCATGGAAACATATAAAAGGAATTGATGCCCATGACTCGAACAAGAGATCCCCTCACCTTCACCTGAGTACTTCTCTTGAGACCTTGGTAAGTGAGAGAACTCCATGCCTTTTGCTGCCTCTTTCTTTCTGAAGTTTACTCTCTCTGTCTCCTTCATTGAACTCAGACCTGCCTCTCCTTGCTCATCTTCCTTGTCATTTCCTAGGGCACTTTGGCTATGAAGGAAGACTCCTTTCGTATGGAGTCAGAGCAATCCTCCATCTAGTTCAGTCCTGTCTACAGGAGGGACGTGGAATATCAATGGTCCTCCCAGAGTTGCTGGACTACAACTCCCATCCTTCCTGGTCATTGCCTGTTGGAGTCCAGCAACACCTGAAGGCTCACAGATACCACCCCCCCCCCAAATCCTGGTCCACATGGACTGGGGCTGGGGGCTCTCCCAATTATCAGCAGGGCCCCTTTCCTGCCCTACCTTGAGATGCCAGGCATTTCTTTCTCCAAAGTGTATTTGGCAGGGCTCCTAGAACATGTTGCAAAAAATCAGAAATGAAAACAAAATGAAACACTGAAGGGGGTAGCTTCTTGGTTCAAGTTTAGCTTTGCCACTGAAAAGGTAAAGGTAAATGTACCCCTGCCCGTACGGGCCAGTTGTGACCGACTCCGGGGTTGCGCGCCCATCTCGCTTAGGAGGCCGGGGGCCAGGACTGTCCGGAGACACTTCCGGGTCACGTGGCCAGCGTTATGAGGCTGCTCTGGCGAGCTTGCACCAGCGCAGCACACGGAAACACCGTTTACCTTCCCGCTATAAATCAGTACCTATGTATCTACTTGCACTTAAGGGTGCTTTCGAACTGCTAGGTGGGCAGGAGCAGGGACCGAATGACAGGAGCTCACCCCGCCTAGGCACAGAGGTTTTACCCACAGCGCCACCCACGTCCCTTGCCACTGAAAAAGCACAGCATAAAAGGGAAAGGGGGTGAGGAAGGAAGAGGTGATTATGAAGCCATATACCTTCCATTGCCAAATATCTTAAGGGCTGTGGCATGGATGATGGAACATATGTGCTTTCTGTTGCTGGTGAAAGGTTGGGAAACCTGTGGCTGTCATGGGGTTGATGCATTCCAAATAGCACCAAGCTCCTCTAGTTTGGCCAAGGGATGATGGGAGTTGAAGCAAAAAGTTAATATTACAAGAAACTGGGTTTTTTAAGTATTATGAGATTCCAACCAAACATGAAGATGAACAGTACCATGGAATATGTGACCGCTGAAGGCATTGGCTTATCAATGGTCAGATATTTATTTAATATCTTTATAATATTAAATCTTAACAATCAACAACATATGGTGTACACAACATAAAATGATCCCATCCAAAGAAAGGGTTTGTGTACGAGAAAGAGAAGGACACAAATATATAATAGAATTAATATCTTACATTTCTTTGAGTTTCCTGTGCTCTCACACCCTTCATAGTTGATTTTGAGGGGTCTGGACAACCTTCAACTCCTAGAAACATAAAAGAAAAGCATAAGAATGTAATAATTTCAGGGTTCGCAGGAACAGACAAGGGTAAAGAAGAATGCTTTTAGATCTTTTAGATAGTCATAAGGATGATAGACACACTTCACGTGTTCCAAAAGCAGGCAGCTGCCTGGAGGAAGACCATCTCATGAGGTCGCAAGGGAGACAAACCCATTGGTGACACCACCAAGAGGCCTCCAATGCTAGACTGCTGCACTATAGCTGGCGTGGGATAGTTTAATGATAGGGGATGTTCTTAACGAACCTGCAGATTGTGTTATAATCTCCCCTTCTTCCTCTCCGTCTTCACTGCTTCTGTTTGGCTTGTTGTTGTGGTTGTTGTTGTTTTGTTATAAATTGGATGTGTAAATCATCATGAATGGGTGAATAAATTGGATTAATGTTTGCTCATCATCATTTCAGATCCAGTACCCATCACCCCAAAATGACCTGTGGCTACAATTCCTCCTACTCCTACCCAGTTGGCGGTCTGGGCTTGCTGGAAGCAAGTAGTGGCTTTGGGGACTTTGAGGGTTTGGGGGGAATTGGGGGCTTTGGAGGCTTTGGAGTCTATGGGGGTTCAAGTGGTGGCGGAGGGTCACCAAGTAGCTTCACTATAAATCCTGCCGCCAGTGTTGATCGCATCAATCCGTTACCACCAACGGAAATATTCATCCAGCCATCTCCAGTTACTGTGATTATCCCAGGAATAGGATTCCGTGCCTCATTAAGGCCAGTTCGTGTGGGAGGGAAACGGCTGCTCTAGACGCTATTTGTGCTATTAAAGAGAGCGCTCAGACCAGCAGAATGCCCTCACCGGAAATTGACAAACTCTGCATGGCTTTACGACTGATTATCTCATGGGCCTTGGTGCCAGAAATGCCAAGTGTCCCCAGTTAAACCACCAAGTTTGCAGGATTCCCAGATGCTTGGCTCATCCATGTTTGCCTTACAAATGTGCAGCTGCTTCCTAGGATGTGTTGATCCCAACTTCTATTCACTATGAATTTCTTCTTCTTCTTCTTCTTCTTCTTCTTCTTCTTCTTCTTCTTCTTCTTCTTCTTCTTCTTCTTCTTTGCTTTTGCTATGTAATGTATCTCCAGTTGAGGGGCAAATGTTTAAATGTATCCAACTTGTATTGTGTTTGAATGCCATAGAAACATAATACAATTCTGAATGTGTATGTATTACCAGTGTCGTCAAGATCAATGTTTGAATTGCCTTACTGCAATGCCTGGCAGGCAATTCTTCCTTGGTTTCTGGAATGAAAATGTTCTCTGTCTTCCTCTTATGCATTAAACTTAGCTTCAGCAAAGCACCTGTTCTCTGTGGGTTTCTTTAATGCTTGTCCCTCACTCCAGCACCAACACCCAACTTAAATCCATATTCCTGAGAAACATTACTCTTTTTTGTGGTGGGGTATTTTACTCTTCAAAGATAGATTTCACCATAAAATGTCCCACATTTTAGGCTAATTGAGGCTGGGAAGGTGAAAAACAATTCCTGTTAGCTAGGGATGATGTGATTTGTAGTCCCAAACATTTGGAGGGCCACCTTTGGGGATGCCTGAGGTAAGCTATGCCCCACATGATAGTTGTTTTTTAAGGGGGAGCGGGCTTCTGTAGCCACCCTTCAATCAAATCTCTTTGGTTTCACTTTTCCCAGGACAATATTGAGTTTTGATCAAAATCTGGGAGTCATGCAGCTGTAAAAACTTCCATCTCAGCTAATTGCCCGCAAAACCCCTTTTTAAAAAAAATAGTTTTCCTTTATTACTCACAAGTATATCTTTACATCGTAACTTTACATCTTGTGATTATACATATTCTTGTTTTCAAAGTAAGTTCGTAATTGTTATTATCATAGATTGGCAAACATTGCTGTACACAAAGAAGAAGAAAAAAGAGAAAAAGAAAAAAAGATGTAATTTTGAAATCATAATATTCCTCATAAATAAGTGATGTTCCTCATAAATAAGTGACGTTCCTCATAAATAAGTGACGTCAAGACACTAGGAATTTGATCCTTTAGCTCTACTAATTGTATAAACAATAAAAAACTATTGTTGTCTGTAATTGTGAAAAAGAAAAAACCAGGTATTCCATAACTGAGAGAAAATGAGAGAGAAGCAGGATTAGCTTGAAAGCCCATGGAAGCTTCCTGCATAAGCAAGTCTCCCTCTGTTCACCTTGAAATTGGTTTTTAAAGAAATTTTCCTCCACTGGGACTCTAGAAACAAAATGAGACTGGTGTCATACTCAGTAAGACAAAAGTGGGGAGACCAGGGCCAATGGCAGACAGAACTGGTTCTGTCCCCAGTCTAATTCTATTTATTAAAAAAATGCAAGGAATGTTGCAGAATGGCTTTTTCCATCGGTTGCCATATTTCAGAGAGTGAAACTCCAGACAGAAATTGTTTGAATTCTTGTTTAGTTTTTGGTTGTTTTTTCCCTCTTCTGCAAAATTTTTAAAGTTGAAATGAATTCTTACAGTACCTGCCATTTGCCATAAGGTCCCATGGTGTGTTATTACAATAAAATATACACTCACATAAAAATAAAACTGGTGCAACCATAAAAAGGGTAAGAACAATGAAAAACAATTCCATATATAAATAAGTCAGGAAATAGTTCCCACATAGTTCCCACTTCCCAGGAAATGAAACTTAAAGCTGAGGCTGGCTGTGACCATCTGAATAATACACTGAGAAGCAGGACTGCGTCCTTCTAGTGGTACCTCGGGTTATAGGCACTTCAGTTTACAGGTGCTTTACAGACTCCACTAACTCAAAAATAGTACCTCGGGTTAAGAATTTTGCTTCAGGTTGAGAACAGAAATTGCACGGCGGTGGTGGAAGGCCCCATTAGCTAAAGTGGTACCTCAGGTTAAGAACAGTTTCAGTTTAAGAATGGACCTCCAGAACGAATTAAGTTCTTAACCTGTCAGGGAAAGGAAGGCAGCTAGAGAGGGGAGGGGGCAAAAGAGGCTTTTTTTTAGTTTGTCTTCCGACTCGGAGGGAGAAATAGGGAGGGGCCAGTCAGTCCCCAGAACTAGCTATTCACACAACAAAGGAAGTAGGAGGCGTGCCCTGCACCGATGGGCATGCTGGACAAAAAGACGTCACAAAGAGTCAGAAGAGACACATGGATGCGTTTGTTTGAACTCCTGTATTTGCTTTTGAACTTTTAGTAATAAATCTACAGTGGTGCCTTGCAAGACGAAATTAATCTGTTCCACGAGTCTCTTCGTCTTGCGGTTTTTTTGTCTTGCGAAGCACGGCTATTAGCGGCTTAGTGGCTATTAGCGGCTTTAAGAAAAAGGAAACAAACTCGCAAGAACTCGCAAGACATTTTGTCTTGCGAAGCAAGCCCATAGGGAAATTCGTCTTGCGGAACGACTCAAAAAACGGAAAACTCTTTCATCTAGCGAGTTTTTCGTCTTGCGAGTTTTTCGTCTTGCGAGGCACCACTGTACCAGACAGAAATGGCTCAGTGCCTGGAACTTTATCTTTACTAGCTTGGTAGCAAACACACTCATCACATAACCTGAAGTACCACTGTACTTGAGATGAAAATTGACGCCACACCTTTCCACAGCTCCTGGGCATAAAATGTGATAATTGCTTGCAAAGACTGATTATGCTTATTAGTGAGTAAAGGGACTAGAGATGTTTTATTTGATCTTTAAGCTCCTACTCAAGTAATTGTTAACAAAACCATGGAAGGCCTTCCTCCTTCAATAAGCTTATTTGGTAACTGGACACTGTGAGTGGTATCTGACTACATTCGATTTGGATTAGACTCAACAAATTGTCCTACTATTATTAATCCTTTCATTAATTACTCATGAGTTATCATGCATTCCCCTCTATGCTTTGAGAACAGCCTTCAACGGCATGATGCCTTCGGGTTCTTTGCACTACAGTTTATTTCATGCCCAAATAATTGGCTTTTCTGGGTGGAGCTTGTGGAAGTTGCCCTGCAGTAGATACCATTTGTCTCCTGCTCTCTCTCTCTCTCTCTCTCTCTCGCTCTCATTTTATTCACTTTTACACATCATACAAAAACAAATATCCATCACCACAAAGAAGAAAAGAAGAAAAAAGGAAAGAAAACTCAATACAGTGGTGCCCCGCAAGACGAATGCCTCGCAAGACAAAAAAATCGCTAGACGAAAGGGTTTTCCGTATTTTGAGTCGTTCCGCAAGACGAATTTCCCTATGGGCTTGCTTCGCAAGACGAAACGTCTTGCGAGTTCTTGCGAGTTTGTTTCCTTTTTCTTAAAGCCGCTAATCCGTTAATAGCCGCTAAGCCGCTAAGCCGTTAATAGCCGCTAAGCCGCTAATAGCCGCTAAGCCGCTAATACCTGTGCTTCGCAAGACGAAAAAACAGCAAGACGAAGAGACTCGCGGAATGGATTAATTTCGTCTTGCGAGGCACCACTATGCATCAACTAATATTCGCCTAATATTGAAATAAATTATCATCTTCTTCTGTCGAACAGACTTCCCGTCTACTCTCCACCTCAATTTCTCGTTGTTTATACACTCCCATAGTATAACAAGTTCTATTAAAGTTTGCTAATCTTTGATCTGTCTTATCTTTTACATCATATTAGAAACTACTGCTGAAATTATTTGAACGCTGCAACTGACTTTAAACTACAATTGTTATTTTTCAAATAAGTTTTAAGACTTCCCATCTTGAAATAAATACCTGTTTTGGTTTGTTTTTTATTTTCTCTGTCAAACTTGTTCCGCATATTTGACCAATTTTTGAATCCATTCTGATCTTGATGGAAATTTTTTACTCTTCCACTTGGTCACAAATAAAACTCTTGCTACCACTGTGGCGTATAAAAAGATCTCTCTCACCTTCTTGGGAATTCCAAATCTGTGATTACCAAGAGGTAAGCTTCTGGATTTTTTTATTGAAGGATATTTTTAACATTTTTTCCAATTCTATGTGGATATCCTCGCAAAATATCTCAAATTCTTAACATTGCCACCACATGTGAAATAGAGTACCCGCCTTTTCTTTACATCTCCAACAATCACTTGAGAGACTTTTAAACATCTTGGACAGTTTCCAATGACTTAGATACCACCGATGTTGCGTTTTAAGAAAATTCTCACGCAGAGTGTAACAAGCTGTGAATTTCCAGTTTGTTTTCCAGAGGCTTTCCCACTGCTTCATAGTTATTGTGTACCCAAAATCTTGCAACCACTTAACCATAGCCGCAGTGACCTCCTCCTCCTTGACTTCCCAGTCAAGGAGGAGTCGGTCTGCTTTAGAAAGTGTATTAATCTTTGAGTTCATCACATCCGATTCAAATCTGGAGGTCTCAGTGGAGAGACCCTTCTGTTTTTCAATTTTGAATGTCTTGAATATTTGGTTGCGTGGCGATACCCGCCCACTCCCGCAGATGGAATAAATAAAGACACATGGACACCAGAATTTAGGTTAATGGGCAAAAAAATGGCCACAACTTTATTGATTTCAGGTAAGAGTGGTATTGGCTTTAGGCATTGGCCCTATCAGACTAACCGGCATAGACCGCGAAGGGTTAAGCACCAACAGGGGGAGCCCCCAAGATGCACATCCCTAGGCGCTCCCCGAGGAGTTACCGCTCGGGAGCGTGCTTTAGGCCCTAGCCTCCATAGGTTTCGGACAAGGCAATCCGCCCGGAGTCCTTTAACGAACTACCCTTCATCATTTGGGGGAGGTGATGGCATTCCTCCCCCCCAACCCATTTTGCATAATAATACCCCTGCCAATGCCTAACCGCCCAAACCAAAAGTGTGTGACGTTTTGCTACGAGGTAGGTGAAAAAACCAAGTGGCTTCCAAAATTATGCTCCTTGCGGTGACCAGCCGAAGCCCATAGCAAAGTCCAAATGACAACCTAGAGGGTGGGTGGGTGGGAAACCGCAGCTGGCTGTAAGAAACGAAAGGGGCGAGCACAGGCTGCCCCGACCTTAAATGAACTCTAGTAAGCCCGCCCCCGCCGCCAGCCGATTGGCTGGTGCAGCAAATGATGAATAATAAAGATCCCTGGGATTCCCAAGTCCTGCGGGGCTGCAGCCAGCCCTGCGAGGATGTAGATGGGGCGTGAGCCCGCAACCCCCCCCTTATGTCGGGACTGGCTTTATAGACTCCTGGTCTCTTTTACTCTCATAGTAATAAACATGCTGGACCAATAGAGCCCATCAAATCTTCGCCTATACCTTTGCTTAATTCAGATATCCCAAGTCTGCAGCCCTCCAGATATTTCACATTATAACTTGGCAAAGCCTCCACCCAGAAAAGGAGGGAAAGGATGCCTTTTATGTCATGTAGTGTCTGGTTATTTACCAGATGGAGGGTGACACAATTCCTGATAGGGATGACTCCCCCTATGGGAGACAGGCAGGGTCTTGCAACATTCTCTACAGAGGGCAGGAATTGCCCCGTCTCTCCAGACCAACCCTGCCTGCTGCAAAGGTGGTTGTGTCTTCATGGCTCTCTCAGTGTGTGTAAAGAGAAACCCTTGCTTGAGTGCTTGTGTAGTGGGGTTTCCCCTTTGTCCAGTCCTCTCCTCCATCATTCTGATCATCTTTGTTTTACTGTGTTTTCCAGTTGACTCCCCCCCCTTACAGCTTCTCCATTCTCTTCATGCTTCTCCCCTCCCCTGTTTTATCTGGGGAAGGAAGACTCTAGGGGGCAGCTGGATTCTGACCCCAGTGCTGGGCAGGCACAGGAGAAGTCCACAGAAGTGACAAGGCGAGGAGCTTGCTTTTCCCTCCCATTTCTTAAAAAGGCAGAATTCTGTTGCAACATCTCAGCATTTCTCCAGGAGGCCTGCATAAGAAAAAGGCCTGCAAAATATTTAATCAATTGCATTACCAGCAATTTGAATGTTGTGAGCATATATACTTCTGTATATTTCAATTGGGGGAAATTACTGTATTGTGTATGGAAGCTTTCATGCAACCTTTACAAAATACCACAGGATAAAAGAGAAATCAATGGTTATGCAATAGATGCTGATATAGGGAAGGGATGGGTGTTAGATACCCTCCATCTTTTCTCCGATGAATATAGGGAAGTCCCATTCCATAATGAAATTTTACTTTTGATGCGCCACACATCTTACTGGGCTGCCCCAGGCACCCTACAAAACATAATAAAACTTTAAACATTTTAAAAACTTCAGTTGTCTTATTGTATTTTTTTATATAAATCTATGGAAACCGCCAGTGTTGTGTTTCAACCCTGAGCCACAAGTCATATGAATGAGAAATTTTTACAGCTGTTTTCTTGGTTTGGGCTTCTGTAATGAAATGTTCAATTAAATCTATTTTGTTTCAATTTCCAATGCCTGTGTTGAGTTTTGATCAAAATCTGCAAGTCATGCAGCTCCCTGTTTACTGTAAAAACTTACATCTCAGATAATTACCAAGTGAAACTCAAGGTAGTAACAATTCCAGGCAGCTCATTCCCGATTCCCAGTCCCCAGTCCCAACTCAGACATAAATGCAAACTATTAACATATGAAGTCAAAAGCACAATAACCCATTCCAAGAAGAGATGTCCTCTCCAACAAGGTTTAATTGAAAAGGAGACATACCAAGAGCAGGAGAAAACACGGGAGCTGGAGACAAGGGTTGGCTACTCATGTTAGTGGGGGGAAACGTCTTTGGGGAGCCCTTTTATACAGTTTCATTCACCACTACCGAGTTTGAGTCAGTCCTAGAGAGCTAATTGCTATATGCAATCTGGCTGCACTTCCTGGGTATTTGCTATTTTGGGTGCTCAGCTCTGAAACAGTCCCATCAACCACATCCCCACAACATTCTTTTCATTTGATATTATGAACCTCATTTCAAAAGACTTCTTGAATTTGTTAATTGCTGTGTGGGTTGGTGATTATTGCTTTGGAAGTTTAATTTGAAAAACAACAACCAAGAAGCCAGTGTTGGCCATGGTGGAGTGCTGGTGCCTGCCAAGATGAGCAGTGGCCCATTGCAATTTCTATACTGATTGTACTTGTTTGGCATCTCCTGGAGGGTTTTTGCACCACTGCTGCTTGATCTTGGAGGAGAAAGGATGGCTTAGCCAATGCAAACCTCCCATGCTGCAGGGAGTCTCCTCTAAAGTCCGCTTAGGAGCTTTGAGGTACTGTGTCAGTCCTGAAGAATCAAAATTGTTATGTGTATAAAGGCAAAATGATTACACATTCATATTAATGTTCACACCATTTCTCTCTGCAGGTATTTCATGTGCTCTACTCAGAAAGGTTCTCTCTCACTTGCAGTTGTGGTTAAGCTTGAGATGGAGCCAGCAGCTCATTTTGGAAGTTCACTCTGCTCCTGCTATTTGGTTTGTGATGTTTTTTCCATCATGCTTGATGTAATGTTGCTTTCATCAGCATTGGTTCTGAATTGCAATAATGGGTGTTTCTATGACAAAATAATTTTCTACCACATTTTGTGAGCTTCGGTGTTCTTGCTTTCATTATTGGTTTTGAGCCAAACTGATTGATGCATCGTTTCAGATTTTGGCCTGTTTGGTGTATGTCATCTCAGCTCTATTCTGATCCATGTTTGTATATTGTGCAAACCTGATTAGCGTCTCTCCTTCAGGTGAGAGCAGGGGCACAGCCACTAGCTGATACTGGGGGAGAGAAGCAATGGGTTTATCCTAGTCCCATATCTCTCTGTTGGATGTGAGCATGGGTAAAGACATTCACTGAAAGTCTTTTCTTGCAATGTGTATGAAAATATGGTCAAGATATTTCAATGTCAGACTCTCTTTTTCTCATTCCCTAGCTCACTTTCCATATCTCCATGCTATAAGTCATTCAGTGTTTGTTTTGTTTTGTTTTGTTTAGGTATTTGTCAAATTTAACCCCTCCCCCCTCACAATGAAGCCTCATGAGACAAAGTGAAGGTGAAAAGGATATATTTATTAATATAACCAAAGAAAGTTCTGCAACCCACAATGATCAGATTCAAAAAGTACAAACATGGCAGTATTTCTTCTAATTTTGGCAGGCAAGAAAACAGCCAGAGTTGTAGGTTGGTTTCTAACCAACTCTTCTTCCTGAAATTCACTGGAACACACTGGGAGCCCAACCAGAAAGATCAAGGGCTACAAAGGTACCTCAGTTTCCGAACGCAATCCATTCCGGAAAATTGTATGAGTTCCGAAATGTTAGATAACTGAAGCATTTACTTCTGGGAGATTTAATTATGAAAAACTCAACATGGAAGTTGTGTGGCCAGTTCAACTTCCGAAAAGTTTTCGAAAACTGAAGCAGTTCTGGGTTTTTGGCGTTAGAAAACCTAAAGGTTGGCCTTTTGAGATGCTCAAAAACCGAGATACCTATGAATCAGGAAGTAGAGCACCAGGCAGAAACTCACACTTCGGAATAGAGCCCCAATCAGGATAGAACCCTCCACTCCCAGACAGAAAGGGGAGGATAATACTGAGCTAGAAGGACCAACGGCCAGACTACACAGAGGCTGATGCCCCCTGAATTCAATTTAGAGGGCTTTGTTTAAAGCAAACATATATAGGGATTATACGGGAAACTTAAAACGGCTTCTAAAAAAAAAAAAGATAAAGCTGCTCCAGACTGGAAAGATAGGGATGACACTTATCTCTAGAATTCAGCGGACGGAGGGCTTGCAGCTTGCAAGGGAATAGTTTCCTTATGAAGGGAGGTACTAATTTTTAAAAGGGTATTGCATAATTACAGGAGTGAATAGGAGGATAATAAAATGGGAATGGAATTTTATAAAGCACGTGTTAATGAATACAGGGTGGTTCAGGGATAGCTGGATGAAGTTCAGTTCCAATAAATATTCAGGACCTTTCAGGGTAGGACACCTGAAGGCAGTTTTACTTCACAAGGGAGGGACTTGCAGTCGTGGGATCATATAAAAGGACTTGCTGCCCATGATTCTAACAAGCGATCCCCTCACCTTCACCTGAGTACTTCTCTTGAGACCTTGGTAAGTGAGAGAACCTCATGCCTTTTGCTGCCTCTTCCTCTCCAAACTTCACTCTCTCTGTCTCCTTCTTTGAACCCAGACCTGCCTCTCCTTGCTCAACTTCTTTCTCATTTCTTACGGGCACTTTGGATATGAAGGAAGACTACTTTTGTATGGACTCAGAGCAATCCTCCAACTAGTTCAGGCCTGTCTACAGGAGGGACGCGGAATATCGATGGTCCTCCTAGAATTGCTGGACTACAACTCCCATCCTTCCTGGCCATTGCCTGTGCCAGTGGGGCCTGTTGGGTGTTGGAGTCCAGCAACACCTGGAGGCTCACAGATACCACCCCCCCAAATCCTGGTCCACATGGACTGGTGCTGGGGGCTCTCCTCATTTTCCGCAGGGTCCCTTTCCTGCCTAATCTTGAGATGCCAGGCGTTTCTTTCTCCAAAGTGTATTTGGCAGGGCTCCTAGAACATGTTGCAAAAAATCAGAAAAGAAAACAAAATGAAACACTGAAGGGGGTAGCTTCTTGGTTCAAGTTTAGCTTTGCCACTGAAAAGGTAAAGGTAAATGTACCCCTGCCTGTACGGGCCAGTTGTGACCGACTCTGGGGTTGCGCGCCCATCTCGCTTAAGAGGCCGGGGGCCAGCGCTGTCCGGAGACACTTCCGGGTCACGTGGCCAGCGTGATGAGGCTGCTCTGGCGAGCTTGCACCAGCACAGCACACGGAAACACCGTTTACCTTCCCGCTATAAAGCAGTACCTATGTATCTACTTGCACTTAAGGGTGCTTTCGAACTGCTAGGTGGGCAGGAGCTGGGACCGAATGACAGGAGCTCACTCCGCCGTGGGAATTCGAACCGCCGACCATACGATCGGCAAGTCCTAGGCACTGAGGTTTTACCCACAGCGCCACCCACGTCCCTTGCCACTGAAAAAGCACAGCATAAAAGGGAAAGGGGGTGAGGAAGGAAGAGGTGATTATGAAGCCATATACCTTCCATTGCCAAATATCTTAAGGGCTGTTTCATGGATGATGGAACATATCTGCTTTCTGTTGCTGGAGAAAGGTTGGGAAACCTGTGGCTGTCATGGGGTTGATGCATTCCAAATAGCACCAAGCTCCTCTAGTTTGGCCAAGGGATGATTTTTTAAGTATTATGAGATTCCAACCAAAGATGAAGATGAACAGTACCATGGAATATGCGACCACTGAAGGCATCGGCTTATCAATGGTCAGATATTTATTTAATATTTTTATAGTATTAAATTTTAACAATCAACAAGGTAAGGTGTACACAACATAAAATGATCCCATCCAAAGAAAGGGTTTGTGTACGAGAAAGAGAAGGACACACATATATAATAGAATTAATACCTTACATTTCTTTGAGTTTTCTGTGCTCTCACACCCTTCATAGTTGATTCTGAGGGGTCTGGACAACCTTCGACTCCTAGAAACCTAAAAGAAAAGCATGAGAATGTAATAATTTCAGGGTTCGCAGGAACAGACAAGGGTAAACAAGAATGCTTTTAGATCTTTTAGATAATCATAAGGATGATAGACACACTTCACGTGTTCCAAAAGCAGGCAGCTGCCTGGAGGAAGACCATCTCATGAGGTCGCAAGGGAGACAAACCCGTTGGTGACACCACCAAGAGGCCTCCAATGCTAGACTGCTGCACTATAGCTGGCTTGGGATTTTTTTAATGATAGGGGATGTTTTTAATGAACTTGCAGATTGTGTTATAATCTCCCGTTCTTCCTCTACGTCTTCACTGCTTATGTTTGGCTTGTTGTTGTGGTTGTTGTTGTTTTGTTATAAATTGGATGTGTGAATCATCATGAATGGGTGAATAAATTGGATTAATGTTTGCTCATCATCATTTCAGATCCAGTACCCATCACCCCAAAATGACCTGCGGCTACACTTCCTCCTGCTGTTACCCAGTTGGTGGTCTGGGCTTGCTGGAAGCAAGTAGTGGCTTTGGGGGTTTGGGGGGAATTGGGGGCTTTGGAGGCTTTGGAGTCTATGGGGGTTCAGGTGGTGGCGGAGGGTCACCAAGTAACCTTGCTATAAATCCTGCCGCCAGTGTTGATCTCATCAATCGGTTACCACCAACGGAACTATTTTTCCAGATACCTCCAGTTACTATTATTATCCCGTTAGCAAAACTCCGTGGCTTGTAAGGGCCAGTTCGTGTGGGAGGGATACGTGCTCTAGACGCTATTTGTGCTATTAAAAAGAGCACTCAGACCAGCAGAATGCCCACACCGGCAACTGACGAACTCGGCATGGCTTCACGATTGATTATCTCATGGGCCTTGGTGCCAGAAATGCCAAGCGTCCCCAGTTCAACCACCAAGTTTGCAGGATTCCCAGATGCTTGGCTCATCCATGTTTGCCTTACAAATGTGCAGCTGCTTCCTAGGATGTGTGGATCCCAACTTCTATTCTCTATGCATTTCCTCCTCTTCTTCTTCTTCTTCTTCTTCTTCTTCTTCTTCTTCTTCTTCTTCTTCTTCTTTGCTTTTGCTGTGGAATGTATCTCCAGTTGAGGGGCAAATGTTTGAATGCATCCAGCTTGTATTGTGTTTGAACGCCATAGAAACATAATACAATTCTGAATGTGTATGTATTATCAGTGTCATCAAGATCAATGTTTGAATTACCTTACTGCAATGCCTGGAAGGCAATTCTTTCTTGGTTTCTGGAATGAATATGTTCTCTGTCTTCCTCTTATGCATTAAACTTAGCTTCAGCAAAGCACCTGTTCTCTGTGGGTTCCTTTAATTCTTGTCCCTCACTCCATCACCAACACCCAACTTAAATCCATATCCCTGAGAAACATAATTCTTTTTAGTGGTGGGGTATTTTACTCTTCAAAGATAAATTGCACCATAAAATGTCTCACATTTTAGACTAATTGAGGCTGGGAAGGGAAAAAAAACAATTCCTGTTAGCTAGGGATGATGTGATTTGTAGTCCCGAACATTTGGAGGGCCATGTTTGGCGATGCCTGAGGAAACTATGCCCCACATAACCCACCACATTGCATGGCGCCGCTGGATCTTGGAGGAGGAAGGATGGCTTAGTCAATGCAAACCTCCCATACTGCAGGGCTGATTGGAGAGCATGGGAGACTATTGGCTCATCCAGGCTCCATAACACCAGCCCCCTATAAACTCCACTTAGGAGCTCTGAGGTACTGAGTCAGTTCTGAAGAATCAAAATTGCTATGTGTTCTCTTGGCAAGACTGGCTAGACATTCATATAAGTCTTCACCCACCCTTCTCTGTGCGGATTCCATGTGCTATATTCAAAAACAGCAAGTGTTGGGGTTCATCACTGAGTCACAAGTGATTTGAACAAGGCATATTGACAGTTGCTTTTAAGGGGTAGCGGGTTTCTGTAGCCACCCTTCAATCAAATCTCTTTAGTTTCACTTTTCCCAGGACATTATTGAGTTTTGATCAAAATCTGGGAGTCATTCAGCTGTAAAAACTTCCATCACAGCTAACTGCCCACAAAAACCCTTTAAAAAAAAAATAGTTTTCTTTTATTACTCACAAGTATATCTTTACATTGTAACCTTACATTTTGTAATTATACATATTCTTGTTTTCAAAGTAAGTTCGCAATTGTTATTATCATAGATTGGCAAACATTGCTGTACACAAAGAAGAAAAAGAAAGAGAAAAAGAAAAAAGATGTAATTTTGAAATCATAATATTCCTCATAAATAAGTGACATCCCGTCTCTTCCATTTTGTACTAATAAACTTATTGACTATATTTGTCCATTGTCTTTTTTATTTATAATATTTTCTTATAAATCAATTTTACTTTTAAAATAGTTATCCACAGAAACTACTCAAAATCCGTCACCCATTTTAGATTGCAGCAATTACTCTTCAAGTATTCCTTAAAACAGTTCCAGTTCGAGACAAATAATTACCGGCAGAAACTCAAGGTGGTAACAGTTCTAGGCAGCCCAACAATAATATATTATGTAGCATTCCCAAACCAGACATAAGTCCAAATTACAATGGTACCTTGGGTTAAGAACTTAATTCGTTCTGGAGGTCCGATCTTAGCCTGAAACTGTTCTTAATCTGAGGTACCACATTAGCTAATGGGGCCCTCCTGCTGCCGCCACACTGCCGCAGCACGAGTTCTGTTCTCATCCTGAAGTAAAGTTCTTAACCTGAGGTACTATTCCTGGGTTAGCAGAGTCTGTAACCTGAGGCATCTGTAACCTGAAGCGTCTGTAACCCAAGGTAACACTGTATTAACCTCTGAAGTCAAAAGCACAAAAACAAATTCCAAGAAGAGAGGTCTCTGAAGTCAAAAGCACAATAACAAATTCCAAGAAGAGAGGTCCTCTCCCACAAAGTTTAGTTTAAAAGCAGACATACCAACACCAGGATAAAACACGGGAGCTGGAGACAAGAGAGGCCTCAACCTGCAATTGGGGGGAAACGTCTATGTGGAGCCCTTTTATACAGTTTCGTTCATTTAATTAGCCCCAAAGAGTTAATTATTATATGCAATCTGGCTGCACTTCCTGGATATTTGCTGTTTGTGACCCTAAGCCCTAGAGGATTCCTATCAAATACATCTCAAGAAGATTCCTTTCATTTGTCATCATGCCACCTCATTTAATTGCTGTGTGGTGTGGTTTCTACACCACCTTATTAGTGTTTTGAGGCTTAATGGGAGGGAGACAATAAGCGAATGTTGGCCACAGTGGAGTGCCTGGTGGCTGCCAAGATGAGCAGTTGTCCATTGCAGATTTCTGTAGTGTTTGTACTTCTTTGGGGCCCACTGAATGGTGTTTGCACCACTTCCTCTTGGAGGAAGAAGGGTGGCTTAATCAATCCAAACCTCCTATACTGCAGTGCTGATAAGAAAGCATGGGAAACTGACTATGGGGCCATCTATTCACATTATTGGGGAAAAACCTCTGTGGGGAGCCCTTTTATACAGTTTCATTCACAACTTCAGAGAGAAGAAGAGCCCATTGTTATATCGTGTCCTCCCTAAAAGAAGGCACGTTTTGCGGTGAGACCTGGAGGCTGACCTTCTTGTTGTGGGAGGGTATATTGGATAGCCACAAAATCCGATGGGTAGGTCCCTCATTGCTGGGTTTAATCTTGCCAATGGGATGCAGTCTAAACGGATCAAGGGACCTATATATACCTATGCAGGTGACCCAGAGCTTCCTCTTTCGGCTCGTGCATCGGAACACCCACCCACCTCTTCCTACATTTAGGGCATTTGGCGTCCTGCGTCGTCTGTCATTGGGACAGGGGCGTGGCAGGAATTTCCCCCACTTGGCTGAATGGCTGCTGCCATTTGGGTTTTGCCTGCGTTGTAGGAAATTGACACAACTTGTAAGGTTGCGGATGATAGGCATGGGAGAACGGTCTCGCCACCCCTTTGTGAAGGGTATTCTGTTAAAGGAATCCAGGGACTCAACTTGGTTTGGTCAATCCCCATGAGGGGGTTGTGCCCGTGTCCAGGGGAGCATCTGGGGAGTGAACAGAGTCTGTTCCCGGGGTTTCCACCTACTTCAGGTGTTCACCCTTGGCTGACCTATGATAGAGCTCTGGGTCAGCGCTACGTGCAAGGGTTTAGCGAGCTAGTTGAACCAGAGCCTATGCAACCACTCACTTTTCTGTAATCAATAAAATTGTGGCCTAAATTCTGCCAAAAACCAAAACTAAAATTTGAGTCAAATGTTTGTATATTTAGGGGGGAGGTCTCTGGCCCTGAACACGCAAATGCAGCCTGGCTGCACTTTCTGGGTATTTGCTATTTTGGGCCCTTAGCCCTGAAGGAGTCTCATCAACCACATCCCCACAACGTTCTTTTCATTTGGTATTGAGCACCTTATTTAGCAAGACTTCTTGAATTTGTTGATTGCTGTGTGGTTTGGTTTCCACCCCACTTGACTAGTGATTTGGAAGCTTAATTTTTTTGGGGGGGTGGGGGTGGGATCCTAGAATCTAATGCTGGCCACAGTGGAGTGCTGGTGCCTGCCAAGATGAGCAGTGGCCCATTGCAATTTCTATATTGATTGCACTTGTTTGGCGCCTCCTGGATGGGTTTTGCACCACTACTGATAGATCTTAGAGGAGGAAGGATGGCTTAGCCAATGCAAACGGCCTCGGCCCAGTATACCTGAAGGAGCATCTCCACCTCCATTGTTCTGCCTGGAAACTGAAATCCAGTGCTGAGGGCCTTCTGGCGGTTGCCTCGCTGCGAGAAGCCAAGTTACAGGGAACCAGGCAGAGGGCCTTCTTGGTAGTGGCACCCGCCCAGTTTAACGCCCTACCACCAGGTGTCAAAGAGAACAACAACTACCAGACTTTTAGAAGACATCTGAAGGCAGCCCTGTTTAGGGAGACTTTTAATGTTTAATAGATTAATTTATTTTAATATTCCGTTGGAAGCTGCCCAGAGTGGCTGGAGAAACCCAGCCAGATAGGCGGGGTATAAATAATAAATTATTATTATTATTATTATTATTAAACCTCCCATGCTGCAGGACTGATTGGAAGGCATGGAGAATTTTGGGTCTCCTCTAAAGTCCACTTAGTGGGACGCGGGTGGCGCTGTGGGTTAAACCAAAGAGCCTAGGACTTGCCAATCAGAAGGTTGGCGGTTCGAATCCCCGACGGAGCGAACTCCTATGAGCTCCAATTGCTCGGTCCTAGCTCCTGGCAACCAAGCAGTTCGAAAGCACCTGAAATGCAAATAGATAAATAGGTACCGCTCTGTATTTGAGATGAAAATTGATGCCACACCATTCCACAGCTCCAGGGCATAAAATGTGATAATTGCTTGCAAAGACTGGTTATGGTTATTAGTCAGTAAAGGGACTAGAGATGTTTTATTTGATCTTTCAGTTCCTACTCAAGTAATTGCTAACAAAACCATGGAAGGCCTTCCTCCTTCAATAAGCGTATTTGGTAACTGGACACTGAGTGGTATCTGACTACATTCTATTTGGATTAGACTCAACAAATTGTCCTACTATTATTAATCCTTTCATTAATTACCCATGAGTTATTATGCATCCCCCTCTATGCTTTGAGAACAGCCTTCAACGGCATGATGCCTTTGGGTTCTTTGCACTACAGTTTATTTCATCCCCAAATAATTGGCTTTTCTGGGTGGAGCTTGTGGAAGTTGCCCTGCAGTAGATACCATTTGTCTCCTGCTCTCTCTCTCTCTCTCTCTCTCTCTCTCTCTCTCTCTCTCATTTTATTCACTTTTACACATCAAACAAAAACAAATATCCATCACCACAAAGAAAAAAAGAAGAAAAAAGGAAAGAAAACTTGATACAATAACTAATATTCCCCTAATATTGAAATAAATTGTCATCTTCTTCTGTCGAACAGACTTCCCATCTACTCTCCACCTCAATTTCTCATTGTTTATACACTCCCATAGCATAACAAGTTCTATTAAAGTTTGCTAATCTTTGATCTGTCTTATCTTTTACATCATATTGAAAACTACTGCTGAAATTATTCGAACGCTGCAACTGACCTTAAACTACAATTGTTATTTTTCAAATAAGTTTTAAGACTTCCCATCTTGAAATAAATACCTGTTTTGGTTTGTTTTTTATTTTCTCTGACAAACTTGTTCCGCATATTTGACCAATTTTTGAATCCATTCTGATTTTAATGGAACTTTTTTACTCTTCCACTTGGTCACAAATAAAACTCTTGCTGCCACTGTGGCATATAAAAAGATTTCTCTCACCTTCTTGGGAATTCCAAATCTGTGATTACCAAGAGGTAAGCTTCTGGATTTTTTTATTGAAGGATATTTTTAACATTTTTTCCAATTCTATGTGGATATCCTCCCAAAATATCTCAATTTCTTAACATTGCCACCACATGTGAAATAGAGTACCCGGCTTTTCTTTACATCTCCAACAATCATTTGAGAGACTTTTATACATCTTGGACCGTTTCCTATGACTTAGATACCACCGATGTGGCATTTTAAGAAAATTCTCAAGCAGAGTGTAACAAGCTGTGAATTTCCAGTTTGTTTTCCAGAGGCTTTCCCACTGCTTCATAGTTATTGTGTACCCAAAATCTTGCAACCACTTAACCATAGCCGCAGTGACCTCCTCCTCCTTGACTTCCCAGTCAAGGAGGAGTCAGTCTGCTTTAGAAAGTGTATTAATCTTTGAGTTCACCACATCCGATTCAAATCTGGAGGTCTCAGTGGAGAGACCCTTCTGTTTTTCAATTTTGAATGTCTTGAATATTTGGTTGCGTGGCGATACCCACCCACTCCCGCAGATGGAATAAATAAAGACACATGGACACCAGAATTTAGGTTAATGGGCAAAAAAATGGCCACAACTTTATTGATTTCAGGTAAGAGCGGTATTGGCTTTAGGCATTGGCCCTATCAGACTAACCGGCATAGAACCGCGAAGGGTTAAGCACCAACAGGGGGAGCCCCCGAGATGCACATCCCTAGGCGCTCCCCGAGGAGTTACCGCTTGGGAGCGTACTTTAGGCCCTAGCCTCCATAGGTTTCGGACGAGGCGACGTGCCCCGGAGTCCTTTAACGAACTACCCTTCATCATTTGGGGGAGGTGATGGCATTCCTCCCCCCCAACCCATTTTGCATAATAATACCCCTGCCAATGCCTAACCGCCCAAACAAAAACTGTTGTGACGTTTTGCTAAGAGGTAGGTGAAAAAACCAAGTGGCTTTCAAAATAATGCCAATTAGCCAAGTGGAAAAAGTCCTACCAGGCCCCTTGCGGCGACCAGCCGAAGCCCATAGCAAAGTCCAAATGACAACCTAGAGGGTGGGTGGGTGGGAAACCGCAGCTGGCTGTAATAAAAGAAAGGGGGCGAGCACGGGCTGCCCTGATCTTAAATGAACTCTAGTAAGCCTGCTCCCGCCCCCAGCTGATTGGCTGGCACAGCAAATGATGAATTCCGAAGTCCCGCGGGGCTGCAGCCAGCCCTGCGAGGATGCAGCTGGGCGGTGAGCCCGCAACACCCCCCCTCCTTATGTCGGGAGTGGCTTTGTAGACTCCTGGTCTCTTTTACTCTCATTGTAATAAACATGTTGGACCAATAGAGCCCATCAAATCTTTGCCTATACCTTTGCTTAATTCAGATATACCAAGTCTGCAGCCCTCCAGATATTTCACATTATAACTTGGCAAAACCTCCACCCAGAAAAGGAGGGAAAGGATGCCTTTTATGTCATGTAGTGTCTGGTTATTTACCAGATGGAGGGTGACACCATTCCTGATAGGGATGACTCCCCCTATGGGAGACAGGCAGGGTCTTGCAACATTCTCTGCAGAGGGCAGGAATTGCCCCGTCTCTCCAGACCAACACTGCCTGCTGCAAAGGTGGTTGTGTCTTCATGGCCCTCTCAGTGTGTGTAAAGAGAAACCCTTGCTTGAGTGCTTGTGTTGTGGGGTTTCCCCTTTGTCCAGTCCTCTCCTCCATCATTCTGATCATCTTTGTTTTACTGTGTTTTCCAGTTGACTCCCCCCTTACAGCTTCTCCATTCTCTTCATGCTTCTCCCCTCCCCTGTTTTGTCTGGGGAAGGAAGAGTCTAGGGAGCAGCTGGATTCTGACCCGAGTGCTGGGCAGGCACAGGAGAAGTCCACAGAAGTGACAAGGTGAGGGGCTTGCTTTCCCCTCCCATTTCTTAAAAAGGCAGAATTATGTTGCAACATCTCAGCATTTCTCCAGGAGGCCTGCATAAGAAAAAGGCCTGCAAAATATTTAATCAATTTCATTACCAGCAATTTGAATGTTGTGAGCATATATACTTCTGTATATTTCAATTGGGGAAAGTTACCTTGTTGTGGATGGATGAATGCTTGCATGCAACCTTTACAAAATAACAGGATAAAAGAGAAATCAATGGTTATGCAATAGATGCTGATATAGGGAAGGGATGGGTGTTAGATACCCTCCATCTTTTCTCCGATGAATATAGGGAAGTCCCATTCCATAATGAAATTTTACTTTTGATGCGCCACACATCTTACTGGGATGCCCCAGGCACCCTACAAAACATAATAAAACTTTAAACATTTTAAAAACTTCAGTTGTCTTATTGTATTTTTTTATATATAAATCTATGGAAACCGCCAGTGTTGTGTTTCAACCCTGAGCCACAAGTCATATGAATGGGAAATTTTTACAGCTGTTTTCTTGGTTTGGGCTTCTGTAATGAAATGTTCAATTAAATCTATTTTGTTTCAATTTCCAATGCCTGTGTTGAGTTTTGATCAAAATCTGCAAGTCATGCAGCTCCCTGTTTACTGTAAAAACTTCCATCTCAGATAATTACCGACAGAAACTCAAGGTAGTAACAATTCCAGGCAGCTCAACAATAATATATTATGTATCATTCCCCATTCCCAGTCCCCAATCCCAACCCAAACAAATGCAAACTACTAACATTTGAAGTCAAAAGCACAATAACCCATTCCAAGAAGAGATGTCCTCTCCAACAAGGTTTAATTGAAAAGGAGACATACCAAGAGCAGGAGAAAACACGGGAGCTGGAGACAAGGGTTGGCTACTCATGTTAGTGGGGGGAAACGTCTGTGAGGAGCCCTTTTATACAGTTTCATTCACCACTACTGAGTTTGAGTCAGTCCTAGAGAACTAATTGCTATTTGCAATCTGGCTGCACTTCCTGGGTATTTGCTATTTTGGGCTCTCAGCTCTGAAACAGTCCCATCAATCACATCCCCAAGGCGCTCTTTTAATTTGATTTTATGAACCTCATTTGGAATGACTTCTTGAATTTGTTAATTGCTGTGTGGGTTGGTTTCCACCCCAATGATTAGAGCTTTGAAAGTTTAATTTGAAAAACAACAACCAAGAAGCCAATGTTGGCCACGGTGGAGTGCTGGTGCCTGCCAAGATGAGCAGTGGCCCATTGCGATTTCTATACTGATTCTACCTGTTTGGCATCTCCTGGAGGGTTTTTGCACCACTGCTGCTTGATCTTGGAGGAGAAAGGATGGCTTAGCCAATGCAAACCTCCCATGCCGCAGGGAGTCTCCTCTAAAGTCTCCTTAGGAGCTTTGAGGTACTGTGTCAGTCCTGAAGAATCAAAATTGTTATGTGTCTCCTGGCCAAAATGATTACACATTCATATTAATGTTCACACTATTTCTCTCTGCAGGTATTTCATGTGCTCTACTCAGAAATGTTCTCTCTCACTTGTAGTTGTGGCTAAGCTTGAGATGGAGGCAGCAGCTCATTTTGGAAGTTCACTCTGTTCCTGCTATTTGGTTTGTGATGTTGTTTCCATCATGCTTGATGTAATGTTGCTTTCATCAGCATTGGTTCTGAATTGCAATAATGGGTGTTTCTATGACAAAATAATTTTCTACCACATTTTGTGAGCTTCGGTATTCTTTTTAATTAGCTAGAAGCATTATTGCTTTCATTATTGGTTTTGAGCCAAAATGATTGATGCATCGTTTCAGATTTTGGCATGTTTGGTGTATGTCATCTCAGCTCTATTCTGATCCCTGTTTGTATATTGTGCAAACATGATTGGCGTCTCTCCTTCAGGTGAGAGCAGAGGCACAGCCAATAGTTGTTATTGGGGGAAAGAAGCAATGGGTTTATCCTAGTCCCATCTCTCTCTGTTGGATGTGAGTATGGGTAAAGACATTCACTGAAAGTCTTTTCTTGCAATGTGTATGAAAATATGGTCAATATATTTCAATGTCAGATTCTCTTTTTCTCATTCCCTAGCTCACTTTCCATATCTCCATGATATAAGTCATTCAGTGTTTGTTTTGTTTTGTTTTGTTTTGTTTTGTTTTGTTTTGTTTTGTTTTGTTTTGTTTAGGTATTTGTCAGATTTAACCTGGCCCCCCTCACAATGAAGCCTCATGAAACAAAGTGAAGGTGAAAAGGATATATTTATTAATATAACCAAAGAAAGTTCTGCAACCCACAATGATCAGATTCAAAAAGTACAAGCGGGGCAGTATTTTTCGAATTTTGGCAGGCAAGCAAACAGCCAGAGTTCTAGATTGGTTTCTAACCAACTCTTCTTCCTGAAATTCACTGGAGCACACTGGGAGCCCAACCAGAAAGATCAAGGGCTACAATGGTACCTCAGTTTCCGAATGCAATCCGTTCGGCAAAACTGTATGAGTTCCGAAACGTTAGATAACTGAAGCATTTACTTCTGGGAGATTTAATTATGGAAAACTCAACATGGAAGTTGAGCCAGTTCAACTTCCGAAAGGTTTTCGAAAACTGAAGCAGTTCCGGGTTTTTGGCGTTAGAAAACCTAAAGGTTGGCCTTTTGAGACGCTCAAAAACCGAGATACCTATGAATCAGGAAGTAGAGCATCAGGCAGAAACACACACTTCGGAACAGAGCCCCAATCAGGATAGAACCCTCCACTCCCAGCCAGAAAGGGGAGGATAATACTGAGCTAGAAGGACCAACGGCCAGACTACACAGAGGCTGATGCCCCCTGAATTCAATTTAGAGGGCTTTGTTTAAAGCAAACATATATAGGGATTATACGGGGAAGTTAAAACGGCTTCTAAAAGAAACAGATAAAGCTGCTCCAGACTGGAAAGATGGGGATGACACTTATCTCTAGAATTCAGCGGACGGAGGGCTCGCAGCTTGGAAGGGAATAGTTTCCTTATGAAGGGAGGCGCTAATTTTTAAAAGGGTATTACATAATTACAGGAGTGAATAGGAGGATAATAAATTGGGAATGAAATTTTATAAAGCACGTGTTAATGAATACAGGGTGGTTCAGGGATAGCTGGATGAAGTTCAGTTCCAATAAATATTCGGGACCTTTGAGGGTAGGACAGCTGATGGCAGTTTTACTTCACAAGGGAGGGACTTGCAGTCCTGGAATCGTATAAAAGGACTTGCTGCCCATGATTCTAACAACAGATCCCCTCACCTTCACCTGAGTACTTCTCTTGAGACCTTGGTAAGTGAGAGAACCCCATGCCTTTTGCTGCCTCTTCCTTTCCAAACTTTACTCTCTCTGTCTCCTTTTTTGAACCCAGACCTGCCTCTCCTTACTCATCTTCTTTCTCATTTCCTACGGGCACTTTGGCTATGACGGAAGACTCCTTTCGTATGGAGTCAGAGCAATCCTCCATCTAGTTCAGTCCTGTCTACAGGAGGGACGGGGAATATTGAAGATCCTCCCAGAGTTGCTGGACTACAACTCCCATCCTTCCTGGCCATTGCCTGTTGGAGTCCAGCAACACCTGGAGGCTCACAGATACCACCCCCCAAATCCTGATCCACACGGACTGGTGCTGGGGGCTCTCCTCATTTTCCGCAGGGTCCCTTTCCTGCCTTACCTTGAGATGCCAGGCGTTTCTTTCTCCAAAGTGTATTTGGCAGGACTCCTAGAACATGTTGCAAAAAATCAGGAATGAAAACAAAATGAAACACTGAAGGGGGTAGCTTCTTGGTGCAAGTTTAGCTTTGCTACTGAAAAGGTAAAGGTAAATGTACCCCTGCCCATACGGGCCAGTTGTGACCGACTCTGGGGTTGCGCGCCCATCTCGCTTAAGAGGCCGGGGGCCAGTGCTGTCCGAAGACACTTCCGGGTCACGTGGCCAGTGTGACGAGGCTGCTCTGGCGAGCTTGCACCAGCGCAGCACACGGAAACACTGTTTACCTTCCTGGTATAAAGCAGTACCTATGTATCTACTTGCACTTAAGGGTGTTTTCGAACTGCTAGGTGGGCAGGAGCTGGGACCAAATGACGGGAGCTCACCACGCCGCGGGGATTCGAACCTCCGACCATACAATCGGCAAGTCCTAGGCACTGAGGTTTTACCCACAGCACCACCCGCGTCCCTTGCCACTGAAAAAGCACAGCATAAAAGGGAAAGGGGTGAGGAAGGAAGAGGTGATTATGAAGCCATATACCTTCCATTGCCAAATATCGTAAGGGCTGTGGCATGGATGATGGAACATATCTGCTTTCTGTTGCTGGTGAAAGGTTGGGAAACCTGTGGCTGTCATGGGGTTGATGCATTCCAAATAGCACCAAGCTCCTCTAGTTTGGCCAAGGGATGATGGGAGTTGAAGCAAAAAGTTAATATTACAAGAAACTGGATTTTCTAAGTATTATGAGATTCCAACAAAACATGAAGATGAACAGTACCATGGAATATGTGACCACTGAAGGCATTGGCTTATCAATGGTCAGATATTTATTTAATATTTTTATAGTATTAAATTTTAACAATCAACAACATAAGGTGTACACAACTGTAGTGGTTGGGAGTTACTCGTGCGTAATCCTGCCCCGTTTGAGCATCGGATTGCCTGGTTAAACCCTCCGGACTGCACAGCCCATCTCAGCGTGGCTGCCCTTAGTCACTCGTAAGGGCAGTTTCTTAAGGGCGTTTCTTAAAGCGCTGCCAACATAAGAGTTGTTTGATGCCTAAGCGTCTCCGCCTCTCACTGCGCAGGAGTCTCCTGCACAGGGTGGGCGTGGGCAGCGGGGTGCTTGGGCTCTCCTCACTAACTTCCAACGAAGAGTCCTGGAGCCTCTGCACCTCCCTGTCCCGTTGCTCTCCTGGATCCCTGGTGTTACACTCATTCTCTTCCCCTCTTTCCCAGCTGAGTCTCCCCCTAGTGCTGGGACCTTCTCCTGCAGAATCAGAGACCCTCTCCTTCTCCCGTGCCTCTGATGTCAGTTCCCTGACAACAACATAAAATGGTGCCATCCAGAGAAAGGGTTTGTGTACGAGAAAGAGAAGGACACAAATATATAATAGAATTAATACCTTACATTTCTTTGAGTTTCCTGTGCTCTCACACCCTTCATAGTTGATTCTGAGCGGTCTGGACAACCTTCAACTCCTAGAAACATAAAAGAAAAGCATGAGAATGTAATAATTTCAGGGTTCGCAGGAACAGACAAGGGTAAAGAAGAATGCTTTTAGATCTTTTAGATAATCATAAGGATGATAGACACACTTCACGTGTTCCAAAAGCAGGCAGCTTCCTGGAGGAAGACTATCTCATGAGGTCGCAAGGGAGACAAACCCGTTGGTGACACCACCAAGAGGCCTCCGATGCTAGACTGCTGCACTATAGCTGGCGTGGGATTTTTTAATGATAGGGGATGTTTTTAATGAACTTGCAGATTGTGTTATAATCTCCCCTTCTTCCTCTCCGTCTTCACTGCTGGTGGTAGGGCTTGTTGTTGTGGTTGTTGTTGTTTTGTTATAAATTGGATGTGTGAATCATCATGAATGTGTGAATAAATTGGATTAATGTTTGCTCATCATCATTTCAGATCCAGTACCCATCACTCCAAAATGACCTGTGGCTACACTTCCTCCTGCTGTTACCCAGTTGGTGGTCTGGGCTTGCTGGAAGCAAGTAGTGGCTTTGGGGACTTTGAGGGTTTGGGGGGAATTGGGGGCTTTGGAGGCTTTGGAGTCTATGGGGGTTCAAGTGGTGGCGGAGGGTCACCAAGTAACCTCGCTATAAATCCTGCCGCCAATGTTGATCTCATCAATCGGTTACCACCAACGGAAGTAATCATCCGGGTACCTCCACTTAATGTGATTATCCCAGGAGCAAGACTCCGTGGCTCGTAAGGGCCAGTTCGTGTGGGAGGGATACGGCTGCTCTAGACGCTATTTGTGCTATTAAAGAGAGCACTCAGACCAGCAGAATGCCCACACCGGCAACTGACGAACTCGGCATGGCTTCACGATTGATTATCTCATGGGCCTTGGTGCCAGAAATACCAAGCGTCCCCAGTTCAACCACCAAGTTTGCAGGATTCCCAGATGCTTGGCTCATCCATGTTTGCCTTACAAATGTGCAGCTGCTTCCTAGGATGTGTGGATCCCAACTTCTATTCTCTATGCATTTCCTCTTCGCCGCCTTCTTCTTCTTCTTCTTCTTCTTCTTCTTCTTCTTCTTCTTCTTCTTCTTCTTCTTCTTCTTTGCTTTTGCTGTGGAATGTATCTCCAGTTGAGGGGCAAATGTTTGAATGCATGCAACTTGTATTGCGTTTGAAAGCCATAGAAACATAATACAATTCTGAATGTGTATGTATTACCAGTGTCATCAAGATCAATGTTTGAATTACCTTATTGCAATGCCTGGAAGGCAATTCTTCCTTGGTTTCTGGAATGAAAATGTTCTCTGTCTTCCTCTTATGCATTAAACTTAGCTTCAGCAAAGCACCTGTTCTCTGTGGGTTTCTTTAATGCTTGCCCCTCACTCCAGCACCAACACCCAACTTAAATCCATATTCCTGAGAAACATTACTCTTTTTTGTGGTGGGGTATTTTACTCTTCAAAGATATATTTCACCATAAAATGTCCCACATTTTTGGCTAATTGAGGCTGGGAAGGGGAAAAACAATTCCTGTTAGCTAGGGATAATGTGATTTGTAGTCACGAACATTTGGAGGGCCACGTTTGGGGATACCTGAGGTAAGCTATGCCCCACATGATAGTTGTTTTTTAAGGGGGAGAGGGCTTCTGTAGCCACCCTTCAATCAAATCTCCTTGGTTTCACTTTTCCCAGGACAATATTGAGTTTTGATCAAAATCTAGGAGTCATGCAGCTGTAAAAACTTCCATCTCAGCTAATTGCCAGCAAAACCCCTTTTTAAAAAAAATAGTTTTCCTTTATTACTCACAAGTATATCTTTACATCGTAACTTTACATCTTGTGATTATACATATTCTTGTTTTCAAAGTAAGTTCGTAATTGTTATTATCATAGATTGGCAAACATTGCTGTACACAAAGAAGAAGAAAAAAGAGAAAAGGA
Organism: Podarcis liolepis; assembly: GCF_965112155.1. Taxonomy (NCBI): domain Eukaryota; kingdom Metazoa; phylum Chordata; class Lepidosauria; order Squamata; family Lacertidae; genus Podarcis; species Podarcis liolepis. The sequence goes on from NC_139566.1 coordinate 7,834,783, forward strand.
AAAAAAGATGTAATTTTGAAATCATAATATTCCTCATAAATAAGTGACGTTCCTCATAAATAAGTGACGTCAAGACACTAGGAATTTGATCCTTTAGCTCTACTAATTGTATAAACAATAAAAAACTATTGTTGCCTGTAATTGTGAAAAAGAAAAAACCAGATATTCCATAATTGAGAGAAAATGAGAGAGAAGCAGGATTAGCTTGAAAGCCCATGGAAGCTTCCTGCATAAGCAAGTCTCCCTCTGTTCACCTGGAAATTGGTTTTTAAAGAAATTTTCCTCCACTGGGACTCTAGAAACAAAATGAGACTGGTGTCATACTCAGTAAGACAAAAGTGGGGGAGACCAGGGCCAATGGCAGACAGAACTGGTTTTGTCCCCAGTCTAATTCTATTTATTTAAAAAATGCAAGGAATGTTGCAGAATGGCTTTTTCCATCGGTTGCCATATTTCAGAGAGTGAAACTCCAGACAGAAATTGTTTGAATTCTTGTTTACTTTTTGGTTGTTTTTTCCCTCTTCTGCAAAATTTTTAAAGTTGAAATGAATTCTTACAGTACCTGCCATTTGCCATAAGGTCCTGAGGCATCCAATCATAGCCTGCATTTTTATCAAGGCTTATAGTTTGATTAGGGTCTGTATTTTAAAATGAGCTTAAAGATTTTCAAATGTTTTTATGCCAAGCAGAAGACCAACTGCCTAAGTACTTTGGCAAGATGTTTATCCTCCTGGACAAGGGGGCCCCCTGATTTATAGCAGAAAACAATTCTCAAAGTCGTAAAAAGGGAATTACAGGCTGAAGACCAAGGTTACACAGACCCTACATAATTAAGAGTTTGGTAAATAGTAAAATAAAACCATGTGCCTCCATTAAACTTGAAGCATATCTTTCTAAGGTTAAAGGCCAAGAGTAAATGGAAAAGAAAACAACTGGCTGAGAAGGGAAGTGTAAATAGAAGAAGAAGCTTTTATTTTGAGGCTGTAAACTGGTCCATCCTTTCCTTTGAGAAGGTGTATGCTTCTAAAAAGCTATCTATGATAATATATGAAATATACTGCCTTAAATGTAATTATGCAAAGGATCTAGAAAGAAAGAAATGTTAAATTCTTATTTCATAGAGTCATATTGCTGTAGGGGACCAGAGGGGCAGATGAGCCCAGCCCCCTGCCAGACAGGAGACGCCATCCAGCACTCCTGATATATGGTTGTCAGGCCATTGTTTAAAGACCTCCAAAAAGGAGATCTTTCATGATGATGCATGAGAATGTGAACCCAAGATCCCTGACATCTGTCTAAGATAAAAATTTAAAATTATTAACCATCTGTTTTGGAGGGCAATAGGGCAAGGAGGGCAAGAGGTGAGCTGGTAATTAAGGTTCCTTGTTGAGACAAATGTAAGATATATGACTACTTATTTGTCATTTATAGATAGAAGAATATATAGCTTTTTGTATCCCATAAAAGGCAATAGGAAATGGGTGTATCTTTTAGGATTGGTTATAGCAATCAGCCAATAGGAAATTCAACCAGGCTGATTGGACAGAGGCAGCCAAAGGAGGAGCAAGGGGCCTGGGCTGAGGGAATATAAGTGCTGGCCATAATGGCAGGAGCCCAGGCCAGAGCTTGGTAACCATATACCACTGTGCCTCTCATTTATTTGTCTGACAAATAAATAATTATTTTAATTTCTCTATTGCTGCGTTGAATATTTCATTCCAGCTAAGCGTTAACCACAAGCAGGGTGCTACAGTCCCATGGTGTGTTATTACAATAAAATATACACTTACATAAAAATAAAACTGGTGCAACCATAAAAAGGGTAAGAACAATGAAAAACAATTCCATATATAAATAAGTCAGGAAATAGTTCCCACATAGTTCCCACTTCCCAGGAAATAAAACTTAAAGCTGAGGCTGGCTGTGACCATCTGAATAATACACTGAGAAGCAGGCCTGCGTCCGTCTATTGGTCCCTAGGGTTATAGGCACTTCAGTTTACAGGTGCTTTACAGACTCCACTAACTCAGAAATAATCCCTCGGGTTAAGAACTTTGCGTCAGGTTGAGAACAGAAATTGCACGGCGGTGGTGGAAGGCCCCATTAGCTAAAGTGGTACCTCAGGTTAAGAACAGTTTCAGTTTAAGAATGGAGCTCCAGAACGAATTAAGTTCTTAACCTGTCAGGGAAAGGGAGGCAGCTAGAGAGGGGAGGGGGCATGGAAGCCAAAAGAGCCTTTTTCTAGTTTGTCTTCCGACTCGGAGGGAGAAATAGGGAGGGGCCAGTCAGTCCCCGGAACTAGCTATTCACAGAACAAAGGAAGTAGGAGGCGTGCCCTGCACCGATGGGCATGCTGGACAAAAAGACGTCACAAAGAGTCAGAAGAAACGCATGGATGCGTTTGTTTGAACTCCTGTATTTGCTTTTGAACTTTTAATAATAAATCTACCAGACAGAAATGGCTCCGTGCCTGGAACTTTATCTTTACTAGCTTGGCAGCAAACACACTCATCACATAACCTGAAGTACCACTGTATTTGAGATGAAAATTGACGCCACACCTTTCCGCAGCTCCAGGGCATAAAATATGATAATTGCTTGCAAAGACTGATTATGCTTATTAGTCAGTAAAGGGACTAGAGATGTTTTATTTGATCTTTAAGCTCCTACTCAAGTAATTGCTAACAAAACCATGGAAGGCCTTCCTCCTTCAATAAGCTTATTTGGTAACTGGACACTGTGAGTGGTATCTGACTACATTCTATTTGGATTAGACTCAACAAATTGTCCTACTATTATTAATCCTTTCATTAATTACTCATGAGTTATCATGCATTCGACTCTATGCTTTGAGAACAGCCTTCAACGGCAGGATGCCTTCGGGTTCTTTGCACTACAGTTTATTTCATGCCCAAATAATTGGCTTTTCTGGGTGGAGCTTGTGGAAGTTGCCCTGCAGTAGATACCATTTGTCTCCTGCTCTCTCTCTCTCTCTCATTTTATTCACTTTTACACATCATACAAAAACAAATATCCATCACCACAAAGAAAAAAAGAAGAAAAAAGGAAAGAAAACTCAATACAGTGGTGCCCCGCAAGACGAATGCCTCGCAAGACAAAAAAATCGCTAGACGAAAGGGTTTTCCGTATTTTGAGTCATTCCGCAAGACGAATTTCCCTATGGGCTTGCTTCGCAAGATGAAATGTCTTGCGAGTTCTTGCAAGTTTGTTTCCTTTTTCTTAAAGCGGCTAATCCGTTAATAGCCGCTAAGCCGCTAAGCAGTTAATAGCCGCTAAGCCGCTAATAGCCGCTAAGCCGCTAATAGCCGTGCTTCGCAAGACAAAAAAACAGCAAGACGAAGAGACTCGCGGAACGGATTAATTTCGTCTTGCGAGGCACCACTGTACATCAACTAATATTCGCCTAATATTGAAATAAATTATCATCTTCTTCTGTCGAACAGACTTCCTGTCTACTCTCCACCTCAATTTCTCATTGTTTATACACTCCCATAGCATAACAAGTTCTATTAAAGTTTGCTAATCTTTGATCTGTCTTATCTTTTACATCATATTAAAAACTACTGCTGAAATTATTCGAATGCTGCAATTGACCTTAAACTACAATTGTTATTTTTCAAATAAGATTTAAGACTTCCCATCTTGAAATAAATACCTGTTTTGGTTTGTTTTTTATTTTCTCTGACAAACTTGTTCCGCATGTTTGACCAATTTTTGAATCCATTCTGATCTTGATGGAACTTTTTTACTCTTCCACTTGGTCACAAATAAAACTCTTGCTGCCACGGTGGCGTATAAAAAGATCTCTCTCACCTTCTTGGGAATTCCAAATCTGTGATTACCAAGAGGTAAGCTGCTGGATTTTTTAATTGAAGGATATTTTTAAGATTTTTTCCAATTCTATGTGGATATCCTCCCAAAATATCTCAATTTCTTAACATTGCCACCACATGAGAAATAGAGTACCCGGCTTTTCTTTACATCTCCAACAATCATTTGAGAGACTTTTATACATCTTGGACAGTTTCCTATGACTTAGATACCACCGATGTGGCATTTTAAGAAAATTCTCAAGCAGAGTGTAACAAGCTGTGAATTTCCAGTTTGTTTTCCAGAGGCTTTCCCACTGCTTCATAGTTATTGTGTACCCAAAATCTTGCAACCACTTAACCATAGCCGCAGTGACCTCCTCCTCCTTGACTTCCCAGTCAAGGAGGAGTCGGTCTGCTTTAGAAAGTGTATTAATCTTTGAGTTCACCGCATCCGATTCAAATCTGGAGGTCTCAGTGGAGAGACCCTTCTGTTTTTCAATTTTGAATGTCTTGAATATTTGGTTGCGTGGCGATACCCACCCACTCCCGCAGATGGAATAAATAAAGACACATGGACACCAGAATTTAGGTTAATGGGAGAAAAAATGGCCACAACTTTATTGATTTCAGGTAAGAGCGGTATTGGCTTTAGGCATTGGCCCTATCAGACTAACTGGCATAGAACCGCGAAGGGTTAAGCACCAACAGGGGGAGCCCCCGAGGTGCACATCCCTAGGCGCTCCCCGAGGAGTTACCGCTTGGGAGCGTGCTTTAGGCCCTAGCCTCCATAGGTTTCGGACGAGACGACGCCCCCCGGAGTCCTTTAACGAACTACCCTTCATCATTTGGGGGAGGTGATGGCATTCCTCCCCCCCAACCCATTTTGCATAATAATACCCCTGCCAATGCCTAACCGCCCAAACCAAAAGTGTTGTGACGTTTTGCTACGAGGTAGGTGAAAAAACCAAGTGGCTTTCAAAATAATGCCAATTAGCCAAGTGGAAAAAGTCCTACCAGGCCCCTTGTGGCGACCAGCCGAAGCCCATAGCAAAGTCCAAATGACAACCTAGAGGGTGGGTGGGTGGGAAACCGCAGCTGGCTGTAATAAAAGAAAGGGGCGAGCACGGGCTGCCCCGACCTTAAATGAACTCTAGTAAGCCCGCCCCCGCCACCAGCCAATTGGCTGGTGCAGCAAATGATGAATAATAAAGAACCCTGGAATTCCCAAGTCCCGCGGGGCTGCAGCCAGCTCTGCAAGGATGCAGATGGGCGGTGACCCCGCAACCCCCCCCCTCCTTATGTCGGGAGTGGCTTTGTAGACTCCTGGTCTCTTTTACTCTCATTGTAATAAACATGCTGGACCAATAGAGCCCATCAAATCTTTGTCTATACCTTTCCTTAATTCAGATATCCCAAGTCTGCAGCCCTCCAGATATTTCACATTATAACTTGGCAAAACCACCACCCAGAAAAGGAGGGAAAGGATGCCTTTTATGTCATGTAGTGTCTGGTTATTTACCAGATGGAGGGTGACACCATTCCTGATAGGGATGACTCCCCCTATGGGAGACAGGCAGGGTCTTGCAACATTCTCTGCAGAGGGCAGGAATTGCCCCGTCTCTCCAGACCAACCCTGCCTGCTGCAAAGGTGGTTGGGTCTTCATCTCTCTCTGTGTGTAAAGAGAAACCCTTGCTTGAGTGCTTGTGTTGTGGGGTTTCCCCTTTGTCCAGTCCTCTCCTCCATCATTCTGATCATCTTTGTTTTACTGTGTTTTCCAGTTGACTCCCCACTTACAGCTTCTTCATTCTCTTCATGCTTCTCCCCTCCCCTGTTTTGTCTGGGGAAGGAAGAGTCTAGGGAGCAGCTGGATTCTGACCCCAGTGCTGGGCAGGCACAGGAGAAGTCCACAGAAGTGACAAGGTGAGGAGCTTGCTTTCCCCTCCCATTTCTTAAAAAGGCAGAATTATGTTGCAACATCTCAGCATTTCTCCAGGAGGCCTGCATAAGAAAATGGCCTGCAAAATATTTAATCAATTTCATTACCAGCAATTTGAATGTTGTGAGCATATATACTTCTGTATATTTCAATTGGGGAAAGTTACCTTGTTGTGGATGGATGAATGCTTGCATGCAACCTTTACAAAATAACATAGGATAAAAGAGAAATCAATGGTTATGCAATAGATGCTGATATAGGGAAGGGATGGGTGTTAGCTACCCTCCATCTTTTCTCCGATGAATATAGGGAAGTCCCATTCCATAATGAAATTTTACTTTTGATGTGCCACACATCTTACTGGGCTGCCCCAGGCACCCTACAAAACATAATAAAACTTTAAACATTTAAAAAACTTCAGTTGTCTTATTGTATTTATATATATATAAATCTATGGAAACCGCCAGTGTTTTGTTTCAACCCTGAGCCACAAGTCATATGAATGAGAAATTTTTACAGCTGTTTTCTTGGTTTGGGCTTCTGTAATTAAATGTTCAATTAAATCTATTTTGTTTCAATTTCCAATGCCTGTGTTGAGTTTTGATAAAAATCTGCAAGTCATGCAGCTCCCTGTTTACTGTAAGAACTTACATCTCAGCTAATTACCGACAGAAACTCAAGGTAGTAACAATTCCAGGCAGCTCATTCCCGATTCCCAGTCCCCATTCCCAACTCAGACATAAATGCAAACTATTAACATATGAAGTCAAAAGCACAATAACTCATTCCAAGAAGAGATGTCCTCTCCAACAAGGTTTAATTGAAAAGGAGACATACCAAGAGCAGGAGAAAACACGGGAGCTGGAGACAAGGGTTGGCTACTCATGTTAGTGAGGGGAAACGTCTGTGGGGAGCCCTTTTATACAGTTTCATTCACCACTACCGAGTTTGAGTCAGTCCTAGAGAACTAATTGCTATTTGCAATCTGGCTGCACTTCCTGGGTATTTGCTATTTGGGGCACTCAGCTCTGAAACAGTCCCATCAATCACATCCCCACAGCGCTCTTTTAATTTGATTTTCTGAACCTCATTTGGAATGACTTCTTGAATTTGTTAATTGCTGTGTGGGTTGGTTTCCACCCCGATGATTAGAGCTTTGAAAGTTTAATTTGAAAAACAACAACCAAGAAGCCAATGTTGGCCACGGTGGAGTGCTGGTGCCTGCCAAGATGAGCAGTTGATCACTGATATTTCTATACTGATTGTACCTGTTTGGCATCTCCTGGATGGTTTTTGCACCACTGCTGCTTGATCTTGGAGGAGAAAGGATGGCTTAGCCAATGCAAACATCCCATGCCACAGGGAGTCTCCTCTAAAGTCCGCTTAGGAGCTTTGAGGTACTGTGTCAGTCCTGAAGAATCAAAATTGTTATGTGTCTCCTGGCCAAAATGATTACACATTCATATTAATGTTCACACTATTTCTCTCTGCAGGTATTTCATGTGCTCTACTCAAAAAGGTTCTCTCTCACTTGCAGTTGTGGTTAAGCTTGCGATGGAGCCAGCAGCTCATTTTGGAAGTTCACTCTGCTCCTGCTGTTTGGTTTGTGATGTTGTTCCCGTCATGCTTGATGTAATGTTGCTTTCATCAGCATTGGTTCTGAATTGCAATAATGGGTGTTTCTATGACAAAATAATTTTCTACCACATTTTGTGAGCTTCGGTGTTCTTTTTAATTAGCTAGAAGCATTATTGCTTTCATTATTGGTTTTGAGCCAAAATGATTGATGCATCGTTTCAGATTTTGGCATGTTTGGTGTATGTCATCTCAGCTCTATTCTGATCCCTGTTTGTATATTGTGCAAACATGATTGGCGTCTCTCCTTCAGGTGAGAGCAGAGGCACAGCCAATAGTTGTTATTGGGGGAAAGAAGCAATGGGTTTATCCTAGTCCCATCTCTCTCTGTTGGATGTGAGTATGGGTAAAGACATTCACTGAAAGTCTTTTCTTGCAATGTGTATGAAAATATGGTCAATATATTTCAATGTCAGATTCTCTTTTTCTCATTCCCTAGCTCACTTTCCATATCTCCATGATATAAGTCATTCAGTGTTTGTTTTGTTTTGTTTTGTTTTGTTTTGTTTTGTTTTGTTTTGTTTTGTTTTGTTTAGGTATTTGTCAGATTTAACCTGGCCCCCCTCACAATGAAGCCTCATGAAAGAAAGTGAAGGTGAAAAGGATATATTTATTAATATAACCAAAGAAAGTTCTGCAACCCACAATGATCAGATTCAAAAAGTACAAGCGGGGCAGTATTTTTCTAATTTTGGCAGGCAAGCAAACAACCAGAGTTCTAGATTGGTTTCTAACCAACTCTTCTTCCTGAAATTCACTGGAACACACTGGGAGCCCAACCAGAAAGATCAAGGGCTACAATGGTACCTCAGTTTCCAAATGCAATCCGTTCGGGAAAACTGTATGAGTTCCGAAACGTTAGATAACTGAAGCATTTACTTCTGGGAGATTTAATTATGGAAAACTCAACATGGAAGTTGAGCCAGTTCAACTTCCGAAAGGTTTTCGAAAACTGAAGCAGTTCCGGGTTTTTGGCGTTAGAAAACCTAAAGGTTGGCCTTTTGAGACGCTCAAAAACCGAGATACCTATGAATCAGGAAGTAGAGCATCAGGCAGAAACACACACTTTGGAATAGAGCCCCAATCAGGATAGAACCCTCCACTCCCAGCCAGAAAGGGGAGGATAATACTGAGCTAGAAGGACCAATGGCCAGACTACACAGAGGCTGATGCCCCCTGAATTCAATTTAGAGGGCTTTGTTTAAAGCAAACATATATAGGGATTATACGGGGAACTTAAAACGGCTTCTAAAAGAAACAGATAAAGCTGCTCCAGATTGGAAAGATGGGGATGACACTTATCTCTAGAATTCAGGGGACGGAGGGCTTGCAGCTTGGAAGGGAATAGTTTCCTTATGAAGGGAGGCGCTAATTTTTAAAAGGGTATTACATAATTACAGGAGTGAATAGGAGGATAATAAATTGGGAATGGAATTTTATAAAGCACGTGTTAATGAATACAGGGTGGTTCAGGGATAGCTGGATGAAGTTCAGTTCCAATAAATATTCGGGACCTTTGAGGGTAGGACAGCTGATGGCAGTTTTACTTCACAAGGGAGGGACTTGCAGTCATGGAAACATATAAAAGGACTTGCTGCCCATGATTCTAACAAGAGATCCCCTCACCTTCACCTGAGTACTTCTCTTGAGACCTTGGTAAGTGAGAGAACACCATGCCTTTTGCTGCCTCTTCCTTTCCAAACTTCACTCTCTCTGTCTCCTTTTTTGAACCCAGACCTGCCTCTCCTTGCTCATCTTCTTTCTCATTTCCTACGGGCACTTTGGCTATGACGGAAGACTCCTTTCGTATGGAGTCAGAGCAATCCTCCATCTAGTTCAGTCCTGTCTACAGGAGGGACGTGGAATATCGATGGTCCTCCCAGAGTTGCTGGACTACAACTCCCATCCTTCCTGGCCATTGCCTGTGCCAGCTGGACCTGATGGGTGTTGGAGTCCAGCAACACCTGGAGGCTCACAGATACCACCCCCCAAATCCTGGTCCACATGGACTGGGGCTGGGGGCTCTCCTCATTTTCCGCAGGGCCCCTTTCCTGCCTTACCTTGAGATGCCAGGCGTTTCTTTCTCCAAAGTTTATTTGGCAGGGCTCCTAGAACATGTTGCAAAAAATCAGGAATGAAAACAAAATGAAACACTGAAGGGGGTAGCTTCTTGGTTCAAGTTTAGCTTTGCCACTAAAAAGGTGAAGGTAAAGGTACCCCTGCCCGTACGGGCCAGTTGTGACCGACTCTGGAGTTGCGCGCCCATCTCGCTTAAGAGGCCGGGGGCCAGCGCTGTCCGGAGACACTTCCGGGTCACGTGGCCAGCATTATGAGGCTGCTCTGGCGAGCTTGCACCAGCGCAGCACACGGAAACACCGTTTACCTTCCCGCTATAAATCAGTACCTATGTATCTACTTGCACTTAAGGGTGCTTTCGAACTGCTAGGTGGGCAGGAGCAGGGACCGAATGACAGGAGCTCACCCCGCCTAGGCACAGAGGTTTTACCCACAGCGCCACCCACGTCCCTTGCCACTGAAAAAGCACAGCATAAAAGGGAAAGGGGATGAGGAAGGAAGAGGTGATTATGAAGCCATATACCTTCCATTGCCAAATATCTTAAGGGCTGTGGCATGGATGATGGAACATATCTGCTTTCTGTTGCTGGTGAAAGGTTGGGAAACCTGTGGCTGTCATGGGGTTGATGCATTCCAAATAGCACCAAGCTCCTCTAGTTTGGCCAAGGGATGATGGGAGTTGAAGCAAAAAGTTCATATTACAAGAAACTGGATTTTCTAAGTATTATGAGATTCCAACCAAACATGAAGATGAACAGTACCATGGAATATGCGACCACTGAAGGCATTGGCTTATCAATGGTCAGATATTTATTTAATATTTTTATGGTATTAAATTTTAACAATCAACAACATATGATGTACACAACATAAAATGATCCCATCCAAAGAAAGGGTTTGTGTACGAGAAAGAGAAGGACACAAATATATAATAGAATTAATATCTTACATTTCTTTGAGTTTCCTGTGTTCTCACACCCTTCATAGTTGATTCTGAGGGGTTTGGACAACCTTCAACTCCTAGAAACATAAAAGAAAAGCATGAGAATGTAATAATTTCAGGGTTCACAGGAATAGACAAGGGTAAAGAAGAATGCTTTTAGATCTTTTAGATAGTCATAAGGATGATAGACACACTTCACGTGTTCCAAAAGCAGGCAGCTGCCTGGAGGAAGACCATCTCATGAGGTCTCAAGGGAGACAAACCCGTTGGTGACACCACCAAGAGGCCTCCAATGCTAGACTGCTGCACTATACCTGGCGTTGGATTTTTTAATGATAGGGGATGTTTTTAATGAACTTGCAGATTGTGTTATAAGCTCCCCTTCTTCCTCTCCGTCTTCACTGCTGGTGATAGGGCTTGTTGTTGTGGTGGTTGTTGTTTTGTTATAAATTGAATGTGTGAATCATCCTGAATGTGTGAATAAATTGGATTAATTTTTGCTCATCATCATTTCAGATCCAGTACCCATCACCCCAAAATGACCTGTGGCTACACTTCCTCCTGCTGTTACCCAGTTGGCGGTCTGGGCTTGCTGGAACCAAGTAGTGGCTTTGGGGACTTTGGGGGTTTTGGGGGAATTGGGGGCTTTGGAGGCTTTGGAGTCTATGGGGGTTCAAGTGGTGGCGGAGTGTCATCAAGTGTCCTCGCTATAAATCCTGCCGCCAGTGTTGATCGCAGCAATCCGTTACCACCATTGGAAATAATCATCAGGCCAGCTCCATTTACTGTGACTATCCCAGGAGCAGTAGTCCGTGCCTCGTAAGGGCCAGTTCATGTGGGAGGGATATGGCTGCTCTAGAAGCTATTTATGCTATTAAAGAGAGACCAGCAGAATTCCCTCACTGGAAATTGACGAACTCGGCATGGCTTCACGACTGATTATCTCATGGGCCTTGGTGCCAGAAATGCCAAGCGTCCCCAGTTCAACCACCAAGTTTACTGGATTCCCAGATGCTTGGCTCATCCATGTTTGCCTTACAAATGTGCAGCTGCTTCCTAGAATGTGTGGATCCCAACTTCTATTCTCTATGCATTTCTTCTTCTTCTTCTTCTTCTTCTTCTTCTTCTTCTTCTTCTTCTTCTTCCTCTTCCTCTTCCTCTTCCTCTTCCTCTTTCTCTTCTTCCTCCTCCTCTTCTTTTTCTTCTTCTTCCTCTTCTTCTTCTTTGCTTTTGCTGTGGAATGTATCTCCAGTTGAGGGGCAAATGTTTGAATGCATCCAACTTGTATTGCATTTGAATGCCATAGAAACATAATACAATTCTGAATGTTTATGTATTATCAGTGTCATCAAGACCAATGTTTGAATTACCTTACTGCAATGCCTGGAAGGCAATTCTTCCTTGGTTTCTGGAATGAAAATGTTCTCCGTCTTCCTCTTATGCATTAAACTTAGCTTCAGCAAAGCACCTGTTCTCTGTGGGTTTCTTTAATTCTTTTCCCTCACTCCAGCACCAACACCCAACTTAAATCCATATCCCTGAGAAACATAACTCTTTTTTGTGGTGGGGTATTTTACTCTTCAAAGATAAATTTCACCATAAAATGTTCCACATTTTAGGCTAATTGAGGCTGGGAAGGGGAACTACAGTGGTACCTTGGGTTAAGAACTTAATTCGTTCTGGAGGTCCGTTCTTAACTTGAAACTGTTCTTAACCTGAGGTACCACTTTAGCTAATGGGGCCTCCTGCTGCTGCGGCGGCACCGGAGCATGATTTCTGTTCTTATCCTGAAGTAAAATTCTTAACCTGAGGTACTATTTCTGGGTTAGCAGCATCTGTAACCTGAGGCATCTGTAACCTGAAGCGTCTGTAACCCGAGGTACCACTGTATTAACCTCTGAAGTCAAAAGCACAATAACAAATTCCAAGAAGAGAGGTCCTCTCCCACAAAGTTTAGTTTAAAGGCAGACATACCAACACCAGGATAAAACACGGGAGCTGGAGACAAGAGAAGCCTCAACCTGCAATTGGGGGGAAACGTCTATGTGGAGCCCTTTTATACAGTTTTGTTCATTTAATTAGCCCCAAAGAGGTAATTACTATATGCAATCTGGCTGCACTTCCTGGATATTTGCTTTTTGTGACCCTAAGCCCTAGAGGATTCCTATCAAATACATCTCAAGAAGACTCCTTTCATTTGTCATCATGCCACCTCATTTAATTGCTGTGTGGTGTGGTTTCTACACCACCTTATTAGTGCTTTGGAGGCTTAATGGGAGGGAGTCAATAAGCGAATGTTGGCCACAGTGGAGTGTCTGGTGGCTGCCAAGATGAGCAGTTGTCCATTGCAGTTTTCTGTACTGTTTGTACTTCTTTGGGGCCTCCTGAATGGTGTTTGCAACACTTCCTCTTGGAGGAAGAAGGATGGCTTAGTCAATCCAAACCTCCTATACTGCAGGGCTGATTAGAAAGTATGGGAGACTGACTATGGGGCCATCTATTCACATTATTGGGGAAAAGCTTCTGTGGGGAGCCCTTTTATACAGTTTCATGCACACATTCAGAGAGGAGAAGAGCCCATTGTTATACTGTGTTTTCCCAAAAAGAGGGCACGTTTTGCGGTGAGACCTGGAGACTGACCGCCTTGTTGTGGGTGGGTATATTGGATATCCACAACACCCAATTGGTAGGTCCCTTGTTGCTGGATTTAATCTGGCCAATGGGATGCAGTTGAAATGGATCAAGGGACCCATATATACCTATGCACATGACCCCGAGCTTCCTCTTTCAGCTCGTGCATCGGAACACCCACCCACCTCTTCCTACATTTAGGGCATTTGGCGATTGACCTTGCAATGCCGTCGTGCGTCATCTGTCGTTGGGACAGGGGCACGGCAAGAATTTTCCCCACTTGGCTGATTGTCTGTTGCCATTTGGGTTTCGCCTCCCGCATAGCAAATTGTCACAACTTGTAAGGTTGCGGATAGGCACTGGTTCAGGTGATAGGCATGGGAGAACGGTCTTGCCATCCTTATGTGAACGGTATTCCGTTAAAGGAATCTAGGGACTCAACTTGGTTTGGTCAATCCCCATGAGGGGGTTGTGCCTGTGTCCAGGGGAGCATCTGGGGAGTGAACAGAGTCTGTTCCCGGGGTTTCCACCTACTTCAGGTGTTCACCCTTGGCTGACCTATCATAGATCTCTGGGTCAGCCCTACCTGCAAGGGTGTAGCGAGCTAGTTGAACCAGAGCCTATGCAACCACTCACTTTTCTGTAATCAGTAAAGTTGTGGCCTAAATTCTGCCAAAACCAAAACTAAAATTTGAGTCAAATGTGTGTTTATTTAGGGGGGAGGTCTCTGACCCTGAACACGCAAATGCAGCCTGGCTGCACTTTCTGGGTATTTGCTATTTTGGGCCCTTAGCCCTGAAGGAGTCTCATCAACCACATCCCCACAACGTTCTTTTCATTTGGTATTGAGCACCTTATTTAGCAAGACTTCTTGAATTTGTTGATTGCTGTGTGGTTTGGTTTCCACCCCACTTGACTAGTGATTTGGAAGCTTACTTTTTTTGGGGGGGGGTGGGGGTGGGATCCTAGAATCTAATGTTGGCCACAGTGGAGTGCTGGTGACTGCCAAGATGAGCAGTGGCCCATTGCAATTTCTATATTGATTGCACTTGTTTGGCGCCTCCTGGATGGGTTTTGCACCACTACTGATAGATCTTAGAGGAGGAAGGATGGCTTAGCCAATGCAAATGGCCTCGGCCCAGTATACCTGAAGGAGCATCTCCATCTCCATCGTTCTGCCTGGAAACTGAAATCCAGTGCTGAGGGCCTTCTGGTGGTTGCCTCGCTGTGAGAAGCCAAGTTACAGGGAACCAGGCAGAGGGCCTTCTTTCTAGTGGCACCCGCCTAGTTTAACGCCCTACCACCAGGTGTCAAAGAGAACAACAACTACCAGACTTTTAGAAGACATCTGAAGGCAGCCCTGTTTAGGGAGACTTTTAATGTTTAATAGATTATTTTATTTTAATATTCCATTGGAAGCCCAGAGTCGCTGGAGAAACCCAGCCAGATAGGCGGGGTATAAATAATAAATTATTATTATTATTATTATTATTATTATTATTATTATTATTATTATTATTAAACCTCCCATGCTGCATGACTGATTGGAAGGCATGGGAGAATTTTGGGTCTCCTCTAAAGTCCACTTAGTGGTACGCGGGTGGCGCTGTGGGTTAAACCACAGAGCCTAGGACTTGCCAATCAGAAGGTTGGCGGTTCGAATCCCCGATGGGGCGAGCTCCCATGAGCTCCCATTGCTCGGTCCTAGCTCCTGGCAACCTAGCAGTTCAAAAGCACCTCAAATGCAAATAGATAAATAGGTACGCTCTGGTGGGAAGGTAAATGGCATTTCTGTGCGCTGCTCTGGTTCGCCAGAAGCAGCTTAGTCATGCTGGCCACATGACCTGGAAGCTGTAAGCCGGCTCCCTCAGCCGATAAAGCGAGATGAGTGCCGCAACCCGAGAGTCGGTCACGGCTGGACCTAATGGTCAGGGGTCCCTTTACCTTTACCTAAAGTCCACTTAGGAGCTTTGATGTACTGCATCAGTCCTGAAGAATCCAAATTGCTATGTGTTCTCTGGCAAGAATGGCTAGACATTCATATTAATGTTCACCCACCCTTCTCTGTGGGGATTCCATGTGCTATATTAATAGAGGTTCTCTTTCATTTGCCGTTGTGGTTAGGCTTGAGATGGAGGCAGCAGCTCATTTTGGAAGTTCACTCTATTCCTGCTAATTGGTTTGTGCTGCTGTTCCTTTAACATTTGGTGTTTCTGTGACAAAATATTTTCCTACTCCATCTTTTGAGTTTTAGTGTCTTTTCAATCAACTGGAAGAAGTGTTGCTTTCATCCTTATTGGTTCTGAACCTCAATCATTGATGAATCATTTCAAAGGTTGGAGTGTCTGGTATGTGCCAGCTCAGATTTATTCTGTTCCATGTTTCTACAAGTGTGAAAGCCAGTGTGGTGTAGTGGTTAAGAGCGGGGAACTCATAATCTGGTGAACAGGGTTTGCGTCTGTTTCTGTTCTCTGCAGCTGCTGGGTGACCTTGGGCTAGTCACACTTCTTTGAAGTCTCTCAGCTCCACTCACAGAGTGTTTCTTGTTGGGAAGGAAGGGAAAGGAGAATGTTAGCCGCTTTGAGACTCCTTCTGGTAGTGATAAAGTGGGATATCAAATCCGAACACCTCCACGTCCTCCTCCTCTTCTTCTTCATACATGATTGGTGTCTCTCGTTTGAGCGAAACATCAGTTTCAGGTTCTTATTTTCCCAGCTGCTAGCCCACTTTGCTTTATTTCTAAACAATGTGCCTGTCGGTCTTTTATTTTTTACATACTTTTTTTAAGTACTCCAGGGCATAAAATGTGATAATTCCTTGTAAAGGGTTATGATGCTTATGAATCAGTCAAGACACTAGGAATGTTTTATTTGATCCTTTAGCTCTACTAATTGTATAAACAATAAAAAACTATTGTTGCCTGTAATTGTGAAACAGGATTAGCGTGAAGCAGGATTAGCTTGAAAGCCCACGGAAGCTTCCTGCATAAGCAAGTCTCCCTCTGTTCACCTTGAAATTGGTTTTTCAAGAATTTTTCCTCCACTGGGACTCTAGAAACAAAATGAGACTGGTGTCATACTCAGTAAGACAAAAGTGGGGGAGACCAGGGCCAATGGCAGACAGAACTAGTTTTGTCCCCAGTCTAATTCTATTTATTTAAAAAATGCAAGGAATGTTGCAGAATGGCTTTTTCCATCGGTTGCCATATTTCAGAGAGTGAAACTCCAGACAGAAGTTGTTTGAATTCTCAATGAGAAACAATTCCATATATAAATAAGTCAGGAAATAGTTCCCACATAGTTCCCACTTCCCAGGAAATGAAACTTAAAGCTGAGGCTGGCCGTGAACATCTGAATAATACACTGAGAATCAGGCCTGCGTCCTTCTATTGGTACCTCGGGTTATAGGCACTTCAGTTTACAGGTGCTTTACAGACTCCACTAACTCAGAAATAGTACCTCAGGTTAAGAACTTTGCGTCAGGTTGAGAACAGAAATTGCGCGGCGGTGGTGGAAGGCCCCATTAGCTAAAGTGGTACCTCAGGTTAAGAACAGTTTCAGTTTAAGAATGGACCTCCAGAACAAATTAAGTTCTTAACCTGTCAGGGAAAGGGAGGCAGCTAGAGAGGGGAGGGGGTATGGAAGCCAAAAGAGGCTTTTTTCTAGTTTGTCTTCCAACTCGGAGGGAGAAATAGGGAGGGGCCAGTCAGTCCCCGGAACTAGCTATTCACAGAACAAAGGAAGTAGGAGGCGTGCCCTGCACCGATGGGCATGCTGGACAAAAAGACGTCACAAAGAGTCAGAAGAGACAACTGACTGAGAAGCATGGATGCGTTTGTTTGAACTCCTGTATTTGCTTTTGAACTTTTAGTAATAAATCTACCAGACAGAAATGGCTCCGTGCCTGGAACTTTATCTTTACTAGCTTGGTAGCAAACACACTCATCACATAACCTGAAGTACCACTGTATGTGAGATGAAAATTGACGCCACACCTTTCCGCAGCTCCAGGGCATAAAATGTGCTAATTGCTTGCAAAGAATGATTTTGCTTATTAGTCAGTAAAGGGACTAGAGATGTTTTATTTGATCTTTAAGCTCCTACTCAAGTAATTGCTAACAAAACCATGGAAGGCCTTCCTCCTTCAATAAGCTTATTTGGTAACTGGACACTGTGAGTGGTATCTGACTACATTCGATTTGGATTAGACTCAACAAATTGTCCTACTATTATTAATCCTTTCATTAATTACTCATGAGTTATCATGCATTCCCCTCTATGCTTTGAGAACAGCCTTCAACGGCATGATGCCTTTGGGTTCTTTGCACTACAGTTTATTTCATCCCCAAATAATTGGCTTTTCTGGGTGGAGCTTGTGGAAGTTGCCCTGCAGTAGATACGATTTTTCTCCTGGTCTCTCTCTCTCTCTCATTTTATTCACTTTTACACACCAAACAAAAACAAATATCCATCACCACAAAGAAAAAAGGAAAGAAAACTCAATACATCAACTAATATTCTCCTAATATTGAAATAAATTATCATCTTCTTCTGTAGAACAAACTTCCTGTCTACTCTCCACCTCAATTTCTCATTGTTTATACACTCCCATAGCATAACAATTTCTATTAAAGTTTGCTAATCTTTGATCTGTCTTATCTTTTACATCATATTAAAAACTACTGCTGAAATTATTTGAACGCTGCAACTGACCTTAAACTACAATTGTTATTTTTCAAATAAGTTTTAAGACTTCCCATCTTGAAATAAATACCTGTTTTGGTTTGTTTTTTATTTTCTCTGACAAACTTGTTCCGCATATTTGACCAATTTTTGAATCCATTCTGATCTTGATGGAACTTTTTTACTCTTCCACTTGGTCACAAATAAAACTCTTGCTGCCTCTGTGGCGTATAAAAAGATCTCTCTCACCTTCTTGGGAATTCCAAATCTGTGATTACCAAGAGGTAAGCTGCTGGATTTTTTAATTGAAGGATATTTTTAACATTTTTTCCAATTCTATGTGGATATCCTCCCAAAATATCTCAATTTCTTAACATTGCCACCACATGAGAAATAGAGTACCCGGCTTTTCTTTACATCTCCAACAATCATTTGAGAGACTTTTATACATCTTGGACAGTTTCCAATGACTTAGATACCACCGATGTTGCGTTTTAAGAAAATTCCCACGCAGAGTATAACAAGCTGTGAATTTCCAATTTGTTTTCCAGAGGCTTTCCTACTGCTTCATAGTTATTGTGTACCCAAAATCTTGCAACCACTTAACCACAGCCGGAGTCAAGGAGGAGTCGGTCTGATTTAGAAACTGTATTAATCTTTGAGTTCACCACATCCGATTCAAATCTGGAGGTCTCAGTGGAGAGACCCTTCTGTTTTTCAATTTTGAATGTCTTGAATATTTGGTTGCGTGGCGATACCCACCCACTCCCGCAGATGGAATAAATAAAGACACATGGACACCAGAATTTAGGTTAATGGGCGAAAAAATGGCCACAACTTTATTGATTACAGGTAAGAGCGGTATTGGCTTTAGGCATTGGCCCTATCAGACTAACCCGCATACAACCGCGAAGGGTTAAGTACCAACAAGGGGAGCCCTCTAGGCGCTCCCCGAGGGGTTACCGATCAGGAGTGTGCTTTAGGCCCTAGCCTCCATAGGTTTCAGACGAGGCGACGCCCTCCGGAGTCCTTTAACGAACTACCCTTCATCATTTGGGGGAGGTGATGGCATTCCTCCCCCCAACCCATTTTGCATAATAATACCCCTGCCAATGCCTAACCACCCAAACCAAAAGTGTTATGACGTATTGCTACGAGGTAGGTGAAAAAACCAAGTGGCTTCCAAAATAATGCCAATTGGCCAAGTGGAAAAAGTCCTACCAGGCCCCTTGCGGCGACCAGCCGAAGCCCATAGCAAAGTCCGAATGACAACCTAGAGGGTGGGTGGGTGGGAAACCGCAGCTGGCTGTAAGAAAAGAAAGGGGCGAGCACGGGCTGCCCTGACCTTAAACGAACTCTAGTAAGCCCGCCCCCGGGTGTAGTGTCTGGTTATTTACTAGATGGAGGGTGACACCATTCCTGATAGGGATGACTCCCCCTATGGGAGACAGGCAGGGTCTTGCAACATTCTCTGCAGAGGGCAGGAATTGCCCCGTCTCTCCAGACCAACCCTGCCTGCTGCAAAGGTGATTGGGTCTTCATCTCTCTGTGTGTGTAAAGAGAAACCCGTTCTTGAGTGCTTGTGGAAAACCTGCACAGGTGGCGTTCTCATTATAAAAACACTTTAAAATTTAAGAAATCCTTCTACAGAAAGGAACAATGGGAGGCACTTGACAAAGCGATCAAATCACGGGACGACAAAAAGTTCTGGGAAATAATTACTCAGGGAGCTTCACCCAAAGGGAAAATTGTAACCAACAGTATTTCATCTAACTTATGGTACCAACATTTTCCCCGGCTATATACAGCTCCAAACATTGCTAAACCGAGCCAGTTTCCTCCTCTTAAAAACGATCTATTAATGGGCTGGGAACCTGTTACCGAATCAGAATGCTTACAGCTAATTAAAACACTCAAGAATGGCAAAGCTCCTGGTGAGGATATGATTCCTCCTGAGGTGCTTAAACTAAATGCCCAGTGGTGGGCTGCTATTTTGGCCCAACTTTTTACGGTAATAAATGATACATGCAAAATCCCAGAAAACTGGAAACTGAGCCTGGTAGTCCCCATCTATAAGAAGGGAGACCCCCAAGACCCCTCAAACTATCGCCCCATAAGTCTCCTGGACATTGTGTATAAACTTTATACTCGTTACCTGCTAAATAAACTGGTTGACTGGGCTGACCACTCTAACTTGCTTAATCCAGAACAGGCAGGGTTTAGAAAGGGCCATAGCACAACAGGCCATTGTTTGGTACTACAGACAATGATAGATAAGTATACAAAGGTACATAAGAGCAAACTTTTTGTGGCTTTTGTAGATCTCACATCCGCTTTTGATTCAATCTGTAGGGACAAATTATGGCAAAAACTATATGAAACAGATATTGATAGACGACTTCTCAAAATACTTAGAGAGTTACATTCAGACACCACAGTTAAAATCAGAACTGGGATGTCAGGCAACTATACTGACCCACTGCCACTGGGGAAAGGGCTTAAACAGGGCTGTTTGTTAGCGCCGTTCCTCTTTAATATCTATATAAACGACACTGTTCAACATATGGCAAAGTATAAGTCATCAGCTCCTGCCCTGGAAGGCAAACACCTGAATATATTGCTATATGCTGATGACATGGCTGTCATGGCACTCACTCGAAGGGGCCTACACAGCATGCTGGAGGGGCTCGCAGCTTATTGTTCCCAAAACTCTCTAAAGATAAATTATGACAAAACAAAAATTGTGGTATTTACTAGAGCTCGCCACACATTTAGATGGTCTTTAGATGAACACAAAATTGAACAGTGTCTTTTTTTTAAATATCTTGGTATCACTTTCCAAGCTACATCTAGCTGGCTTGCCCACTTCAAGACCGTAGCCCTTCTAACACGTAGGACAATCGGTGCTCTGCTCAGTTTTTTTTACTCGAGGGGAGTAAAAGTTGTTGGAAAAGTGATTCCCCAGATGTTATATGGAGTAGAACTCTGGGGATGGAATCAGAAGCTGTTAGAACGGCTTGAAATCTTCCAAAAATTTTATCTCAGAAGAATTCTAGGCCTCCCTCAGAGTACTCCGGCAGCTCTCCTAAGAGTGGAAGTAGGATTACCCTCTGTGTCTGCCAGGGCCCACTTAAGATTCCTGCATTTTTTCACCAACCTCGCAGATGCCCCGAACACCTTATTGGCTAAACAAGCCTTTGTATCATTACAAAATAATACTACTTGGCGTAAAAACCTACTAGAAATCCTATCCAGATACAATCTACCTGAGTTTAATACCCTCAAATTGTGGAGCCCTGATAAAGTTCGGGAATGGATCTTTGAAAAAGACGCCTTTTTGGACTCTACAAAGATAAAAAAAACTCTGGGTTTTCCTACTGGCTTCCCCGAGTAAAAGCAGTTAAAATCTGTGCCAACTACTTGGCGGAGATCACTGATCCCACCCTTCGGAGAGCTTTCACTATGGCACGGTTTCAAACATTGCCAACTGCATATCTGACCGGTAGATTCACAAAAACCCCAGTAGAACATCGCTTATGTCCTTGTCTTATGAAAACTAAAGAGGATCTTACACATTACCTCCTCTATTGCCCCATCTACTCGGGCTTTAGAGACGCATTGCTGCAAATTATACCCAACTCTATAACTAATCCTGAAGATAGAGTAAAATTCTTGTTAGTTGATGCAAACCCACATATTACCCATGTGGTAGCGGTTTTTGTGATGAAGGCCATGAAAGCCAGGGAAAGATTTATGGGTGACAATGTAAAGACCCCTTCATTGTCTGTTTAACTCGTTGCTTGTTTTCCCTCTCTTTCTATTTTGTGGGATGAAGGTTTTGTTGGCATAGTATCTAATGAATTTTAATATTTTTTTACTATTGCTGTGTTGATGTTTGTGTACAGGCATGGTCCTCACAATAAACGGATTTGTTGTTGTTGTTGTTGTTGAGTGCTTGTGTTGTGGGGTTTCCCCTTTGTCCAGTCCTCTCCTCCATCATTCTGATCATCTTTGTTTTACTGTGTTTTCCAGTTGTCTCTCCCCACCCAGCTTCTTCATTCTCTTCATGCTTCTCCCCTCCCCTGTTTTATCTGGGGAAGGAAGAGTCTAGGGGGCAGCTGGATTCTCACCCCAGTGCTGGGCAGGCACAGGAGAAGTCCACAGAAGTGACAAAGCGAGGAGCTTGCTTTTCCCTCCCATTTCTTTAAAAGGCAGAATTCTGTTGGAACAACCCAGCATTTCTCCAGGAGGCCTGCATAAGAAAAAGGCCTGCAAAATAATTAATCAATTGCATTACCAGCAATTTGAATGTTGTGAGCATATATACTTCTGTATATTTCAATTGGGGAAAATTACTGTATTGCCGATGGAAGCTTTCATGCAACCTTTACAAAATAACATAGGATACACAAGATATTGGTCATAACATTATGTTTGCTGACTGGGAACAGTTGTGGACCACCGGTATGAAATTTACGGCATGTAATGCCTTAAAGGAAAATATTATGAAAATGATTTATAGGTGGTACATGACCCCAGTCAAGCTTGCAAAAATTTACCACTTGTCTGATAATAAATGCTGGAAATGTAAAGAAACTGAAGTTACATTCTTTCACCTTTGGTGGACATGCCCAAAGATTAAGGCTTTCTGGGAAATGATATATAATGAACTGAAAAAGTTATTTAAATATACCTTCCCGAAGAAACTAGAGGCTTTTCTCTTGGGTATGTCCGGCCAACTGGTGCCAAAGAAGGATAGAACATTCTTTATGTATGCTACAACAGCAGCAAGAATACTTATCGCAAAGTATTGGAAGTTACAAGAACTACCCACCTTGGAAGAATGGCAGTTGAAGGTGATAGACTACATGGGACTGGCGGAGATGACTGGCAGAATCCGAGACCAGGGAAGAGAGACCACGGAAGAAGACTGGAAGAAATTTAAGGACTATCTTAGGAAACATTGTAAAATTATTGAATGTTAGAATGACGTTGGTTTAGAAATTATGTAGTTTCTAGCTGTAATGATTAAGTAAAAAGAAAAGAAAGGCAAAAAAATTTAAATGGATAATAAGGAAGAGGATTTGCTGAATTAAAATTTGGGAATTGGAATACAGAAAGGGGAGGTACGAGGAAGTCAGGGAAGTAAGTTACAAGAAAATAAGGGATTGAAATTATACTTGTTTTTTGTGTTTTTTGTTTGTATTAATGTTTTGTTTTGTTATCATATAATTTGTGAAACTTCAATAAAAATCTCAAAAAAAAACAAAAAACAAAATAACATAGGATAAAAGAGAAATCAATGGTTATGCAATAGATGCTGATATAGGGAAGGGATGGGTGTTAGCTACCCTCCATCTTTTCTCTGATGAATATAGGGAAGTCCCATTCCATAATGAAATTTTACTTTTGATGCGCCACACATCTTACTGGGCTGCCCCAGGCACCCTACAAAACATAATAAAACTTTACACATTTAAAAAAACTTCAGTTGTCTTATTGTATTTTTTTTTTATATAAATCTATGGAAACCACCAGTGTTGTGTTTCAACCCTGAGCCACAAGTCATATGAATGAGAAATTTTTACAGCTGTTTTCTTGGTTTGGGCTTCTGCAATGAAATGTTCAATTAAATCTATTTTGTTTCAATTTCCAATGCCTGTGTTGAGTTTTGATCAAAATCTGCAAGTCATGCAGCTCCCTGTTTACTGTAAAAACTTCCATCTCAGATAATTACTGACAGAAACTCAAGGTAGTAACAATTCCAGGCAGCTCATTCCCAATTCCCAGTCCCCAGTCCCAACTCAGACATAAATGCAAACTATTAACGTATGAAGTCAAAAGCACAATAACCCATTCCAAGAAGAGATGTCCTCTCCAACAAGGTTTAATTGAAAAGGAGACATACCAAGAGCAGGAGAAAACACGGGAGCTGGAGACAAGGGTTGGCTACTCATGTTAGTGGGGGGAAACGTCTTTGGGGAGCCCTTTTATACAGTTTCATTCACCACTACCGAGTTTGAGTCAGCCCTAGAGAGCTAATTGCTATATGCAATCTGGCTGCACTTCCTGGGTATTTGCTATTTTGGGCACTCAGCTCTGAAACAGTCCCATCAATCACATCCCCACAACGTTCTTTTCATTTGATATTATGAACCTCATTTAGAAAGACTTCTTGAATTTGTTAATTGCTGTGTGGGTTGGTTTCCACGCCAATGATTAGAGCTTTGAAAGTTTAATTTGAAAAACAACAACCAAGAAGCCAATGTTGGCCATGGTGGAGTGCTGGTGCCTGCCAAGATGAGCAGTGGCCCATTGCAATTTCTATACGGATTGTACTTGTTTGGCATCTCCTGGATGGTTTTTGCACCACTGCTGCTTGATCTTGGAGGAGAAAGGATGGCTTAGCCAATGCAAACCTCCCATGCTGCAGGGCTTTTTGGAGGGCATGGGAGACTATTCAGTCGTCCAGATTCCATGACACCAGCCTCCTCTAAAGTCCACTTAGGAGCTTTGAGGTACTGTGTCAGTCCTGAAGAATCAAAATTGTTATGTGTATAAAGGCAAAATGATTACACATTCATATTAATGTTCACACCAGTTCTCTGTGCAGGTATTTCATGTGCTATACTCAAAAAGGTTCTCTCTCACATGCAGTTGTGGTTAAGCTTGAGATGGAGCCAGCAGCTCATTTTGGAAGTTCACTCTGCTCCTGCTATCTGTTTTGTGATGTTGTTCCCATCATGCTTGATGTAATGTTGCTTTCATCAGCATTGGTTCTGAGTTGCAATAATGGGTGTTTCTATGACAAAATAATTTTCTACCACATTTTGTGAGCTTCGGTGTTCTTTTTAATTAGCTAGAAGTAGTCTTGATTTAATTCTTGGTTTTGAGCCGAAATGATTGATACATCATTTCAGATTTTGGCATGTTTGGTGTATGTCATTTCGGCTCTATTCTGATCCCTGTTTGTATAATGTGCAAACATGATTGGCGTCTCTCCTTCAGGTGAGAGCAGGGGCACAGCCACTAGCTGTTACTGGGGGGAAGTAGCAATGAGTTTATCCTACTCCCATCTCTCTCTGTTGGATGTGAGGATGGGTAAAGAGATGGACTGAAAGTCTTTTCTTGCAATGTGTATGAAAAGATGGTCAAAATATTTCAATGTCAGTCTCTCATTTTCTCATTCCCTAGCTCACTTTCCATATTTCCCTGCTATAAGTCATTCAGTGTTCATTTTGTTTTGTTTAGGTATTTGTCAAATTTAACCCCACCTCACAATGAAGTCTCATGAGACAAAGTGAAGGTGAAAAGGCTATATTTATTTATATAATAAAAGAAAGTTCTGCAACCCACAATGATCAAATTCAAAAAGCACAAGCGGGGCAGTATTTTTCTAATTTTGGCAGGCAAGCAAACAGCCAGAGTTCTAGATTGGTTTCTAACCAACTTTTCCCCCTGAAATTCGCTGGAACACCCTGAGTGAGCCCAACCAGAAAGATCAAGGGCTACAATGGTACCTCAGTTTCCGAATGCAATCCGTTCGGGAAAACTGTATGAGTTCCAAAATGTTAGATAACTGAAGCATTTTCTTCCGGAAGCACTTAATTATGGAAAACTCAATACGGAAGTCGTGTGGCCAGTTCAACTTCCGAAAAGTATTTGAAAATGAAGCAGTTCCGGGTTTTCGGCATTAGAAAACAAAAAGTTTGACTTTTGAGATGCTCATAAACCGAGATACCTATGAATCTGGAAGTAGAGCATCAGGCAGAAACACACACTTCGGAACAGAGCCCCAATCAGGATAGAACCCTCCACTCCCAGCCAGAAAGGGGAGGATAATACTGAGCTAGAAGGACCAACGGCCAGACTACACAGAGGCTGATGCCCCCTGAATTCAATTTAGAGAGCTTTGTTTAAACAAACATACGTAGGGAAACTTAAAACGGCTTCTAAAAGAAACAGATAAAGCCGCTCCAGACTGGAAAGATGGGGATTACACATATCTCTAGAATTCAGTGGACAGAGGGCTTGCAGCCTTGGAGGGAATGGTTTCCTTTTGAAGGGAGGTAGGGCACTAATTTTTATAAGTGTATTACATAACCACAGGAGTGAATAGGAGGCTAATAAAAAGGGAATGGAATTTAATAAAACACATGCTAATGAATACAGGGTGGTTAAGGAATAGCTGGATGAATTTCAGTGCCAATAAATATTTGGGGCCTTTTAGGGTAGGACACCTGAAGGCAGTTTTACTTCACAAGGGAGGGACTTGCAGTCCTGGATTCATATAAAAGGACTTGCTGCCCATGACTCGAACAAGAGCTCCCCTCACCTTCACCTGAGTATTTCTCTTGAGACCTTGGTAAGTGAGAGAACTCCATGCTTTTCCTGCCTCTTCCTTTCCAAACTTCACTCTTTTTGTCTCCTTCTTTGAACCCAGACCTGCCTCTCCTTGCTCATCTTCTTTCTCATTTCCTACGGGCACTTTGGCTATGTAGGAAGACTCCTTTCGTATGGACTCAGAGCTATCCTGCATCTAGTTCAGGCCTGTCTACAGGAGGGACGGGGAATATCGATGGCCCTCCCAGAGTTGCTGGGCTACAACTCCCATCCTTCCTGACCATTGCCTGTGCCAGCTGGGCCTGATGGGTGTTGCAGTCCAGCAACACCTGGAGGCTCACAGATTACCCCCCCCCCCCAATTCCTGGTCCACATGGACTGGTGCTGGGGGCTCTCCCAATTTTCAGCAGGGCCCCTTTCCTGACTTTCCTTGAGATGCCAGGCATTTATTTCTCCAAAATGTATTTGGCTCGGCTCCTATGACATGTTGCAAAAATCAGAAATGAAAGCAAAATGAAACACTGAAGGGGTAGCTTCATGGTGCAAGTTTAGCTTTGCAACCGAAAAAGCGCAGCATAAAAGGGAAGGAGAGTGAGGAAGGAAGAGGTGATTATGAGGCCATATACCTTCCATTACCCAATATCGTAAGGGCTGTGGCATGGATGACAGAACATATCTGCTTTCTGTTGCTGGAGAAAGGGTGTGGAACCTGTGGCTGCCATGAAGTTGTTGAATTCCAAATAGCATCAAGTTCATCTAGTTTGGCCAAGGGATGATGGGAGTTGAAGCAAAAAGTTAATATTACAAGAGATTTCAACCAAACATGAAGATGAACAGTAGCATGGAATATGCGACCACTGAAGGCATTGGGCTATCAATGGTGAGATATTTATTTAATATTTTTATAGTATTAAATCTTAACAATCAACAACGTATGGTAAACACAACATAAAATGGTTCTGTCAAGAGAAAGAGTTTGTCTACGAGAAGGGAAGGACACAAATATATAATAGAATTAATATTTTACATTTCCTTGAGTTTTCCTGTGCTCTCAAACCCTTCATAGTTTATTCTGAGGGGTCAACCTTCAAATCCTAGAAACCTAAAAGAAAAGAATGAAAATGTAATATTTTCAGGGTTCGCAGGAACAGACAAGGGTAAACAAGAATGCTTTTAGATCTCTTCTCAAAGTCTATCTATCATAAGGAGATACACACACATCAGAGTGGAATGTGTTCCAAAAGGGGGGAGCTGCCTGGAAGAAGACCATCTCATGAGGTCGCAAGGGAGACAAACCCGTTGGTGACACCACCAAGAGGCCTCCAATGCTAGACTGATGCACTATAGCTGGCTTGGGATTTTTTTAATGATAGGGGATGTTTTTAATGGACTTTCAGATAGTGTTATAATCTCCTCTTCTTCCTCTCCTTCTTCTTCACTGCTGGTGGTAGGGCTTGTTGTTAGGGTTGTTATTTTGTTATAAATTGGATGCGTGAATCATGAATAAATTGGATGAATGTTTGCTCATCATCATTTCAGATCCAGTACCCATCCCTCCAAAATGACCTATGGCTACAATTCCTCCTGCTCCTACCCAGCTGGCGGTCTGGGCTCGCAGAAACCAAGTTGTGGCTTTGGGGGTTTGGGGGGAAGTGGGGGCTTTGGGGGCTTTGGGGGAATTGGCTTTGGAGACTTTGGGGGCTCAGGGGGATTTGGCTCCTTTGGAGTCTATGGGGGTTCAAGTAGTGGTGGAGTGTCATCAAATAGCTTCGCTATAAATCCTGCTGCCAGTGTTGATATCATCAATCAGTTAAAACCATTCAAAATAATCATCCAGCTACCTGCAGTTGTTGTGGAATTGCCATTACCAATACGCCGTGCCTAGTGTTAGCCAGTTCGCGTGGGAGGACACACCGTCTGTGGTGGCACATCGTCTTGTGGGAGGAGGCCTGGGATACGGCTGCTCTGGATGCTATTCATGCTATTAAAGGGAGCACTCAGACCAGCAGAATGCCCTCACCGGCAACTGATGAACTCGGCATGGCTTCACGACTGATTATCTCATGGGCCTAGGTGCCAGAAGTTCCAAGTGTCCCCAGTTCAACCACCAAGTTTACCGGATTCCCAGATGCTCGGCTCATCCATGTTTGCCTTACAAATGTGCAGCTGCTTCCTAGGATGTGTGGATCCCAACTTCTATACACTATGTCCTCCTCCTCCTTCTTCTTCTTCTTCTTCTTCTTCTTCTTCTTCTTCTTCTTCTTCTTCTTCTTCATCTCCTCCTCCTCCTCCTCCTCCCCCTCCTCCTCCTCCTCCTCCTCCTCCTCCTTCTTCTGTGGTTTTGCTGTGGAATGTATCTCCAGTTGAGGCACAAATATGTGAATGCATCCAACTTGTATTGCGCTTGAATGCCATAGAAACATAATACAATTCTGAATGTGTATGTATTATCAGTGTCATCAAGATCAATATTTGAATTACCTTATTGCAATGTTTTGAAGACAATTCTTCCTTGGTTTCTGGAATGAAAATCACTGCCTTCCTCTCATGTATTAAACTTAGCTTCAGCATAGCACCTGTTCTCTGTGAGTTTCTTTCATGCTTGCCCCTCACTCCAGCACCAACACCAACTTTGATCCATATCCCTGAGAAACATAACCTCCTTTTATTTTGGTTTATTATAGCCCCCCCCCTCAAAGAAAATGCATCATAAAATGTGGGAAATTGGGAAGAAGAAACACCATTACAAATAGATCAGTGTTGTGTGGGAATTTTGTGGGCATGTTGCCAACTTGAATAAAATATTTTTGGGAGAGGTAAGCTCTACCCCACATAACTGATCACATAACACGGTGCACACACACACACTGATTGAATGGCAATGTCCATCATCTTGGGGGTGGCAGCCCCCTCAAATATTTTGTTATGGGGAGAAGACAAAGGTGAAGAAAAGCAACAATCATAAGCTACTTGATTTTGAAGGAAAAGAAATACCTTTCGAAATACCTCAGAGTTGGGTGGGAAGTTTGTAGGGGGAAATGGCCCCACCCCCATAAGGGTTAGTTTTCTAAATGTCTCAACCCCTTCTCCTTCTCAGGAGATCCTATGAGCTGCCACCTCGTTTACTGCAGGCTCTATGAAAATGAAATTTAGACCTGTCACACAAATGGCAACAGTGAGAGAACAAGTCTGTGCCCCCCCCCCCCCGCATATATATACAGTGGTACCTCGGGTTAAGTACTTAATTCGTTCCGGTGGTCCGTTTTTAACCTGAAACTGTTCTTAACCTGAAGCACCACTTTAGCTAATGGTGCCTCCTGCTGCCGCTGTGCCACTCGAGCACGATTTCTGTTCTCATCCTGAAGCAAAGTTCTTAACCCGAGGTAATATTTCTGGATTAGCAGGGTCTGTAACCTGAAGCGTATGTAACCTGAAGCATATGTAACCCGAGGTACCACTGTGCATGTTTTCTTTTTTCATGTCCCATTCCATGAAGACATTCATAAACCTACATAAAGTAGCATTAAAGCCGCATTATGGAACTGGGAATTGGACAGAGACTGTGGGGAAATAAACTCCATACTATATACCATAAACTATATACCATTTCTCTTCTTTGGAAAGCAGACAACAACCCATGGCCTATTTAAAGAACAATAACTTCATAATCGGAAAATTTTTTTAGCTCTAGCTGGGGGGAAAGAAACAGGTATTCCAAAATCGAGACAAAGTGCATTTATTCATCTCCTTGATCAACATAACTAGCTCATGAAAATGTGAATTAATCGCCTTTGCTCATCTGCAGGCAGAATACTTCACTTGTGACCAAGCCTCTTATATCTGGGTAGATCTATTAGTATTCTCACTCCAAAATCTCAGAGACAGAGGCAGAGAAAAGGAAATGGGAGGAAGCGGGATTATCTTGACAACCCGTGGAAGATTCACGCACAAGGAAGTCTGCCTCTGTTCACTTTGAAATTGTATTTAAAAGGAAAAAAAATCCTCTGCTCATACTCTAGAAACAAAATGAGCCTGTTGACATATTCATGAAGCCATGAAATGGGTGAGAACCAGTGGCGTAGCGTGGGGGGTGCCAGGGGTGCCGGCCGCACCGGGCGCAACATTTGGGGGGGCGCGTTTGGCCGGCCCTCCTCGAGGAAGCAGGAACCCCACTGTCCTCGGACCTCCTCCGAAGGCTGGCGGTGGGGCGGAGAGACCTCCTCCCGCCGCCAGCCTTCGGAAGGCTGCTCCGAAGCCTAGCGGTGGGGCGGAGAGACCTCCTCCCGCCGCCAGGCTTCGGAAGGATGCTCCGAAGCCTGGCGGTGGGGCGGAGAGACCTTCTCCCCGCGCCAGCCTTCGGAAGGCTGTCCTGAAGACTTGTGGTGGGAGCAGTGGCGTAGCGTGGGGGGTGCAGGGGGGCCTGCTGCACCTGGCGCAACATGGGGGGGCGCGGAAGAGACTCGAGTGCTAAAATCCACGGGTTAGGGGGCGCAAATTACTTGCCTTGCCCCGGGTTAGGGGGCGCAAATTACTTGCCTTGCCCCGGGTGCTGAGAACCCACGCTACGCCACTGGTGAGAACAGGGTCAATGGCAGACAGAGGCAGCTCTTTCTACTTTTGTCCCCATCCTCCTTCTTCCTGAATTGAACATCTCCCCCATCCCTAAAAATGCAGGCATTTTGCAGAATGGCCATTTTGAAAATGAGTTTGCTCAGCTCCTGAGGTATTATTCTCTTTGGCCCACTTCAATAACAGATGATTTAATTTCATAGCATGCAAATTTCTCATGATAGGCAGTAGGATTATAAACCTTTACTACAGAAATCCAAGGAAATTTAGACTGAAATTTGTATTTGAGATGAAAATTGGCACCACAATTTCCCATACCTCTGGGGCATAAAATGTGATAGTTCTTTGTAGAAGCTTTTTATTTATTTATTTTTTAAAAAATGATATTTATTAAAGTTTCAGAAAAGATTACAAAAATAAAAAGAAAAGGGAAAAAAAGAAAAAAGAAAATACAAAAAAGTAAAACAGTTAAAAACAAATCAATCTTTCCATGTCTTGTCTTTCATTTACTTGTTTCCCTGACCTCCTCACACCTCCCTTTTTGTATTCCAGTTCAGTTAGTTAATTCAGCAAATCCTTTCCCTCTTTGTTTTTATCTTAATCCTTTATCTTAATATATTATACCTTTAGATTCTCACCTGTTAACAATCCATATTTACATACTCCTTTGTAACATTGCTACTAAAACCACTTAACTTCATTCCGACATCATTCTAACATTCATTAATTTTACAGTATTTCTGTAAATAATCTTTAAATTTCTTCCAATCTTCTTCCACCGACTCTTCTCCCTGGTCTCGGATTCTGCCAGTCATTACCGCCAATTCCATATAGTCCATTTCTTTGTAGAAGCTTATTATGCTTAATTGCCATGGAAGATCTAGAGGGGACATAAATTTACACATGGCTCTAGGTTTGCTACTATGGATACATAGGAGAATGCGGGGATGTTATGTAATTTGGTGGGCTTTCTTGTCTCCTTTTGGGCAATAAGAATTTTCCCCATTTGAGATTGAGGTGAATTGAGGTTTCATCCCTATCTGTGTCTTAGTGGATAGAATACCACACCCTCCAACATTTATAAAATGTAATTAGGGGCATGAGACCAGAGCCAATCGCACACAGAATTAGTTTATTCTACTTTTGTCCCCTTCCTCCTCTTGCCTGAACTGAACCTTTTCCCCATCCCTGAGAATGCAGGACATGTTGCAGAATGGCCTTTTTGAAAAACTACTTTGCTCAGCTCCTGAGGTATTATTCTCTTTGGCCTACTTCAAATCCAGATGACTTAATTTCATGGCATACAAATTTCTCATGATAGGCATTAGGATTATAAATCTGTGCTAGAGAAATCCCAGGAAATTTGAAATGAAATATGGTATTTGAGATGAAAATCAAGAGCACACATTTCTACAGCTCCAGGACATAAAATGTTTTAATTCCTTGTAAAGGCTTATTATGCTTATTAGTCACTCAAGAGATTAGGAATGTTTTATTTGATCCTTTAGCACCTACTCAACTTACTGTATACACAACCAAAATATGGTTAGCTGTAATTGTTTAAAAAAACCCCACAGGTATTCCAAAATTGAGAGAAAATGAATTTATTCATCTCCTTGATCAACACATCTCACTCCTGAAAATGTGAATTAAACACCTCTCTTCATCTGCAGGCAGGCCATCCCACGTGACCAAAGCTCTTGTGTCTGAGCATATCTATTAGTGTGCTGAGTCCAAAATCACAGAGACACAGAAAGAGAAGGAGAGAGATAGAGAGATAGAAGCAAGATTAGCTTGAAAGCCCATGGAAGCTTCATGCATAAGGAAGTCTCCCTCTGTTCTATTTGGATTAGACCCAACAAATTGTCCTACTATTATTAATCCTCTCAATAATTACTCATAACGCCTTTGGGTTCTTGGCACTACAATTTCTTTCATCTTCAAATAATTGGCTTTTCTGGGTGGAGCTTTTGGTAGTTGCCCTGCAACTATTGGTCTCCTGGTCTCTTTTACTCTCATTGTAATAAACATGCAGGACCAAAAGACCCCATCAACTCTTTGTCTATAGCTTTGCTTAATTCATATCTCCCCAGTCTGCAGCCCTCCAGATATTTCAGATTCTAACTTGGCAAAACCTCCACCCAGAAAAGGAGGGAAAGGATGCCCTTTTGGTCATGTAGTATCTGGTTATTTGCAACATTCTCTGCAGAGGGGAGGAATCACCCCGTCTCTCCAGACCAACCCTGCCTGCTGCAAAGGTGGTTGTGTCTTCATCTCTCTCTGTGTGTAAAGAGAAACCCTTGCTTGAGTGCTTGTGTTGTGGGGTTTTCCTCTTTGTCTAGTCCTCTCCTTCATCCTATTTGCTAGATCATGCTTCTCCCCTACCCTGTGTTGTCTGGGGAAGGAAGAGTCTAGGGGGCAGCTGGATTCTGACCCCAGTGCTGGGCAGGCACAGGAGAAGTCCACAGAAGTGACAAGGCGAGGAGCTTGCTTTTCTCTCCCATTTCTTTAAAAGGCAGAATTCTGTTGCAACATCTCAGCATTTCTCCAGGATGCCTGCATAAATAAAAAGCCTCCAAAATATGTAATCAGTTTCATTACCAGCAATCTGAAAGCCCTTCTTGCATTTCTGGATATGAGGAAATGGAGGTGTGATGCCGGGACAGTAATATCTCTCGTCTTCTGCAATTATGTAAACAGGGGACCTCAAGCAGTCCTGTTGTCTCTCTATGTCCATGATTATTTGCCTGACCACGGATCTTGCTTGATCCAATCCCAAATTTGTTGTTGTTGTTTTTTAAAAAAAAATATTTATTAGTAGTTTTCAGAATTATAAAAAGAAAAAAAAATTAAAAAGCAACACTGTAATAGACAAGAAAAAAAGGAAAAAACACAAAAACCAATACAACAATACAGCAAAAAGATAAAAAGAAAAAAGAAAACAACACAAATCCCAGATTACATATCTAAAACTTCCATTTGCTTGTTTCATTGACTTCCTCACACCTCCCTTTTTGTATTCTAGTTTAATTAGTTATTTCAGCAAATTCTTTCCATCTTTCTCAATTTTTGTTAAAAAATTTATCCTAACCTAATTTAATCTAATAATTAACTCAACCAATCCTTTCCATCTTTCCGCACATTCTATTATTCACATAACCTTAATTAATTTAACCTTTTTTTACCCTAAAACACCTTAAAGCTTGAATCTTATCAATTATACATTACTCCTGATATCATTTCGATCCAATCCCAAATTTAAAATGGCTTGAGGAGCAAGGCCCAATTTCTGCAGAGAGTTCAGGACCGCTATCTGCCAGCCAGACTGGAACCGATCACAAAGAATCAATGGAGCTATACCTTGGGGGAGCAATTTCCGTGTCAACCAGGAGGCTTGCATATGAAAAATGCTTACAAAATATTAAATCAGTTTCATTGCCAGCAATCTCAATGTTGTGACCGTGTATACTTCTGTATTTTTCATTTGGGGAAAATGACCCTACTGTGGATGGAAGCTTTCATGCAACCTTTACAAAATAACATAGGATAAAAGAGAAATAAATGATTATGAACTAGATGCTGATATAGGGAAGGGATGGGTGTTACAGCCACTTAGGAGCTTTGAGGTACTGAGTCAGTCCTGAAGAACCAAAATTGCCAAGTGTATGCTGGCCAGAATGATTACACATTCATATTATCTGTGGGGATTTCATGTGCTATATTGAGAAAGGGTTGTTTTTCATTGGCAGTTGTGCTTCAGCTTGAGATGGAGGCAGCAGCTCATTTTGGAAATTCACTCTGTTCCTGCTAATTGGTTTGTGATGTTGCTCTTTCATGCTTGATGTATTGTTGCTTTGATCATCATTGGTTCTGGGTTGCAGTAATTGATGCATCATTTCAGATTTTGGCATGTTTGGTGAATGCCATCTCAGCTCTAGTCTGATCCATGTTTGTATATTGTGCAAACATGATTGGCGTCTCTCCTTCAGGTGAGAACAGGGGCACAGCCAATAGTTGTTACTGGGGGAAAGAAGCAATGGGTTTATCCGACTCCCATCTCTCTCTTTTGGATGTGAGGATGGGTACAGAAATTGACTGAAAGTCTTCTCTTGCAATTTTGTATGAAAGGATGGACAAAGAATTTAATTTTCAGGTTCTCATTTTCTCATCCGTAAGCTCATTTTGCCATATTTCCATGCCGTAAGTCATTTAGTGTTCTGTTATTATTTTTTGTAGGTATTTGTCATTTCCCCCCCTCCCACCGCCACTCACAATGAAGCCTCATGAAGGTGAAAAAGATATATTTATTAATAAAATCAACAAAAGTTCTGCAAACCACAATGATCAAATTCAGAAATTACGAGGAGGGAAGCATTTTTTCTAGTTTTGGCAGGCTAGCCAACTATGTGAGTTTCTAGCCAACTTTTCTCCCTGAAATTGCACTGGAACACCCTTCATGAGCCCAACCAGAAAGATCAAGGGAAGATCAGGAAGTGGAGCATCAGGCAAAAAAGACACAGAGAATGCACTTTGGAACAGACCCCTAAGCAGGATTGAATCCTGCATTCCCCAGCCAGAGAGGGGAGGAAAATATTGAGCTAGATGGACCAATGGCCAGACTGCACCAGGAAGCTCCCTTTGAGGCTGATGTCCCCCGAATTCAATTTAGAGGACTTTGTTTAGAGCAAACATAGCAAACATATGTAGGGATTAGGGACACAGGTGGTGCTGTGGGTTAAACCACAGAGCCTAGGACTTGCTGATCATCAGGTTGGTGGTTCGAATCCCCGCAAAGGGGTGAGCTCCCGTTGCTCAGTCCCTGCTCCTGCCAACCTAGCAGTTCGAAAGAACGTCAAATTGCAAGTAGATAAATAGGTACCGCTCCGGCGGGAAGGTAAATGGCGTTTCCGTGCACTGCTCTGGTTCGCCAGAAGCGGCTTAGTCCTGCTGGCCACATGACCCAGAAGCTGTACGCCAGCTCCCTCGGCCAGTAAAGCGAGATGAGCGCCGCAACCCCAGGGTCGGCCATGACTGGACCTAATGGTCAGGGGTCCCTTTACCTTTACCTTATGAAGGGATTATAAAGGAAGTTTTAAAAGTCTTCTATAAAACAAATAAGGCTGCCCGAGGCTGGAAAGATGGGGATTATACATATCTCCAGAAATCAGTGGACAGAGGGCTTGCAGCCTTTAAGGGAATAGTTTCCTTATGACGGGAGGCAGGACACTATTTTTTTAAAGTGCATTACATAACCACAGGAGTAAATAGGAGGATAATGAAAGGGGAATGGAATTGGATAAAACACATGGTAATGAATACAGGGCGGCTCAGGAATGGCTGGATGAAGTCCATGTGCCACAATTAGTCAGGGAGGGTAGGACACCTGAAGACAGTTTTCATCTACAAGGGAGGGATTTGCAGTTCTGGAATCGTATAAAAGGACTTGCTGCCCACGATTCTAACTAGAGCTTCCTTCACCTTCACCTGAGTACTTCACTTGAGACCTTGGTAAGTGAGAGAACTCCATGCCTTTTGCTGCCTCTTCCTTTCCAAACTTCACTCTCTCTGTCTCCTTCTTTGAACCCAGACCTGCTCCTCTTCTTTCTCATTTCCTAGGGCTCTTCGGAGAATTAGATACATGGGAAGGGACAGGGAATGTCTATGTTTCTCCCGGAGATGCTGGACCACAACTCCCATCATTCCTGGCCCTTTTGCTGTGCCAATTGGGCCTGATGGGTATTGGAGTCCAACAGCATTTGGAGGGCCAAAGATGCCCCCCCCCATTCCTGGTCCACATGGACTGGTGGTGGCTGTCCCGGGTTTCATGCAGGGCCCTTTTCCTGGCCTGTCTTGAGATGCCAGAGATTCAACATGAAGTTTTATTTAATGCAATATATAGTCTATGAATCTCTCACATACATTCAGAATTCTGGAAAATGAGCTTATTGTCATTTGTTTCTTCAAAGTGTATTTAACCTACATTTCTACAAAAGCCTCCAAGAAGATCTTTCAAATGGTCATTTTCTGCTCACAGGCTTGAAACCTAAAAAGCACAGCACTAAAGGAAACGGGGATGAGGAGGGCAGAGGTCTTTAAGAGTGGATATACATGCCATCGCCCAAAAACCTAATCCTTGTCCCATGGATGACAGAACATACGTGTTTTCTGTTGCTGGAGAAATGGGGGTCACAACTAAAGTGAGAAAAGCTGAGTGGGGGCACCACCAAAAGGCTACACCAACAACACTATTGCTGGCTTGTTTTTTATGATCATTTTTTTATTGACTTGCAGATTCTGCCTTCATGTTGTTCTGCACTGTATACCACTATCTCTTCTTCTTGTTCTTCACTGGTCCTGATGGTTGTTGCGCTTGTTGTTATCATGATTATTACATTATGGTTGTTGTTCTTACTATTATTATTCAAATTGGAGGCATGAAACATGAATAAATTGGATTAATGTCTTGCTTATCATTTCAGATCCAGCTGCATCACTCCAAAATGGCTGCTGTCCCTGCTGATTTAATGAATCTGATACCACCAACTGCTGCAATCACGCTCCGCTCTCCAATTTTTTACAGGGTGAATAGGTTTACTTTAGAGATCATAGGGAACGGACACCCAGTGTTAGAATGAATATAAATAATTTTTTTAAAAAAGAAAGCACCAAGGAGGGGGGGGGGGAATGCTCAAATAAAAATGTAGCCAATAAATAAATAATAAAATGCTGCTGCCAGTGTTGATTTGATGAATCGGATGCTACTAACTGGGGTAATTGTCATCCAAGTTCGATTTGTTGTGATTCTCCTGGAACCAATACTCTCTGCGAATTAGACATTATTCATGGTATTAAAGGGAGCACTCAGAGCAGCAGAATGCCCAGACTGGCAATTGACAAACTTGGCATGGCTTGTTTTATGATTGATGATCTCATGGGTCTAAGTGCCAGAAATGCCAAGTGTCCCGTTTGCAGGATGCCCAGATGCTTGGCTCATCCATGTTTTTCTGACAAATGTGAGGCTACTTTTGAGGATGTGTTGATCCCAACCTCTATTCACTGTGAATTTCTTCTTCTTCTTCTTCTTCTTCTTCTTCTTCTTCTTCTTCTTCTTCTTCTTCTTCTTCTTCTTCTTCTTTGCTTTTGCTTTGGAATTTATCTCCAGCTAAGGGGCAATTTTTTGAATGCTTCCAACTTGTATTCTACTCGAAACATGATACGACTCTGAATGTGCATGTATGATCTTTGTAATCAATATCAACGTCTGAATTACTGCAAAGCCTAGAAGGTGGTTCTTTCTTTGTTTCTGGAATGTAAAATGTCCTCTGACTTCTTCTTTCCCATTAAACTTAGCTGCAGCATAGAACCTGTTTTCTGTGGGTTTCTTTAATGCATCCTCCTCACTCCAACATCAACACCCAGATTAGACACACTATAATACAACTTTCAGCAGTCATGGCTTCCCCCCCTGTTTTGAGCACCCTTAAAACAGTACAGCTCATGGAATACCGAACTGCTGTATTCTACAAAAGCAGAATAGTCTGCTGCAAGGAGCGTTCCATGCCCATTAAGTGTGGGGTGCCTTTGCCTGGTGACCCACATACTGCAGCAGAATACTGGGCAAGGTTTTGCCCAGTGTCTTGTCTGTGTGATGTGGCTGATGGGAAAAGCTGTCCCATAAGCAAAGGGGAGGTGAAAGCCTGCATAAGGCTGGAGCCATTTTGCTTGGAGAGCTTCCTACCCGGACACTGTTAGGACACTGGGGTTAGTGTCCTCACTGAGCAATTATGGGTTGCTGGTTGACAGGGTTGGAAATTATTATTATTTTGCTCAGCCTGATTGGCACTTGGTTGGGGTTTCTTTCACCTTTCCCTCAGTGAAATTATGACCTTCCTTCTTAGGCGGAAGAACATTTTTGTATGAGGGCAGAAAAGGCATTGGGAACTATGAACACACTATTGGGGGGGACCATTAGCCTCCTGAGGGGAGGATTGATTAAGACACCCCCAAGCTTGGGTTGAGTATCTGCCTGGTTGGAATCTGCACCCTGGTCCCCCATTGAGAACTTCCTTACTTGGTTTGCACCATGGCAAGGTTCAACGCTGGCTGACTTCATGGGGAGGTGGAAAACCCAGCAGATCTCTTCCCTCAACGTGGGGCTTGTGGAATGATGAACTGATCCTGGTGTAGCAAAATCAACGTTCCAGGCTGAAGGAAATCTCCATGCAGCAATGAGAAAACAAAGGGTGTTTATTGCTAGCAATAATGGCTCAGTGGCATCACTCTCCAAAAGCTGGCAAAGCCCAAATGGGTGGCGCCCTCTTAATATACAATGCTGTTATCTATTAAAGTAATACATGTGCATAAACTTCCTCCAGTCTAAAGTTACGACACAATACTAATTATACCATGTATGGTCTTTCCTTCATTACATATTCATTAGGCAAGGAAACAAAGGACTCTCTCTCTAAGCAGCCCCCTCTGCACGTGATCTCTTTGCATTCCTTTCTGCCTGAAGGGGTGAGGACATTTGAGCAGAGCACATCTCATTGTCAGATGTAGACACTTAGGAATGTGTTTACAACCTTGGGAGTAATCTGCTCC
Organism: Podarcis liolepis; assembly: GCF_965112155.1. NCBI lineage: Eukaryota > Metazoa > Chordata > Lepidosauria > Squamata > Lacertidae > Podarcis > Podarcis liolepis. The sequence continues at coordinate 7,874,033 of NC_139566.1, forward strand.
TAGCACAAGATTAGGCACAAGGTCTCTAGCCTGGCTAGTTGGCTGAGCTTATAGGTCTCTATGCACATCACTGGGACCCACGGCCATGCCAACCCTTTTGCTGCCCTCTGCTGTCAATAGAGATTGGGCCTGATTTTAACCCATCACCTTTGTACAGTCTCATTATTTTGCTGCTCTCATGGGTCACATAATGCATTTACTTGGGCAAATTTGGCCTCAGAGTTAGTGCTTCAGGGTAAGAACTTTGCTTCAGGATGAGAACAGAAATTGTGCTCTGGCGGCACAGTGGCAGCAGAAGGCCTCATTAGCTAAAGTGGTACCTCAGTTTAAGAACAGTTTCAGGTTAAGAATGGATCTCCAGAACAAATTAAGTTCTTAACCTGAGGTACCACTGTACTAGCAAGTTCGCTGGGAACTGTAGCACTGCATGCAATCCCGCAAAAGGCACCCACAATATAGTGTGGGTGCTCATTTTAAAGACCTAACCCATGAGGGAGTGGAACCATTTTGCTCCGCAAACTTCCCACCCACCAAACCCTGGCTGTTAGTGTTTGGTATGCATTTTTTTGGCACAGAACGTATTGATCTAATGTGTAGAGATCTTTTCTATTCTAACCAATTCAAGAAGGTTCTGGAAGCTTCTCTGTGTGGTACAAGCTGGAAGTTTCTAGCTGGCAAGTAAGAATCTATTCTGCCTAGAAATAAGCAGAAGGTCCTTGACATTTTGGTTATTCCTTCAGAGAAGTTGAACAGCTGATTCAAACTGGTTGTATTATCTCTTTCCATCAAGGTCAGGCTGACTAGAAGAACAGGCCAGAAGGAGCCTCAGCTTCATTTTCTGCCTCTTTTTTCTTCAGGTGGGGTGGTTTGTATATAGTATGCTTAGAGTGAAGGTTTTAATCTTATTGCGTGTGAGTCGCCCCCCCCCCCGTGGAAATAATGACACATGACACAATTATTAAGGTTAATGGGCTATATAAGGCCACAACTTTATTGGTTACAGGTGATGAGCGGTATTGGCTTAGGCATTGGTCCTAACCGACTATATCTGACTTCAGCCTGTCCACTTGAAGTCCGGGAAGGGTTAACCACTATGGCAACGGAGAGGTCAGAGTTGCCATGAGTTCCAAGAAAAACATCAATGGAGTCCAGCACACTTCCCTGCGCAGCTCCGCAGCCTGTCCGTGCTGATCCAAAGATCCTTCCTGCCTCTCCCTCTTGCCGGTAGCAGAGATAAACACAGCGGTGAAGCAATTGCAGCTTGTGGTAATAAATCCAAACACACAGGCGTTTCTTATCTTCTTAGCCTTTAATCATGAAGTTTAACAGCGTAACTTCAAACCTGGTGAAAGCTCACCCATTGCGTCCTCCCTCCGCAAAAGCGAAACCAGACTGAGACTCTCAGAGTCAAACCACTCCCAAAGAGTTTCTAACCACGCCTCAGAAAGAGACGTCACCACAGAACTCTTTAACCCTGTGAGTTCTGAAACCCATAACAACCACCACTGGGTGAGTCCCGCTGATGCACATAAACTAGGAGCTTCCCTGGGGTCACCTATGGGGGTGTGCTTTAGGCCCTCACCTCCCTAGGCTTCGGAGAGGGCCACGCCCCCCAGAATCCTTTATCAGACTACCCTTCAATACATGGGGCAGGTGATGGCGCTACCTCCCTTCTTCCATCTACAGAACAATACCAATGCCTAACCGCCAATACCAAGAAAGTTGTGGCGATTTGCTATGAGGTAGGCGAAAACCAAGTGGGTGGTGCCAATTTGCCAAGTGGGAAAATTCCTACCAGGCCCCTTAACGGCGACCAACCAAGGTCCATAGCAAGGTCAAGGAATGAAAACCTTATAGGGCGGGAGGGTGGGAAAAGCAGGAACAGCTGGCAGGCGGCAAAGAGGGAGATCCCTGGCTGCATCCTGCCTTAAATAGGGCAGGTCATGCCCTCAGAGCCATCCGATTGGCTGGCCAGGGGATGACGCGGCCGGGAATCCCCCCAATCGTGTGGGGCTGGGCTCCAGCCTCCGCGCGCCTGGTGGGTTCGTGAAGCCTGCAACACCACCTCCTCCGTAGGGCGGAAGTGGCTTCGTAAGCTATTATAAGTTTAAGTCCACTGCAACTGGATTTCTTATGGACTGTGCCAATCCTGAAGACGTATGGATTTGTGACTATAATGCTCATTTACCTTCAGTACTAAAGCTCTGCTGGATGAAGAATGAATTCCCTCTGGTTTATTTCGGGAAATCTTGCAACGTGTTTAAGCTTTACTCTGCTAACTATATGTTGGAGTTTGCTCTGGATCAATATGAGCAGTACCAAATAACAGTTAGAGCCTCACTGAACTATTTGGGTTGCTGGTTGGCAGGGCTGGGAAGGTATTTCATAGGGAAAAAATATTTCATCCAGAAGTATCATAGAATAAAAGAACTGCAGAGTTGGAAGGGACCCTGAGGGTCATCTAGTCCAACCCCCTGCGATGCAGGAATCTCAGCTGAAGCATCCAGGACAGAGGGCCAACCGACCTCTGCTTAAAAACCTCCAAGGAAGCAGAGTCTGCAGCTTCCCAAGAGAGCCTGTTCCACTTTGGAAGAGTTCTTAGAGTCAGAAAGTTCTTCCTGGTGTTTAATTGGAATCTCATTTATTGTAACTGGAAACCATTGGTTCAAATCCTACCCAGCAGTACAGGAGAAAACAAGCTCGCTCATTGTCCATTTGGAAGCCCTTGGGATATTTGAAGATGGCTGTCATATCTCCTCTCGGTCTCCTCTTTTCCAGGCTAAACACACCCAACTCCCTCAACCGTTCCTCGTAAGGCTTGGTTTCCATACCTTTGATAATCTTGGTTGCCCTCCTCTGCACACATTCCAGTTGTCCTTCTTAAACTGTGGCACCCAGAACTGGGCACAGTATTCCAGATGCCGTCTGACCAAGGCAGAATAGAGCGGTACTGCTACTTCCCCTGATCTGGACACTACACTTCTGCTGAGGCAGCCTAGAGTAGCATGACCTTTTTTTGCTGCTGCATCATACTGTTGACCTATGTTAAGCATGTGGTCAACTAAGACCCCTAGATCCTTTTCACATGTACTGCTAGTAAGCCATGTGCCCCCTCATCTTATGTTTGTGTGGCTGCTTCTTCCTGCCTAAGTACAGAACCTTACATTTATCCCTATTGAAATTCATTTTGTTAGCTTTGGCCCAGTTCTCCAATCCGTTAAGGTCATTTTGAATTCTGATTCTGTCTTCTGCGGCATTAGCTACCCCTCCCAGTTTGGTGTCATCTTCAAATTCCTCATTTCCTTCATCCAAGTCATTTAGAAAGGTGTTGGACAGCAATGGGCCTAAGGCAGAACCCTGCTGTATGCCACTTGTAACTTTCCCCCCACGATGACAAGGAACTATAAAGGAGTACCCTTTGGGCTCAGTTAGTCAATCAATTCAAATCCGCCTAACTCTCACCTCACCCAGCCCACATTTTACCCACGAAATGCTTCTAAATTCTCCTGTGCAACAGCATTCTCCTCAGGAGCACTGACTTGCCCTCCATATTGGGAATCATAAAAAACCCCTCAGAGAACAGGTTCAATGCTGAAACTAAGTTTAATGCAAAAGAGGAAGTCAGAGAATATTTTCCGTTCCAGAAGAAAAGGAAGAAACATCTTCTAGGCTTTGCAGTAAGGTAATTCAAACATAGATATTGATGGTACAGATAATGCACACACAATCAGAGTTGTATCGTGTTTCTATGGCATTCGGGAGGACTACTGGTTAGATACATTCAAAGATTTGCCCGTGAGCTGGAGATATGTCCCAAAGCAAAAGCACAGAGGAAGGAGAAATGCATAGAGAATAGAACAACATATCTTAGGAAGCAGCTGCACATTTGTAAGACAAACATGGATGAGCCAAGCATCTGGGAATCCTGTAAACTTGAGGGTTGAACTGAGGACACTTGGCGTTTCTGGCACCTAGGTGTCCATGAGATCATCCACCGTGAAGCCATGCCGAGTTCGTCAATTGCCGGTGAGGGCCTTCTGCCGGTCTGAGTGCTCTCTTTAATAGCACAAATAGCGTCTAGAGGGGCTGTATCCCTGGCCTCCTCCACCAGATGATGTGCCACCACAGGCGGTGTATTCTCCCACACGAAGTGGCTCACACGAGGCAGCGAGTATTGCTCCTCGGATGGTCACAGCAATTGGAGATGGCTTGATGACTACTTCCGATGTTGGTACCTGATTGATGCAACCAACACTGGCAGCAGGATTTATAGCGAAGCTACTTGATGACACTCCACCACCACCTAAACCCCCAAAGCCCAACCCAATGCTTCCTAAGGCCCCTAATCCTTGGCCCAATGTCCCAAAGCCCCCAAAGCCACAACTTGGTTTCAGCGAGCCCAGACAGCCAACTGGATAACAGGATGGGGTGGAACAGGTGGAAGTGTAGCCGCAGGCCATTTTGGACTGCTGGGTGCTGGATCTGAAAAGATGATGAGTAAGACAATTTATTGCTGATTCATGCATCCAAGTCGTAACAAAAACCACAACCACAACAATGTGCACCACCACCACCAGTGAAGAAGAAGAGGAAGAAGAGGAGAGATTATAACATAATCTGCAATAATCTGAAGTGAACCTTTTCCCCATCCCTGAGAATGCAGGACATGTTGCAGAATGGCCTTTTTGAAAAACTACTTTGCTCAGCTCCTGAGGTATTATTCTCTTTGGCCCACTTCAAATCCAGATGACTTAATTTCATGGCATACAAATTTCTCATGATAGGCATTAGGATTATAAATCTGTGCTAGAGAAATCCTAGGAAATTTGAATTGAAATATGGTATTTGAGATGAAAATCAACACCACACATTTCCGCAGCTCCAGGGCATAAAATGTGTTAATTCCTTGTACAGTGGTACCTCGGGTTAAGTACTTAATTCATTCCGGAGGTCTGTACTTAACCTGAAACTGTTCTTAACCTGAAGCACCACTTTAGCTAATGGAGCCTCCTGCTGCTGCCGCGCCGCCGGAGATCGATTTCTGTTCTTATCCTGAAGCAAAGTTCTTAACCTGAAGCACTATTTCTGGCTTAGTGGGGTGTGTAACCTGAAGCGTATGTAACCTGAAGTGTATGTAACCCGAGGTACCACTGTAAAGGCTTATTAATAATAATAATAATAATAAAATCTATTTATATCCTGCCCTCCCCAGCCGAAGCCGGGCTCAGGGCGGCTAACAACAATAAAACAGTACAAAAGTACAGCATAAACAACACTCTAAAATCATTCATTATAAAATTAATTAATTCAAGCCACTGGCAACTATTGGGCCAGAGCTCCGTGAAGATTGCCGAGGGAGGGAGTCAGGCTGTGCCCTAGCCAAAGGCCTGGTGGAACAGCTCTGTCTTGCAGTCCCTGCGGAAAGATGTCAAGCCCCGCAGGGCCCTGGTCTCTTGTGACAGAGTGTTCCACCAGATCAGAGTCACAGCCGAAAAAGCCCTAGCTCTAGTTGAGGCCAGCCTAACTTCTCTGTGGCCTGGGACCTTCAAGATGTTTTTATTTGAAGACCATAAGTTTCTCTGTGGGGCATACCAGGAGAGGCGGTCCCTTAGGTACAAGGGTCCTAGGTCGTATAGGGCTTTAAAGGTTAAAACCAACACCTTAAACCTGATCCTGTACTCCACCGGGAGCCAGTGCAGCTGGTATAGCACCGGGTGAATGTGATCTCGCAGCGAAGACCTCGTAAGGAGTCTCGCTGCAGCATTCTGCAACTGCTGGAGTTTCTGGGTCAGTCTCAAGGGCAGCCCCACGTAGAGCGAGTTACAATAATCCAGTCTGGAGGTGACCGTCGCGTGGATCACAGTAGCTAGGTCAGGGCAAGAGAGGTAAGGAGCCAACTGCTTAGCTTGGCGGAGATGGAAAAATGCCGCCTTTGTTATAGCTGCAATCTGCACCTCCGTGGAAAGGGAGGTGTCGAAGATTACACTCAAACTCTTAACGGACAGTGCTGGCACTAATTGCACCCCCCGCAAGAGATGGGAGTTGCCCCCCCAATCCCATATCACCCCGTCCCAGCCACAGGACCTTTGTCTTCAAAGGATTTAGCTTCAACCGGCTCCCACGTAACCATCCAGCCACAACTTCCAAACATCTAGTCAGTGTCTCTGGGGCCGAGTCAGGATGGCCATCCATCAACAGATAGATTATGCTTATTAGTCACTCAAGAGATTAGGAATGTTTTATTTGATCCATTAGCACCCACTCAACTTACTGTATACACAACCAAAATATGGTTACCTGTAATTGTTTTTTTAAAAAACCCCATAGGTATTCCAAAATAGAGAAAAAATGAATTTATTCATCTCATTGATCAACATGTCTCACTCCTGAAAATGTGAAATAAACACCTCTGTTCATCTGCAGGCAGGCCATCCCACGTGACCAAGGCTCTTGTGTCTGAGCATATCTATTAGTGTGCTCAGTCCAAAATCACGAGACACAGAAAGAGAATGAGAGAGAGAGAAGCAAGATTAGCTTGAAAGCCCATGGAAGCTTCATGCATAAGGAAGTCTCCCTCTGTTCTATTTCTATAATTAGACCGAACAAATTGTCCTACTATTATTAATCCTTTCAATTACTCATATTTACTCATGATGTCTTTGTGTTCTTGGCACTACAATTTCCTTCATCCTCAAATAATTCGCTTTTATGGGTGGAGCTTTAGGAAGTTGTCCTGCAACTATTTGTCTCCTGGTCTCTTTTACTCTCATTGTAATAAACATGCTGGACCAATAGAGCCCATCAACTCTTTATCTATAGCTTTGCTTAATTCAGATATCCCCAGTCTGCAGCCCTCCAGATATTTCAGATTGTAACTTGACAAAACCTCCACCCAGAAAAGGAGGGAAATGATGACTTTTATGTCATGTAGTGTTTGGTTATTTGCCAGATGGAGGGTGACACCATTCCTAATAGGGATGACTCCCCCTATGGGAGAAAGGAAGGGCCATCAACTTGCAACATTCTCTGCAGAGGGCAGGAATCACCCCTTCTCTCCAGACCAACCCTGCCTGCTGCAAAGGTGGTTGGGTCTTCATGTCTCTCTCTGTGTATTAAGAGAAACCCTTGCTTGAGTGCTTGTGTTGTGGGGTTTCCCCCTTTGTCTAGTCCTCTCCTTCATCCTATTTGCTAGATCATCATTCTGATGATATTTGTTTTACTGTGTTTTCCAGTTGCCCCCCCCCCACAGCTTCTTCATTCTCTTCATGCTTCTCCCCTCCCTCCTGTTGTTGGGGGAAGGAAGAGTCTAGGGGGGAGCTGGATTCTGACCCCAGTGCTGGGCAGGCACAGGAGAAGTCCACAGAAGTGACAAGGTGAGGAGCTTGCTTTCCCCTCCCATTTCTTAAAAAGGCAGAATTCTGTTGCAACAGCTCAGCATTTCTCCAGGAGGCCTGCATAAGAAAAAGGCCGGCAAAATATTTAATCAATTTCATTACCAGTAATCAGAAAGTTGTGAGCATATATACTTCTGTATATTTCAATTGGGGAAAATTACTGTATTGCCGATGGAAGCTTTCATGCAACCTTTACAAAATAACATAGGATAAAAGAGAAATCAATGGTTATGCAATAAATGCTGATATGGGGAAGGGTATGGATGTTAGATACCCTCCATCTTTTCTCCGGTGAAAATAGTAAAATTAACATTATGGAATGGGATTTCCCTATTTATGCCCCACACATCTTACTGGGCGGCCCCAGGCACTCTACAAGACATAATAAAACGTTAAACATTCTTAAAACTTCCCTATTCAAGATTGCCATCAGACAGCTATGGGGTCGGAAGACTCCATACCCTCCAACATTTTTTCTATTAAAATAGGAACATTCTAAGGAAATGTGGGACATTCCAGGATCAAATCAGAAACCAGGACAGCTTCTCTAAATCAGGCATGTCCCTGGAAAATAGGGACACATTGAGCGTCTGGTGTTATGGTTCTGTTCAGTTGTCTTATTGTATTTTCTTATAAATCTATGGAAACCGCAAAAGTTGTGTTTCAACCCTGAGCCACAAGTCATATGAATGAGAAATTTCTACAGCTGTTTTGGTGGTTTGGACCGCTGTAATCACCCTTCAATCAAATTCCTTTGGTTTCTCTTTAACAATGCCTGTGTTGAGTTTTGATCAAAATCTGCAAGTCATGCAGCTCCATGTTTACTGTAAAAACTTCCATCTCAGCTAATTACTGATAGAAGCTCAAGGTAGTAACAATTCCAGGCAGCTCAACAATAATATATTATGTATCATTCCCCATTCCCAGTCCCCAATCCCAACTCAAACATAAATGCAAACTATTAACATATGAAGTCAAAAGCACAATAACCCATTCCAAGAAGAGATGTCCTCTCCAACAAGGTTTAATTGAAAAGGAGACATACCAAGAGCAGGAGAAAACACGGGAGTTGGAGACAAGGGTTGGCTACTCAAATTAGTGGGGGAAAACGTCTGTGGGGAGCCCTTTTATACAGTTTCATTCACCACTACTGAGTTTGAGTCAGTCCTAGAGAACTAATTGCTATTTGCAATCTGGCTGCACTTCCTGGGTATTTGCTATTTTGGGCACTCAGCTCTGAAACAGTCCCATCAATCACATCCCCACAGAGCTCTTTTAATTTGATTTTATGAACCTCATTTGGAATGACTTCTTGAATTTGTTAATTGCTGTGTGGGTTGGTTTCCAAACCAACTGATTAGTGCTTTGGAAGTTTAATTTGAAAAACAACAACCAAGAAGCCAATGTTGGCCGCGGTGCTGGTGCCTGCCAAGATGATCAGTGGCCCTTTGCAATTTCTATACTGGTTGTACCTGTTTGGCATCTCCTGGATGGTTTTTGCACCACTGCTGCCAGGATGGCTTAGCCAATGCAAACATCCCATGCTGCAGGGAGTCTCCTCTAAAGTCTCCTTAGGAGCTTTGAGGTACTGTGTCAGTCCAGAAGAATCAAAATTGTTATGTGTATCCTGGCCAAAATGATTACACATTCATATTAATGTTCACAGTATTTCTCTCTGCAGGTATTTCATGGGCTATACTCAAAAAAGTTCTCTCTCACATGCAGTTGTGGTTAAGCTTGAGATGGAGCCAGCAGCTCATTTTGGAAGTTCACTCTGCTCCTGCTATTTGGTTTGTGATGTTGTTTCCATCATGCTTGATGTAATGTTGCTTTCATCAGCATTGGTTCTGAGTTGCAATAATGGGTGTTTCTATGACAAAATAATTTTCTACCACATTTTGTGAGCTTCGGTGTTCTTTTTAATTAGCTAGAAGCATTCTTGCTTTCATTATTGGTTTTGAGCCAAAATGACTGATGCATCGTTTCAGATTTTGGCATGTTTGGTGTATGTCATCTCAGCTCTATTCTGATCCCTGTTTGTATATTGTGCAAACATGATTGGCGTCTCTCTTTCAGGTGAGAGCAGGGACACAGCCACTAGTTGTTATTGAGGGAAAGTAGCAATGAGTTTATCCTACTCCCATCTCTCTCTGTTGGATGTGAGGATGGGTAAAGACATTCACTGAAAGTCTTTTCTTGCAATGTGTATGAAAATATGGTCAAGATATTTCAATGTCAGACTCTCTTTTTCTCATTCCCTAGCTCAATTTCCATATCTCCATGATATAAGTCATTCAGTGTTCATTTTGTTTTGTTTTGTTTAGGTATTTGTTATATGTAACCCCCCCTCACAATGAAGTCTCATGAGACAAAGTGAAGGTGAAAAGGATATATTTATTAATATAACCAACAAAGGTTCTGCAACCCACCATGATCAAATTCAAAAAGTACAAGCAGGGCGGGTTTTTTTCTAATTTTGGCAGGCAAGCAAACAGCCATAGTTCTGGCCAACTTTTCTTCCTGAAATTCGCTGGAACACCTTGGGTGAGCCCAACCAGAAAGATCAAGGGCTACAAAGGTACCTCAGTTTCCGAACGCAATCCATTCCGGAAAACTGTATGACTTCCGAAACGTTAGATAACTGAAGCATTTACTTCTGGGAGATTTAATTATGGAAAACTCAATACGGAAGTCGTGTGGCCAGTTCAACTTCCGAAAAGTTTTCAAAAACTGAAGCAGTTCCGGGTTTTCAGCGTTAGAAAACCTAAACGTTTGACTTTTGAGATGCTCAAAAACCGAGATACCTATGAATCAGGAAGTAGAGCGTCAGCCAGAAATCAGGATAGAACCCTCCACTCCCAGCCAGAAAGGGGAGGATAATACTGAGCTAGAAGGACCAACGGCCAGACTACACAGAGGCTGATGCCCCCTGAATTCAATTTAGAGGGCTTTGTTTAAAGCAAACATATATAGGGATTATAGGGGAAACTTAAAACGGCTACGAAAAGAAACAGATAGAGCTGCTCCAGACTGGAAAGATGGGGATGACACTTATCTCTAGAATTCAGTGGACAGAGGGCTTGCAGCTTGCAAGGGAATAGTTTCCTTATGAAGGGAGGTACTAATTTTTAAAAGGGTATTACATAATTACAGGAGTGAATAGGAGGATAATAAAATGGGAATGGAATTTTATAAAGCACGTGTTAATGAATACAGGGTGGTTCAGGGATAGCTGGATGAAGTTCAGTTCCAATAAATATTTGGGACCTTTGAGGGTAGGACAGCTGATGGCAGATTTACTTCACAAGGGAGGGACTTGCAGTCATGGAAACATATAAAAGGACTTGCTGCCCATGATTCTAACAAGAGATCCCCTCACCTTCACCTGAGTACTTCTCTTGAGACCTTGGTAAGTGAGAGAACACCATGCCTTTTGCTGCCTCTTCCTTTCCAAACTTCACTCTCTCTGTCTCCTTTTTTTGAACCCAGACCTGCCTCTCCTTGCTTATCTTCTTTCTCATTTCCTACGGGCACTTTGGATATGAAGGAAGACTCCTTTCGTATGGAGTCAGAGCAATCCTCAATCTAGTTCAGGCCTGTCTACAGGAGGGACGCGGAATATCAATGGTCCTCCCAGAGTTTCTTTCTCCAAAGTGTATTTGGCAGGGCTCCTAGAACATGTTGCAAAAAATCAGAAATGAAAACAAAATGAAACACTGAAGGGGGTAGCTTCTTGGTTCAAGTTTAGCTTTGCCACTGAAAAGGTAAAGGTAAAGGTAGCCCTTTACGGTTCCGTACGGGCCAGTTGTGACCGACTCTGGGGTTGCGCGCCCATCTCGCTTAAGAGGCCGGGGGCCAGCGCTGTCCGTAGCATACATTAAAAATGTTCTGTCTTTCTTTTGCACCGACTGGCTGACAATGCCCAGGAGAAAGGCCTCTGGTTTCTTAGGGAAGGTATATTTAAATACCTTTTTCATTTCATTATATATCATTTCCCTGAAAGCCTTAATCCTTGGGCACGTCCACCAAAGGTGAAAAAAAGTACCTTCAATTTCTTTACATTTCCAACATTTATTATCAGACAAGTGGTAAATTTTTGCAAGTTTGACTGGGGTAATGTACAACCTATAGATCATTTTCATAATATTTTCCTTTAGGGCATTACATGCCGTAAATTTCATACCGGTGTTCCACAACTGTTCCCAGTCAGCAAACATAATGTTATGGCCAATATCTTGTGCCCACTTTATCATGGCTGATTTCACTGTTTCATCTAGTGTATTCCATTTCAACAGCAAGTTATACATTCTTGACAAATTCTTAGTATTGGGTTCTATCAGTTCTGTTTCTAATTTTGATTTTTCCACCTGGAAGCCAATTTTCCTGTCCAACTTGAATACCTCCATTATTTGATAATAATGGAGCCAATCTCGCACTTTGTCCTTTAACTTTTCAAAACTCTGCAATTTCTTTTTATCCCACTCTTGTTCCAAAATTTCCCAATATTTCGGCCATTTGGCTTCCATATTGAGTTTTCTCACAGCTTTAGCTTCCATTGGCGACAACCACCTTGGGGTTTTATTTTCCAACAAGTCTTTATATCTAATCCAGACATTATATAATGCTTTCCTGACAATATGATTTTTAAAGTCTTTATGGGCCTTAACCTTGTCATACCATAAATATGCATGCCACCCAAAAACATTATTGAAGCCTTCTAAATCCAAAATGCCTGTGTTCTCAAGAAGCAGCCAGTCTTTCAACCAGCAGAAAGCTGCTGATTCATAGTAAAGTTTAAAGTCTGGCAGGGCAAATCCCCCTCTTTCTTTTGCATCAGTTAGAATCTTAAATTTTATTCTGGGTTTCTTGCCCTGCCAGACAAATTTCGAAATATCTTTCTGCCACTTCTTGAAACAATCCATCTTGTCCACAATTTGCAATGTTTGAAACAAAAACAACATTCTAGGCAATACATTCATTTTAATCACAGCAATACGGCCTAACAGTGAAAGCTTCAAATTTGACCATATTTCTAAATCCACTTTTACTTCCGTCCAGCATTTCTCATAATTGTCTTTAAACAAGTTCACATTTTTAGCTGTCATATTGATCCCCAAATATTTCACCTTCTTAACCACAGTTAAACCCGTTTCATTCTGGAACCTTTCCCTTTCAGTAGCTGTTAAATTTTCCTCTAGTACCTTAGTCTTTAATTTGTTCAATTTGAATCCTGCAACTTGACCAAACTCTTGAATTAATTCTAAAACTCTTTTAGTACTAGTGTCTGGCTCTTGTAGTGTAAGTACCAAGTCATCTGCAAATGCTCTAAGTTTGTACTGTTTAACTCCGACCTGCACCCCTTTAACCAGCTGGTCCCTTCTAATCATGTTCAGCAAAACCTCCAGTACCGATATAAAAAGCAAAGGGGAGATTGGGCACCCCTGTCATGTTCCTTTTTCTATTTTAAATTCTTCCGTAACCACATTATTTACAATTAGCTTAGCCTTTTGTTCAGAATATATTGCTGTCCAGAGACACTTCCGGGTCACATGGCCAGCGTGATGAGACTGCTCTGGCGAGCTTGCACCAGCGCAGCACACGGAAACACCTTCCCGCTATAAAGCAGTACCTATGTATGTACTTGCACTTAAGGGTGCTTTCGAACTGCTAGGTGGGCAGGAGCTGGGACCGAATGACAGGAGCTCACCCCGCCGCGGGGATTCGAACCGCCGACCATACGATCGGCAAGTCCTAGGCACTGAGGTTTTACCCACAGTGCCACCCACGTCCCTTGCCACTGAAAAAGCACAGTATAAAAGGGAAAGGGGGTGAGGAAGGAAGAGGTAATTATGAAGCCATATACCTTCCATTGCCAAATATCTTAAGGGCTGTGGCATGGATGATGGAACATATCTGCTTTCTGATGCTGGTGAAAGGTTGGGAAACCTGTGGCTGTCATGGGGTTGATGCATTCCAAATAGCACCAAGCTCCTCTAGTTTGGCCAAGGGATGATGGGCGTTGAAGCAAAAAGTTAATATTACAAGAAACTGGATTTTTTTAAGTATTATGAGATTCCAACCAAACATGAAGATGAACAGTACCATGGAATATGCGACCACTGAAGGCATTGGCTTATCAATGGTCAGATATTTATTTAAGATTTTTATAGTATTAAATTTTAACAATCAACAACATAAGGTGTACACAACATAAAATGGTCCCATCCAGAGAAAGGGTTTGTGTACGAGAAAGAGAAGGACACAAATATATAATAGAATTAATATCTTACATTTCTTTGAGTTTCCTGTGCTCTCACACCCTTCATAGTTGATTCTGAGGGGTCTGGACAACCTTCAACTCCTAGAAACATAAAAGAAAAGCATGAGAATGTAATAATTTCAGGGTTCGCAGGAACAGACAAGGGTAAAGAAGAATGGTAAAGAAGGGTAAAGAAGGGTAAAGAAGGAAATACACACACATCAGAGTGGAATGTGTTCCAAAAGGGGGGAGCTGCTTGGAAGAAGACCATCTCATGAGGTCGCAAGGGAGACAAACCCGTTGGTGACACCACCAAGAGGCCTCCGATGCTAGACTGCTGCACTATAGCTGGCGTGGGATTTTTTAATGATAGGGGATGTTTTTAATGAACTTGCAGATTGTGTTATAATCTCCCCTTCTTCCTCTCCGTCTTCACTGCTGGTGGTAGGGCTTGTTGTTGTGGTTGTTGTTGTTTTGTTATAAATTGGATGTGTGAATCATCATGAATGGGTGAATAAATTGGATTAATGTTTGCTCATCATCATTTCAGATCCAGTACCCATCACCCCAAAATGACCTGTGGCTACAATTCCTCCTGCTGTTACCCAGTTGGCGGTCTGGGCTTGCTGGAAGAAAGTAGTGGCTTTGGGGACTTTGGGGGTTTGGGGGGAAGTGGGGGCTTTGGAGGCTTTGGAGTCTATGGGGGTTCAAGTGGTGGCGGAGGGTCACCAAGTAACCTCGCTATAAATCCTGCCCCCAATGTTGATCTCATCAATCCGTTACCACCAACGAAACTAATCATCCAGCTACCTCTAGTTTCTGTGATTATCCCAGGAGCAAGACTCCGTGCCTCGTAAGGGCCAGTTCGTGTGGGAGGGATACGGCTGCTCTAGACGCTATTTGTGCTATTAAAGAGAGACCAGCAGAATTCCCTCACTGGAAATTGACGAACTCGGCATGGCTTCACAATTGATTATCCCATGGGCCTACGTGCCAGAAATGCCAAGCGTCCCCAGTTCAACCACCAAGTTTACCAGATTCCCAGATGCTTGGCTCATCCATGTTTGCCTTACAAATGTGCAGCTGCTTCCTAGGATGTGTTGATCCCAACTTCTATTCACTATGCATTATTTCTTCTTCTTCTTCTTCTTCTTCTTCTTCTTCTTCTTCTTCTTCTTCTTCTTCTTCCTTCTCCTTCTTCTTCTTCTTCTTCTTCTTCTTCTTCCTTCTCCTCCTCCTCCTCCTCCTCTTCTTCTTCTTCTTTGCTTTTGCTGTGGAATGTGTCTCCAGTTGAAGGGCAAATGTTTGAATGCATCCAACTTGTATTGCGTTTGAATGCCATAGAAACATAATACAATTTTGAATGTGTGTGTATTATCAGTGTCATCAAGATCAATGTTTGAATTACCTTACTGCAAAGACTGGCAGGCAATTCTTCCTTGGTTTCTGGAATGAAAATGTTCTCTGTCTTCCTCTTATGCATTAAACTTAGCTTCAGCAAAGCACCTGTTCTCTGTGAGTTTCTTTAATGCTTGTCCCTCACTCCAGCACCAACACCCAACTTAAATCCATATCCATGAGAAACATAATTCTTTTTAGTGGTGGGGTATTTTACTCTTCAAAGATAGATTTCACCATAAAATGTCCCACATTTTAGGCTAATTGAGGCTGGGAAGGTGAAAAACAATTCCTGTTAGCTAGGGATGATGTGATTTGTAGTCCCAAACATTTGGAGGGCCACGTTTGGGGATGCCTGAGGTAAGCTATGCCCCACATGATAGTTGTTTTTTAAGGGGGAGCGGGCTTCTGTAGCCACCCTTCAATCAAATCTCTTTGGTTTCACTTTTCCCAGGACAATATTGAGTTTTGATCAAAATCTGGGAGTCATGCAGCTGTAAAAACTTCCATCTCAGCTAATTGCCCGCAAAACCCCTTTAAAAAAAAAATAGTTTTCCTTTATTACTCACAAGTATATCTTTACATCGTAACTTTACATCTTGTGATTATACATATTCTTGTTTTCAAAGTAAGTTCGTAATTGTTATTATCATAGATTGGCAAACATTGCTGTACACAAAGAAGAAGAAAAAAGAGAAAAAGAAAAAAAGATGTAATTTTGAAATCATAATATTCCTCATAAATAAGTGATGTTCCTCATAAATAAGTGACGTTCCTCATAAATAAGTGACGTCAAGACACTAGGAATTTGATCCTTTAGCTCTACTAATTGTATAAACAATAAAAAACTATTGTTGTCTGTAATTGTGAAAAAGAAAAAACCAGGTATTCCATAACTGAGAGAAAATGAGAGAGAAGCAGGATTAGCTTGAAAGCCCATGGAAGCTTCCTGCATAAGCAAGTCTCCCTCTGTTCACCTTGAAATTGGTTTTTAAAGAAATTTTCCTCCACTGGGACTCTAGAAACAAAATGAGACTGGTGTCATACTCAGTAAGACAAAAGTCGGGGAGACCAGGGCCAATGGCAGACAGAACTAGTTTTGTCCCCAGTCTAATTCTATTTATTTAAAAAATGCAAGGAATGTTGCAGAATGGCTTTTTCCATCGGTTGCCATATTTCAGAGAGTGAAACTCCAGACAGAAATTGTTTGAATTCTTGTTTACTTTTTGGTTGTTTTTTCCCCTCTCTTCTGCAAAATTTTTAAAGTTGAAATGAATTCTTACAGTACCTGCCATTTGCCATAAGGTCCCATGGTGTGTTATTACAATAAAATATACACTCACATAAAAATAAAACTGGTGCAACCATAAAAAGGGTAAGAACAATGAAAAAGAATTCCATATATAAATAAGTCAGGAAATAGTTCCCACATAGTTCCCACTTCCCAGGAAATGAAACTTAAAGCTGAGGCTGGCCGTGAACATCTGAAAAATACACTGAGAAGCAGGCCTGCGCCCTTCTATTGGTACCTCGCGTTATAGGCACTTCAGTTTACAGGTGCTTTACAGACTCCACTAACTCAGAAATAATCCCTCGGGTTAAGAACTTTGCGTCAGGTTGAGAACAGAAATTGCACGGCGGTGGTGGAAGGCCCCATTAGCTAAAGTGGTACCTCAGGTTAAGAACAGTTTCAGTTTAAGAATGGAGCTCCAGAACGAATTAAGTTCTTAACCTGTCAGGGAAAGGGAGGCAGCTAGAGAGGGGAGGGGGCATGGAAGCCAAAAGAGCCTTTTTCTAGTTTGTCTTCCGACTCGGAGGGAGAAATAGGGAGGGGCCAGTCAGTCCCCGGAACTAGCTATTCACAGAACAAAGGAAGTAGGAGGCGTGCCCTGCACCGATGGGCATGCTGGACAAAAAGACGTCACAAAGAGTCAGAAGAGACGCATGGATGCGTTTGTTTGAACTCCTGTATTTGCTTTTGAACTTTTAGTAATAAATCTACCAGACAGAAATGGCTCCGTGCCTGGAACTTTATCTTTACTAGCTTGGCAGCAAACACACTCATCACATAACCTGAAGTACCACTGTATTTGAGATGAAAATTGACGCCACACCTTTCCACAGCTCCAGGGCATAAAATGTGATAATTGCTTGCAAAGAATGATTTTGCTTATTAGTCAGTAAAGGGACTAGAGATGTTTTATTTGATCTTTAAGCTCCTACTCAAGTAATTGCTAACAAAACCATGGAAGGCCTGCCTCCTTCAATAAGCTTATTTGGTAACTGGACACTGTGAGTGGTATCTGACTACATTCGATTTGGATTAGACTCAACAAATTGTCCTACTATTATTAATGCTTTTAATAATTACTCATGAGTTATCATGCATTCCCCTCTATGCTTTGAGAACAGCCTTCAACGGCAGGATGCCTTCGGGTTCTTTGCACTACAGTTTATTTCATCCCCAAATAATTGGCTTTTCTGTGTGGAGCTTGTGGAAGTTGCCCTGCAGTAGATACGATTTTTCTCCTGGTCTCTCTCTCTCTCTCATTTTATTCACTTTTACACACCAAACAAAAACAAATATCCATCACCACAAAGAAAAAAAGAAGAAAAAAGGAAAGAAAACTCAATACAGTGGTGCCCCGCAAGACGAATGCCTCGCAAGACAAAAAAATTGCTAGACGAAAGGGTTTTCCGTATTTTGAGTCATTCCGCAAGACGAATTTCCCTATGGGCTTGCTTCGCAAGATGAAACGTCTTGCGAGTTCTTGCAAGTTTGTTTCCTTTTTCTTAAAGCGGCTAATCCGTTAATAGCCGCTAAGCCGCTAAGCAGTTAATAGCCGCTAAGCCGCTAATAGCCACTAAGCCGCTAATAGCCGTGCTTCGCAAGACGAAAAAACAGCAAGACGAAGAGACTCGCGGAACGGATTAATTTCGTCTTGCGAGGCACCACTGTACATCAACTAATATTCGCCTAATATTGAAATAAATTATCATCTTCTTCTGTCGAACAGACTTCCTGTCTACTCTCCACCTCAATTTCTCATTGTTTATACACTCCCATAGCATAACAAGTTCTATTAAAGTTTGCTAATCTTTGATCTGTCTTATCTTTTACATCATATTAAAAACTACTGATGAAATTATTCGAATGCTGCAATTGACCTTAAACTACAATTGTTATTTTTCAAATAAGATTTAAGACTTCCCATCTTGAAATAAATACCTGTTTTGGTTTGTTTTTTATTTTCTCTGACAAACTTGTTCCACATGTTTGACCAATTTTTGAATCCATTCTGATCTTGATGGAACTTTTTTACTCTTCCACTTGGTCACAAATAAAACTCTTGTTGCCTCTGTGGCATATAAAAAGATCTCTCTCACCTTCTTGGGAATTCCAAATCTGTGATTACCAAGAGGTAAGCTGCTGGATTTTTTAATTGAAGGATATTTTTAAGATTTTTTCCAATTCTATGTGGATATCCTCCCAAAATATCTCAATTTCTTAACATTGCCACCACATGAGAAATAGAGTACCCGGCTTTTCTTTACATCTCCAACAATCATTTGAGAGACTTTTATACATCTTGGACAGTTTCCAATGACTTAGATACCACCGATGTTGCGTTTTAAGAAAATTCTCACGCAGAGTGTAACAAGCTGTGAATTTCCAGTTTGTTTTCCAGAGGCTTTCCCACTGCTTCATAGTTATTGTGTACCCAAAATCTTGCAACCACTTAACCATAGCCGCAGTGACCTCCTCCTCCTTGACTTCCCAGTCAAGGAGGAGTCGGTCTGCTTTAGAAAGTGTATTAATCTTTGAGTTCACCGCATCCGATTCAAATCTGGAGGTCTCAGTGGAGAGACCCTTCTGTTTTTCAATTTTGAATGTCTTGAATATTTGGTTGCGTGGCGATACCCACCCACTCCCACAGATGGAATAAATAAAGACACATGGACACCAGAATTTAGGTTAATGGGCGAAAAAATGTCCACAACTTTATTGATTACAGGTAAGAGTGGTATTGGCTTTAGGCATTGGCTCTATCAGACTAACCGGCATAGAACCGCGAAGGGTTAAGCACCAACAGGGGGAGCCCCCGAGATGCACATCCCTAGGCACTCCCCGAGGGGTTACCGCTCGGGAGCGTGCTTTAGGCCCTAGCCTCCATAGGTTTCGGACGAGGCGACGCCCCCCGGAGTCCTTTAACGAACTACCCTTCATCATTTGGGGGAGGTGATGGCATTCCTCCCCCCCAACCCATTTTGCATAATAATACCCCTGCCAATGCCTAACCACCCAAACAAAAACTGTTGTGACGTTTTGCTAAGAGGTAGGTGAAAAAACCAAGTGGCTTTCAAAATAATGCCAATTAGCCAAGTGGAAAAAGTCCTACCAGGCCCCTTGCGGCGACCAGCCGAAGCCCATAGCAAAGTCCAAATGACAACCTAGAGGGTGGGTGGGTGGGAAACCGCAGCTGGCTGTAAGAAAAGAAAGGGGGCGAGCACGGGCTGCCCTGACCTTAAATGAACTCTAGTAAGCCTGCTCCCGCCGCCAGCCGATTGGCTGGCACAGCAAATGATGAATTCCGAAGTCCCGCGGGGCTGCAGCCAGCCCTGCGAGGATGCAGATGGGCGGTGAGCCCGCAACACCCCCCCCCCTTATGTTGGGAGTGGCTTTGTAGACTCCTGGTCTCTTTTACTCTCATTGTAATAAACATGTTGGACCAATAGAGCCCATCAAATCTTTGCCTATACCTTTGCTTAATTCAGATATCCCAAGTCTGCAGCCCTCCAGATATTTCACATTATAACTTGGCAAAACCTCCACCCAGAAAAGGAGGGAAAGGATGCCTTTTATGTCATGTAGTGTCTGGTTATTTACCAGATGGAGGGTGACACCATTCCTGATAGGGATGACTCCCCCTATGGGAGACAGGCAGGGTCTTGCAACATTCTCTGCAGAGGGCAGGAATTGCCCCGTCTCTCCAGACCAACCCTGCCTGCTGCAAAGGTGGTTGGGTCTTCATGGCTCTCTCAGTGTGTGTAAAGAGAAACCCTTGCTTGAGTGCTTGTGTAGTGGGGTTTTCCCTTTGTCCAGTCCTCTCCTCCATCATTCTGATCATCTTTGTTTTACTGTGTTTTCCAGTTGTCTCCCCCCTTACAGCTTCTTCATTCTCTTCATGCTTCTCCCCTCCCCTGTTTTATCTGGGGAAGGAAGAGTCTAGGGGGCAGCTGGATTCTGACCCCAGTGCTGGGCAGGCACAGGAGAAGTCCACAGAAGTGACAAGGCGAGGAGCTTGCTTTCCCCTCCCATTTCTTAAAAAGGCAGAATTATGTTGCAACATCTCAGCATTTCTCCAGGAGGCCTGCATAAGAAAAAGGCCTGCAAAATATTTAATCAATTTCATTACCAGCAATTTGAATGTTGTGAGCATATATACTTCTGTATATTTCAACTGGGGAAAGTTACCTTGTTGTGGATGGATGAATGCTTGCATGCAACCTTTACAAAAAGGTTGTATAGGATAAAAGAGAAATCAATGGTTAGGATAAAAGAGAAATCAATGGTTATTCAATAGATGCTGATATAGGGAAGGGATGGGTGTTAGATATCCTCCATCTTTTCTCCGATGAATATAGGGAAGTCCCATTCCATAATGAAATTTTACTTTTGATGCACCACACATCTTACTGGGCTGCCCCAGGCACCCTACAAAACATAATAAAACTTTACACATTTAAAAAACTTCAGTTGTCTTATTGTATTTTTTTAATATAAATCTATGGAAACCACCAGTGTTGTGTTTCAACCCTGAGCCACAAGTCATATGAATGAGAAATTTTTACAGCTGTTTTCTTGGTTTGGGCTTCTGTAATGAAATGTTCAATTAAATCTATTTTGTTTCAATTTCCAATGCCTGTGCTGAGTTTTGATCAAAATCTGCAAGTCATGCAGCTCCCTGTTTACTGTAAGAACTTACATCTCAGCTAATTACCGACAGAAACTCAAGGTAGTAACAATTCCAGGCAGCTCATTCCCGATTCCCAGTCCCCAGTCCCAACTCAAACATAAATGCAAACTATTAACATATGAAGTCAAAAGCACAATAACCCATTCCAAGAAGAGATGTCCTCTCCAACAAGGTTTAATTGAAAAGGAGACATACCAAGAGCAGGAGAAAACACGGGAGCTGGAGACAAGGGTTGGCTACTCATGTTAGTGGGGGGAAACGTCTTTGGGGAGCCCTTTTATACAGTTTCATTCACCACTACCGAGTTTGAGTCAGCCCTAATGAACTAATTGCTATATGCAGTCTGGCTGCACTTCCTGGGTATTTGCTATTTTGGGCACTCAGCTCTGAAACAGTCCCATCAATCACATCCCCACAGCGCTCTTTTAATTTGATTCTATGAACCTCATTTGGAAAGACTTCTTGAATTTGTTAATTGCTGTGTGGGTTGGTTTCCACCCCAATGATTAGAGCTTTGAAAGTTTAATTTGAAAAACAACAACCAAGAAGCCAATGTTGGCCGCGGTGGAGTGCTGGTGCCTGCCAAGATGAGCAGTGGCCCATTCCGATTTCTATACTGATTCTACCTGTTTGGCATCTCCTGGAGGGTTTTTGCACCACTGCTGCTTGATCTTGGAGGAGAAAGGATGGCTTAGCCAATGCAAACCTCCCATGCTGCAGGGCTTTTTGGAGGGCATGGGAGACTATTCGATTGTCCAGATTCCATGACACCAGCCTCCTCTAAAGTCCACTTAGGAGCTTTGAGGTACTGTGTCAGTCTTGAAGAATCAAAATTGTTATGTGTATAAAGGCAAAATGATTACACATTCATATTAATGTTCACACCATTTCTCTCTGCAGGTATTTCATGTGCTATACTCAAAAAGGTTCTCTCTCACATGCAGTTGTGGTTAAGCTTGAGATGGAGGCAGCAGCTCATTTTGGAAGTTCACTCTGCTCCTGCTGTTTGGTTTGTGATGTTGTTCCCATCATGTTTGATGTAATGTTGCTTTCATCAGCATTGGTTCTGAATTGCAATAATGGGTGTTTCTATGACAAAATAATTTTCTACCACATTTTGTGAGCTTCGGTGTTCTTTTTAATTAGCTAGAAGCATTCTTGCTTTCATTATTGGTTTTGAGCCAAAATGACTGATGCATCGTTTCAGATTTTGGATTGTTTGGTGTACGTCATCTCAGCTCTATTCTGATCCCTGTTTGTATATTGTGCAAACATGATTGGCGTCTCTCCTTCAGGTGAGAGCAGAGGCACAGCCAATAGTTGTTATTGGGGGAAAGAAGCAATGGGTTTATCCTAGTCCCATCTCTCTCTGTTGGATGTGAGTATGGGTAAAGACATTCACTGAAAGTCTTTTCTTGCAATGTGTATGAAAATATGGTCAATATATTTCAATGTCAGATTCTCTTTTTCTCATTCCCTAGCTCACTTTCCATATCTCCATGATATAAGTCATTCAGTGTTTGTTTTGTTTTGTTTTGTTTTGTTTTGTTTTGTTTTGTTTTGTTTAGGTATTTGTCAAATTTAACCCCTCCCCCCTCACAATGAAGCCTCATGAAACAAAGTGAAGGTGGAAAGGATATATTTATTAATATAACCAAAGAAAGTTCTGCAACCCACAATGATCAGATTCAAAAAGCACAAGCGGGGAAGTATTTTTCTAATTTTGGCAGGCAAGCAAACAGCCAGAGTTCTAGATTGGTTTCTAACCAACTTTTTCCCCTGAAATTCGCTGGAACACACTGAGTGAGCCCAACCAGAAAGATCAAGGGCTACAATGGTACCTCAGTTTCCGAATGCAATCCATTCGGGAAAACTGTATGAGTTCCAAAATGTTAGATAACTGAAGCATTTTCTTCCGGAAGCATTTAATTATGGAAAACTCAACATGGAAGTTGAGCCAGTTCAACTTCCGAAAGGTTTTCAAAAACTGAAGCAGTTCCGGGTTTTTGGCGTTAGAAAACCTAAAGGTTGGCCTTTTGAGACGCTCAAAAACCGAGATACCTATGAATCAGGAAGTAGAGCACCAGGCAGAAACACACACTTCGGAACAGAGCCCCAATCAGGATAGAACCCTCCACTCCCAGCCAGAAAGGGGAGGATAATACTGAGCTAGAAGGACCAACGGCCAGACTACAAAGAGGCTGATGCCCCCTGAATTCAATTTAGAGGGCTTTGTTTAAAGCAAACATATATAGGGATTATACGGGGAACTTAAAACGGCTTCTAAAAGAAACAGATAGAGCTGCTCCAGACTGGAAAGATGGGGATGACACTTATCTCTAGAATTCAGCGGACGGAGGGCTTGCAGCTTGGAAGGGAATAGTTTCCTTATGAAGGGAGGCACTAATTTTTAAAAGGGTATTACATAATTACAGGAGTGAATAGGAGGATAATAAAATGGTGGTTCAGGGATAGCTGGATGAAGTTCAGTTCCAATAAATATTCGGGACCTTTGAGGGTAGGACAGCTGATGGCAGTTTTACTTCACAAGGGAGGGACTTGCAGTCCTGGAATCATATAAAAGGACTTGCTGCCCATGATTCTAACAACAGATCCCTCACCTTCACCTGAGTACTTCTCTTGAGACCTTGGTAAGTGAGAGAACCCCATGCCTTTTGCTGCCTCTTCCTTTCCAAACTTTACTCTCTCTGTCTCCTTTTTTGAACCCAGACCTGCCTCTCCTTACTCATCTTCTTTCTCATTTCCTACGGGCACTTTGGCTATGACGGAAGACTACTTTCGTATGGAGTCAGAGCAATCCTCCATCTAGTTCAGTCCCGTCTACAGGAGGGACGGGGAATATCAATGGTCCTCCCAGAATTGCTGGACTACAACTCCCATCCTTCCTGGCCATTGCCTGTTGGAGTCCAGCAACACCTGAAGGCCAACAGATACCACCCCCCAAATCCTGATCCACATGGACTGGTGCTGGGGGCTCTCCTCATTTTCAGCAGGGTCCCTTTCCTGCCTAACCTTGAGATGCCAGGCGTTTCTTTCTCCAAAGTGTATTTGGCAGGGCTCCTAGAACATGTTGCAAAAAATCAGAAATGAAAACAAAATGAAACACTGAAGGGGGTAGCTTCTTGGTTCAGGTTTAGCTTTGCTACTGAAAAGGTAAAGGTAAATGTACCCCTGCCCATACGGGCCAGTTGTGACCGACTCTGGGGTTGCGCGCCCATCTCGCTTAAGAGGCCGGTGGCCAGTGCTGTCCGAAGACACTTCCGGGTCACGTGGCCAGCGTAACGAGGCTGCTCTGGCGAGCTTGCACCAGCGCAGCACACGGAAACACCGTTTACCTTCCCGGTATAAAGCAGTACCTATGTATCTACTTGCACTTAAGGGTGTTTTCGAACTGCTAGGTGGGCAGGAGCTGGGACCAAATGACAGGAGCTCACCCCGCTGCGGGAATTCGAACCGCCAAGTCCTAGGCACTGAGGTTTTACCCACAGCGCCACCCACGTCCCTTGCCACTGAAATAGCATGGCATAAAAGGGAAAGGCGGTGAGGAAGGAAGAGGTGATTATGAAGCCATATACCTTCCATTGCCAAATATCGTAAGGGCTGTGGCATGGATGATGGAACATATCTGCTTTCTGTTGCTGGTGAAAGGGTGGGGAACCTGTGGCTGCCATGAGGCTGTTGCATTCCAAATAGCACCAAACTCCTCTAGTTTGGCCAAGGGATGATGGGAGTTGAAGCAAAAAGTTAATATTACAAGAAACTGGATTTTCTAAGTATTATGAGATTCCAACCAAACATGAAGATGAATAGTACCATGGAACATGCGACCACTGAAGGCATTGGCTTATCAATGGTCAGATATTTATTTAATATTTTTATAGTATTAAATTTTAACAATCAACAACATAAGGTGTACACAACTGTAGTGGTTGGGAGTTACTCGTGCGTAATCCTGCCCCGTTTGAGCATCGGATTGCCTGGTTAAACCCTCCGGACTGCACAGCCCATCTCAGCGTGGCTGCCCTTAGTCACTCGTAAGGGCAGTTTCTTAAGGGCGTTTCTTAAAGCGCTGCCAACATAAGAGTTGTTTGATGCCTAAGCGTCTCCGCCTCTCACTGCGCGGGAGTCTCCTGCGCAGGGTGGGCGTGGGCAGCGGGGTGCTTGGGCTCTCCTCACTAACTTCCAACGAAGAGTCCTGGAGCCCCTGCACCTCCCTGTCCCGTTGCTCTCCTTGATCCCTGGTGTTACACTCATTCTCTTGCCCTCTTTCCCAGCTGAGTCTCCCCCTAGCGCTGGGACCTTCTCCTGCAGAATCAGAGACCCTCTCCTTCTCCCGTGCCTCTGATGTCAGTTCCCTGACAACAACATAAAATGGTGCCATCCAGAGAAAGGGTTTGTGTACGAGAAAGAGAAGGACACAAATATATAATAGAATTAATATCTTACATTTCTTTGAGTTTCCTGTGCTCTCACACCCTTCATAGTTTATTCTGAGGGGTCTGGACAACCTTCAACTCCTAGAAACATAAAAGAAAAGCATGAGAATGTAATAATTTCAGGGTTCGCAGGAACAGACAAGGGTAAAGAAGAATGCTTTTAGATCTTTTAGATAATCATAAGGAAGATAGACACACTTCACGTGTTCCAAAAGCAGGCAGCTGCCTGGAGGAAGACTATCTCATGAGGTCGCAAGGGAGACAAACCCGTTGGTGACACCACCAAGAGGCCTCCAATGCTAGACTGCTGCACTATAGCTGGCGTGGGATTTTTTAATGATAGGGGATGTTTTTAATGAACTTGCAGATTGTGTTATAATCTCCCCTTCTTCCTCTCCGTCTTCACTGCTGGTGGTAGGGCTTGTTGTTGTGGTTGTTGTTGTTTTGTTATAAATTGGATGTGTGAATCATCATGAATGGGTGAATAAATTGGATTAATGTTTGCTCATCATCATTTCAGATCCAGTACCCATCACTCCAAAATGACCTGTGGCTACACTTCCTCCTGCTGTTACCCAGTTGGTGGTCTGGGCTTGCTGGAAGCAAGTAGTGGCTTTGAGGACTTTGGGGGTTTGGGGGGAAGTGGGGGCTTTGGAGGCTTTGGAGTCTATGGGGGTTCAAGTGGTGGCGGAGGGTCACCAAGTAACCTCGCTATAAATCCTGCCGCCAATGTTGATCTCATCAATCGGTTACCACCAACGGAAGTAATCATCCGGGTACCTCCAATTGATATTATTATCCCAGGAGCAAGACTCCGTGGCTCGTAAGGGCCAGTTCGTGTGGGAGGGAAACGGCTGCTCTAGACACTATTTGTGCTATTAAAGAGAGCGCTCAGACCAGCAGAATGCCCTCACCGGCAACTGACGAACTCGGCATGGCTTCACGATTGATTATCTCATGGGCCTTGGTGCCAGAAATACCAAGCGTCCCCAGTTCAACCACCAAATTTGCAGGATTCCCAGATGCTTGGCTCATCCATGTTTGCCTTACAAATGTGCAGCTGCTTCCTAGGATGTGTGGATCCCAACTTCTATTCTCTATGCATTTCCTCTTCGCCGCCTTCTTCTTCTTCTTCTTCTTCTTTGCTTTTGCTGTGGAATGTATCTCCAGTTGAGGGGCAAATGTTTGAATGCATCCAACTTGTATTGCGTTTGAAAGCCATAGAAACATAATACAATTCTGAATGTGTATGTATTATCAGTGTCATCAAGATCAATGTTTGAATTACCTTACTGCAATGCCTGGAAGGCAATTCTTCCTTGGTTTCTGGAATGAATATGTTCTCTGCCTTCCTCTTATGTATTAAACTTAGCTTCAGCATAGCACCTGTTCTCTGTGAGTTTCTTTCATGCTTGTCCCTCACTCCAGCACCAACACCCAACTTAAATCCATATCCCTGAGAAACATAATTCTTTTTAGTGGTGGGGTATTTTACTCTTCAAAGATAAATTGCACCATAAAATGTCTCACATTTTAGGCTAATTGAGGCTGCGAAGGGAAAAAAACAATTCCTGTTAGCTAGGGATGATGTGATTTGTAGTCCCGAACATTTGGAGGGCCATGTTTGGCGATGCCTGAGGAAACTATGCCCCACATAACCCACCACATTGCATGGCGCCGCTGGATCTTGGAGGAGGAAGGATGGCTTAGTCATTGCAAACCTCCCAAACTGCAGGGCTGATTAGAGAGCATGGGAGACTATTGGCTCATCCAGGCTCCATAACACCAGCCTCCTCTTAACTCCACTTAGGAGCTTTGAGGTACTGAGTCAGTCCTGAAGAATCAAAATTGCTATGTGTTCTCTTGGCAAGAATGGCTAGACATTCATATAAGTGTTCACCCACCCTTCTCTGTGCGGATTCCATGTGCTATATTCAAAAACAGCAAGTGTTGGGGTTCATCACTGAGTCACAAGTGATTTGAACAAGGCATATTGATAGTTGCTTTTAAGGGGTAGCGGGTTTCTGTAGCCACCCTTCAATCAAATCTCTTTGGTTTCACTTTTCCCAGGACATTATTGAGTTTTGATCAAAATTTGGGAGTCATGCAGCTGTAAAAACTTCCATCACAGCTAACTGCCCACAAAATCCCTTTTTTAAAAAAAATAGTTTTCTTTTATTACTCACAAGTATATCTTTACATTGTAACTTTACATTTTGTAATTATACATATTCTTGTTTTCAAAGTAAGTTCGTAATTGTTATTATCATAGATTGGCAAACATTGCTGTACACAAAGAAGAAGAAGAAAGAGGGGGGAAAAAGATGTAATTATGAAATCATAATATTCCTCATAAATAAGTGACATCCCGTCTCTTCCATTTTGTACTAATAAACTTATTGACTATATTTGTCCATTGTCTTTTTTATTTATAATATTTTCTTATAAATCAATTTTACTTTTAAAATAGTTATCCACAGAAACTACTCAAAATCCGTCACCCTTTTTAGATTGCAGCAATTACTCTTCAAGAATTCCTTAAAACAGTTCCAGTTCGAGACAAATAATTACCGGCAGAAACTCAAGGTGGTAACAGTTCTAGGCAGCCCAACAATAATATATTATGTAGCATTCCCAAACCAAACATAAGTCCAAATTACAGTGGTACCTTGGGTTAAGAACTTAATTTGTTCTGGAGGTCCGTTCTTAGCCTGAAACTGTTCTTAATCTCAGGTAACACTTTAGCTAATGGGGCCCTCCTGCTGCCGCCGCGCTGCGGCAGCACGAGTTCTGTTCTCATCCTGAAGTAAAGTTCTTAACCTGAGGTACTATTTCTGGGTTAGCAGCGTCTGTAACCTGAGGCATCTGTAACCTGAAGCGTCTGTAACCCGAGGTACCACTGTATTAACCTCTGTAGTCAAAAGCACAATAACAAATTCCAAGAAGAGAGGTCCTCTCCCACAAACTTTAGTTTAAAAGCAGACATACCAACACCAGGATAAAACACGGGAGCTGGAGACAAGAGAAGCCTCAACCTGCAATTGGGGGAAAAACTTCTATGTGGAGCCCTTTTATACAGTTTCATTCATTTAATTAGCCCCAAAGTGGTAATTATTATATGCAATCCGGCTGCACTTCCTGGATATTTGCTGTTTGTGACCCTAAGCCCTAGAGGATTCCTATCAAATGCATCTCAAGAAGATTCCTTTCATTTGTCATCAGGCCACCTCATTTAATTGCTGTGTGGTGTAGTATCTACCCCACCTTATTAGTGTTTTGGAGGCTTAATGGGAGGGAGTCAATAAGCGAATGTTGGCCACAGCAGAGTGCCTGGTGGCTGCCAAGATGAGCAGTTGTCCATTCCAGTTTTCTGTACTGTTTGTACTTCTTTGGCTCCTCCTAAATGATGTTTGCACCACTTCCTCTTGGAGGAAGAAGGGTGGCTTAGTCAATCCAAACCTCCTATACTGCAGGGCTGATTAGAAAGCATGGGAAACTGACTATGGGGCCATCTATTCAAATTATTGGGGAAAAGCTTCTGTGGGGAGCCCTTTTATACAGTTTCATTCACAACTTCAGAGAGAAGAAGAGCCCATTGTTATATTTTGTCCTCCCTAAAAGAGGGCATGTTTTTGGGTGACACCTGGAGACTGACTGCCTGGTTGTGGGTGGGTATATTGGATATCCACAACACCCAATTGGTAGGTCCCTCGTTGCTGGGTTTAATCTGGCCAATAGGGTGCAGTCGAAATGGATCAAGGGGCCTATATATACCTATGCACATGACCCAGAGCTTCCTCTTTCGGCTCGTGCATCGGAACACCCACCCACCTCCTCCTACATTTAGGGCATTTTGCGATTGACCTTGCTATGCCATCCTGCGCCGTCTGTCGTTGGGACGGGGGCGAGGCAGGAATTGTCCCCACTTGGCTGATTGGCTGTTGCCATTTGGGTTTCGCCTGCCGCGCAGCAAATTGTCACAACTTGTAAGGTTGCGGATAGGCACTGGTTCAGGTGATAGGCATGGGAGAACGGTCTCGCCATCCCTACGGGAAGGGTATTCCATTAAAGGAATCCAGGGACTCAACTTGGTTTGGTCAACCCCTGTGAGGGGGTTGTGCCCGTGCCCGAGTCCAGGGGAGCATCTGGGGAGTGAACAGAGTTCTAGGCTCCCCCCCCCCAAAAAAGGGGAAGATTACAATTGGAAAATTACAATGTAAAACTTCAGAGATTTTCCAGCTTAACAGAGTTACAGAGTTATTTTTATTTTTCTGGAAGCTACTAACATGAATAAGAATGCTAAACCAGATAGGACTAGGTTTCCAGAAGTGGCTTTTACTAAAAAAAATAAAAATCAATTCTAAGCTTTTAATTCAAAGAACGAGAACAGAGTCAAAGCAAAAACCACAGCCCCTTGTCAGCAGAGGGCTATAAACGCAAGTGACAATGTATGTGTGCAGCATTCAAAGGTCTCCCTAGAACATCAAAAGGCCTTGTAACACATTGGCTTAAGTGACACATTTGGGGGGGGGGGCAGAGGAGAAACATTTCCTACATTAGATATATTGGCAAAATGAGACCGAAGGCAGTGGAGTGAAACTCATCAAAAACACATCATGGACAAAGGAAAGGAGAGATTTTTTAAATCGACTGCTCACGAGGACACCGGGATCTGTGGAGATACCAAGAGAAACTAAAGACAGCCAGGCTATAAGCAGAGGACCAAAGCCCAGGGAGAGGCAC
Source organism: Podarcis liolepis (assembly GCF_965112155.1). Classification (NCBI taxonomy): domain Eukaryota; kingdom Metazoa; phylum Chordata; class Lepidosauria; order Squamata; family Lacertidae; genus Podarcis; species Podarcis liolepis. The sequence goes on from NC_139566.1 coordinate 7,904,262, forward strand.
CTTCCAGCATCCGGTATCTTCGGCACAAACAATGGAGCTGCCGCAGGGGATCGTCTCTCTTTAACCACATACTAAAGGGGAAGGAGCTCATCTTGGCCTCTGCTGGAGGCTAAGTGTGTCGTCTCCAAAGGTGGCAAGTACAGGGAAGCAAAGACCAAAGGCAAGAGTCCCAAATGCGACACGGAACCATTTCATGCATTGCCTTTGTGGTGTTGGTGACTTCCCAGGGGTTGGCACCACCAGGCAATGGCTAAGGCTGACTTTTCAGTCCCCGACTCTGCTGCTGGTCTTTCTCCTCGCTGTCAGCACTTGTCCTGAGTGAGATTGCAGCGACAGGATCAAAAAGAAAACTTCCACCATGCAAATAAAAAAGGCTCCCATCTGTGGTTTAGTGCAACAATTTTTGGTTTGAAGGAGAAAAGTGGAATTTGCTGGTTGTGCAGTTTTTCTCGTGGCTTTTACATTTTGAGAAAGAACAAATCAAACAGGGATATCACCTGGGCCGGAAACATTGGGAACACTGAATGCAGGCAGGTTATGTATCCTTAGAAGTGACCAAGGGAGGGATGGCTGCTGGGAGGGGCACAGACAGAATCAATGCCGTGGTGGATCTGCAGCAGCAAAACCCCATGCCTTCATCTGCCCCAGTTGAAACAAAACATGTCTCTCCCGTATTGGTCTCTACAGCCATAGCAGGGGATGTAAGATTCAAACAGTTTGACTTCATCCTCAAAGGCAGACTGTGCCATTGTCTCCCAAGACAGATGGATGTCACCTTTCTGAATGCAGCCTAGTATTGCAACTGAATGGTTTCTCAAAAGATGCTTTTAAAAATTATTTTCAATATAGAACTTCATTACTTTGGAATAAATGAACTAAAATCTTACATTCTGTCTTTCTACCTCCCATCCCCAGCAGGATTGAATCCTCCATTCTCAAGTAGTAAAGTGGAGGATTCAGTACTGTGGGCAGCTCCTTTGCAAGGGCACTGCTGCTCATAATGCATTTTGGGGAAGTTGCAGGGTGAAAGTCTAGGCAATATTGAGCTAGATGCACCAATGGCGGACTTTGCTTAAGGAAGCTCCCTTTGAGGCTGATGTCCACTGAATTCAATTTGGAGGGCTTTCTTTAAAGCAAACATATGTAGGGATTATAAGGGAAGTTTAAAATGGCTTTTTAAAACAGATAGACCCATCCCAGCGTGGGAAGAGGGGGTTTACACAAATCTCAGGAACTGAGTGGAAGGGGGGGTTGCAGCATAGTACCCCTGCTCTCGCTCGAACAAGAGGCACCAACCATGTATACACACTGTAGAAACATGGAGCAGAATAGCGCTGAACTGGCACGCACCAGACACTCCAACCTTTGAAATGATTCATCAATGATTGAGGTTCAGAACCAATAAGGATGAAAGCAACAATACTTAGCGCTAATTAAAAAGAACACCGGATCTCATAAAATAAGGTAGAAATTTTAGTGTCATAGAAACACCAACTATTAAAGGAATAGCAGCACAAACCAATTAGGAGAAACAGAGTGAACTTCCAAAATGAGCTGCTGCCTCCATCTCAAGCCTAACCGCAACGGCAAATGAAAGAGAACCTCTTTGAATATAGCACAGAGAAGGGTGGGTGAACACTTATATGAATGTCTAGCCATTCTTGCCAAGAGAACACATAACAGTTTTGATTCTTCAGAACTGACTCAGTACCTCAAAGCTCCTAAGTGAAGTTCAGAGGAGGCTGGTGTTATGGAGCCTGGATGAGCCAATAGTCTCCCATGCTCTCCAATCAGCCCTGCAGTTTGGGAGGTTTGCAATGACTAAGCCATCCTTCCTCCTCCAAGATCCAGCGGCGCCATGCAATGTGGTTGATTATGTGGGGCATAGCTTACCTCAGGCATCCCCAAACGTGGCCCTCCAAATGTTCAGAACTACAATTCACATCATCCCTAGCTAACAGGAATGGTTTTTCCACTTCCCAGCTTCAATTAGCCTAAAATGTGGGACAGTGTGGGACATTTTATGGTGAATTTATCTTGGAAGCGTAAAATACCCCACCATAAAAAAGAGTTATATTTCTAAGGGATATGGATTTAAGTTGGGTGCTGGTGCTGGAGTGAGGGACAAGCATGAAAGAAACCCACAGAGAACAGGTGCTTTGCTGAAGCTAAGTTTAATGCATAAGAGGAAGACATTCATTCCAGAAACCAAGGAAGAATTGCCTTCCAGGCATTGCAGTAAGGTAATTCAAACATTTTTGACCAAACTGTGGGAGGCAGTGGAAGACAGGAATGCCTGGCATGCTCTGGTCCATGGGGTCAAGAAGAGTCGGACACGACCAAACAACGAAACAACAACAAAATTCAAACATTGATCTTGATGACACTGATAATACATACACATTCAGAATTGTATTATGTTTCTATGGCATTCAAATGCAATAGAAGTTGTATGCATTCAAACATTTGACTCTCAACTGGAGATACATTCCACTGCAAAAGCAAGGAAGAAGAAGAAGAAGAAGAAGAAGAAGAAGAAGAAGAAGAAGAAGACGACGACAGGGAGGCTCAGGATGATGTCCACGTCCAACAATTAGTCAGGGAAGGTAGGACACCTGAAGGCAGTTTTTGTCTACAAGGGAGGGACTTGCAGTCCTGGAATCGTATAAAAGGACTTGCTGCCCACGATTCTAACAACAGCTCCTCTAACCTTCACATGAGTACTTCTCTTGAGACCTTCCTAAGTGAGAGAACTCCATGCTTCTGCTGCCTCTTCCTTTCCAAACTTCAATCTACGCTTCCTTTTTTGAACCCAGACCTGCCTCTCCTTGCTCGTCTTCTTTCTCATTTCCCACGGGCACTTTGGCTATGAAGGAAGACTCCTTTTGTATGGAGTCAGAGCAATCCTCCATCTAGTTCAGCAGCCAAAATAAGGGATGTGCAGCCTCACCTGTTCCAGGCACTCCAGTCTTCCTGTCCTCCTGCAGTCTGGTCAAACTCATGCTGGTAGCTTCGAGAACACTGTCCAACCAACTTTGTAACCAGAGGTTCAACTGAATAGAATCTGAATCACATGCACCACAAGGCCTATGCAGCCTCAACTTAAGATGGCTCCCCGGCCTGGCTTTGCACTGCAAAGTTTGCAGCAGCACATGCAACAAAATGGCATCCAGCATTCAAAAACCCCCTCAGCTTGCATTAACTAGCCACACAAACACAGCCTCCCCCCCTCGCCATGAGATTGCCAGTCACCCACCATTTTAGTAAACCAGCTCCTTTCTTGTCCATTGAAGAAGCCTCCAAAACAAATTCAAAAGCCCCCCCCCTCCCACGAGATCTCCTTTCCTTTCCCCCCACCATGTGCCCCCGCTCCAGACAGACCTTTTCGCCAGCAAGGGTGAGTGGGCTGTCGATGACGTATCCATCCGATTCCGATCGGAGCACTCAACACAGGTATGTTCAACTTCTGTGCCCCTCTGAGCCAAAGGTAGAAAGCCCAGCCAGCAGCCAAATGAAGCCTCAAGGAAAACCACCGTCACCTGTCCGCTGGGAAGCGCTAAGCAAAGGCGAGTCCCCAGGCAATGCAGCCGATTTGATCAGCACAAGGCATGCAAGTTCCACCCCCCAGTCATTCTTAGACTTCTTATTGGGTGAGCAACACAGCCAAGCAACACAGTTGGAGCCTCCTTCCTCCCTGGCCGGCCGGCAGGGAGGGAGGGAGAGGAGCTGCTTCCTTTGAAATTTAAGGGACATCATTTAAGGGACATTTCAGGTACATCCATCAATAAGGGACAGCAGTGGGACATGGCGCAGGAATGAGAGACTGTCCCTTCAAATAAGGGACAAACTTTGTGGGAGAGGACCTCTCTTCTAGGAATTTGTTATTGTGCTATTGACTTCAGAGGTTAATACAGTGGTACCTTGGGTTACAGACGCTTCAGGTTACAGATGCCTCAGGTTACAGACTCTGCTAACCCAGAAATAGTACCTCAGGTTAAGAACTTTACTTCAGGATGAGAACAGAACTCGTGCTCAGGCGGCGGCGCAGCAGCAGGAGGCCCCATTAGCTAAAGTGGTGCTTCAGGTTAAGAACAATTTCAGGTTAAGAATGGACCTCCAGAACCCAAGGTACCACTGTAGTTTGGACTTATGTTTGGGTGGGGAATGCTACATAATAGATTATTGTTGGGCTGTCTAGAATTCTTACCACCTTGAGTTTCTGCGGGTAATTATTTGTCTCAAACTGGAACTGTTTTGAGGAATACTTGAAGAGTAATTGCTGCAATCTAAAAAGGATGATGGATTTTGAGTAGTTTCTGTGGATAACTATTTTAAAATGAAAATTGATTTATAAGAAATATTATAAATAAAAAGACAATAGACAAATATAGTCAAGAAGCTTATTAGTACAAAACGGAAGAGAGGGGACGTAACTTATTTATGAGGAATATTATGATTTCAAAATTCCATCTTTTTTTCACTTTTTTCTTCTTCTTTGTGTACAGCAATGTTTGCTAATCTGTGATAATAACAATTATGAATTTACTTTGAAAACAAGAATATGTATAATCGCAAGATGTAAAGTTACGATGTAAAGATATACTTGTAAGTAATAAAGGAAAACTTTTTTTTTAAAAAGGGTTTTTGCGGGCAATTAGATGAGATGGAAGTTTTTACAGCTGCATGACTCCCAGATTTTGATCAAAACTCAATATTGTCCTGGGAAAAGTGAAACCAAAGAGATTTGATTGAAGGGTGGCTACAGAAGCCCACCCCCCCTTAAAAAACAACTGTCAATATGTCTTGTTCAAATCACTTGTGACTCAGTGTGATGAACCCCAACACTTGCTGTTTTTGAATATAGCACATGGAATCCGCACAGAGAAGGGTGGGTGAACACTTATATGAATGTCTAGCCATTCTTGCCAAGAGAACACATAGCAATTTGGATTCTTCAGGACTGACTCAGTACCTCAAAGCTCCTAAGTGGAGTTAAGAGGAGGCTGGTGTTATGGAGCCTGGATGAGCCAATAGTCTCCCATGCTCTCTAATCAGCCCTGCAGTTTGGGAGGTTTGCATTGACTAAGCCATCCTTCCTCCTCCAAGATCCAGCGGCGCCATGCAATGTGGTGGGTTATGTGGGGCATAGTTTCCTCAGGCATCCCCAAACGTGGCCCTCCAAATGTTCGGGAGTACAAATCACATCATCCCATCAGCCTCAATTAGCCTAAAATGTGAGACATTTTATGGTGCAATTTATCTTTGAAGAGTAAAATGCCCCACCACTAAAAAGAATTATGTTTCTCAGGGATATGGATTTAAGTTGGGTGTTGGTGCTGGAGTGAGGGACAAGCATGAAAGAAACCCACAGAGAACAGGTGCTTTGCTGAAGCTAAGTTTAATGCATAAGAGGAAGACAGAGAACATTTTCATTCCAGAAACCAAGGAAGAATTGCCTTCCAGGCATTGTAGTAAGGTAATTCAAACATTGGTCTTGATGACACTGATAATACATAAACATTCAGAATTGTATTATGTTTCTATGGCATTCAAATGGAATACAAGTTGGATGCTTTCAAACATTTGCCCCTCAACTGGAGATACATTCCTTAGCAAAAGCAAAGAAGAAGAAGAAGAAGAAGAAGAAGAAGAAGAAGAAGAAGAAGAAGAAGAAGAAGAAGAAATAATGCATAGTGTATAGAAGTTGGGATCCACACATCCTAGGAAGCAGCTGCACATTTGTAAGGCAAAGATGGATGAGCCAAGCATCTGGGAATCCAGTAAACTTGATGGTTGAACAGGGGACGCTTGGCATTTCTGGCACCAAAGCCCATCAGATAATCAATTGTGAAGCCATGCCGAGTTCGTCAATTGCCGGTGAGGGCATTCTGCTGGGCTGAGTGCTCTCTTTAATAGCACGAATAGCTAGGCAGGGAATGTTGGGAGGATCACAATAACTAGAGGTGGCTCGATGATTATTTCCAGTGGTGGTAACCGATTGATGCGATCAACACTGGCAGCAGGATTTATAGCGAGGCTACTTGATGGCACTCCATCACCACTTGAACCCCCATAGACTCCAAAGCCTCCAAAGCCCCCAATTCCCCCCAAACCCCCAAAGCCCCCAAAACCCCCAAAGTCCCCAAAGCCACTACTTGGTTCCAGCAAGACCAGACCGCTAACTGGGTAACAACAGGAGGAAGTGTAGCCACAGGTCATTTTCGAGTGATGGGTAGTGGATCTAAAATGATGATGAGCAAACATTCATCCAATTTATTCACACATTCTTGATGATTCACACATCCAATTTATAACAAAACAACAACCACCACCACAACAAGCCCTACCACCAGCAGTGAAGACGGAGAGGAAGAAGGGGAGATTATAACACAATCTGCAAGTTCGTTAAAAACATCCCCTATCATTAAACTATCCCAAGCCAGCTATAGTGCGGTAGTCCAGCATTGGAGGCCTCTTGGTGGTGTCACCAACGGGTTTGTCTCCCTTGCGACCTCATGAGATGGTCTTCCTCCAGGCAGCTGCCTGCTTTTGGAACACATTCCACACTGAAGTTTGTCTATCATCCTTATGATAAACTTTGAGAAAAGATCTAAAAGCATTCTTGTTTACCCTTGTCTGTTCCTGCGAACCCTGAAATTATTACATTCTCATGCTTTCCTTTTAGGTTTCTAGGAGTTGAAGGTTGTGCAGACCTGTCAGAATAAACTATGAAGGGTTTGAGAGCACAGGAAACTCAAAGAAATGTAAGATATTAATTCTATTATATATTTGTGTCCTTCTCTTTCTCATACAAAAACCCTTTCTTTGGATGGGACCATTTTATGTTGTTGATTGTTAAGATTTAATACTACAAAAATATTAAATAAATATCTGACTATTGATAGGCCAATGCCTTCAGTGGTCGCATATTTCATGCTAATGTTCATCTTCATGTTTGGTTGGAATCTCATAATACTTAAAAAACCCAGTTTCTTCTAATATTAACTTTTTGCTTCAACTCCCATCATCCCTTGGCCAACCTAGAGGAGCTTGGTGCTACTTGGAATGCAACAACCCCATGGTAGCCACAGGTTCCCCACCCTTTCCCCAGAAACAGAATGATATGCTCCATCATCCATGCCGCAGCCCTTAAGATATTTGGCAATGGAAGGTATATGGCCTCATAATCACCTCTTCCTTCCTCACCCCCTTTCCCTTTTATAGTGTGGGGGTATCTGTGAGCCTCCAGGAGTTGCTGGACTCCAACACCCATCAGGCCCCACTGGCACAGGCAATGTCCAGGAAGCATGGGAGTTGTAGTCCAGCAACTCTGGGAGGACCATTGATATTCTCCATCCCTCCTGTAGACACGACTGAACCAGATGGAGGATTGCTCTGACTCCATACGAAAGGAGTCTTCCTTCATAGCCAAAGTGCCCGTAGGAAATGAGAAAGAAGATGAGCAAGGAGAGGCAGGTCTGGGTTCAAAGAAGGAGACAAAAAGAGTGAAGTTTGGAAAGAAAGAGGCAGGAAAAGCATGGAGTTCTCTCACTTACCAAGGTCTCAAGAGAAGTACTCAGGTGAAGGTGAGAGAAGCTGTCGTTAGAATCATGGGCAGCAAGTGCTTTTATACGATTCCAAGACTGCAAGTCCCTCCCTTGTAGACGAAAACTGCCTTCAGGTGTCCTACCCTACCTGACTAATTGTTGGACGTGGACTTCATCCAGCCATTCCTGAGCCGCCCTGTATTCATTAGCATGTGTTTTATCCAATTCCATTCCCCTTTCGTTATTCTAATATTTACTCCTTTTGATGATTACTTATGATGCTTTTTACAACTGGTGTTGCCCCCTGCTTCATAAAGTATGTGTGCCTGTCACGGCTACAAGCCCCCAGTCCACTCAATTCTAGATACTGGTGTAAAGCCCATCTTCCCAGGCACGGGTGGTTCCATCTGGTTCATAGAAGACCTTTTAAAATTCCCTTTAAAAAAAGTCTTTAAAATTGAATTCACTCTGGGTGGCTTCCAACCGAATATTAAAAATAACACCACATCAGACTTTAAAAACTTCCATAAACAGGGCCGCCTTCAGTTGTCATTTAAAAGTAAAATGGTTTTTTATTGCCTTGACATCTGCTCGGAGGGCGTTTCACAGGGCGGGTGCCACTACTGAGAAAGCCCTCTGCCTGGTTCCCTGTAACCTCTCTTCTCATAGCGAGGGAACCACCAGAAGGCCCTCGGTGCTGGACCTCAGTGTCCGGGCTGAACGATGGGTGTGGAGACAGTCCTTCAGGTATACAGGACTGAGGCCGTTTAGGGCTTTAAAGGTCAGCACCAACACTTTGAATTATGCTTGGAAACATACTGGGAGCCAATGAAAATCTTTCAGGACTGGTGTTGTATGGTCTCCGCGGCCGCTCCCAGTCACCAGTCTAGCTGTTGCATTCTGGATTAATTGCAGTTTCCGAGTCACCTTCAAAGGTAGCCCCACATAGAGTGTATTGCAGTAGTCTAAGCGGGAGATAACTAGAGCATGCACCACTCTGGCAAGACAGTCTGCAGTCCGCGGGCAGGTAGGGTCTCAGCCAGCAGACCAGGTGGAGCTGGTAGACAGCTGCCCTGGACACAGAATTAACCTGTGCCTCCATGGACAGCCGTGAGTCCAAAATGACTCCCAGGCTGTGCACCTGGTCCTTAAGGGGCAAAGTTACCCCATTAAGGACCAGGGAGTCCTCCACACCAGCCCGCCCCCTGTCCCCCAAGAACAGTATTTCTTGTCTTGTCAGGATTCAACCTCAATCCATTAGCTGCCATCCATCCTCCAACCGTCTCCAGACACTCACACAGGACCTTCACCGCCTTTACTGGTTCTGATTTTAAAGAGAGGTAGAGCTGAGTATCATCCGCATAATGATGAACACCCAGCCCAAACCCCCTGGTGATCTCTCCCAGCGGCTGCATGTAGATGTTATGTGTAATCCCCATCTTTCCAGTCTGGAGCTGTTTTATCTGTTTCTTTTAGAAGCCGTTTTAAGTTTCCCTACATATGTTTGCTTTAAACAAAGCCCTCTAAATTGAATTTCTGGGGACATCAGCCTCAAAGGGAGCTTCCCTGTGCAGTATGGCCATTGGTCCATCTAGCTCAGTATTATCCTCCCCTTTCCCCCCTCCTTGTAATTTCTGAATTTGATCATTGTGTTTTGCAGAACTTTCATTGGTTTTATTAATAAATATATGTTTTTCACCGTCATGATGCTTCATTGTGAGTGGCGGGGGGGGGGGTGAGAAATACCTACAAAAAAGAATTACAGGACACTGAATGACTTATGGCATGTAAATATCGCAAAATGAGCTTGCACATGAGAAAATGAGAACCTGAACCTGAAATTCTTTGTCCATCCTTTCATACTAAATTGCAAGAGAAGACTTTCAGTCCATCTCTGTGCCCATCCTCACATCCAAAAGAGAGAGATGGGAGTAGGATAAACTCATTGCTTCTTTCCCCCAATGACAACTAGTGGCTGTGTCCCTGCTCTCACCTGAAGGAGAGACGCCAATCATGGTTGCACAATCTACAAACATGGATCAGAATTCAGCTGAGATGGCATTCACCAAACATGCCAAAATCTGAAATGATGCATCAATTACTGCAACCCAGAACCAGTGCTGATGAAAGCAGCAATACACCAAGCATGAAAGAGCAACATCACAAACCAATTAGCAGGAACAGAGTGAATTTCCAAAATGAGCTGCTGCCTCCATCTCAAGCTGAAGCACAACTGCAAATGAAAAACAACCCTTTCTCAATATAGCACATGAAATCCCCACAGATAATATGAATGTGTAATCATTTTGGCCAGCATACACTTGGCAATTTTGGTTCTTCAGGACTGACTCAGTACCTCAAAGCTCCTAAGTGGCTGTAACACCCATCCCTTCCCTATATCAGCATCTATTTCATAATCATTTAGTTCTCTTTTATCCTATGTCATTTTGTAAAGGTTGTATGAAAGCTTCCATCCACAAAAGGGTCATTTTCCCCAAATGAAAAATACAGACGTATACACGGTCACAACATTGAGATTGCTGGCAATGAAACTGATTTAATATTTTGTAAGCATTTTTCATATGCAAGCCTCCTGGGGTAACGCTGGTTGACACGGAAATTGCTCCCCCAAGGTATAGCTCCATTGATTTTTTGTGATGGGTTCCAGTCTGGCTGGCAGATAGCGGTCCTGAACTCTCTGCAGAAATTGGGCCTTGCTCCTCAAGCCATCTTAAATTTGGGATTGTATCCAGCAAGATCCGTGGACAGGTAAATAATTATGGACAGAGAGAGACAACAGGACTCCTTGAGGTCCCCTGACTACATAATTGCAGAACACGAGAGATATTGCTGTTCCGGCAGCATATCTCCATTTCCTCGTATCCAGAAATGCAAGAAGGGCCTTTACTCTTGCCAGAAGTTCGGCTTTGCCCTCACCGGTTCTGGAATAAGGTTACCAGATTTCTATACACTTTTTTTTTTTGAAAAGAGAAACAAAAAGTTATTTTATATATATATATATATATATATATATGCAGGTTTTGGTGTCCTCGGGTGTCTTCCCGTGTAAAAGTTGGGGTGTCTAGGCGACGTTTCGACGAGGTCTCACTCGTCATCTTCAGGCTGGTGCTTTCGGCTTCTTGTTACTGGAACAGAGCGGGATCTCAGTGTTTGAGTTCCTATAAATACTGTAGAGGGGTGTGGTGTATTGCCTCAAAAGTTCTGGGCAGAGGGGAAGTTCCCAGGCTAGTGTTCTTTTCTTCTTTTGTTCCTTAATTACTTGAGGGATATCTTGAGTGATTTCTTGAGTGATATTCTGAGTACCACTTAGGTGGGTCATTAGGTGTGGATTAGTTGCTAGAGCCTTCGTGTCTTGACCTCTTGAATTTGTGAAGAGTTTTTCTGGGAAGATGGCTGTACTGCACTTAGTTGTGCTTTGGCTTGGCTTCGTGTATAGGGGCGAGCTGTGGTTTTGTGCCCTGTGCCAGCCAGATCTGTGTAGGGATTGCAGGGGGGTGCAGCATCCGGAGTTGCCACTATGGTTTGGATACTGGATGGTGTCTGTAATTTATCTGTGGAGAGGGTCTGGGTTTGGGTCTGGTGTGGTTGATTGGTGGTGGCGTTCTGTGTGCCTCTGGATCTGGTGTCGGTTTTTGTGGGGAGGGCTAATTTCCAGATGTCTGGCAGGCGGGACGTGTCGTGACGACACGTCCCGCCTGCCAGACATCTGGAAATTAGCCCTCCCCACAAAAACCGACACCAGATCCAGAGGCACACAGAACGCCACCACCAATCAACCACACCAGACCCAAACCCAGACCCTCTCCACAGATAAATTACAGACACCATCCAGTATCCAAACCATAGTGGCAACTCCGGATGCTGCACCCCCCTGCAATCCCTACACAGATCTGGCTGGCACAGGGCACAAAACCACAGCTCGCCCCTATACACGAAGCCAAGCCAAAGCACAACTAAGTGCAGTACAGCCATCTTCCCAGAAAAACTCTTCACAAATTCAAGAGGTCAAGACACGAAGGCTCTAGCAACTAATCCACACCTAATGACCCACCTAAGTGGTACTCAGAATATCACTCAAGAAATCACTCAAGATATCCCTCAAGTAATTAAGGAACAAAAGAAGAAAAGAACACTAGCCTGGGAACTTCCCCTCTGCCCAGAACTTTTGAGGCAATACACCACACCCCTCTACAGTATTTATAGGAACTCAAACACTGAGATCCCGCTCTGTTCCAGTAACAAGAAGCCGAAAGCACCAGCCTGAAGATGACGAGTGAGACCTCGTCGAAACGTCGCCTAGACACCCCAACTTTTACACGGGAAGACACCCGAGGACACCAAAACCTGCATTCCTGTACCCGTGAAAATCTACGAAAACATATATATATATATATATATATATATATATATATATATATATATGCTTTCGTAGATTTTCACGGGTACAGGAATGCAGGTTTTGGTGTCTTCGGGTGTCTTCCCGTGTAAGAGTTGGGGTGTCTAGGCGACGTTTCGATGAGGTCTCACTCGTCATCTTCAGGCTGGTGCTTTCGGCTTCTTGTTACTGGAACAGAGCAGGATCTCAGTGTTTGAGTTCCTATAAATACTGTTGAGGGGGTGTGGTGTATAGCCTCCAACGTTCTGGGCAGAGAGGAAGTTCCCAGGTTAGTGTGCCTTTTCTTCTTTTGTTCCTTAATTACTTGAGGGATATCTTGAGTGATTTCTTGAGTGATATTCTGAGTACCACTTAGGTGGGTCATTAAGTGTGGATTAGTTGCTAAAGCTTTCGTGTCTTGACCTCTTGAGCTTGTGAAGAGTTTTTCTGAGAAGATGGCTGTACTGCACTTAGTTGTGCTCTGGCTTGGCTTCGTGTATAGGGGTGAGCTGTGGTTTTGTGCCCTGTGCCAGCCAGATCTGTGTAGGGATTGCAGGGGGGTGCAGCATCCGGAGGTGCCACTATGGTTTGGCTACTGGATGGTGTCTGTAATTTATCTGTGGAGAGGGTCTGGGTTTGGGTCTGGTGTGGTTGATTGGTGATGGCGTTCTGTGTGCCTCTGGTTCTGGTGTCGGTTTTTGTGGGGAGGGCTAATTTCCAGATGTCTGGCAGGCGGGACGTGTCGTCACGCTTGTTCATGTTGTGAGGGTGTTTCTCTATCTCGATGGCTTCCATGATTATTCTCTTGTGGTGATGTTCCATGTTAAAGAGCAATTTGGAATCTGCAAAATTAATTTCGTGTCCTGTTTCTTTCATGTGTTGGAAAAGAGAGGAAGTTTTTTCTTCTTTTTTGACGGCATTCTTGTGTTCTGCGATACGTGCATTTATTCGTCTGTTTGTTTGTCCAATGTACGTGGCTGGGCAGACTTTGCAGGGTATTTCATAGACCCCTTGGTTTTCCAACTGGATTTTATCTTTGGGGTTTCTGAGGATATTGGCTATTTTTTGGTTGGTGCAAAAGGCTGTTTTGATATTGTGTTTATGGAGGATTTTGCTAATTTTATCTGTAGTGCCCTTGATATAAGGAAGGAGGGCCATGCCATTGTTTTCTTCTGTGTCTTGGTTTTTGGGGGGTGTTTCTTTTTGGATTAGCTTCGTAACCCTGTTTTGCTGGTATCCATTGGCGATTAACACATTTGAGAGATTCTGTAACTCAGTTGTCAAGTGGTCTTTGTCAGCCAGGCGTTTGGTTCTGGAGATGAGAGTCTTGGCTACGGAGTTTATTTGTGCAGGGTGGTGGTGTGATTGTGCATGTAAGTAGCAGTTGGTGTGTGTTTTTTTCCGGTAGATAGTGTGTCCTAGGGAGCCATCAGGTTTTTTGTAGATTAGGACGTCAAGGAAGGGAAGTTGGTTGTTGGCTTCTATTTCCATAGTGAATTGTATTTTGGGGTGTAGGCTGTTGAGATGTGTGAGGAAGCTATCTAGTTTTTCTTTCCCGTGTGGCCAAATTACAAAGGTGTCGTCAACATATCTGAGCCAAAGTTTGGGTTTGTGTTCTGACTTGTCTAAAAACATCATATGCGGAGTCGAAGCTAGCCTAACCAAAATCAACCCAGATGAAGCCAATAAAATCAGACTTGAAGTCACCAACATCCTCTGCTCCAGCAAACCACCCAGAAGCAATTTACACAAAGAAGAACAGAAAGCACTCACCAACCTGAGGAAAGACAACAACATAATCATTCTCCCAGCAGACAAAGGTAATGCCACTGTTGTGATGAACACATCGGACTACCAAGCAAAACTATCAAATCTACTCCAAGACCCTACCTACCAACCTATAAAAACAGATCCCACCACCTATCTGGAAAAAACCACCAAATCCAAAATAAAAGCCTCTCCTATCAGTGAAGAAATCCAGCTAAGAATCATCCCCAGAGAAAAATCATCCAGATGCCCCAAACTCTACGGTCTCCCCAAGATACACAAAGAAGGAACACCACTCAGACCAATAGTCAGCTCCATAGGCTCACCTCTACAAAATCTCGCTAAATTTCTCGCTAAGCAACTTCAGCCCTATGCAGAATCCATCGCTTCACACGTTACTAACTCCTTCCAGTTCATAGAAACAATAAAGAAGCAAAACCTACATCCCGATGACCTACTTGTGAGCTTCGATGTTGTATCTCTCTTCACACAAGTGCCCATTAATGAAGCCTTGACAGCCATTCAAAACAAATACAATCCCCCCGAATACATCCTGGACCTGACCAACCACTGCCTAACCAACACGTACTTCATCCACAATGGACAAAGATACAAACAGATAGAAGGAGCACCTATGGGATCACCCCTCTCACCGGTCATCGCAAATTTGTACATGGAACACTTTGAAACCAATGCTTTAGACAAGTCAGAACACAAACCCAAACTTTGGCTCAGATATGTTGACGACACCTTTGTAATTTGGCCACACGGGAAAGAAAAACTAGATAGCTTCCTCACACATCTCAACAGCCTACACCCCAAAATACAATTCACTATGGAAATAGAAGCCAACAACCAACTTCCCTTCCTTGACGTCCTAATCTACAAAAAACCTGATGGCTCCCTAGGACACACTATCTACCGGGAAAAAACACACACCAACCGCTACTTACATGCACAATCACACCACCACCCTGCACAAATAAACTCCGTAGCCAAGACTCTCATCTCCAGAACCAAACGCCTGGCTGACAAAGACCACTTGACAACTGAGTTACAGAATCTCTCAAATGTGTTAATCGCCAATGGATACCAGCAAAACAGGGTTACGAAGCTAATCCAAAAAGAAACACCCCCCAAAAACCAAGACACAGAAGAAAACAATGGCATGGCCCTCCTTCCTTATATCAAGGGCACTACAGATAAAATTAGCAAAATCCTCCATAAACACAATATCAAAACAGCCTTTTGCACCAACCAAAAAATAGCCAATATCCTCAGAAACCCCAAAGATAAAATCCAGTTGGAAAACCAAGGGGTCTATGAAATACCCTGCAAAGTCTGCCCAGCCACGTACATTGGACAAACAAACAGACGAATAAATGCACGTATCGCAGAACACAAGAATGCCGTCAAAAAAGAAGAAAAAACTTCCTCTCTTTTCCAACACATGAAAGAAACAGGACACGAAATTAATTTTGCAGATTCCAAATTGCTCTTTAACATGGAACATCACCACAAGAGAATAATCATGGAAGCCATCGAGATAGAGAAACACCCTCACAACATGAACAAGCGTGACGACACGTCCCGCCTGCCAGACATCTGGAAATTAGCCCTCCCCACAAAAACCGACACCAGAACCAGAGGCACACAGAACGCCATCACCAATCAACCACACCAGACCCAAACCCAGACCCTCTCCACAGATAAATTACAGACACCATCCAGTAGCCAAACCATAGTGGCACCTCCGGATGCTGCACCCCCCTGCAATCCCTACACAGATCTGGCTGGCACAGGGCACAAAACCACAGCTCGCCCCTATACACGAAGCCAAGCCAGAGCACAACTAAGTGCAGTACAGCCATCTTCTCAGAAAAACTCTTCACAAGCTCAAGAGGTCAAGACACGAAAGCTTTAGCAACTAATCCACACTTAATGACCCACCTAAGTGGTACTCAGAATATCACTCAAGAAATCACTCAAGATATCCCTCAAGTAATTAAGGAACAAAAGAAGAAAAGGCACACTAACCTGGGAACTTCCTCTCTGCCCAGAACGTTGGAGGCTATACACCACACCCCCTCAACAGTATTTATAGGAACTCAAACACTGAGATCCTGCTCTGTTCCAGTAACAAGAAGCCGAAAGCACCAGCCTGAAGATGACGAGTGAGACCTCGTCGAAACGTCGCCTAGACACCCCAACTCTTACACGGGAAGACACCCGAAGACACCAAAACCTGCATATATATATATATATATATATATATATATATATATATATATATATTAAGAAGTAGATAGATTACGGTGAAAGACCAGCTCACATAACATAACACAATAAAAGCAGCGTTCATATGGATAAAATATACAATTGGAGCAGATTGCAGCAATAGCTCATGAGATAAAATTGAGATATATACATACACCCGTACAACTGAGATTTGGCCTACCATAAAAAATTGACCCTGAAGCACCCCAAAGAGCAACTTCAGCATTTCCCTGGTAAGCTCTTTTATTCTAGAGGATGATCTGTGCCTACAAATCTGGGCGCAGAATCTGGCTACCGGCCAGGTCGTCTTATGATCTTTGCCTAAGAGGAGAGAATTAAGTTTAGACTTGTCTGAAAGATTGGCAAGCCTCTTCAGCAAAGGATCAATGGTGTCTCTACGAATCTCAACATAAAAAGGACATCTAAAAATATATATGTTTGAGGCTTCCTATTTCCCCTAATGGACTGGCGCAAAATCTCGGTGCATACGGGACCCTTCTATAGAAGCCTTCCAGGCAAAAATCACAAGATGACCCAGATGGTCGCCAGATTCTGTGCACAGATTTGTAGGCACAGAAAACCCCCTGGAACAAATAGATCGCTAGGAAAACTGCCGTAACCAGCCTCCTGGGTGTCCCAGAGGCAAACTGTATGTTAGTTTAACCTTAGGTCTTTTTGTGTTCATGCCACTATTTTAATTTTAATCTATAAGCTGTTATTGTATATTGTTTTAAAATGTCTATTTCACTCTTGTGAAAGCAGTCTCAGCTGTGCTTCTTGAACTGGTCTTTGACCGTAACAATAAATTATATAATAATGCTGAGTTGTTGCAACAGAATGGCGTTCCCACCTTTTTTAGAAATGGGACGGAAACGCAAGCTCCTGACCCAGTCGCTTCTGTGGACTTCTCCTGTGCCTGCCTGGCTATCAGGTCAGAATCCAGCTCCCCCCTAGACTCTTCCTTCCCCAGACAACACAGGGGAGGGGAGAAGCATGAAGAGAATGAAGAAGCTGGGGGGGGGGCAACTGGAAAACACAGTAAAACAAAGATCATCAGAATGATCTAGCAAATAGAATGAAGGAGAAGACTAGACAAAAGGGGAAACCCCACAACACAAGCACTCAAGCAAGGGTTTCTCTTTACACACACACACACACAGAGAGAGAGAGAGAGAGAGAGAGAGAGAGAGAGAGAGAGAGAGAGAGATGAAGACCCAACCACCTTTGCAGCAGGCAGGGTTGGTCTGGAGAGACGGGGTGATTCCTCCCCTCTGCAGAGAATGTCGCAAGTTGAAGACCCTGCCTGTCTCCCATAGGGGGAGTCATCCCTATCAGGAATGGGGTCCCCTTCCATCTGCTAAATAACCAAACACTACATGAAATGAGAGGCATCCTTTCCTGTCAGCACCATGGCATTGTGGGTTATTTTCAAAGCTATAGCCAACCTCCACACATTCATATACTATGAGTCTCCTCCCAAACCTTGTAGATTCCACCATGTTTGGGCAATAGTAAGTCTCTCAAGCAAAATTATCAGGAGTTCTCTTCTCCTAATGAACTTATGGACCCTTTCAAAAATTTGTAGGCTATAACAGGGGTCCGCAACCTTTTTCAGCCATGGGACGGTCCACCGTCCTTCAGACCATGTTGTTGGTCAGACTATTTTTTTGAGGGGGGGGGATGAACGAATTCCTATGCCCCACAAAAAACCCAGAGATCCATTTTTATAAAAGGACACATTCTACTCATGTAAAAACACGCTGATTCCCAGACCATCTGCGGGCCAGACTGAGAAGGAGATTGGGCCGCATCCGGCCCCCGGGCCTTAGGTTGCCTACCCCTGATCTATAATATCAAAGTTCAGGACCGCTATCTGCCAGCCAGACTGGAACAGATCACAAAGAATCAATGCAGCTATACCTTGGGGGAGCAATTTCCGTGTCAACCAGCGTTACCCCAGGAGGCTTGCATATGGAAAATGCTTACAAAATATTAAAACAAGTTTCATTGCCAGCAATCTCGATGTTGTGACCGTGTATACTTCTGTATTTTTCATTTGGAGAAAATCACCCTATTGTGGATGGAAGCTTTCATGCAACCTTTACAAAATAACATAGGATAAAAGAGAAATAAATGATTATGAACTAGGTGCTGATATAGGGAAGGGATGGGTGTTACAGCCACTTAGGAGTTTTGAGGTACTGAGTCAGTCCTGAAGAACCAAAATTGCCAAGTGTATGCTGGCCAAAATGATTACACATTCGTATTATCTGTGGGGATTTCATGTGCTATATTAGGAAAGGGTTGTTTTTCATTTGCAGTTGTGCTTCAGCTTGAGATGGAGGCAGCAGCTCATTTTGGAAATTCACTCTGTTCCTGCTAATTGGTTTGTGATGTTGCTCTTTCATGCTTGGTGTATTGCTGCTTTCATCAGCACTGGTTCTGGGTTGCAGTAATTGATGCATCATTTCAGATTTTGGCATGTTTGGTGAATGCCATCTCAGCTCTATTCTGATCCATGTTTGTAGATTGTGCAAACATGATTGGCGTCTCTCCTTCAGGTGAGAGCAGGGACACAGCCACTAGTTGTCATTGGGGGAGAGAAGCAATGGGTTTATCCTACTCCCGTCTCTCTCTTTTGGATGTGAGGATGGGCACAGAGATGGACTGAAAGTCTTCTCTTGCAATTTAGTATGAAAGGATGGACAAAGAATTTCAGTTTCAGGTTCTCATTTTCTCATTTGTAAACTCATTTTGCCATATTTGTATGCCGTAAGACATTCAGTGTTCTGTAATTATTTTTTGTAGGTATTTCTCATCCCCACCCCACAACTCACAATGAAGCATCATGAAGGTGAAAAGGATATATTTATTAATAAAACCAATCAAAGTTCTACTGGCCTCCCAGCAGATGTCAAGGCAAAAAACCCCACTATTTTACTTTTAAAAGACAACAGAAGGCTGCCCTGTTTAGGAAAGTTTTAAATGTGTGATGCTGTATTGTTTTTAACATTCGGTTGGAAGCCACCCAGAGTGAATTCAATTTCAAAGAATCTTTTTAAAGGGAAGTTTAAAAAGCCTTCTATGAACCAGATGGAACCACCCATGCCTGGTAAGATGGGCTTTACACCCATCTCTAGAATTGAGTGGACTGGGGGCTTGTAACCCTGACATGCACACATTCTTTAGGAAGCAGGGGGCAACACCTATTGAAAAACATATCATAATTAGTCATCAAAAAGAGTAAATAGGAGGATAATGAAAGGGGAATGGAATTGGATAAAACACATGCTAAAGAATACAGGGCGGCTCAGGAATGGCTGGATGAAGTCCATGTCCAACAATTAGTCAGGGAGGGTAGGACACTTGAAGACAGTTTTCGTCTACAAGGGAGGGACTTGTGGTCCTGGAATCGGATAAAAGGACTTGCTGCCCACGATTCTAACAACAGCTCCTCTCACCTTCACCTGAGTATTTCTCTTGAGACCTTGGTAAGTGAGAGAACTCCATGCTTTTGCTGCCTCTTCCTTTCCAAACTTCATTCTTCACTTCCTTTTTTGAACCCAGACCTGCCTCTCCTTGCTCATCTTCTTTCTCATTTTCTATGGGCTCTTTGCCTATGAAGGAAACATGAAGGGGGTAGCTTCTTTGTGTAAGTTTAGCTTTGCCACTGAAAAAGCAGAGCATTAAAGGGAAAGGGGGTGAGGAAGGAAGAGGTGATTATGAAACCACATACCTTCCATTGCATGGATGATGGAACATATCTGGTTTCTGTTGCTGGAGAAAGGGTGGGGAACCTGTGGCTGCCATGAAGTTGTTGCATTCCAAATAGCATCAAGCTCATCTAGTTTGGCCAAGGGATGATGGGAGTTAAAGCAAAATGTTAATATTACAAGAAACTGGATATTTTGAGTATTATGAGATTCCAACCAAACATGAAGATGAACAGTACCATGGAATATGCGACCACTGAAGGCATTTGACTATCAATAGTCAGATATTTATTTAATATTTTTATAGTATTAAATTTTAACAATCAACAACATAAGGTGTACACAACATAAAATGATCCCATCCAAAGAAAGGGTTTGTGTACGAGAAAGAGAAGGACACAAATATATAATAGAATTAATATCTTAGATTTCTTTGAGTTTCCTGTGCTCTCACACCCTTCATAGTTGATTCTGAGGGGTCAGGACAACCTTCAACTCCTAGAAACATAAAAGAAAAGCACGAGAATGTAATAATTTCAGGGTTCGCAGGAACAGACAAGGGTAAAGAAGAATGCTTTTAGATCTTTTAGATAATCATAAGGATGATAGACACACTTCACGTGTTCCAAAAGCAGGCAGCTTCCTGGAGGAAGACTATCTCATGAGGTCGCAAGGGAGACAAACCCGTTGGTGACACCACCAAGAGGCCTCCAATGCTAGACTGCTGCACTATAGCTGGTGTGGGATTTTTTTAATGATAGGGAATGTTTTTAATGAACTTGCAGATTGTGTTATAATCTCCCCTTCTTCCTCTCCGTCTTCACTGCTTCTGTTTGGCTTGTTGTTGTTGTTGTGGTTGTTGTTGTTTTGTTATAAATTGGATGTGTGAATCATCATGAATGTGTGAATAAATTGGATGAATGTTTGCTCATCATCATTTCAGATCCAGTACCCATCACCCCAAAATGACCTGTGGCTACAATTCCTCCTGCTGTTACCCAGTTGGCGGTCTGGGCTTGCTGGAAGCAAGTAGTGGCTTTGGGGACTTTGGGGGGTTTGGGGGAATTGGGGGCTTTGGAGGCTTTGGAGTCTATGGGGGTTCAAGTGGTGGCGGAGGGTCACCAAGTAGCCTCACTATAAATCCTGCCGCCAGTGTTGATCGCATCAATCCGTTACCACCAACGGAAATATTCATCCAGCCATCTCCAGTTACTCTGATTATCCCAGGAGCAAGACTCACTGCCTCGTTAAGGCCAGTTCGTGTGGGAGGGAAACGGCTGCTCTAGACGCTATTTGTGCTATTAAAGAGAGCGCTCAGACCAGCAGAATGCCCTCACCGGAAATTGACAAACTCTGCATGGCTTTACGACTGATTATCTCATGGGCCTTGGTGCCAGAAATGCCAAGTGTCCCCAGTTAAACCACCAAGTTTGCAGGATTCCCAGATGCTTGGCTCATCCATGTTTGCCTTACAAATGTGCAGCTGCTTCCTAGGATGTGTTGATCCCAACTTCTATTCACTATGAATTTCTTCTTCTTCTTCTTCTTCTTCCTCCTCCTCCTCCTCCTCCTCCTCCTCCTCCTCCTCCTCCTCTTCTTCTTCTTTGCTTTTGCTGTGGAATGTGTCTCCAGTTGAGGGGCAAATGTTTGAATGCATCCAACTTGTATTGCGTTTGAATGCCATAGAAACATAATACAATTCTGAATGTTTATGTATTATCAGTGTCATCAAGATCAATGTTTGAATTACCTTACTGCAATGCCTGGAAGGCAATTCTTCCTTGGTTTCTGGAATGAAAATGTTCTCCGTCTTCCTCTTATGCATTAAACTTAGCTTCAGCAAAGCACCTGTTCTCTGTGGGTTTCTTTAATGCTTGTCCCTTGCTCCAGCACCAACACCCAACTTAAATCCATATTCCTGAGAAACATTACTCTTCAAAGATAAATTTCACCATAAAATGTTCCCCTTTTTTGGCTAATTGAGACTGGGAAGGGGAAAAACAATTCCTGTTAGCTAGGGATGATGTGATTTGTAGTCCCAAACATTTGGAGGGCCACGTTTGGGGATGCCTGAGGTAAGCTATGCCCCACATGATAGTTGTTTTTTAAGGGGGAGCGGGCTTCTGTAGCCACCCTTCAATCAAATATCTTTGGTTTCACTTTTCCCAGGACAATATTGAGTTTTGATCAAAATCTGGGAGTCATGCAGCTGTAAAAACTTCCATCTCAGCTAATTGCCCGCAAAACCCCTTTTAAAAAAAAATAGTTTTCCTTTATTATTCACAAGTATATCTTTACATCGTAACTTTACATCTTGTGATTATACATATTCTTGTTTTCAAAGTAAGTTCATAATTGTTATTATCATAGATTGGCAAACATTGCTGTACACAAAGAAGAAGAAAAAAGAGAAAAAGAAAAAAGATGTAATTTTGAAATCATAATATTCCTCATAAATAAGTGACGTCCCGCCTCTTCCATTTTGTACTAATAAACTTATTGACTATATTTGTCCATTGTCTTTTTATTTATAATATTTTCTTACAAATCAATTTTACTTTTAAAATAGTTATCCACAGAAACTACTCAAAATTCGTCACCCTTTTTAGAGTGCAGCAATTACTCTTCAAGTATTCCTTAAAACAGTTCCAGTTTGAGACAAATAATTACCGGCAGAAACTCAAGGTGGTAACAATTCTAGGCAGCCCAACAATAGTATATTATGTACCATTCCCAAACCAAACATAAGTCCAAACTACAGTGGTACCTTGGGTTAAGAACTTAATTCGTTCTGGAGGTCCGTTCTTAACTTGAAACTGTTCTTAACCTGAGGTACCACTTTAGCTAATGAGGCCTCCTGCTGCTGCAGCAGCGCCGGAGCATGATTTCTGTTGTCATCCTGAAGTAAAGTTCTTAACCTGAGGTACTATTTCTGGGTTAGCAGCGTCTGTAACCTGAGGCATCTGTAACCTGAAGCGTCTGTAACCCTAGGTACCACTGTATTAACCTCTGAAGTCAAAAGCACAATAAGAAATTCCAAGAAGAGAGGTCCTCTCCCACAAAGTTTAGTTTAAAGGCAGACATACCAACACCAGGATAAAACACGGGAGCCGGAGACAAGAGAGGCCTCAACCTGCAATTGGGGGGAAACATCTATGTGGAGCCCTTTTATACAGTTTCGTTCATTTAATTAGCCCCAAAGAGTTAATTATTATATGCAATCTGGTTGCACTTCCTGGATATTTGCTTTTTGTGACCCTAAGCCCTAGAGGATTCCTATCAAATACATCTCAAGAAGGGGGCTTCCGGGTCAGCGCCATCGGCGAATGGCGGAGTTCCTCCGACCGGAGGAACTAGCTCCGTAAAAACTGGGTCTTCCTGCCGCGGCGAAGGCGGGGACCCGCTAGAAATCCCAGGCGGAGGAAGCCTGGGAACGTGGGGTTCGGCAGGGCACCAGAAGCGCCCCCCCTACTCACCGGGAACCTTTTTTTGGGGCGCCGGATTGAAGTGGGGTGAGCGGCGCGGTGCTGCGAACTGATTGCTACTTTCACAGAGTGAAGCCGCACAGCCATTGCCGGACAGCGCTGACTTTTTCCTGTGGACAATTGGATTTAAAACAAGTACCCGTGAGTAGAAACGGAAAATTGGATCAAGAAATATCTTAATTTGGCATCGAAGTGGGAAGGCTCAAAACAGGAAGTCCACCTTCCGCTTTTTGTATATAGACTAAAGCAAAAACTTCATAAGCTAAAGCCTGGAAAGCTGTCAAAAAAGTCTAAATTTCATTCATTCAGAATTACTGAAGCCCCCTTGGAAGCAGGAGAATAGGGGGGGGGGGGTTGTTTAACCCCTGCAGGAGAGGGAGCGAGAAGTATGAGTTTCCACCGTCTCTAACCTGGGAACGGGGTGTCAGAGACAGAAAATGTAGGTTCATTGACTGTGAATGGAACATATTGACAGATAGTTAAAGAAGAGAAACAAGCTGATTCCAATGTTGCCTTTTGCATCTTAAAGAAACAAAATATCTGGAAAATATCTGAAAAACGAAAGTAATTTTCCTTTGTTGGACTTGCCTTAAAAAAAATGGATACAAATAGAAATTGTCTCCTCTAGAGGGAGCTTGTTAAATTGTTGCAGCAGTATACTTGAGGACTCAACAGCTGTGAGATTAAGACCGTGGGAACAGTTCTGACCTTGCCTAAAGATGAGCTTGGAGGAAGATTGGGTGCTTGCCTTATGCAAGACAAGTGCCCTGTTGGAACAGATGCATGAGAAGATGGACTTGATGAATGAAAAAATGGATTTGACTGTTGTGGTTAATAACTGTGGACAAACAGGGAACATTGATACAGAAATTATTCAGGGACCAACTCATGAATCAGTACTGACTGGGCAAGAACAGAAGATAATGGAGGAGGATGCGGTTGCACCTCAAATAATGCAAATGGAGAGACCCGAGGCCCTACAGGAGCACAAGCCGCTGTCATTGAAGATTGAAGTTGGAATGGGCCAGGGGGAATCTGGTGTTGAGGAGGTTCCTAACTTTGGAGAGACCTTGAAATATGTTTTTAAATATTTTTTGGATTTTATCGAGGACTGTGGGGAGTGGGACTTTGGGGAATGGGTGGGTTTGATGAAGGGAGATGGAGACAATTCTGGGTTGGAACCCCCCAGAGAACTACTCCTCAATGAGAAAGGAAAGGAAAGGAATTAAGAAAGAGACCAACAAAAGACAAGGAAAAGGGCAAGTATAAACAAGAAGAAGAAGAAATGCAGAAGGGACATGGAAGAGACTTAAGGGCCTCGGACATAAGGCTTCCAGGTTGATGGACTAGATGGATTGGACAGTAAGGACTGACACGATCCGAGACCAGGAAGATGAGACGTTGGATGAAGATTGGAAGAAAATTTATAAAGGAAACTTTTTTATTTAGGGAATTGGCTAAAAATTAATGAATATTAAGGAAAATGTTGGAATGAAACTATATGACTCTAGCAGAAATGATATCAGGAGTTATGTATATTCGAAAACTAAGATTTAAGCTTTAAGGTATTTTAGGGTAAGATAAGGTTAAATAAATTAAGGCAATTTGAATAACAGAATATGGGGAAAGATGGTAACGATTTCCTGAGCTAATTATTAAGTTAAACTGTCAAGATAAATTTTTTAACAAAAATTGAGAAAGATGGAAAGAATTTGCTGAAATAATTAATTAAACTAGAATACAAAAAGGGAGGTGTGAGGAGGTCAATGAAACAAGCAAATGGAAGTTATAGATATGTAATTTGGGATCTATGTTGTTTTCTTTTTTCTTGTGTTTTCCATTTTTCTTTTTTTGTTTTGTTGTTGTATTGTTGTTTCTTTTTCTTTCTTTCTATGTATTACAGTGTTGTTTTTAATTTTTCTTTTTTCTTTATAACTTTGAAACTACAAACAAATATTATTTAAAAAAACAATCAAATACATCTCAAGAAGATTCCTTTCATTTGTCATCATGCCACCTCATTTAATTGCTGTGTGGTGTGGTTTCTACACCACCTTATTAGTGTTTTGGAAGCTTAATGGGAGGGAGTCAATAAGCGAATGTTGGCCACAGCAGAGTGCCTGGTGGCTGCCAAGATGAGCAGTTGTCCATTGCAGTTTTCTGTACTGTTTGTACTTCTTTGGCTCCTCCTGAATGGTGTTTCCACCACTTCCTCTTGGAGGAAGAAGGGTGGCTTAGTCAATGCAAACCTCCTATACTGCAGGGCTGATTAGAAAGCATGGGAAACTGACTATGGGGCCATCTATTCACATTATTGGGGAAAACTTCTGTGGGGAGCCCTTTTATACAGTTTCATTCACAACTTCAGAGAGAAGAAGAGCCGATTGTTATATCGTGTCCTCCCTAAAAGAGGGCACGTTTTGCGGTGAGACCTGTAGACTGACCGCCTTGTTGTGGGTGGGTATATTGGATAGCCACAAAACCCAATTGGCAGGTCCCTCATTGCTGGGTTTAATCTTGCCAGTGGGGTGCAGTCTATACGGATCAAGGGACCTATATATACCTATGCACGTGACCCAGAGCTTCCTCTTTCGGCTCGTGCATCGGAACACCCACCCACCTCTTCCTACATTTAGGGCATTTGGCGTCCTGCGTCGTCTGTCATTGGGACAGGGGCGTGGCAGGAATTTCCCCCACTTGGCTGAATGGCTGCTGCCATTTGGGTTTTGCCTGCGTTGTAGGAAATTGACACAACTTGTAAGGTTGCGGATGATAGGCATGGGAGAACGGTCTCGCCACCCCTTTGTGAAGGGTATTCCGTTAAAGGAATCCAGGGACTCAACTTGGTTTGGTCAATCCCCATGAGGGGGTTGTGCCCGTGTCCAGGGGAGCATCTGGGGAGTGAACAGAGTCTGTTCCCAGGGTTTCCACCTACTTCAGGTGTTCATACTTGGGTGACCTATGATAGAGCTCTGGGTCAGCGCTACCTGCAAGGGTGTAGCGAGCTAGTTGAACCAGAGCCTATGCAACCACTCACTTTTCTGTAATCAATAAAGTTGTGGCCTAAATTCTGCCAAAACCAAAACTAAAATTTGAGTCAAATGTGTGTTTATTTAGGGGGGAGGTCTCTGACCCTGAACACGCAAATGCAGCCTGGCTGCACTTCCTGGGTATTTGCTATTTTGGGCCCTTAGCCCTGAAGGAGTCTCATCAACCACATCCCCACAACGTTCTTTTCATTTGGTATTGAGCACCTTATTTAGCAAGACTTCTTGAATTTGTTGATTGCTGTGTGGTTTGGTTTCCACCCCACTTGACTAGTGATTTGGAAGCTTAATTTTTTTGGGGGGTGGGATCCTAGAATCTAATGCTGGCCACAGTGGAGTGCTGGTGCCTGCCAAGATGAACAGTGGCCCATTGCAATTTCTATATTGATTGCACTTGTTTGGCGCCTCCTGGATGGGTTTTGCACCACTACTGATAGATCTTAGAGGAGGAAGGATGGCTTAGCCAATGCAAACGGCCTCGCCCCGGAATACCTGAAGGAGCATCTCCACCTCCATCGTTCTGCCTGGAAACTGAAATCCAGTGCTGAGGGCCTTCTGGCGGTTGCCTCGCTGCGAGAAGCCAAGTTACAGGGAACCAGGCAGAGGGCCTTCTTGGTAGTGGCACCCGCCCTTTTAACGCCCTACCACCAGGTGTCAAAGAGAACAACAACTACCAGACTTTTAGAAGACATCTGAAGGCAGCCCTGTTTAGGGAGACTTTTAATGTTTAATAGATTAATTTATTTTAATATTCCGTTGGAAGCTGCCCAGAATGGCTGGAGAAACCCAGCCAGATAGGCGGGGTATAAATAATAAATTATTATTATTATTATTATTAAACCTCCCATGCTGCAGGACTGATTGGAAGGCATGGAGAATTTTGGGTCTCCTCTAAAGTCCACTTAGTGGGACACGGGTGGCACTGTGGGTTAAACCAAAGAGCCTAGGACTTGCCAATCAGAAGGTTGGCGGTTCGCATCCCCGACGGAACGAGCTCCTATGAGCTCCCATTGCTCGGTCCTAGCTCCTGGCAACCTAGCAGTTCAAAAGCACCTCAAATGCAAATAGATAAATAGGTACCGCTCTGTATTTGAGATGAAAATTGATGCCACACCTTTCCACAGCTCCAGGGCATAAAATGTGATAATTGCTTGCAAAGACTGATTATGGTTATTAGTCAGTAAAGGGACTAGAGATGTTTTATTTGATCTTGAAGCTCCTACTCAAGTAATTGCTAACAAAACCATGGAAGGCCTTCCTCCTTCAATAAGCTTATTTGGTAACTGGACACTGTGAGTGGTATCTGACTACATTCTATTTGGATTAGACTCAACAAATTGTCCTACTATTATTAATCCTTTCAATAATTACTCATGAGTTATCATGCATTCCCCTCTATCTTTGAGAACAGCCTTCAATGGCATGATGCCTTCGGGTTCTTTGCACTACAGTTTATTTCATCCCCAAATAATTGGCTTTACTGGGTGGAGCTTGTGGAAGTTGCCCTGCAGTAGATACCATTTGTCTCCTGGTCTCTCTCTCTCTCTCTCTCTCTCTCTCTCTCTCTCTCTCTCTCTCATTTTATTCACTTTTACACACCAAACAAAAACAAATATCCATCACCACAAAGAAAAAAGGAAAGAAAACTCAATACATCAACTAATATTCTCCTAATATTGAAATAAATTGTCATCTTCTTCTGTCGAACAGACTTCCTGTCTACTCTCCACCTCAATTTCTCATTGTTTATACACTCCCATAGCATAACAAGTTCTATTAAAGTTTGCTAATTGTAGTGGTTGGGAGTTACTCGTGCGTAATCCTGCCCCGTTTGGGCGTTAGATTGCCTGGTTAAACCCTTCGGACTGCACAGCCCATCTCAGCGTGGCTGCCCTTAGTCACTCGTAGAATCTGTCTGTGGGCGTTTCTTAAAGCGCTGCCAACATAAGAGCTGTTTGACGCCCAATCGTCTCTATGCTTTGAGAACAGCTTTCAACGGCATGATGCCTTTGGGTTCTTTGTACTACAGTTTATTTCATCCCCAAATAATTGGCTTTTCTGGATGGAGCTTGTGGAAGTTGCCCTGCAGTAGATACCATTTGTCTCCTGCTCTCTCTCTCTCTCTCTCTCTCTCTCTCTCTCTCTCTCTCATTTTATTCAGTTTTACACATCATACAAAAACAAATATCCATCACCACAAAGAAAAAAGAAGAAAAAAAGGAAAGAAAACTCAATGCATCAACTAATATTCTCCCAATATTGAAATAAATTACCATCTTCTTCTGTAGAACAGACTTCCTGTCTACTCTCCACCTCAATTTCTCATTGTTTATACACTCCCATAGCATAACAAGTTCTATTAAAGTTTGCTAATCTTTGATCTGTCTTATCTTTTACATCATATTAAAAACTACTGCTGAAATTATTCAAACGCTGCAACTGACCTTAAACTACAATTGTTATTTTTCAAATAAGTTTTAAGACTTCCCATCTTGAAATAAATACCTGTTTTGGTTTGTTTTTTATTTTCTCTGACAAACTTGTTCCGCATATTTGACCAATTTTTGAATCCATTCTGATACCGATGGAAGTTTTTTACTCTTCCACTCGGTCACAGGTAGAACTCTTGCTGCCACTGTGGCGTATAAAAAGATCTCTCTCACCTTCTTGGGAATTCCAAATCTGTGATTACCAAGAGGTAAGCTTCTGGATTTTTTTATTGAAGGATATTTTTAACATTTTTTCCAATTCTATGTGGATATCCTCCCAAAATATCTCAATCTCTTAACATTGCCACCACATGTGAAATAGAGTACCCGCCTTTTCTTTACATCTCCAACAATCACTTGAGAGACTTTTATACATCTTGGACAGTTTCCAATGAGTTAGATACCACCGATGTTGCAATTTAAGAAAATTCTCAAGCAGAGTGTAACAAGCTGTGAATTTCCAGTTTGTTTTCCAGAGGCTTTCCCACTGCTTCATAGTTACTTCCCAGTCAAGGTGTACCCAAAATCTTGCAACCACTTAACCATAGCCGCAGTGACCTCCTCCTCCTTGACTTCCCAGTCAAGGAGGAGTCAGTCTGCTTTAGAAAGTGTATTAATCTTTGAGTTCACCATATCTGATTCAAATCTGGAGGTCTCAGTGGAGAGACCCTTCTGTTTTTCAATTTTGAATGTCTTGAATATTTGGTTGCGTGGCGATACCCACCCACTCCCACAGATGGAATAAATAAAGACACATGGACACCAGAATTTAGGTTAATGGGCGAATAAATGGCCACAACTTTATTGATTACAGGTAAGAGTGGTATTGGCTTTAGGCATTGGCCCTATCAGACTAACCGGCATAGAACCACGAAGGGTTAAGCACCAACAGGGGGAGCCCCCGAGATGCACATCCCTAGGCACTCCCCGAGGAGTTACCGCTCAGGAGTGTGCTTTAGGCCCTAGCCTCCATAGGTTTCGGACAAGGCGACGCGCCCCGGAGTCCTTTAACGAACAACCCTTCATCATTTGGGTGAGGTGATGGCATTCCACCCCAACCCATTTTGCATAATAATACCCCTGCCAATGCCTAACCGCCCAAACCAAAAGTGTTGTGACGTTTTGCTACGAGGTAGGTGAAAAAACCAAGTGGCTTTCAAAATAATGCCAATTAGCCAAGTGGAAAAAGTCCTACCAGGCCCCTTGCGGCGACCAGCCGAAGCCCATAGCAAAGTCCAAATGACAACCTAGAGGGTGGGTGGATGGGAAACCGCAGCTGGCTGTAAGAAAAGAAAGGGGCGAGCACGGGCTGCCCCGACCTTAAATGAACTCTAGTAAGCCCGCCCCCGCCACCAGCCGATTGGCTGGTGCAGCAAATGATGAATAATAAAGAACCCCGGGATTCCCAAGTCCCACGGGGCTGCAGCCAGCCCTGCGAGGATGCAGATGGGGCGTGACCCCGCAAACCCCCCCCCCCTTATGTTGGGAGTGGCTTTGTAGACTCCTGGTCTCTTTTACTCTCATTGTAATAAACATGCTGGACCAATAGAGCCCATCAAATCTTTGTTTATACCTTTGCTTAATTCAGATATCCCAAGTCTGCAGCCCTCCAGATATTTCACATTATAACTTGGCAAAACCTCCACCCAGAAAAGGAGGGAAAGGATGCCTTTTATGTCATGTAGTGTCTGGTTATTTACCAGATGGAGGGTGACACCATTCCTGATAGGGATGACTCCCCCTATGGGAGACAGGCAGGGTCTTGCAACATTCTCTGCAGAGGGCAGAAATTGCCCCGTCTCTCCAGACCAACCCTGCCTGCTGCAAAGGTGATTGGGTCTTCATCTCTCTCTGTGTGTAAAGAGAAACCTGTTCTTGAGTGCTTGTGGAAAACCTGCACAGGTGGCGTTCTCATTATAAAAATACTTTAAAATTTAAGAAATCCCTCTACAGAAAGAAACAATGGGAGGCACTTGACAAAGCGATCAAATCGCGGGACGACAAAAAGTTCTGGGAAATAATTGCTCAGGGAGCTTCACCCAAAGGGAAAATTGTAACCAACAGTATTTCATCTAACTTATGGTACCAACATTTTTCCCGGCTATATACAGCTCCAAACATTGCTAAACCGAGCCAGTTTCCTCCTCTTAAAAACGATCTATTAATGGGCTGGGTTCCTGTTACCGAATCAGAATGCTTACAGCTAATTAAAACACTCAAGAATGGCAAAGCTCCCGGTGAGGATATGATTCCTCCTGAGGTGCTTAAACTAAATGCCCAGTGATGGGCTGCTATTTTGGCCCAACTTTTTATGGTAATAAATGATACATGCAAAATCCCAGAAAACTGGAAACTGAGCCTGGTAGTCCCCATCTATAAGAAGGGAGACCCCCAAGACCCCTCAAACTATCGCCCCATAAGTCTCCTGGACATTGTGTATAAACTTTATACTCGGTACCTGCTAAATAAACTGGTTGACTGGGCTGACCACTCTAACTTGCTTAATCCGGAACAGGCAGGGTTTAGAAAGGGCCATAGTACAACAGGCCATTGTTTGGTACTACAGACAATGATAGATAAGTATACAAAGGTACATAAGAGCAAACATTTTGTGGCTTTTGTAGATCTCACATCCGCTTTTGATTCAATCTGTAGGGACAAATTATGGCAAAAACTATATGAAACAGATATTGATTTGACGACTTCTCAAAATACTTAGAGAGTTACATTCAGACACCACAGTTAAAATCAGAACTGGGATGTCAGGCAACTATACTGACCCACTGCCACTGGGGAAAGGGGTTAAACAGGGCTGTTTGTTAGCGCCGTTCCTCTTTAATTTCTATATAAACGACACTGTTCAACATATGGCAAAGTATAAGTCATCAGCTCCTGCCCTGGAAGGCAAACACCTGAATATATTGCTATATGCGGATGACATGGCTGTCATGGCACTCACTCGAAGGGGCCTACACAGCATGCTGGAGGGGCTCGCAGCTTATTGTTCCCCAAACTCTCTAAAGATAAATTATGACAAAACAAAAATTGTGGTATTTACTAGAGCTCGCCACACATTTAGATGGTCTTTAGATGAACACAAAATTGAACAGTGTCTTTTTTAAAAATATCTTGGTATCACTTTCCAAGCTACATCTAGCTGGCTTGCCCACTTCAAGACTGTAGCCCTTCTAACACGTAGGACAATCGGTGCTCTGCTCAGTTTTTTTTACTCGAGGGGAGGGCAACTGGTGATCCCGGCACTAAAAGCTTTTGTTGGAAAAGTGATTCCCCAGATGTTATATGGAGTAGAACTCTGGGGATGGAATCAGAAGCTGTTAGAACGGCTTGAAATCTTCCAAAATTTTTATCTCAGAAGAATTCTAGGCCTCCCTCAGAGTACTCCGGCAGCTCTCCTAAGAGTGGAAGTAGGATTACCCTCTGTGCCTGCCAGGGCCCACTTAAGATTCCTGCGTTTTTTCACCAACCTCGCAGATGCCCCGAACACCTTATTGGCTAAACAAGCCTTTGTATCATTACAAAATAATACTACTTGGCGTAAAAACCTACTAGAAATCCTATCCAGATACAATCTACCTGAGTTTAATACCCTCAAATTGTGGAGCCCTGATAAAGTTCGGGAATGGATCTTTGAAAAAGACGCCTTTTTGGACTCCACAAAGATAAAAAACTCTGGGTTTTCCTACTGGCTTCCCCGAGTAAAAGCAGTTAAAATCTGTGCCAACTACTTGGCGGAGATCATTGATCCCACCCTTTGGAGAGCTTTCACTATGGCACGGTTTCAAACATTGCCAACTGCATATCTGACCGGTAGATTCACAAAAACCCCAGTAGAACATCGCTTATGTCCTTGTCTTATGAAAACTAAAGAGGATCTTACACATTACCTCCTCTATTGCCCCATCTACTCGGGCTTTAGAGACGCATTGCTGCAAATTATACCCAACTCTATAACTAATCCTGAAGATTTTTGTGATGAAGGCCATGAAAGCCAGGGAAAGATTTATGGATGACAATGTAAAGACCCCTTCATCGTCTGTTTGTTGTTGTTGTTGAGTGCTTGTGTTGTGGGGTTTCCCCTTTGTCCAGTCCTCTCTTCCATCATTCTGATCATCTTTGTTTTACTGTGTTTTCCAGTTGTCTCTCCCCACCCAGCTTCTTCATTCTCTTCATGCTTCTCCCCTCCCCTGTTTTATCTGGGGAAGGAAGAGTCTAGGGGGCAGCTGGATTCTCACCCCAGTGCTGGGCAGGCACAGGAGAAGTCCACAGAAGTGACAAGGCGAGGAGCTTGCTTTTCTCTCCCATTTCTTTAAAAGGCAGAATTCTGTTGGAACAACCCAGCATTTCTCCAGGAGGCCTGCATAAGAAAAAGGCCTGCAAAATAATTAATCAATTGCATTACCAGCAATTTGAATGTTGTGAGCATATATACTTCTGTATATTTCAATTGGGGAAAATTACTGTATTGCCGATGGAAGCTTTCATGCAACCTTTACAAAATAACATAGGATACACAAGATATTGGTCATAACATTATGTTTGCTGACTGGGAACAGTTGTGGACCACCGGTATGAAATTTACGGCATGTAATGCCTTAAAGGAAAATATTATGAAAATGATTTATAGGTGGTACATGACCCCAGTCAAGCTTGCAAAAATTTACCACTTGTCTGATAATAAATGCTGGAAATGTAAAGAAACTGAAGTTACATTCTTTCACCTTTGGTGGACATGCCCAAAGATTAAGGCTTTCTGGGAAATGATATATAATGAACTGAAAAAGGTATTTAAATATACCTTCCCGAAGAAACTAGAGGCTTTTCTCTTGGGTATGTCCGGCCAACTGGTGCCAAAGAAGGATAGAACATTCTTTATGTATGCTACAACAGCAGCAAGAATACTTATCGCAAAGTATTGGAAGTTACAAGAACTACCCACCTTGGAAGAATGGCAGTTGAAGGTGATAGACTACATGGGACTGGCGGAGATGACTGGCAGAATCCGAGACCAGGGAAGAGAGACCACGGAAGAAGACTGGAAGAAATTTAAGGACTATCTTAGGAAACATTGTAAAATTATTGAATGTTAGAATGACGTTGGTTTAGAAATTATGTGGTTTCTAGCTGTAATGATTAAGTAAAAAGAAAAGAAAGGCTAAAAAATTTAAATGGATAATAAGGAAGAGGATTTGCTGAATTAAAATTTGGGAATTGGAATACAGAAAGGGGAGGTACGAGGAAGTCAGGGAAGTAAGTTACAAGAAAATAAGGGATTGAAATTATACTTGTTTTTTGTGTTTTTTGTTTGTTTGTATTAATGTTTTGTTTTGTTATCATATAATTTGTGAAACTTCAATAAAAATCTCAAAAAAACAAAAAACAAAATAACATAGGATAAAAGAGAAATCAATGGTTATGCAATAGATGCTGATATAGGGAAGGGATCGGTGTTAGCTACCCTCCATCTTTTCTCCAATGAATATAGGGAAGTCCCATTCCATAATGAAATTTTACTTTTGATGCGCCACACATCTTACTGGGCTGCCCCAGGCACCCTACAAAACATAATAAAACTTTAAACATTTTAAAAACTTCAGTTGTCTTATTGTTTGTTTGTTTTTTAATAAATCTATGGAAACCGCCAGTGTTGTGTTTCAACCCTGAGCCACAAGTCATATGAATGAGAAATTTTTACAGCTGTTTTCTTGGTTTGGGCTTCTGTAATGAAATGTTCAATTAAATCTATTTTGTTTCAATTTCCAATGCCTGTGTTGAGTTTTGATCAAAATCTGCAAGTCATGCAGCTCCCTGTTTACTGTAAGAACTTACATCTCAGCTAATTACCGACAGAAACTCAAGGTAGTAACAATTCCAGGCAGCTCATTCCCGATTCCCAGTCCCCATTCCCAACTCAGACATAAATGCAAACTATTAACATATGAAGTCAAAAGCACAATAACCCATTCCAAGAAGAGATGTCCTCTCCAACAAGGTTTAATTGAAAAGGAGACATACCAAGAGCAGGAGAAAACACGGGAGCTGGAGACAAGGGTTGGCTACTCATGTTAGTGGGGGGAAACGTCTGTGGGGAGCCTTTTTATACAGTTTCATTCACCACCACCGAGTTTGAGTCAGTCCTAGAGAGCTAATTGCTATTTGCAATCTGGCTGCACTTCCTGGGTATTTGCTATTTTGGGCACTCAGCTCTGAAACAGTCCCATCAATCACATCCCCACAGCGCTCTTTTAATATGATTTTATGAACCTCATTTGGAATGACTTCTTGAATTTGTTAATTGCTGTGTGGGTTGGTTTCCACCCCAATGATTAGAGCTTTGAAAGTTTAATTTGAAAAACAACAACCAAGAAGCCAATGTTGGCCGCGGTGGAGTGCTGGTGCCTGCCAAGATGAGCAGTTGATCATTGATATTTCTATACTGATTCTACCTGTTTGGCATCTCCTGGATGGTTTTTGCACCACTGCTGCTTGATCTTGGAGGAGAAAGGATGGCTTAGCCAATGCAAACATCCCATGCCGCAGGGAGTCTCCTCTAAAGTCCGCTTAGGAGCTTTGAGGTACTGTGTCAGTCCTGAAGAATCAAAATTGTTATGTGTCTCCTGGCCAAAATGATTACACATTCATATTAATGTTCACACCATTTCTCTCTCCAGGTATTTCATGTGCTCTACTCAGAAAGGTTCTCTCTCACTTGCAGTTGTGGTTAAGCTTGAGATGGAGCCAGCAGCTCATTTTGGAAGTTCACTCTGCTCCTGCTGTTTGGTTTGTGATGTTGTTCCCATCATGCTTGATGTAATGTTGCTTTCATCAGCATTGGTTCTGAATTGCAATAATGGGTGTTTCTATGACAAAATAATTTCCTACCACATTTTGTGAGCTTCGGTGTTCTTTTTAATTAGCTAGAAGTATTCTTGCTTTCATTATTGGTTTTGAGCCAAAATGACTGATGCATCGTTTCAGATATTGGCATTTTTGGTGTATGTCATCTCAGCTCTATTCTGATCCTTGTTTGTATATTGTGCAAACATGATTGGCGTCTCTCCTTCAGGTGAGAGCAGAGGCACAGCCACTAGTTGTCATTGGGGGAAAGAAGCAATGGGTTTATCCTAGTCCCATCTCTCTCTATTGGATGTGAGGATGGGTAAAGACATTCACTGAAAGTCTTTTCTTGCAATGTGTATGAAAATATGGTCAAGATATTTCAATGTCAGGCTCTCATTTTCTCATTCCGTGGCTCACTTTCCATATCTCCATGCTATAAGTCATTCAGTGTTTGTTTTGTGTTGTTTTGTTTAGGTATTTGTCAAATTTAACCCCTCCCCCCTCACAATGAAGCCTCATGAGACAAAGTGAAGGTGGAAAGGATATATTTATTAATATAACCAAAGAAAGTTCTGCAACCCACAATGATCAGATTCAAAAAGTACTAGCAGGGCAGTATTTTTTCTAATTTTGGCAGGCAAGCAAACAGCCAGAGTTCTAGATTGGTTTCTAACCAACTTTTTCCTCTGAAATTCGCTGGAACACACTGAGTGAGCCCAACCAGAAAGATCAAGGGCTACAATGGTACCTCAGTTTCCGAATGCAATCCGTTCGGGAAAACTGTATGAGTTCCGAAATGTTAGATAACTGAAGCATTTTCTTCCGGAAGCATTTAATTATGGAAAACTCAACATGGAAGTTGAGCCAGTTCAACTTCCGAAAGGTTTTCGAAAACTGAAGCAGTTCCGGGTTTTTGGCGTTAGAAAACCTAAAGGTTGGCCTTTTGAGACGCTCAAAAACCGAGATACCTATGAATCAGGAAGTAGAGCGTCAGCCAGAAACACACACTTCGGAACAGAGCCCCAATCAGGATAGAACCCTCCACTCCCAGCCAGAAAGGGAAGGATAATACTGAGCTAGAACGACCAACGGCCAGACTACACAGAGGCTGATGTCCCCTGAATTCAATTTAGAGGGCTTTGTTTAAAGCAAACATATGTAGGGATTATACGGGAAAGTTAAAACGGCTTCTAAAATAATCAGATAAAGCTGCTCCAGATTGGAAAGATGGGGATGACACTTATCTCTAGAATTCAGCGGACGGAGGGCTTGCAGCTTGCAAGGGAATAGTTTCCTTATGAAGGGAGGTACTAATTTTTAAAAGGGTATTACATAATTACAAGAGTGAATAGGAGGATAATAAAATGGGAATGGAATTTTATAAAGCATGTGTTAATGAATACAGGGTGGATCAGGGATAGCTGGATGAAGTTCAGTTCCAATAAATATTCGGGACCTTTGAGGGTAGGACAGCTGATGGCAGTTTTACTTCACAAGGGAGGGACTTGCAGTCATGGAAACATATAAAAGGACTTGCTGCTCATGATTCTAACAAGAGATCCCCTCACCTTCACCTGAGTACTTCTCTTGAGACCTTGGTAAGTGAGAGAACTCCATGCTTTTTCTGCCTCTTCCTTTCCAAACTTCATTCTCTCTGTCTCCTTTTTTGAACCCAGACCTGCCTCTCCTTGCTCATCTTCTTTCTCATTTCCTACGGGCACTTTGGCTATGACGGAAGACTACTTTCGTATGGAGTCAGAGCAATTCTCCATCTAGTTCAGGCCTGTCTACAGGAGGGACGCGGAATATCGATGGTCCTCCCAGAATTGCTGGACTACAACTCCCATCCTTCCTGGCCATTGCCTGTGCCAGCTGGACCTGATGGGTGTTGGAGTCCAGCAACACCTGGAGGCTCACAGATACCGCCCCCCAAATCCTGCTCCACATGGACTGGTGCTGGGGGCTCTCCTCATTTTCCGCAGGGTCCCTTTCCTGCCTTACCTTGAGATGCCAGGCGTTTCTTTCTCCAAAGTGTATTTGGCAGGGCTCCTAGAACATGTTGCAAAAAATCAGAAATGAAAACAAAAGGAAACACTGAAGGGGGTAGCTTCTTGGTTCAAGTTTAGCTTTGCCACTGAAAAGGTAAAGGTAAAGGTACCCCTGCCCGTACGGGCCAGTTGTGACCGACTCTGGGGTTGCGCGCCCATCTCGCTTAAGAGGCCAGGGGCCAGCGCTGTCTGGAGACACTTCCGGGTCACGTGGCCAGCGTGACGAGGCTGCTCTGGCGAGCCTGCACCAGCGCAGCACACGGAAACACCATTTACCTTCCCGCTATAAAACAGTACCTATGTATCTACTAGCACTTAAGGGTGCTTTCGAACTGCTAGGTGGGCAGGAGCTGGGACCGAACGACAGGAGCTCACCCCGCCGCGGGGATTCGAACTGCCGACCATACGATCGGCAAGTCCTAGGCACTGAGGTTTTACCCACAGCGCCACCCACGTCCCTTTGCCACTGAAAAAGCACAGCATAAAAGGGAAAGGGGGTGAGGAAGGAAGAGGTGATTATGAAGCCATATACCTTCCATTGCCAAATATCTTAAGGGCTGTGGCATGGATGATGGAACACATCTGCTTTCTGTTGCTGGTGAAAGGTTGGGAAACCTGTGGCTGTCATGGGGTTGATGCATTCCAAATAGCACCAAGCTCCTCTAGTTTGGCCAAGGGATGATGGGAGTTGAAGCAAAAAGTTAATATTACAAGAAACTGGATTTTCTAAGTATTATGAGATTCCAACAAAACATGAAGATGAACAGTACCATGGAATATGTGACCACTGAAGGCATTGGCTTATCAATGGTCAGATATTTATTTAATATTTTTATAGTATTAAATTTTAACAATCAACAACATATGTTGTACACAACATAAAATGATCCCATCCAAAGGAAGGGTTTGTGTACGAGAAAGAGAAGGACACAGATATATAATAGAATTAATATCTTACATTTCTTTGAGTTTCCGGTACTCTCACACCCTTCATAGTTGATTCTGAGGAGTCTGGACAACCTTCAACTCCTAGAAACATAAAAGAAAAGCATGAGAATGTAATAATTTCAGCGTTCGCAGGAACAGACAAGGGTAAACAAGAATGCTTTTAGATCTTTTAAATAGTCATGAGGATGATAGACACACTTCACATGTTCCAAAAGCAGGCAGCTGCCTGGAGGAAGACCATCTCATGAGGTCGCAAGGGAGACAAACCCGTTGGTGACACCACCAAGAGGCCTCCAATGCTAGACTGCTGCACTATAGCTGGCGTGGGATTTTTTAATGATAGGGGATGTTTTTAATGAACTTGCAGATTGTGCTATAATCTCCCCTTCTTCCTCTCCGTCTTCACTGCTTCTGTTTGGCTTGTTGTTGTTGTTGTGGTTGTTGTTGTTTTGTTATAAATTGGATGTGTGAATCATCATGAATGTGTGAATAAATTGGATGAATGTTTGCTCATCATCATTTCAGATCCAGTACCCATCACCCCAAAATGACCTGTGGCTACAATTCCTCCTGCTGTTACCCAGTTGGCGGTCTGGGCTTGCTGGAAGCAAGTAGTGCCTTTGGGGACTTTGGGGGTTTGGGGGGAATTGGGGGCTTTGGAGGCTTTGGAGTCTATCGGGGTTCAAGTGGTGGCGGAGGGTCACCAAGTAGCCTCACTATAAATCCTGCCACCAGTGTTGATCTCATCAATCCGTTACCACCGTTGGAAGTAATCATCAGGCCATCTCCATTTACAGTGACCATCCCAGGAGCAAGACTCTCTGCCAGGTTTGGGCCAGTTCGTGTGGGAGGGAAACGGCTGCTCTAGACACTATTTGTTCTATTAAAGAGAGCGCTCAGACCAGCAGAACCCCCCCCCCCCCCCGGAAATTGACAAACTCTGCATGGCTTCACGACTGATTATCTAATGGGCCTTGGTGCTAGAAATGCCAAGCGTCCCCAGTTAAACCACCAAGTTTGCAGGATTCCCAGATGCTTGGCTCATCCATGTTTGCCTTACAAATGTGCAGCTGCTTCCTAGGATGTGTTGATCCCAACTTCTATTCACTATGAATTTCTTCTTCTTCTTCTTCTTCTTCTTCTTCTTCTTCTTCTTCTTCTTCTTCTTCCTCTTCCTCTTCCTCTTCCTCTTCCTCCTCCTCATCCTCCTTCTCCTCCTCCTCCACCTCTTCTTCTTCTTTGCTTTTGCTGTGGAATGTGTCTCCAGTTGAGGGGCAAATGTTTGAATGCATCCAACTTGTATTGCGTTTGAATGCCAAAAAAACATAATACAATTCTGAATGTTTATGTATTATCAGTGTCATCAAGATCAATGTTTGAATTACCTTACTGCAATGCCTGGAAGGCAATTCTTCCTTGGTTTCTGGAATGAAAATGTTCTCCGTCTTCCTCTTATGCATTAAACTTAGCTTCAGCAAAGCACCTGTTCTCTGTGTGTTTCTTTAATGCTTGTCCCTTGCTCCAGCACCAACACCCAATTTAAATCCATATTCCTGAGAAACATCACTCTTTTTTGTGGTGGGGTATTTTACTCTTCAAAGATAAATTTCACCATAAAATGTTCCTCCTTTTTGGCTAATTGAGGCTGGGAAGGGGAAAAACAATTCCTGTTAGCTAGGGATGATGTGATTTGTAGTTCCGAACATTTGGAGGGCCACGTTTGGGGATGCATGAGGTAAGCTATGCCCCACATGATAGTTGTTTTTTAAGGGGGAGCGGGCTTCTGTAGCCACCCTTCAATCAAATCTCTTTGGTTTCACTTTTCCCAGGACAATATTGAGTTTTGATCAAAATCTTGGAGTCATGCAGCTGTAAAAACGTCCAACTCAGCTAATTGCCCGCAAAACCCCTTTAAGAAAAAAAAAATAGTTTTCCTTTATTACTCACAGGTATATCTTTACATCGTAACTTTACATCTTGTGATTATACATATTCTTGTTTTCAAAGTAAGTTCATAATTGTTATTATCATAGATTGGCAAACATTGCTGTACACAAAGAAGAACATTGCTGTACACAAAAAAGAAAAAAAGATGTAATTTTGAAATCATAATATTCCTCATAAATAAGTGACGTCCCGCCTCTTCCATTTTGTACTAATAAACTTATTGACTATATTTGTCCATTGTCTTTTTATTTATAATATTTTCTTATAAATCAATTTTACTTTTAAAATAGTTATCCACAGAAACTACTCAAAATCCGTCACCCTTTTTAGATTCCTTAAAACAGTTGTATTCCTTAAAACAGTTCCAGTTTGAGACAAATATTTACCGGCAGAAACTCAAGGTGGTAACAATTCTAGGCAGCCCAACAATAGTATATTATGTACCATTACCAACCCAAACAGAAGTCCAAACTACAGTGGTACCTTGCGTTAAGAACTTAATTCGTTCTGGAGGTCCGTTGTTAACTTGAAACTGTTCTTAATCTGAGGTACCACTTTAGCTAATGGGGCCTCCTGCTGTTGCTGCGGCGCCGGAGCATGATTTCTGTTGTCATCCTGAAGTAAAGTTCTTAACCTGAGTTACTATTTCTGGGTTAGCAGCATCTGTAACCTGAGGCATCTGTAACCTGAAGCGTCTGTAACCCGAGGTACCACTGTATTAACCTCTGAAGTCAAAAGCACAATAACAAATTCCAAGAAGAGAGGTCCTCTCCCACAAAGTTTAGTTTAAAAGCAGACATACCAACACCAGGATAAAACACGGGAGCCGGAGACAAGAGAGGCCTCAACCTGCAATTGGGGGGAAACGTCTATGTGGAGCCCTTTTATACAGTTTCGTTCATTTAATTAGCCCCAAAGAGGTAATTATTATATGCAATCCGGCTGCACTTCCTGGATATTTGCTGTTTGTGACTCTAAGCCCTAGAGGATTCCTATCAAATACATCTCAAGAAGATTCCTTTCATTTGTCATCATGCCACC
This sequence comes from Podarcis liolepis, assembly GCF_965112155.1. NCBI lineage: Eukaryota > Metazoa > Chordata > Lepidosauria > Squamata > Lacertidae > Podarcis > Podarcis liolepis. The sequence continues at coordinate 7,945,825 of NC_139566.1, forward strand.
TCATTTAATTGCTGTGTGGTGTGGTTTCTACACCACCTTATTAGTGTTTTGGAGGCTTAATGAGAGGAAGGCAATAAGCCAATGTTGGCCACAGCGGAGTGCCTGGTGGCTGCCAAGATGAGCAGTTGTCCATTGCAGTTTTCTGTACTGTTTGTACTTCTTTGGCACCTCCTGAATGGTGTTTGCACCACTTCCTCTCGGAAGAAGAATGGTGGCTTAGTCAAGGAGAAGGGGACGACAGAGGACGAGAAGGTTGGACAGTGTTCTCAAAGCTACCAGCATGGGTTTGACCAAACTGTGGTAGGCAGTGGAATACAGGAGTGCCTGGCATGCTCTGGTCCATGGGGTCATGAAGAGTCGGATGCGACTAAATGACTAAACAACAGCAATAACAAAAATTGTTGGGCAGCCTCAATACAAGTGCAGATATGTCCCCCTATGATTGCAACCCCTGCCACGCATTGATGCTCTTCCAGAACTAATCTGGGACAGTAGCATAGGTTTCTATTCCACAGGGAATGCCCTTTGGAAGTAGACCCTCAAGCAGGATTTAATCTTCTCCTCTCCACCTGTAAAATGGAGGTTCAATACTGTGGGCTCCTCCTTTCAAGGGCACTTCTTTGAGGCCTCCTGAATGGTGTTTGCACCACTTCCTCTTGGAGGAAGAAGGATGGCTTAGTCAATCCAAACCTCCTATACTGCAGGGCTGATTAGAAAGTATGGGAGACTGACTATGGGGCCATCTATTCACATTAATGGGGAAAAGCTTCTGTGGGGAGCCCTTTTATACAGTTTCATTCACAACTTCAGAGAGAAGAAGAGCCCATTGTTATATTGTGTTTTCCCAAAAAGAGGGCACGTTTTGCGGTGAGACCTGGATACTGACTGCCTGGTTGTGGGTGGGTATATTGGATATCCACAACACCCAATTGGTAGGCCCCTCGTTGCTGGGTTTAATCTGGCCAATGGGATGCAGTCGAAATGGATCAAGGGACCTATATATACCTATGAACGTAACCCAGAGCTTCCTCTTTCGACTCGTGCATCGGAACACCCACCCACCTCTTCCTACATTTAGGACATTTTGCGATTGACCTTGCTATGCCATTGTGTGTCATCTGTCGTTGGGACAGGGGCACGGCAGGAATTTTCCCCACTTGGCTGATTGTCTGTTGCAATTTGGGTTTTGCCTGTCGTGTAGCAAATTGTCACAACTTGTAAGGTTGTGGATAGGCACTGGTTCAGGTGATAGGGATGGGAGAATGGTCTCACCATCCTTATGTGAAGGGTATTTTGTTAAAGGAATCCAGGGACTCAACTTGGTTTGGTCAATCCCCATGAGGTGGTTGTGCCCGTTTCTGAGTCCAGGGGAGCATCTGGGGAGTGAACAGAGTCTGTTCCCGGGGTTTCCACGTACTTCAGGTGTTCACCCTTGGCTGACCTATGATAGAACTCTGGGTCAGCCCTTCTTGCAAGGGTGTAGCGAGCTAGTTGAACCAGAGCCTATGCAACCACTCACGTTTCTGTAATCAATAAAATTTTGGCCTAAATTCTGCCAAATACCAAAACTAAAATTAGAGACAAATGTGTGTTTATTTAGGGGGGAGGTCTCTGGGTCTGAACACGCAAATACAGTCTGGCTGCACTTCCTGGGTATTTGCTATTTTGGGCCCTTAGCCCTGAAGGAGTCCCATCAACCACATTCCCACAGCGTCCTTTTCATCTGGTATTGAGCACCTTATTTAGCAAGACTTCTCGAATTTGTTAATTCCTGTGTGGTTTGGTTTCCACCCCACCTGATTAATGCTTTGGAAGCTAAAGGGGTTTTTTGGGGGGTGGGATCCTAGAATCTAATGTTGGCCACAGTGGAGTGCTGGTGCCTGCCAAGATGAGCAGTTGCCCATTGCATTTTCTATTCTGATTGCACTTGTTTGGTGTCTCCTGGATGGGTTTTGCGCCACTACTGATAGATCTTGAAGGAGGAAAGATGGCTTAGCCAATGTCAACCTCACATGCTGCAGGGCTGATTGGAAGGCATGGAAGACTATTGGCTCATGCAGGCTCCATAATACCAGCCTCCTCTAAACTCCACTTAGGAGCTTTGAGGCCTGAAGAATCAAAATTGCTATGTGTTCTCTTGGCAAGAATGGCTAGACATTGATATAAGTGTTCACCCACCCTTCTCTATGGGGATTCCATGTGCTATATTCAAAGAGGTTCTCTTTCATTTGCAGTTGTGCTTAGGCTTGATATGTAGTATTGTTTTTGTAGTATTAAATCTTAACAATCAACAACATATGGTATACACTACATAAAATGATCCCATCCAAAGAAAGGGTTTGTGTACGAGAAAGAGAAGGGGACATATATATAATGGAATTAATATCTTACATTTCTTTGAGTTTTCCTGCTCATCCATGCTTGCCTTACAAATGTGCAGCTGCTTCCTAGGATGTGAAAGGGAAGAACACTACAAGAAAGGGAAGAACACTAATTAATATCTTACATTTCTTTGAGTTTTCCTGTGCACTCACACTCTACATAGTTGATTCTGAGGGGTCTGGACAAGCTTCAACTCCTAGAAACATAAAAGAAAAGCATGAAAATGTAATCATTTCAGGGTTCACGGGAACAGACAAGGGTAAACAAGAATGCTTTTAGATCTTTTTTCAAAGTTAATCATAAGGATGATAGACACACTTCAGTGTGGAATGTGTTCCAAAAGGGGGGAGCTGCCTGGAGGAAGACCATCTCATGAGGTCGCAACGGAGACAAACCCGTTGGTGACACCACCAAGAGTCCTCCAATTCTGTACTGCTGCACTCTTGCTGGATTCGGGGTTTTTTAATGATAGGGTTTTTTAATGGATTGCAGATTGTGTTATAATCTCCTTTTCTTCCTCTCCTTCTTCACTGGCGGTGGTAGGGCTTGTTGTTATGGTCCTTGTTTTGTTATAAATTGGATGTGTGAATCATGAATAAATTGGATGAATGTTTGCTCATCGTCTTTTCAGATCCAGGACCCATCACTCCAAAATGTATCCTAGCTTTGGTGCTGCCTACAATGCCTTTGTGCTCATGGGGATCTATGGGGCTATGGAGCCTTTGGGGGTTCAAGTGGTGGTGGAGTGTCATCAAGTAGCCTCGCTAGAAACTCTGTTGCCAGTGTTGATTGCATGACTCAGTTACCACCATCGGAAGCAGTCGTCCAGCAAGCTCCATGTATTCTGACATGTCCTGGACCAATACTCTCTGCCTCGTGTGAGCCAGCTCGTGTGGGAGGATATACTGGCTGTGGGGGCACATCCTCCTTTGGAGCTGGCCTGGGATATGGCTGCTCTGGGCACTATTCATGCTTTAAAGGGAGCGCTCAGACCAGCAGAATGCCCTCACCGGCAACTGATGAACTCAGCATGGCTTCACGATTGATTATCTCATGGGCCTTGGTGCCAGAAATGCCAAGCGTCCCCAGTTAAACCACCATGTTTACAGGATTTCCAGATGTTTGGCTCATCCATGCTTGCCTTAGGAATATGCAGCTGCTTCCTAGGTCGTCGTCTTCTTCTTCTTCTTCTTCTTCTTCTTCTTCTTCTTCTTCTTCTTCTTCTGTGGTTTTATTGTGGAATGTATCTCCAATTGAGGCACAAATATTTGAATTCATCCTATTTGTATTGCTCTCAAATGCCGTAGAAACATAATACAATTCTGAATGTGTATGTATTATCAGTGTCATCAAGATCAGTGTTTGAATTACCTAATTGCAATGTCTTGAAGAAAATTCTTCCTTTGTTTCTGGAATGAAAATCACTGTCTTCCTCTTATGTATTAAACTTAGCTTTCTCTGTGGGTTTCTTTCATGCTTCCCGCTCACTCCAGCACCAGCACCAACTTTGTTCCATATCCCTGAGAAACATAACCCCCTTTTTGTAAGTGGTTCTTTTTTACTCTCCAAAAATAAATTGCACCATAAAATGTGGGAAATTGGGAAGAAGAAACACCATTACAAATAGATCAGCGTTGTGTGGGAATTTTGTGGGCATGCTGCCAACTTGAATAAAATATTTTGGGGGGAGGTAAGCTCTGCCCCACATAATTGATCACATAACGCGGTGCACACACACTGATTTAAAAACAGTGTCCATCAGCATGGGGGTGGCAGCCCCCTCAAACATTTTATTATGGTGAGAAGACAAAGGTGAAGAAGAGCAACAACCAAGAGCTAATTGAGTTTGGAGGAAAAGAAATACCTTTCAAAATACTCAGAGTTGGGTGGGAAGTTTGTAGGGGGAATAGCCCCACACCCATAAGGGTTAGTTTTCTAAAAGTCTCAACCCCTTTCTCCTTCTCAGGATATCCAACGAGCTGCAGGCTCTATGAAAATGAAATTTAGACCTGTCACGCAAATGACATCAGTGAGAGAACAAGCGTGTGTTTCACCCGCATATATTTTCTTTTTTCATGTCCCATTCCATGAAGACATTCATAGACCAACACAAAGTAGGAATAAAGCCTCATAATGGAACTGGGAATTGGACAGCACCAATGCAGAAACTGTGGGGAAATAAACTCCATACTATATACCATAAGTATATCTCTTCTTTGGAAAGCAGACAACAACCCATAGCCTATTTAAAGGACAATAACTTCATAATCGGAAAATATTTTTAGCTCTAGCTGGGGGAAAAGAAACAGGTATTCCAAAATTGAGACAAAGTGGATTTATTCATCTTCTTGATCAACATAGCTCACTCATGAGAATGTGAATTAATCACCTCTTATCATCTGCAGGCAGAATACATCACTGAATATGAGGAAAGGGAGGTGTGCTGCCGGAACAGCAATATCTCTTGTGTTCTGCAATTATGTCATCAGGGGACCTCAAGGAGTCCTGTTGTCTCTCTATGTCCATAATTATTTGCCTGACCAGGGGTCTTGCTTGATCCAATACCAAATTTAAAATGGCTTGATGAGCAAGGCCCAATTTCTGCAGAGAGTTCAGGACCGCTATCTGCCAGCCAGACTGGAACCCATCACAAAGAATCAGTGGAGCTATACCTTGGGGGAGCAATTTCTGTGTCAACCAGCATTTCTCCAGGAGACTTGCATATGAAACATGCTGACAAAATATTAAATCAGTTTCATTGCCAACAATCTCAATGTTGTGACCATATATACTTCTGTATTTTTCATTTGGGTAAAATGACCCTATTGTGGATGGAAGCTTTCATGCAACCATTACAAAATAACATAGGATAAAAGAGAAATAAATGATTCTGAAATAGATGCTGATATATGGAAGGGATGGAAGTTACAGCCACTTAGGGGTATAATCTTTGGGGTTACTCACACCAATTCCACCATTCACCACAGGTGGAAAATAAGTGGTATAGAAACCTTTGACATTGTCCCAGCTTACTTCTGGAAGAGCATCAATGCCAGGGATCAATGTCATGTAGTGTCTGGCTATTTACCAGATGGAGGGGGACGCCATTCCTGATAGGGATGACTCCCCCTATGGGAGACAGGCAGGGTCTTGCAACATTCTCTGCAGAGGGCAGGAATTGCCCCGTCTCTCCTGACCAACCCTGCCTGCTGCAAAGGTGGTTGTGTCTTCATGGCTCTCTCTGTGTGTGTAAAGAGAAACCCTTGCTTGAGTGCTTGTGTTGTGGGGTTTCCCCTTTGTCCAGTCCTCTCCTTCATCATTTTGATCATCTTTGTTTTACTGTTTTCAATCAGTTTCATTGCCAGCAATCTGGGAGCATATGTACTTCTCTATATTTCAGTTGGGGGAAATTACCCTATTGTGTATGGAAGCTTTCATGCAACCTTTACAAAATACCACAGGATAAAAGAGAAATCAATAGTTATGCAATAGATGCTGATATAGAGAAGGGATGGGTGTTAGATACCCTCCATCTTTTCTCTGATGAATATAGAGAAGTCCCATTCCATAATGAAACTTTACTTCTTATACTCCACACATCTTACTGGGCTGCCCCAGACACTCTACAAAACATAATAAAACATTGAACATTTAAAAAACTTCCCTATACAAGATTGCCATCAAACAGCTTGGGGGTCGGATATCTCCATACCCTCCAACATTTCTCCTATGAAAATAGGGACATCTGTTGTGGTTCTGGCCTCTCAGGAGTTAACACTCCAGGAGCGTTCTTATCAACTGGGTGCACTGCCCACATGATCCATCCATTTCTCCTTTGATCTGAGCTCTCTCTGGAGAGCAGTCTGTCTGAGAACCTTAGCAAGGTCGTTTCATTTTGTTAAGAGGCAGAAAGCTGCGAACATGCAGGGCCCTTGCAGCAGATGCAGTGGGTCAAAAGATATATAACCCAACAAACTTTAACAACATCCTAAGGAAATGTGGGACATTCCAGGATGAGTACATTTCGGAGCACAATTCAAAGTGTTGGTGCTGACCTTTAAAGCCCTAAAAGGCCTCAGTCCAGTATACCTGAAGGAGTGTCTCCACCCCCATCGTTCTGCCTGGACACTGAGGCCCAGCGCTGAGGGCCTTCTGGCGGTTCCCTCACTGTGATAAGCCAAGTTACAGGGAACCAGGCAGAGGGCCTTCTCGGTAGTGGCACCCTCCCTGTGGAACACCCTCCCACCAGATGTCAAAGAGAAAAATAACTACCAGACTTTTAGAAGACATCTGAAGGCAGCCCTGTTTAGGAAAACTTTTAATGTTTGATGGACTATTGTATTTTAATATTCTGTTGGGAGCCACCCAGAGTGGCTTGGGAAACCCAGGAAGATGAGCAGGGTATAAATAATAAATTATTATTACTACTATTATTATAATTATTATTATTATTATTGGAGCCAGGGGGTATTCGGCCCCCCCATAAAATATTTGAGGGGTCTGCCACCTCAAAGCTGATGGGCATTGCCATTCAAATGGTGTGCGTGCACCGTGTCATGTGATCCATTATGTGGGGCAGGGCTTAAACACCTCCCAAAACATTTTATTCAAGTTGACAGCCTGTCCACAAAATTCTGACACAACCCTGAGGCATTTGGAATGTGTCCCCGCCCCCCGCCCCCACCCCCCGCTTCCCAACCTCAATCTTTTTCTTTCCCAACCTCCCACATTTTGTGGTGCAATTTATCTTTGAGAGTAAAATACCCCACCACCCACCCACAAAAAGTATCATGTTTCTCAGGGATAGGATCAAAGCTGGGTGTTAGCTCAGGAGTGAGGGGCAAGTATTAATGAAACCCACAGAGAACCGGTGCTATGCTGAAGCTAAGTTTAATGCATAAGAGGAAGACAGAACATTTTCATTCCAGAAACCAAGGAAGAATTGCCTTCCAGGCATTGCAGTAAGGGAATTCAAACATTGATCTTGATGAGAAAGATGGTACATAAATATTCAGAGTTGTATTGTGTTTCTATAGCATTCGAGCGCAATACAAGTTGGAGGCATTAAAAAAATTGCCCATTAGCTGGAGATAAATTCCATACATAGCAAAAGCCCCAAAAAAGAAGAAGAGGTTGGGATCAACACATCCTAGGAAGCAGTTGCATGTTTGTAAGACAAACATGGATGAGCCAAGTGTCTGGGAATCCTGCAGACTTGGTGGGCACCAAGGCCCATGAGATAATCAGTCGTGAAGGCATGCCGAGTTCGTCAGTTGCAGGTGAGGGCATCCTGCCGTTCTGTGTTCTCACTTTAATAGCATGAATAGCATCCAGAGCAGCCGTATCCCAGGCCAGTTCAAAAGGAGGATGTGAAACCACAGGGAGCGTATCCTCCCACACGAATCGGCTCACACGAGGCAGCAAGTATTGCTCCTGGGATGATTACATTAGCTGAAGGTGGCTTGATGAATACTTGCGATGGTGGTACCTGAGTCATGCAACCAACACTGGCAGCAGGATTTATAGCGAGGCTACTTGATGACATTCCACCACCACTTGAACCCCCAAAGCTCCCACTTCCCCCCAAACCCCCAAAGCCACAACTTGATTTCAGCAAGCCCAGACTGCCAGCTGGGTAACAGCAGGAGGAATTGTAGCCACAGGTCATTTTGGAGTGATGGGTACTGGATCTGAAATGATGATGAGCAAACATTCATCCAATTTATTCATGATTCACGCATCCAGTTTATAACAAAACAACAACCATAACAACAAGCCATACCACCAGAAGTGAAGAGGAAGGAGAGGAAGAAGAGGATATTATAACACAATCTGCAAGTTCATTAAAAAAATCCCCTATCATTAAAAAATCCCAAGCCAGGTATAGTGCAGCAGTCCAGCATTGGAGGCCTCTTGGTGGTGTCACCAACGGGTTTGTCTCCCTTGCGACCTCATGAGATGGTCTTCTTCCAGGCAGCTCCCCCCTTTTGGAACACATTCCACACTGATGTGTGTCTATCTCCTTATGATAGATAGACTTTGAGAAAAGATCTAAAGCATTCTTGTTTACCCTTTGTCTGTTCCTGCGAACCCTGAAATTATTACATTTTCATGCTTTTCTTTTAGGTTTCTAGGAGTTGAAGGTTGTCCAGACCCCTCAGAATAAACTATGAAGGGTATGAGAGCACAGGAAAACTCAAAGAAATGTAAGATATTAATTCTGTTATATATTTGTGTCCCTACCTTTCTCGTACACAAACCCTTTTTCTCGATGATACTGGATGTTGTGTTTATCATACATTGTTGATTGTTAAGATTAATAATAATAATAATAATTTATTATTTATACCCCACCCATCTGGCTGGGTTTCCCCAGCCACTCTGGGCGGCTTCCAACTGAATATTAAAAACAGTACAGCATCAGACATTAAAAAATTCCCTAAAGAGGGCTGCCTTCAGTTGTCTTTTAAAAGTAAAATAGTTGTTTATTGCCTTGACATCTGCTGGGAGGGCGTTCCACAGGGCAGGCGCCACTACCGAGAAGGCCCTCTGTCTGGTTCCCTGTAACCTTACTTCTTGCAATGAGGGAACCGCCAGAAGGACCTCGGCGCTGGATCTCAGTGTCTGGGCTGAACGATGGGGGTGGAGACACTCCTTCAGGTATACAGGACCGAGGCCGTTTAGGGCTTTAAAGGTCAGCACCAACACATTGAATTTTGCTCGGAAACGTACTGGGAGCCAATGCAGATCTCTCAGAACCGGTGTGATGTGGTCCCGACGGCCACTCCCAGTCACCAGTCTAGCTGCCGCATTCTGGATTAAATGCAGTTTCCAGGTCACCTTCAAAGGTAGCCCCACGTAGAGTGCATTGCAGTAGTCCAAGCAGGAGATAACTAGAGCATGCACCACTCTGGCAAGGCAGTGTGCGGGCAAGTAGGGTCTTAGCCTGCATACCAGGTGGAGCTGGTAGACAGCTGCCCTGGACACAGAATTAACCTGTGCCTCCATGGACAGCTGTGAGTCCAAAATGACTCCCAGTCTGCGCACCTGGTCCTTCAGGGGCACAGTTACCCCATTCAGGACCAGGGAATCCCCCACACCCGCCCGCCCCCTGTCCCCCAAAAACAGTACTACTGTCTTGTCAGGATTCAACCTCAATCTGTTAGCCGCCATCCATCCTCCAACCGCCTCCAGGCACTCACACAGGACCTTCACCGCCTTCACTGGTTCTGATTTAAAGGAGAGGTAGAGCTGGGTGTCATCTGCATACTGATGAACACCCAGCCCACTACAAAAATATTGAATAAATATCTGACCATTGATAGCCCAATGCCTTCAGTGCTCACATATTCATATTCATATTCATGTTTAGTTGGAATCTCATAATACCCAAAAAATCCAATTTCTTGTAATATTAACTTTTCCTCCAACTCCCATCATCCCTTGGACAAATTGGCTGAGCTTGATGCTACTTGGAATGCAACAGCCCCCTGGCAGCCACAGGTTTCACATCCTTTCTCCAGCAACAGAAAGGAGGTATGTTCTGTCATCCATGCCACAGCCCTTAAGATGTTTTGCAATGCAAGGTATATGGCCTTATAATAACCTCTTCCTTCCTTACACTCTTCCCTTTTATGTTATGCTTTTTTTCAGTTCCAAAGCTAAACTTACACCAAGAAGCAAGTTAAGGCTTAAAGGGGCCCTGCTAAAAATCCGGAGAGCCCCCAGCGCCAGTCCGTGTGGACCAGGAATAGGGTGGGGGCATCTGTGAGCCTCCGCGTGTTGTTGGACTCCAAGACCCATCAGGCCCTGCTGGCACAGGCAATGGCCAGGAAGCATGGGAGTTGTAGTCCAGCAACTCTGGGAGGACCATTGATATTCCACGTCCCTCCTGTAGACACGACTGAAGTAGGTGGAGGATTGCTCTGACTCCATACGAAAGGAGTCTTCCTTCATAGCCAAAGTGCCCGTAGGAAATGAGAAAGAAGATGAGCAAGGAGAGGCAGGTCTGGGTTCAGAAAAGGAGACAAAAAGAGTGAAGTTTGGAAAGGAAGAGGCAGGAAAAGGCATGGAGATCTCTCACTTACCAAGGTCTCAGGAGAAGTACTCAGGTGAAGGTGAGAGGAGCTGTTGTTAGAATCGGGGGCAGCAAGTCCTTTTATACGATTCCAGGACTGCAAGTCCCTCCCTTGTAGACAAAAACTGCCTTCAGGTGTCCTACCCTCAAAGGCCCTGACTAATTATTGGAAGCAGATTTCATCCAGCCATTCCTGAGCCGCCCTGTATTCATTAGCATGTGTTTTATCCAATTCCATTCCCCTTTCATTATCCTCCTATTTACTCCTTTTGATGATTAATTATGATACGTTTTACAATTGGTGTCGCCCCCTGCTTCGTAAAGAATGCGTGCTTGTCAAGGCTTGAAGCCCCCTTTCCACTGAATTCTAGAGATTTGTGTAAACCCCATCTTCCCACGCTGGGATGGGTTTATCTGTTTTAAAAAGCCATTTTAAACTTCCCTTATAATCCCTACAATGTTTGCTTTAAACAAAGCCCTCCAAATTGAATTCAGTGGACATCCGTCTCAAAGGGAGCTTCCTTAAGGCAAGTCAGCCATTGGTGATGGGTGTCTATCAATATGCAGATGATACCCAGCTCTACCTTTCTTTCAAATCAGAACCAGTGAAGGCGGTGAAGGTCCTGTGTGAGTGCCTGGAGGCGGTTGGAGGATGGATGGCGGCTAATGGATTGAAGTTGAATCCTGACAAGACAGAAGTACTGTTTTTGGGGGACAGGGGGCGGGCTGGTGTGGAGGACTCCCTGGTCCTGAATGGGGTAACTGTGCCCCTGAAGGACCAGGTGCGTAGCCTGGGAGTCATTTTGGACTCACAGCTGTCCATGGAGGCACAGGTCAATTCTGTATCCAGGGCAGCTGTCTACCAACTCCACCTGGTACGCAGGCTGAGACCCTACCTGCCCGCTGACTGTCTGGCCAGAGTGGTGCATGCTCTAGTTATCTCCCGCTTGGACTACTGCAATGCGCTCTACGTGGGGCTACCTTTGAAGGTGACTCGGAAACTACAGCTAATCCAGAATGCGGCAGCTAGACTGGTGACTGGGGGCGGCCGCCGAGACCACATAACACCGGTCTTGAAAGACCTACATTGGCTCCCAGTACGTTTCCGAGCACAATTCAAAGTGTTGGTGTTGACCTTTAAAGCCCTAAACGGCTTTGGCCCAGTATACCTGAAGGAGCGTCTCCACCCCCATCGTTCTGCCCGGACACTGAGGTCCAGCGCCGAGGGCCTTCTGGCGGTTCCCTCATTGCGAGAAGCGAAGCTACAGGGAACCAGGCAGAGGGCCTTTTCGGTGGTGGCGCCCGCCCTGTGGAATGCCCTCCCATCGGATGTCAAGGTGATGGACAACTACCTGACATTCAGAAAACATCTTAAGGCGGCCCTATTCAGGGAAGTTTTTAATGTATGATATTTTAGTGTTTTTTGGTTTCTGTGGAAGCCGCCCAGAGTGGCTGGGGAAACCCAGCCAGATGGGCGGGGTACAAATAATAAATTATTATTATTATTATTATTATTATTATTATTATTATTATTATTATTATTATTATATAGCTTAATATTGCCTACACTTTCACCCTGCAACTTCCCCTACAATGCATTATGAGCAGCAGTGCCCTTGCAAAACAGCAGCCCACAGTACTGAATCCTCCACTTTACAGGTCGACAGGGGAGGATTCAATCCTGCTTGGGGATCTACTTCCAAAGGGCATTCCCTGTGTCTTCCTGCCTGATGTTCAACTCGTTTATAGCCCCTGATCTTTCTGGGTGGGCTCACCGAGGGTGTTCCAGGGCTGTGTCCTCCCAACTCAACCATGATCCTCCCAAATGGGCTCAATTCAGTGAAGGTTTGAACTCTGGATGAATCCAGTGAACAGCCTCACCATCTAATCCCGCTTCCTGTTCCTCCAGCCAGATGCCTATGGGAAGCCCACTGGAGAACTGACTCCAAACATCAACAAGCAACATATCGGCTAATAATATACAGTGGTATCTTGGGTTAAGAAATTAATTCGTTCTGGAGGTCCATTCTTAACCTGAAACTGTTCTTAACCTGAGGTACCACTTTAGCTAATGATGGCTCCTGCTGCTACCGCGACACCGCCACGCAATTTCTGTTCTCATCCTGAAGCAAAGTTCTTAACCCGAAGTACTATTTCTGGGTTAGCGGAGTCTGTAACCTGAAGCATCTGTAACCGGAAGCATCTTTAACCCGAGGTACCACTGTACTGACAATATTTTTATAACACTATACCCACGGCGGGGTGAGCTCCCGTCGTTCGGTCCCAGCTCCTGCCCACCTAGCAGTTCAAAAGCACTCTTAAGTGCAAGTAGATAAATAGGTACCGCTTTATAGCAGGAAGGTAAATGACGTTTCCGTGCGCTGCGCTGGTGCTGGCTTGCCAGCTGCAGCTTCGTTACACTGGCCACGTGACCCGGATGTGTCTTCGTACGGCGCCGGCTCACGGCCTCTAGAGCGAGATGAGCACGCAACCCCAGAGTCAGACACGACTGGCCGTACGGGCAGGGGTACCTTTACCTTTACTGTATCAAAATTCATAAACAGAAGACTAATAATAATAAATTTTATTTATACCCCGCCCTCCCCAGCTTGAGCCAGGCTCAGGGCGGCTAACCAGTAAAGTGACAGTAAAATCATAATGGGGGGGGGGGGACCAATTTAAAATACAGGTTAAAATTCAATTTAAAATGCAGCCTCATTTCAAAAGTAGCCCATAGATCAAAACCATAAGGGGAGGGAAAACATAAGGGTCAGACTGAGTCCAAACCAAAGGCAGAACAACTCTGTCTTGTAGGCCCTGCGGAAAGATGTCAAGTCCCGCAGGGCCCTAGTCTCTTGTGGCAGAGTGTTCCACCAAGTCGGGGCCAGTACTGAAAAGCCTCTGGCCCTAGTTGCAACCAATCTAAACACCTTGCAACCTGGGACCTCCAAAATGTTGTCATTTGTGGACCTTAAGGTCCTCTGTGGGGCATAACAGGAGAGTCGGTCCCGTAGGTACGTGGGTCCTAGGACGCATATGTGCATGGAGTCACAAACTATCAGATAGGTTTTCCAAACCAGGAATGGTAGGATTGGTAAGTCACTGTCAAGGATCACATAAAGAGGGACAGAATGCCTATCCACAGTCAATATCCTATCCAAAATGTAGTTGGAAGTGAGTTGGAGCACGGTGGTGCTATGGGCACAACACTACAAATGTGAAATGATGGGTGCTCCAAACTTTGCAATAGGGTGTATAACATCTCATGCCACCCAGCACTTGATATTTAGCCGATTTTTTGGAATTCTGGTAGAATTCAATCTGCCTTTGGAATTCAATCTGCCTTTCCCTCCAATGAGCAAAGGGTCGGGTATACATGGTCCCACCTCCCCTATTTAATCATCATGACAGCACTACCAAGTGGCTTGGGATGAGCGATATTGACTGGCCCAAGGTCATGCGGTGAGTTTAATGGCAGAGTGAGGATTTGGACATGAATCTCCTAGGCTCTAGCCCTACACAACACACACACACACACAAGGACATCATTGCCCAGGTGTGTGAGTGTATGTGTGTTTGTGTGTATTCCTTGTCTCTATATAGAGAGACAGTCCAGGAAGCTTGAAACAAATGTCATAGAAAAATAAAAGCACAATGTAAATGCAAGAGAGGGAAGAGTTATCCCGTCCAGCAACTTAAACTCATTCTGAAAGCCAACTTTGATGGAGGAACAAGGTTTGGAGCATGAATGATCCATCTTTAGCAGTTTGCATCCTGTCTCTTTGCTTTGGGGAGGCCATAAAATTAAGTAAAATTACTCAGACATAAGCAGTCTGAGCTGCTAAATGGTCCAGCAGTGCTGCTTTGATTTCTTCAATATTACAGGGTAGCAGTCAAAACAAGTAGGTGGGACAAGATGCTCAGATCTTTATGGATGTATTGCTCATTATTATTGTGGGAATTATTAAGGCTGGACTTAATAAATGAAAAACAGCAGGTGTGGACACCACCTACCACCTCAGACTTCCATATAATAGTCAGGTTGGCAGCTAATTTGTGTCAAAACAAACCAACCACTTTGTAAGTGAATATGTCTGTCTGGGGCTTTGAGCAGGACTGGGGAGTATACCTCACAACCGCCCCCAGGGCATTGAGCAGGACTTCCCAGAATTACTGAAGCCACCCTGGTTTCTGACTGGATCCTGGGATGCCCTGGTTTGGCTCCTGCTGAAGACACACGTTTTGGTGGGCCACACACCCCAATTATCCTATTGGAGGGTTTGAGGTAGCCTTTCCCAGCTAGGCCTATGTTTCCTTCACAAGCCATAGATGGAATTGCTGTCAGGTATATTCTTTTGCCATGGTGAGTTGTGAACCACTTAGGCCCAGGAGCACCTTTGCAAACTGGAGAGACTGTGATGGGCACCACAACTATGTGTCCCAAACCTCTGCTGCTGCTTATATTAGAAGGCTTCTGACACAGAGAAGGGCTGTGGATCAGTGGTTTAAAAAAAGGGCACCGTCCTAGTTCTGTGTTATAAAAGTCCTGCTCGTGTCGCTCATTCTCCCTGCTTCTACCCCCCCCCCCAAAAAAAGATTTCTTCTTCTTTGGAATATCAAATGTTGTTCTGTTTCCCCCGCCCTTGCCCTCCTTCTTTGCCCCCACCCACCCAAACTTACATCCATTCGTCGTTTTGTCTTTGTACAGTGGTGCCTCGCAAGACGAAATTAATTCGTTCCGCAAGTTTTTTCTTCTTGCGAGTTTTTTCTTCTTGCGATTTTAAAATGCTGGCGGGCGGGAGCGAAGCCTCCGCTGTCCTGGGGAGATTTTAAAATGCTGGGGGTCGGCAGCGAACGCTTTGCTCCCGCCCGCCAGCATTTTATGATCGCCCGGGGCAGCGGAGAAGTCTCCGCTGTCCCGGGAAGGCAGGCGGGGGGGGAGCAAAGACTTTTGCCCCCCGCCGGCCTTCAGAAGAGGTCCAGGACCTCTTCTGAAGGCCGGCTGTGGGCGAAAGTCTTTGCTCCCGACCGCCAGCAATTTAAAACAGGTCCCCGGAGATTTCCCTATGGGCTTTCATCTTGCAAAGCAAGCCCATAGGGAAATTCGTCTTGCGAAGCGCCTCCAAAACAGAAAACCCTTTCGTCTTGCGGGTTTTCCATCTTGCGAGGCATTCGTCTTGCGGGGTACCACTGTACATCCTCTGTTTATTGAGATACTGTCCTGTTTATGGTTGGGGTTTTTTTTGGGGGGGGTTATTTGTTTATTTTAATAATATAAAAAGTGTGTGGAATAAAAGTGGGGAGGGGAACAAAACAGGAAAAACAGCCCTGCTTCCTAAACCTCTGGCCCCCCTTTTTTTGAGAAGCCAAATAATTCCTCCCCCCCCCCAATTGCTTGGCTACCAACCCACCCAGCACGAGTGGGGGAGGGGAGGGGGCTGGACAATGTTCTCTCTCTGCAATAGATTTGGAACTTGAAGCTGCTGCTAAAAAAATCCAAAACCGTGACATCAATAAAACCGGATAAAAACACCATCAAAAAAAGAAAAGAAAAAAAGAAGCGCATCACACACAGAAGGTCTTGGGTTCAATTGCCAAACACCTCCAAGTAGGACTGAGAATTGTCTCCTATTGGAAACCATGGCGGACAGCTGCTTCTCAATTTGTGTAGACCAAAGGTGTGCAACATAGTGCCCTCCAGATGTTGTTGGACCAGAAGCCTTCTCCATTGGTCAAGCCTCGACTGGCGCTCCTGTCAAGTCCTGGCCAACTTGTGGAACATTGAATGGTCCAGGCCATTGACACATTCACTCCTGAGCACCCTCTCCTGCTTAGTGAAGCCTGCTTGGGTCTATGTTATCCTCCAGAGCATGGGTAGGCAAACTAAGGCACAGGGGACGGATCCAGCCCAATCGCCTTCTAAATGCGGCCCATGAACAGTCTGGGAATCAGTGTGTTTTTACATGAGTAGAATGTGTGTTTTATTTAATATACATCTCTGGGTTATTTGTGGGGCATAGGAATTTGTTCATTTCCCCCAAAAAAATATAGTCTGGCCCCCAACAAGGTCTGAGGGACAGTGGGCCGGCCCCCTACTGAAAAAGTTTGCTGACCACTGCTCCAGAGCATAGGACAATGAAACAAGCTGGGAGATGGTTTGAATGCAAGTGGAGGTCCATGCAGATAATACTGAGGAACGGTGAATGGGTGGCTTCATAGACTGGATGGATGGATGCCTGTACTTGATAGTCTTATACTCCCTCTGAAGGAGTGGGTATGTAGTTTGGGGGCAATTCTGGATCCATTTCTGTATCTTGAGGCTCAGGTGACCTCAGTAGCACAGAGTGCCTTCCATCAGGAGGACATAGCCCTGGAGCACCCTGGGCAAGCCATCAGGCAGGAAGACACAGGGGAGGCATTCTGCAAGCGCACCCCCAAGCAGGATTGAACTCTCCACTCCTCAACTGGAAAGTGGAGGATACTATCAGCCAGATGGACCCATGGCCTGAGTTCCTGATGTCCCCTGAATTCAATTTCAAAGACTTTTTTTTTAAGGGAACTTTAAAAGGTCTTCTATGAAACAGATGAAACCACCCATGCCTGGCAAGATGGGCATTACACCAATCTCTAGAATTGAGTGGACTGGGGGTTTGTAACCTTGACATGTACACATTCTTTATGAAGCAGGGGCAACACCAATTGAAAAACGTATCATCAAATGTCATCAAAAAGGAGTAAATAGGAGGATAATGAAAGGGGAATGGAATTGGACATGCTAATGAATACAGGGTGGCTCAGGATGCAGTCCGCTTCCAATAATTAGTCAGGGGCTTTGTGGGTAGGACACCTGAAGGCAGTTTTCGTCTAAAAGGGAGGGACTTTCAGTCTTGGAATCGTATAAAGGGACTTGCTGCCCACGATTCTAACAACAGCTCATCTCACCTTCACCTGAATACATTTCTTGAGACCTTGGTGATTAAGAGAACTCCATGCCTTTTGCGGCCTCTTCCTTTCCGAACTTCACTCTGTCTCTCTCCTTCTTTGAACCCAGACCTGCCTCTCTTGCTCATCTTCTTTGTCATTTCCTAGGGCACTTTGGCTAAGTAGGAAGGCTCCTTTCGTATGGAGTCAGAGCATTCCTCCATCAAGTTCAGTCCTATCTACAGAAGGGATGGGGAATATCGATTGTCCTCCCAGAGTTCCTGGCCATTTTGTGCCAGTTGGGCTGATGGGTGTTGGAGTCCAGCAACATCTGGAGGCTCACAGATACCCCCACCCTATTCCTGGTCCACATGGACTGGGGCTGGGGGCTCTCCTCATTTTCCGCAGGGCCCCTTTCCTGCCTTACCTTGAGATGCCAGGCATTTCTTTCTCCAAAGTGTTTTTGGCAGGGCTCCTAGAACATGTTGCAACAAAATCAGAAATGAAAACAAAATTAAACACTGAAGGGGGTAGCTTCTTGGTGCAAGTTTAGCTTTGCAACTGAAAAAGCAGAGCATAAAAGGGAAAGGGGGTGAGGAAGGAAGAGGTGATTATGAAGCCATATACCTTCCATTGCCAAATATCATAAGGGATGTGGCATGGTTGCTGGAACATATCTGCTTTCTGTTGCTGGAGAAAGGATGTGAAACTTGTGGCTGCCATGAAGTTGTTGCATTCCAAGTAGCACCAAGCTCATCTAGTTTGGCCAAGGGATGATGGGAGTTGAAGCAAAAAGTTAATATTACAAGAAACTGAATTTTTTGAGCAGGGGGTTTGGGCTGGGTGTTCATCAATATGCGGATGATACCCAGCTCTACCTCTCTTTTAAATCAGAACCAGTAAAGGTGGTGAAGGTCCTGTGTGAGTGTCTGGAGGCGGTTGGAGGATGGATGGCTGAAAATGGATTCAGGTTGAATCCTGACAAGACAGAAGTACTGTTCTTGGGGGACAGGGGGTGGGCTGGTGTGGAGGACTCCCTGGTCCTGAATGGGGTAACTGTGCCCCTGAAGGACCAGGTGCGCAGCCTGGGAGTCATTTTTGACTCACAGCTGTCCATGGAGGCGCTGGTTAATTCTGTGGTAGGGCAGATGTTTACCAGCTCCATCTAGTATGCAGGCTGAGAACCTACCTGCCTGCAGACCGTCTTGCCAGAGTGGTGCAAGTCATCTCCCACTTGAACTACTGCAATGCACTCTACGTGGGGCTACCTTTGAAGGGGACTCGGAAACTGCAATTAATCCAGAATGCAACAGCTAGACTGGTGACTGGGAGCGGCCACCGAGACCACATCAAACCAGTCCTGAAAAATTTTCATTGGCTCCCAGTACGTTTCCGAGCACAATTCAAAGTGTTGGTGCTGACCTTTAAAGCCCTAAACGTCCTCAGTCCTGTATACCTGAAGAACTGTCTCCACACCCATTGTTCAGCCCGGACACTGAGGTCCAGCACCGAGGGCCTTCTGGTGGTTCCCTCGCTATGAGAAGAGAGGTTACAGGGAACCAGGCAGAGGGCTTTCTCAGTAGTGGCACCCGCCCTGTGAAACGCCCTCCGAGCAGATGTCAAGGCAAAAAAAACCCTATTTTACTTTTAAATGATAACTGAAGGCTGCCCTGTTTAGGGAAGTATTTAATGTCTGATGCTGTACTGTTTTTAATATTCAGTTGGAAGCCACCCAGAGTGAATTCAATTTCAAAGACTTTTTTTAAAGGGAAGTTTAAAAGGTCTTCTATGAACCAGGTGGAACCACCCATGCCTGGGAAGATGGGCTTTACACCAGTCTCTAGAACTGAGTGGACTGGGGGCTTGTAACCCTGACAGGCACACATTCTTTAGGAAGCAGGGGCAACACCTATTGTAAAAAGTATCATAATTAGACACCAAAAAGAGTAAATAGGAGGATAATGAAAGGGGAATGGAATTGGATAAAACACATGCTAATGAATACAGGGCGGCTCAAGAATGGCTTGATGAAGTCCACGTCCAACAATTAGTCAGGGAGGGTAGGACACCTGAAGGCAGTTTCCATCTACAAGGGAGGGACTTGCGGTCCTGGAATCGTATAAAAGGACTTGCTGCCCCCGATTCTAACAACAGCTCCTCTCACCTTCACCTGAGTACTTCTCTTGAGACCTTGGTAAGTGAGAGATCTCCATGCTTTTCCTGCCTCTTCCTTTCCAAACTTCACTCTTTTTGTCTCCTTTTCTGAACCCAGACCTGCCT
The DNA here is from genome assembly GCF_965112155.1 of Podarcis liolepis. Taxonomy (NCBI): domain Eukaryota; kingdom Metazoa; phylum Chordata; class Lepidosauria; order Squamata; family Lacertidae; genus Podarcis; species Podarcis liolepis. The sequence continues at coordinate 7,965,485 of NC_139566.1, forward strand.
CTCCTTGCTCATCTTCTTTCTCATTTCCTACGGGCACTTTGGCTATGAAGGAAGACTACTTTCGTATGGAGTCAGAGCAATCCTCCATCTAGTTCAGTCCTGTCTACAGGAGGGACGGGGAATATCAATGGTCCTCCCATAGTTGCTGGACTACAACTCCCATCCTTCCTGGCCATTGCCTGTGCCAGCTGGGCCTGATGGGTGTTGGAGTCCAGAAACACCTGGAGATTCACAGATACCCCACCCTATTCCTGGTCCACATGGACTGGTGCTGGGGGCTCTCCCGATTTTCAGCAGGGCCCCTTTCCTGTCTTACCTTGAGGTACCAGACATTTCTTTCTCCAAAGTGTATTCGGCAGGGCTCCTAGAACATGTGGCAAAAAAACAGAAATGAAAACAAATGAAACATGAAGGGGTAGCTTTTTGTTGCAAGTTTAGGTTTGCAACTGAAAAAGCACACCATAAAAGGAAAAGGGGGTGAGGAAGGAAGAGGTGATTATGAGGCCATATACATTTCATATCTGCTTTCTGTTGCTGGAGAAAGGATGGGAAACCTGTGGCTGACATGGGGTTGTTGCATTCCAAATAGCATCAAGATCAGCTAGTTTGGTCAAGGGCCAGGGAGTTGAAGCAAAAAGTTAATATTACAATAAATTGATTTTTTTTGAGTATTATGAGATTCCAACCAAACATGAAGATGAACAGGAGCATGGAATATGTGACCACTGAAAGCTATCAATGGTCAGATATTTATTTAACATTTTTATAATATTAAATTTTAACAATCAACAACATATGGTAAAGACAACATAAAATGGCCCCATCCAGAGAAAGGGTTTGTGTACGAGAAAGGGAAGGACACAAATATATAACAGAATTAATATCTTACATTTCTTTGAGCTTCCTGTGCTCTCAAACCCTTCAAAGTTTATTCTGAGGGGTCTGGACAACCTTCAACTCCTAGAAACATAAAAGAAAAGCATGAGAATGTAATAATTTCAGGGTTTGCAGGAACAGACAAGGGTAAAGAAGAATGCTTTTATATCTTTTCTGAAAGATAATCAAAGGATGATAGACACACTTCACGTGTTCCAAAAGCAGGCAGCTGCCTGGAGGAAGACTATCTCATGAGGTTGCAAGGGAGACAAACCTGTTTTTGACACCACCAAGAGGCCTCCAATGCTAGACTGCTGCACTATAGCTGGCGTGGGATTTTTTAATGATAGGGGATGTTTTTAAAGAACTTGCAGATTGTGTTGTAATCTCCCCTTCTTCCTCTGTGTCTTCACTGCTGGTGGTAGTGCTTGTTGTTGTGGTTGTTGTTGTTTTGATATAAATTGGATGTGTGAATCATCATGAATGTGTCAATAAATTGGATGAATATTTGCTCATCATCTTTTCAGATCCAGGATCCATCACTCCAAAATGTATCCTAGCTTTGGTGCTGCCTACAATGCCTTTGTGCTCAGCGGAATCTATGGGCACTATGGAGGCTTTGGGGGTTCAAGTGGTGGTGGAGTGCCACAAGCAGCCTCGCTTTAAATCAAGCCACCAGTGTTGATCACATCAATCCGTTACCATCATCAGAAGTATTCATCCAGCCACCTTCAGTTGTTGTGTTCATCCCAGGACCAATACTCTCATAGAATCATAAAATCATAGAATCATAGAGTTGGAAGAGACCACAAGGGCCATCGAGTCCAACCCCCTGCCAAGCAGGAAACACCATCAGAGCACTCCTGACATATGGTGGTCAAGCCTCTGCTTAAAGACCTCCAAAGAAGGAGACTCCACCACACTCCTTGGCAGCAAATTCCACTGTCGAACAGCTCTTACTGTCAGGAAGTTCTTCCTAATGTTTAGGTGGAATCTTCTTTCTTGTAGTTTGGATCCATTGCTTCGTGTCCGCTTCTCTGGAGCAGCAGAAAACAACCTTTCTCCCTCCTCCATATGACATCCTTTTATATATTTGAACATGGCTATCATATCACCCCTTAACCTCCTCTTCTCCAGGCTAAACATGCCCAGCTCCCTTAGCCGTTCCTCATAAGGCATCGTTTCCAGGCCTTTGACCATTTTGGTTGCCCTCCTCTGGACACGTTCCAGTTTGTCAGTGTCCTTCTTGAACTGTGGTGCCCAGAACTGGACACGGTACTCCAGGTGAGGTCTGACCAGAGCAGAATACAGTGGCACTATTACTTCCCTTGATCTAGATGCTATACTCCTATTGATGCAGCCCAGAATTGCATTGGCTTTTTTAGCTGCCGCGTCACACTGTTGGCTCATGTCAAGTTTGTGGTCAACCAAGACTCCTAGATCCTTTTCACATGTATTGCTCTCAAGCCAGGTGTCCCCCATCTTGTATTTGTGCCTCTCATTTTTTTTTTTTGCCCAAGTGCAATACTTTACATTTCTCCCTGTTAAAGTTCATCTTGTTTGTTTTGGCCTCCAATGCTGGACTGATGCACCCTTGCTGGATTGGGTGTTTTTAATTATATATATTTTTATGGCTTGCAGATTGTGTTATAATCTCCCCTTCTTCCTCTCTGTCTTCACTGCTGGTGGTAGGGCTTGTGGTTATTGTTTTGTTATGAATTGGATGCTTGAATCATGAATAAAATGGATGAATGTTTGCTCATCATCATTTCAGATCCAGCGTCCATCACTCCACAATGAATTCATACTTTTGGCCTGACACGGCCTTGCTGGGCTTCAGGAGCTCTATCAGGGTTGAAATCTATGGGGACGGAGACTCTACGGCTGAAGGGCCATCAAGTAGCCTCGCTATAAATCCTGCTTCCAGTGTTGATCGCATCAATCAGTTACCACCAACGGAAGCATTCATCCAGCAGGCTCCATGTGTTCCAACATGTCCTGGACCAATACTCTCTGCCTCGTGTGAGCCAGTTTGTGTGGGAGGATATACTGGCCGTGGGGGCACATCCTCCATTGGAGCTGGCCTGGGATATGGCTGCTCTGGGCGCCATTCATGCTATTAAAGGGAGCACTCAGACTGGCAGAAGGCCCGCACAATTTGTATAGCGCTCGAATGCCATAGAAACATAATACAATTCTGAATGTGTATGTATTATCAGTGTCATGAAGATCAATGTTTGAATTACCTTATTGCAATGTCTTGAAGACGATTCTTTGTTTCTGAAATGAAAATCACTGTCTTCCTCTTATGTATTAAACTAGCTTCAGCATAGTACCTGTTCTCTGTGGGTTTCTTTCATGCTTGCCCCTCACTCCAGCACCAACACCCAACTTTGATCCATATCCCTGAGAAACATGACCCTTTTTCTGTGTTTGTGCGGTATTTTACTCTCCAAAAATAAATTGCACCATAAAATGTGGGAGATCAGGAAGAAGAAACACCATTACAAGATCAGCGTTGTGTGGGAATTTTGTGGGCATGTTGCCAACTTGAATAAAATATTTTTGGGAGAGGTAAGCTCTTCCCCACATAATGGATAACATAACACGGTGCACACACACTAATTGAATAGCAATGTCCATCACCTTGGGGGTGGCAGGCCCCTCAATATTTTATTATGGGGAGAAGACAAAGGTGAAGAAAAGCAACAATCAAGAGCTAATTGAGTCTGGACGAAAAGAAATACCTTTCAAAATACCTCAGAGTTGGGTGGGAAGTTTGTAGGGGGAAACAGCCCCACCCCCATAAGGGTTAGTTTTCTAAAAGTCTCAACCCCTTATCCTTCTCAGGAGATCCTATGAGCTGCCACCTCGTTTACTGCAGGCTCTATGAAAATGAAATTTAGACCTGTCACACAAATGACAGAAGAGAACAAGCCTGTGTGTTTTCCTCATATATATAAATGCTTTCTTCTTCCATGTCCCATTCCATGAGGACGTTCATAAACCTACATAAAGTAGAATTAAAGCCACATAATGGAACTGGGAATTGGACAGCACCAATGCAGAAACTGTGGGGAAATAAACTCCATACTATATACCATAAGCATTTCTCTTGAAAGCAGAAAACAACTCATGGCCTATTTAAAGGACAATAACTTCATAATTAGAAAATATTTTTAGCTCTAGCTGGGGGAAAACAAACAGGTATTCAAAAATCGAGACAAAGTGGATTTATTCATCTCCTTGATCAACATAGCTAGCTCATGAAAATGTGAATTAATCGACTTTGCTCATCTGCAGGCAGAATACATCACTTGTGACCAAGCCTCTTATATCTGGGTAGATCTCTTAGTATTCTCACTCCAAAATCTCAGAGACAGAGGCAGAGAAAAGGAAATGGGAGGAAGCGGGATGTAGTGGTTTGGAGTTACTCGTGCGTAAACTGTCCCCTTTTGGAGCTTGGCTGCCTGGGTTAAACTGTCCTGACTGCACAGCCCATCTCAGCGTGGCTGCCTCAGTCGCTAGCAGAATCTGTCTGTGGGCGTTTCTTAAACCTTTGCCAGCATAAGAGTTGTTTGACTCCCAATTGTCTCCGCCTCTCATTGCGCGGGAGTCTCCTGTGCAAGGAGGGCGTGGGTAGTGGAGGACCAGGGCTCTCCTCACTGGCTTCCAAGGAAGAATCCCGGAGCCCTTCCACCTCTGCTCCCATTGGCTCTCCTGGATCTTTGGTGTTACGCTGATTTCCTTCCCCCTCCATCAAGCTGCGTCTCCCCCAATGTGCTGGTACCTTCCCCTGCAGAATCGGAGAGCCTCTCCTTCTCCTGTTGCTCTGATGTCAGTTTCCTGACATCCACCTCCCCTCCAGGACCCCCCACCCCCCGCTCGACCTGTGGAATCGATTTCTCTCTCTTCTTCGGCCGACGAGACGGGGAAACCCCTGAAGGAACTGTCACCCTCCTCAGTGGATTCAAAAACCTCTGTCCACCTGCTTTGGTTCCCACCCAAGGAGTGACCCTCCCAGTCCGATTCTTCCTCGGATTCTGAAAACCCCTCGAAACTCTCTTCATCATCTGTGGTTCCAAATTGTTCCTCCCAGAACCTCTCTAAGGGTTTGGGCTTGTCCGGGAACCGGCGATGGAATACTTCCACCATATACCTGTCATCGATGGCTTCCACTGGAACCCACGTGTTTTCTGACCCGGGCTCCCCTTCCCAAGCCACCAAGTACTCCACCTGATGACCTCGCCACCTCGAATCAATTATTTCCATGGCCAAGCTCTGGTTTTCCCTTTCTTCTACCTGCAGTTGTGGGATGACTCCTACCTCCTGCCCCGGGAATTCCCGCCCCTCCCTGTGTGGTGAGAGCAAGGACCTGTGCAACACAGGGTGTATTTTCATACTGTCAGGCAACTTGAGCCTGAATGCTACGGGGTTTACCTGTTGTGTTACCTCAAATGGCCCCAGCCGTCGGGGCTGCAACTTCTTACACCCTCCCTTAAAAGGTAACCCTTGGGTGGACAGCCACACCTGGTCCCCCACCCGTATGGTTTCCCCTTCCCTGCGGTGCTTGTCTGCCTGCTTCTTGTAAATCGCCTTGGCCCTCTCTAAGTTCATCTTAAGTTGCTGGTGTAGGGCTTCCATTTCTTCCACGAACTGCTCCGCCGCGGGTACACTCCAGCTTTGCTCCTCACTCCCCGGGAAGGCTCTGTGATGGCACCCATAATTGGCCATAAACGGACTCATTCCCGTCGACACGTGTTCAGCGTTATTGTATGCAAATTCCGCCAGCGCTAGTTTCTCTACCCAATCATTCTGCCTCTCGCTGACATAGCAGCGTAAGTATTGTTGGAGTATACTGTTTGCCCTTTCCGCTTGCCCATTGGTCTCTGGGTGCCTTGCTGTCGAGAACCCCACCTCGACTTGCAGCAAGCTCATGAGCTTCCTCCAGAACCGGGAAGTAAATTGTTTTCCGCGGTTGGAGATAACCCTCAAGGGGGTGCCATGCAACCTGAAAATGTGCTCTACGAACAATCGTGCCGTCTCTTCGGCCGTCACCGCATGTGAGCAGGCTATGAAATGGCACATTTTGGTCAGTAAGTCGACTACTACCATGACCGCAGTTTCCCCCCGTGATTTGGGCAAATCAGTCATAAAATCAATGGACACCACCTCCCAGGGTTTGCTCGGTGTGGGTAAGGGTTCCAGTAAGCCTGCTGGTACCGTTCGCTCCCCTTTAGCCCTTTGGCAGCGGTCGCACCCTTGTACATATTCCCGTACATCCTCCCTCACCCGTGGCCACCAGAACTGTCTGGTGACCAGCATCATCGTTTTGTGCTGTCCGAAGTGCCCCACTGTGGGGTTGTCGTGGAGTTGTTTGAGTACCCTTTCCCTTAGGGCTTCCCCCGGTACATACATAGCCCCTCTATAGTACAACACCCCTTCTTTCTCCTCAAACCCTTCTGGTGCCTCTCTCCCATCTCGGAGCTCCCTGATTTTAGTTCGTGCGAATTCATCGTTCCTAGTAAGCCCTGCCAGTTCTCTTTTGCCCACTAGAGTTCCCCCACACACCCATCGGTCCTCAGGTATGATGTGTCGTGTCTCCGGTAGCCCTTCTCCTTCGAAGTACTCTGGCTTCCACAAGAGAGCGTCCGCTCTCACGTTTTCCTCTCCGGGCACATACTGGATTTCAAAAGAAAACTTGGAGAATTCCTGCGCCCAGCGAATCTGTCTCTGGTTGAGCACTCGTGCGGTCCTCCAGTATTCCAAGTTCTTGTGATCTGTACAAACCTGGATCTTGTGCTGCGCCCCTATCAGTAGATGACGCCAACGGCGAAAGGCAGCGTAGATCGCAAGCAGTTCTCGGTCATACACGGTATAGTTTTGCTCTGACTTGCTCAGCTTCCTTGAGAAAAAGGCACACGGTTTCCATTCCTGTCTGCTCCGCCCGGGCTGCAAAAGGACTGCCCCTATGGCTCTGTCTGATGCGTCGGTCTCTAGCCTCAGGGGTTTCTCCAAGTCTACGTGTAATAGTTGCTCTTCCAACGCGAACGCCTTCTTCAATCTTTCAAAGGACTGCTGAGCTTCCTCTGTCCACACAAACTTCTTTTTGCTACTGAGACAGTCCGTGATGGGTGCGGTCAAGTGAGCAAAGTTCTTTATGAACTTCCTATAGAAGTTGCTGAAACCTAGGAACCTTTGTATGTCCTTCAGTGTTCTTGGGGGTTTCCATTCCAACACTGCCTGCACTTTGCTTGGGTCCATCGCTAAGCCCTTGTCAGACAACTTGTACCCCAGAAACTCCACTTCTCTGGCATGAAACTGACATTTCTCTAGCTTGACTCACAACTGGTGTTTCTGCAATCGTTGTAGCACTTCCCTGACATCTCGTACATGTTGCTCCTCGCTTTCCGAATAAATCAAGACGTCGTCCAGGAAGGCCACACAGTTCTTGTAAAGCAGAGACCCCAACACATGGTGCATGAAAGCTTGAAAACAGGCGGAACCTGACTGTAATCCAAAAGGCATAACTAAATATTCAAAGGCCCCTAGGGGGGTGAACATGGTGGTCTTCCATTCATCCCCCTTCCTCACCCTGATCAAGTTGTAAGCCCCCCTGAGGTCTAGTTTGGTAAAAATCTTTCCCTTCCTCACTCTCGTCAAAATGTCGTCAATTCTGGGTATTGGGAAAGTCACTGGTTCCGACACCGAATTTACGGCCCGAAAGTCCACTACAAGCCTGGGTTTATCCGTGTCCTTTTTGCCCACAAAAAACACCGGACTGCCCCCCACTGCTTTCAACTCTGTTATGAATCCTCTCTTTAGGTTCTTGTCAATAAACTCCCGTAACTCCTTCATCTCCCTGTCCGACATGGCATACAGCTTACCCACCGGCAGCTGCGCCCCCAGGAGCAAATTGATTTGGCAGTCAAAGGGCCTGTGGGGTGGTAGCCTATCTGCCTCCTTCTCACTGAAGACCTCCTTCAGATCAGCGTATTGTGGCGGCACCTCCCCCTTCCGTTCCACTGCCATTCCTGCCACTCGGGCGACACTCATCCTGGGTGTTTCCCCTCCTAGGCAGTGCTCCAGGCAGTAGGCTGACCCAAAGCTGACTGTCCTCTGATACCACGCCACCACGGGATCATGTTGTGCTAGCCAGCTCATTCCTAATATTATTGGGGGCCCCGCTAGTGAGGCAACGTGAAAGGCGATCGTCTCTGAGTGCCTAGACACCCTCATTCTCATTGGTGGGGTCTGGTGGGTCACTTCCCCTCCAATAAGCTCCCTCCCATCAATGGTGGTTACTTGCAAGGGCAAATCCAAAGGTAGCAAGTGAAGCTGGTGCTCTAATGCAAAGTCCTTGCTGAAGAAATTGCAGGAACTCCCCGAGTCCAGCATCCCCTGAACCTTGACTGGGTGCCCATTCGGGAGTTCTAGCACCACCTCAATGGCTATCGCTGCCCTTGGGGAATCTGGTTTGGGCACTTTTACTGGTTGCTGGCCTGGCTGCTGTGCCCGCTGAGTGGCAGCCAAGCGTTTCCCGTTTCCCTGTTCCTGTGTCTGTTGCTCTTCCTCATCATCCCCCACGGCCCCCACCATTCCTTGCCAGGCCTTTCTCTGCGGGCAGACTCTGGCAAAATGTCCTGGCCGCTGGCAGAGGAAACATTTCTTGGTCGTTTTTACATCCTTTCCCTCCCTCTTGCGACCTTCGCTGGAGTTTGAAACCTCCTGGGTGCACGCACCACCTATTTCCATTGGCTCCGCCGGTGGGGAAGGCTGCCTTGGTGTTTCAGGAATGCGGTAGTCATGGCAATGCTGCTCTCTCCTTTCCCGCCTCTCCTGCACCCGCGCTTCCTGCCGTACACCAAGCGCAAGTGCAGCTTTGGTCAACTGGTCCATGGACTGTGGGCTGGGTGCGCGCGAAAGCTCATCCTTGCCCGTTGGTGACAACCTCTCCTCAAACAACATTTGTATGGGTTCAGAGTCCAGCTGCCACCCGAGACGGTGAACTATCATTGCAAAACGTGACCAGTAGTCTCTAACTGACTGGTCTCCCTGTTTACAGTTCATCAGTTCCCGTTTTGTCACACTTTGTTGCACATCACTGGAAAACATTGCGTTCATTGCCTGGAAAAATTTCCCCAGGTCCTGCATGGCAGCATTTTGCGTCGCCATAAGGGGCCTGATCCACTCTCTAGCCCCATCCTGCAGGTGCCCCACAATATAGGCGACCCGCGCGCGTCATCTTCAAAATCGCTATGTTGCAGTTTCAAGGCGTATTCTATTTCTGTTCTAAACGCCCCATAATCTTGAGGTCTCCCCCGAAACTTATGCACCAGTCCCGGTACCTTCCTTGCTATGGGGGTGGGCCTCCCCTAGGGAAGCCACAAAGTGGGTGGGACCAGAGCCAATGGCAGACTGAGCAGCCTCATTCTAGTTTTCTCCCCATCCTCCTTCTGTTTGAACTGAGCATCTCCTCCAACCCTAAAAATGCAAGCATTTTCCAGAATGGTCATTTTGAAAACTAGTTGGCTCAGCTCCTGAGGTATTGTTCTCTGTGGCCCACTTCAATAACAGATTATTTAATTTCATGGCATACATATTTCTCGTGATAGGCAATAGGATTATAAATCTGTACTACAGAACTCCAAGGAAATTTGGACTGAAATTTGTATTTGAGATGAAAATTGACACCACAATTTCCCACACTCCCGGGGCATAAAATGTGATAATTCTTTGTAGACGCTTATTATGCTTCTTAGCCATGGAAGGTCAGGAGGGGACATAAATTTGCACATGGCTCTAAGTTTGCTACTGTGGATACATAGGAGCATGTGGGGGTGTTATGTAATATGGTGGGCTATCTTTCTTTATATATATATGAATTCTTATTTGTTTTTTAACATATCATCCAGGATCAAATCAGAAACCAGGACAGCTTCTCTAAATCAGGGACGTCCCTGGAAAATAGGGACACTTGGAGGGTCTGGTGTTATGGTTCTGTTCAGTTGTCTTATTGTATTTTCTTATACATCTATGGAAACTGCCAGTGTTGTGTTTCCACCCTAAAACTTCCATCTCAACTAATTACCGACAGAAAGTCAAGGTAGTAACAATTCCAGGCAGCTCAACAATAATATGTTATGTATCATTCCTCAATCCCATTCCCCAGTCCCAACCCAAACATAAATGCAAACTATTAACATATGAAGTCAAAAGCACAATAACCCATCCCAAGAAGAGATGTCCTCTTCAACAAGGTTTAATTCAAAAGGAGACATACCAAGAACAGGAGAAAACTCTGGTGCTGGAGACAAGGGTTGGCTACTCACATTAGTGGGGGGAAATGTCTGTGGGGAGCCCTTTTATACAGTTTAATTCACCACTACAGAGCTTGAGTCAGCCCTAAAGAGCTAATTGCTATATGCAGTCTGGCTGCACTTCCTGTGTATTTGCTATTTTGGGCGCTTAGCCCTGAAACAGTCCCATCAATCACATCCCCACAGCGTTCTTTTCATTTGATATTGTGAACCCCATTTAGAAAGACTTCTTCAATTTGTTAATTGCTGTGTGGATTGGTTTCCAAACCAATTGATTAGTGCTTTGGAGGTTTAATTTGAAAAACAACAACCAAGAAGCCAATGTTGGCCATGGTGCAGTGCTGGTGCCTGCCAAGATGAGCATTGCGATTTCTGTACTGATTGTACCTGTTTGGCATCTCCTGGATGGTTTTTGCACCACTGCTGCTAGGATGGCTTAGCCAATGCAAACATTCCAAACATGCAGGGAGTCTCCTCTAAAGTCTCCTTAGGAGCTTTGAGGTACTGTGTCAGTCCAGAAGAATCAAAATTGTTATGTGTATCCTGGCCAAAATGATTACACATTCATATTAATGTTCACACCATTTCTCTCTGCAGGTATTTCATGGGCTATATTAAAAAAGGTTCTCTCTCACATGCACGTGTGGCTAAGCTTGAGATGGAGGCAGCAGCTCATTTTGGAAGTTCACTCTGCTCCTGCTATTTGGTTTGTGATGTTGTTCCCATCTTGCTTGATGTAATGTTGCTTTCATCAGCATTGGTTCTGAGTTGCAATAATGGGTGTTTCTATGACAAAATAATTTCGTACCACATTTTGTGAGCTTCTGTGTTCTTTTTAATTAGCTAGAAGCATTATTGCTTTCATTATTGGTTTTGAGCCAAAATGATTGATGCATCGTTTCAGATTTTGGCATGTTTGGTGTATGTCATCTCAGCTCTATTCTGATCCATGTTTGTATATTGTGCAAACATGATTGGCGTCTCTCCTTCAGGTGAGAGCAGGAGCACAGCCACTAGCTGTTACTGGGGGAGAGAAGCAATGAGTTTATCCTAGTCCCATCTCTCTCTGTTGGATGTGAGGATGGGTAAAGACATTAACTGAAAGTCTTTTCTTGCAATGTGTATGAAAATATGGTCAAGATATTTCAATGTCAGGTTCTCATTTTCTCATTCCCTAGCTCACTTTCCATATCTCCATGCTATAAGTCATTCAGTGTTTTTTGTTTTGTTTTGTTTAGGTATTTGTCAAATTTAACCCCTCACAATGAAGGCCCTCTGTCTGGTTCCCTGTAGCTTTGCTTCTCGCAATGAGGGAACTGCCAGAAGGCCCTCGGCGCTGGACCTCAGCGTCCGGGCATAACGATGGGGGAGGAGACGCTCCTTCAGGTATACTGGACAGAGGCCGTTTAGGGCTTTAAAGGTCAGCACCAACACTTTGAATTGTGCTCGGAAACGTACTGGGAGCCATTCAAGACCGGTGTTATATGGTCTCGGCGGCCGCCCCCAGTCACCAGTCTAGCTGACGCATTCTGGATTAGTTGTAGTTTCCAAGTCACCTTCAAAGGTAGCCCCATGTAGAGTGCGTTGCAGCAGTCCAAGTGGGAGATGACCAGAGCATGCACCACTCTGGCGAGACAGTCCACAGGCAGATAGGGTCTCAGCCTACGTACCAGATGGAGCTGGTAAACAGCTGCCCTGGACACAGATTTGACCTGTGCCTCCATGGACAGCTGTGAGTCCAAAATGACTCCGAGCCTGCGCACCTGATCCTTCAGGGGCACAGTTACCCCATTCAGGACCAGGGAATCCTCCACACCTGCCCGCCTCCTGCCCCCCCAAAACAGTACTTCTGTCTTGTCAGGATTCAACCTCAATCTGTTAGCCGCCATCCATCTTCCAACCGCCTCCAGACACTCACACAGGACCTTCACCGCCTTCACTGGTTCTGATTTAAAAGAGAGGTAGAGCTGGGTATCATCCGCATACTGATGAACACCCAGCCCAAACCTCCTGATGATCTCTCCCAGTGGTTGCATGTAAATGTTGAAAAGCATGGGGGAGAGGACGGAACCCTGAGGCACCCCACAAGTGAGAGCCCAGGGGTCTGAACACTCATCTTCCACCACCACTTTCTGAACACGGCCCAGGAGGAAGGAGCGGAACCACTGTATGACAGTGCTCCCAGCCCCTCAAGACGGTGCAGAAGGATGTTATGGTTGATGGTATCAAACGCCGCTGAGAGATCCAGCAGAACTAGGAAACAGCTCTCACCTTTGTCCCTAGCCCGCCGGAGATCATCAACCAGTGCAACTAGGGCAGTTTCAGTCCCATGATGAGGCCTGAATCCCGACTGGAAGGGATCCAAATGGTCCGCTTCTTCCAGGCGTGCCTGGAGTTGTTCAACAACCACTCGCTCAATCACCTTGCCCAAGAATGGAAGATTTGAGATTGGGCGATAGTTGGCCATCGTGGCCGCATCGAAAGATGGTTTTTTAAGAAGCGGTTTAATAACCGCCTCTTTCAGCGGGTCTGGGAAGGCTCCCTCCTCCCTCACAGAGGGAAGCATTCACCACCCCATGAAGCCCATCGCCCAGTCCTTCCCGGCTACCTTTCATAAGCCAGGATGGGCAAGGATCCAGGAGACAGGTGGTTGGTTTCACTCGTCCAAGCAGCCTGTCCACATCCTCGGAGGTAACAAATTGAAATTGATCCCGCTCAACTTGACTAGACAAAACTCTAGCACTCTCCCGCCCCGGCCCTGCTCCCACGGTGGAATCTACTTCTTCCCGAATCTGAGCAATTTTATCTGCAAAAAACTTTGCAAAATCATTGCAGGAGAACATGTGGCCCGTACTGGGCCCCAATGTTGCAAGTGGTTCCGCTAAATTGTGAACCACCTGAAAAAGTCTCCTGCTGCTGTTTTCTGCAGATGCAATAGAGGCAGTGAAGAAATTCTTCTTCGCCATCACTATCGCCACTTGGTAGCTTCGACGTTGAGCTCTAACCTGTGTCCGGTCAGATTCGGAATGAGTTATCCGCCACCGACGCTCTAGCCGTCTCAACGATTGTTTCATTGCCCTCAGATCTGTGGAAAACCACGGGGCTGTCCGGGCTCCATGCAATCGGAGAGGGCGCTTCGGAGCCAAACAGTCAATAGCCCTGGTTAACTCCACATTCCAGCGGGCCACCAGGGAATCAGCTGAAAGGCCATCAACATGGGATAAAGCATCCCCTACCACTCTCTGGAAACCATTTGGATCCATTAAGTGGCGGGGGCGGAGCATCCGAATTGTTCCCACCTCCCTGCAGAGGGGATGGGTCGCAGAGAAGTCCAGTTGCACCAGGAAGTGATCTGACCATGGCACTTCTTTCATTTTGCTTTTACTTAGTGTCAGATCACCAACATCCATAGAGGTAAACACCAGGTCCAAGGCATGTCCACGGCTATGGGTTGGGTCAGACTTATTCTGGGACAGCCCCATGGAGGCCATGCTTTCCACGAAGTCCCGAGCGGCCCCTTGTAAGGTCGTGTCGGCATGGATGTTAAAATCCCCTAGGACGACCAAGCTAGGTGTCTCCAGGAGAACATCCGCCACGACCTGAAGCAGCTCGGGCAGGGAATCCTTGGTGCAGCGCGGAGGTCGGTACACCAAAAGGAATCCTGTACTGCCCCTATTGCCCAACTTCCAGAACATGCACTCGGAAAACTGGGTCTTCCCAATAGGACGCCTGGTGCACACTAATGACTTCCTAAAAATCACTGCAACCCCCCCTCCCCGCCCACATGACCTGGGTTGCTGTGCGTAAGAGAAACCTGGTGGACAAGCAGCGGCAAGGACAGGCCCATCTGCTTCATCCAACCAAGTCTCTGTTACACATGCCAGGTCAAGTCCTCCATCCATAATCAAGTCATGGATGGCAGTGGTCTTATGAATCATTGACCTGGCATTGCACAGCAGCACCTTCAGGTCATGTGGGGATGGCACTTATCTCTAGAATTCAGCAGATGGAGGGCTTGCAGCCTTGAAAGGAATAGTTTCCTTATGAAGGGAGGCACTAATTTTTAAAAGGGTATTACATAACCACAGGAGTGAATAGGAGGATAATAAAATGGGAATGGAATTTTATAAAGCACATGCTAATGAATACAGGGTGGTTCAGGGATAGCTGGATGAAGTTCAGTTCCAATAAATATTCGGGACCTTTGAGGGTAGGACAGCTGATGACAGTTTTACTTCACAAGGGAGGGACTTGCAGTCATGGAAACATATAAAAGGAATTGATGCCCATGACTCGAACAAGACCTCCCCTCACCTTCACCTGAGTACTTCTCTTGAGACCTTGGTAAGTGAGAGAACTCCATGCCTTTTGCTGCCTCTTCCTTTCCAAACTTGACTCTGTCTCCTTCATTGAACTCAGACCTGCCTCTCCTTGCTCATCTTCCTTGTCATTTCCTAGGGCACTTTGGCTAATGAAGGAAGACTCCTTTCATATGGAGTCAGAGCAATCCTCCATCTAGTTCAGTCCTGTCTACAGGAGGGACGGGGAATATCAATGGTCCTCCCAGAGTTGCTGGACTACAACTCCCATCCTTCCTGGCCATTGCCTGTTGGAGTCCAGCAACACCTGAAGGCTCACAGATACCACCCCCCAAATCCTGGTCCACACGGACTGGTGCTGGGGGCTCTCCTCATTTTCCGCAGGGCCCCTTTCCTGCCTTACCTTGAGATGCCAGGCGTTTCTTTCTCCAAAGTGTATTTGGCTCGGCTCCTAGAACATGTTGCAAAAAATCAGAAATGAAAACAAAATGAAACACTGAAGGGGGTAGCTTCTTGGTTCAAGTTTAGCTTTGCCACTGAAAAGCTAAAGGTAAATGTACCCCTGCCCGTACGGGCCAGTCATGACCGACTCTGGGGTTGCGCGCCCATCTCACTTAAGAGGCCGGGGGCCAGCGCTGTCCGGAGACACTTCCGGGTCACGTGGCCAGCGTGATGAGGCTGCTCTGGCGAGTTTGCACCAGCGCAGCACACGGAAACACCATTTACCTTCCCACTATAAAGCAGTACCTATGTATCTACTTGCACTTAAGGGTGCTTTCAAACTGCCAGGTGGGCAGGAGCTGGGACCGAATGACAGGAGCTCACCCCGCCGCGGGGATTCGAACCGCCGACCATATGATCGGCAAGTCCTAGGCACTGAGGTTTTACCCACAGCACCACCCACGTCCCTTGCCACTGAAAAAGCACAGCATAAAAGGGAAAGGGGGTGAGGAAGGAAGAGGTGATTATGAAGCCATATACCTTCCATTGCCAAATATCTTAAGGGCTGTGGCATGGATGATGGAACATATCTGCTTTCTGTTGCTGGTGAAAGGTTGGGAAACCTGTGGCTGTCATGGGGTTGATGCATTCCAAATAGCACCAAGCTCCTCTAGGTTGGCCAAGGGATGATGGGAGTTGAAGCAAAAAGTTAATATTACAAGAAACTGGATTTTTTTAAGTATTATGAGATTCCAACCAAACATGAAGATGAACAGTACCATGGAATATGCGACCACTGAAGGCATTGGCTTATCAATGGTCAGATATTTATTTAATATTGTTATAGTATTAAATCTTAACAATCAACAACATATGGTGTACACAACATAAAATGGTCCCATCCAAAGAAAGGGTTTGTGTACGAGAAAGAGAAGGACACAAATATATAATAGAAATATATAATAGAATTAATATCTTAGATTCCTTTGAGTTTCCTGTGCTCTCAAACCCTTCATAGTTTATTTTGAGGGGTCTGGACAACCTATACCTAGAAACCTAAAAGAAAAGCATGAGAATGTAATAATTTCAGGGTTCGCAGGAACAGACAAGGGTAAAGAAGAATGCTTTTAGATCTTTTCTCAAAGTTAGTCATGAAGATGATAGACACACTTCAGTGTGGAATGTGTTCCAAAAGGGGGGAGCTGCCTGGAGGAAGACCATCTCATGAGGTCGCAAGGGAGACAAGCCCGTTAGTGACACCACCAAGAGTCCTCCAATTCTGGACTGCTGCACCCTTGCTGGATTGGTGTTTTTTTTTTTTGAATGATAGGGTTTTTTTTAATGGATTACAGCTTGTGTTATAATCTCCTTTTCTTCCTCTCCTTCTCCACTGGCGGTGGTAGGGCTTGTTGTTATGGTTGTTGTTTTGTTATAAATAGGATGTGTGAATCATGAATAAATTGGATGAATCTTTGCTCATCATCTTTTCAGATCCAGGACCCATCACTCCAAAATGTATCCTTGCTTTGATGCTGCCTACAATGCCTTTTTGCTCAGTGAGATCTATGGGGGCTATGGAGCCTTTGGGGGCTTAGATGGTGGTGGAGTGCCATCAAGTAGCCTCGCCATAAATCCTGCTGCCAGTGTTGATCGCATCAATCCGTTACCACCATTAGAAGTAGTCATCCAGCTACCTTCATTTATTGTGACCATCCCAGGACCAATAATCTCTGCCTAGTGTGAACCAGTTCGTGTGGGAGGACACACCGCCTGTGGTGGCACATCATCTGTGGGAGGAGAACAGGGATACGGCTGCTCTAGATGCTATTCATGCTATTAAAGGGAGCACTCAGACGGGCAGAATGCCCTCACCAGCAACTGATGAACTCGGCATGGCTTCACGATTGATTATCTCATGGGCCTTGGTGCCAGAAATGCCAAGCGTCCCCAGTTAAACCACCATATTTACAGGATTTCCAGATGTTTGGCTCATCCATGCTTGCCTTACAAATATGCAGCTGCTTCCTAGGATGTGTTCTTCTTCTTCTTCTTCTTCTTCTTCTTCTTCTTCTTCTTCTTCTTCTTCTTCTTCTTCTGTGGTTTTATTGTGGAATGTATCTCCAATTGAGGCACAAATATTTGAATTCATCCTATTTGTATTGCTCTCGAATGCCGTAGAAACATAATACAATTCTGAATGTGTATGTATTATCATTGTCATCAAGATCAGTGTTTGAATTACCTAATTGCAATGTCTTGAAGACAATTCTTCCTTTGTTTCTGCAATGAAAATCACTGTCTTCCTCTTATGTATTAAACTTAGCTTTCTCTGTGGGTTTCTTTCATGCTTGCCCCTCACTCCAGCACCAGCACCAACTTTGTTCCATATCCCTGAGAAACATAACCCCCTTTTTGTAAGTGTTTTTTTTTTTACTCTCCAAAAATAAATTGCACCATAAAATGTGGGAAATTGGGAAGAAGAAACACCATTACAAATAGATCAGCGTTGTGCGGGAATTTTGTGGGCATGCTGCCAACTTGAATAAAATATTTTGGCGGGGAGGTAAGCTCTGCCCCACATAATTGATCACATAACGCAGTGCACACACACTAATTGAATAGCAATGTCCATCATCTTGGGGGTGGCAGCCCCCTCAAATATTATATTATGGTGAGAAGACAAACGTGAAGAAAAGCAACAACCAAGAGCTAATTGAGTCTGGAGGAAAGGAAATACCTTTCAAAATACTCAGAGTTGGGTGGGAGGTTTGTAGGGGGAATAGCCCCACCCCCATAAGGGTTAGTTTTCTAAAAGCCTCAACCCTTTCTCCTTCTCAGGAGATCCAATGAGCTGCAGGCTCTATGAAAATGAAATTTAGACCTGTCACGCAAATGACATCAGTGAGAGAACAAGCGTGTGTTTCCCCCGCATATATATATACATGTTTTCTTTTTTCATGTCCCATAGACCAACACAAAGTAGGATTAAAGCCGCATAATGGAAATGGGAATTGGACAGCACCAATGCAGAGGCTGTAGGGAAATAAACTCCATACTATATACCATAAGTATTCCTCTTCTTTGGAAAGCAGACAACAAACCATGGCCTATTTAAAGGACAATAACTTCATAATCGGAAAATATTTTTAGCTCTAGCTGGGGGGAAAGAAACGGGTATTTCAAAATTGAGACAAAGTGGATTTAGTCATCTCCTTGATCAACATAGCTCACTCATGAAAATGTGAATTAATCACCTCTTCTCATCTGCAGGCAGAATACATCACTGGATATGAAGAAATGGAGATATGCTGTCGGGACAGCAATATCTCTTGTGTTCTGCAATTATGTCATCAGGGGACCTCAAGGAGTCCTGTTGTCTCTCTATGTCCATAATTATTTGCCTGACCATGGATCTTGCTTGATCCAATACCAAATTTAAGATGGCTTGATGAGCAAGGCCCAATTTCTGCAGAGAGTTCAGGACCGCTATCTGACAGCCAGACTGGAACCCATCACAAAGAATCAATGGAGCTATACCTTGGGGGAGCAATTTGTGTGTCAACCAGTGTTTCTCCAGGAGGCTTGCATATGAAAAATGCTTACAAAATATTAAATCAGTTTCATTGCCAGCAATCTCAATGTTGTGTATACTTCCGTATTTTTCATTTGGGTAAAATGACCCTATTGTGGATGGAAGCTTTCATGCAACCGTTACAAAATAACATAGGATAAAAGAGAAATAAATGATTCTGAAATAGATGCTGATATAGGGAAGGGATGGGTGTTACAGCCACTTAGGCGCTTTAAGGTACTGAGTCAGTCCTGAAGAACCAAAATTGCCAAGTGTATGCTGGCCAAAATGATTACACATTCATATTTTCTGTGGGGATTTCATGTGCTATATTGAGAAAGGGTTGTTTTTCATTTGCAGTTGTGCTTCAGCTTGAGATGGAGGCAGCAGCTCATTTTGGAAATTCACTCTGTTTCTGCTAATTGGTTTGTGATGTTGCTCTTTCATGCTTGGTGTATTGCTACTTTGATCATCATTGGTTCTGGGTTGCAGTAATTGATACATCATTGCAGATTTTGGCATGTTTGGTGAATGCCATCTCAGCTCTATTCTGATCCATGTTTGTATATTGTGCAAATATGATTGGCGTCTCTCCTTCAGGTGAGAGCAGGGACACAGCCACTAGTTGTCATTGGGGGAGAGAAGCAATGGGTTTATCCTACTCTTGCAATTTTGTATGAAAGGATGGACAAAGAATTTCAGTTTCAGGTTCTCATTTTCTCATTCGCAAGCTCATTTTGCAGTCTTTCCATGCCGTAAGTCATTCAGTGTTCTGTTATTATTCTTTGTAGGTATTTGTCAGGCAGGACACTAATTTTTAAAAGTGTATTACATAACCACAGGAGTAAATAGGAGGATAATGAAAGGGGATTGGAATTGGATAAAACACATGCTAAGGAATACAGGGCGGCTCAGGGATGGCTGGATGAAGTCCACGCCCAACAATTAGTCAGGGAGGGTAGAACACCTCAAGACAGTTTTCGTCTACAAGGGAGGGACTTGGAGTCCTGGAATCGTATAAAAGTAAAGGGTAATCCGGTAAAGGATTCCGGGGGGCGTTGCCCTGTCCGAAGCCTATGGAGGTGTGGGCCTAAGGCACGCCCCCAAGTGGTGACCCTGGGGGAGATCCTAGTTGATGTACATCAGCAGGACTCCCCCTACTGGTGATTAACCCTCATCGGTCTTCATGCAATCGGGCTGAAGCCGGTTAGCTGATAGGACCAATGCCTAAGCCAATACTGCTCAATTCCTGCAATCAATAAAGTTGTGGCCATTTCCCGCCCATTAACCTTATATACCATTTCCTGTGTCTTTATTTCTCATGGGGGGAGGGGGACTTGCCACGCAATTGTGTAATATCTTAACGTCCTGTTTCACTGTCTCTTTTTTAGGGGGATTTGTTAATTCTTTTTCTTTTTATGTGTTTTCTCACTCTTTCCTTACCTCTGTTATTTATATGGATGCCAAGGGCCATCTGTCATGGATGCCTGAGTTGAGTTTTCTGCATTGCAGGGGGTTGGACTAAATGTCCCTCTTTTTTCAGAACTGCCTTTCCACAATGTCATCTATAAACATAATCAAATTCTATGATTCTATGATTCTAAGTGTTTGTCTCCTTTTTTTCAGATTAACAGCTGCCGTTCAAGATGCCATCTATGAACATGGGTATATCCGTCCAGCTACGTCCCATTCCTGTTCGTGTTCCTTTTCCTTTTGCTGTTCCTGGTCGAAGTACTACTACGTCTAAAATATATAGAGGCGGTTTCGGTAGAATAGCCGACATCAACTTTATGTGAATAAATTCAGGGTTCACTGCATCTCGCCTGAAATACAACTAGTGCTCTACCCCCTGGTGACAGCTCTTTTACTGAGAGAAGGATTAACTTATTCCTCTTTTGAATCTGAACATGATCCCCAGAGGAAAGGGGGGAAATGGTCCCTGAATTGCATGTGTTGGGTGAATGGGTGGTGATTGTATGGGC
This sequence comes from Podarcis liolepis, assembly GCF_965112155.1. NCBI lineage: Eukaryota > Metazoa > Chordata > Lepidosauria > Squamata > Lacertidae > Podarcis > Podarcis liolepis. The sequence continues at coordinate 7,985,994 of NC_139566.1, forward strand.
TCAGGTGTCAGAAATGCTGGGTCTTCCCTTCTAGACAAGCCCAAATGGACTGGCTCAAGGATCTCCTAGCATCTCTGACACTCAGGTCTACACCTCTCTGCTCAGTGCATCGTTCTGTTTTCCTCCCTTTTCTCTTGGATATGACCTTTTTCTCCCCTTGTACCTAATGTACTTTGGCCAAAATTTGTGGGACACCAAAGTGTGAATGACATACACTTGTCATTCATTGATGGATCTCTGAATATGATGTTTCCAGATTCCCAAGAAGCTCTATTTTTCTCTGTATCCCTTTGATTAAATCACAGCAGGCAACCTTAAAACAGTCTTTTAATTATTTTACACTTCAATGCATTGTTTATTTTATTATTAATATTATTATTATTTAGAATTTATATATTGCCTTATACCAGGAGGTCTCAAGGCTGTTCACAGAACAAAATCAAAATATAAAACCACAAAATATATAAACAAGATAAAAGCAACAACCAAATAACCCCCCAACCCCAACCCCCCACATTTTAAAAGGGCATAGGATGTCAATCAAATCAACCAAAGGCTCCATTAAAATGGAACATTTTTGGCTGGTGCCTAAAAGTATATAATGACGGCACCAGGTGAACTTTCCTGGGGAGAGCATTCCACAGACGGGGAGCCACCACAGAGAAGGCCCCATTCTCGAGTTGCCACCCTCCAGACCTCTCAATCTCCCACCCATCTGGTATAGGGAACCACCCACTAACAGTGTCTCAGTCTTATCTGGACATCATACAAGGCAACCAAAGCAGTTTCTGTGCCAAAACTGTTCCTAATCCTCTATTGAAATGGATCCAGAAAAGCAGTTTCTTCCAAAAGCGCCTTGTTCTGGTCTGCGACCACGCGCTCCAGAACCTTGCTCAGGAAAGGGAGATTAGCATCTGGCCTGTAGTTAGTTAGGTTTTCCGAATCCAGGGCAGGTTTCTTAAGAAGTGGTTTTTCCACTGCTTCCTCCAAACAGGCAGGGACCACAATTGCTTAACTTTATGTCATGCAACATAAAGTTATGTTAACATAAAGTTAAGAGCAACAACCCAATAACCCCATAATGTTAACATACATTATGTCATGCAACTGTCCTCCCACTACAATAAATCTCACCTATCTGTATCGCCATTGGCATAGGCGCCGACTCCATGGGGCCTGAGGGGGCCCGAGCCCCCTCAAAAATTCATTTGGGGGGGGGCTCCGCCCCACCAATAATCTCGGGCGCCCCTCCAGCAGAGCGCCACCGCCGCCCCTCCCCCAGCCCAAAATGCACAGGGTCGGGCTGCATGCCTCCTGCCCTCCCTCCCGAGCAAAAGCTCCACCCAATTTCCTTCGGGGCTGATTAATAGGCGCAGCACGCTCTCCCCTATTCGCTCACGAGGAGGCGGCGCCACTTTATCTGCATATTCATGAGCTTATTTATTATTCATGAGCTTTCGCGGGCTCCCCCAATATTTTTTATAAGTCGGCGTCCCTGGCCATTGGTTGTTGTTCTATTGAGTTTCCTTTTATTAGACTTATAGTCATTCATAGAACCATAGAAGTGTAGAGATAGAAGGGACCTTGGGGGTCATCTAGGAGAAGGACAGTCCACCACATTGCAAAGCAGTGCAGTCCACTGTTCAAAATCTCTCAGAGACTCGTCACTTCTATAGACATTCCTTCCATCACATGGAAGATGGAGCGAGCTTCTTTTTCTCCTCCTCCTGAGTGTAGGCCCAGAACCAATAGATTCAAATGAGAAGAAAGGAGATTCCGACCATCAGGCATTTCTGATGGTAAGAGCTATATAGTGGACTTCTGGAGGATTTTAAACAGAGGCTGGATCACCACCTGTCAGGTAAATGGCCCACAGGCATGCGAATGCATGGAAGTTAGTGAAGTAATTGGAACCCTTTACAGCATAGCTATAATGGTTAAACCCAAAAGTATTACAAAACATAGACTCTATTATACCAAGGGAAAGTAGTGAAAGTATTCCAATGCCCTGACTCACTTTATCAGCCATATTTCTTTGTAGGCTGATACTGTTAGTTTTGCAGCCTTGTTGCCAGTGATACTTGCACAGCACTTTATCCCAGACTGGATTTATCCAGCTTCCTAGCAGCTGGAGGAAAATGATGCAGGCACCTATTTTGCAGAAAGTGATGTTTGTCTCTACATCCAGAGAGCAGGGACTTCCAGAGCAAGCTCAAGAGCAGGCAAGAGTGAGATAAAAGTGTCCAGAGGAGGGGTGGAGGAACGAAAACACATGAGGGGAAGGAAAGTGATCAAGGAAGCAAACAATAAGTCAATGGGGAAATGAGTAGCAGGAAGCACCAATGGAGTGTTTGTGTTGGCACACAAAACAGTTGTCAGGGTGCTGTCAGCAGCTCCTGGCTGGCTGCCCAGGAAAGTATAAAGACAAGGAAAAGTTTCTTACCCTCCTTTTTATTTCAATATTACAGAGAGAGGCTATGGAACCCAGCTAATGGCATTGTCCTGAGTTAATCTCCACCGCCTGTCTCTCCCACTTCCTCATTCATCGCTTCTATGGGTGCTGCTACATGCCCTCTGTCTTTGGGCTCTTTGCTCTCCTACTTTTAAGGGTCACTGGGTTCTGGGAGATGGGGGCCTGGAATGCTTTCTAAAGACACCATGTCAGCCAGCTGCCGTTCCAGTTCTGCCTCCTCCTCTCCCAATTTTCCCTCTCATCCACCACTGAGCTGTGACCTCCCTCAAACCATGGCTGTAAATCAATACTGTCTTCCTCTTCCTCCTCCCTGGAAGGGTCAGGATGGAGAGGCAGTCTCCAACACTCCTCCTCTGCCCAGGCCCTGACAACTGTATAATCTTTGGGGTTACTCACACCGATTCCACCATTCACCACAGCTGGAAAATAAGTGGTATAGAAACCTTTGACATTGTCCCAGATTACTTCTGGAAGAGCATCAATGCCAAGGATCAATGTCATGTAGTGTCTGGCTATTTACCAGATGGAGGGGGGCGCCATTCCTGATAGGGATGACTCCCCCTATGGGAGACAGGCAGGGTCTTGCAACATTCTCTGCAGAGGGCAGGAATCACCCTGTCTCTCCTGACCAACCCTGCCTACTGCAAAGGTGGTTGTGTCTTCATCTCTCTCTGTGTGTGTAAAGAGAAACCCTTGCTTGAGTGCTTGTGTTGTGGGGTTTCCCCTTTGTCCAGTCCTCTCCTTCATCATTTTGATCATCTTTGTTTTACTGTTTTCAATCAGTTTCATTGCCAGCAATCTGGGAGCATATGTACTTCTCTATATTTCAGTTGGGGGAAACTACCCTGTTGTGTATGGAAGCTTTCATGCAACCTTTACAAAATACCACAGGATAAAAGAGAAATCAATAGTTATGCAATAGATGCTGATATAGAGAAGGGATGGGTGTTAGATACCCTCCATCTTTTCTCTGATGAATATAGGGAAGTCCCATTCCATAATGAAACTTTACTTCTTATACTCCACACATCTTACTGGGCTGCCCCAGACACTCTACAAAACGTAATAAAACATTGAACGTTTAAAAAACTTCCCTATACAAGATTGCCATCAAACAGCTTGGGGGTCGGATATCTCCATACCCTCCAACATTTCTCCTATGAAAATAGGGTTCTGGCCTCTCAGGAATTAACACTCCAGGAGCGTTCTTATCAACTGGGTGCACTGCCCACATGATCCATCCATTTCTCCTTTGATCTGAGCTCTCTCTGGAGAGCAGTCTGTCTGAGAACCTTAGCAAGGTGGTTTCGTTTTGTTAAGAGGCAGAAAGCTGCGAACATGCAGGGCCCTTGCAGTAGATGCAGTGGGTCAAAAGATATATGACCCAACAAACTTTAACAACATCCTAAGGAAATGTGGGACATTCCAGGATGAGTACATTTCCGAGCACAATTCAAAGTGTTGGTGCTGACCTTTAAATCCCTAAACGGCCTCAGTCCAGTATACCTGAAGGAGTGTCTCCACCCCCATCATTCTGCCCAGACACTGAGGCCCAGTGCTGGCGGTTCCCTCACTGCGAAAAGCCAAGTTACAGGGAACCAGGCAGAGGGCCTTCTCGGTAGTGGCACCCTCCCTGCGGAACACCCTCCCACCAGATGTCAAAGAGAAAAACAACTACCAGACTTTTAGAAGACATCTGAAGGCAGCCCTGTTTAGGGAGACTTTTAATGTTTGACGGACTATTGTATTTTAATATTCTGTTGGGAGCCACCCAGAGTGGCTGGGGAAACCCAGCCAGAGGAGCAGGGTATAAATAATAAATTACTATTATTATAGGAGCCAGGGGGTATTCGGGGGGCCCATAAAATATTTGAGGGGTCTGCCAACTCAAAGCTGATGGGCATTGCCATTCAAATGGTGTGCATGCACCGTGTCATGTGATCCATTATGTGGGGCAGTACTTAAACACCTCCCCAAACATTTTATTCAAGTTGACAGACTGTCCACAAAATTCCGACACAACCCTGAGGTATTTGGAATGTGCCCCCCCCCCCCGCTTCCCAACCTCAATCTTTTTCTTTCCCAACCTCCCACATTTTGTGGTGCAATTTATCTTTGAGAGTAAAATACCCCACCGCCCTCCCACAAAAAGTATCATGTTTCTCAGGGATAGGGTCAAAGCTGGGTGTTAGCTCAGGAGTGGAGGGGCAAGTATTAATGAAACCCACAGAGAACAGGTGCTATGCTGAAGCTAAGTTTAATGCATAAGAGGAAGTCGGAACATTTTCATTCCAGAAACAAAGGAAGAATTGCTTTCCAGGCATTGCAGTAAGGGAATTCAAACATTGATCTTGATGAGAGAGATGGTACATAAACATTCAGAGTTGTATTATGTTTCTATAGCATTCGAGCGCAATACAAGTTGAAGGCATTTAAAAAAATGCCCCTTAGCTGGAGATAAATTCCATACATAGCAAAAGCCCAAAAGAAGAAGAAGAGGTTGGGATCAACACATCCTAGGAAGCAGTTGCATGTTTGTAAGACAAACATGGATGAGCCAAGCATCTGGAAATCCTGCAGACTTGGTGGGCACCAAGGCCCATGAGATAATCAGTCGGGAAGCCATGCCGAGTTCGTCAGTTGCTGGTGAGGGCATCCTGCTGGTCTGAGTGCTCCCTTTAATAGCATGAATAGCATCCAGAGTAGCCATATCCCAGGCCAGCTCCAAAGGAAGATGTGCCCAAACAGGCGGTGTGTCCTCCCACACGAACTGGCTCACCCGAGGCACAGAGCATTGGTCCTGGGAGAGCCACACAAAATGGAGGTGGCTTGATGCATACTTGCGATGGTGGTGTCTGAGTGATGCAACCAACACTGGCAGAAGGATGTATAGCGAGGCAACTTGATGACACTCCGCCACCACTTGAACCCCCAAAGCCCCCAAAGCCACAACTTGGTTTCAGCGATCCCAGACCGCCAGCTGGGTAACAGCAGGAGGGATTGTAGCCACAGGTCATTTTGGAGTGATGGGTACTGGATCTGAAATGATGATGAGCAAACATTCATCCAATTCATTCATGAGTCACGCATCCAATTTATAACAAAACAACAATCATAACAACAAGCCTTACCATCACCAGTGAAGAAGAATGAGAGGAAGTAGAAGAGATTATAACACTATCTGAAAGTCCATTTAAAAAAACACCCTATCATTAAAAAATCCCAAGCCAGCTATAGTGCAGCAGTCCAGCAATGGAGGCCTCTTGGTGGTGTCACCAACGGGTTTGTCTCCCTTGCGACCTCATGAGATGGTCTTCTTCCAGGCTGCTCCCCCCTTTTGGAACACATTCCACACTGATGTGTGTGTATCTACGTATGATAGATAGACTCTGACTCCATATGAAAGGAGCCTTCCTACATAGCCAAAGTGCCATAGGAATGACAAAGAAGGTGAGCAAGGAGAGGCAGGTCTGGGTTCAAAGAAGGAGACAAAGAGAGTGAAGTTTGGAAAGGAATAGGCAGCAAACGGCATGGAGTTCTCTCACTTACCAAGGTCTCAGGAGAAGTACTCAGATGAAGGTGAGAGGAGCTGTTGTTAAAATTGTGGGCAGCAAGTCCTTTTATACAATTCCAGGACTGCAAGTTCCTCCCTTGTAGACGAAAACTGCCTTCAGGTGTCCTACCCTCAAAGGCCCTGACTAATTATTGGAAGCGGACTTCATCCAGCCATTCCTGAGCCGCCCTGTATTCATTAGCATGTGTTTTATCCAATTCCATTCCCCTTTCATTATCCTCCTATTTACTCCTTTTGATGATTAATTATGATACGTTTTACAATTGGTGTCACCCCCTGCTTCGTAAAGAATGCATGCTTGTCAAGGCTTCAAGCCCCCTTTCCACTTCCCCATCTTCCCACGCTGGGATGGGTTTATCTGTTTTAAAAAGCCATTTTAAACTTCCCTTATAATCCCTACATATGTTTGCTTTAAACAAAGCCCTCCAAATTGAATTCAGTGGACATCCGTCTCAAAGGGAGCTTCCTTAAGCAAAGTCAGCCATTGGTGCATCTAGCTCAATATTGCCTACACTTTCACCCTGCAACTTCCTCTACAATGCATTATGAGCAGCAGTGCCCTTGCAAGTGAACAGCACACAGTATTGAACCTCCATTTTACAGGTGGAGAGGGGAGGATTCAATCCTGCTTGAGGGTCTACTTCCAAAGGGCATTCCCTGTGTCTTCCTGAATCCTTTGATCTTTCTGGGTGGGCTCACCCAGGGTGTTCCAGGGCTGTGTCCTCCCAACTCAACCATGATCCTCCCAAATGGGCTCAATTCAGGGAAGGTTTGAACTCTGAGTGAATCCAGTGAACAGCCTCACCATCTAATCCAGCTTCCTGTTCATCCAGCCAGATGCCTATGGGAAGCCCACTGGAGAACTGACTCCGAACATCAACAAGCAACATATCGGCTAATAATATACAGTGGTATCTCGGGTTAAGAAATTAATTCATTCTGGAGGTCCATTCTTAACCTGAAACTTTTCTTAACCTGAGGTACCACTTTAGCTAATGATGCCTCCTGCTGCTACCGCGACACCGCCACACAATTTCTGTTCTCATCCTGAAGCAAAGTTCTTAACCCGAAGTACTATTTCTGGGTTTGCAGAGTCTGTAACCTGAAGCATCTGTAACCTGAAGCATCTTTAACCCGAGGTACCACTGTACTGACAATATTTTTATAACACTATACCCACGACGGGGTGAGCTCCTGTCGTTCGGTCCCAGCTCCTGCCCACCTAGCAGTTCGGAAGCACTCTTAAGTGCAAGTAGATAAATAGGTGCGAAGGTTAACGGCGTTTCCGTGCGCTGCGCTGGTGCTGGCTCGCCAGCTGCAGCTTCGTCACGCTGGCCATGCGACCCGGATGTGTCTTCGGACAGCTCCGGCTCACGGCCTCTAGAGCGAGATGAGCACGCAACCCCAGAGTCGACTGGCCCGTACGGGCAGGGGTACCTTTACCTTTACCTTTACCTTTACTGTATCAAAATTCATAAACAGAAGACTAACAATAATAAATTTTATTTATACCCCACCCTTCCCGGCCAGAGCCAGGCTCAGGGCGGCTAACCAGTAAAGTGACAGTAAAATCATAATGGGGGGGGGGGGGACCAATTTAAAATACAGGTTAAAATGCAATTTAAAATGCAGCCTCATTTTAAAAGTAGCCCATAGATCAAAACCATAAGGGGAGGGAAAACATAAGGGTCAGACTGAGTCCAAACCAAAGGCCAGGCAGAACAGCTCTGTCTTGCAGGCACTGCGGAAAGATGTCAAGTCCCGCAGGGCCCTAGTCTCTTGTGACAGAGTGTTCCACGAAGTCGGGGCCAGTACTGAAAAGGCTCTGGCCCTAGTTGTGACCAATCTAAACACCTTGCGACCTGGGACCTCCAAAATGTTGTCATTTGTGGACCTTAAGGTCCTCTGTGGGGCATAACAGGAGAGTCGGTCCCGTAGGTACGTGGGTCCTAGGCCGCATATGTGCATGGAGTCACAAACTAATAAGAATCAGATAGGTTTTCCAAACCAGGAATGGTAGGATTGGTAAGTCACTGTCAAGGATCACTGAAATAGAGGCAGAATGCCTTTCCACAGTCAATATCCTATCGAAAATGTTGTTGGAAGTGAGTTGGAGCACAGTGGTGCTATGGGCACAACACTACAAATGTGAAATGATGGGTGCTCCAAACTTTGCAATAGGGTGTATAACATCTCATGCCGCCCAGCACTTGATATTTAGCCGATTTTTTGGAATTCTGGTAGAATTCAATCTGCCTTCAGAATTCAATCAACCTTTCCCTCCAATGAACAAAGGGTCGGGTATACATGGTCCCACCTCCCCTATTTAATCATCATGACAGAACTACCAAGTGGCTTGGGATGAGCGATATTGACTGGCCCAAGGTCATGGATGGAGGAACAAGGTTTGGAGCATGAATGATCCATCTTTAGCACTTTGCATCCTGTCTCTTTGCTTTGGGGAGGCCATAAAATTAAGTAAAAATACTCAGACATAAGCAGTCTGAGCTGCTAAATGGTCCAGCAGTGCTGCTTTGATTTCTACAATATTACAGGGTAGCCACATGCAGTCAAAACAAGTAGGTGGGACAAGATGCTCAGATCTTTATGGATGTATTGCTCATTGACTATTGTGGGAATTATTAAGGCTGGACTTAATGAAAAACAGCAGGTGTTTCTACTCAGACACCCGTGGATAGTCACACGTACCACCTCAGACTTCCATATAATAGTCAGGTTGGCAGCTAATTTGTGTCAAAACCAGCCAACCACTTTGTAAGTGAATAGGTCTGTCCGGGGCTTTGAGCAGGACTGGGGAGCAGACCTCGCAACCACCCCCAGGGCTTTGAGCAGGACTTCCCAGAATTACCTTGGTTTCTGACTGGATCCTGGGATGCCCTGGTTTGGCTCCTGCTGAAGACACACGTTTTTGTGGGCCACACACCCCAATTATCCTATTGGAGGGTTTGAGGTAGCCTTTCCCAGCTAGGCCTATGTTTCCTTCACAAGCCATAGATGGAATTGCTGTCAGGAATATTCTTTTGCCATGGTGAGTTATGAACCACTTGGGCCCAAGAGCACCTTTCCAAACTGGAGAGACTGTCATGGGCACCACAACTATGTGTCCCAAACCTCTACTGCTGCCTACATTAGAAGGCTTCTGGCACAGAGAAGGGCTGTGGATCAGTGATTTAAAAAAAGGGCACCGTCCTAGTTCTGTCTTATAAAAGTCCTGCTCGTGTCGCTCATTCTCCCTGCTTCCCCCCCCCCAAAAAAAATTACTTCTTCTTTGGAATGTCAAAAGCTGTTCTGTTTCCCCCGCCCTTGCCCTTCTTCTTTGCCCCCACCCACCCAAACATACATCCATTCGTCGGTTTGTCTTTGTACATCCTCTGTTTATTGAGATACTGTCCTGTTTATGGTTGGGTTGTTTTTTGGGGGGGTTATTTGTTTGTTTTAATAATATAAAAAGTGTGTGGAATGAAAGTGGGGAGGGGAACAAAACAGGAAAAACAGCCCTGCTTCCTAAACCTCTGCCCCCCTTTTTTTGAGAAGCCAAATACTTCCTCCCCCCAATTGCTTGGGTACCAACCCGCCCGGCACGAATGGGGGAGGGGAGGGGGCTGGACGGTGTTCTCTCTCTGCAATAGGTTTGGAACTTGAAGCTGCTGCTAAAAAAATCCAAAACCGTGACAGCAATAAAACCGGATAAAAACACCATCAAAAAAAGAAAAGAAAAAAAGAAGTGCATCACACACAGAAGGTCTTGGGTTCAATTGCCAAACACCTACAAGTAGGACTGAGAATTGTCTCCTAGTGGAAACCATGGCGGACAGCTGCTTCTCAATTTGTGTAGACCAAAGGTGAGCAACATAGTGCCCTCCAGATGTTGTTGGACTATAAGCCTTCTCCATTGGTCAAGCCTCGACTGGCGCTCCTCTCAAGTCCTGGCCAACTTGTGGAACATCTGAATGGCCCAGGCCATTGACACATTCACTCCTGAGCACCCTCTCCTGCTTTGTGAAGCCTGCTTGGGTCTATGTTATCCTCCAGAGCATGGGTAGGCAAACTAAGGCACAGGGGACGGATCCAGCCCAATCGCCTTCTAAATGCGGCCCCTGAACAGTCTGGGAATCAGTGTTTTTACATGAGTAGAATGCGTGTTTTATTTAATACACATCTCTGGGTTAATTGTGGGGCATAGGAATTTGTTCATTTCCCCAAAAAAAATATAGTCTGGCCCCCCACAAGGTCTGAGGGACAATGGACCGGCCCCCTGCTGAAAAAGTTTGCTGCCCACTGACCAGAACATAGGACAATGAAACAAGCTGGGAGATGGTTTGAATGCAAATGGAGGTCAATGCAGATAATACTGAGGAACGTTTAATGGGTGGCTTCAAAGACTGGATGGATGGATGCCTGTACTTGATAGTCTTATACTCCCTCTGAAGGAGTGGGTATGTAGTTTGGGGGCAATTCTGGATCCATTTCTGTATCTTGAGGCTCAGGTGACCTCAGTAGCACAGAGTGCCTTCCATCAGGAGGACATAGCCCTGGAGCACCCTGGGGAAGCCATCAGGCAGGAAGACACAGGGGAGGCACTCTGCAAGCAGACCCCCAAGCAGGATTGAACTCTCCACTCCTCAGCTGGAAAGTGGAGGATACTATTAGCCAGATGGACCCATGGCCTGAGTGCCTGATGTCCCCTGAATTCAATTTCAAAGACTTTTTTTAAAGGGAAGCTTAAAAGGTCTTCTATGAAACAGATGAAACCACACATGCCTGGGAAGATGGGCTTTACACCAATCTCTAGAACTGAGTGGACTGGGGGCTTGTAACCTTGACAAGCACGCATTCTTTATGAAGCAGGGGGCAACACCAATTGTAAAAAGTATCATAATTAATCATCAAAAGGAGTGAATAGGAGGATAATGAAAGGGAATGGAATTGGATAAAACACATGCTAATGAATACAGGGTGGCCCAAGATGAAGTCCGCTTCCAATAATTAGTCAGGGCCTTTGAGGGTAGGACACCTAAAGGCAGTTTTCGTCTACAAGGGAGGGACTTGCAGTCTTGGAATCGTATAAAAGGACTTGCTGCCCACGATTCAAACAACAGCTCCTCTCACCTTCACCTGAGTACTTCTCTTGACACCTTGGTAAGTGAGAGAACTCCATGACTTTTGCTGCCTATTCCTGTCCAAACTTCACTCTTTTTTGTCTCCTTTTCTGAACCCAGACCTGCCTCTCCTTGCTCATCTTCTTTCTCATTTCCTACGGGCACTTTGGCTATGAAGGAAGACTCCTTTCGTATGGAGTCAGAGCAATCCTCCATCTAGTTCAGTCATGTCTACAGGAGGGACGTGGACTATCGCTGGTCCTCCCAGAGTTGCTGGACTACAACTCCCATCCTTCCTGGCCATAGCCTGTGCCAGCTGGGCCTGATGGGTGTTGGAGTCCAGCAACACCTGGAGGCTCACAGATACCCCCACCCTATTCCTGGTCCACACAGACTGGTGCTGGGGGCTCTCCTCATTTTCAGCAGGGCCCCTTTCCTGCCTTACCTTGAGATGCGTTTCTTTCTCCAAAGTGTATTTGGCAGGGCTCCTAGAACATCAGAAATGAAAACAAAATGAAACATGAAGGGGGCAGCTTCTTGGTGCTGTTTAGCTTTGAAACTGAAAAAGCAGAGCATAAAAGGGAAAGGGGGTGAGGAAGGAAGAGGTGATTATGAGGCCATATACCTTCCATTGCCAAATATCATAAGGGCTGTTGCATAGATGATGGAACATATCTGCTTTCTGTTGCTGGAGTAAGGGTGGGAAACCTGTGGCTGCCATGGGGTTGTTGCATTCCAAATAGCATCAAGCTCATCTAGTTTGGCCAAGGGATGATGGGAGTTAATATTACAGGAAATTGGATTTTGGGGGTATTATGAGATTCCAACTAAACATGAAGATGAATATGAATATGCGACCACTGAAGGCATTGGGCTATCAATGCTCAGATATTTATTTAATATTTTTGTAGTATTAAATCTTAACAATCAACAACGCATGGTAAATACAACATAAAATGGTCCCATCCAGAAAAAGGGTTTGTGTACGGGAAAGAGAAGGACACAAATATATAATATAATTATATCTTACATTTCTTTGAGTTTCCTGTGCCCTCACACCCTTCATAGTTGATTCTGAGGGGTCTTGACAACCTTCAACTCCTAGAAACCTAAAAGAAAAGCATGAAAATGTAATAATTTCAGGGTTTGCAGGAACAGACAAGGGTAAACAAGAATGCTTTTAGATCTTTTCTCAAAGTCTATCTATCATAAGGAGATAGACACACTTCAGTGTGGAATGTGTTCCAAAAGGGGGGAGCTGCCTGGAAGAAGACCATCTCATGAGGTCGCAAGGGAGACAAACCCGTTGTTGACACCACCAAGAGGCCTCCAATGTTGGACTGATGCACTATAGCTGGCTTGGGATTTTTTTAATGATAGGGGATTTTTTTAATGAACTTGCAGATTGTGTTATAATCTCGCCTTCTTCCTCTCCGTCTTCACTGCTGGTGGTAGGGCTTGTTGTTAGGGTTGTTGTTTTGTTATAAATTGGATGCGTGAATCATGAATAAATTGGATGAATGTTTGCTCATCATCATTTCAGATCCAGGACCCATCACTCCAAAATGACCTGTGGCTACAATTCCTCCTGCTGTTACCCAGCTGGCGGTCTGGGATCGCTGAAACCAAGTTGTGGCTTTCGGGGTTCAAGTGGTGGTGGAGTGTCATCAAGTAGCCTCGCTATAAATCCTGCTGCCAGTGTTGGTTGCATGACTCAGGTACCACCATCGCAAGTATGCATCCAGCCACCTCCATTTTGTGTGATTAGCCCAGGAGCAATGCTCTGTGCCTCAGGTGAGCCACTTCGTGTGGGAGGATACACTGCCTGTGGTGGCACATCGTCTGTGGGAGGAGGCCAGGGATACGGCTGCTCTGGATGCTATTCATGCTATTAAAGGGAGCACACAGAACGGCAGGATGCCCTCACCAGCAACTGACGAACTCGGCATGGCTTCACGACTGATCATCTCATGGGCCTTGGTGCCAGAAATGCAAAGCGTCCCCAGTTAAACCACCAAGTTTACAGGATTCCCAGATGTTTGGCTCATCCATGCTTGCCTTACAAATGTGCAGCTGCTTTCTAGGATGTGTTGATCCCAACTTCTATTCACTTTGCATTTCTTCTTCTTCTTCTTCTTCTTCTTCTTCTTCTTCTTCTTCTTCTTCTTCTTCTTCTTTGTCTTCTTCTTCGCTTTTGCTGTGGAATGTATCTCCAGTTGAGGCACAAATGTTTGAATGCATTCAACTTGTATTGCGCTTGAATGCCATAGAAACACAATACAACTCCTAATCTGTTCATATTATCAGTGTCATCAAGATCAATGTTTGAATTACCTTACTGCAATGCCTGGAAGGCAATTCTTCCTTTGTTTCTGGAATGAACATGTTCTGTCTTCCTCTTATGCATTAAACTTAGCTTCAGCATAGCACCTGTTCTCTTTGGGTTTCATTAATGCTTGCCCCTCACTCCAGCGCCAACACCCAACTCTGATCCATATCCCTGAGAAACATAACCCTTTTTTGTGGGTGGGGCATTTTACTCTTCAAATAAAAATTGTGCCAGAAAATGTGGGAGGTTGGGAAGAAAAAAAACCATTACAAATAGCTCAGCGTTGTGTGGGAATTTTGTGGGCATGCTGCCAAGTTGAATAAAATATTTTGGGGGGAGGTAAGCTCTGCCCCACATAATCGTTCACATAACATGTTGCAATTGTCAGTGTTTGAAAAAGAAAAGGTTCTGACCTCCTTTTTACTCCTTTGCCTAGTCCTCGGACCCTAGTTGGCACAAAAGAGTCTTTGAGAAAGAGTATTCTTGCAGAGTATAGCTGCTTTTATTCTTACAAAGTCATCTTCTCCAAGCACGACCGACAGCTTTTACACACACCAAACTCAACCAACTCTCTACCATCCATACATCCAACCAACCAACCAACCCACAACCATATATATATATATATATATATATATATATATATATATATATATATATATAGGCATTTATATATATATAGGTATTTGTAGGTGAAAGGTTGCATGAGTCATGCAGTCTTTGCTGATATATTGTTGACCGCTGACTCATGCTGACACAGTTCCTTTTGTATTAAAGAAACAGCGGCTAAATTTAAGCTGTGACAGCACGCACACTAATTGAATGGTGACGTCCATCAGTTTGGGGTGGCAGCCCCCTCAAATATTTTATTCAGGGGAGATGACAAAGGCGAGGTAAAAGGCATTCCACTTCCGGGTGTGATGGCGTTGTGGTCAGCTCATTCTACTTTTGTCCCCATCCTCCTTCTTCCTGAATTGAACATCTCCCCCATTCCTAAAAATGCAGGCATTTTGCAGAATGACCATTTTGAAAATGAGTTTGCTCAGTTCCTGAAGTATTAGTCTCTTTGGCCCACTTCAATAACAGATGATTTAGTTTCACGACATACAAATTTCTCCTAAGTGGTAGGATTATAAATCTTTATTACAGAAATCCAAGGAAATTTGCATTTGAGATGAAAATTGACACCACAACTTCCCACACCTCTGGGGCATAAAATGTGATAAATCTTTGTAGAAGCTTATTATGCTTAATTGCCATGGAAGGTCTGGAGGGGACATAAATTTGCACATGGCTCTAAGTTTGCTACTATGGATACCTAGGAGCATGTGGGGATGTTATGTAATTTGGTGGGCTTTCTTGTCTCCTTCTGGGGAATAAGAATTTCCCCCTTTGGAGATTCCAGTGAATTGAGGTTTCATCCCTATCTGTGTCTTAATGGATAGAATACCACACCCTCCAACACTGATCCAATGAAATTAGGGCTGTGAGACCAGAGCCAATCGCACACAGAATTAGTTTATTCTACTTTTGTCCCCTTCCTCCTCTTGCCTGAACTGAACCTTTTCCCCATCCCTGAGAATGCAGGACATGTTGCAGAATGGCCATTTTGCAAAAACTACTTTGCTCAGCTGCTGAGATATTCATCTCTTTGGCCCACTTCAAATCCAGATGATTTAATTTCATGGCATACAAATTTCTCATGATAGGCATTAGGATTATAAATCTGTACTAGAGAAATCCCAGGAAATTTGAAATGAAATATGGTATTTGAGATGAAAATGAAGACCACACATTTCCACAGCTCCAGGGCATAAAATGTGTTAATTCCTTGTAAAGGCTTATTATGCTTATTAGTCACTCAAGAGATTAGGAATGTTTTATTTGATCCTTTAGCACCTACTCAATTTACTGTATACACAACCAAAATATGGTTAGCTGGAATTGTTAAAAAAAACAACCCACAGGTATTCCAAAATTGAGAGAAAATGAATTTATTCATCTCCTTGATCAACACATCTCACACCTGAAAATGTGAATTAAACACCTCTGTTCATCTGCAGGCAGGCCATCCCACCTGACCAAGGCTCTTGTGTCTCAGCATATCTATTAGTGTGCTGAGTCCAAAATCACAGAGACACAGAAAGAGAAGGAGAGAGAGAGAGAAGCAAGATTAGCTTGAAAGCCCATGGAAGCTTCATGCATAACGAAGTCTCCCTCTGTTCTATTTGGATTAGAATCATAGAATCATAGAATTAGACCCAACAAATTGTCCTACTATTATTAATCCTCTCAATAATTACTCAAGATGCCTTAGGGTTCTTTGCACTATAATTTCTTTCACCCCCAAATAATTGGCTTTTCTGGGTGGAGCTTTTGGAAGTTGCCCTGCAACTATTGGTCTCCTGGTCTCTTTTACTCTCATTGTAATAAATATGCAGGATCAATACAGCCCATCAACTCGTTGTCTATACCTTTGCTTAATTCAGATATCCCCAGTCTGCAGCCCTCCAGATATTTCAGATTGTAACTTGGCAAAACCTCCACCCAGAAAAGGAGGGAAAGGATGCCTTTTATGTCATGTAGTGTCTGGTTATTTGCAACATTCTCTGCAGAAGGGAGGAATCACCCCGTCTCTCCAGACCAATCCTGCCTGCTGCAAAGATGGTTGTGTCTTTATCTCTCTCTGTGTGTAAAGAGAAACCCTTGCTTGAGTGCTGGTGTTGTGAGGTTTTCCACTTTGTCCAGTCCTCTCCTTCATCCTATTTGCTAGATCATGCTTCTCCCCTCCCCTGTGTTGTCTGGGGAAGGAAGAGTCTAGGGGGCAGATGGATTCTGACCCCAGTGCTGGGCAGGCACAGGAGAAGTCCACAGAAGTGACAAGGCGAGGAGCTTACTTTTTTTCTCCCATTTCTTTAAAAGGTAGAATTCTGTTGCAACAACTCAGCATTTCTCCAAGATGCCTGCATAAATAAAAAGCCTACAAAATATGTAATCAGTTTCATTACCAGCAATCTGAAAGCCCTTCTTGCATTTCTGGATATGAGGAAAGGGAGGTGTGCTGCCGGGACAGCAATATCTCTCGTGTTCTGCAATTATGTAAACAGGGGACCTCAAGCAGTCCTGTTGTCTCTCTATGTCCATGATTATTTGCCTGCTTGATCCAATCCCAAGTTTAAGATGGCTTGAGGAGCAAGGTCCAATTTCTGCAGAGAGTTCAGGACCACTATCTGCCAGCCAGACTGGAACCAATGACAAAGAATCAGTGGAGCTATACCTTGGGAGAGCAATTTCCGTGTCAACCAGCATTTCTCCAGGAGGCTTGCATATGAAAAATGCTGACAAAATATTAAATCAGTTTCATTGCCAGCAATCTCGATGTTGTGACTGTGTATACTTCTGTATTTTTCATTTGGGTGAAATGACCCTACTGAGGATGGAAACTTTCATGCAACCTTTACAAAATAACATAGGATAAAAGAGAAATAAATGATTACGAAAAAGATGTTGATATAGGGAAGGGATGGGTGTTACAGCCACTTAGGAGCTTTGAGGTGCTGAGTCAGTGCTGAAAAACCAAAACTGCCAAATGTATGCTGGCCAAAATGATTACACATTCATATTATCTGAGGGTATTTCATATGCTATATTGGAAAAGGGTTGTTTTTCATTTGCAGTTGTGGTTCAGCTTGAGATGGCAGCAGCAGCTCATTTTGGAAATTCACCCTGTTCCTGCTAATTGGTTTGTGATGCTGCTCTTTCATGCTTGGTGTATTGCTGCTTTCATCAGCATTGGTTCTGAGTTGCCGTAATTGATGCGTCATTATAGATTTTGGCATGTTTGGTGAATGCCATCTCAGCCCTATTCTGATCCATGTTTGTAGCTTGTGCAAACATGATTGGCGTCTCTCCTTCAGGTGAGAGCAGGGACACAGCCACTAGTTGTTATTGGGGAAAAGAAGCAATGGGTTCATCCTACTCCCATCTCTCTCTGTGGTGTAGTGGTTAAGAGCGGTTGACTCGTAATCTGGTGAACTGGGTTCGCGTCTCCGCTCCTCCACATGCAGCTGCTGAGTGACCTTGGGCCAGCCACACTTCTCTGAAGTCTCTCAGCCCCACTCACCTCGCAAAGTGTTTGTTTTGGGGGAGGAAGGGAAAGGAGAATGTTAGCCTCTTTGAGACTCCTTCGGGTAGTGAAAAAGCGGGATATCAAATCCAAACTCCTCCTCCTCCTCCTCCTCTTCTTCTTCTTCTCTCTTTTGGATGTGAGGATGGGTACAGAAATTGCTTCTCTTGCAATTTTGTATGAAAGGATGAACAAAGAATTTCAGGTTCAGGTTCTCATTTTCTCATGTGCAAGCTCATTTTGCCATATTTCCATGCCGTAAGTCATTCAGTGTTCTGTTATTATTCTTTGTAGGTATTTGTCAAACACGCCCCCCCCCGCCACTCACAATGAAGTGTCATGAAGGTGGAAAGGATATATTTATTAATAAAACCAATGAAAGTTCTGCAAAGCACAATGATCAAATTCAGAAATTACAAGGAGGGGGGAAAGGGGAGGATAATACCGAGCTAGATGGACCAATGGCCAGACTGCACAGGGAAGCTCCCTTTGAGGCTGATGTCCCCAGAAATTCAATTTAGAGGGCTTTGTTTAAAGCAAACATATGTAGGGAAACTTAAAACGGCTTCTAAAAGAAACAGATAAAACTGCTCCAGACTGGAAAGATGGGGATTACACATAACATCTACATGCAGCCGCTGGGAGAGATCACCAGGGGGTTTGGGCTGGGTGTTCATCAATATGCAGATGATACTCAGCTCTCCCTCTCTTTAAAATCAGAACCGGTAAAGGCGGTGAAGGTCCTGTGTGAGTGTCTGGAGACGGTTGGAGGATGGATGGCAGCTAATGGATTGAGGTTGAATCCTGACAAGACAGAAGTACTGTTCTTGGGGGACAGGGGGCGGGCTGGTGTGGAGGACTCCCTGGTCCTGAATGGGGTAACTGTGCCCCTGAAGGACCAGGTGCGCAGCCTGGGAGTCATTTTGGACTCACAGCTGTCCATGGAGGCGCTGGTTAATTCTGTGGTAGGGCAGCTGTTTACCAGCTCCATCAAGTATGCAGGTTGAGAACCTACCTGTCTGCAGACTGTCTTGCCAGAGTGGTG
Organism: Podarcis liolepis; assembly: GCF_965112155.1. Lineage (NCBI taxonomy): Eukaryota > Metazoa > Chordata > Lepidosauria > Squamata > Lacertidae > Podarcis > Podarcis liolepis. The sequence continues at coordinate 8,004,661 of NC_139566.1, forward strand.
CATGCTCTAGTTATCTTCCGCTTGGACTACTGCAATGCGCTCTATGTGGGGCTACCTTTGAAGGTGACTCGGAAACTGCAATTAATCCAGAATGCGGCAGCTAGACTGGTGACTGGGAGCGGCCGCCGAGATCATATAACACCAGTCCTGAAAGATCTTCAGTGGCTCCTAGTACGTTTCCAAGCACAATCTAAAGTGTTGGTGGTGACCTTTAAAGCCCTAAACGGCCTCGGTCCTGTATACCTGAAGGAGTGTCTCCACCCCCATCATCCAGCCCGGACACTGAGGTCCAGCACCGAGGGTCTTCTTGTGGTTCCTTTGCTGCGAGAAGTGATGTTACAGGGAACCAGGCAGAGAGCTTTCTCAGTAGTGGCGCCCGCCCTGTGGAACGCCCTCCCAGCAGATGTCAAGGCAAAAAAAACCAAAACAAAACCTATTTTACTTTTAAAAGACAACTAAAGGCAGCCCTGTTTAGGGAAGTTTTTAATGTCTGATGCTGTACTGTTTTTAATATTCGGTTGGAAGAAACCCAGAGAGAATTCAATTTCAAAGACTTTTTTTAAAGGGAAGTTTAAAAGGTCTTCTATGAACTAGATGGAACCACCCATGCCTGGGAAGATGGGCTTTACACCAGTCTCTAGAACTGAGTGGACTGGGGGCTTGTAACCCTGACAGGCACACATTCCTTAGGAAGCAGGGGAAACACCTGTTGAAAAACATATCATAATTAGTCATCAAAAGGAGTAAATAGGAGGATAATGAAAGGGGAATGGAATTGGATAAAACACATGCTAATGAACACAGGGCGGCTCAGGAATGGCTGGATGAAGTCCACGTCCAACAATTAGTCAGGGAGGGTAGGACACTTGAAGACAGTTTTCATCTTCAAGGGAGGGACTTGTGGTCCTGGAATCGTATAAAAGGACTTGCTGCCCACGATTCGAACAAGAGCTTCCCTCACCTTCACCTGAGTACTTCTCGTGAGACCTTGGTAAGTGAGAGAACCCCATGCCTTTTGCTGCCTCTTCCTTTCCAAACTTCACTCTCTCTGTCTCCTTCTTTGAACCCAGACCTGCCTCTCCTTGCTCATCATCTTCTCATTTCCTACGGGCACTTTGGCTATGTAGGAAGACTCCTTTCATATGGAGTCAGAACAATCCTCCATGTAATTCAGTCCTGTCTACAGGAGGGACATGAAATGTCAATGGTCCTCCCAGAGTTGCTGGACTACAACTCCCATCCTTCCTGGCCATTGCCTGTTCCAGCTGGGCCTGATGGGTGTTGGAGTCCAGCAACACCTGGAGGCTCACAGATACCCCACCCTATTCCTGGTCCACATGGACTGGTGCTGGGGGCTCTCCTCATTTTCCGCAGGGCCCCTTTCCTGCCTTACCTTGAGATGCCAGGCATTTCTTTCTCCAAAGTGTATTTGGCAGGGCTCCTAGAACATGATGCAAAAAATCAGAAATGAAAACAAAATTAAACACTGAAGGGGTAGCTTCTTGGTGCAAGTTTAGCTTTGCAACTGAAAAGACACAGCATAAAAGGGAAAGGGGTTGAGGAAGGGAGAGTTGATTATGAAGCCACATACCTTCCATGGCCAAATATCGTAAGGGCTGTGGCATAGATGACGGAACATATCTGCTTTCTGTTGCTGGAGAAAGGGTGGGGAACCTGTGGCTGCCATGAAGTTGTTGCATTCCAAATAGCATCAAGCTCATCTAGTTTGGCCAAGGGATGATGGGAGTTCAAGCAAAATGTTACTATTACAAGAAACTGGATATTTTGAGTATTATGAGATTCCAACCAAACATGAAGATGAACATTAGCATGAAGTATGCAACCACTGAAGGCATTGGCCTATCAATGGTCAGATATTTATTTAATATTTTTATATTATTAAATCTTAACAATCAGCAACATATGGTGTACACAACATAAAATGGTCCCGTCAAGAGAAAGGGTTTGTGTACGAGAAAGAGAAGGACACAAATATATAATAGAATTAATACCTTACATTTCTTTGAGTTTCCTGTGCTCTCAAACCCTTCACAGTTTATTCTGAGGGGTCTGGACAACCTTCAACTCCTAGAAACCTAAAAGAAAAGCAAGAAAATGTAATAATTTCAGGGTTCGCAGGAACAGACAAGGGTAAACAAGAATGCTTTTAGATCTTTTCTCAAAGTTAATCATAAGGATGATAGACACTTCAGTGGGGCACGTGTTCCAAAAGCAGGCAGCTGCCTGGAGGAAGACCATCTCATGAGGTCGCAAGGGAGACAAACCCGTTGGTGACACCACCAAGAGGCCTCCGATGCTAGACTGCTGCACTATTGCTGGCTTGGGATTTTTTAATGATAGGGGATATTTTTAATAGACTTGCATATTGTGTTATAATCTCCTCTTCTTCCTCTCTTTCTTCTTCATTGGCGGTGGTAGGGCTTGTCGTTATGGTTGTTGTTTTGTTATAAATCGGATGTGTGAATCATGAATAAATTGGATGAACGTTTGCTCATCATCATTTCAGATCCAATACCCATCACTCCAAAATGACCTGTGGCTACAATTCCTCCTGCTCCTACCCAGCTGGCTGTCTGGGCTCGCTGAAATCAAGTTGTGGCTTTGGGGGTTTTGAGGGAATTGAGGGCTTTGGAGGCTTTGGGGGAAGTGGGGGCTTAGGAGTCTTGGGGGGCTTTGGCTCCCTTGGAGTCTATGGGGGTTCAAGTGGTGGTGGAGTGTCATCAAGTAGCCTCGCTATAGATCCTGCTGCCAGTGTTGATCGCATCAATCGGTTACCACCAACGGAAATATTCATCCAGCCATCTCCAGTTACTGTGATTATCCCAGGAGCAGTACTCGCTGCCACGTGTGAGCCAATTCGTGTGGGAGGGATACGGCTGCTCTAGACGCTATTTCTGCTAATTAAAGAGAGAGCTCAGACCAGCAGAATGCCCTCACCGGCAACTGACGAACTCGGCATGGCTTCACGACTGATTATCTCATGGGCCTTGTTGCCAGAAGTTCCAAGTGTCCCCAGTTCAACCACCAAGTTTACAGGATTCCCAGATGCTCGGCTCATCCATGTTTGCCTTACAAATGTGCAGCTGCTTCCTAGGATGTGTTGATCCCAACTTCTATTCTCTATGCATTTCTTCTTCTTCTTCTTCTTCTTCTTCTTCTTCTTCTTCTTCTTCTTCTTCTTCTTCTTCTTCTTCTTCTTCTTTGCTTTTGCTGTGGAATGTATCTCCAGTTGAGGGGCAAATGTTTGAATGCATCCAACTTGTATTGCATTTGAATGCCATAGAAACATAATACAATTCTAAATGTGTAGTTATTATCACTGTCATCAAGATCAATGTTTGAAATACCTTACTGCAATGCCTGGAAGGCAATTCTTCCTTGGTTTCTGAAATGAAAATGTTCTCCGTCTTCCTCTTATGCATTAAACTTAGCTTTAGCAAAGCACCTGTTCTCTGTGGGTTCCTTTAATGCTTGTCCCTCACTCCAGCACCAACACCCAACTTAAATCCATATCCCTGAGAAACATAACTCTTTTTTGTGGTGGGGTATTTGACTCTTCAAAGATAAATTTCACCATAAAATGTCCCACATTTTAGGCTAATTTTAACATATTCTTGTTTTCAAACTAAGTTCATAATTGTTATTATCATAGAATGGCAAACATTGCTGTACACAAAGAAGAAGAAAAGAGAGAGAAAAAGATGTAATTTTGAAATCATAATATTCCTCATAAATAAGTGACGTCCCGTCTCTTCCACTTTGTACTAATAAACTTCTTGACTATATTTGTCCATTATCTTTTTATTTATAATATTTATAATATTTCTTATAAATCAGTTTTCATTTTATCCACTGAAACTACTCAAAATCCGTCACCCTTTTTAGATTGCAGCAATTACTCTTCAACTATTCCTTTAAAACAGTACCAGTTTGAGACAAATAATTACCGGCAGAAACTCAAGGTGGTAACAATTCTAGGCAGCCCGACAATAATATATTATGCACCATTCCCAACCCAAACATAAGTCCAAACTACAGTGGTGCCTTGGGTTAAGAACTTAATTTGTTCTGGAGGTCTGTTCTTAGCCTGAAACTGTTCTTAACCTGAGGTACCACTTTAGCTAATGGGGCCTCCTGCTGCTGCCGGAGCATGATTTCTGTTCTCATCCTGAAGTAAAGTTCTTAACCTGAGGTACTATTTCTGGGTTAGCAGCGTCTGTAACCTGAGGCATCTGTAACCTGAAGAGTCTGTAACCCGAGGCATCTGTAACCTGAAGCGTCTGTAACCCGAGGTACCACTGTATTAACCTCTGAAGTCAAAAGCACAATTACAAATTCCAAGAAGAGAGGTCCCCTCCCACAAAGTTTAGTTTAGTCAAGAGGGATATTAGTACAAAACGGAAGAGAGGGGACGTCACTTATTTATGAGGAATATTATGATTTCAAAATTACATCTTTGTTTTCTTATTTCTTCTTCTTTGTGTACAGCAATGTTTGCCAATCTGTGATAATCACAATTATGAACTTACTTTGAAAACAAGAATATGTATAATCGCAAGATGTAAAGTTACGATGTAAAGATATACTTGTGAGTAATAAAGGAAAACTAATGTTTTAAAAAAGGGGTTTTGTGGGCAATTAGCTGCGATGGAAGTTTTTATAGCTGCATGACTCCCAGATTTTGATCAAAACTCAATATTGTCCTGGGAAAAGTGAAACCAAAGAGATTTGATTGAAGGGTGGCTACAGAAGCCCGCTCCCCCTTAAAAAACAACTGTCAATATGTCTTGTTCAAATCACTTGTGACTCAGTGATGAACCCCAACACTTGCTGTTTCCATAGAGCAATAAGAAAAGACAACTGAGCATAATTATAACACCCATCCCTCCCCTATATGAGCAGCTACCACATAAGTATTCATTTTATCTTATGTTATTTTGCAAAGTCTGCATGAAATCTTCCATACACAATAGGGTCATTTTCCCCAATTGAAAAATACAGAAGTATACAAAGTCACAACACTGAGATTGCTGGCAATGAAACTGATTAAATATTTTGTAAGCCTTTCTTATATGCAGGCCTCCGGAAGAAACACTGAGTTATTCCAACAGAATGGCATTCACGACATTTTATGAAATAGGAGGGAAACGCCAGCTCCTGGCCCAGTTGCTTCTGTGGACTTCTCCTGTGCCTGCCCAGCAATCGGGTCAGAATCCAGCTGCCCCCAGACTCTTCCTTCCCCAGACAACACAGGGTAGGGGAGAAGCATGAAGAGAATGAAGAAGTTGGGAGGAAGACAACTGGAAAACACAGTAAAACAAAGATGATCAGAATGATGATCTAGCAAACAGGATGAAGGTGAGGACAGGACAAAGTGGAAAACGCCGCAACTTAAGCAAGCACTCAAGTGTTTCTCTTTACACAAAGAGAAAGACATGAAGACACAACCACCTTTGCAGCAGGCAGGGTTGTTGTGGAGAGATGGGGTGATTCCTCCCCTCTGGAGAGGACATTGCAAGTTGAAGACCCTGTCTGTTTCCCATAGGGGAGTCATCCCTAACAGGAATGGTGTCTCCCTCCATCTGGTAAATAACCAGACACTACATGAGATAAGAGGCATCCTTTTCCTCCTTTCCTGTCACTACCATTGTATTGTGGGTTATTTTCAAAGCTATAGCCAACCTCCATACATTTTTATACTATGAGTCTCCTCCCAAACCTTGTAGATTCCACCATGTTTGGGCAATAGAAAGTCTCTCAGAAACAAGCAAAATTACCAGGAGTTCTTTTCTCCTAATTAAATTATGAACTCTTCCAAATGTGAAAGTCAAAAAAACTGTGAGCTAAAATAAATTTCTTCATCTATAATATCAGAAATATCTGAAAAATACCCCTGCTATAAATATATATATATATTGTTGGGCAGCCTCAGTACAAGTGCTGATATGTCCCCCTGCCACGCATTGATGCTCTTCCAGAACTAATCTGGGACAGTAGCATAGGTTTCTATTCCACCTATGTCCCATCTGTGGAGATTGGTGGAATCAGTGTGAGAAACCCCACAGAGTATACTGTGCTTTAGGGGGTGAGATTCTACTCATTCAGCCAGTGGACAGGATGGAAACATATGAGGATCTCATTTATTCAAAATGTATTTGCACAACAGGTGGGTTTTTTTGTGTGTGTGCATGCTTCTGTTCTTCAGTGATTCCACCATGAAAAACCAGCGTGATGTAGCTGAAAGCCAGTTGTGGCATAGTGGGAGCCCAGGGTTCTGATCCCCACTCAGCCATGAAAACAATGGGAAGATTACAATGTAGAACTTCAGAGATTTTCCAGCTTAACAGGGTTACAGATTTATTTTTATTTTTCTGGAAGCTACTAACATGAATAAGAACACTAAACCAGATAGGACTAGGTTTCCAGAAGTGACTTTTACTTAAAAAAAAAAAATCAATTCTAAGCTTTTAATTCAAAGAACGAGAACAGAGTCAAAGCATAAACCACAGCCCCTTGTCAACAGAGGGCTATAAACTCAAGTGACAATGTATGTGTGCAGAATATCTCCCAAAAGGCCTTGTAACACATTGGTTTAAGTGACACATTTGGGGGGGGGTGCAGAGGAGAAGAAAAAGAATAATAATAATACAGGGAGGCTCAGGATGATGTCCATGTCCAACAATTAGTCAGGGAAGGTAGGACACCTGAAGGCAGTTGTTGTCTACAAGGGAGGGACTTGCGGTCCTAGAATCTGTTGGGGCTGGAACTTAACGGGTTAAGTTGTTCCCATGATGCCTCAGCATTCTGACGTCAGCTTTGGAAGCTGGGAGGAGCTTGGGAGGAGTTCTGTTCTGTTCCTCTCGGTCTCTGAGGGGAGAGGTTGCAGTTTGTCATGGCTGCGGTGAGTCCAGGAGAATCCTGGGGAATATCGGAATAAAGGACTGAAAGAGACAAACCTGGACTCTGTGTGTGTTTGTCTGGAAGCTGAGCCGAGCTACGTGACAGTTTACACCGCTGTGTGAAACTCTGCTGAGACGTGACTGAGAGCTGCGGAGCGGAAGTGTGCCGGGCGGCCATAAATTGCTAATTGAGGACCTTAAATCAATTAGCGGGAGTCACGTCAGATCAATCAAATTCCAAGAGGTTATGGGTAACCTAAATCACCGATCGTAAAACTGTCACGGGAGGCTGCCAAAAGCTTTGATCTGCGGTGCAGAGCAGAGAAGCACGGCAGGAGAACGGGAGGCCGGAATCTGAGGCAAGCAAGCTGAAAGACGCTGTGCTGGAGGCTGCAGAGAGCTTGGAGCTGTGCCTAACGTTTGAAGGCAAGCTGACGACGATGCTGAAGCCAGCTTGGAGTCCTGCCTGAAGTTGAGAGAGGCAGCTGATCTGCTAGACCGGGAGCTGGAGAGCGGCTGTTTGTTTACGTGAGTACGCTGGGCCCCGGGGGAAGATGGCAGATGGCCAGGAGGTGTTTCAAGCTCCGTTTGAACAGCTTGAGGAACTCACCGCCCAAGCGTGGAATACCTGGGCAAAAAGGGTGAGAGCGTGGTTTTTGGCCACGGAAGTTTGGGACATTTCCCAGAGGGAACCAGTGCAACTGGTGGACAGAGATGCAGGGAAGTCGCAATCTGCTTCTCTGGAGGAGAAAATGCAGAGGGAGAAAGCTATGAGAGCTGAGGTCTGCATGTTGAGAGCAGGTGTTCATGCTAATTTGCAACATCACCTGGAAAGCGTTGAATCTGTGCGTGAGGCCTGGAGAGTGCTGAAACGTCTGTGTGAAGACTCAGCAGGAGGCCAAGGGCAGGTGGAAGCTGAAAGCCTAGAGATGGCTGGAGCCCCTGTTCCTGATGATTTAGCCTCAAGGAGCGCTAGTGAGCAGGTCGGGGGGGCGAATTCCAAAGGCAAGTTTAAGAAGCCTGCTGGAATGAGATGGCGGTTCAGAGGGGGCAAAGCTGGCAAGGAGTGCTTTTCCGGAAGAAGGAGAAGGAGGCCAGCTGGGAGGAGCCCCGGGCAGTGTTTTTCCACTGGAGTTCAACATCTGCATGGCAGTTGCCCCCACCGGAGCAGAGAGCCGAGGCAGGATGTTGCCAAGGACACTTCTCATGGGACACAGGCGGGTTTCCATGGTAACCAGTCTGGAAGAGGAGGCCAGCGTGGGAACGCAAGGGAAGGACGTGGCTCAGACACTGGGGAGGGTTGTTTTCTTATCACTGCTTCTATGGCAACTGTGAAGAACAACTCCAGCCAGGACACGGTGACGTGCTGGGTTTTGGATACTACTGTCAGTCGTCACCTGATAAGCGAACCTGCTGGCGAAATGCGGAACTGCAGGGCTGTTTCAAGTGGAATGACTGTGATGTTAGCAGACGGAACACGAAAATCAGTCTGTGATGTGGCTAACGTGTTTTTCTCTCCTTTACAGGAGGAGCTAGAGGTCTACGTTGTGCCGGGACTGAATTGTTGTCTTTTATCTGTATCAGCTCTAACGAAGCAGGGATACAATGTTTGCTTTGAAAATGACACCTGTTCCATTTTCAGAGGAGGGAGACAACTGGTCAACATGCAGAGGGAGAACAATTTCTTTGTTCTGGAGACACCTCTGGAGGGTGGTGGGAATGCTGGAAAAGCACAGGTGCAGTGTGCTAAGGTTCCCAGTCATGTGCAAAAGTTGCACAGGTGCACAAAAGGGTGTAAAATCACAAAATGTGGGAGGAGGTCCCAAGGGTGCAGGGCATGCAAAGGTGCAAAGGTACTTGGTTTCCCCGGGTTTGGGAGGGTAGCCAAAGAGCCCTTTGGGCTTGTTCACACAGATCTGTCAGGACCCATGAGGTGTGAGAGTCTGGGTGGGGCCAGGTATGTGCTGTCGCTGACAGATGACCACAGCCAGGTTGGCTGGTGTTTCTCTCTCAAATCACAGGGGGAGGTGGCGCAACTGATCCAGGATTGGGTTGCGGAGGTGGAACGAAGTTTCTCCACCAGGGTGCAAGGGTTCAAGAGCGACCGAGGGTCACAGTTTACTGGGTCTGCTCTGGAGGAATTTTTCAAGGAAAAGGGAATACGTCACCAGGTGACGGGTGCAAAGTCTCCTCAAAAGGAGGAGAGGGAGGCAGAGGCTGATCCCGGTGATGGGGACCAGGTCCAGGATCAGGGTTCAGAACCCGGTGATGGGGACCAGGTCCAGGGTCAGGGGTCAGGGCAGGTTTGGGCATCTCCAAGGGTTGTGAAAGGAATGTCCAGGTGTGAGGCTTCATCTCCGGTAAGCGTAATGGAGAAAGCTCACGGACGGGTTGTCAAGTCAGAGGGGGAAAAGTCTGACGGAGAAGACACAACTGCTGGCCCAAGTGGGTCAGAGGGGTTTCAGGTCACGGGTGCGTGGGAAAGTGTCGCACAGTGTGATTCTGGGAATGTTGAAGGGGTTCAACAGGTGCCTGGGAAAGATGCCGGGAAGGAGCACAAGGCAAAGGGAAAGGTGTTGAACTCAAAAAGGTCTTGTCAGAATGGTTCGGCAAGAGGGGGTGTTGGGGCTGGAACTTAACGGGTTAAGTTGTTCCCATGATGCCTCAGCATTCTGACGTCAGCTTTGGAAGCTGGGAGGAGCTTGGGAGGAGTTCTGTTCTGTTCCTCTCGGTCTCTGAGGGGAGAGGTTGCAGTTTGTCATGGCTGCGGTGAGTCCAGGAGAATCCTGGGGAATATCGGAATAAAGGACTGAAAGAGACAAACCTGGACTCTGTGTGTGTTTGTCTGGAAGCTGAGCCGAGCTACGTGACAGTTTACACCGCTGTGTGAAACTCTGCTGAGACGTGACTGAGAGCTGCGGAGCGGAAGTGTGCCGGGCGGCCATAAATTGCTAATTGAGGACCTTAAATCAATTAGCGGGAGTCACGTCAGATCAATCAAATTCCAAGAGAATCATATAAAAGGACTCGCTGCCCATGATTCTAACAACAGCTCCTCTCACCTTCACTTGAGTACTTCTCTTGAGACCTTGCTAAGTGAGAGAACTCCATGCTTTTGCTGCCTCTTCCTTTCCAAACTTCATTCTCCGCTTCCTTTTTTGAACCCAGACCTGCCTCTCCTTCCTCATCTTCTTTCTCATTTCCTACGGGCACTTTGGCTATTAAGGAAGACTCCTTTCGTATGGAGTCAGAGCAATCCTCCATCTAGTTCAGTCATGTCTACAGGAGGGACGTGGACTATCGATGGTCCTCCCAGAGTTGCTGGACTACAACTCCCATCCTTCCTGGCCATAGCCTGTGCCAGCTGGGCCTGATGGGTGTTGGAGTCCAGCAACACCTGGAGGCTCACTGATAACCCCACCCTATTCCTGATCCACACGGACTGGTGCTGGGGGCTCTCCTCATTTTCAGCAGGGCCCCTTTCCTGCCTTACCTTGAGATGCCAGGCATTTCTTTCTCCACAGTGTTTTTAGCAGGGCTCCTAGAACATGTTGCAAAAAATCAGAAATGAAAACAAAATGAAACACTGAAGTTTAGCTTTGCAACTGAAAAAGCAGAGCATAAAAGGGAAAGGGGGTGAGGAAGGAAGAGGTCATTATGAGGCCATATACCTTCCATTGCTAAATATCATAAGGGATGTGGCATGGATGACGGAACATATTTGATTTCTGTTGCTGGAGAAAGGATGTGAAACTTGTGGCTGCCATGAAGTTGTTGCATTCCAAGTAGCATCAAGTTCATCTAGTTTGGCCAAGGGATGATGGGAGTTGAAGCAAAAAGTTAATATTACAAGAGATTTCAACCAAACATGAAGATGAACAGTAGCATGGAATATGCGACCACTGAAGGCATTGGCCTATCAATGGTCAGATATTTATTTAATATTTTTGTAGTATTAAATCTTAACAATCAACAACATATGGTATACACAACTTAAAATGGTCCCATCCAAAGAAAGGATTTGTGTACAAGAAGGGAAGGACACAAATATATAATAGAATTAATATCTTACATTTCTTTGAGTTTTCCTGTGCTCTCAATCCCTTCAAAGTTTATTCTAAGAGGTCTGGACAACCTTCAACTCCTGGAAACCTAAAAGAAAATCATGAAAATTTAATAATTTCAGGGTTCGCAGGAACAGACGAGGGTAAACAAGAATGCTTTTAGATCTTTTCTCAAAGTTAGTCATAAGGATGATAGACACACTTCAGAGGGGCACGTGTGCCAAGAGGGGAAGCTACCTGGAGGAAGACCATCTCATGAGGTCGCAAGGGAGATAAACCCATAGGTTACACCACCAAGAGGCCTCCAATGCTGGACTGCTGCACTCTTGCTGGACTGGGTTTGTTTAATGATAGGGTTTTTTTTAATGGATTGCAGATTGTGTTATGATCTCCTTTTCTTCATCTTCTTCACTGGTGGTGGTAGGGCTCGTTGTTATGCTTGTTGTTTTGTTATAAATTGGATGTGTGAATCATGAATAAATTTGATGAAATTGATCATCATCTTTTCAGATCCAGGACCCATCACTCCAAAATGTATCCTAGCTTTGGCGCTGCCTACAGGGCCTTTGTGGGAATTGGGATCTATGGGATCAATGGGGGTTATGGAGGCTTTGGGGGCTTAAGTGGTGGTGGAGTACCATCAAGTAGCCTCGCTATAAATCCTGCTGCCAGTGTTGATTGCATGACTCAGTTACCACCATCGGAAGCAGTCGTCCAGCAATCTCCATGTATTCTGACATGTCCTGGACCAATACTCTCTGCCTCATGTGAGCCAGTTCGTGTGGGAGGATATACTGGCTGTGGGGGGCACATCCTCCTTTGGACCTGGCCTGGGATATGGCTGCTCTGGGCGCTATTCATGCCATTAAAGGGAGCACTCAGACCAGCAGAATGCCCTCACTGGCAACTGATGAACTTCGCATGGCTTTATGATAGATGATCCCATGGGCCTAGTTGCCAGAAATGCCAAGCGTCCCCAGTTCAACCACCAAGTTTACAGGATTCCCAGATGTTTCGCTCATCCATGCTTGCCTTACAAATGTGCAGCTGCTTCCTAGGATGTGTTGATCCCAACTTCTATACACTATGTCTTTCTTCCTCCTCCTCCTCCTCCTCCTCCTCCTCCTCCTCCTCCTCCTCCTCCTCTTCTTCTTCTTCTTCTTCTTCTTCTTCTTCTTCTTCTTCGCTTTTGCTGTGGAATGTATCTCCAGTTGAGGCACAAATATTTGAATTGCTCTTGAATGCCATAGAAACATAATACAATTCTGAATGTGTATGTATTATCAGTGTCATCAAGATCAATGTTTGAATTACCTTATTGCAATGTCTTGAAGACAATTCTTCCTTTGTTTCTGGAAGAAAATCACTGTCTTCCTCTTATGTATTAAACTTAGCTTTCTCTGTGGGTTTCTTTCATGCCTGCCCCTCACTCCAGCACCATCACCAACTTTGATCCATATCCCTGAGAAACATAACCCCCTTTTTGTAAGTGGTTTATTTTACTCTCCAAAAATAAATTGCACCATAAAATGTGGGAGATTGGGAAGAAGAAACACCATTACAAATAGATCAGCGTTGTGCGGGAATCTTGTGGGCATGTTGCCAACTTGAATAAAATATTTGGGGGGGGGGAGGTAAGCTCTTCCCCTCATAATTGATAACATAACACGGTGCGCGCACACACTAATTGAATAGCAATGTCCATCATCTTGGGGGTGGCAGCCCCCTCAAATATTTTATTATGATGAGAAGACAAAGGTGAAGAAGAGCAACAGCCAAGAGCTAATTGAGTTTGGAGGAAAAGAAATACATTTCAAAATACCTCAGAGTTGGGTGGGAGGTTTGTAGGGGGAAATGGCCCCACCACCATGAGCTGCCATGAGCTGCCACCTTGTTTACTGCAGGCTCTATGAAAATGAAATTTAGATCTGTCATGCAAATGACAACAGTTAGAGAACAAGCCTGTGTCCCCCCCCCCCCTATAGAATCCGAGACCAGGGAAAGGAAACGGAGGAAGAAGATTGGAAGAAATTTAAGAACTATCTTAAGAAACATTGTAAAATTAAAGAGTGCTAGAATGATGAGGTGTGAGAAATTAAATGGAGTACAGCTGTAAAGATTAAGTTAAAAGAAAAGAAAGGTTGACAAATAGATAAAATTAAGGGTGAGGATTTGCTGAACTAAATATTTGAAATGGGAATGCAGATAGGGGGAGGTATGAGGAGGTCAGTGAAGTAAGTTTTAAGAAAATAAGGTTTTGAAATTATACTTGTTCTTTTTTGTTTGTGTTTGTGTGTATTGTTTTGTCTGATATAATTTGTAAAATCTTAATAAATATTCTATAAAAAAGCAAATGACAACAGTTAGAGAACAAGCCTGTGTCCCCCCCCCCCCATATATATATATGTTTTCTTTTTTCATGTCCCATTCCATGAAGACATTAATAGACCTACACAAAATAGGATTAAAGCCTCATAATGTAACTGGGAATTAGACAGCACCAATGCAGAAACTGTGGGAAAATAAACTCCATACTATGTACCATAAGCATTTCTCTTTGGAAAGCAGAAAAAAATCCATGGCGTATTTAAAGGACAATAACTTCATAATCGGAAAATATTTTTAGCTCTAGCTGGGGGGAAAGAAACAGGTATTCCAAAATTGAGACAAAGTGGATTTATTCATCTTCTTGATCAACATAGCTCGCTCATGAAAATGTGAATTAATCACCTCTGCTCATCTGCAGGCAGAATACATCACTGAATATGAGGAAATGGAGATACGCTGCCTTAACAGCAATATCTCTCGTGTTCTGCAATTATGTCATCAGGGGACCTCAAGGAGTCCTGTTGTCTCTCTATGTCCATAATTATTTGCCTGACCATGGATCTTGCTTGATCCAATCCCAAATTTAAGATGGCTTGAGAACCAAGGCCCAATTTCTGCAGAGAGTTCAGGACCGCTATCTGCCAGCCAGACTGGAACCGATCACAAAGAATCAATGGAGCTATACCTTGGGGGAGCAATTTCTGTGTCAACCAGCGTTTCTCCAGGAGGCTTGCATATGAAACATGCTGACAAAATATTAAATCAGTTTCATTGCCAGCAATCTCAATGTTGTGACCGTGTATACTTCTGTATTTTTCATTTGGGGAAAATGACCCTATTGTGGATGGAAGCTTTCATGCAACCATTACAAAATAACATAGGATAAAAGAGAAATAAATGATTCTGAAATAGATGCTGATATATGGAAGGGATGGAAGTTACAGCCACTTAGGGGTATAATCTTTGGGGTTACTCACACCGATTCTACCATTCACCACAGGTGGAAAATAAGTGGTATAGAAACCTTTGACATTGTCCCAGATTACTTCTGGAAGAGCATCAATGCCAGGGATCAATGTCATGTAGTGTCTGGCTATTTACCAGATGGAGGGGGACGCCATTCCTGATAGGGATGACTCCCCCTATGGGAGACAGGCAGGGTCTTGCAACATTCTCTGCAGAGGGCAGGAATTGCCCCCTCTCTCCTGACCAACCCTGCCTGCTGCAAAGGTGGTTGTGTCTTCATGGCTCTCTCAGTGTGTGTAAAGAGAAACCCTTGCTTGAGTGCTTGTGTAGTGGGGTTTCCCCTTTGTCCGGTCCTCTCCTTCATCATTTTGATCATCTTTGTTTTACTGTTTTCAATCAGTTTCATTGCCAGCAATCTGGGAGCATATGTACTTCTCTATATTTCAGTTGGGGGAAATTACCCTGTTGTGTATGGAAGCTTTCATGCAACCTTTACAAAATACCACAGGATAAAAGAGAAATCAATAGTTATGCAATAGATGCTGATATAGAGAAGGGATGGGTGTTAGATACCCTCCATCTTTTCTCTGATGAATATAGAGAAGTCCCATTCCATAATGAAACTTTACTTCTTATACTCCACACATCTTACTGGGCTGCCCCAGACACTCTATAAAACATAATAAAACATTGAACATTTAAAAAACTTCCCTATACAAGATTGCCATCAAACAGCTTGGGGGTCGGATATCTCCATACCCTCCAACATTTCTCCTATGAAAATAGGAACATCTGTTGTGGTTCTGGCCTCTCAGGAGTTAACACTCCAGGAGCGTTCTTATCAACTGGGTGCAGTGCCCACATGATCCATCCATTTCTCCTTTGATCTGAGCTCTCTCTGGAGAGCAGTCTGCCTGAGAACCTTAGCAAGGTCGTTTCGTTTTGTTAAGAGGCAGAAAGCTGTGAACATGCAGGGCCCTTGCAGCAGATGCAGTGGGTCAAAAGATATATGACCCAACAAACTTTAACAACATCCTAAGGAAATGTGGGACATTCCAGGATGAGTACATTTCCGAGCACAATTCAAAGTGTTGGTGCTGACCTTTAAAGCCCTAAAAGGCCTCAGTCCAGTATACCTGAAGGAGTGTCTCCACCCCCATCGTTCTGCCTGGACACTGAGGCCCAGTGCTGAGGGCCTTCTGGCGGTTCCCTCACTGTGATAAGCCAAGTTACAGGGAACCAGGCAGAGGGCCTTCTCGGTAGTGGCACCCTCCCTGTGGAACACCCTCCCACCAGATGTCAAAGAGAAAAATAACTACCAGACTTTTAGAAGACATCTGAAGGCAGCCCTGTTTAGGGAAACTTTTAATGTTTGATGGACTATTGTATTTTAATATTCTGTTGGGAGCCACCCAGAGTGGCTTGGGAAACCCAGGAAGATGAGCAGGGTATAAATAATAAATTATTATTACTATTACTATTACTATTACTATTACTATTACTATTATTATTATTATTATTATTATTATTATTATTATTGGAGCCAGGGCGTATTCGGGCCCCCCATAAAATATTTGAGGGGTCTGCCACCTCAAAGTTGATGGGCATTGCCATTCAAATGGTGTGCGTGCACCGTGTCATGTGATCCATTATGTGGGGCAGGGCTTAAACACCTCCCAAAATATTTTATTCAAGTTGACAGCCTGTCCACAAAATTCTGACACAACCCTGAGGTATTTGGAATGCCCCCCCCTTCCCAACATCAATCTTTTTCTTTCCCAACCTCCCACATTTTGTGGTGCAATTTATCTTTGAGAGTAAAATACCCCACCACCCACCCACAAAAAGTATCATGTTTCTCAGGGATAGGATCAAAGCTGGGTGTTAGCTCAGGAGTGAGGGGCAAGTATTAATGAAACCCACAGAGAACCGGTGCTATGCTGAAGCTAAGTTTAATGCATAAGAGGAAGACAGAACATTTTCATTCCAGAAACCAAGGAAGAATTGCCTTCCAGGCATTTCAGTAAGGTAATTCAAATACTGATCTTGATGAGAGAGATGGTACATAAATATTCAGAGTTGTATTGTGTTTCTATAGCATTCGAGCGCCATACAAGTTGGAGGCATTAAAAAAATTGCCCCTTAGCTGGAGATAAATTCCATACATAGCAAAAGCCCAAAAGAAGAAGAAGAGGTTGGGATCAACACATCCTAGGAAGCAGTTGCATGTTTGTAAGACAAACATAGATGAGCCAAGCGTCTGGGAATCCTGCAGACTTGGTGGACACCAAGGCCCATGAGATAATCAGTCATGAAGGCATGCCGAGTTCGTCAGTTGCTGGTGAGGGCATCATGCCGGTCTGTGTGCTTCCTTTAATATCCTTAATAGCTGCCGGAACAGGTTCTGAAATCCCATGCCTCCTCCCATAGACGATGTGCCACCACAGGCAGTGTATCCTCCCACACGAATCGGCTCACATGTGGCAGCAAGTACTGCTCCTGGGATGATTACATTAGCTGGAGGTGGCTGGATGACTACTTGCGATGGTGGTACCTGAGTCATGCAACCAACACTGGCAGTAGGATTTATAGCGAGGCTACTTGATGACACTCCACCACCACTTGAACCCCAAAAGCCCCCACTTCCCCCCAAACCCCCAAAGCCACAACTTGATTTCAGCGAGCCCAGACCGCCAGCTGGGTAACAGCAGGAGGAATTGTAGCCACAGGTCATTTTGGAGTGATGGGTCCTGGATCTGAAATGATGATGAGCAAACATTCATCCAATTTATTCATGATTCACGCATCCAATTTATAACAAAACAACAACCATAACAACAAGCCCTACCACCAGCAGTGAAGAAGAAGGAGAGGAAGAAGAGGAGATTATAACACAATCTGCAAGTTCATTAAAAAAATCCCCTATCATTAAAAAATCCCAAGCCAGCTATAGTGCATCAGTCCAGCATTGGAGGCCTCTTGGTGGTGTCACCAACGGGTTTGTCTCCCTTGCGACCTCATGAGATGGTCTTCTTCCAGGCAGCTCCCCCCTTTTGGAACACATTCCACTCTGATGTGTGTGTATCTCCTTATGATAGATAGACTTGGAGAAAAGATCTAAAAGCATTCTTGTTTACCCTTGTCTGTTCCTGCGAACCCGGAAATTATTACATATTCATGCTTTTCTTTTATGTTTCTAGGAGTTTAAGGTTGTCCAGACCCCTCGGAATAAACTATGAAGGGTGTGAGAGCACAGGAAAACACAAAGAAATGTAGGATATTAATTCTGTTATATATTTGTGTCCTTCCCTTTCTCATACACAAACCCTTTTTCTGGATGATACCATTTTATGTTGTGTTTATCATACATTGTTGATTGATAATAATAATAATAATAATAATAATAATAATAATAATAATAATAATAATAATAATAATAATTTATTTATACCCCACCCATCTGGCTGGGTTTCCCCAGCCACTCTGGGCGGCTTCCAACTGAATATTAAAAACAGTACAGCATCAGACATTAAAAACTTCCCTAAAGAGGGCTGCCTTCAGTTGTCTTTTAAAAGTAAAATAGTTGTTTATTGTCTTGACATCTGTTGGGAGGGCGTTCCACAGGGCAGGCGCAACTACCGAGAAGGCCCTCTGTCTGGTTCCCTGTAAACTTACTTCTTGCAATGAGGGAACCGCCAGAAGGCCCTCGGTGCTGGATCTCAGTGTCTGGGCTGGATGGTGGGGGTGAAGACACTCCTTCAGGTATACAGGACTGAGGCCGTTTAGGGCTTTAAAGGTCAGCACCAACACTTTGAATTGTGCTCATAAACGTACTGGGAGCCAATGCAGATCTCTCAGAACCGGTGTTATGTGGTCCCGGCGGCCACTCCCAGTCACCAGTCTAGCTGCCGCATTCTGGATTAATTGCAGTTTCCGGGTCACCTTCAAAGGTAGCCCCACGTAGAGTGCATTGCAGTAGTCCAAGTGGGAGATAACTAGAGCATGCACCACTCTGGCAAGACAGTCTGCGGGCAGGTAGGGTCTTAGCCTGCGTACCAGGTGGAGCTGGTAGACAGCTGCCCTGGACACAGAATTAACCTGTGCCTCCATGGGCAGCTGTGAGTCCAAAATGACTCCCAGGCTGCACACCTGGTCCTTCAGGGGCACAGTTACCCCATTCAGGACCAGGGAATCCCCCACACCCGCCCGCCCCCGTCCCCCAAAAACAGTACTTCAACCTGAATCTGTTAGCTGCCATCCATCCTCCAACCACCTCCAGGCACTCACGCAGGACCTTCACCACCTTCACTGGATCCGATTTAAAGGAGAGGTAGAGCTGGGTGTCATCTTCATACTGATGAACACCCAGCCCACTACAAAAATATTAAATAAATATCTGACCATTGATAGCCCAATGCCTTCAGTGGTCATATATTCATATTCATATTCATGTTTAGTTGGAATCTCATAATACCCAAAAAATCCAATTTCTTGTAATATTAACCTTTCCTCCAACTCCCATCATCCCTTGGCCAAATTGGCTGAGCTTGATGCTATTTGGAATGCAATAGCCCCCTGGCAGCCACAGGTTTCACATCCTTTCTCCAGCAACAGAAAGGAGGTATGTTCTGCCATCCATGCCACAGCCCTTAAGATGTTTTGCAATGGAAGGTATATGGCCTCGTAATAACCTCTTCTTTCCTTACACTCTTCCCTTTTATGTTATGTTTTTCCAGTTCCAAAGGTAAACTTACACCAAGAAGCAAGTTAAGGCTTAAAGGGGCCCTGCTAAAAATCGGGAGAGCCCCCAGCACCAGTCCGTGTGGACCAGGAATAGGGTGGGGCTATCTGTGAGCCTCCACGTGTTGTTGGACTCCAAGACCCATCAGGCCCTGCTGGTACAGGCAATGGCCAGGAATGATGGGAGTTGTAGTCCAGCAACTCTGGGAGGACCACTGATATTCCACGTCCCTCCTGTAGACACGACTGAAGTAGGTGGAGGATTGCTCCATATGAAAGGAGCCTCCTACATAGCCAAAGTGCCGTTGGAATGACAAAGAAGATGAGCAAGGAGAGGCAGGTCTGGGTTCAAAGAAGGAGACAGAGAGAGTGAAGTTTGGAAAGGAATAGGCAGCAAAAGGCATGGAGTTCTCTCACTTACCAAGGTATCAGGAGAAGTACTCAGGTGATGGTGAGAGGAGCTGTTGTTAGAATCGTGGGCAGCAAGTCCTTTTATACAATTCCAGGACTGCAAGTCCCTCCCTTGTAGACGAAAACTGCCTTCAGGTGTCCTACCCTCAAAGGCCCTGACTAATTATTGGAAGCAGACTTCATCCAGCCATTCCTGAGCCGCCCTGTATTCATTAGCATGTGTTTTATCCAATTCCATTCCCCTTTCATTATCCTCCTATTTACTCCTTTTGATGATTAATTATGATACGTTTTACAATTGGTGTCGCCCCCTGCTTCGTAAAGAATGCATGCTTGTCAAGGCTTCAAGCCCCCTTTCCACTGAATTCTAGAGATTTGTGTAAACCCCATCTTCCCATGCTGGGATGGGTTTATCTGTTTTAAAAAGCCATTTTAAACTTCCCTTATAATCCCTACATATGTTTGTTTTAAACAAAGCCCTCCAAATTGAATTCAGGGGTCATCGGCCTCAAAGGGAGCTTCTTTAAGCAAAGTCAGCCATTGGTGCATCTAGCTCAATATTGCCTAGACTTTCACCCTGCAACTTCCCCAAAATGCATTATGAGCAGCAGTGCCCTTGCAAGTGAACAGCGCACAGTATTGAATCTCCATTTTACAGGTGGAGAGGCGAGGATTCAATCCTGCTTGAGGGTCTACTTCCAAAGGGCATTCCCTGTGTCTTCCTGCCTGATGTTCAACTCGTTTATAGCCCCTGATCTTTCTGGGTGGTCTCACCGAGGGTGTTCCAGGGCTGTGTCCTCCCAACTCAACCAGGATCTTCCCAAATGGGCTCAATTCAGGGAAGGTTTGAACTCTGAGTGAATCCAGTGAACAGCCTCACCATCTAATCCCGCTTCCTGTTCCTCCAGCCAGGTGCCTATGGGAAGCCCACTGGAGAACTGACTCCAAACATCAACAAGCAACATATCGGCTAGTAATATACAGTGGTATCTCGGGTTAAGAAATTAATTCGTTCTGGAGGTCCATTTTTAACCTGAAACTGTTCTTAACCTGAGGTACCACTTTAGCTAATGATGCCTCCTGCTGCTACCGCGACACCGCCACGCAATTTCTGTTCTCATCCTGAAGCAAAGTTCTTAACCTGAGGTAATATTTCTGGGTTTGCAGAGTCTGTAACCTGAAGCATCTGTAACCTGAAGCATCTTTAACCCGAGGTAGCAATGTACTGACAATATTTTCATAACACTATACCCGCGGCGGGGTGAGCTCCCGTCGTTCGGTCCCAGCTCCTGCCCACCTAGCAGTTCGAAAGCACTCTTAAGTGCAAGTAGATAAATAGGTACTGCTTTATATCAGGAAGGTAAACGGCGTTTCCGTGCGCTGCGCTGGTGCTGGCTCGCCAGCTGCAGCTTCGTCACGCTGGCCACGTGACCCGGATGTGTCTTCGGACGGCGCCGGCACACGGCCTCTAGAGCGAGATGAGCACACAACCCCAGAGTCAGACACGACTGGCCCGTACGGGCAGGGGTACCTTTACCTTTACTGTATCAAAATTCATAAACAGAAGACTAATAATAATAAATTTTATTTATACCCCGCCCTCCCCAGCCAGAGCCAGGCTCAGGGCAGCTAACCAGTAAAGTGACAGTAAAATCATAATAGGGGGAAAAAACCAATTTAAAATACAGGTTAAAATGCAATTTAAAATGCAGCCTCATTTCAAAAGTAGCCCATAGATCAAAACCATAAGGGGAGGGAAAACATAAGGGTCAGACTGAGTCCAAACCAAAGGCCAGGCAGAACAGCTCTGTCTTGCAGGCCCTGCGGAATGATGTCAAGTCCCGCAGGGCCCTAGTCTCTTGTGACAGAGCGTTCCACCAATTCGGGGCCAGTACTGAAAAGGCTCTGGCGCTAGTTGCGACCAATCTAAACACCATGCGACCTGGGACCTCCAAAATGTTGTCATTTGTGGACCTTAAGGTCCTCTATGGGGCATAACAGGAGAGTCGGTCCCATAGGTATGTGCATGGAGTCACAAACTATCAGATAGATTTTCCAAACCAGGAATGGTAGGATTGGTAAGTCACTGTCGAGGATCACATAAAGAGGGGCAGAATGCCTTTCCACAGTCAATATCCTATCAAAAATGTAGTTGGAAGTGAGTTGGAGCACGGTGGTGCTATGGGCACAACACTACAAGTGTGAAATGATGGGTGCTCCAAACTTTGCAATAGGGTGTATAACATCTCATGCCACCCAGCACTTGATATTTAGCCGATTTTTTGGAATTCTGGTAGAATTCAATCTGCCTTTGGAATTCAATCGACCTTTCCCTCCAATGAGAAAAGGGTCGGGTATACATGGTCCCACTTCCCCTATTTAATCATCATGACAGCACTACCAAGTGGCTTGGGATGAGCGATATTGACTGGCCCAAGGTCATGGATGGAGGAACAAGGTTTGGAGCATGAATGATCCATCTTTAGCACTTTGCATCCTGTCTCTTTGCTTTGGGGAGGCCATAAAATTAAGTAAAAATACTCAGACATAAGCAGTCTGAGCTGCTAAATGGTCCAGCAGTACTGCTTTGATTTCTTCAATATTACAGGGTAGCCATATGCAGTCAAAACAAGTAGGTGGGACAAGATGCTCAGATCTTTATGGATGTATTGCTCGTTACTATTGTGGGAATTATTAAGGCTGGACTTAATAAATGAAAAACAGCAGGTGTTTTTACTCAGACACCCGTGAATAGTCACACGTACCACCTCAGACTTCCATATAATAGTCAGGTTGGCAGCTAATTTGTGTCAAAACAAACCAACCACTTTGTAAGTGAATATGTCTGTCTGGGGCTTTGAGCAGGACTGGGGAGTATACCTCACAACCACCCCCAGGGCTTTGAGCAGGACTTCCCAGAATTACTGAAGCCACCCTGGTTTCTGACTGGATCCTGGCATGCCCTGGTTTGGCTCCTGCTGAAGACACACGTTTTTGTGGGCCACACACCCCAATTATCCTATTGGAGGGTTTGAGGTAGCCTTTCCCAGCTAGGCCTATGTTTCCTTCACAAGCCATAGATGGAATTGCTGTCAGGTATATTCTTTTGCCATGGTGAGTTGTGAACCACTTAGGCCCAGGAGCACCTTTGCAAACTGGAGAGACTGTCATGGGCACCACAACTATGTGTCCCAAACCTCTACTGCTGCCTACATTAGAAGGCTTCTGGCACAGAGAAGGGCTGTGGATCAGTGATTTAAAAAAAGGGCACCGTCCTAGTTCTGTCTTATAAAAGTCCTGCTCGTGTCGCTCATTCTCCCTGCTTCCCCCCCCCCAAAAAAAATTACTTCTTCTTTGGAATGTCAAAAGCTGTTCTGTTTTCCCCGCCCTTGCCCTCCTTCTTTGCCCCCACCCACCCAAACATACATCCATTCGTCGGTTTGTCTTTGTACATCCTCTGTTTATTGAGATACTGTCCTGTTTATGGTTGGGTTGTTTTTTGGGGGGGGTGGTTATTTGTTTATTTTAATAATATAAAAAGTGTGTGGAATGAAAGTGGGGAGGGGAACAAAACAGGAAAAACAGCCCTGCTTCCTAAACCTCTGCCCCCCCTTTTTTTGAGAAGCCAAATACTTCCTCCCCCCCAATTGCTTGGGTACCAACCCACCCAGCACGAGTGGGGGAGGGGAGGGGGTTGGACCGTGTTCTCTCTCTGCAATAGGTTTGGAACTTGAAGCTGCGGCTAAAAAAATCCAAAACCGTGACAGCAATAAAACCGGATAAAAACACCATCAAAAAAAGAAAAGAAAAAAAGAAGTGCATCACACACAGAAGGTCTTGGGTTCAATTGCCAAACACCTCCAAGTAGGACTGAGAATTGTCTCCTAGTGGAAACCATGGCGGACAGCTGCTTCTCAATTTGTGTAGACCAAAGGTGAGCAACATAGTACCCTCCAGATGTTGTTGCACTATAAGCCTTCTCCATTGGTCAAGCCTCGACTGGCGCTCCTCTCAAGTCCTGGCCAACTTGTGGAACATCTGAATGGCCCAGGCCATTGACACATTCACTCCTGAGCACCCTCTCCTGCTTTGTGAAGCCTGCTTGGGTCTATGTTATCCTCCAGAGCATGGGTAGGCAAACTAAGGCACAGGGGACGGATCCAGCCCAATCGCCTTCTAAATGCGGCCCCTGAACAGTCTGGGAATCAGTGTTTTTACATGAGTAGAATGCGTGTTTTATTTAATACACATCTCTGGGTTAATTGTGGGGCATAGGAATTTGTTCATTTCCCCCCAAAAAATATAGTCTGGCCCCCCACAAGGTCTGAGGGACAATGGACCGGCCCCCTGCTGAAAAAGTTTGCTGCCCACTGACCAGAACATAGGACAATGAAACAAGCTGGGAGATGGTTTGAATGCAAATGGAGGTCAATGCAGATAATACTGAGGAATGTTTAATGGGTGGCTTCAAAGACTGGATGGATGGATGCCTGTACTTGATAGTCTTATACTCCCTCTGAAGGAGTGGGTATGTAGTTTGGGGGCAATTCTGGATCCATTTCTGTATCTTGAGGCTCAGGTGACCTCAGTAGCACAGAGTGCCTTCCATCAGGAGGACATAGCCCTGGAGCACCCTGGGGAAGCCATCAGGCAGGAAGACACAGGGGAGGCACTCTGCAAGCGGACCCCCAAGCAGGATTGAACTCTCCACTCGTCAGCTGGAAAGTGGAGGATACTATTAGCCAGATGGACCCATGGCCTGAGTGCCTGATGTCCCCTGAATTCAATTTCAAAGACTTTTTTTAAAGGGAAGCTTAAAAGGTCTTCTATGAAACAGATGAAACCACACATGCCTGGGAAGATGGGCTTTACACCAATCTCTAGAACTGAGTGGACTGGGGGCTTGTAACCTTGACAAGCACGCATTCTTTATGAAGCAGGGGGCAACACCAATTGTAAAAAGTATCATAATTAATCATCAAAAGGAGTGAATAGGAGGATAATAAAAGGGGAATGGAATTGGATAAAACACATGCTAATGAATACAGGGTGGCCCAAGATGAAGTCCGCTTCCAATAATTAGTCAGGGCCTTTGAGAGTAGGACACCTGAAGGCAGTTTTCGTCTACTAGGGAGGGACTTGCAGTCTTGGAATCGTATAAAAGGGCTTGCTGCCCACGATTCGAACAACAGCTCCTCTCACCTTCACCTGAGTACTTCTCTTGAGACCTTGGTAAGTGAGAGAACTCCATGCCTTTTGCTGCCTCTTCCTGTCCAAACTTCACTCTTTTTGTCTCCTTTTCTGAACCCAGACCTGCCTCTCCTTGCTCATCTTCTTTCTTATTTCCTACGGGCACTTTCGCTATGAAGGAAGACTCCTTTCGTTTGGAGTCAGAGCAATCCTCCATCTAGTTCAGTCATGTCTACAGGAGGGACGTGGACTATCGATGGTCCTCCCAGAGTTGCTGGACTACAACTCCCATCCTTCCTGGCCATAGCCTGTGCCAGCTGGGCCTGATGGGTGTTGGAGTCCAGCAACACCTGGAGGCTCACAGATACCCCCACCCTATTCCTGGTCCACACAGACTGCTGCTGGGGGCTCTCCTCATTTTCAGCAGGGCCCCTTTCCTGCCTTACCTGGAGATGACAGGCATTTCTTTCTCCAAAGTGTATTTGGCAGGGCTCCTAGTACATGTTGCAAAAAATCAGAAAGGAAAACAAAATGAAACATGAAGGGGGTAGCTTCTTGGTGCAAGTTTAGCTTTGCAACTGAAAAAGCACAGCATAAAAGGGAAAGGAGGTGAGGAACGAAGAGGTGATTATGAGGCCATAGACCTTCCATTGCCAAATATCGTAAGGGCTTTTGCATAGATGATGGAACATATCTGCTTTCTGTTGCTGGAGATAGGATGGGAAACCTGTGGCTGCCATGAAGTTGTTGAATTCCAGGTAGCATCAAGCTCATCTATTTTGGCCAAGGGAGGATGGGAGTTGGAGCAAAAAGTTAATATTACAGGAAATTGGATTTTGGGGGTATTATGAGATTCCAACTAAACATGAAGATGAATATGAATATGCGACCACTGAAGGCATTGGGCTATCAATGCTCAGATATTTATTTAATATTTTTGTAGTATTAAATCTTAACAATCAACAACGTATGGTAAATACAACATAAAATGGTCCCATCCAGAAAAAGGGTTTGTGTACGGGAAAGAGAAGGACACAAATATGTAATATAATTAATATCTTACATTTCTTTGAGTTTCCTGTGCCCTCACACCCTTCATAGTTGATTCTGAGGGGTCTGGACAACCTTCAGCTCCTAGAAACCTAAAAGAAAAGCATGAGAATGTAATAATTTCAGGGTTCGCAGGAACAGACAAGGGTAAACAAGAATGCTTTTAGATCTTTTCTCAAAGTCTATCTATCATAAGGAGATAGACACACTTCAGTGTGGAATGTGTTCCAAAAGGGGGGAGCTGCCTGGAAGAAGACCATCTCATGAGGTCGCAAGGGAGACAAACCCGTTGGTGACACCACCAAGAGGCCTCCAATGCTAGACTGATGCACTATAGCTGGCTTGGGATTTTTTTAATGATAGGGGATGTTTTTAATGGACTTTCCTTCTTCTTCACTGCTGGTGGTAGGGCTTGTTGTTAGGGTTGTTGTTTTGTTATAAATTGGATGCGTGAATCATGAATAAATTGGTAGAATGTTTGCTCATCATCATTTCAGATCCAGGACCCATCACTCCAAAATGACCTGTGGCTACAATTCCTCCTGCTGTTACCCAGCTGGCGGTCTGGGATCGCTGAAACCAAGTTGTGGCTTTGGGGGTTCAAGTGGTGGTGGAGTGTCATCAAGTAGCCTCGCTATACATCCTGCTGCCAGTGTTGGTTGCATGACTCAGGTACCACCATCGCAAGTATGCATCCAGCCACCTCCATTTTGTGTGGCTCTCCCAGGACCAATGCTCTGTGCCTCATGTGAGCCAGTTTGTGTGGGAGGATACACCGCCTGTTTGGGCACATCGTCTATGGGAGGAGGCCATGGATACGGCTGCTCTGGATGCTATTCATGCTATTAAAGGGAGCACACAGAACGGCAGGATGCCCTCACCGGCAACTGACGAACTCGGCATGGCTTCACGACTGATCATCTCATGGGCCTTGGTGCCAGAAATGCCAAGCGTCCCCAGTTAAACCACCAAGTTTACAGGATTCCCAGATGTTTGGCTCATCCATGCTTGCCTTACAAATGTGCAGCTGCTTTCTAGGATGTGTTGATCCCAACTTCTATTCACTTTGCATTTCTTCTTCTTCTTCTTCTTCTTCTTCTTCTTCTTCTTCTTCTTCTTCTTCTTTGTCTTCTTCTTCGCTTTTGCTGTGGAATGTATCTCCAGTTGAGGCACAAATGTTTGAATGCATTCAACTTGTATTGCGCTTGAATGCCATAGAAACACAATACAACTCCTAATCTGTTCATATTATCAGTGTCATCAAGATCAATGTTTGAATTACCTTACTGCAATGCCTGGAAGGCAATTCTTCCTTTGTTTCTGGAATGAACATGTTCTGTCTTCCTCTTATGCATTAAACTTAGCTTCAGCATAGCACCTGTTCTCTTTGGGTTTCATTAATGCTTGCCCCTCACTCCAGCGCCAACACCCAACTTTGATCCATATCCCTGAGAAACATAACCCTTTTTTGTGGGTGGGGCATTTTACTCTTCAAATAAAAATTGTGCCAGAAAATGTGGGAGGTTGGGAAGAAAAAAAACCATTACAAATAGCTCAGCGTTGTGTGGGAATTTTGTGGGCATGCTGCCAAGTTGAATAAAATATTTTGGGGGGAGGTAAGCTCTGCCCCACATAATCGTTCACATAACATGTTGCAATTGTCAGTGTTTGAAAAAGAAAAGGTTCTGACCTCCTTTTTACTCCTTTGCCTAGTCCTCGGACCCTAGTTGGCACAAAAGAGTCTTTGAGAAAGAGTATTCTTGCAGAGTATAGCTGCTTTTATTCTTACAAAGTCATCTTCTCCAAGCACGACCGACAGCTTTTACACACACCAAACTCAACCAACTCTCTACCATCCATACATCCAACCAACCAACCAACCAACCCACAACCATATATATATATATATATATATATATATATATATATATATATATATAGGCATTTATATATATATAGGTATTTGTAGGTGAAAGGTTGCATGAGTCATGCAGTCTTTGCTGATATATTGTTGACCGCTGACTCATGCTGACACAGTTCCTTTTGTATTAAAGAAACAGCGGCTAAATTTAAGCTGTGACAGCACGCACACTAATTGAATGGTGACGTCGATCAGTTTGGGGTGGCACCCCCCTCAAATATTTTATTCAGGGGAGATGACAAAGGCGAGGTAAAAGGCATTCCACTTCCGGGTGTGATGGCGTTGTGGTCAGCTCATTCTACTTTTGTCCCCATCCTCCTTCTTCCTGAATTGAACATCTCCCCCATTCCTAAAAATGCAGGCATTTTGCAGAATGACCATTTTGAAAATGAGTTTGCTCAGTTCCTGAAGTATTAGTCTCTTTGGCCCACTTCAATAACAGATGATTTAGTTTCACGACATACAAATTTCTCCTAAGTGGTAGGATTATAAATCTTTATTACAGAAATCCAAGGAAATTTGCATTTGAGATGAAAATTGACACCACAACTTCCCACACCTCTGGGGCATAAAATGTGATAAATCTTTGTAGAAGCTTATTATGCTTAATTGCCATGGAAGGTCTGGAGGGGACATAAATTTGCACATGGCTCTCTTGCAGAGGGCTTTCTCAGTAGTGGCACCCGCCCTGTGGAACGCCCTCCCAGCAGATGTCAAGGCAAAAAAAAACCAAAACAAAAACTATTTTACTTTTAAAAGACAACTAAAGGCAGCCCTCTTTAGGGAAGTTTTTAATGTCTGATGCTGTACTGTTTTTAATATTCAGTTGGAAGAAACCCAGAGAGAATTCAATTTCAAAGACTTTTTTTAAAGGGAAGTATAAAAGGTCTTCTATGAACTAGATGGAACCAACCGTGCCTGGGAAGATGGGCTTTACACCAGTCTCTACAACTGAGTGGACTGGGGGCTTGTAACCCTGACAGGCACACATTCTTTAGGAAGCAGGGGCAACACCAAGTATCATAATTAGTCATCAAAATGAGTAAATAGGAGGATAATGAAAGGGCGATGGAATTGGAAAAAACACATGCTAATGAATACAGGGCGGCTCAGGAATGGCTGGATGAAGTCCACGTCCAACAATTAGTCAGGGAGGGTAGGACACTTGAAGACAGTTTTCATCTTCAAGGGAGGGACTTGTGGTCCTGGAATCGTATAAAAGGACTTGCTGCCCACGATTCTAACAAGAGCTTCCCTCACCTTCACCTGAGTACTTCTCTTGAGACCTTGGTAAGTGAGAGAACTCCATGCCTTTTGCTGCCTCTTCCTTTCCAAACTTCACTCTCTCTGTCTCCTTCTTTGAACCCAGACCTGCCTCTCCTTGCTCATCATCTTCTCATTTCCTACGGGCACTTTGGCTATGTAGGAAGACTCCTTTCATATGGAGTCAGAACAATCCTCCATGTAGTTCATTCCTGTCTACAGGAGGGACGCGGAATATCGATGGCCCTCCCAGAGTTGCTGGACTACAACTCCCATCCTTCCTGGCCATTGCCTGTGCCAGCTGGGCCTGATGGGTGTTGGAGTCCCACAACTCCTGGAGGCTCACAGATACCCCACCCTATTCCTGGTCTACACGGACTGGTGCTGGGGGCTCTCCTCATTTTCAGCAGGGTCCCTTTCCTGCCTTACCTTGAGATGCCAGGCATTTCTTTCTCCAAAGTGTATTTGGCAGGACTCCTAGAACATGATGCAAAAAATCAGAAATGAAAACAAAATTAAACACTGAAGGGGTAGCTTCTTGGTGCAAGTTTAGCTTTGCAACTGAAAAAGCACAGCATAAAAGGGAAAGGGGTTGAGGAAGGGAGAGTTGATTATGAAGCCACATACCTTCCATTGCCAAATATCGTAAGGGCTGTGGCATGGATGACGGAACATATCTGCTTTCTGTTGCTGGAGAAAGGGTGGGGAACCTGTGGCTGCCATGAAGTTGTTGAATTCCAAATAGCATCAAGCTCATCTAGTTTGGCCAAGGGATGATGGGAGTTCAAGCAAAATGTTAATATTACAAGAAACTGGATATTTTGAGTATTATGAGATTCCAACCAAACATGAAGATGAACATTAGCATGAAGTATGCAACCACTGAAGGCATTGGCCTATCAATGGTCAGATATTTATTTAATATTTTTATATTATTAAATCTTAACAATCAGCAACATATGGTGTACACAACATAAAATGGTCCCGTCAAGAGAAAGGGTTTGTGTACGAGAAAGAGAAGGACACAAATATATAATAGAATTAATACCTTACATTTCTTTGAGTTTCCTGTGCTCTCAAACCCTTCACAGTTTATTCTGAGGGGTCTGGACAACCTTCAACTCCTAGAAACCTAAAAGAAAAGCAAGAAAATGTAATAATTTCAGGGTTCGCAGGAACAGACAAGGGTAAACAAGAATGCTTTTAGATCTTTTCTCAAAGTTAATCATAAGGATGATAGACACTTCAGTGGGGCACGTGTTCCAAAAGCAGGCAGCTGCCTGGAGGAAGACCATCTCATGAGGTCGCAAGGGAGACAAACCCGTTGGTGACACCACCAAGAGGCCTCCGATGCTAGACTGCTGCACTATTGCTGGCTTGGGATTTTTTAATGATAGGGGATATTTTTAATAGACTTGCATATTGTGTTATAATCTCCTCTTCTTCCTCTCTTTCTTCTTCATTGGCGGTGGTAGGGCTTGTCGTTATGGTTGTTGTTTTGAATCATGAATAAATTGGATGAACGTTTGCTCATCATCATTTCAGATCCAATACCCATCACTCCAAAATGACCTGTGGCTACAATTCCTCCTGCTCCTACCCAGCTGGCTGTCTGGGCTCGCTGAAATCAAGTTGTGGCTTTGGGGGTTTTGAGGGAATTGAGGGCTTTGGAGGCTTTGGGGGAAGTGGGTGCTTAGGAGTCTTGGGGGGCTTTGGCTCCCTTGGAGTCTATGGGGGTTCAAGTGGTGGTGGAGTGTCATCAAGTAGCCTCGCTATAAATCCTGCTGCCAGTGTTGATCGCATCAATCGGTTACCACCAACGGAAATCTTCATCCAGCCATCTCCAGTTACTGTGATTATCCCAGGAGCAGTACTCGCTGCCACGTGTGAGCCAATTCGTGTGGGAGGGATACGGCTGCTCTAGACGCTATTTCTGCTAATTAAAGAGAGAGCTAAGACCAGCAGAATGCCCTCACCGGCAACTGACGAACTCGGCATGGCTTCACGACTGATTATCTCATGGGCCTTGTTGCCAGAGTTTCCAAGTGTCCCCAGTTCAACCACCAAGTTTGCAGGATTCCCAGATGCTCGGCTCATCCATGTTTGCCTTACAAATGTGCAGCTGCTTCCTAGGATGTGTGGATCCCAACTTCTATTCTCTATGCATTTCCTCCTCCTTGAATTCTATGCTTGAATGCCATAGAAACATAATACAATTCTAAATGTGTAGTTATTATCACTGTCATCAAGATCAATTTTTGAATTCCCTTACTGCAATGCCTGGAAGGCAATTCTTCCTTCGTTTCTGGAATGAAAATGTTCTCTGTCTTCCTCTTATGCATTAAACTTAGCTTCAGCATAGCACCTGTTCTCTGTGGGTTCCTTTAATGCTTGTCCCTCACTCCAGCACCAACACCCAACTTAAATCCATATCCCTGAGAAACATAACTCTTTTTTGAGGTGGGGTATTTGACTCTTCAAAGATAAATTTCACCATAAAATGTCCCACATTTTAGGCTAATTTTAACATATTCTTGTTTTCAAACTAAGTTCATAATTGTTATTATCATAGAATGGCAAACATTGCTGTACACAAAGAAGAAGAAAAGAGAGAGAAAAAGATGTAATTTTGAAATCATAATATTCCTCATAAATAAGTGACATCCCGTCTCTTCCACTTTGTACTAATAAACTTCTTGACTATATTTATCCATTATCTTTTTATTTATAATATTTATAATATTTCTTATAAATCAGTTTTCATTTTATCCACTGAAACTACTCAAAATCCGTCACCCTTTTTAGATTGCAGCAATTACTCTTCAACTATTCCTTTAAAACAGTACCAGTATGAGACAAATAATTACCGGCAGAAACTCAAGGTGGTAACAATTCTAGGCAGCCCCACAATAATATATTATGTACCATTCCCAACCCAAACATGTCCAAACTACAGTGGTACCTTGGGTTAAGAACTTAATTCATTCTGGAGGTCCGTTCTTAACCTGAAACTGTTCTTAACTTGAGGTACCACTTTAGCTAATGGGGCCTCCTGCTGCTGCCGGAGCATGATTTCTGTTCTCATCCTGAAGTAAAGTTCTTAACCTGAGGTACTATTTCTGGGTTAGCAGCGTCTGTAACCTGAGGCATATGTAACCTGAAGTGTCTGTAACCCAAGGTACCACTGTATTAACCTCTGAAGTCAAAAGCACAATAACAAATTCCAAGAAGAGAGGTCCTCTCCCACAAAGTTTAGTTTAGTCAAGAGGGATATTAGTAGAAAACGGAAGAGAGGGGACGTCACTTATTTATGAGGAATATTATGATTTCAAAATTACATCTTTGTTTTCTTTTTTCTTCTTCTTTGTGTACAGCAATGTTTGCCAATCTGTGATAATCACAATTATGAACTTACTTTGAAAACAAGAATATGTATAATCGCAAGATGTAAAGTTACGATGTAAAGATATACTTGTGAGTAATAAAGGAAAACTAATGTTTTTAAAAAGGGGTTTTGTGGGCAATTAGCTGCGATGGAAGTTTTTATAGCTGCATGACTCCCAGATTTTGATCAAAACTCAATATTGTCCTGGGAAAAGTGAAACCAAAGAGATTTGATTGAAGGGTGGCTACAGAAGCCCGCTCCCCCTTAAAAAAACAACTGTCAATATGTCTTGTTCAAATCACTTGTGACTCAGTGATGAACCCCAACACTTGCTGTTTCCATAGAGCAATAAGAAAAGACAACTGAGCATAATTATAACACCCATCCCTCCCCTATATGAGCAGCTACCACATAAGTATTCATTTTATCTTATGTTATTTTGCAAAGTCTGCATGAAATCTTTCATACACAATAGGGTCATTTTCCCCAATTGAAAAATACAGAAGTATACAAAGTCACAACACTGAGATTGCTGGTAATGAAACTGATTAAATATTTTGTAAGCCTTTCTTATATGCAGGCCTCCTGAAGAAACACTGAGTTATTCCAACAGAATGGCATTCACGACATTTTATGAAATAGGAGGGAAACGCCAGCTCCTGGCCCAGTTGCTTCTGTGGACTTCTCCTGTGCCTGCCCAGCAATCGGGTCAGAATCCAGCTGCCCCCAGACTCTTCCTTCCCCAGACAACACAGGGGAGGGGAGAAGCATGAAGAGAATGAAGAAGTTGGGAGGAAGACAACTGGAAAACACAGTAAAACAAAGATGATCAGAATGGTGATCTAGCAAACAGGATGAAGGTGAGGACAGGACAAAGTGGAAAACGCCGCAACTCAAGCAAGCACTCAAGTGTTTCTCTTTACACACAGAGAAAGACACGAAGACACAACCACCTTTGCAGCAGGCAGGGTTGTTGTGGAGAGATGGGGTGATTCCTCCCCTCTGGAGAGGACATTGCAAGTTGAAGACCCTGTCTGTTTCCCATAGGGTAGTCATCCCTATCAGGAATGGTGTCTCTCTCCATCTGGTAAATAACCAGACACTACATGAGATAAGAGGCATCCTTTCCCTCCTTTCCTGCCACTACCATTGCATTGTGGGTTATTTTCAAAGCTATAGCCAACCTCCACACATTTTTATACTATGAGTCTCCTCCCAAACCTTGTAGATTCCACCATGTTTGGGCAATAGAAAGTCTCTCAGAAACAAGCAAAATTACCAGGAGTTCTTTTCTCCTAATGAAATTATGAACTCTTCCAAATGTGAAAGTCAAAAAAACTGTGAGCCAAAATAAATTTGTTCATCTATAATATCAGAAATTTCTGAAAATACCCCTGCTATAAATATATATATATATTGTTGGGCAGCCTCAGCACAGGTGCTGATATGTCCCCCTGCCACGCATTGATGTTCTTCCAGAACTAATCTGGGATAGTACCATAGGTTTCTATTCCACCTATGCACCATCTGTGGAGATTGGTGGAATCAGTGTGAGAAACCCCACAGAGTACACTGTGCTTTAGGAGGTGAGATTCTACTCATTCAGCCAGTGGACAGGATGGAAACATATGAGGATCTCATTTATTCAAAATGTATTTGCACAACAGGTGGGGTTTTTTTGTGTGTGTGCATGCTTCTGTTCTTCAGTGATTCCACCATGAAAAACCAGCGTGATGTAGCTGAAAGCCAGTTGTGGCATAGTGGGAGCCCAGGGTTCTGATCCCCACTCAGCCATGAAAACAATGGGAAGATTACAATGTAGAACTTCAGAGATTTTCCAGCTTAACAGGGTTACAGATTTATTTTTATTTTTCTGGAAACTACTAACATGAATAAGAACACTAAACCAGATAGGACTAGGTTTCCAGAAGTGGCTTTTACTTAAAAAAAAAAAATCAATTCTAAGCTTTTAATTCAAAGAACGAGAACAGAGTCAAAGCATAAACCACAGCCCCTTGTCAACAGAGGGCTATAAACGCAAGTGACAATGTATGTGTGCAGCATTCAAAGATCTCCCAAAAACATCAAAAGGCCTTGTAACACATTGGTTTAAGTGACACATTTGGGGGGGGGTTGCAGAGGAGGAGGAGGAGAAGAAGAAGAAGAAGAAGAAGAAGAAGAAGAAGAAGAAGAAGAAGAAGAAGAAGAAGAAGAAGAATACAGGGAGGCTCAGGATGATGTCCATGTCCAACAATTAGTCAGGGAAGGTAGGACACCTGAAGGCAGTTGTTGTCTACAAGGGAGGGACTTGCGGTCCTAGAATCATATAAAAGGACTCGCTGCCCATGATTCTAACAACAGCTCCTCTCACCTTCACTTGAGTACTTCTCTTGAGACCTTGCTAAGTGAGAGAACTCCATGCTTTTGCTGCCTATTCCTGCCCAAACTTCATTCTCCGCTTCCTTTTTTGAACCCAGACCTGCCTCTCCTTCCTCATCTTCTTTCTCATTTCCTACGGGCACTTTGGCTATTAAGGAAGACTCCTTTCGTATGGACTCAGAGCTATCCTCCATCTAGTTCAGTCGTGTCTCCAGGAGGGACGTGGACTATCGATGGTCCTCCCAGAGTTGCTGGACTACAACTCCCATCCTTCCTGGCCATAGCCTGTGCCAGCTGGGCCTGATGGGTGTTGGAGTCCAGCAACACCTGGAGGCTCACTGATACCCCCACCCTATTCCTGGTCCACATGGACTGGTGCTGGGGGCTCTCCCGATTTTCAGCAGGGCCCCTTTCCTGCCTTACCTTGAGATGCCAGGCATTTCTTTCTCCACAGTGTTTTTAGCAGGGCTCCTAGAACATGTTGCAAAAAATCAGAAATGAAAACAAAATGAAACACTGAAGTTTAGCTTTGCAACTGAAAAAGCAGAGCATAAAAGGGAAAGGGGGTGAGGAAGGAAGAGGTCATTATGAGGCCATATACCTTCCATTGCCAAATATCATAAGGGATGTGGCATGGATGACGGAACATATTTGATTTCTGTTGCTGGAGAAAGGATGTGAAACTTGTGGCTGCCATGAAGTTGTTGCATTCCAAGTAGCATCAAGTTCATCTAGTTTGGCCAAGGGATGATGGGAGTTGAAGCAAAAAGTTAATATTACAAGAGATTTCAACCAAACATGAAGATGAACAGTAGCATGGAATATGCGACCACTGAAGGCATTGGCCTATCAATGGTCAGATATTTATTTAATATTTTTGTAGTATTAAATCTTAACAATCAACAACATATGGTATACACAACTTAAAATGGTCCCATCCAAAGAAAGGATTTGTGTACAAGAAGGGAAGGACACAAATATATAATAGAATTAATATCTTACATTTCTTTGAGTTTTCCTGTGCTCTCAATCCCTTCAAAGTTTATTCTAAGAGGTCTGGACAACCTTCAACTCCTGGAAACCTAAAAGAAAATCATGAAAATTTAATAATTTCAGGGTTCGCAAGAACAGACGAGGGTAAACAAGAATGCTTTTAGATCTTTTCTCAAAGTTAGTCATAAGGATGATAGACACACTTCAGAGGGGCACGTGTGCCAAGAGGGGAAGCTACCTGGAGGAAGACCATCTCATGAGGTCGCAAGGGAGATAAACCCATAGGTTACACCACCAAGAGGCCTCCAATGCTGGACTGCTGCACTCTTGCTGGACTGGGTTTGTTTAATGATAGGGTTTTTTTTTAATGGATTGCAGATTGTGTTATGATCTCCTTTTCTTCATCTTCTTCACTGGTGGTGGTAGGGCTCGTTGTTATGCTTGTTGTTTTGTTATAAATTGGATGTGTGAATCATGAATAAATTTGATGAAATTGATCATCATCTTTTCAGATCCAGGACCCATCACTCCAAAATGTATCCTAGCTTTGGCGCTGCCTACAGGGCCTTTGTGGGAATTGGGATCTATGGGATCAATGGGGGTTATGGAGGCTTTGGGGGCTTAAGTGGTGGTGGAGTACCATCAAGTAGCCTCGCTATAAATCCTGCTGCCAGTGTTGATTGCATGACTCAGTTACCACCATCGGAAGCAGTCGTCCAGCAATCTCCATGTATTCTGACATGTCCTGGACCAATACTCTCTGCCTCGTGTGAGCCAGTTCGTGTGGGAGGATATACTGGCTGTGGGGGCCACATCCTCCTTTGGAGCTGGCCTGGGATATGGCTGCTCTGGGCGCTATTCATGCCATTAAAGGGAGCACTCAGACCAGCAGAATGCCCTCACTGGCAACTGATGAACTTCGCATGGCTTTATGATAGATGATCCCATGGGCCTAGTTGCCAGAAATGCCAAGCGTCCCCAGTTCAACCACCAAGTTTACAGGATTCCCAGATGTTTCGCTCATCCATGCTTGCCTTACAAATGTGCAGCTGCTTCCTAGGATGTGTTGATCCCAACTTCTATACACTATGTCTTTCTTCCTCCTCCTCCTCCTCCTCTTCTTCTTCTTCTTCTTCTTCTTCTTCTTCTTCTTCTTCTTCTTCTTCGCTTTTGCTGTGGAATGTATCTCCAGTTGAGGCACAAATATTTGAATTGCTCTTGAATGCCATAGAAACATAATACAATTCTGAATGTGTATGTATTATCAGTGTCATCAAGATCAATGTTTGAATTACCTTATTGCAATGTCTTGAAGACAATTCTTCCTTTGTTTCTGGAAGAAAATCACTGTCTTCCTCTTATGTATTAAACTTAGCTTTCTCTGTGGGTTTCTTTCATGCCTGCCCCTCACTCCAGCACCATCACCAACTTTGATCCATATCCCTGAGAAACATAACCCCCTTTTTGTAAGTGGTTTATTTTACTCTCCAAAAATAAATTGCACCATAAAATGTGGGAGATTGGGAAGAAG
This sequence comes from Podarcis liolepis, assembly GCF_965112155.1. Lineage (NCBI taxonomy): Eukaryota > Metazoa > Chordata > Lepidosauria > Squamata > Lacertidae > Podarcis > Podarcis liolepis. The sequence continues at coordinate 8,041,802 of NC_139566.1, forward strand.
AAACACCATTACAAATAGATCAGCGTTGTGCGGGAATTTTGTGGGCATGTTGCCAACTTGAATAAAATATTTTTTTGGGGGGGAGGTAAGCTCTTCCCCTCATAATTGATAACATAACACGGTGCGCGCACACACTAATTGAATAGCAATGTCCATCATCTTGGGGGTGGCAGCCCCCTCAAATATTTTATTATGGTGAGAAGACAAATGTGAAGAAGAGCAACAGCCAAGAGCTAATTGAGTTTGGAGGAAAAGAAATACATTTCAAAATACCTCAGAGTTGGGTGGGAGGTTTGTAGGGGGAAATGGCCCCACCCCCATAAGGGTTAGTTTTCTAAAAGTTTCAACCCCTTCTCCTTCTCAGGAGATCCCATGAGCTGCCACCTTGTTTACTGCAGGCTCTATGAAAATGAAATTTAGACCTGTCATGCAAATGACAACAGTTAGAGAGCAAGCCTGTGTCCCCCCCCCCCTATAGAATCCGAGACCAGGGAAAGGAAACGGCGGAAGAAGATTGGAAGAAATTTAAGAACTATCTTAAGAAACATTGTAAAATTAATGAGTGCTAGAATGATGAGGTGTGAGAAATTAAATGGAGTACAGCTGTAAAGATTAAGTTAAAAGAAAAGGAAGGTTGACAAATAGATAAAATTAAGGGTGAGGATTTGCTGAACTAAATATTTGAAATGGGAATGCAGATAGGGGAAGGTATGAGGAGGTCGGTGAAGTAAGTTTTAAGAAAATAAGGTTTTGAAATTATACTTGTTCTTTTTTGTTTGTGTTTGTGTGTATTGTTTTGTCTGATATAATTTGTAAAATCTTAATAAATATTCTATAAAAAAGCAAATGACAACAGTTAGAGAACAAGCCTGTGTTCCCTCCCCCCATATATATATATATGTTTTCTTTTTTCATGTCCCATTCCATGAAGACATTAATAGACCTACACAAAATAGGATTAAAGCCTCATAATGGAACTGGGAATTGGACACCACCAATGCAGAAACTGTGGGAAAATAAACTCCATACTATGTACCATAAACTATATACCATTTCTCTTCTTTGGAAAGCAGACAACAACCCATGGCCTATTTAAAGAACAATAACTTCATAATCAGAATTTTTTTTTAGCTCTAGCTGGGGGGAAAGAAACAGGTATTCCAAAATCGAGACAAAGTGGATTTATTCATCTCCTTGATCAACATAACTAACTCATGAAAATGTGAATTAATCACCTCTGCTCATCTGCAGGCAGAATACATCACTGAATATGAGGAAATGGAGATACACTGCCTTAACAGCAATATCTCTGGTTTTCTGCAATTATGTCATCAGGGGACCTCAAGGAGTCCTGTTGTCTCTCTATGTCCATAATTATTTGCCTGACCATGGATCTTGCTTGATCCAATCCCAAATTTAAGATGGCTTGAGAACCAAGGCCCAATTTCTGCAGAGAGTTCAGGACCGCTATCTGCCAGCCAGACTGGAACCGATCACAAAGAATCAATGGAGCTATACCTTGGGGGAGCAATTTCCGTGTCAACCAGCGTTTCTCCAGGAGGCTTGCATATGAAACATGCTGACAAAATATTAAATCAGTTTCATTGCCAGCAATCTCAATGTTGTGACCGTGTATACTTCTGTATTTTTCATTTGGGGAAAATGACCCTATTGTGGATGGAAGCTTTCATGCAACCATTACAAAATAACATAGGATAAAAGAGAAATAAATGATTCTGAAATAGATGCTGATATATGGAAGGGATGGAAGTTACAGCCACTTAGGGGTATAATCTTTGGGGTTACTCACACCGATTCTACCATTCACCACAGGTGGAAAATAAGTGGTATAGAAACCTTTGACATTGTCCCAGATTACTTCTGGAAGAGCATCAATGCCAGGGATCAATGTCATGTAGTGTCTGGCTATTTACCAGATGGAGGGGGACGCCATTCCTGATAGGGATGACTCCCCCTATGGGAGACAGGCAGGGTCTTGCAACATTCTCTGCAGAGGGCAGGAATTGCCCCGTCTCTCCTGACCAACCCTGCCTGCTGCAAACGTGGTTGTGTCTTCATGGCTCTCTCAGTGTGTGTAAAGAGAAACCCTTGCTTGAGTGCTTGTGTAGTGGGGTTTCCCCTTTGTCCGGTCCTCTCCTTCATCATTTTGATCATCTTTGTTTTACTGTTTTCAATCAGTTTCATTGCCAGCAATCTGGGAGCATATGTACTTCTCTATATTTCAGTTGGGGGAAATTACCCTATTGTGTATGGAAGCTTTCATGCAACCTTTACAAAATACCACAGGATAAAAGAGAAATCAATAGTTATGCAATAGATGCTGATATAGAGAAGGGATGGGTGTTAGATACCCTCCATCTTTTCTCTGATGAATATAGAGAAGTCCCATTCCATAATGAAACTTTACTTCTTATACTCCACACATCTTACTGGGCTGCCCCAGACACTCTACAAAACATAATAAAACATTGAACATTTAAAAAACTTCCCTATACAAGATTGCCATCAAACAGCTTGGGGGTCGGATATCTCCATACCCTCCAACATTTCTCCTATGAAAATAGGGACATCTGTTGTGGTTCTGGCCTCTCAGGAGTTAACACTCCAGGAGCGTTCTTATCAACTGGGTGCACTGCCCACATGATCCATCCATTTCTCCTTTGATCTATTGGAGCCAGGGGGTATTCGGCCACCCCTTAAAATATTTGAGGGGTCTGCCACTTCAAAGCTGATGTGCATTGCCATTCAAATGGTGTGCGTGCACCGTGTCATGTGATCCATTATGTGGGGCAGGGCTTAAACACCTCCCCAAACATTTTGTTCAAGTTGACAGACTGTCCACAAAATTCTGACACAACCCTGAGGCATTTGGAATGTGTCCCCGCCCCCCGCCCCCACCCCCCGCTTCCCAACCTCAATCTTTTTCTTTCCCAACCTCCCACATTTTGTGGTGCAATTTATCTTTGAGAGTAAAATACCCCACCACCCACCCACAAAAAGTATCATGTTTCTCAGGGATAGGATCAAAGCTGGGTGTTAGCTCAGGAGTGGGAAGCAAGTATTAATGAAACCCACAGAGAACCGGTGCTATGCTGAAGCTAAGTTTAATGCATAAGAGGAAGACAGAACATTTTCATTCCAGAAACCAAGGAAGAATTGCCTTCCAGGCATTGCAGTAAGGGAATTCAAACATTGATCTTGATGAGAGAGATGGTACATAAATATTCAGAGTTGTATTGTGTTTCTATAGCATTCGAGCGTAATACAAGTTGGAGGCATTAAAAAAATTGCCCATTAGCTGGAGATAAATTCCATACATAGCAAAAGCCCAAAAGAAGAAGAAGAGGTTGGGATCAACACATCCTAGGAAGCAGTTGCATGTTTGTAAGACAAACATGGATGAGCCAAGCATCTGGGAATCCTGCAGACTTGGTGGGCACCAAGGCCCATGAGATAATCAGTCGTGAAGGCATGCCGAGTTCGTCAGTTGCTGGTGAGGGCATCCTGCCGTTCTGTGTTCTCCCTTTAATAGCATGAATAGCATCCAGAGCAGCCGTATCCCAGGCCAGTTCAAAAGGAGGATGTGAAACCACAGGGAGCGTATCCTCCCACACGAATCGGCTCACACGAGGCAGCAAGTATTGCTCCTGGGATGATTACATTAGCTGGAGGTGGCTGGATGCATACTTGCGATGATGGTACCTGAGTCATGCAACCAACACTGGCAGCAGGATTTATAGCGAGGCACCCCTCAATCGTGTGTGTTTGTGTTGGTAGAGCAAGAGATTCTTAACCTCAGGGTCGTGGGTTTGAGCCCCACATTGGACAAAAGGTTTCTGGATTGCAGGGGGTTGGACTGTATGACCCTCATGGTCCCTCCCAACTCTACAGTTCTATGATTCTACAGTGGCATCTTGGTTGTTGAACAGCTTGACTCCCAAAAAATCGACTTCCGAACGCCACAAACCCAGAAGTGTGTGTTCTGGTTTGCAAATGTTTTTTGGAAGCCAAACGTCCTACACGGCTTCCAATTGAGTGCAGGAAGCTCCTGCAGCCAATCGGAAGCCAGGCCTTGGTTTTCGAACAGTTCCGGGAGTCGAACGGACTCCTGGAATGGATAAAGTTCAACAACCAAGGTGCCACTGTAATTGGGCCAGCTATTCGTTATATGTGTAGCCAACATTACTACTCAGGTGTAGAAAGCTCTAGTGGATGAGCAGAAAAACCCTTAATGGAGAACTGCCTTGCCAGACCACAAAGCCAACCCAGTTCATCCAGTATCCTCCTTCCAACTGTGACCAGTCAGATCCTCCCATGAGAGGTCCACAGGCACCAGTTATCCCTGTCGTTTGGCCCTAGCGCCTGTGATTTAGGGGTAGACTGCTGTCATCCACAGAGGCTCCATTTTGAATGCAGCTGATACAACACTCTCTCCCTCCCTCGTGCTACTCTCTAATCTTAAGAGGAATATCTCCCTCTGCTGTCAAGCTAGAAGCCATGCAATTTTGTGGCTTTCTATTTTGACTCCACTCCATTCCTTTGAGATTTTTATGCCAGATTGCTGCAGGGTATTGTTATAGCCTGTTCTTCCAGACAGTAGTTAGGAATTACATCTGAGGTGCAAAAGGAGTAATTACCATACTTCAATGACACATTGACAGTGATCTCCTACTCACTCCCTGCTGTAAAATTAGGTGAGCTCAGTCTTTCAGCCTGGCTGAAATCCACCATCAGGGATCAGTGTTTCACTCAGTTCTGTGAGAAGAAAGGAGGAAAGCACAGAAGCTGGAACTTGTAATGAATTGGAGCTTCCTAAGGAGGGGTAGTTTCAGACCCTCCAAGTGTCCCTGTTTTCCAGGGACATCCCTGATTTAGAGAAGCCATCCCGGTTTCTGATTTGATCCTGGAATGTTCCCACTTTTCTTTAGGATGTCCCTAGTTTCATTGGAGAAATGTTGGAGGGTATGGAGTGCCAAGGAGGGGGTCACTTTCCTGAATCTTCCCTCCAAGCTACTAATCAACCACATGCAGGTATCGAATGGGTTACCAGACTTTACTGCCTTCTTCTCCAGCACCAGCTACAGAACATCAAACAGCAATATTTATACATACATACATACATACATACATACATACATACATACATAGGGACGCGGGTGGCGCTGTGGGTTAAACCACAGAGCCTAGGACTTGCCAATCAGAAGGTCGGCAGTTCGAATCCCCGCAACGGGGTGAGCTCCCATGGCTCGGTCCCTGCTCTTGCCAACCTAGCAGTTCGAAAGCACATCAAAGTGCAAGTAGATAAATAGGTACCACTCTGGTGGGAAGGTAAATGGTGTTTCCGTGCGCTGCTCTGATTCACCACAAGAGACTTAGTCATGCTGGCCTCATGTCCCAGAAGCTGTACGCTGGCTCCCTCGGCCAATAAAGCGAGATGAGCGCTGCAACCCCAGAGTCGGCCACGGCTGGACCTAATGGTCAGGGATCCCTTTACCTTTACATACATACATACATACATACATACATACATACATACATACATATATACCCCTCTCTGGGTGGCTCCTAACAGAATATTAAAACATTATATTAAAAATTAAAAACATAATAAAACAGCAAACATTAAAAACTTCCCTAAAAAGGGCTGCCTTCAGATGTCTTCTAAAAGTCAGATCATTATTTATTTCCATGACATTTGATGGGAGGATGTTCCACAGGGCAGGTGCCACTACCAGGAAGGCCCTCAGTAATACATGGCATGTTCTCTGCCTCCTCATGGAGGTAAACTTGAAGGGGCTGGGGAATGCTGGCAATCAACCAGCCCCATCACATGCTCCCGCTGTTAGAACTAATTGTTCCCACCTGCCTGAGGGGCCCCACCCAGCAATACCTGCTCACAGGATCACTACTTCATGGCATGGAGTTATCTGACCCATGAGGAGGTTGAAGGCAACATTCCCACATGCTCCTATGTACCCATAGCAGCAAACTTAGAGCCATGTGCAAATTTATGTGCCCTCCAGACCTTCCATGGCAATTAAGCATAATAAGCTTCTACAAAGAATTATCACATTTTATGCCCCAGAGGTGTGGGGAGTTGTGGTGTCTCAAATACAAATTTCCATGGATTTCTGTAATAAAGATTTATAATCCTACCACTTAGGAGAAATTTGTATGTCGTGAAACTAAATCATCTGTTATTGAAGTGGGCCAAAGAGAATAATACCTCAGGAACTGAGCGAATTCATTTTCAAGATGGCCATTCTGCAAAATGCCTGCATTTTTAGGAATGGGGGAGATGTTCAATTCAGGAAGGAGGAGGATGGGGACAAAAGCAGAAAAAGAGCTGCTTCATTTTGAGGCTTCATGAGTATGTCAGCAGGCTCATTTTGTTTCTAGAGTATGAGCGGAGGATTTTTTTCTTTTAAATACAATTTCAAAGTGAACAGAGGCAGACTTCCTTGTGCATGAATCTTCCATGGGTTTTCAAGGTAATCCCGCTTCCTCCCATTTCCTTTTCTCTGCCTCTGTCTCTGAGATTTTGGAGTGAGAATACTAATACATCTACCCAGATATAAGAGGCTTGGTCACAAGTGATGTATTCTGCCTGCAGATGAGCAAAGGCGATTAATTCACATTTTCATGAGTGAGCTATGTTGATCAAGGAGATGACTAAATCCACTTTGTCTCAATTTTGGAATACCTGCTTGTTTTCCCCCAGCTAGAGCTAAAAATATTTTCCGATTATGAAGTTATTGTTCTTTGAATAGGCCATGGGTTTGTTGTCGGCTTTCAAAAGAAGAGGAATACTTATGGTATATAGTATGGAGTTTATTTCCCCACAGACTTCATTGGTGCTGTCCAATTCCCAGTTCCATTATGCGGCTTTAATCCTACTTTATGTAGGTTTATGAATGTCCTCATGGAATGGGACATGGAAGAAGAAAACATTTATATATATGAGGAAAACACACAGGCTTGTTCTCTTCTGTCATTTGTGTGACAGGTCTAAATTTCCATTTTCATAGAGCCTGCTGGCAACAGGGTGGCAGCTCATGGGATCTCCTGAGAAGGAGAAGGGGTTGAGACATTTGAAGAACTATCCCTTATGGGGATAGGGCTGTTTCCCCATACAAATTTCCCACCCAACTCTGAGGTATTTTCCTCCAAACTCAATTAGCTCTTGGTTGTTGCTTGTGTGTCAAGACCCCGAGGCCTCCATGGAAGCTGGAACAAGAGGGAACTCCCCTTGGCTGTGGGGCTGTTTTAAAGGGGATAAGCCATGGCCCCTGGCTGCCGGATTGGCCGGCCTGGGGCCCTGACATGGGGCCACATGGTCTGACCACAACGCCATCACACCCGGAAGTGGAATGCCTTTTTCTTCACCTTTGTCATCTCCCCCAAATAAAATATTTGAGGGGCTGCCACCCCAAAGCTGATGGACGTCGCCATTCAATTAGTGTGCGTGCTGTCACAGCTTAAATTTAGCCGCTGTTTCTTTAATACAAAAGGAACTGTGTCAGCATGAGTCAGCGGTCAACAATATATCAGCAAAGACTGCATGACTCATGAAACCTTTCACCTAAAAATGCCTATATATATATAGATACATTGTGTGGTTGTGGGTTGGTTGGATGGATGGTAGAGAGTTGGTTGAGTTTGGTGTGTGTAAAAGCTGTCGGTCGTGGTTGGAGAAGATGACTTTGTAAGAATAAAAGCAGCTATACTCTGCAAGAATACTCTTTCTCAAAGACTCTTTTGTGCCAACTAGGGTCCGAGGACTAGGCAAAGGAGTAAAAAGGAGTTCAGAACCTTTTCTTTTTCAAACACAGACACTTGCAACATATTATGTGAACGATTATGTGGGGCAGAGCTTACCTCCCCCAAAAATATTTTATTCAACTTTGCAGCATGCCCACAAAATTCCCACACAACGCTGAGCTGTTTGTAATGGTTTTTTTCTTCCCAACCTTCCACATTTTATGGTGCAATTTTTATTTGAAGAGTAAAATGCCCCACCCCCACCCACAAAAAAGGGTTATGTTTCTCAGGGAAATGGATCAAAGTTGGGTGTTGGCACAGGAGTGAGGGGCAAGCATGAAAGAAACCCACAGAGAACAGGTGCTTTGCTGAAGCTAAGTTTAATGCATAATGTTCATTCCAGAAACAAAGGAAGAATTGCCTTTCAGGCATTGCAGTAAGGTAATTCAGACATTGATCTTGATGACACAGGTAATATATACACATTAAGAGTTGTATTGTGTTTCTATGGCATTCAAGCGCAATACAAGTTGGATGCATTCAAACATTTGTGCCTCAACTGGAGATACATTCCACAGCAAAAGCGAAGAAGAAGAAGAAGAAGAGGAAGAAAGACATAGTGTGTAGAAGTTGGGATCAACACATCCTAGAAAGCAGCTGCACATTTGTAAGGCAAGCATGGATGAGCCAAACATCTGGGAATCCTGCAAACTTGGTGGTTGAACTGGGGATGCTTGGCACTTCTGGCACCAAGGCCCATGAGATGATCAGTCGTGAAGCCATGCCGAGTTCATCAGTTGCCGGTGAGGGCATCCTGCCGTTCTGTGTGCTCCCTTTAATAGCATGAATAGCATCCAGAGCAGCCATATCCCAGGCCTCCTCCCATAGACGATGTGCCACCACAGGCAGTGTATCCTCCCACACGAAGTGGCTCACCTGAGGCACAGAGCATTGCTCCTGGGCTAATCACACAAAATGGAGGTGGCTGGATGCATACTTGCGATGGTGGTGTCTGAGTGATGCAACCAACACTGGCAGCAGGATTTATAGCGAGGCTACTTGATGACATTCCACCACCACTTGAACCCCCAAAGCCCCCACTTCCCCCCAAACCCCCAAAGCCACAACTTGGTTTCAGCGAGCCCAGACCGCCAGCTGGGTAACAGCAGGAGGAATTGTAGCCACAGGTCATTTTGGAGTGATGGGTACTGGATCTGAAATGATGATGAGCAAACATTCATCCAATTTATTCATGATTCACACATCCAATTTATAACAAAACAACAACCATAACAACAAGCCCTATCACCAGCAGTGAAGACAGAGAGGAAGAAGGGGAGATTATAACACAATCTGCAAGCCCATTTAAAAAAACACCATATCATTAAAAAATCCCAAGCCAGCTATAGTGCATCAGTCCAGCATTGGAGGCCTCTTGGTGGTGTCACCAACGGGTTTGTCTCCCTTGCGACCTCATGAGATGGTCTTCCTCCAGGCAGCTCCCCCCTTTTGGAACACATTCCACACTGATGTGTCTGTATCTCCTTATGATAGATAGACTTTGAGAAGAGATCTAAAAGCATTCTTGTTTACCCTTGTCTGTTCCTGCGAACCCTGAAATTATTACATTTTCATGCTTTTCTTTTAGGTTTCTAGGAGTTGAAGGTTGTCAAGACCCCTCAGAATCAACTATGAAGGGTGTGAGGGCACAGGAAACTCAAAGAAATGTAAGATATTAATTATATTATATATTTGTGTCCTTCTCTTTCCCGTACACAAACCCTTTTTCTGGATGGGACCATTTTATGTTGTGTTTACGATATGTTGTTGATTGTTAAAAATTAATACTCTAAAAATATTAAATAAATATCTGACCATTGATAGCCCAATGCCTTCAGTGGTCGCATATTCCATGGTACTGTTCATCTTCATGTTTGGTTGGAATCTCACAATACTTAAAAAATACAGTTTCTTGTAATATTAACTTTTTGCTTCAACTCCCTGGCCCTTGGCCAAATTGGCTGAGCTTGATGCTACTTGAAATGCAGCAACCCCATGGCCGCCACAGGTTTCCCATTCTTTCTCCAGGAACAGAAAGCAGATATGGAAGGTATATGGCCTCATAATCACCTCTTCCTTCCTCACCCCCATTCCCTTTTATGCTGTGCTTTTTCAGTTGTAAATCTAAACTTGCACCAAGGAGCTACCCCTTCAGTGTTTCATTTTGCTTTCATTTCTGATTTTTTGCAGCATGTTCTAGGAGCCCTGCCAAATACACCTTGGAGAAAGAAACACCTGGCATCTCAAGGTAGGGCAGGAAAGGGGCCCTGCTGAAAATTGGGAGAGCCCCCAGCATCAGTCCATGTGGACCAGGAATAGGGTGGGGGTATCTGTGAGCCTCCAGGTGTTGCTGGACTCCAACACCCATCAGCTTAACTGGCGCAGAATGGCTAGGAACTCTGGGAGGACAATCGATATTCCCCATCCCTTCTGTAGATAGGACTGAACTTGATGGAGGATAGCTCTGACTCCATACGAAAGGAGCCTTCCTACTTAGCCAAAGTACCCTAGGAAATGACAAAGAAGATGAGCAAGGAGAGGCAGGTCTGGGTTCAAAAAAGGAGACAGAGAGAGTGAAGTTTGGAAAGGAAGAGGCAGCAAAAGGCATGGAGTTCTCTCACTTACCAAGGTCTCAAGAGAAGTACTCAGGTGAAGGTGAGTGGAGCTGTTGTTCGAATCGTGGGCAGCAAGTCCTTTTATACGATTCCAAGACTGCAAGTCCCTCCCTTGTAGATGAAAACTGCCTTCAGGTGTCCTATCCTCAAAGGCCCTGACTAATTATTGGAAGTGGACTTCAATCTGAACCACCCTGTATTCATTAGCATGTGTTTTATCCAATTCCATTCCCCTTTTATTATCCTCCTATTAACTCCTTTTGATGATTAATTATGATACTTTTTACAATTGGTATTGCCCCCTGCTTCATAAAGAATGCGTGCTTGTCAAGGTTACAAGCCCCCAGTCCACTCAGTTCTAGAGATTGGTGTACAGCCCATCTTCCCATGCATGGGTGGTTTCATCTGTTTCATAGAAGACCTTTTAAACTTCCCTTTTAAAAAAGTCTTTGAAATTGAATTCAGGGGACATCAGGCACTCAGACCATGGGTCCATCTAGCTAATAGTATCCTCCACTTTCCAGCTGAGGAGTGGAGAGTTCAATCCTGCTTGGGGGTGCGCTTGCAGAGTGCCTCCCCTGTGTCTTCCTGCTTGATGCTCCACCCCCTTATAGCCCTTGGTCTTGTTGGGTGGGCTTCCCCAGGGTGCTCCAGGGCTATGTCCTCCTGATGGAAGGCACTCTGTGCTACTGAGGGCACCTGAGCCTCAAGATACAGAAATGGATCCAGAATTGCCCCCAAACTACATTCCCACTCCTTCAGAGGGAGTGTAAGACGATCAAGTACAGGCATCCATCCATCCAGTCTATGAAGCCACCCATTAACCGTTCCTCAGTATTATCTGCATGGACCTCCACTTGCATTCAAACCATCTCCCAGCTTGTTTCATTATCCTATGCTCTGGAGCAGTGGTCAGCAAACTTTTTCAGCAGGGGCCGGTCCATTGTCCCTCAGACCTTGTGGGGGGCCAGACTATATTTTTGGGGGGGAAATGAACAAATTCCTATGCCCCACAAATAACCCAGAGATGTGTATTAAATAAAACACACATTCTACTCATGTAAAAACACACTGATTCCCAGACTGTTCACGGGCCGCATTTAGAAGGCAATTGGGCTGGATCCGTCCCCTGTGCCTTAGTTTGCCTACCCATGCTCTGGAGTATAACAGAGACCCAAGCAGGCTTCACAAAGCAGGAGAGGGTGCTCAGGAGTGAATGTGTCAATGGCCTGGGCCATTCAGATGTTCCACAAGTTGGCCAGGACTTGAGAGGAGCGCCAGTCAAGGCTTGACCAATGGAGAAGGCTTATAGTCCAACAACATCTGGAGGGTACTATGTTGCTCAGCTTAGGTCTACACAAATTGAGAAGCAGCTGTCCGCCATGGTTTCCGCTAGGATCCAATTCTCAGTCCTACTTGGAGGTGTTTGGCAATTGAACCCAAGACCTTCTGTGTGTGATGCACTTCTTTTTTGATGGTGTTTTTATCCGGTTTTATTGATGTCACGTGTCAGGGCCTCAGGAACAGAGGCACAGGGGAGAGAGGAAATGGAGAGCGAAGGGGAAGAATCGGAGAGCAGCGTAGGGGGGTATAGCAGTGACCCGAGAGATTCCATGAGCTTCTCCAGCGAATCAGAAGATTCCCAGAAGGAGGCGCTGATGGTCAGGGCAAGGGGGGTCCCAGGGGGGACGCACCAGAAACAAGGGGCCAGCGGGGACTCCCAAAGCAGCAGCTGGAGATCAGGACCAGCTTCCCCACCAGAGCGTAGTGGGGGGGAAGAGTCCCATGTGTCAGGGACAGCGTCTCCTCCAGCAGGGGGAGAGGATGAGTCAGGGCTGACCACGCCTCTATTGGAGGGTGGGGGAACGGAGGGGAGGTCAGATCCAGCTAGCCTCCCCGAAGGGGGAAGCAGTGACAGGAGCAGTGTAACAGTCAGGAGGAAGGTTGCCGGCTGGGCGCGCGCGCCAAGTTCAAATGTACAGGCGCGCGGGACAGCAGAAAGCCCGGATTGGGAACCAGGTCCTAAAGCCCGCTGGAGGCAGGGGGAAGACTCAGGGGACTCAGCGTCAGAAGAGTCTAGGAAGGGCGAGACCCCAACTGACAGGCGGACCCAGAGGAGGAAAGAGCAGAGGAAGAGGTGGAGCAAGGCTAGAGTCTTAAACTGGTGTCTGGGGGGAGGAGACTCAGACGGAGCTTCAGCGGTCTAGAGTTTCAGGCGTAGAGCTGCACGCTGCGGCTGTGAAAACGAAAATGAACTTCAATAAAGACTTTTCTATATAACAACGAACTGGCGTTGGTCCTTTGTGAGCTGGGACCTAGGGCAGCTCTGACATCACGGTTTTGGGTTTTTCTGGCAGCAAACCTATTGCAGAGAGAGAACACCGTCCAGCCCCCTCCCCCACTCGTGCTGGGTGGGTTGGTACCCAAGCAATTGGGGGGAGGAAGTATTTGGCTTCTCAAAAAAAGTGGGGGCAGAGGTTTAGGAAGCAGGGCTGTTTTTTCCTGTTTTGTTCCCCTCCCCATTTTCATTCCACACACTTTTTATATTATTAAAATAAATAAATAACCCCCCAAAAAACAACCCAACCATAAACAGAACAGTATCTCAATAAACAGAGGATGTACAAAGACAAAACGATGAATGGATGTATGTTTGGGTGGGTGGGGTCAAAGAAGGAGGGCAAGGGCGGGGGAAACAGAACAGCTTTTGATATTCCAAAGAAGAATTTTTTTTTGGGGGGGGGGAGCAGGGAGAATGAGCGACACGAGCAGGACTTTCATAACACAGAACTAGGACGGTGCCCTTTTTTTAAACCACTGATCCACAGCCCTTCTCTGTGCCAGAAGCCTTCTAATGTAAGCAGCAGTAGAGGTTTGGAATGCACAGTTGTGGTGCCCATGACAGTCTCTCCAGTTTGCAAAGGTGCTCCTGGTTCACAACTCACCATGGCAAAAGACTATACCTGACAGCAATTCCATCTATGGCTTGTGAAGGAAACATAGGCCTAGCTGCAAAAGGCTACCTCAAACCCTCCAATAGGAAAATTGGGGTGTGTGGTCCACCAAAACGTGTGTCTTCAGCAGGAGCCAAACCAGGGCATTCCAGGATCCAGTCAGAAACCAAGGTAATTCTGGGAAGTCCTGCTCAATGCCCTGGGGGCCGTTGCGAGGTCTGCTCCCCAGTCCTGCTCAAAGCCCCGAACAGACATATTCACTTACAAAGTGGTTGGTTTGTTTTGACACAAATTAGCTCCCAACCTGACTATTATATGGAAGTCTGAGGTGGTACGTGTGACTATCTACGGGTGTCTGAGTAAAAACACCTGCTGTTTTTCATTTATTAAGTCCAGCCTTAATAATTCCCACAATAGTAATGAGCAATACATCCATAAAGATCTGAGCATCTTGTCCCACCTACTTGTTTTGACTGCATATGGCTACCCTGTAATATTGAAGAAATCAAAGCAGCACTGCTGGACCATTTAGCAGCTCAGACTGCTTATGTCTGAGTATTTTTAGTTAATTTTATGGCCTCCCCAAAGCAAAGAGACAGGATGCAAACTGCTAAAGATGGATCATTCATGCTCCAAACCTTGTTCCTCCATCAAAGTTGGCTTTCAGAATGAGTTTAAGTTGCTGGGTGGGATAACTCTTCCCTCTCTTGCTTTTACATTGTGCTTTTATTTTTCTATGACATTTGTTTCAAGCTTCCTGGACTGTCTCTCTATATAGAGACAAGGAATACACACAAACACACATACACTCACACACCTGGGCAATGATGTCCTTGTGTGTGTGTTGTGTAGGGCTAGAGCCTAGGAGATTCATGTCCAAATCCTCACTCTGCCATTAAACTCACCGCATGACCTTGGGCCAGTCAATATCGCTCATCCCAAGGCACTTGGTAGTTCTGTCATGATGATTAAATAGGGGAGGTGGGACCATGTATACCTGACCCTTTTCTCATTGGAGGGAAAGGTTGATTGAATTCCAAAGGCAGATTGAATTCTACCAGAATTCCAAAAAATCGGCTAAATATCAAGTGCTGGGTGGCATGAGATGTTATACACCCTATTGCAAAGTTTGGAGCACCCATCATTTCACATTTGTAGTGTTGTGCCCATAGCACCACCGTGCTCCAACTCACTTCCAACTACATTTTGGATAGGATATTGACTGTGGAAAGGTATTCTGCCCCTCTTTCGGTGATCCTTGACAGTGACTTACCAATCCTACCATTCCTGGTTTGGAAAACCTATCTGATAGTTTGTGACTCCATGCACATATGCGTCCTAGGACCCACGTACCTACGGGACCGACTCTCCTGTTATGCCCCACAGAGGACCTTAAGGTCCACAAATGACAACATTTTGGGGGTCCCAGGTCGCAAGGTGTTTAGATTGGTCGCAACTAGGGCCAGAGCCTTTTCAGTACTGGCCCCGACTTGGTGGAACGCTCTGTCACAAGAGACTAGGGCCCTGCGGGACATCTTTCCGCAGGGCCTGCAAGGCAGAGCTATTCTGCCTTTGGTTTGGACTCAGTGTGACCCTTATGTCTTCCCTCCCCTTATGGTTTTGATCTATGGGCTACTTTTAAAATGAGGCTGCATTTTAAATTGCATTTTAACCTGTATTTTAAATTGCCCCCCCCCCCTATTATGATTTTACTGTCATTTTACTGGTTAGCTGCCCTGAGCCTGGCTCTGGCCGGGGAGGGCGGGGTATAAATAAAATTTATTATTATTATTATTATTATTATTATTAGTCTTCTTATGAATTTTGATACAGTATAGTGTTATAAAAATATTGTCAGTACAGTGGTACCTCGGGTTAAAGATGCTTCAGGTTACAGATGCTTCAGGTTACAGATGCTTCAGGTTACAGACTCCGCTAACCCAGAAATAGTACTTCGGGTTAAGAACTTTGCTTGAGGATGAGAACAGAAATTGCGTGGCGGTGTCGCGGTAGCAACAGGAGGCATCATTAGCTAAAGTGGTACCTCAAGATAAGAACAGTTTCAGGTTAAGAATGGACCTCCAGAACGAATTAATTTCTTAACCCGAGATACCACTGTATATGTTGCTTGTTGATGTTTGGAGTCAGTTCTCCAGTGGGCTTCCCATAGGCATCTGGCTGGAGAAACAGGAAGCTGGATTAGATGGTGAGGCTGTTCACTGGATTCACTCAGAGTTCAAACCTTCCCTGAATTGAGCCCATTTGGGAGGATCATGGTTGAGTTGGGAGGACACAGCCCTGGAACACCCTGGGTGAGACCACCCAGAAAGATCAGGGGTTATAAACGAGTTGAACATCAGGCAGGAAGACACAGGGAATGCCCTTTGGAAGTAGACCTCCAAGCAGGATTGAATCCTCCCCTGTCCACCTGTAAAATGGAGGTTCAATACTGTGGGCTGCTCCTTTGCAAGGGCACTGCTGCTCATAATGCATTTTGGGGAAGTTGCAGGGCGAAAGTGTAGGCAATATTGAGCTAGATGCACCAATGGCGGACTTTGCTTAAGGAAGCTCCCTTTGAGGCTGATGTGCACTGAATTCAATTTGGAGGGCTTTGTTTAAAGCAAACATATGTAGGGATTATAAGGGAAGTTTAAAATGGCTTTTTAAAACAGATAAACCCATCCCAGCGTGTGAAGATGGGGTTTACACAAATCTCTAGAATTCAGTGGAAAGGGGGCTTCAAGCCTTGACAAGCATGCATTCTTTACGAAGCAGGGGGCGACACCAATTGTAAAAAGTATCATAATTAATCATCAAAAGGAGTAAATAGGAGGATAATGAAAGGGGAATGGAATTGGATAAAACACATGCTAATGAATACAGGGTGGCTCAGGAATGGCTGGATGAAGTCCGCTTCCAATAATTAGTCAGGGCCTTTGAGGGTAGGACACCTGAAGGCAGTTTTCGTCTACAAGGGAGGGACTTGCACTTCTGGAATTGTATAAAAGGACTTGCTGCCCACGATTCTAACAACAGCTCCTCTCACCTTCACCTGAGTACTTCTCTTGAGACCTTGGTAAGTGAGAGAACTCCATGCCTTTTGCTGCTTATTCCTTTCCAAACTTCACTCTCTTTGTCTCCTTCTTTGAACCCAGACCTGCCTCTCCTTGCTCATCTTCTTTGTCATTCCTACGGCACATTGGCTATGTAGGAAGGCTCCTTTCATATGGAGTCAGAGCAATCCTCCACCTAGTTCAGTCGTGTCTACAGGAGGGACGTGGAATATCAATGGTCCTCCCAGAGTTGCTGGACTACAACTCCCATCATTCCTGGCCATTGCCTGTGCCAGCAGGGCCTGATGGGTCTTGGAGTCCAACAACACCTGGAGGCTCACAGATACCCCCACCCTATTCCTGGTCCACACGGACTGGTGCTGGGGGCTCTCCGGATTTTTAGCAGGGCCCCTTTAAGCCTCAACTTGCTTCTTGGTGTAAGTTTAGCTTTGGAACTGAAAAAAAGCATAACATAAAAGGGAAGAGTGTAAGGAAGGAAGAGGTTATTACAAGGCCATATACCTTCCATTGCAAAACATCTTAAGGGCTGTGGCATGGATGACAGAACATACCTCCTTTCTGTTGCTGGAGAAAGGATGTGAAACCTGTGGCTGCCAGGGGGCTGTTGCATTCCAAGTAGCATCAAGCTCAGCCAATTTGTCCAAGGGATGATGGGAGTTGGAGGAAAAGTTAATATTACAAGAAATTGGATTTTTTTGGGTATTATGAGATTCCAACTAAACATGAATATGAATATGAATATGAATATGTGAGCACTGAAGGCATTGGGCTATCAATGGTCAGATATTTATTCAATATTTTTGTAGTGGGCTGGGCGGGCTGGGCTGGGTGTTCATCAGTATGCAGATGCAGTATGCAGCTATACCTCTCCTTTAAATCAGAACCAGTGAAGGCGGTGAAGGTCCTGTGTGAGTGCCTGGAGGCGGTTGGAGGATGGATGGCAGCTAACAGATTGAGGTTGAATCCTGACAAGACAGAAGTACTGTTTTTGGGGGACAGGGGGCGGGCGGGTGTGGGGGATTCCCTGGTCCTGAATGGGGTAACTGTGCCCCTGAAGGACCAGGTGCGCAGACTGGGAGTCATTTTGGACTCACAGCTGTCCATGGAGGCACAGGTTAATTCTGTGTCCAGGGGAGCTGTCTACCAGCTCCACCTGGTACGCAGGCTAAGACCCTACTTGCCCGCAGACTGCCTTGCCAGAGTGGTGCATGCTCTAGTTATCTCCCGCTTGGACTACTGCAATGCACTCTACGTGGGGCTACCTTTGAAGGTGACCCGGAAACTGCATTTAATCCAGAATGCGGCAGCTAGACTGGTGACTGGGAGTGGCCGTCGGGACCACATCACACCGGTTCTGAGAGATCTGCATTGGCTCCCAGTACGTTTCCGAGCACAATTCAATGTGTTGGTGCTGACCTTTAAAGCCCTAAACGGCCTCGGTCCTGTATACCTGAAGGAGTGTCTCCACCCCCATCGTTCAGCCCAGACACTGAGATCCAGCGCCGAGGTCCTTCTGGCGGTTCCCTCATTGCAAGAAGTAAGGTTACAGGGAACCAGACAGAGGGCCTTCTCGGTAGTGGCGCCTGCCCTGTGGAACGCCCTCCCAGCAGATGTCAAGGCAATAAACAACTATTTTACTTTTAAAAGACAACTGAAGGCAGCCCTCTTTAGGGAATTTTTTAATGTCTGATGCTGTACTGTTTTTAATATTCAGTTGGAAGCCGCCCAGAGTGGCTGGGGAAACCCAGCCAGATGGGTGGGGTATAAATAATAAATTATTATTATAATTATTATTATTATTAATCTTAACAATCAACAATGTATGATAAACACAACATCCAGTATCATCGAGAAAAAGGGTTTGTGTACGAGAAAGGTAGGGACACAAATATATAACAGAATTAATATTTTTAGAGTATTAATTTTTAACTATCAACAACATATCGTAAACACAACATAAAATGGTCCCATCCAAAGAAAGGGTTTGTGTACGAGAAATAGAAGGACACAAATATATAATAGAATTAATATCTTACATTTCTTTGAGTTTCCTGTGCTCTCACACCCTTCATAGTTGATTCTGAGGGGTCTTGACAACCTTCAATTCCTAGAAACCTAAAAGAAAAGCATGAAAATGTAATAATTTCAGGGTTCGCAGGAACAGACAAGGGTAAACAAGAATGCTCTTAGATCTTTTCTCAAAGTCTATCTATCATAAGGAGATATACACACATCAGTGTGGAATGTGTTCCAAAAGGGGGGAGCTGCCTGGAAGAAGACCATCTCATGAGGTCGCAAGGGAGACAAACCCGTTGGTGACACCACCAAGAGGCCTCCAATGCTGGACTGATGCACTATAGCTGGCTTGGGATTTTTTAATGATATGGTGTTTTTTTTAATGAACTTGCAGATTGTGTTATGATCTCTTCTTCTTCCTCTCCTTCTTCTTCACTGGCGGTGGTAGGGCTTGTTGTTATGGTTGTTGTTTTGTTATAAATTGGATGCGTGAATCATGAATAAATTGGATGAATGTTTGCTCATCATCATTTCAGATCCAGTACCCATCACTCCAAAATGACCTGTGGCTACAATTCCTCCTGCTGTTACCCAGCTGGCGGTCTGGGCTCGCTGAAACCAAGTTGTGGCTTTGGGGGTTTGGGGGGAAGTGGGGGCTTTGGGGGTTCAAGTGGTGGTGGAATGTCATCAAGTAGCCTCGCTATAAATCCTGCTGCCAGTGTTGGTTGCATGAGTCAGTTACCACCATCGCAAGTATGCATCCAGCCACCTCCATTTTGTGTGATTAGCCCAGGAGCAATGCTCTGTGCCTCAGGTGAGCCACTTCGTGTGGGAGGATACACTGCCTGTGGTGGCACATCGTCTATGGGAGGAGGCCTGGGATACGGCTGCTCTGGATGCTATTCATGCTATTAAAGGGAGCACACAGAACGGCAGGATGCCCTCACCGGCAACTGATGAACTCGGCATGGCTTCACGACTGATCATCTCATGGGCCTTGGTGCCAGAAGTGCCAAGCATCCCCAGTTCAACCACCAAGTTTGCAGGATTCCCAGATGTTTGGCTCATCCATGCTTGCCTTACAAATGTGCAGCTGCTTTCTAGGATGTGTTGATCCCAACTTCTATACACTATGTCCTTCTTCTTCTTCTTCTTCTTCTTCTTCTTCTTCTTCTTCTTCTTCGCTTTTGCTGTGGAATGTATCTCCAGTTGAGGCACAAATGTTTGAATGCATCCAACTTGTATTGCGCTTGAATGCCATAGAAACACAATACAACTCTTAATGTGTATATATTACCTGTGTCATCAAGATCAATGTCTGAATTACCTTACTGCAATGCCTGAAAGGCAATTCTTCCTTTGTTTCTGGAATGAACATTATGCATTAAACTTAGCTTCAGCAAAGCACCTGTTCTCTGTGGGTTTCTTTCATGCTTGCCCCTCACTCCTGTGCCAACACCCAACTTTGATCCATATCCCTGAGAAACATAACCCTTTTTTGTGGGTGGGGGTGGGGCATTTTACTCTTCAAATAAAAATTGCACCATAAAATGTGGAAGGTTGGGAAGAAAAAAACCATTACAAACAGCTCAGCGTTGTGTGGGAATTTTGTGGGCATGCTGCCAAGTTGAACAAAATATTTTTGGGGGAGGTAAGCTCTGCCCCACATAATCGTTCACATAATATGTTGCAAGTGTCTGTGTTTGAAAAAGAAAAGGTTCTGAACTCCTTTTTACTCCTTTGCCTAGTCCTCGGACCCTAGTTGGCACAAAAGAGTCTTTGAGAAAGAGTATTCTTGCAGAGTATAGCTGCTTTTATTCTTACAAAGTCATCTTCTCCAACCACGACCGACAGCTTTTACACACACCAAACTCAACCAACTCTCTACCATCCATCCAACCAACCAACCCACAACCACACAATGTATCTATATATATATAAATGTGTATCTGAAGAAGTGTGCATGCACACGAAAGCTCATACCAAGAACTAACTTAGTTGGTCTTTAAGGTGCTACTGGAAGGAATTTTTTTATTTTGACTATGGCAGACCAACACGGCTACCTATCTACTATATATATATAGGCATTTTTAGGTGAAAGGTTTCATGAGTCATGCAGTCTTTGCTGATATATTGTTGACCGCTGACTCATGCTGACACAGTTCCTTTTGTATTAAAGAAACAGCGGCTAAATTTAAGCTGTGACAGCACGCACACTAATTGAATGGTGACGTCCATCAGCTTTGGGGTGGCAGCCCCTCAAATTTTTTATTTGGGGGAGATGACAAAGGTGAAGAAAAAGGCATTCCACTTCCGGGTGTGATGGCTTTGTGGTCAGACCATGTGGCCCCATGTCAGGGCCCCAGGCCGGCCAATCCGGCAGCCAGGGGCCATGGCTCATCCCCTTTAAAACAGCCGCACAGCCAAGGGGAGTTCCCTCTTGTTCCAGCTTCCATGGAGGCCTCGGGGTCTTGACACACAAGCAACAACCAAGAGCTAATTGGGTTTGGAGGAAAATACCTCAGAGTTGGGTGGGAAATTTGTAGGGGGAAATGGCCCTATCCCCGTAAGGGTTAGTTCTTCAAATGTCTCAACCCCTTCTCCTTCTCAGGAGATCCCATGAGCTGCCACCCTGTTGCCAGCAGGCTCTATGAAAATGGAAATTTAGACCTGTCACACAAATGACAGCAGAGAACAAGCCTGTGTGTTTTCCTCATATATAAAAATGTTTTCTTCTTCCATGTCCCATTCCATGAGGACATTCATAAACTTACATAAAGTAGGATTAAAGCCGCATAATGGAACTGGGAATTGGACAGCACCAATGTGAATTAATCGCCTTTGCTCACCTGCAGGCAGAATACATCACTTGTGACCAAGCCTCTTCTATCTGGGTAGATCTATTAGTATTCTCACTCCAAAATCTCAGAGACAGAGGCAGAGAAAAGGAAATGGGAGGAAGCGGGATTATCTTGACAACCCGTGGAAGATTCACGCACAAGGAAGTCTGCCTCTGTTCACTTTGAAATTGTATTTAAAAGAAAAAAATCCTCCGCTCACCTCCGCTCATACTCTAGAAACAAAATGAGCCTGCTGACATACTCATGAAGCCACGAAATGGGTGAGACCAGAGTCAATGGCAGACAGAGGCAGCTCTTTCTACTTTTGTCCCCATCCTCCTTCTTCCTGAACTGAACATCTCCCCCATCCCTAAAAATGCAGGCATTTTGCAGAATGGCCATTTTAAAAATGAATTCGCTCAGTTTCTGAAGTATTATTCTCTTTGGCTGACTTCAATAGCAGATGATTTAATTTCATGGCATACAAATTTCTCCTAAGTGGTAGGATTATAAATCTTTATTACAGAAATCCACAGAAATTTGTATTTGAGACACCACAACTTCCCACACCTCTGGGGCATAAAATGTGATAATTCTTTGTAGAAGCTTATTATGCTTAATTGCCATGGAAGGTCTGGAGGGCACATAAATTTGCACATGGCTCTAAGTTTGCTGCTATGGATAGATTTGAGCATGTGGGAATGTTGCCTTCAACCTCCTCATGGGTCAGATAACTCCATGCCATGAAGTAGTGATCCTGTGAGCAGGTATTGCTGGGTGAGGCCCCTCAGGCAGGTGGGAACAATTAGTTCCAACAGCGGGAGCATGTGATGGGGCTGGTTGATTGCCAGCATTCCCCAGCCCCTTCAAGTTTACCTCCATGAGGAGGCAGAGAACATGCCATGTATTACTGAGGGCCTTCTTGGTAGTGGCACCTGCCCTGTGGAACACCCTCCCATCAAATGTCAAGGAAATAAATAATGATCTGACTTTTATAAGAAATCTGAAGGCAGCCCTTTTTAGGGAAGTTTTTAATGTTTGCTGTTTTATTATGTTTTTAATTTTTAATATAATGTTTTAATATTCTGTTAGGAGCCACCCAGAGAGGGGTATGTATGTATGTATGTATGTATGTATGTATGTATGTATGTAAAGGTAAAGGGACCCCTGACCATTAGGTCCAGCCGTGGCCGACTCTGGGGTTGCGGCGCTCATCTCGCTTTATTGGCCGAGGGAGCCAGCGTACAGCTTCTGGGTCATGTGGCCAGCATGACTAAATCTCTTGTGGTGAACCAGAGCAGTGCACGGAAACACCATTTACCTTCCCACCAGAGTGGTTTTGTCACATTAAGAAAAATACATTTCTTAATGTGACCATGATCATCTTGACCTGGATTCCCTGTTCCAATCCTGCCACTAGCAAAATACTTTTTTTTTTGTCCAATTAGAGCAAAGTTGGACCACTTTACTGAGGGAAAATAAAAAGACAGAGTTGGAAGCAACCATTACAGATCAGTGCAATGCAGACTACAGAAAGAGTAAGCATTAGACACCTTGTCTCCAACTGAAGATTATTCATCCTTGTGGACTGAAGCAAATAGAACATGGTTGATCTCCAATTCCCCTCTTGACCTTGTTGGTTTAAAAAGGTAAAAGTACCCCTGACCGTTAGGTCCAGTTGCGGACGACTCTAGAGTTGCAGCGCTCATCTCCCTCTATAAGCCGAGGGAGCTGGCATTTGTCCGCAAACAGTTTTTCCGGGTTATGTGGCCAGCATGACTAAGCCGCTTCTGGCGAACCAGAGCAGCACACAGAAACGCGGTTACCTTCCCGCCGGAGCGGTACCTATTTATCTACTTGCACTTTGATGTGCTTTCGAACTGCTAGGTTGGCAGGAGCAGGGACCGAGCCACAGGAGCTCACCCCAACGCGGGGATTCGAACCGCCGACCTTCTGATCGGCAAGTCCTAGGCTCTGCGGTTTAACCCACAGCGCCACCCGCGTCCCTATATATGTATGTATGTATGTATGTATAAATATTCCTGTTTGATGTTCTGTAGCTGGTGTTGGAGAAGAAGGCAATAAAGTCTGGTAACCCATTCGATGCCTGCATGTGGTTGATTAGTAGCTTGGAGGGAAGATTCAGGAAAGCGACCCCCTCCTTGGCACTCCATACCCTCCAACATTTCTCCAATGAAACTAGGAACATCCTAAAGAAAAGTGGGAACATTCCAGGATCAAATCAAAACCGGGATGGCTTCTCTAAATCAGGGATGTCCCTGGAAAACAGGGACACTTGGAGGGTCTGAAATACTCACAGGAGGGGGAGGGGAGCAATGTGTGTCTGTCAATCACTACCCCTCCTTAGGAAGCTCCTATTCATTACATGTTCCACCTTCCGTGCTTTCCTCCTTTCTTCTCACAGAACTGAGTGAAACACTGATTCCTGATGGTGGATTTCAGCCAGGCTGAAAGACTGAGCTCACCTAATTTTACAGCAGGGAGTGAGTAGGAGAGCACTGTCAATGTGTCATTGAAGTATGGTAATTACTCCTTTTGCACCTCAGGTGTAATTCCTAACTACTGTCTGGAAGAACAGGCTATAACAATACCCTGCAGCAATCTGGCATAAAAATCTCAAAGGAATGGAGTGGAGTCAAAATAGAAAGCCACAAAATTGCAGGGCTTCTAGCTTGACAGCAGAGGGAGATATTCCTCTTAAGATTAGAGAGTAGCACGAGGGAGGGAGAGAGTGTTGTATCAGCTGCATTCGAAATGGAGCCTCTGTGGATGACAGCAGTCTACCCCTAAAGCACAGGCGCTAGGGCCAAACGACAGGGATAACTGGTGCCTGTGGACCTCTCATGGGAGGATCTGACTGGTCACAGTTGGAAGGAGGATACTGGATGAACTGGGTTGGCCTTGTGGTCTGGCAAGGCAATTCTCCATTAAGGGTTTTTCTGCTCATCCACTGGAGCCTTCTACACCTGAGTAGTAATGTTGGCTACACATATAACGAATAGCTGGCCCAATTACAGTGGCACCTTGGTGGTTGAACTTAATCCATTCCAGGAGTCCGTTCAACTCCTGGAACTGTTCGAAAACCAAGGCCTGGCTTCCGATTGGCTGTAGGAGCTTCCTGCACTCAATCGGAAGCCGTGTAGGACGTTTGGCTTCCAAAAAACATTCGCAAACCAGAACACACACTTCTGGGTTTGCAGTGTTTGGGAGCCGATTTTTTTGGGAGTCAAGCCATTCAACAACCAAGATACCACTGTAGAATCATAGAATTGTAGAGTTGGGGGGGACCATGAGGGTCATACAGTCCAACCCCCTGCAATCCAGAAACCTTTTGTCCAATGTGGGGCTCAAACCCACGACCCTGAGGTTAAGAATCTCTTGCTCTACCAACACAAACACACACGATTGAGGGGTGCCATTATCATGTCCTGCCTGTGATCTTCATGGAGGCATCTGGTAGGTCAGGTGTTAGAAACAGGGCAGAAAAGGGGAGAAGAGGCGGTGGAAGAAGAATGGAAAAAATTTAAAGACTATCTACAGAAATACTGTAAAATTAATGAATGTTAAAGGGATGTTGGATTGAAAACAAGCAGTGTTGGTTAAAAGATTAATAAGAATATGTAAATATGGATTGATAATGGTGGAAAATATATATTTTATTATAGGTTAAGATGTTGAGCAAGGATAAATGATAGAGGGTAAGGATTTGCTGAACTAAATATCTGAATTGGAATACAAAAAGGGAGGTGTGAGGAGGTCAAGAAACTAGTGAATGAAGTATAAGATATGAAAATACTAAAGTTTTTTCTGTTTTGTTTTTTTGGTGTGTTTTTTCTTCTTTTTTCTATTCTGTTAACTGTTCTCTATTGTGTATTTCTATGTGTTTTGTTTGGTATTTTCTCATTTTTGTAGGTTTTTTTTGGTTTTTGTATTCTATGTTTAAACTTTGAAGTGTTTGATTGTTTATGAAACTTTAATAAATATTACTTTTTTTAAAAAAAGAAACAGGGCAGAAAAGAGCAGTCAGAATGATCAAGGAGGTTCTTATAAAATTATTTCTTGGTATAAGCTTTCGTGTGCATGCACACTTCTTCAGATACACTGAAGAAGTATCTGAAGAAGTGTGCATGCACACGAAAGCTTATACCAAGAACTAACTTAGTTGGTCTTTAAGGTGCTACAGGAAGGAATTTTTTTATTTTGACTATGGCAGACCAACACGGCTACCTATCTGTAACTTATAAAATTATGTAAGGCAGAAAGTGGATACTAGCTCATGGACAACCTGATCAAACAGTCTTATGTTCTTGTTTGAGGCTTGTCCATTAGGACAAATGTGGAACTACCCCCCTAACCATAGTTTGCCCTTCTTACCGGCAGACACTCCAGATTTGGGGAGCTGCCTGTCACCCTCCTCCTTCTTAACCTCAGTGTTGCCCTTGTATAACTCAGCAGAAAGGGGGATGGGGAGAAAACAAGCTTTAGCTGGCTCTCCCTGTCATTGGCTCTGATGCAACCTACAGTTTTGGCTTCAGTGGAAAAATAGGGGCTCAAATCCCCACTCAGCCCTGACTTTCACTGGATGACCTTAAGCCAGTCACCATTTCTCATCCTAAGCAATCTCACAAGTTTGTTGTGAGAGAGGGAACATCACAGGTATCACCTTGAACTCCTCAAATGAAAGGTGGTGCACAGATGCAACAAAGAAAGAAATATATTATATGCTGCTTATGGGCTCCCCAGATGAATCTGCTCTGCCACTAGAGTGGTACCTCGGGTTACAAACGCTTCAGGTTACAGACTCCGCTAACCAAGAAATAGTACCTCGGGTTAAGAAATTTGCTTCAGGATGAGAACAGAAATCGCACGGCGGCAGCGGGAGGCCCCATTAGCTAAAGTGGTCCTCAGGTTAAGAACAGTTTCAGGTTAAGAACAGACCTCCGGAACGAATTAAGTTCTTAACCCGAGGTACTACTGTATGTGATGTAAGATGCTGAACTAGATAGCCCTTGGGCTTGATGAAAAGCTTTCCATAGAGCATACATTTTTCTCTCTCTTTCCCCTTGTGATGTGGAATATTTTTAAATGAAAAATTAGATTTCAAAAAGCTCTGGCCCTCTAAACATTGTTGGACTACAGCGCCAATAATTCCCCAGCCAATTCCCCAACATGACCAATGCTCAGGGAAGATGGGGTTTATAGTCCAAAAATATCTTTGTTGGCCAAAGGCTCCCCCACGTGAGTCATAGAGCAGGAGTATTCAAAGAAGTGCCCTCCATATGTTCTGGAGCTCCACGTCCCATCATCTCTAACCATATGACAACTTGGGTGAGACGAATTTGACGTGGAGACCATAAATTCTGTAAGATGCCACACTGGTTACCTTGTGACAGAGGATGAAGTGGAAGGAGGGGAAGAAAACTCAACAGAAACATTCTATAATATGCTGAACATTTTAATGTGAAAATGAAGGAAGGAGTCAGTGGAAATGACTCAGGGCAGCTGGAGATAAATGCAACAGGGAACACTGAAAAAACAATAATCAGACATGTAGACATCACAAAGACAAAGCTGATAAATGATTGTAGGCCAAGCCAACAGGGTTGACCACCAGTCTTCACTTTGGCCATGTTGACTTAGTATCTTTCATAGTTGAAGGAGCTGTGGTAGAGGATCCTGGTTCATCAGTAATGGGTGGAATAGAAGGTGATAAGTGTGGCTGGGAAACAGGAGCCTGCTCTTAAGATAAGTATGCCAAGATAGGGAAAACTGAAAGGACTAAAGTAAAAGCAGCATCTGGATTGGTAAGAGAAGTGCTGAGGCCTCACAAATCCCACAGGTTGCACAGTGGGGATTCTGGAGCACTCAGCATTTCTGAATACCATGTTCATTCATTAAGCCGAGGATCAGAATCTTGAGATCAGAATCTTCTTCCTTGGATGTTCCGTCAGTGTTGTTTCTGAGATTAACATGGCCAGCCTTTTCCTTGGTAGGAAGCTCGGCCAAAAGGGACACAAATCCTTATGACACGGTACCCTGGAGGACACGGCAGACCAGGATAGCAGGGGATGCACCCTGTGATGGGGCGATACCCCCGAGGACATCCCCAACTCCGGCCAGGAAACTGTGGACGTTGTGGGTAGCAGCCTGGATACTGATAAGACAAGGAGTCAAAGCTGGAGAATGCATCCATTTCTGGCTCATAGAAGTCTTCCAACAGCATACTGTCATTCAGGAAAGACATGTTGGAGCAGGGAGGGTAGATCTGAAATGACATTTGGATGCAGTGATTATAATCTACTTTTTATTGGAGTAAAACAGACATAGACCCAGGTGCCGAATCCAGGCCCCTCTAACTAGCCCTTCAAACTCTTCCCAAGTCACACATCCTTCTTGAGAGCCATACCCCCTTTTCTCTATAGTTCAAAGGTCTCACAGACCCTGCTTCAAGTCCCTTTTTTTTGCCTGCCTAGAAGGTGTTCTTAAAATCTGTCAATGCCTCTCACTTTTCTGAAAGGAAGAGACAGAAGAGTGTGCGATTGCATGCAGAAATTTGCCCACTGCAGAAAAGGTGTCATTTACATTTATTACTCCTCCCTCTTTTGTCTCTGGCATCTCCCACCATTGGCTATATGTCTATCAGAGAGAGGGGTGGGAAGAGAGAAAATTGGCCCAAGTTCCTGATCTTAGTTGTACATCTGACCAAAAGGCTCATCCAGTCTAGCATCCTGTTCTCACAGTGGCCAGCGAGAGGACCCAATGGGAAGACCATAAAGAGGACCTTGTTGAAACAGCACTCTCTACACTGCTGTTTCCCAGCACTGGCATTCAGAGGCTTCCCTGCTTCTGAAACTGGAGGTCTATCATAGGCAACCTGGTATAGCAAGGACACTGTTGCCTAAATCTGCAACTGATCTCCCTTGTGGTGGGATTCCATGGCAAGAATGAATGCCTCTGCAATACACTGCATCCACCTTCTCAAAGCATGTTGCTTTCCTTCTACTGCATCTCTTCCATTGCATGATGAGGATGTGCCCACTTGAGGAAGGGGCCATACCTCAGTGGCTGAGCATCTGCTTTGCATGCAGAAACTCCTAGTTTCTATCCCCAGGATCTCCAGGTAGGGCAGGAAGAGTTATTGAATTCCCATAACTCAAGTGGCTCATCATATTATTTTTGTTCCCTCCAGAAGGTTCCACGCTCAACCACCAGCATCTGATGATAGGACTGGGAAGGGCCCGGTCTGAAATCCTGGAGAACACTTGTTGGTGAATGTAGACAGTACTGTACTGAGCTAGGTTGACCACCGATCTGACTCTGTAGAGGAGAGCCCCCTCTGTTCCGTTTGAACCCCCCAAATTCCCCACAATTTTCTCTGTAGGAAATATTTTTAGGGACCTGGTGTCTCCAAACAATTCAGCTATGCCAGATTCAGAGACTCTTTTCTTATGTGTCTCCAAACAATTTCAGCTATGCCAAAGAGACCTTGTGTCTCTAAACAATTTCAGCTTGCCAAATTCAGAGACTCTTTTCTTATGAAGACTAGAACACCCATGAAATGGTGACCATTCATGAGAGGCATCTGAACACCCAACCACAGTTTGACAGAAACACTCGTTTTGAATATTCCTCCAGAATTTGGTGCAGGGGAAAAGTTGAACATTTATCTCAACATTTCACTCTGGGTAAAATTCAGTGGTGAGAAGAAAAAAAATATCAAGTTAGTCTGATATTTAACAACCTACAGAGAAGTATTTCTATAAGCAAGAAACCCACAAACAGGGAACAATTTACCTGGCTTCCTGCTGGATCCAAAGAGATGCTTTCAGAGTATCAGATGCTTCTGGAACAATCTGTTGGGAGACATCCCTTTTTATATGGTTTGTTGGCGTGCATAGAGGAAATAACTCTTGCTTAATTCCAGGAAATAAAAATTAATCGTTAGATCTTTAATTGTCAGCTGTTTCACTGAAGCGCCCTAATTATTTTGACTTCCCTGTTTAACGTTGTGTTTTTCACCCATCCTTCCCTTCGCAAAGGAAACAGGTAAACAGTGTGGGCTGGTGGTATGGGAAGGGTGTCTGAGATTACTCGATAAAGCTGGGATTCCATATCAGCTGAACGCAATGGAGCTTACTTCCAAGTAGACACATGAGGATTGTGCTGAAAGGGTTTTTTTTAGAATACATTGAAGATTTTCAGCTGCGTATTCCCCCTCCCTGTTCTATAAGAATATTATCAGGGGGTGGGGAACCTGTGGCCCTCTAGATGTTGCTAGACTCCAGATCCCATCATCCTTAACAATCAGCCATGCTGGCAGGCACTGATGTGACGTTTATTTATTTATTTATTTAACCAAATTGCTGAATCATTTAATCAAAACCTTCTGTAAGAAAAAAAATAGTAGGTTACAAGCACTGCTAAAAGCTATAAAACTATGGAGAAGAGGAATGCATTATCCTTAACATGCAAATACAATAAGGAAACATTGCATATATATATATATATATATATATATATATATATATATATACACACACACACACACACACACACACACTTACACAACTAACTCAACCTGGTAGGCGTGGTGAAATTAAAAATTATCCCTTTTGTAAACCACTTTGAGGGTTGTTTTTTTAAAAAAAACAAACAATGAAGAATGGAGACTCAGAGCAATAATGTTGATTCTTTATTCGAGGAAACAGAATACAAAGAAAAACCTCTGGCAAGACTGACCCCTAATAAAACAGTTGCCAGAACTGTTGACCTGAGCCTCCCAGTTCCCCTCTCTCCAGCTGTTTACCCTGCAGTCTTAAACTCCATCAGCGAGGGGGTTGCCCTGCGACCTCTGGGTTCCTTGTTCTGCAAAATGCAAAGCCCTCCGTGCCCTTGGAGACAAGAGCGGAGGGGAGTTGATTACAGTAGGAATGGCAGGCTCCTGAGAATCTGTAGCAGCCTCAGCTCTCACCTCCTCAGCTGCCTGTCCTACATCGGCAGAGCTTTCTGCCTGTTCTTCGTCTCTCTCACTCAAGCCTGTTGCTTTTTCAGCATACAAGGATTTTGCCCCACTCCACCCCTTCATCCTCTGACTTGTCTTCATTATCCCACCACCACTCCCCTGGCTCTGAGCCTTCCTCTTCTGAAGCTTCCTTATGGGTTCTACGAACAGAGTTTCCCACCATTCCTCATCATCCTTCCCTAACACCTAAAGCTCCCCCTTCCCACTCCATGCAACTACAGATCTGCCAATGCAGGCTGCATGATGACAGCCTTACATTTTTATGTATATCAGAAGATAAGTTATTTGCACTGTGACATCATACTGTTGCTTTTACAGTTTGACTGTTCAGGCATTGACTGCTGTGCTAAACCTGCTCTGCTCCCAAATATATGGCTTCTGTTTGAAACATTGGCATGGTGCCATGACATCACAGCACATCACAGACAGTAGTTTGTTTGTTTTTTAATGGAACATTTGTGGTAGGAAAAGTTTTGAAGTGTTTTCTGGAAGCTTCAGACCTAGCACAGATTGCTACTCATGCCTGAAAGCTTTGACTGTGCAGATCAACTGGAATGCAGAATACACTTGCGAGTGCAAACCATCTTGAATGTGCAATGAAAAAAGAGGACTGTAGTGGGCCTAGATCAGAAAATGACACCCTATCACTACTCTTTCCAGTCTTTTGAGGAGTCTCATCATCTGATTATTTGGCAAGCAATGAAAACTGGCATCCTTAACAGGTGTTTTAGTTTTATTAGTTTGGCACACAGACATGCTCTGTTATAGCGTCAGTGGGCGAAGCCGTTTCTTCTTCACACACCTTTTACTGGAAAGGAATGAAGAAACCAGAAATAATTGGGCGTATGGCTGAGCTTATGAAAGGCATTTCTTAGATGAGATGAGGAGAGCGATCTTCTACAGAGCACACCTTCTATAGGTCCTAAAACGAAGACTTAGCTGAGTCATAAAAACACCTCCATCCAAAATGTCTGCAAGCCTGAAGGCACATGAAATGGTTGAGAAAATTCACTCTAAACAGTGCACACTAAACAGTATCTGAGTCCTAATCAGAGAGCATCTCATCTGACTCAGGATGATGCTGTGCTGACACATCCCAGCTGAATTTGACAGGGAGCATGCACATTTTAATTAGGGTTTAAACAGTCTCTCCATATTGGGTTAGGACATTGTCAGCACTCCACGCATCCACATTGGTGACCACATGCTTGAGGTAGTAGATGATTTTGTCTACCTGGGTTCCATCATAGCCAGCAACCTTTCCACTGACAATGAGCTGGACAAGCATATTGGCAAGGCCAATCATATTGGCAAGCCAGGGTATGGGGGAATGTGATGCTAACATCCACTAGCAAGATGAAGGTCTACTAGGCTTGCATGTTGAGCATGCTGCTTTATGGAAGTGAGTCTTGGGCAACTTACAGCTGCCCCAAAGCAATGCCTCAATGCCGTCCACATGCAGGCAATGGTTTTGGGCATCACGTAGCAGGACTGAGTCCCAAACAAAGATGTGTTCTCCCAAGCCCACATTTCTAGCATGTTTGCACTGACGTCTACTCTAGTTCAGTCATGTCCACAGAAAGGAAGATGGCAGGTTCCCCAAGGACATGTTCTATGGGGAGCTGGATTCTGGCACCAAGCCTATTGGCTGACCAACTCTTCTTTACAAAGATGCCTGTAAGCCTACATGAAGGCTGGCAACCGCAGCCTGCTGTGTGGGAATCCCTTGAAGATGATTGCAGGGCCTGGAGATCAACAGGTCATGTATCCACAGCAGTGACCAGAACAGGAATGACCACTAGGAGTTGCACAGAAAGAAAAAATGCCATGGTGCATCTGCAGCAGCACAACCGGATGCCTTCATCTGCCCCAGCTGCAGCAAAACTTGCTTTACTCACATCGGTCTCTGCAGTCACAGCAGGAGCTATAACCTTCCAGCAGTTTCACACCACCCCCAAAAGGACGCTCCTGAGAAATGCAGATACCAACCAACCTTCTCTCCCCAGCACCACATGTTGAACCATAATTAGACATCCATTTTGGGGAGAGGGAGAAGTGGTGGTGGTTGGCAGGGTGTGGTAAGGTGGCTTACTTGACTTCCCAATGCCACACATCACTGCACCTAACCAACAGGAGAAGTGGTGAGGTAGCAGGGAACCTGATGGGTTGAACTGAAGGGGAGCAATGCCACCATATCGGCCACTGCTGGAGAGAAGGAAATGCAGACATCTCCTTCTCCCTTCCATTCTCACTGCAAGATCCCCACCACCACTACTCTTTGATAGCATCAGATGATGATGATGATGATGATAATTTATTTATACCCCACCCATCTGGCTGGGCTTCCCCAGCCACTCTGGGTGGCTTTCAACAAAATATTAAAATACAATAGTCTATTAAACTTTAAAAGCTTCCCTAAACAGGGCTGCCTTCAGATGTCTTCTAAAAACCTGGTAGTTGTTTTTCTCTTTGACATCTGGTAGGAGGGAGTTCCACAGAGCAAGTGCCACTACCGAGAAGGCCCTCTGCCTGGTTCCCTGTAATTTGGCTTCTCACAGCGAGGGAACCACCAGAAGGCCCTTGGCAATGGACCTCAGTGTCCGGGCAGAACGAAGGGGGTGGAGACACTCCTTCAGGTATACTGGACCGAGGCCATTTAGGCCATTAAAGGTCAGCACCAACACTTTGAATTGTGCTCGGAAACGTACTCATCCTGGAATGTCCCACATTTCCTTAGGATGTCCCTATTTTCATAGGAGAAATGTTGGAGGGTATGGAGTTATCCAACCCACCAGAAGGCCCTCAGTGTCCGGGCAGAACGATGGGGGTGGAGACGCTCCTTCAGGTATACTGGACCAAGGCTGTTTGCTCATGGTGGATCCATTCTGACATGGAGTAATAAGGCTCAACCTGAACTCTATCCAGCTGAATCCCAGGTGGACAGGGATGACATCTATGTGGAACCATGGGGACTGAGCCCCACCCCAAAAAAATTCAATGAAGGGGCCAGTCCCCCATAAATTTCTACTGTGGTGCACGCACACAACATGCTGACATCATGCACACATGGTGCAAGGCATGCACACACGACGTGGTGACATTGTGTGGCCCCTCAATCACGAAGGCAAGGTGGCACACCTATAGGTGGACCTAATTCAGTTTGGGATCTGGGCATCAGCTGGATCCAATGCACAGCCATATTCATTTTCCAGAATCCCCCTGGAATTCTTTCAGAGGTGTTGCCAGACTAGAGCCACCCACCCACTCAAAGAAAACCCCATCGTTACCCAAGCACACCTCATATTTTGCAAGGGATTAAGAGTGGCATGAGATCTAATCAGTGATCATTACTGTAAGTGTGAACCACCACAACCTTGAATCAGTGGCACCACCCAGGTTTGCAACTTCTTCCAAAGCTTTTATGTGGTTTATATATAGGTCACACTATTCATGCAGAAAAAAAACCTATCTCAGGGGGATCATGGAGAACCAAGGCCACGCCATATGTCGTTGAACTCCATCCCCTGTCAGCCACAGGCATCATGGCCAAAGGCAGGGATGATGGGAGCTGGAGTCCAGAAACACAGTTTCCTCTCTTCCTGGCCTGTGTAGTCCAGCATTGTGTTCTCACAGTGGCCAACGAGATGCAGTCTGGGAAATCTGGAAACGCAACATCATGAGTGCAATGGAACATTCCCAATAGTGATCTCTGGATACTTCATTCAGAGGCTTAACAAGCAAGGCATTTCGAGAAAGAAGCTCGTTTATACTAGGGAACTTCCTGGATTTCCTGAGGGACAAGGGAAATTTTTGATTCACCGTGCATTTGATTGGGAATGGACCAGGATCGATGGGCCTTGTTTTGTGGATTTGCCACACCCAACTGCCCTCTTAAAGAGACTCAGGTGGTTGGGTTCAGGGGAGGAGTTGTGGTGTAATCAGATGATGCAGTCTTCCGTTAAGGGCTCTCCTTGCCAACCTACTTGGTTCTGATACTGACAACGAAAGAATACAGTGAGTAGAACCTAATCTAGTTCAACTCTGTACAGTGGTACCTCAGGTTAAGAACTTAATTAATTCCGGAGGTCCATTCTTAACCTGAAACTGTTCTTAACCTGAAGCACCACTTTAGCTAATGGGGCCTCCCGCTGCCGCCGTGCCGCTGGAGCACAATTTCTGTTCTCATCCGGAAGCAAAGTTCTTAACCCAAGGTACTTTTTCTGGGTTAGCGGAGTCTGTAACCTGAAGCATCTGTAACCTGAAACGTATGTAACCCGAGGTACCACTGTATACAAAATACAAGTATATTGCACACTAAATATCTCGATGCAACACATACTATAACTCAGAAGAATGCAAATTTACAATACACGCACAGTATAAAAATATTTATATATACAGCCTTCTCACAGAACTGAGAGAGACACTATTCCCTGATTTCTGGTTTCGGGTTGGTTAGAAGACTTATCTAATTTTAGAGCAGCAGGTAAAGTTACTTTTTTTGCAGCTGAAAGGTAATTCCTGGCAGCCTTCTGGAAGAGAAGAGCAGCTACAACAATAGCCTGAGGCACAAAATTGCAGGACCTCCAGCTTCCCTGCAGAAGTTACTTTTACAATGGAAGGGTAGCATATGAGGTGGAAAAACAACACCTTTGGGCTCATCTCCAAAACTGAGGGACATGTTAATTTAAGAAAAGACAACTTTCTGCTAACTAGCAGTAACATACTAAGGTTTTCAGAACAGATCACTTGGTGATTTGACAGGTAGCATGCAATTAACATATCCAGTGCTTTTTGTTCTGGCGGTATTCAAGGGTACGCAGTACCGGAACCATTTCCCGCCCCCCAAATGTTAAAAGTGTGGCACTAGCCTGGGATGGAGATGCTGTTTTACATGCTACTTAAAATGTGGATGCCCCCAGACAAATTCAGTTTGGTGCCCAGATCAAAGGATGTGTTCCACTCCAATTAGATACAATCAAGGGGACTCTGCACAAGCCTGATAATGAGTGAAATTTCTCAACAATTGCCTGTGGTTTCAGTCTTGCAGACTTCTTAAGTGGAGGTGTTTCTATGACACAACTGAGTCTTCATTTAAGACCCATATAGGTATGCCCTGCTTCTTAAATTAAATGAGGCTAGTGATGTTTCACTAGCCTCGTTTCATCTAAGATTAACCTTTAATAAGCTCAATCATCTCCCCAATTATTGTTTTCTTTCCCCTTTCCCGTAAAAGGTGTGTGAAGAAGCTGATTCACCTAATGAGACGGCTGCAGAATGTGTCTGTGTATCAGCGTAATCAAACAAAACCACCTGTTGTAGATCTCTGCTTTTGTTTCTTGCAATTAAACAAAGGTTGCTACTTTCCCCAAAGACTGCAAACAGAGGCGATGGAGTGTCATTTTCTGATCTGGGGCCCTTACACATGTCTCTTTCCTTGCACATTCAGGGTGGTTTCCATTCTCGAGTACCCTTGCAATCACACATTCTCCTGCATTCCAGCTGATCTGCACACTCTAAACTTTCAGGATGGTCATATGGCATGAGTAGCAATCTGGGCAAGGTCTGGAGCTTCTAGAAAACACCCTGAAACTTTTCCTACCACAAATGTTCCATTAAAAATACAAATTACCGGTACTGTCCCTGATGCTCTATGATTCCATGGAGCCCTGCCAATGTTTCAAGCGGAAGCTTCTTCTTCCGGACCAGGGCAGGTTAAGCACAGCAGACAATGCCTGAACAGTCAAACTGTAAAAGTAACAGTATGATGTCATAGTGTAAATAACTTATCTTCTGATATACATAGAAATGGAAGGCTGTCATCATGCAGCCTGCATTGGAAGATTTGTAGAGAGAATGGGAGGGGGCTGGCCAGCTGAGCGAACAGGCAAGTACAACCCCCACAGATTAAATAAAAGGGGAGGATGGATTAGATAGATAGATGATAGATAGATAGATAGATAGATAGATAGATAGATAGATAGATAGATAGATAATTGATAGATAGATGATAGATAGATAGATAGATAGATAGATAGATAGATATATAGATAGATAGATGATAGATAGATAGATGATAGATGATAGATGATAGATAGATAGATAGATGATAGATAGATAGATAGATAGATAGATAGATAGATAGATAGAGATAGATAGATAGATAGATAGATAGATAGATAGATAGATAGAGATAGAGATAGATAGATAGAGATGATAGATAGATGATAGATAGATAGATAGATAGATAGATAGATAGATAGATAGATAGATAGATGATAGATGATAGATTGTAGATGATGATAGATAGATGATAGATAGATGATAGATAGATAGATAGATAGATAGATAGATAGATAGATAGATAGATAGATATAGATAGATGAGAGAGATAGATAGATGAATAAAATGTTTTCAGCAGGTGTCTAAAGCAACAGCAAGGTGCCTTCCTGATAGTAATAGGCAAGAGTTCCATAGCACTGTGCTGCCACACTAAAATATTTCCAGTCTTTTGGCCATAGCAACAACCATTTATGTTCTTCAATTGTCAAATTCCCTATTGTAGGTATATAGTTCAATAGAATATTATCCTCTGAAAATTGGAACTTTTTTGCACAGTCATATTTCTCCCCGCAATTGGTATATATACGACATTGTAAAAACATGTGTTTTAAAGAAGCATTCATTGTTTGTTTGTTTTATTTAAAAAACCCAGTAGTTTACAAGAAGAATACATTTTAATTTCAGCAAGCCTACAAAGTTGTGTAAGTTATCTATATTTCTTCTTTTGTGCCATTTTTATTTATTGAATTTGCATGTTAATGATAATAGCGTTGTTTGCATTTCTTTTCTCAGTAGTTTATGGATTTTAGCAGAGTTTTGATTTACTATTTTATTTCTATGCTACTTACAGGACTTTTTGATTAAACAATTTAGCAATTTTGCTAAATAAGTGTCACATCAGCACCAGCCAGCAAGACCAAAGGTCAAGGGTGATAGGGTTTAGAATCTAGCAACCCCTAGTTCCCCATCCCTGAAAATCTTCTTCAATGTATTCAAAAACAAACTTTTAGCACAATCCTCATGTGTCTACTTGGAAGTAAGCTCCATTGCGTTCAGCTGATATGGAATACCAGCTGTATCGAGTAATCTCAGACACCCTTCCCACACCGCCAGCCCACACTGTTTACCTGTTTCCTTTGAAAGAGAAGGATAGGTGAAAAACACAACGTTAAACAGGGAAGTCAAAATAATTAGGGCGCTTCAATGAAACAGCTGACAATTAAAGATCTAACGATTAATTTTTATTTCCTGGAATTGAGCAAGAGTTATTTCCTCTATGCACGCCAACAAACCGTATAAAAAGGGATGTCTCCCAACAGATTGCTCCAGAAGCATCTGATATTCTGAAAGTATCTCTTCGGATCCAGCAGGAAGCCAGGTAGATTGTTCCCTGTTTGTGGGTTTCTTATGATAGAAATACTTCTCTTCTCTGTAGGTTGTTAATTATCAGACTAACTTGATATTTTTTTTTTCTTCTCACCACTGAATCTTACCCAGAGTGAAATGTTGTGATAAATGTTCAACTTTTCCCCTGCAAAAAATTCTGGAGGAATATTCAAAATGAGTGTTTCAGTTGAACTGCGGTTTGTGTTCAGATGCCTCTCATGAATGGTCACCATTTCATGGGTGTTCTAGTCTTCATAAGAAAAAAGTTTGTAATTTGGCGTAGCTGAAATTGTTTGGAGATACAACCTACCCAAAAAATATTTCCTACAGAGAAAATTTTGGGGAATTTGGGGGGTTCAAACGGAACAGAGGGGGCTCTCCTCTACAGAGTCAGATCGGTGGTCAACCTAGCTCAGTACAGTACTGTCTACATTCACCAACAAGTGTTCTCCAGGATTTCAGACCAGGCCCTTCCCAGTCCTATCATCAGATGCTGGTGGTTGAATGTGGAACCTTCTGCATGGAAAAAAATAATATGATGAGCCACTTGAGTTATGGGAATTCAATAGCTCTTCCTGCCCTACCTGGAGATCCTGGGGATTGAAACTAGGAGTTTCTGCATGCAAAGCAGATGCTCAGCCACTGAGGTATGGCCCCTTCCTCAAGTGGGCACATTCTCATCATGCAATGGAAGAGATGCAGTAGAAGGAAAGCAACAAGCTTTGAGACGGTGGATGCAGTGTATTGCAGAGGCATTCATTCTTGCCATGGAATCCCACCACAAGGGAGATCAGTTGCAGATTTAGGCAACAGTGTCCTTGCTATACCAGGTTGCCTATGATAGACCTCCAGTTTCAGAAGCAGGGAAGCCTCTGAATGCCAGTGCTGGGAAACAGCAATGTAGAGAGTGCTGTTTCAACAAGGTCCTCTTTATGGTCTTCCCATTGGGTCCTCTCGCTGGCCACTGTGAGAACAGGATGCTAGACTGGATGAGCCTTTGGTCAGATGTACAACTAAGATCAGGAGCTTGGGCCAATTTTCTCTCTTCCCACCCCTCTCTCTGATAGGCATATAGCCAATGGTGGGAGATGCCAGAGACAAAAGAGGGAGGAGTAATAAATGTAAATGACACCTTTTCTGCAGTGGGCGAATATCTGCATGCAATTGCACACTCCTCTGTCTCTTCCTTTCAGAAAAGTGAGAGGCATTGACAGATTTTAAGAACACCTTCTAGGCAGGCAAAAAATAAATGGGATTTGAAGCAGGGTCAGTGAGACCTTTGAACTATAGAGAAAAGGGGGTATGGCTCTCAAGAAGGATGTGTGACTTGGGAAGAGTTTGGAGGGCTAGTTAGAGGGGCCTGGATTCGGCACCTGGGTCTATGTCTGTTTTAATCCAATAAAAAGTAGATTATAATCGCTGCATCCAAATGTCATTTCAGATCTGCCCTCCCTGCTCCAACATGTCTTTCCTGAATGACAGTATGCTGTTGGAAGACTTCTATGAGCCAGAAATGGATGCATTCTCCAGCTTTGACTCCTTGTCTTATCAGTATCCAGGCTGCTACCCACAACGTCCACAGTTTCCTGGCCGGATTTGGCCATGTCCACGGGGGTATCGCCCCATCACAGGGTGCATCCCCTGCTATCCTGGTCTGCCGTGTCCTCCAGGGTACCGTGTCATAAGGGTTTGTGTCCCTTTTGGCCGAGCTTCCTACCAAGGAAAAGGCTGGCCATGTAAATCCGAGACACAACATTGACGGAACATCCAAGAAAGAAGACTCAAGATTCTGATCCTTGGCTGAATGAATGAACGTGGTATTCAGAAATGCTGAGTGCTCCAGAATCCCCACTGTGGAACCTGTGGGATTTGTGAGGCCTCAGCACTTCTCTTACCAATCCAGATGCTGCTTTTACTTTACTCCTTTGAGTTTTTCCTATCTTGGCATACTTATCTTAAGAGCAGGCTCCTGTTTCCCAGCCACACCTACCACCTTCTATTCCACCCATTACTGATGAACCAGGACCCTCTACCACAGCTCCTTCAACTATGAAAGATACTAAGTCAACATGGCCAAAGTGGTGGTCTACCCTGTTGGCTTAGCCTACAATGATTTATCAGCTTTGTCTTTGTGATGTCTAGCTCAGTAGGCAACATGTCTGATTATTGTTTTTTCAGTGTTCTCTGTTGCATTTATCTCCATCTGCCCTGAGTCATTTCCACTGACTCCTTCCTTCATTTTCTCATTAAAATATTCAGCATATCATAGAATGTTTCTGTTGAGGTTTCTTCTCCTTCCTTTCACTTCATCCTCTGTCGCAAGGTAACCAGTGTGGCATCTTCCAAAGGTTGCTGGTCCAAAGGTCAGAGATGAAGGGGTTTGGAGCCCCACAACATCTGGGAGAGGGGGCAACACATTACCTACCCCTGTTCTATGACAAGCACAACTAACCCCCTTATGCTGGTGGCCATTGTCATCACATATTCTGGCAGCAGATTCCCAAGTTTATTCATTAAAGAACTAGCTCCTTTTATGGTTCCTAAATCTGCCAAGATGGACAAGATACCAGACCACAGAACTAACCCTTCTGCTCGCTCACTTCTGATAGCCTCAATGCCAATCCCTTCCCTTGAGAGAGGGAATAAGTTCTAGCTCATGCCTAGAAAGGTAAAAAGGTAAAGGACCCCTGACAGTTAAGTCCAGTTGCAGATGACTCTGGGGTTCTAGCACTCATCTCGCTTTACAGGCCGAGGGAGCCAGCGTTTGTCCACAGAAAGTTTTTCCAGGTCATGTGGCCAGCATGACTAAGCCGCTTCTGGTGCAACGGAACACCGAAACCAGAGCAATGCACGGAAACGATGTTTGCCTTCCCTCCAGAGTGGTACCGATTTATCTACTTTCACTCTTGGGCGTGCTTTTGAACTGCTAGATTGGCAGGAGCTGGGACCGAGCAATGGGAGCTCACCCTGTCATGGGGATTCGAACCACCGACCTTCTGATCTGCAAGCCCAAGAGGCTCAGTGGTTTAGACCACAGAGCCACCCACGTCCCTAGCTCACGCCTACTGTATCTTTATCTTTGGCCAAGTCAGGTTGAACAAACAGAGGGTCCCTAGTTAGACAGGATTCAATCACATCCCATGAAAATCCAGCAGTTCAATTAAGGTTGGTTTGGTGCTCTCCCACAACCATAGGTGTCAACTCCCTAGGTGCCCGAGCACCCCCAAAATTCCTCATGAAGGAGCTGAGCCCCACAAATTTCAGCAACAGGGCCATGTACACTGCATGGCACCCATGGCCCTGGGCACCCACAGTCACGGCATCAAGTTGGCACTCCTGCCCACAACAGACTTGGGAAAAAATGGATTTTTCTGATAAGGTGGTGGCTTATCAGTGGTGACTGGTATCCACTGAAACTGGCATTACAGGAGTGGGAGCCTTAACTAAGAACAAGCAGAAGCAGCTAACTCTAGTTTAGTCCCCACCCTCCTCTCTGCTGAGTTTTAGAAGGGCAACACTGAGACTAAGGAGAGGGAAGGTTGGCAGGCACTACCACCACCTGGACTGGTTCCTGATAAGAAGGCAAGCATGTAGGTGGGGATTGACTGAGTAGCAGAAATCCAGGGAGCCAGTGTGGTGTAGTGGTTAAGAGCGGTGGACTCGTAATCTGGGGAACTGGGTTCATGTCTCCGCTCTTCCACCTTGGGCTAGTCACACTTCTTTGAAGTCTCTCAGCCTCACTCAACTCACAGAGTGTTTGTTGTGGGGGAGGAAGGGAAAGGAGGATGTTAGCCGCTTTGAGACTCCTTAGGGTAGCGATAAAGTGGGATATCAAACCCAAACTCTCCTCCTCCTCCTCCTCCTCCTCCTCCTCCTCCTCCTCCTCCTCCTTCCAAAGGGAACAGCAGTGAGACTAAAAGGCAAATAAGGGGCAGAGGGGTGAGGTTTTGTGACATGGGTTGGTGGGGCTTTGAAGTCGGCGGGGATGAAATAACAGTGGAACTATGATTTGTTAAAAGCATGCCACCAGGCAAAGCAGAAAGTTGGATTTTTGCTTTGCATAAATTGACATGTCATCCAACCAGCTGTTTTGAGACAGTGCAGAAGAGGCCAAAGAGATGGATTTTCTCCCGCATATGCTACCATTCCAATGTAAGAGGAACTCCCTCTGCTGGAAAGCTGGAGGTCCTGCAATTTCCCGGCTCGCTCTTTTGACCTCCACTTCACTCCTATGAGATCTTTCAGCAAGGGTGCCTCAGGTCATTGTTATAGCTTGCTGTTCCATAGGCTTGTCAGGAATTGCCTGTCAGTCTATGAGGGTTCCATTTGAAGGGCAGCTACAGACTGATTCTCTCCCCACATGCACCACTCCCTTGTTGTAACAGCAACATCTCCCTCTGCTGGCAGGCTGAGCCTAAAAAGGTAAAGGGACCCCTGACCATTAGGTCCAGTTGTGACTAACTCTGGGGTTGTGGCGCTCATTTCGCTTTATTGGACGAGGGAGCCGGCATACACCTTCCAGGTCATGTGGCCAGCAGGACTAAGCAGCTTCTGGACAACCAGAGCAGCGCATGGAAATGCCGTTTACCTTCCCACTGGAGCGGTACCTATTTATCTACTTGCACTTTGACGTGCTTT
Organism: Podarcis liolepis; assembly: GCF_965112155.1. Classification (NCBI taxonomy): domain Eukaryota; kingdom Metazoa; phylum Chordata; class Lepidosauria; order Squamata; family Lacertidae; genus Podarcis; species Podarcis liolepis. The sequence continues at coordinate 8,084,273 of NC_139566.1, forward strand.
CGAACTGCTAGCTTGGCAGGAGCAGGGACCGAGCAACAGGAGCTCACCCCATTGTGGGGATTTGAACCGCCAACCTTCTGATCAGCAAGTCCTAGGCTCTGTGGTTTAACCCACAGCACCACCCGCATCCCTTAATGCATCTTAGGTAAAGGTAAAGATAAAGGTACCCCTGCCCATACGGGCCAGTCTTGCCAGACTCTAGGGTTATGCGCTCATCTCACTCTATAGGCCGGGAGCCAGCGCTGTCCGCAGACACTTCCGGGTCACGTGGCCAGCGTGACAAGCTGCATCTGGCGAGCCAGCACAGCACACAGAACGCCATTTACCTTCCTGCTGGCCCTATTTATCTACTTGCACCCAGGGGTGCTTTCGAACTGCTAGGTTGGCAGGCGCTGGGACCAAACGACGGGAGTGCACCCCGCCGCAGGGATTCGAACTGCCGACCATGCGATCAGCAAGTCCTAGGCGCTGAGGTTTTACCCACAGCGCCACCCGCGTCCCATGCATCTTACCAGGTCACTATTTTGACTCCAGTTCGGACTATTGTTCTCATCACCCCTGACCACTGGTCCCACTATCAAGGGATGGTCATTTTGGACTCACAGCTGTCCGTGGAGGCACAGGTCAATTCTGTGTCCAGGGCAACTGTCTACCAGCTCCATCTGGTACGCAGGCTGAGACCCAACCTGCCCACGGACTGCCTCGCCAGAGTGGTGCATGCTCTAGTTATCTCTCGCTTGGACTACTGCAATGCACTCTATGTGGGGCTACCTTTGAAGGTGACTCGGAAACTACAACTAATCCAGAATGTGGCAGCTAGACTGGTGACTGGCAGCGGCCGCCGAGACCACATAACACCGGTCTTGAAAGTTCTACATTGGTTCCCAGTACGTTTCTGAGCACAATTCAAAGTGTTGGTGCTGACCTTTAAAGCCCTAAACACCCTCGGTCCAGTATATCTGAAGGAGCGTCTCCACCCCCATCGTTCAGCCAGGACACTGAGGTTCAGCTCCGAGGGCCTTCTGGCTGTTCCCTCACTGTGAGAAGCCAAGTTACAGGGAACCAGGCAGAGGGCCTTCTCAGTAGTGGCACCCGCCCTGTGGAACGGCCTCCCACCAGATGTCAAGGAGAACAACAACTACCAGACTTTCAGAAGACATCTGAAGGCAGCCCTGTTTAGGGAAGCTTTTAATGTTTGATGCATTACTGTATTTTAATATTTTGTTGAAAGCCACCCAGAGTGGCTGGGGAAGCCCAGCCAGATGGGAGGGGTATAAATAAATTGTTGTTGTTGTTGTTGTTGTTGTTGTTGTTGTTGTTGTTGTTGTTGTTGTTGTTGTTGGATGGTGGGAATTGTAGTCCAAAAAGAGCTGGGGATGCAAGTTTGGGAAACATGGTACTAGGGGCTCTGTCCCCGCTCACTCCATTCCCCAACCCTTTTCCCTCTAGTATTCTGACCCTAAAGGCTCAAACAAATGAACCTGTCACTCTCCAGAGGTTCTTGAACTCATTCACCCCAGACGGCCAGCATGGTCAACAGCGGGAGATGATGTGAGTTATGGTCCAGCAATATCTGGAGGGGCAAAAGTTCTCTATCCCTGACAAACATGTTTAAGGAGGGCGTGGCAGGCAGAGTCAGCAGCAAGGGAGAATGCATGAAGCATTAACAAAGAATCACAACTGTATGTTATCATCATCATTACTCATCTGTTGAAAGACTTGCCTGCTGTCATCCATGCTTCAGTAGCCTCCGGGTTTGATAGCTATCATGTACTCTCAACACAGCTGCATCTGGAGGCAACTTTGAAAACTACCGCTCCTGTTGTTCAGTTTTTGGCAGGTGTGGGCAGATAAGTACACAGCTCACCTGTTTTTGAGCAACTGCACTGGACCTGATTCGAAATGTTGGTTATTTTTCCAGGGCTGTGTCTATTCCTAGGCAACCTTCCGGGATGGAGGTGGGGGCATACAACAGCGGTGGGCAGTGCCAGTGAAAAGATGGAGCAGAGCAACTAATGTGAATTTTCTTTTTGTGCCAAAGGCTAATATTTACGCATGCTCACGCATCCTTCTCTGTCCTCCATCCAGACCAGCAAGAGGAAACATCAAGAGTCGAAGCATTCATTCTAGTTTGAGAAAATCATCCAAGCAGGACTAGTGAGGGGGGTATTCTGAGGATTCTTGAGGGCAAGAGTGAGGGGCCATATTCATCCCTCAAGCCCCATGTTCCCCACCCCAAATTTAAAGCCCTGAAGTCCTGATTACTGCTATGGTTGCCATATTTTGAAGAGCAAAAAAGACTTGTACTTTTAACTATGGATGCGGTGGCACTATGGGTTAAACCACAGAGCCTAGGGCTTGCTGATCAGAAGGTCGGCGGTTCGAATCCCCGTGACTGGGTGAGCTCCCATTGCTCGGTCCCAGCTCCTGCCAACCTAGCAGTTCAAAAGCACGTCAAAGTGCAAGTAGATAAATAGGTACCACTCCAGTGGGAAGATAAACGGCATTTCTGTGCGCTGCTCTGGTTTGCCAGAAGTGGCTTAGTCATGCTGGCTACATGACCCAGAAGTTGTACGCCGGCTCCCTCGGCCAATAAGGCAAGATGAGTGCCGCAACCCACGAGTCGGTCACGACTGGACGTAATGGTCAGGGGTCCTTTTACCTTTACCTTACTTTTAACTATGGATCGTTATGATGACTCTCATTTTACATACCCATGAAAAAGAGGAGGTGTCCTGGAAAAAGAGGACATATGATCTTGTATCAGCATCCCCCCCCCCCTTCTTAGCATATGAGATCTTCTGCTGAGAGCTTGCTCCATCTTAAATGGAGGTGAGCTCAGCTTCCTTCACCAGGAGCAAGGACTTATCCATCACTCGACTGGATACCTCCTTCAGTCTGCTTCAGTCCAGCTACAAAGCTTTCCTTATCTAGTCCATCTGCAACTATCTTCAACCAGTGGTGGATTTTGGACCCTCCAATTTCAGATCCTCCATGTGTCCCTATTTTCCAGGGATAGTCCTGGATTTACAGAAGCCATCCCAGTTTCTGATTCGACCCCAAAATATCCCGCTTTTTCTTAGGACATCCCTATTTGCATCAGACAAATGTTGGGAGGGTATGGAGTGATGCGACCCCCAAGTCAAGGAGATAAGTAACTATACAGCCTTTACAACAGTGTTTCCCAACCTTGGGACTGCAGCTGTTTTTGAAATACAACTCCCATCATCCCTAGCAAGACCAGTGGTCAGGAATCCATTATAGACATTATAGGAATCCACGAGTCCATTATAGACGTATCTGTGCCTTCATTATCTCCTGGAATGCAAGATGTTGTACCAAACCAAGTTGTGCTCACAGGAGATTTATTGAAAAGAATACAGTCGTACCTTGGAAGTCGAATGGAATCCATTCAGGAAGTCCATTCGACTTCCAAAAATTTGGGAACCAAAGAGCGGCTTCTGATTGGCTGCAGGAAGCTCCTGCAGCCAATGGGAAGCCGTGGAAGCCCTCTTGGACTTTCAGCTTCCAAAAATAGTTCATAAACCGGAAGAGTCACTTCCAGACTTGCGGCGTTCGGGAGCCAAAAAGTTTGAGAACTAAGCTGTTCGAAAACCAAGGTACGACTGTACAACTATGTTAGCCATTTCAATTTTTTTCAATGTGTATGAGAAAAGGAGGATGAAGAAAACAACACAACATTGTTCTATGATTCATAGAAGGTTTTAATGAGGAAAAATCAGGAAAGGAGATGGTGGAAATAGCCCATTGCATATCAATGCACCATGGACCACTGAAAAGGCAACTATCAGATATCATCTCTTTGGAGCTAGAAATTGCAAAGACAAAGTTGATACATCATTGTGGACTAAGGCAACGACAACAGAGCTGACCTCCAAGCTTCCCTTTGGCCTTGTAGGATGAGCATCCTTTAGCAAATCACAGCTGTAATACCTTATTTAGGAGGTCCTGGTGCATCATTAGTGGTCGGAATGTAAGGCAGCAGATGTAATCGGGAAACAGGAGCCTATTGTAGAAAATAAGTATGCAGAGTTGGGCCAGCAAAGGAACACAGTCAAAATGCCACATTGATTGTTAGCAGAGGTTTGGAGCCCTCGCAAACCCCACTGGTCAAACAGTGGGATCTCTGGAGCACTAAGCATTTCTGAATACTGTATCCATCCATTCAGCCAAGGGTTAGAATCTCACGTCTTCTTTCCTGGATGTTCCATCAGTGTTGCATCCGAGCTTAACATGGGCAGCCCTGACCAGGGTAATATCGTCGGTAGGGGACGCACACCTTCCTGGGGTAGGTTCCTGGAGGACATGGGCAATAAGGTCGGGGATAGAAGGGGACACAGGCCTTGATGGGACGGTACCCTGGGGGGCATGGGAAACCGAAGCCAGGGCCGTACTTGGAACCACAAGGATAGTAGCAACCAGGACGCTGATAGGGTGGATAGCAGCCAGGGTACTGACAGAAGGAGTCATCTTCTGGGTTAGAGAAGTCCTCCAACAGGATTCCATTATTCAGCAGAGACATCTTGGAACAGTTGGGGTAGATCTGTAATAACATTGTGGCAGAGAGGTTATAGGTTGAAAACACTGGGTTTAAAAAGATATGGGAAACCTGAGGCACAAGGACTCGTAATCTGGTGAACCGGGTTCGATTCTCCGCTCCTCCACATGCAGCTGCTGGGTGACCTTGGGCTAGTCACACTTCTCTCTGAAGTCTCTCAGCCCCACTCACCTCACAGAGTGTTTGTTGTGGGGGAGGAGGGGAGTGATAAAGCGGGGTATCAAATCCAAACTCCTCCTCCTCCTCCTCCTCCTCCTCCTCCTCCTCCTCCTCCTCCTCCTCCTCCTCTTCTTCTTCTTCTTCTTCTTCTTCTTCTTCTTCTTCTTCTTCTTCTTCTTTCTTCCTGGCACTCAAAACTCTTCTGAAGACAAACTGGCTCTCCCAAACCACGGCTATTCTCTACTGGCACGCCTCTGAAATGTGTCCTTGAAATCTCATACTGCCTCTTATTTGCCTAGATGGAGGACAACAAAGTCTCCAGGTCTCTCTCCTGCCAACCATACCTATTCTCCCCAGACCATGCCCCTAACAGACCATGCTTTGCATGCTTTACCATGTTTTGGCTTGACTAGAGGGTTAATTTGAGCTCTGATAATGCCTCTTGACTCCCTGGATAGAGGATAGAGATGAGTGGTTGAGTGGTTGTAGAAACTTGCCTCCTGCACCAAGCTAAAATTTGCATTTCCAGTCCTATCCACTCATTTTAACATCGCACAATTGTCTGAATGGAAGATTAGAGAGGGACCTGTGAGTTTGTGTAGATACTAGAATCATAGAATTGTAGAGTTGGAAGGGACCATGAGGATCATCTACTCCAGGGGGTCAGCAAACTAATTCAGCAAGGGGCCGGTCCACTGTCCCTCAGACCTTGTGGTGGGCCAGACTATTTTGGGGCAGGGGGGGAATGAACAAATTCCTATGCCCCACAAATAACCCAGAGATGCAATTTAAATAAAATTCTATTTTACATTCTATTCATGTAAAAACAGGCTGATTCCCGGACCGTCCACAGGCCAGATGTAGAAGGCGATTGGGCCAGATCTGGCCCTCGGGCCTTAGTTTGCCTACCCATAATCTATTCCAGTGTTTCCCAAACTTGGGCCTCCATCTGTTCCCAATACAGTTCCCAAAACAGCTGGAGACCCACGTCTAGTCCAACTCCCTGCAACGCAAGAATCTTTCGCCCAAAGTGGAGCTACAGTACAAAGGAAAAATGTGCATTTATTGCTCTGCCCGCTTTTGCCCCCTGGTTCCTGTGACCCTCCAAAATTCTTTAGGCAACATTTGATCGGAACTCCATTATCTAAAAATTTCAAGCTGTGTCCACTCTACAGACACTTTCTTCAACAAGTTTAGAACCCCAACAGGACACTCAGAAGCCGTCAGATGCATTTGGACACCACGCCAGAGCTCAGCTGAAACACTCATCTAGATTTTTCTCAGTGGAGGAACTTGCCATTTCCCTTCAACATTTCACTCCTTGTAATATTCAGCAAGATAAATGAAGCTGGCCTGATATTTAGAAGCCCTCAGAGAAAAGAGATCTTTCAGTCCCCGTCAAGCCTGTGAGCACGCAATGAATTACCTGGTTTCCTACTGGATCCGATGGGATGCTTTCAGAGTTTCAGATGTTTCTGAAGTAACCCATTGTGCGGCAGCTCCTTTTATATGGTCCATCGTTGTGCCTAGAGGAAAACACTCATCTCACTTCCAAGAATTACAGTAAGAATTAATCTTCAGACCTTTAATTGTCACATGTTTAATTGAAATAATCTAATTATTTTTTCCTTCCTTGTTCAACATGCTGTATCATCATGTTAACCCCTGAGCTTGTTTGAGGAAATGCCCTATTTAGGCTGAAATGCCTTCTCCACATTCCTGCAAATGCAACTGATCTCAGTGAGGCCTCCTTCTGAGCAGACATTGTAGCACCCTTTTGCAAACTTATTTTAGAATATACAGAAGAAGGAAGAAGGAATGTCTTGCATCTAACCCTAAACGTTTTGGGAGGAAGATCTCCCACCTCCATGCAGTATATTTTTGCTCAGTCCAAAAACCACGAGAAGTGGTATTCAGACATTTAATTACAGCACACAACTCACGTTTTACACAATGGGATAGGATCGTACTCCCAGTTCTTCCACATTGCACCGTGACCCAAAAATAACAGCAAGGTTTAGCTGTTTTCATCACCATATTCATTAGAATCACCAATTTAATTTGTGTTACAATCACCCTCTACAGTGGTACCTTGGGTTACATACGTTTCAGGTTACAGACGCTTCAGGTTACAGACTCTGCTAACCCAGAAATAGTACCTCTGTTAAGAACTTTGCTTCAGGATAAGAACAGAAATTGCACGGAGGCGGCAGCGGGAGGTCCCATTAGCTAAAGTGGTACCTCAGGTTAAGAACAGTTTCAGGTTAAGAACAGACCTCCAGAACGAATTAAGTTCTTAACCCAAGGTACCACTGTATAGCACTATTGACATCTGTCTGTCTAGAGAGACAATGGAAAGTGTTCCATCGGGGGTAAAACTGTTGGAGAGTTACAGAGCCTGCTACCATTGTAGAGACCAATACAGCAGAGACATATTTTAGAGCAGGTGGGGCTGATGAAGGTGTGCAGTTTTTCTGCTACAGGTGCACCATGGGGTTTCTTCTCTCTGTTCTCCTCCCAGCACTGTCCTGTTACCCTTTGGCCCTTATAATGGCATCCCAAAGGCTGTTAGGACCTGATGTCCAAACCCAGTGTGTTTCCAGGAAATTGTTTGTTAGGTGAGCATAAGGAGTAAACGATTGCCACTGATTCTTATGGGAAGTTTTTTAATCCATGTCCGACCACAGAATGTTGAGCCCAAAATGATGAAAAAGCTGGGGAAACCCTCTGAAAACCCACCATGGCTTCTGTTTAAACAACTGCCACTGAACAGAAAAACACAAAAAATCTGACTTGCTTAAGGCTGCTAATTTGTTTACAGTACTAGGTCTGGCTGTCTGGATGTCTGAATCTGCAGTGTGTGTACTAAAGGTAAAGGTAAAGGGACCCCTGACCATTAGGTCCAGTCGTGGCCGACTCTGAGGTTGCGGCGCTCATCTTGCTTTATTGGCCAAGGGAGCCAGCGTACAGCTTCCGGGTCATGTGGCCAGCATGACTAAGCCGCTTCTGGCGAACCAGAGCAGTGCACGGAAACACCGTTTACCTTCCCGCCAGAGCAATACCTATTTATCTACTTGCACTTTGACGTGCTTTCGAACTGCTAGGTTGGCAGGAGCAGGGACCGAGCAACAGGAGCTCGCCCCGTCGCTGGGATTCTGATCAGCAAGTCATAGGCTCTGTGGTTTAACCCACAGCGCCACCCGTGTCCCTAGTGTGTGTACTAGTGAGGCTAATTCTTCATGTTTGGATAAGTGAATTTTGGTATAACTAGCTTTCCTATAAGGGACGCGGGCGGCGCTGTGGGTAAAACCTCAGCGCCTAGGACTTGCCGATCACATGGTCGGTGGTTTGAATCCCTGCGGCGGGGTGAGCTCCTGTTGCTCGGTCCCAGCTCCTGCCCACCTAGCAGTTCGAAAGCACCCTTAAGTGCAAGTACATAAATAGGTACCGCTTTATAGTGGGAAGGTAAACGGTGTTTCCGTGTCCTGCGCTGGTGCTGGCTCGCCGGAACAGCTTCATCATGCTGGCCACGTGACCCAGAAGTGTCTGCGGACAGCACTGGCTCCCGGCCTCTAGAGTGAGATGAGCGCACAACCCTAGAGTCTGTCAAGACTGGCCCGTATGGGCAGGGGTACCTTTACCTTTAGCTTTCCTATAGCAAAACCAGTGTGGTTTAAGAAGGCATAGAACCTATACTCTAGAACCAGGGATGGAGAGCTGGTGGCTTTCCAAATCTTGTTGACCCCTTGTCCCATGAACCCCAGCATGGTCAATGGTCAGGAATGATGGGAGTTGTAGTCTAGCATGTTCAGGAAGACCACTGAATGTATGTCTAGAACCAGGATCGCTATGGCCCCCTCAGATGTTGGACTACAACTCCCGTCAGCCCCAGCCAGCAGGGCCAACATTCAAATATGGTGGAAGTTCTAGTCCAGCAATGTTTGGAAGGTCACAGGTCCTTCATTCCTGACATAGACACTATTGTTGCAATGTTATATATTTTCCACCCAGAAGTCAGCCCCATTGAACTCAGTAGTATTCACTCCAAGTTAAGTGAGTACAGCAGGTTTCACCAGCCAGGTATCCCCTAGGTGTGATTGGATTCTACATCTCATCAGTGCCAGAGATCAAGACCCAGTTGTCAGGGAAGATCAGAGCAGGAGTCCAGGAAGATCTGGAAAGCTACTGATTCCCTCCAGATGTTGTTGGATTACAGATTCCATCCTCCTCCCTGACCATGGGCCCTGCAAGATGACGCTAATGAGGTTTTTATTTACCGTATTTTTTGCTCTATAAGACTCACTTTTTCCCTCCTAAAAAGTAAGGGGAAATGTGTGTGCGTCTTATGGGGCGAATGCAGGCTGCGCAGCTATCCCAGAAGCCAGAACAGCAAGAGGGATCGCTGCTTTCGCTGCACAGCGATCCCTCTTGCTGTTCTGGCTTCTGAGATTCAGAACATATTTTTTTCTTGTTTTCCTTCTCCAAAAACTAGGTGCGTCTTATGGTCTGGTGCATCTTACAGAGCGAAAAATACGGTATTATTTGGGGCGGGGGGAGAGTACACCTTTGAATCAATGAAAACTCTCTAGGTGTACAAATAAAATAGGACATTAACAGCACTGCTGAAATCCATAAACGGATTAGAAAACAAAATACACATAGTCTATGCCCCATTAAAATACTCTCATAAAAGAGTAAAAACAAATATAGGTTATGAAATAATAGGTAGCTGACCAGGCTTGCTGAAACGGATCTCACTCCTGTCAGCAATCGTGCTGCAGGATTCTGCGTCAACTGCAGATTCTGGACAAACCACAACGAAAGCTCCACATGGAGTTGCACAACATCAGGAGGTCCATTCGTGACAGAAAAGTCCATCTCATCAGTTCTCTTTCCAGTTGTTTGAGGAAATAATGTTATTCCTAAGCAGAAATCTGCAAACACGTACCATTGGTTTATTATGCTTACACAGAGACATGTACTAGGGCAGTCACGGGTTCAAGCAGTTGCTTCCTCAGACACCTTTTACTGGAAGAGTATGGAACCACATCTAAGAACAAGGATTCTTTATAAACATAATTACAGCAGTTAGAAATAATTGTGGAGCTGGCTAGGCTTCCCAAACCTTCTCAGATGAGATGATGCGGGTGTTCGCCCATGAAGGACACATGTTCAGGGTCCTTCATGGAGACTCATGGGAAAGCCTATGTCTTATGATGTCTCCGGATGGATGTGATCACTGAGATGTCCACAATGCCTCCAATTGCCTTCAAAATCCATTTGGATGTATGGACTGAGAGGAGCACCCACACTCACCCCACCCACCCAGTCTCTGCCCAAACACAACTCACATTTTGCTCTGGGTAAAATTTGGCATCAGCTCAATTTGGGGAAGATTATAGCAATTCAAAGTCCCCTTGCCATTCCACCAGCAATGGCACTAGAGAAAAGGTTTAGGACCCGTTTCAAAACTTGTTTGCGGTAAGAAGGTGGGACAGGCTAGTTGATCATCCAAAGGCCAGTCACTTAGGGATGGGGGACCTGTGGGGGCCCCTAAGTGGTTGTTGGACTCCAGCTCCCATCAGCCTCAGCCAGCATAGCCAAAGGCCAGGGATGATGGGAATTGTAGTCCAACAACATCTGGTTGTAACAGATGTATAGTGTCCAGAAGTGATTGTGTCTCCCTTGGACAGACCCCATGGTCAGACCCCATGTGGAGTCCAGACCCTCAAAGTGTCCCTATTTTCCAAGAATAGTACCAGATTTACAGAAGCTGTCCTGGTTTCTGATTTGATCCTGGAATATCCCGCTTTTCCTTTTGTTTAGTCGTTCAGTCGTGTCCAACTCTTCGTGACCCCATGGACCAGAGCACGCCAGGCACTCCTGTCTTCCTTAGGACATCCCTCTTTACATCAGAGAAATGTTGGAGGGTATGGAGTTATGTCATCTCCGAGCCAAGGAGATAAGTAAATATATAACCTTTAGAAAACATCTGAAGGCAGCCCTGTATAAGGAAGTTTCTTAATATTTAATGTTTTACTATCTTTTTGTATATGTTAGAGGCCACCGATGGTGGCTAGGGTAACCCAGTCAGATGGGTGTGGTATAGATCATGGGTAGGCAAACTAAGGTCTGAGGGACGGATCTGGCCCAATTACCATCTAAATACGCCCCATGGATGGTCCAAGAATCAGCGTGTTTTTACATGAGTAGAATATGTCCTTTTATTTAAAAGGCATCTCTGGGTTATTTGTGGGGCATAGGAATTCATTCATTATCATTATTTTCCAAAATATAGTCTGGCCCCCTACAAGGTCTGAGGGACAGTGGACCAGCCCCCTCCTGAAAAAGTTTGCTGACCCCTGGTATAGATATTGTTGTTGATGGTGATGTTGTTGTTGTTGTTGCTGCTGCTGCTGCTGCTGTTATGCATGCCATCACAAGGACCAAAGGCTGAAGGTTGCTCACCCCACAAGACTGAAGGGAAGATTGGAGATTCCCCCTCCTGCCATCTTTGCCTTAACACACAATGCTTTATGTCTTTGCAATTTCCAGCTCAGAAAACAGGATGTCTGATTATTGCTCTTTCTGTGGTCCACATTACATTGACCTTTTTTTGCAATGGGCCATTTCCACTGTCTCCTTTCTTTATCTCCGCATTAAAGTCTTTTGAAAATCATAGAATGGTGTCACATTGTTTTCTCCCTCTCACCATTCTTATACTCAGAGTAGACCCATTGAAATGTACGGAAATGGCTAATTTAGTTGCATTGTTTTCAATAGGTCTGTTAAAGACACATGAACAGGAATATGGTTGGTCCCTGGCAGTTGATGAAATAGTTGCTGAAATAGGGCTGGGATTGCTTCCTGTCGGAATCACTTGCTTTTCCTGTTTACTCAGCAGGAAGGTCCATTTAAAATGAAATATGTAGTTGTTTTGCTTCTGCTTTTTGTGTTCTCAAGGTGTCAAAGTTAGCCTTGTGGCCCTGCTCCTCCAGTATACCACAGCAACATTTCCCCAGTACGAATCCCTGCTTGGGCTTTCATTGACCATAAGCAAAATCCCATGGATCTAGGTGGTGAGCCTCCGTGGAGAGAAATGGCCCATCTTGTCCATCTGTGGGATTTTACTTTGGCTTTGGTCTTGCGTTCAAGGGGCATAGCCTCTGTGCAGGCACAGAGTTCATGATTCAGCAAATCTATTATACCATTCAAAGAGTTTCATCACCTGATTAAATTATCAAAAGAAGAAAGCCATGACTGGCTTTTCTCACCAGGGACACAAGGAAGGGGAAGGTGTAGATTTAAGAAATCAAATTCCCCAAGGGCAGAAACTCTGTTCAGCTCTGCTCTGAATGGCAGCTTATGAGAAATGTAGGTCTAGCAAAATAAGAAGTCTTCTCTGTTGTGGCCCCAATCTTGTAGAGTGGAGCTGGGGAACCTCAGGTGTCAGGGAACTGACATCTTGGCTTCCAGATTCTGCAGGAGAGGGAACGAGTAAGGGTAGAGAGAGAACGTCATCTGGGGAAGGAAGTCCAGGTGACACCAGGAAGAAGGGAGAGGCAGAGAGCATCTTGGAGGTGAGGCTCCGAGACTCTTCCAGTGAAGTCAGTGAGGAGGGTGGAGGACCACCACTAGGCACGCCCACTCTGCGCAGAAGGCTTCCGCGCAGAGAGGCGAGGCGTAGGTTGTCCGTTAAGGAATTCTTATGCTGGAGGAAATTTAGGAGACGCCCACTCACGGATTCTGCTAGCGACTGAGCAGCAATGGCAAGGCTGCTCAGTCAGGGAAAGACACAACCGCCCCTAAGCAGTTTGGAACAGCTAGAGGTTTACACACAAGCAACCCCAATTCCCCTTGACATCAGGTCATGAATGCGGGAGCCCATGTCCCCCTATACGGACCTCAGAACTCTTCCCAGACCACAAGCCTCACTTGTCCTGAGCCCTCCATGATTCTTTTTGTTGTTTCTATGATATGCTGAAGAACTGGGTGGGAATGGGAAGAGATATGATTGTGGGTTGAAGCAGAAACAGCATGCTTGATCTCCAATCTCCCCTTTGACCTTGTGGGCTTAGTATTCTTCAACCAACTACAGTCAAAGTGACTCTGGTGGATGGTACTGGTGCATCCTTAAAAGCCCTAACACAAGGTGACAAGTGTGACTGGAAATCAGGGACCAGGAAGCCAAATGAACAAGCCCAAACTCCGTGGAAAGGATTAACAGAAATGCCAAAACCTCAGAAACTCCACTAGCTGGCTGGAATGTGTCTTTCAACTCTGATAGAGCATCTTGCTTGATTGGATAGAAGACAGAAGGGGGAGGTGTGTGGGTGATAGAAGCCATTCATTCCACTATGCATCTTGAGAATGTTAGAATATATTTAGAAGCAACTGCCATGAGTCCGTCCCCTAAAGTGAAGAAAAGGTTGAAAGTGCTTGTTAGATATCATAGGTAAAGGTAAAGGGACCCCTGACCATTAGGTCCAGTTGCGGACGACTCTGGAGTTGTGGAGCTCATCTCGCTTTACCGGCCAAGGGAGCCGGCGTTTGTCCACAGACAGTTTTTCCAGGTCATATGGCCAACAGACTAAGCGGCCTCTGGCGAACCAGAGCAGCGCATGGAAACACCATTTACCTTCCCTCCGGAGTGGTACCTATTTATCTACTTGCACTTTGACGTGCTTTCAAACTGCTAGGTGGGCAGGATCTGGGACCAAGCAACAGGAGCTCACCCCGTCGTGGGGATTCGAACCGCTGACCTTCTGATCAGCAAGCCCTAGGCTCTGTGGTTTAGACCACAGCGCCACCCGCGTCCCATGTTAGATATCATAGAACCATAGAATTGTAGAGTTGGAAGGGACCCCAAGAGTAATCTAGTCTAACCCCCGGCAATGCAACAATTGCATCTAAAGCATCCATGACAGATGGCCATCTAACCTCTGCTTAAAAACCTCCAAGGAAGGAGAGTCAAACACCTGGCAAGGGAGTCTGTTCCACTGTCAAATAGATTTTACTGTCAGAAATTTCTTCCTGATGTTTAGTTGGAACCTGCTTACCTGTAACTTGAAGCCATTGGTTCAGGTCCTACCCTCCAGATCAGGAGAAAACAAGCTTGCTCCATTTTTTATGTAACAGCTCTTTAGATATTTGAAGATGGCTATCATATCTCCTCTCGGTCTCCTCATTTCTCATTGAATCTCTTTTCGATGTCCCTTCTGCCTAAAGAGGACTTTGGAATGTTCACTGAAATGGCAAAAATCAGCAAGAGAGAGAGAATCCAGTTAGTTTTACATTTTAATACCTACAGAGAAAAGAGATATCTCAGTCAGCATGAAGACCATGAATTAAGCAAATAGTTCATGGATTCCACTGTTGAAGTGTTTGTGGAGTACAGGAGCCTGACAACCCTTTTTATACGGGTTGGTGACACACCTTGAGGAAATGAGTCTTGCTTAGTTCCAAGAGCTCGTCACTGACTGTCCTTCACATCTTTGCCAGATTTGCATAACTTTGATTGAAAGTCTCCAATTATTTTGTTTCTCTCCCTGAGTCATTTTGTTTTCATCCAGGCTTCATTCTATAATGTGTGCAAGCTAACCCCTTGGAAGGGAAGGGAATAACATGGTGTTGAGCTTAGAAAATACAGAAAGACAAATATGACCGCCTTAGGGCCTGGATCCTCTATTCCAATCCTACCGCTAGCAAAATGTTTTTGTTTGTGTTTTTGCTCAATTAGAAAACTGTAACATGTAATAGCCATTGGCCATTGTGTTAATTGCAGGACATAACCAGTGTTTAAGGATCACCCCGTTGGACAGAATCATCATCCTAGTTTTTCAGTATTGCGCAAAACCATGATTAGTTTTTTTATGTGTCTCTAATCTTACATAAGTTGCCTTGTGATGCCTATGTCAATGGGAGCCAGTGTGGTGTACTGATTATTGTGTCAGACTAGGACCTGGGAGACCAGGGTTCAAATTCCCACTCGGCCACTGAGTCGGACAACATTAGGACCAATACTCTCAGTAATTTTCAAGCAGTCCATAGGGGGAAAATGTTAGGGAACTACTGGTCTGGATAATTCCAGACTGTGCCTTCCTTGTTATCATAAAGTTGCTTAGGTCTGCTTTGTTTCTATTCTTTGATCACCCAGGATACCCACACATTGGTTCCTGCAACCTTTTCTCCTTGTTGCTTATATAGGGAGCCCCTCATTTGGCTTTTGTTGTCTCTAGGATTGCAGACAGGGAGTCTTTTTCCAGCCATACCTGGAGATGCTGGGGATCAAAATTGTGACCCTCTGCATGCAAAGCAGATGCTATACCACTGAGCTGAGTGAGATGGCTAAGAAGGTCATCAAGAAGACTTCAGATGGTCTCTAAGAGGCATTTGACCCTGGGAAGCAGAAGACCGTGTGGAGCCAATCGTTTCTGTGGGGTAATATCGTATCCAACTTGACAGATTCAGGACCCAGAAAAGGAGCTGTTTCTTCAGGTGATCTTCTGCCACAAAATGTGATGATAGACAACAACTAAGATGGCTTTTAAAAAGGAATTAGGGAAAGGGTGAAGGAGAGATTTGTGAATGGCTGGTCATCATGGCCCACACATCAAGAACCACTTCTAGATGCATTTTGATGCTCATCCAGCCACACCGAAAAGATATAACATGAGAATGAAGATGGTGTAGGAATGTTTGGAATGAATGGTGTGGATGTAACCTAAGTAGGAGTCTCATGGGAAAGGTCTTAGCCAGGCGTAGGCAAACTCGGCCCTCCAGATGTTTTGGGACTATAACTCCCATCACCCCTAGCTAACAGGACTAGTGGTCAGGGATGATGGGAATTGTAGTCCCAAAACATCTGGAGGGCCGAGTTTGCGTATGTCTGGTCTTAGCTCAATGGTAGAGCACCTTCCAGGTTCAATCCTCAGAACTTCTAGATAGGGTTGAAAAAGTTTCCTTCTGTGAAATCCTGGAGAGTCATTTCCAGCAGTGTGGACAATACTCCACTTCAGTCTGTTAGAATGAGTGGGGCACTAACCCAGCAACTTTGGTCCATCCTCAGCTAGCCTTCACCAATTGTGGTGACCTGGGCTGCCAGCTTCCTTCTCCTGCCGAGTCTCAGTGTTGCCCCTTGTAGAACTGAGCAGGGAATAGGTATTATAGGTCAAGACTTGCCAAAAGAGCTGAAAAAACTATGTATGCTACAACAGCGGCTAGGATGCTACTAGCCCAACACTGGAAAGATGAAAAGATACCCACGAAAGAAGAATGGCAAGAAAAACTGATGGGATATGCTGAAATGGCAAAACTAACTGGAAGACTAGTAGACAAGGACAACAGAGATTTCAAAAGAAGAAGAAGAAGAAGAAGAGTTTGGATTTGATATCCCGCCTTTCACTCCCTTTAAGGAGTCTCAAAGCGGCTAACATTCTCCTTTCCCTTCCTCCCCCACAACAAACACTCTGTGAGGTGAGTGGGGCTGAGAGACTTCAAAGAAGTATGACTGGCCCAAGGCCACCCAGCAGCTGCATGTGGAGGAGCGGAGACTCAAACCCGGTTCCCCAGATTATGAGACTACCGCTCTTAACCACTACACCACACTGGCTCCCAAAAAGATTGGGAACCATTGGAGTTGTACTTAGGGAAATATTGCAAAGAAGTGGACTCACTAGCAGGGTTTGAGTAAACACTTACAATTAAAAAAACAAGCATGGAAGTTAAGATGTAATAATGGGAAAATAACAAAGGGTAAGAGGTCATTGGGGACTCGGGTGGCGCTGTGGTCTAAACCACTGAGCCTAGGGCTTGCTGATGGGAAGGTCAGCGGTTCGAATCCCCACGATGGGGTGAGCGCCTGTTGCTCAGTCCCAGCTCCTGCCCACCTAGCAGTTCGAAAGCACATCAAAGTGCAAGTAGATAAATAGGTGCTGCTCCGGCGGGAAGGTAAATTGCGTTTCTGTGCACTGCTCCGGTTTCGCCAGAAGTGGCTTTGTCATGCTGGCCACATGACCCGGTAAAACTGTCTGCGGACAAATGCTGGCTCCCTCGGCCTATAGAGCGAGATGAGCACGCAACCCCAGAGTCATCCACAACTGGACCTAATGGTCAGGGATAGCTTTAACTTTTAAGAGGTAATTGGAAAATATGGTGCAAAAATGACAAGAATATAACAACACTTCATTAAAATATTATAAAACTCAGGTGGAACAAGAAAGGCAGGAGAAGAAAATGATTAAAGAACCAGAAGAGGAAGTTGAGTGAAGTCAGGGGGGGGCAGGAGGATGGGAATCGGGCTTTATATTTTCTTTTGATTGTGTTAACAATGATTTTGTGGAATATAAAATTATAAAACTTAATAAAAACTACTTTTTTAAAAAAAGAACAGAGCAGGGAAGAAAGGAATGTGGACAGATCTATAATAGATTGACTGTGACTACCACTGGCTCTGACTCCACGTGTATCATGGTCCTCCTTGCCTTCTTCCCTGTTGGTCCCAATGGGAACCGGCTACCACTACTCAGCTCCACTATATGGCGGGGCTGCCCTTGAAGATAACTCAGAAACTTGCTATGGTCCAAAATGCAGCAGCCAGGTTACCGGTTGGGGTTCCATTTATAACCCCTGCTTTAAAACAGCTGCACTGGCTGCCCATTTCCAGGCCCAAATTCAAGGTGCTCGTGTGAATGATTTTAGAACGTTGTTTATGTTGTACTTTTGTACTGTTTTATTGTTGTTAGCCGCCCTGAGCCCGGCTTCGGCTGGGGAGGGCGGGATATAAATAAATTATTATTATTATTATTATTATTATTATTATTATTATTATTATTATTATTATTGCAAGTTGTTTTAAATCATTTTAATATTGTATTTTAATGCCAAACTCCACCCTGGGACTGAATAGTTAAGGGCAGATAATAATTATATTACATTATTATTATATTATATTATATTATATTATATTATATTATTATAATATTATATTATATTATATTATATTAACGTGCTTAATCATTAGGTCCCAGGGTGGAGTACAACATTAAAACACAACATTAAAAAAATTTAAATATAGAATTATTAAAAAAAGAATACTAATATTTGGGAAGGGCTGTAGCTTAATAGCTTTCCGGTGTTTCAGAGAGGGATCATTCATGGAGATGCCCAGAATAAATTGAAAGTTCTCAATGGAGAGATGTAATAAGTAGGGTTCCCCCAGGGATCTGTGCTTCAACCTGTGATTTTGAACCTGCTTGCAAATAACCTGGAGTTAAGGGTGAGCAGTGAGGTGGACATTTTTGCTGATGAGACCCAACTCTTCAAGGTCACAGAAGGAAAATGGGATTGCAAGCAGCTCCAAACAGATCTCTCCAAACTGAGTGAAGAGCCATTGGAGGGCATGCAGAAGACCTTGAGTTCAATCCCTGGTGTCTCCAGGCAGGACTCAGAGAAAGCCCCCTGTCTGAAACACTGTAGAGCCATTGCAATCCACGTAAACAATACTGAGCTTGAGGGTCCAATGGTCTGATTCAGTATAAGGCAACTTCCCAATTGCTCTGCTGTAGGGCATAGGCCACACAGGGCATGTTGAGTCTATGAAACGGGGTGATTCTTAAACACTGAGTATGCCCTTTAATTAACTCAATGAATAGTACATTTAATGGTTTTCTAATTAACCAAAAGGTACTTTGTTTGTAGCATAAATGGAGACAGTTGAGGGGATTAGATTCTGGTCAAAAAGTCTGGGAAAGACAGTCTTGACAATTAATGGCAATTTACTGGAGCTAAGCAAGACTCAGTTCCTCAAGGTGCGTCATGGAACAGTATAAAAAGGGTTGTCCCTCTATGGACTACTCCAAAGGTATCCCAGACTCCGAAAGCATCTCAACAGCACCACTGCAATTCAGGTAATATTTGCTCTATTCGTGGTCTTCCTGCTGGCTCAGATACCTCTGGTCTCTGTCTGTTCTTCAATGCAAGAGTAGCTTAAAATTAATTGCTGAATTTTCCCTTATGTGTAATTTCAGGGGTATTTAATGGGGAGGAAATACTGGTGGAATGTAAATATATATATATATATTTAAATGAGACTGCAGGGCCACGGCTCAGTGGAAGAAGACTTGCTTCTAGAAGGTGCATGTGGAAAGTCCCAGGTTCAAACCTTGGCATCTCCAGATAGGGATAGGAATATTCCCTGCCTGAAGAGTCAGTGTGGACAACACAGAGCTATATGGATCAATGATCTTACTCAGAATTTAGGAGAGCAGTCATAGATCTTCCCAGAATTGGGAATCCTGTAACAAAAATGGCATAAAATTTCTTATTTTTTCATATGTTTACATTTTTCATATTGCTTTCTTCCCTCCTGTATTGACTCACCATGTAGAAGGTCAATGGTAGTTGAAGAATCCCAACATCTAGTTTAAAGAAACGGAATCTGCACTAATATGCTGATTTGGTTTACCAGCCCACAACATCCCTCATATCTCTTTCAACCCAATCTTCAACTTTGGGTATAGAATCATGAACATGGCTTTTAAATATATTCCAAGATTCTCGGATGCATAGTTCAAGGACCAGTTTCTAGCACAAACTTACACACTGATTTCTGTTCAGTCTGAAAGAGTCTCTATAGGTGTTCAAAGGCCAGGTAGAATATGCTCTTGGAGGATATGAAGGCCAGGTTCATGGAGGGCTGTGACCAAGGGAGATCAGTACATCCTCAGGAGAGTCCTGTGGGCCCAGTAGAGAAGTCTGGGGACTTGCTTGGCTCCTGGTCTCAGGTTCCCCACACTTGTTTGCATGCAGTATTTGTCTGTTATAATCGCCCTACCCAATGTCTCCTTTCATTCCAGGTCTACTCTCCCTGCTCCAAGATGACTCCAGGCAATCATCACCGTTACAGTACCTTCCTCAACAGCCCCAACAATACAACTGGAGAGAGCAGTAAAGTCCCCGGAGTGGACTCCCTCCACTGTTGCCCATCTCACTGGCATCTTTGGCATCACCATCCTTGTTCTTATCCTTGCGGTCCTCACTGGGGCTATGGATGTGGGTCAGGCTGGGGTCCTGATTGTGGATATGGCCCAGGGTGCGAGCCCTGCTATCCCTATGGAGGTTATGGCTATCCTCATGCAGTGCACTGCTATCCTCCAGGAGGCCACTGCTACCCCCAAGGAGGTCACTGCTATCCTCCAGGAGGCTACTCCTATCCCCCAGGAGGCTACTGCTATCCTCCAGGTGGCCACTGCTATCCCCCAGGAGGCTACTGCTATCCTCCAGGAGGCTACTGCTATCCATGTTAAGTCCAGATGACCACCTTGACGGAATATCCAGGAAAGAAGAAGCAATCTTCTGACCCTCAGCTGAATGGATGGACCCAGTGTTTGGAAAGGCTGAGCACCCCAGAGACCCAACAGTGCAGCTAGTGGGTTTTATGAGGTCTCAGCACTTTTGTTGATGCTTTGCATGGTGTTTTGGCTTAATTCCTTTGGGTTCCCTGTCTCTGCATGCTTATCTTTTACAACAGCCTCCTGTTCCCCTATCAAACTTGTTGCCTCCTGTTAGGGCTATTAAGGACACACCAGGACCCTCCATCACAGGCACTTCTGGTGTACTTGGTTGAAGGATACTTAGCTCACAAGATCAAAGGGGAAATTTGAATTCAGCCATATTGCCTTTGCTTCAGTCCACAATGATGTACCAGCTTTGTCAGGAGTGAAGATATCTCATGGTTTCGGTTCTCTATTCTGCATTGATCTGCATCTGTAACAGTCTTTTTCCATTGTCTCCTTCCACTGTTCCTCATTAAAGTTGCTCAGCATATCACAGAACCATTTGTTTCCCGTTTTTTAATCCTCTCATCTTTTCATCCTCTATTACTTGGGCAGGGAAGCCTTTTCAGCCCAGGGGCAACACTTCCTTCTTGGCAACCTCCTGAGGTCCAGGAGAGCTGCAGAAGTATGCGGAGCAATGAATGCAGATTTTACCTTTGTATAGCAGGCCGGTTTCTGCATGCACTCACAAACCCCTCTCTCATCCTCCCCCCAGTCAAGCAAGGTCAGAGTTCAAGGAAACATCCCAGCTGAGCCAAAACACTTGGGGTGGTAAGTAGGGCCAGTGAGGAGTATAGTCTGCAGAGCAGGGCAAGCCAGAGAAGCCTGGAGGTTCAAACTGAGCCTCTGGCCTGAGGTTCCCCACTTTTTCTCTGTAGCACTGGGGCCATAGCAGAGAAGACCCTGCTTCTAGTGTAGTCTGACTACACTCCTCATTGGATGGCGTTCAGTTCAGTGCAGGGCCTCATCAGAAGGTCTCCCTTGCCAGTACGCCCAGCTTTCTGCAGTGAGCATTGTTAGCCAGCTGCAGATAGGTTAGAATAGAATCATAGAATCATAGAGTTGGAAGAGACCACAAGGGCCATCGAGTCCAACCCCCTGCCAAGCAGGAAACACCATCAGAGCACTCCTGACATATGGTTGTCAAGCCTCTGCTTAAAGACCTCCAAAGCAGGAGACTCCACCACACTCCTTGGCAGCAAATTCCACTGTCGAACAGCTCTTACTGTCAGGAAGTTCTTCCTAATGTTTAGGTGGAATCTTCTTTCTTGTAGTTTGGATCCATTGCTCCGTGTCCGCTTCTCTGGAGCAGCAGAAAACAACCTTTCTCCCTCCTCTATGTGACATCCTTTTATATATTTGAACATGGCTATCATATCACCCCTTAACATCCTCTTCTCCAGGCTAAACATGCCCAGCTCCCTTAGCCGTTCCTCATAAGGCATCGTTTCCAGGCCTTTGACCATTTTGGTTGCCCTCCTCTGCACACGTTCCAGTTTGTCAGTGTCCTTCTTGAATTGTGGTGCCCAGAACTGGACACAGTACTCCAGGTGAGGTTTGACCAGAGCAGAATACAGTGGCACTATTACCTCCCTTGATCTAGATGCTATACTCCTATTGATGCAGCCCAGAATTGCATTGGCTTTTTTTAGCTGCCGCATCACACTGTTGGCTCATGTCAAGTTTGTGGTCAACCAAGACTCCTAGATCCTTTTCACATGTACTGCTCTCAAGCCAGGTGTCACCCATCTTGTATTTGTGCCTCTCATTTTTTTTGCCCAAGTGCAATACTTTACATTTCTCCCTGTTAAAGTTCATCTTGTTTGTTTTTGCCCAGTTCTCTAATCTGTCAAGGTCGTTTTGAAGTGTGATCCTGTCCTCTGGGGTGTTAGCCACCCCTCCCAGTTTGGTGTCATCTGCAAATTTGATCAGGATGCCCTTGAGTCCATCATCCAAGTCGTTGATAAAGATGTTGAATAAGACCGGGCCCAAAACAGAACCCTGTGGCACCCCACTAGTCACTCTTCTCCAGGATGAAGAGGAACCATTGATGAGCACCCTTTGGGTTTTTGGGTTTTGGGTTTTTTTTTTTTTTTTTTTTTTTTGGAAAGCAACATCTGGGGAATTGTGGAAGACACTAAGTGGCATTAGGATGCTAAATCATGAGCTCACCTCTTATTGCCACTCTAAAACAAAAGTAAAACTAAACAGTACCCTAGTGAAAAGTTTAAAAGATATATCCCCAAAGGTAAGAGGCATGTAGAAGTTGAACAATGTGGTTTGGGAGGTAGGTGCTGGGCTCTCCTATCATGGAAGCATTTAAGGACAGGCTGGGCTGCCAACTGTCAGGGATGCTGCCATTGCCTCCTCCACTGTCAATCCTAGGCTGGGCATGGGGTTAAACTAGATGACTTCCAAATATCAGGGATGTCTGCTCTGACTGGCAGCAGCTCTCCAGAAACATTCCCAGCTTCTCCTGGAGATGTCAGAGATTGAACCTGTTGAGATTCTGGATGCAACAGATGCGCTCCGTCCTTCTATGCCATGGACCGTCCCCTAAATATAAAGCAGAATTCCAGCCCTCCTGGTTCTGAAGAAAGGACTGGTTTAAATAGGGACACAATCAGCCCACCTGGCTCAGTGTGGCCAACACTGGCAGGTAGTGGGACTCCAGGGCTCCAGATGGGTCTTTTTTCTAAGTCCTACCTGTAGGTGCTAGGGATTGGATGAGGAGCTTTCTGCATGCAAAACAGATGCTTCCCTTTAGGAAGCCCCCTAAAACTTTGAGTTGAGTTCAGCCTCCTGGAGCAGAGGAAACTTGTGAGGTCCTTGGCTGTCCTAAAATGGTCAAAATGGAGGTGCTCGCTTCGTATTCTTCCTTTCACAACATTTTTGACCTTGCTGTTTTCCAAAGTAACCAGAGGTTGTCACTAGAGAGCCAGTGAAAGAAACTCCAGTCACATAATCTCCAAGTGTCCCGATTTTCCAGGGACAGTCCCAGAATTACAGAAGCCATCCTGGTTTCTGATTTGATCCTGGAATGTCCCGTTTAGAGAATTGCTAAGGTGGGTTTCATCTCAGCAGCGTGTCCATCACTTCTGCATCTTCTTGGCATACAGAAGTTCTTCACTGAGCCCTCAGTCTGAAACTGCAGAAAGCCACTGACCGTCAGCATAGATAAAATTGAGTTAGGTGGACCAGTATAAGGCAGCTTTGTGTGCTCCTACTTTGGAAGGGTCATAGCTCAGCGGTCTGCTTTATATGTAAAAGGTCCCGGGTTCAATCCGTGGCATCTCAACGTAAGGCTGGTAGACCTTCTCCCTGAAACCCCAGAGAGTCACCATCAGCCTGTATAATACAGATAATACTGAGCTTGAAGGACCAATGGTCTGACACCCAGGGCAGGACAAGTGTTGCACCCCCTGGTGGACTGGGCAGTGGCCAGTCCCTTTGCCGGCCAGTATCTAATAAAGGGAATCCCTCCTTCCAAACTAGCCCCAACCTGGTGTTAGAATTCCTGCTCCACTGTGCTAGTCCCAGGGGCTAACCGAGAGGCAAGGTCCAAGTTCAGTCCGAGGTCAATGGTGCGGTATGGAGGCTGTCTGTCAAACTGTAGCTGGGTCCAAGGCAGGGAGTTGGATGGGGTCAGGAACTCTGGCAAAAGAGCAGGACAGGGTGCAGGCAGGAACAGGCTAGCAACAACATTGCTCCCGCAACCTGGGACTGGGGCTGACTGGCTTTTATCTGCCCCAAGGCATAGGGCGGCCCCGGTCCACAGGTGACTCGCCTCTCCTGGCCTGGAGGCAAGCACTCCTCCTGCAGGAAATTAGCTCCCTCTGCCTCTCTGCCCTGAGCCTCTGCAGCTCAGGAGAGGCTGGAGGGTTACCGGACCCAGAGGCAACATCAGCTTCCTCTGACGGGGCTGAGAGTGGAGCACCTGCAGGCAATGGGTCCTCCATCACCTCAGGAGCCAGAGCAGACTCAGCTGGTGCCTGCACCTGAGGATCCAGCACAGGTGAGGACCCTTCAGGGTCAAGCCCCAGCCCTGGCTCAGCTGGTTCTGGAGGCGGGGACTCCTGTGCAGGCTGGGATTCCTCAGGTTCAGCCTCTGAGTCCGAATCCCAGGCCATCACATCCATGATTGCAGTCATGGGATTTTTGTCTTTCACATGATGGTATATGTTTTCACTCCACAGAGTGGGAAGTGACGAAGACAGGATGTTTGTGTTACTGTGTTCCGTGAAGTGGGACTATTGTCCTTTCTCTCTTTGCTGTCTGATGCTAGAGAGAGAGGGAGCCATGTTGCAGTGCTCCATGTGTGTTTATATGTAAATAAAGTAGAATAGCCAAAATGCTGAGTGGCTGAGGTCTGTCACAAAAAGCTGCGAAGACTCTGTGGATCCCTAAGTGTGCCAGTTTCAGTTGGCATCGGATCGCTGTGATGTTCAGGCAGAAGAAAGCTTTTGAAGCTCCCGAACGACCAGGAGGGAGGGAACATGCCAGTCAGGCATGTGTCTCTGCCAGGGTCCTACTCGAGTGTAGGCTGAACTCCTAACACCTGGGAGCAGAGCTAAGACAGAGAAACATAAAGTCAGGGGTGCTGCTGTGTTGCTTTGCCCTGTCACCCTTGCAGTGAGGCACACTGGGCAACTCACCTGGCTCTGGCAGTACTTTCCCACTTTCCTCTCCCTCCATCCTTCTTTGTTGGGCTGCGGCAGCGTACCCTCTCCCCCCTCCCTCTCAGCCGGCCTCGGGGCGTCCCTTTGCTGGCCACGAGGAGAAGGTGCCACTGCCAACCGAGTCCCAAAGGCCTGGCCTGAGCACAACTTACTTCCCCGCAGCTCCAGCCCCAATGAGGGACCTGTGATGGGGGTGCCTGGTTGAGCCCCCTCAGAAATTTGCACCCAGGTCCATTGTCCCCCTGCAAATACCATCTTCTCATCCTACAACCTCTATAGGTTTCTTATATAAACATATTATGCAAAAGCCTTCCTAAGTATAAATATAATTATATTATCCTATTTATCCAATAATAAAAGCAAAAAGCTCCCCTTTAGGCTTCCTCTCCTTCCAGCCCCCCTTTCCCCACCCACAGGGATAGCCAAGGGAGAGTTCAAAGTCTTTCATTACTCCCTTTCTCCTGTAACCTCCACTTGCAGATTCATTGCCTTCCACATATTCATGAATTGGAAGAGTTGAAAGGGACCCTGGGGTCATCCAGTCCAACCCTGTACTACCAAAGAGACACACGCATTTCGAGTTATTATGCACTAAAAGTACCCCACCTTAAATAACAAACAGCCATAGATTTGATTTTAAAAGAATACAAAAATCAACAATTTTCTATGCTCCAAAACTTGTATATAGTTATAAAAAGCAGTTCCTGTGCATAATCAGAGTGCCCTATCTTTTCAAAGTGCATTGTCAATTGTTCAAAAAAAATCATATCTATATATATATTTTCACGACAAGCAACACAGTCAATCTTTATTGAAAACTGAAGTATTAATACATAACAATTCCTGTTACATAAACGTGCTTTTAAGAATTTAACTCTGAGCTGGGGCCTCTTGCACCTCTGTTGTATGCGCTCCCCCTTTTCACCCCACAAGGGCAGCCAATAATAGCATTACAATAAAAATCTACTAACAAATCCCTTCTGCTAAAAAAAAGTCTGTACAGCAGCAAGCTAAATGAAACTTCCCCGGTTTGCTTGCTACGTGCTCAAAAGTCACATCAGATTAGGAAGAGAGAAAAAACCACACAGATCATGTCGGGTAATTAGAGGTCAAACTATTTAGAATATTTCGATACACTAAGTTGGCTCCTAACACTGCGATACTCAAAATGAATTCCAAGTCACATTAGAAAGGGTCAGATGCCCCCCTGCCTTCACTAGCCTGAAAAGGCAGTTCAAGAATCTAGATGGTTTGAGATATTAATGCAAAAACATGCTTATGTAGCTTTTCTCCCTTCCATTTCTATTGAAGACTTACAGCCTGACTAAAAAGATCCTTCACAGATGACTCAAGGCAAACATGCAGCTTCCTTGCCTGCACAACTTTCCTTCTTCTTTCAATATGAAGGGGGTTTTACAGGCTGAAAAAATAGTATCCATACAGCACTGCTCACGTTAGTAAGCAATGGGGCTTGGGGGAAAAAAATTCCAGGTGCCTACACCTCTGAAGAAAACCCCCACAACCAAACTCTGGATTTGGGGCTTAATATTTTACATGCACAGACAGAAATGAACTTGTCAGAGTACTTGAATTTCTGTAGCCTTCAACAATATTTTAGTTACATATTTATAATCAAGATTAACAATTGAGGTTTAGTTTCCTGTCAGTAGGTTAGTGCTAAACACCACTGACTAAATCTACCAATTCTTAGGCAAATGATGTTTCCATAGAATGCGACTATTTTGCTATTTTGCTCTTCTTAAAAAAAGACACTTAGGACACATGCACACACCTCAGTCTCATATTTAATAATCAATGTTAATAAGAAACATGCCAGTTCTAAATTGATTGATCAGGTCCTGGTTTCTTTAAATTGGTAAATTTTTTGAAGCAAGCTTGCAATTTAAATTATGCACACTTAAATAAGGCAGCCTGTGGATCTCATGGCCAATTTTATTTTATTTTTTAAAAAAATATTTATTAGAGTTTCCAATTTTTTACAAACAAAAAGAAAAAAGCAAACATTAAAAACATTAAAAACACATAAATTTCACAACTTATTTTCTCATAACATATTTCCCTGACCTCCTCATACCTCCCCTTCTTGTATATCCAGTTCAAATTATTTATACAGCAAATACTTATCTCAAAGCATTACAGCTTAAAAGAAAGAAAACACCTTATTTTCTCTCCAAATTCTTAGATTATTATAACTTTAAATTCTTGCTTATAAAAAGAAAACCCTTTTATCATATTCCTTTTATCATTACAGCTAGAAACCACTTAATTTCAATCCAACATCATTCAACATTCCTTAATTTTACAGTATTTTTGTAGATAGTCCTTAATTTTTTTCCAGTCCTCTTCTGCCAACTCTTCTCCCTGGTCACGGATTCTGCCAGTCATTTCTGCCATCTTATGGCCAATTTTAAACACAAATCCCTTTGCGTATTTCATGACAGACTCTCATACACAAAACACATATGGACATATGACCACACATATGGAAACATGTAACATATAAACATACATAATTACCTTTGGTACTTGTAAGAAGTTAACACGTGTCCTGTTCGTTTCTTTAAGCGAAGTAGAACGGCCCCATATACCGTATTTTTCGCCCTATAGGACGCACTTTTTCCCCTCCAAAAATGAAGGGGAAATCTGGGTGCGTCCTATGGGCGAATGCAGGCTTTCGCTGAAGCTTGGAGAGCGAGAGGGGTCGGTGCGCACCAACCCCTCTTGCTCTCCAGGCTTCAGGAAGACATCTGCAGCCTAGGCAGCCCTATGGGAGTTCCTGCAGCTTGCTTCCCGGAGCGCCGGGCGCACTGAAAGCAGAGCGCCCGGCACTTCAGGAACACATCCGCAGCCTAGGCAGCCCTGCGGGAGGTCCTGCAGGGATGTCTAGGCTGTGGATAGCAGCCTGCCGCCTGGCGGGCGGGTCGCCCTGAAGCAGAGCGCCCCTCGCGCCGGGCAGACATCAGCCAGCCCCACAAGCTCGGGGGACAGCAGGGAGGCGCAGCGCCGCCATCCCGCTGTTCCTCGACCTGGTTCGGTTTCCCCGACCTGCTTTTGGGGAGGGGAAATAAAGGGGGGGAATTCCCTTTATTTCCACCCCAAAAAACTAGATGCGTCCTATGGACGAAAAATACGGTAAATGGTTTTATGACCCTCCTTGCCTCCATAAAAGGGTATTTTATGACCCTCCATGCCTCACCAAGCACTAGCCATTAATCAAAATTGCCAGGGATGATGTCCCTCTGACTCCCTTTTTTCTCCTGGGCTCCCAAATAGCCTCAGATAGCCTCACACAACCTATTTCCCTAGAATGATTCTTAAAATCCGTCTTTTTCTTTTTTTCCCTTTTCCAGAGGAGATTGTTCAGGGCGTCTTATTCCGTGCGCATGTACTAAATCATCCTCACGAGGGATTGATCAGATCCCTCTGGCCCCCCATCCCTTGGGACCATCCATCACTCACCGTCCTACGGTCGTATCATTCCTCCCTAGCCGGCTAGTCTTGGTTCTGCTGCTCCACGGCCCGGTAGACTGGGCAGAACACTCGCCCGGCTTCTTCAGCCAAAAACGGCTGGTGTGCGCTTCGAAGGCGGGGGAGGGTCCCCCACACTCCTCAGACCGGACAGGGAAGAGCAGACCTGCCTTTGTGTGAATTCTAGTGCTCATCGTATCCCAGAAGGAGCCCCCAAGAAATGAAGGACCACACATATCTGCTATTGGGTCCCTGAAGCACAGATTCACACAAAGCGGTAAAACGTCCTTGCAGGCTATTAACAGGATTTTTATTTGAAGTGCATATGCAAAACAAAGGTACAGGGCGATAAGTACGCAACCTGCACACCCAGTCAGGGTGCGCCCCCTTTATATAGATTTGCAGAATAGAATACCACCCAATCTCTTGTAAGTCACCTGATTTCTTGTAAACCACCTGATTTCTGGTAAATCGAAACTTATAATAAGTTCCTATTACCATGAAAGGTTCCTATTACCATGTAAGGTCCTTCCTGCAACCTCCCTCATCCTGGTATTACAATAAATCCTTGTTCCTTATCTCTGTCCGCCCAAGCTAGACATTCCAACGAGAGGCCCATTTGCACTGTAACATTTAAGCATGTCCTTCTTGTTGGTGTAGAAATAATAGAACAATTATATTGTAATATCCCCCTTCATAGGCACCTCGTTAGCAGCTTTCATCCATTCACGTATCATGGTCCTCCTTGACTTCTTCCCTGTTGGTCCCAATGGGAACCAGCTACCACTGCTCAGCTCCACTTTATGGTGGGGCTGCCCTTGAAGATAACTCAGAAACCTGCTATGATCCAAAATGCAGCAGCCAGGTTACAGGTTGGAGTTCCATTTATAACCCCTGATTTAAAACAGCTGCACTGGTTGCCCATTTCCAGACCCAAATTCAAGGTGCTCGTGTTGTTTTTGCAAGTTGTTTTAAATCATTCTTAATATTGTGTTTTAATGCTATTCTCCATCCTGGGACTGAATAGTTAAGAGCAGATAATAATTACATTACATTACATTACATTACATTGTATTATATTATATTATATTATATTATATTATATTATATTATATTATATTATATTATATTATATTATATTACATTACATATTATATTATATTATATTATATTATATTATATTATATTATATTATATTATATTATATTATATTATATTATATTATATTATATTATATTATATTATATTAACGTGCTTAATCATTAGGTCCCAGGGTGGAGTACAACATTAAAACACAACATTAAAAAAATTTAAATATAGAATTATTAAAAATAGAATACTAACACTTGGGAAGGGCTGTAGCTTAATAGCTTTCCGGTGTTTCAGAGAGGGATCATTCCTGGAGATGCCCAGAATAAATTGAAAGTTCTAAATGGAGAGATGTAATAAGTAGGGTTCCCCCAGGGATCTGTGCTTCAACCTGTAATTTTGAACCTGTATGCAAATAACCTGGAGTTAGGGGTGAGCAGTGAGGTGGACATTTTTGCTCATGAGACCCAACTGTTTAAGGTCACAGAAGTAAAATGGGATTGCAAGCAGCTCCAAACAGATCTCTCCAAACTGAGTGAAAAGCCATTGGAGGGCATGCAGAAGACTTTGAGTTCAATCCCTGGTGTCTCCAGGCAGGACTCAGAGGAAGCCCCCTGTCTGAAACACTGTAGAGCCATTGCAATCCACGTAAACAATACTGAGCTTGAGGGTCCAATGGTCTGATTCAGTATAAGGCAACTTCCCAATTGCTCTGCTGTAGGGCATAGGCCACACAGGGCATGTTGAGTCTATGAAACGGGGTGATTCTTAAACACTGGGTATGCCCTTTAATTAACTCAATGAATAGTACATTTAATGGTTTTCTAATTAACCAAAAGGTACTTTGTTTGTAGCATAAATGGAGCCAGTTGCGGGGATGAGATTCTGGTCAAAAGATGGTCATCATCATGCAAAGAAATGATTTTGCCCCCACAAAATAGAATGTAGAATAAACCAATGTTATTCCCTTCCTAGGTGCCAACTTGCACATCAGTGTTAAATTTGTACGAAAAATAAAACATCTTGATGAGAGAAACATAAGCATTGGGGAGATTCAATTAAAGTTTTACAAGTCTGAGAAAGATGGTCTTGACAATTAATGGCAATTTCCTGGAGCTAAGCAAGACTCAGTTCCTCAAGGTGCGTCACAGAACTGTATAAAAAGGGTTGTCCCTCTATGGACTACTCCAAAGGGATCCCAGTCTCTGAAAGCATCTCAACAGCACCACTGCAATTCAGGTAATATTTGCTCTATTCGTGGTCTTCCTGCTGGCTCAGATACCTCTGGTCTCTGTCTGTTCTTCAATGCAAGAGTAGCTTAAAATTAATTGCTGAATTTTCCCTTATGTGTAATTTCAGGGGTATTTAACGGGGAGGAAATACTGGTGGAATGTAAATATATATATATATATATATTTAAATGAGACTGCAGGGCCAAGGCTCAGTGGAAGAAGGCTTGCTTCTAGAAGGTGCATGTAGAAGGTCCCAGATTCAAACCCTGGCATCTCCAGATAGGGATGGGAATATTCCCTGCCTGAAGAGTCAGTGTGGACAACACAGAGCTAAATGGATCAATGATCTTACTCAGCATTTAGGAGAGCAGTCATAGATCTTCCCAGAATTCCTGCATCCTGTAACAAAAATGGCTTAAAATTTCATATTTTTTCATGTAAGTTTACATTTTTCATCATGATTTCTTCCCTCCTTTATTGACTCGCCATGTAGAAGGTCAATGGTAGTTGAAGAATCCCAACATCTAGTTTAAAGAAATGGAATCTGCACTAATATGCTAATTTGTATTATCGGCCCAAAACTTCCCTCGTATGTCTTTCAGCCCTATCTTTAACTTTGGGTATAGAATCATGAACGTGGCTTTTAAATATATTCCAAGATTTTTGGATGCACAGTTCCATGACTAGTTTCTAGCACAAACTTACACACTGATTTCTGTTCAGTCTGAAAGATTCTCTATAAATGTTCAAGGGCCAGGTAGAAAATGCTCTTGGAGGATATGAAGGCCAGGTTCATGGAGGGCTGTGGCCAAGGAAGATCAGTGGGTCCTCAGGAGAGTCCTGAGGGCCTGGTAGAAAGGTCTGGGGACTTGCTGGGCTCCTGGTCTTAGCATCCCCACACTTGTTTGCATGCAGTATTTGTCTTTTATAATCGCCCTACCCAATGTCTCCTTTCATTTCAGGTCTACTCTCCCTGCTCCAAGATGACTCCAGGCAATCATCACCGTTACAGTACCTTCCTCAACAGCCCCAACAATGCAACTGGGGAGAGCAGTAAAGTCCCCGGAGTGGACTCCCTCCACTGTTCTCCATCTCACTGGCATCTTTGGCATCACCATCCTTGTTCTTATCCTTGCGGTCCTCACTCGGGCTATGGATATGGGTCAGGCTGGGGTCCTGATTGTGGATATGGCCCAGGGTGCGAGCCCTGCTATCCCTATGGAGGTTACTGCTATCCTCATGCAGTGCACTGCTATCCTCCAGGAGGCCACTGCTACCCCCAAGGAGGTCACTGCTATCCTCCAGGAGGCCACTGCTACCCCCAAGGAGGTCACTGCTATCCCCCAGGAGGCTACTGCTATCCTCCAGGAGGCTACTGCTATCCCCCAGGAGGCTACTGCTATCCATGTTAAGTCCAGATGCCCACCTTGATGGAATATCCAGGAAAGAAGAAGCAATCATCTGACCCTCAGCTGAATGAATGGACCCAGTGTTTGGAAAGGCTGAGCACCCCAAAGACCCAACAGTGCAGCTAGTGGGTTTTATGAGGTCTCAGCACTTTTGTTGATGCTTTGCATGGTGTTTTGGCTTAATTCCTTTGGGTTCCCTGTCTCTGCATGCTTATCTTTTACAACAGCCTCCTTTTTCCCTATCAAACCTGTTGCCTCCTGTTAGGGCTATTAAGGACACACCAGGACCCTCCACCACAGGCACTTCTGGTGTACTTGGTTGAAGGATACTTAGCTCACAATGTCAAAGGGGGAAATTGAATTCAGCCATATTGCCTTTGCTTCAATCCACAATGATGTACCAGCTTTGTCAGGAGAGAAGATATCTCATGGTTTCAGTGCTCCATTCTGCATTGATCTGCATCTGTAACAGTCTTTTTCCATTGTCTCCTTCCATTGTTCCTCATTAAAGTTGCTCAGCATATCACAGAACCATTTTGTTTCTCATTTTTTAATCCTCTCATATTTTCATCCTCTAAGACTTGGGCAGGGAAGCCTTTTCAGCCCAGGGGCAACACTTCCTTCTTGGCAACCTCCTGAGGTCCAGGAGAGCTGCAGATGCATGTGGAGCAATGAATGCAGATTTTACCTTTGTATATCAGGCCGGTCTCTGCATGCACTCACAAACCCCTCTCTCATCCTCCTTCCAGTCAAGCAAGATCAGAGTTCAAGGAAACATCCCAGCCGAGCCAGAACACTTGGGGTGGTAAGTAGGGCCAGTGAGGAGTGCAGAGCAGGGCAAGCCAGAGAAGCCTGGAGGTTCAAACGGAGCCTCTGGCCTGAGGTTCCCCACTCTTTCTCTATAGCACTGGGGCCATAGCAGAGAAGACCCTGCCACCGGCACACGATTTTCGTTCTCATCCAGGGGCAAATTTCTCAACTCGAGGTAACTCTTCCACGTTAGCAGAGTTTCTAACCTGAAGCATTTGTAACCTGAGGTGTTTGTAACTTGAGCTACCACTGTATGTAAGATGACTTCAACATTCAGGGCTGTCTGCTCTGACTGGCAGCAGCTCTCCAGAAACATTCCCAGCTACTCCTGGAGATGTCAGAGATTGAACCTGTTGAGATTCTGGATGCAACAGATGCGCTCCGTCCTTCTATGCCATGGACCTTCCCCTAAATATAAAGCAGAATTCCAGCCCTCCCTATTCTGAAGAAAGGACTGGTTTAAAAAGGCACACAATCAGCCCACCTGGCTCAGTTTGGCCAACACTGGCAGGTAGTGGGACTCCAGGGTTCCAGATGGGTCTTTTTTCTAAGTCCTACCTGTAGGTGCTGGGGATTGAATGGGGAACTTTCTGCATGCAAAACAGATGCTTCCCTTTAGGAAGCCCCCTAAAACTTTGAGTTTAGTTCAGCCTCCTGGAGCAGAGGAAACTTGTGAGGTCCTTGGCTGTCCTAAAATGGTCAAAATAGAGGTGCTCACTTCATGGTCTTCCTTTCACAACATTTTTGACCTTGCTGTTTTCCAAAGTAACCAGAGGTTGTCACTAGAGAGCCAGAGAAAGAAACTCCAGTCACATAACCTGCAAGTGTCCCGATTTTCGAGGGACAGTCCCAGAATTACAGAAGCCATCCTGGTTTCTGATTTGATCCTGGAATGTCCCAGTTAGAGAATTGCTAAGGTGGGTTTCATCTCAGCAGCGTGTCCATCACTTCTGCATCTTCACTGAGCCCTCAGGCTGAAACTGCAGAGAGCCACTGACAGTCAGCATAGATAAAACTGAGTTAAATGGACCAGTATAAAGCAGCTTTGTGTGCTCCTACTTTGGAAGGACCATAGCTCAGCAGTCTGCTTTACATGTGAAAGGTCCCAGGTTTGATCCCTGGCATCTCCACGTAAGGTGGTATTCCTTCTGCCTGAAACCCTGGGGAGTCACTATCAGCCTGTATAATACAGATAATACTCAGCTGGAAGGACCAGCGGTCTGACTCAGGACAGTGGGGTAGTGTAGGTTTCTGACACCCAGGGCAGGACAAGTGTTGCGCCCCCTGGTGGAGTGGGCAGTGGCCAGTCCCTTTGCCGGCCAGCATCAAATCAAGGGAATCCCTCCTTCCAAACTAGCCCCAACCTGGTGTTAGAATTCCTGCTCCATGATTGCAGTCATGGGATTTTTGTCTAGCACATGATGGTATACGGTATGTTTTGACTCCACAGAGTGGGAAGTGAGTGTAACAGGATGTTTGTGTTACTGTGTTCCGTGAAGTGGGACTATTGTCCTTTCTCTCTTTGCTGTCTGATGTGATGCTAGAGAGAGAGGGAGCCATGTTGCAGAGCTCTATGTGTTTATATGTAAATAAAGTAGATTAGCCAAAATGCTGAGTGGCTGAGGTCTGCCACGAAAAGCTGCGAAGATTCCATGGATCCCTGTGTGCTGGTGTTGGCTGGCATCGGTCGCTATGATGTTTGGGCAAAATAAAGCTTTTGAAGCTCCCGAACGACCAGGAGGGAGGGAACATGCCAGTCAGGCATGTGTCTCTGCCAGGGTCCTACTCAAGTGTAGGCTGAACTCCTAACACCTGGGAGCAGAGATAAGACAGAGAAACATAAAGTCACTGTGTTGCTTTGCCCTGTCACCCTTGCAGAGAGGCACACTGGGCAACTCACGTGGCTCTGGCAGTGCTTTCCCACTTTCCTCCCCCTCCATACTTCTTTGTTGGGCTGCGGCAGCGTACCCTCTCCCCCCTCCCTCTCAGCTGGCCTCGGGGCGTCCCTTTGCTGGCCACGAGGAGAAGGTGCCACTGCCACCCGAGTCCCAAAGGCCTGGCCTGAGCACAACTTACTTCCCCGGAGCTCCAGCCCCAATGAAGGACCTGTGATGGGGGTGCCTGGTTGAGCCCCCTCAGAAATTTGCACCCAGGTCCATGGTCCCCCTGCACCCCCTGCATGCTACGCCACTGACTCAGGATAAATGTATGGTGTTAACGTTCCCTTGGTCACCTGCATAGGGACTCAGGAAGCTGCTTTCTCCGGCTCATGCAAGGTTGAACAGAAAATGGAAGGTCTCTCATACTACTTCCTGTTTAGTGTGTGGAGGAGAGGATCTCCAATGGGCAGCCTAGATGGGCAGAAGGAGCACACAGCCTAAAGCTGCTTCACTGAGCAGGGACTCAGCTGCACTAGTAAAGAAAAGGTGTTTTGGATGCATCAGAACACTGTGGCGCTGTAGAGTTCCGTCTTTTGCCAACATGATTTCCCATTATGAGTGCGATGGCCTGGGACTTTGGCTCAGACTCGGAACCAGAGGAGTCCCAGTCCGCACCGGATCTTTTGCCTCAGGCGGCATCTGAACCAAGTCTGGGGCCTGATTCTGAAGAGCCCCAGTCTGCACAGGTTCCCCTGCAACAAACACCAGCTGGGTCAGGAGAGTCTGAGGCGGCCTCTGGGTCTAGTAACCCACTGACATCTCCTGAGCTGCAGAGACTGAGGTCTGAGAGAAGGAGAGACCTGAGTACTCGCAGGAGGAGTGCTCATCTTCGGGCGAGACAGGGAGGTGAGTCACTGGGGGATCAGGACCGGCCGTTACCCAGACAAAGATAAAAGGCTGTCGAACCCTGCCCCCAGGTTGCGGGAGCAACATTGCTGTTTGCTAGAACCTGCCTGAGACCCTGCGCCCAACCTAGCCTGGTTTCCTGGCTTGTGTCCTGCCTTGGCCCTGTCAGACTGACTCCTCACAGAATCCTTGGATTTGGGACCGGACATAGACCGTGTTGCTCGGTTTAACCCCCAGGCCCAGCACAATGCGGTTTACAATGTGTCTAGATCTAGCCTAGCTTCCATCTTCAGTTAAGTAGCTCTCCACATGGTGGAGCTGCAGGGCAGACTCAACTGCTGCCAGTTCCTGACAGTGACTGTGAAATACGCACGAAGGCTTCCTAACAGCGAGTCTGTGAGGCCATGTCGATATTAGCCTACTGCACAAAATTCAAATGTATGTTTGTTGCACCACTTGTTACTGACTGCCATACGGCCCTCAGGAGGTTGCAAAGAAGAAATTATGGCCCTTCATATTTCTGGATAGTGAAATTCCAAGTGAAGCTTCAACTGTATTTATGAATGTAGCCAAAGTGGCAAGTAATTTCTATGCAAGTAAGTGGGAAGAGGAAAGAATGGTTGACGAAAATCTTGGAGTATGCAGAGGTAGCTAAACGTTCAGCACTGATAAGAGACTCAAGTTTAGATTCTCTCAAAGAGGACTGCAGTCCTTTTCTAGTTTATTTTAAAAGTAACTATATAAAGGTAAAAGACCTCTGGATGGTTAAGTCCAGTCAAAGGCGACTACGGGGTTGTGGCGCTCATCTCACTTTCAGGCTGAGAGAGCCGGCGTTTGTCCACAGACAGCTTTCCGGGTCATGTAGCCAGCAGGAGTAAACCGCTTCTGGTGCAATGGAACACAGTGACGGAAACCAGAGTGCACAGAAACACCGTTTACCTTCCCGTCACAGCAGTACCTGTTTATCTACTTGCACTGGTGTGCTTTAGAACTGCTAGGTGGGCAGAAGCTGGGACAGAGCAATGGGAGCTCACATTGTCGTGTAGATTTGAACCGCCAACCTTCTGATCAGCAAGCCCAAGAGGCTCAGTGGTTTAGACCTCAGCACCACCCACATCCCAACTCTTTATATACAAAGTCCACAGTGGAGTTTAAGGGTAAAAATAGTAGATTATATTAAGAAACCTTTTAAAGAGGATGAAACTATTAAAGGTCACAGTCCATTACACTTTCACTGTGTGAGTATACTCGTGTGTAGGCACCTTGTTAGCAGCTTTCATCCATTGAGCAGAGTCTCTGGAAGCAGTGGTCAGCAATGGAAGCTGCACTTTGAGAAGAAACACTCACAGACAACGTAAAACTCAGTTAAGTGGTGTATTGCTTGACTGGTCATAAACGCTTCACGGTAGCACAGTTTACAATCATTATAGCAATAGCTGTAACTGCATACTTAAGTCTCAGTCCCTCTTTCTTTTTAGCAGTGAGATGTAGGCAGACACAGTCTATAGGCAGTCACAATGCAGCAGTTTCAAGACAGCATTTGTTGGTCAGTCGTCTGCAAAAGGCGAAAACGGAAGTTCTACTTTTATTGGCACTTCCAGCTGAAGCTGCGCTGGACCCTGGATATGAGGGAACTTTAAAATGTGATTAAATGTAATTACAATTATAAACACTGAAGTTGGGTGAGTGGGAAGTCGTTGGTATTGTAGAATAAGATTATATTTGTTGAGTGTTAAAATGCAACTTTGAATCTTGAAATCGTGTGTGTGTGTGTGTGTGTGTGTGTGTGAGAGAGAGAGAGAGAGAGAGAGAGAGAGAGAGAGAAATATGGCCCTCAGACTGAAAAGACTTCTGCGCCCCAATCATAAAGGATGAAAAGAAAGGAGATTGAACAAAAGAAAACAAAATGGTTTTGTCACATTAAGAAAAATACATTTCTTAATGTGACCATGATCATCTTGACCTGGATTCCCTGTTCCAATCCTGCCACTAGCAAAATACTTTTTTTTGTTCAATTAGAGCAAAGTTGGACCAGTTTACTGAGGGAAAATAAAAAGGCAGAGTTGGAAGCAACCATTACAGATAAATGCAATGCGGACTACAGAAAGAGTAACCATTAGACACCTTGTCTCCAACTGAAGATTATTCAGCCTTGTGGACTGAAGCAAATAGAACATGGTTGATCTCCAATTCCCCTCTTGACCTTGTTGGTTTAAAAAGGTAAAAGTACCCCTGACCGTTAGGTCCAGTTGCGGACGACTCTGGAGTTGCAGCGCTCATCTCCCTCTATAAGCCGAGGGAGCTGGCATTTGTCCGCAAACAGTTTTTCCGGGTTATGTGGCCAGCATGACTAAGCCGCTTCTGGCGAACCAGAGCAGCACACGGAAACGTGGTTACCTTCCCGCCGGAGCGGTACCTATTTATCTACTTGCACTTTGATGTGCTTTTGAACTGCTAGGTTGGCAGGAGCAGGGACTGAGCAAGTGGAGCTCACCTGTTGCAGGGATTCGAAGCACCAACCATCTGATCCGCAAGCCCTAGGCTCAGTGGTTTAGACCACAGCGCCACCCATGTCCCTTTGGCTTAGTATTCTTCATATCCAGTCTATTCTGCCTTGGTCACACCACACCTAGAGTACTATGTCCATTACTGGTCAATACAATTTTAGAAGGATAATGACCTTTTGGACAGTAGGAGCTGTTCGACAGTGGAGCAGACTCCCTCAGAAGGTGATGTACTCTCCTTCACTGGAGGTTTCTAAGCAAAGGATGAATGGCCATCTGTCATGGATGCTTTGGCTGCAATTCCTGCATTTCGGGGGGGGGGGTTGAACGAGGTGACCCTCAGTGTACCTTCCAACTCTACAAGGCTATAATTCTGTAATTCTGTACCTGGATTCCAGTAGACCTAATGAATGTTTTTGTGGAGTACAAGATCCTTTTGGAGGAGGCCATCAGGGGACATCCCTTTTTATATTGTTCAGTGACATACCTTGTGGAATTGAGTAATGCTTAGCTCCAGGAACTCATCACTGACTGTCAAGCCCATCTTTGTCAGACTTGCAAAATTTTAATTGAAAGCATCCAGTTATTTTGCTTTTCTCCCTGGGATATGTTGCATTAACTCAGGTTTCATTCTACCATGGGCTGCAAGCTAACCCGTTGGAAGGGGAGGGAATGAAACGGCATCGGTTGTACAAAATCCAGAAGGAAAAATATACATTTCTTAACATGAACGTGACTATCTTTTGACCTGGATTCCCTGCTCCAATCCTGCCACTAGCAAAATACTTTTTTTTGCTCCATTAGAAAACTATAACATGTAATATTCATTGCCTTAATTGCAGGACACAACCAGCAATAATAATAAAAGTAATGATGTTTAAGGATCGCCCCATCGGACGGAATCATCATCGTAGTTTTTCAGTATTGCACAAAACCATGATTAGTTTTTTTATGTGTCTCTAATCTTACATTAGACGCGGGTGGTGCTGTGGGTTAAACCACAGAGCCTAGGGCTTGCCAATCAGAAGGTCGGTGGTTCAAATCCACGCGATGGGGTGAGCTCCCGTTACCTAGTCCCTGCTCCTGCCAGCCTAGAAGTTCGAAAGCACGTCAAAGTGCAAGTAGATAAATAGGTACCACTCCGATGGGAAGGTAAACGGTGTTTTCGTGCGCTGCTCTGGTTCGCCAGAAGCGGCTTAGTCATGCTGGCCACATGACCCGGAAGCTGTATGCCGGCTTCCTCGGCCAATAAAGCGAGATGAGCGCCGCAACCCCAGAGTCGGTCACGACTGGACCTAATGGTCAGGGGTCCCTTTACCTTTTTAATCTTACATAAATTGCCTTGTGATGCCTATATCAGTGGGAGTCAGTGTGGTGTACTGATTGTAGTGTCAGACCAGGACCTGGGAGACCAGGGTTCAAATTCCCACTCAACCATGAAACACGCTGGGTCAAACGATTGGGGCCAAGACCCGTAGCAATTTTCAAGCAGTCTATAGGGCAAAAGGTTTGGGAACTAGTGGTCTGGATAATGCCAGAATCTTGTATATGGTGTGCCTTCCTTGTTATCATAAAATTGCTTTGGACTGCTTTGTTTCTATTCTTTGATCACCCAAGATATCCACGCATTGGTTCCTGCAACTTTTTCTCCTTGTTGCTTATATAGGGAGCCCCTCCTTTGGCATTTGTTGTCTCTAGGATTGCAGACAGGGAGTCTTTTTCCAGCCATACCTGGAGACGCCAGGGATCAAAACTGTGACCTTCTGCATGCAGAGAAGATGCTATACCACTGAGCTAACTAGGATAGGCTTCTGAAGCACCTAGAAGACTTCAAAAGGTTTCTCAGAGGCGGTCTTCACTGGAAAGCAGAAGACCATGTGGAGCCAACTGTATGGCCTAAAATCTTTTTCACCTTAGGAGATTCCAGATCCACAAAAGAGGCTTCTTCAGTATATAAACCAGAAAGTTTGCTGCCATGAAATGTGGTGATAGACACAAACTTAGATGGTGTCTCTTTAAAAGGGAATTAGGGAAACTGGGTTTCTGGCTACATCACGAGTCCATGGTCGTCGTTCCTTGCTGCCCTCCATGGGCAGCGAGGAGGTTCAGGCATGGAAATGCCAAGATTCATGAGGCAAAAATCCTGGCAATGTCCCCCATCCCATTGTGCCACTTAAGCCCGTGTCTGCCAACTTGAAAGTGTGCGACCTTGAAGTGTGTCCTCTACCATGGATGAACCTTCTTCTCCAGCATGATTTGTGCTTGGTTCCTCCATAATTCAGAATATTGGTGTTAATCAAGAGGCGCTCATGGACTGACATATTCCAATGGGCTGCAATCAATCAGCTGCCGAAAGGACTGGGCTTGGTTCTTTGAGGGTCTCTGGATTTATATAGATGCTTCTGTTGAATATCATTTTGAAAATAGACAAATTGATTATTTGATACAGCAGTCATTTTGTAGGCCATGAGGGGTAAAGGTGTAGGAGTGCTTGAGATAAATCCATGAGTGTAACCAAAGTGGTAGTAGTATGGGAAAGGTCTTAGCTCAATGGCAGAGCCCCTGCTTTGCATGCAGAAGGTCCCAGGTCCAATTCCCCAATCATGGGTTTCCTTGCCTTCTTCCCTGTTGGTCCCAGTGGGGACCAGCTACCACTGCTCAGTTCACACACCAAATACCTGAGTCAATATAGGGTGGAGCTGCCCTTGAAGATAACCCAGAAACTTGAAGATAACCCAGGGATCTATGATCCAGCCTGTATTTTTGAACCTGTTTGCAAATAACCTGGAGTTAGGGGTGAGGAGTGAGGTGGACACTTTTGCCCAACTCTTCAAGGTCACAGAAGGAAAATGGGATTGCAAACAGCTCAAAACGGATCTCTCCAAACTGAGTGAAGAGCCATTGGAGGGCATGCAGAAGATCTTGAGTTCAATCCCTGGTGTCTCCAGGCAGGACTCAGAGGAAGCCCCCTGTCTGAAACACTGTAGAACCATTGCAATCCATGTAAACAATACTGAGCTTGAGGGTCCAATGGTCTGATTCAGTATAAGGCAACTTCCCAAGTTGCCCTGCTGTAGGGCATAGGCCACACAAGGCATGTTGAGTCTATGAAACGGGGCGATTCTTAAACACTGGCTATGCCCTGCAATTAACTCAATGAATAGTACATTTTATGGTTCTCTAATTAACCAAAAGGCACTTGGTGCCATAAATGGAGCTGGTTGCGTGGGTGGGGAATTCAGGTCAAAGGGGGGTTGTCGTAATGCAAAGAAATGACTTGGTCCCCCAATATATTCTAAAAGCAATGTTATTCCCTTGCAAGGTGCTAACTTGCACATCACTGTTACGTTTGTACGAAACATAAAACATCTCGATGAGAGAAACATAAGCATTGGGGAGATCCAATTAAAGTTTTACAAGTCTGAGAAAGATGGTCTTGACAATTAATGGCAATTTCCTGGAGCTAAGCAAGACTCAGTTCCTCAAGGTGCGTCAAGGAACTGTATAAAAAGGGTTGTCCCTCTATGGACTACTCCAAAGGGATCCCAGTCTCTGAAAGCATCTCAACAGCACCACTGCAATTCAGGTAATATTTGCTCTATTCATGGTCTTCCTGCTGGCTCAGATACCTCTGGTCTCTGTCTGTTCTTCAATGTAAGAGTAACCAGATTTTTTGCTGAATTTTCCCTGATGCACAGTGTCAAGGGTAACTAACCGGGAGGAAATATTGGTGGAATGTCAAAAAGAGATTGAAGAGCTCCAGATAGGGGTGGGAATATTCCCTGCCTGAATAGCTGCTTCCAGTCAATGTGGACAACACAGAGCTATATGGATCAATGATCTTACTCCGCATTTAGGAGAGCAGTCATAGATCTTCCCAGAATTCCTGCATCCTGTAACAAAAACGGCATAAGATCTGATGTGTTTTCATTTTTCATATTGATTTCTTCCCTTCTGTAGTGACTTAACATGGAGTAGTTGAAGAATCCCCACACCTGGTTTAAAGAAATGGAAACTGCACTAATATACTGATTTCTTTTACCGCCCCACATCATCCCTCATATGTCTTTCAACCCTATCTTTAACTTTGGAGATAGAATCATGAACGTGGCTTTTAAATGCATTCCAAGATTCTCAGATGCATAGTTCAATGACTAGTTTCTAGCGCAAACTCACACACTGATTTCTGTTCAGGCTCCATAAGTGTTCAAAGGCCAAGCAGAAAATGCTCTTGGAGGATATGAAGGCCAGGTTCATTGAGGGCTGTGGCCAAGGAAGATCAGTAGGTCCTCAGGAGAGTCCTGTAGGCCTGGTAGAAAGGTCTGGGGCCTTGCTTGGCTCCTGGTCTTAGGTTCCCCACACTTGTTTGCTTGCAGTATTTGTCTTTTATAATCGCCCTACCCAATGTCTCCTTTCATTCCAGGTCTACTCTCCCTGCTCCAAGATGACTCCAGGCAATCATCACCATTACAGTACCTTCCTCAACAGCCCCGACGATACAACTGGGGAGAGCAGTAAAGTCCCCGGAGTGGACTCCTTCCACTGTTGGCCATGCCATTGGCATCTTTGGCATCACCATCCTTATTATTATCCTTGCGGTCCTGGCTGGGGCTATGGATGTGGGTCAGGCTGGGGTCCTGATTGTGGTCAGGGATATGGCCCAGGGTGCGAGCCCTGCTATCCTTATGGAGGTTACGGCTATCCTCATGAATGGCACTGCTATCCCAAAAAAGTCAAAGTCAAAGGCTGCAATCCCTCAGGAGGCTACTGCTATCCCAAAAAAATCAAAGTCAAAGGCTGTGATCCCTATGGAGGCTGCTGCAATGCCTCAGGAGGCTACTGCTATCCCAAAAAAATCAAAATCAAAGGCTTCAATCCCTATGGAGGCTGCTGCAATCCCTCAGGAGGCTACTGCTATCCCCCAGGAGGATACTGCTATCCCCAAGGAGCCTCCTGCTATCCATGTTAAGCCCAGATGCCCACCTTGACGGAATATCCAGGAAGGAAGAAGCAATCTCCTGACCCTCAGTTGAATGGATGGACCCAGTGTTTGGAAAGGCTGAGCACCCCAGAGACCCAACAGTGTAGTTGGTAGGTTTTAAGAGGTCTCAGCATTTCTGTCGATCCTTTGCATGGTGTTTTGGCTTCATTATTTTGGCTTGCCTATTCCTGCATGCTTCCCTCCCCTCTCACAACAGGCTCCTGTTTCCCAGTGACACTTGCCCCTATTAAGGATGCACCAGGACCCTCCACCAGAGAGACTTCAGCTGTACTTGGTTGAAGGGTACCAAGCCCACAAGGTCAAAGTGGAGAATGGAGATCAACCCTGCTGTCTTTGCTTCAATCCACAATACTGTATCAGCTTTGTCAGGAGAAGAGATGTTTAAAGGTTTCTGTATCCGTCCTGCATTCATCTGCATCTGTATCTGTAACCATCTTTTTCCATTGTCTCCTTCCATTGTCCTTCATTAAAGTTGCTCAGCATATCACAGAACCATTGTGTTTCCCTTTTTATTCTCTCTTCTTTTCATCCTCTATGACTTGGGCAGGGAAGCCCTTTCAGCACAGGGGCAGCATTTTCTTCTTGGCAACCTCCTGAGGTCCAGGACAGAGGAGAAAGTGTGTGGAGCAGCGAATGCAAATTTTTATCTTTACAGTGGTACCTCGGGTTAAGAACTTAATTCATTCCGGAGGTCCGTTCTTAACCTGAAATTGTTCTTAACCTGAGGTACCACTTTAGCTAATGGGGCCTCCCGCTGCCGATGCACAATTTCTGTTCTCATCCTGAAGCAAAGTTCTTAACCTGAGGTACTATTTCTGGGTTAGTGGAGTATGTAACCTGAAGCATCTGTAACCTGAAGCGTCTATAACCCAAGGCACCACTGTATAAAACAGGCTAGTTTCTACATGCACTCCAAAACCCCTCTCATTGGTGAGAGCCAGTGTGGTGTAGTGGTTCAGAGCGGTGGACTCGTAATCCGGTGAACCGGGTTTGATTCCCTGCTCCTCCACATGCAGCTGCTGGGTGACCTTGGGCTAGTCACACTTCTTTGAAGTCTCTCAGCCTCACTCAGCACACAGAGTGTTTGTTGTGGGGGAGGAAGTGAAAGGAGAATGTTAGCCTCTTTGAGACTCCTTCGGGTAGTGATAAAGCGGGATATCAAATCCAAACTCTTCTTCTTCTTCTTCTCTAATATTTCATCCAGACAAGCAAGAGGCATGACAAAAGGGGAGCTCAGCCTCCTGGAGGAAGGGGGGAAACCCTGCAAAGTCCTCTCCCCTGTCTTTCCTAAAACAGGAATAGAGCGTGAATAGAAGAAAGCTCCAGTCAATAGTGACTATGTTTACAGAAATTAGAAAACAAAGATGAAGAGACTGAACTTTGCTCCTTTATCCTTTCTCTGGCTTGCCCTGGCTTGATTTCTGTTCCCACAGACTCCCACTGAATGAAGGGAATTGCTAAAATGGGTTTCATCTTAGCAGCATGTTTATCACTTCTGCATCTGCTCTGCATCCAGCAGCTCCTTGGTGAGCCCCCGGGACCTCTAGTTTTGACCGTTTTATGCAAAATAATTGCAGTTGGCTTTTACAGCCTAACTCCCCATCAAGGAATTCAGGGTCTCCTAAGTCCATTATCTGTCAGAGAAGGATGGGTGGAGGCAGTAGCCAGTCAAAGCAAGGCAAATCTTTAGACAAAACTGAGTTAGATAGACCAATTTAAGGCAGTGTCCTGCCATATTGGCCCAAATATAAGCCACACCCGGATATAAGCCGCACCTTCATAATTCAAGGAGGTAAAAGAAAAAACACAATGCAGTGGTACCTCGGGTTAAGAACTTAATTCCTACTGGAGGTCTGTACTTACCC
The DNA here is from genome assembly GCF_965112155.1 of Podarcis liolepis. Lineage (NCBI taxonomy): Eukaryota > Metazoa > Chordata > Lepidosauria > Squamata > Lacertidae > Podarcis > Podarcis liolepis. The sequence goes on from NC_139566.1 coordinate 8,129,211, forward strand.
TGAAACTGTTCTTAACCTGAAGCACCACTTTAGCTAATGGGGCCTCCTCCTGCTGCTGCTGCTGCTGCTGCACCGCTGCACGATTTCTGTTCTCATCCTGAAGCAAAGTTCTTAACCCGAGGTAATATTTCTGGGTTAGCGGAGTCTGTAACCTGAAGCTTATGTAACCTGAAGGGTATGTAACCCGAGGTACCACTGTACCTGAATATAAGCTGCTCCCTTAAAATCCCACATGCACAAACACCCGTTCCTTTTTACCATATGTCTGTTTCAGCAGCAATATCGTAAAAAACAGTTTTTGTAAGGTTGCGAATTGAAGCTGCACGGTCAGAATTTGGGGGGGGAGTGTGGCTTATTTGGGGGCGAATACGGTATGTTCCTATTGATGCCAAGCTTAGTGCGGACACCTGATTAGCATAGCCCACAGCAACCCCAAGCTCTGAATACCACCAGACCAGGACAACAAGCAGCTGGGGATACGGTTGCCAGTATGCTACCAACTGGAGCAGGCAAGGAGAAGTTCCTGAAAGAAAAGTGGCTCTTGGAGACCATAATGGGCAGCAGTATGAGGATAAAGCTGGATAGATATATATTTTTTTAAACTACCGCAAATAAAACAGTTTAGTCCTGAACTTCCTGTCCCTCCACGTTCCCCTGTCAGGTATAACTCAGCTTTTAATGCCAAATTTGTGGTGGGAGTGGATTGTGGGATTTTTTTCTTTCTTCAGGACTTCCGATATTTTTTTGCTTTTAGTGTTCAAAGCCCCACTGCCACCACTGGATTAGGAAAGGCAACCTAGTACAGTGGTACCTCTGGTTACATACTTAATTCGTTCTGGAGGTCTGTTCTTAACCTGAAACTGTTCTTAACCTGAAGCACCACTTTAGCTAATGGGGCCTCCTGCTGCCGCTGTGCCGCTGGAGCACGATTTCTGTTCTCATCCTGAAGCAAAGTTCTTAACCCGAGGTACTATTTCTGGGTTAGCAGAGTCTGTAACCTGAAGTGTCTGTAACCCAAGGTATCACTGTACATGATATTGAGGACCAACTAGATCACCTAGGAGAACCAACGGTCTGATTCAGGATAAACGTATGGTGTTCCTAAGCTGGATCTACACGCATCAAAAAAGGGTTTCAGAAAAACGCGTTGTAAAACTCCAAGGGGGGAAATCACGTTGGCTAAAGACCTAACTCCACAGCACCATCTGGTGTCACAGTGTTATAACACATACAGTTGTACCTTGGAAGTCGAACGGAATCCGTTCCGGAAGTCCATTCGACTTCCAAAACGTTCGAAAACCAAAGTTCAGCTTCTGATTGGCTGCAGGAAACTCCTGCAGCCGATAGGAAGCCGTGGAAGCCCCGTTGGACGTTCAGCTTCCAAAATCAGTTCGCAAACCGGAACACTTACTTCCAGGAGCCCAAACATTCGAGAACTAAGCTGTTCAAAAACCAAGGTACGGTTGTATAAAGTGCTTTTTCTTTACCAATGTAGCTGATTCCCTACAGTTATTAAGGTTCAGTCAGTCAGTTGTGTAGCGACTCAGGAAGCTGATCCGTCCTCCTCAAACAAAAACAGGAAGCTCTCTCCTTCCTGCTTAGTATGTGTGTGAGAGAGCAGTGTCTCCAATGGGCAGCTTTGGCAGCAGAAGAAGCACAAGGTGCTTCGTGGAGAAGCTTCCATCTTCAGTTACAGTAAGTCGTTCTCCACCTGATGGAGCTGCAGGGCAAAGCCAACAGCTCCACTGAATCTAAATCAGGATCCAGTTTCCTACAGTGACTGTACAACATACATTAAGGCTTCCCATACGGCATAACTAGTTGTTCCATATTTATTATTACTGCCCTGTTTTTACACATTTGTTTATTAACTTTAATTACAAGTATAATAATCGCGCCAGGGATCTTATTGTTGCTCACACATCCATATGGAGACTTGCCAGATGTCTTCAGGAAGGATATCAGCAGACCGGGGAGGAAAGTGGTGGCCACCTCCTGTCTCTGCACATACTGTACACACATGGAAATGATTATTCAGAGGTCGACTGTTTCTAAACATGGAGGCTCTGCTCTTAGCTATTGTGCTTCATAAACGTAATAGCTCCTGGTAGGACCATCTTCTGTGAATGTGTTAAACAGGGTTATGTTACCGCCACAAGTCTATTCACTATTTTCATTGCCATGATCCTACACTTTGTCGAGGGGAAACTGCCCACAGGAGCAGAAATCATATATTGAACAGATGGAAAGCTCTTTAATCTGAATTGGCTAAAAGCGAAGAGTAAGGTTACTATACCTTCCGTCATAGAGCTTCAGTATGCTGATGACAACGTAGTGTGTGCACACTCAGAGGATGACCTCCAAATCATCCTAAATATCTTTGACAAAACTTACAAACAACTTGGCCTGTTGCTCAACATCCAGAAAACCAAAGTGCTGAACCAACAAGCACAAAACATCCCCTCTGTTGTTTAGTTGTTTAGTCGTGTCCGACTCTTCGTGACCCCCTGGACCAGAGCACGCCAGGCACTTCTGTCTTCCACTGCCTCCCGCAGTTTGGCCAAACTCATGCTGGTAGCTTCAAGAACACTGTCCAACCATCTCGTCCTCTGTCGTCCTCTTCTCCGTGTGCCCTCCATCTTTCCCAACATCAGGGTCTTTTCCAGGGAGTCTTCTCTTCTCATGAGGTGGCCAAAGTCTTGGAGCCTCAGCTTCAGGATCTGTCCTTCCAGTGAGCACTCAGGGCTGATTTCCTTCAGAATGGAGAGGTTTGATCTTCTTGCAGTCCATGGGACTCTCTGCAGTGCCACAAATCCAACTCAACAGTGTAACATTGGAAAGTGTGGATCACTTGTCAATCACATTTTATCTTTCCACAAGGGCTGGCACATTCACATATGTTTATGAGGAACACAAGAAGAGCCCTGCTTGGTTTAGCATCTTGCTTCCACAGTGGACAGTCAGATGAATAACAATAACATACTCTCCAAATGTCCCTATTTTCCAGGGACAGTCCCGGAATTATGAAAGCCATCCTGGCTTCTGATTTGATCCCGGAATGTCCCTGTTTTCCCCTCCAGCACTGCTGTTGCCAAGCTTGGAGAGGAGGATGAATGTGTGCTTGTCCTGAACGATGGTGGTCGTGGTGGCTGCAAAACAGCATCCAGCTACCTCTTCATAACCTCTCCATGGCTGCCACTGCTGGAGAGTGGGTGAGGATGATGATGATAATAATAATAATAATAATAAATTTTTATTTATACCCCACCCTCCCCGGCCAATACTGGGCTCAGGGCAGCTAACACCAAGTATAAAAAACAATTGATTAAAATACAACTTAAAAACAAGATTAAAATACAACATTAAAATGCAGCCTCATTTCAGTAGACACTCAAATCTAAAACTTTTTGGGGATGAAAACGTCAAATCTTCACCAAGGCCAACTATCCAGACTGGTCCTACGTGGACCAGAAAAAGGCCAGGGAAGTTCCCAAACAGAAGGAGAAAGAAAAAAGGAAAGAGGGGAAGGGGATCAAGTTGATTCCAAGCCAAAGGGCAGGAATCTTACAGGCCCTGTGAAAGAAATCAGATCCTGCAGCCACCGAGATCCAGCCATATGTGATGCACCGGCTCTGTGGGGCAGGCAGAGGGCAGGGCTGCCCTGGATGGGGGAACAGGGAGAGTGGAGTAGAGCGCAAGGAGTCTTGTCTTTTTTTTAATTTAAAAAAATGTTTTATGTGTCAGCATCTAATTTTGCCCCTTTCTAAAATTTATTTACTGGTGTGTGTTTTTGTCAATCTACAAAAGAATAAAATAAAATCAGGATTAAGCGGTTTTTCTCGGGACGGTGGAGGGAATGTGTCCTATTGGTAAGGTGGTGGCGGAGCTTACCCTTCTTCTGATAGGAAATGTTCTGTGGGGGGACGACAAAAAATGGGGGGTCAGGTCAAGGAAGGTCAGTTGGGGAGGAGTGAGAAATGTCCCTATTTCCTTCTGAGGGTGTGCTATAAAGCCCTATACAGTACAGTCATACCTCAGGTTACAGACGCTTCAGGTTGGATTTTTTCGGGTTAAGGACCGCTGAAACCCGGAAGTACCGGAATGGGTTACTTCCGGGTTTCGGTGGTCGCGCATGTGGAAAAGCACTAAATTGTGCTTTGCGCACGTGCAGAAGCGCCAAATCGCAACCCACACATGTGCAGACGCGCAGACGTGGGTTGTGAGTTCTGCGGGTTGCGAACGTGCATCCCGCACAGATCACGTTCGCAACCTGAGCATCCACTGTACAATCACAGCTTACACACATTTAACTTGTGCAATTTCAGCCATACACAGCTGAAGGCAGGCTGGTTAAAACTGCAGAATTTAAATCCAAGCAAGGTGGAGGACTTAAAAGCTCAATTTGTGCCTATTCTGCTTGAGGTTACATGGCACATACAGACCTTTTCAGCTCTCTTCCTTGCTTGGGAGGCAAGGTCTGCTCAGTGCCAGTTTCTTCCGACATTTTTTATGGATTTCCTGTTTTGCTATCATATCCAGTAGAGCTAGTGATAGACCCTTTCCCTTCCTTCTCCTGGAATTAGTCTAAAAGACCATCCACTACAGGCGTCCAAATGTCTCAGAGCAGATCGTCAGCTAACTTTATGGTGAGTCATGTCCCAAATGTGGATTCACTCTTTTTTTCTTTTTTTTTTGAAGTGTTAATACGGGGCCAAGCCTGCTTCCACCGTGTTCCCAAGTCTGACGCTTGTGTAATCCAGATTTAATTGGGGAATATGAAATGAGAGGCAATGGAGCAAATGAATGAAACATGCATGATTTGGAACAACAGGCCGAGCCACTGAAATGCAGTCTTAGGCAAAGACACAAGATATGCTAAAACAGAATGAGCACCAGGTTGACAGGGGCCCACTTCCCTCAGCTCAGGGGTGTGGAGCCACCTGCCCAACATGATGCACAAACATGATGCACAAATTGTCATCTCATCTGTCCTCCCAGTTGAACGACGTGGCCCAGGGAGAGAGGGAAAAATAGTGGAAGTGAACAGCTGGCTTCGCAAATGGTGTAAACAGGAACGGTTTGGATTCTTAGATCACGGACTGCAGTTTCTTGAAGATGGACTTCTGGCAAGCGATGGGCTGCACCTCACAACGGTTGGGAGGAATGTTTTTGCCAAAAATCTCAGAAACCTCATCAGGAGGGCTTTAAACTGACTAATGTGGGGGAGGGAGACAGTGCTCCTGAAGGTAGGAGTCTATCAATTGATGAAGATGATCATCCAAATGTCATAGACCTAATGGAGCAAACAGCACGCAGACCTAGTGGTGGGAGGAAAAAATCCTTAAATAAGAGACACAGGGGAATGATTAATGGACTTCAATGTCTGTACACTAATGCACAAAGCATGGGAAATAAACAAGATGAGCTTGAGCTCTTGGTACAGCAAACTAAATATGACATAATAGGCATCACTGAAACCTGGTGGGATAAGTCCCACGATTGGAATGTAATAATGGAGGGATACAATCTATTTCAGAGAAACAGACCAGACAAGAAAGGAGGAAGAGTGGCGTTATATGTCAGGGATGTGTATACCTGTGAAGAGATCCAAGATTTAGAACCTCACAGCCAAAGTGAGAGCATTTGGGTCAAAATTAAGGGAGAGAAGAATAACAGTGACCTCATTGTGGGAGTTTACTGTAGATCCCCAAGCCAAACGGAGGACATAGATGATGCCTTCCTGGAACAGATGGCCAAGCATGCAAAAGGAAGGGAGATAGTAGTAATGGGGGACTTCAATTACCCGGATATTTGTTGGATGTCAAACTCAGCCAAGAGCATAAAGTCAAACAGATTCCTCACTGGCCTTGCAGACAACTTCGTTGTCCAGAAAGTGGGAGAAGCAACAAGAGGAACAGCCATTTTAGATCTGGTCCTAACCAATGTTGATGACCTGGTTAGTGGGGTAGAAGTGGAAGGATCATTAGGCGCGAGTGATCATGCTCTTCTGAAGTTTACAATACAGCGGAAAGGAGCAGCCAAGCATACTAGGACTCAATTTCTTGACTTTAAGAAAGCCGACTTCATAAAACTTAGGGAAGTGCTGGGTGAGATCCCATGGACAGTAATACTAAAAGGAAGGGGAGTTCATGATGGCTGGGAGTTTGTTAAGAGGGAGATAGTAAAAGCACAACTTCAGGCAATACCAATGAGACGGAAACATGGAAGGTGCCTAAAGAAGCCAGGGTGGCTATCTAAAGAACTTTTAACTGAGTTAAGATTTAAAAAGGATGTGTACAAAAAATGGAAAAGTGGGGAAACCACCAAAGAGGAATTCTAACAAATAGCCAGCACGTGTAGACACAAAGTCAGAAAAGCTAAAGCACAGAATGAACTCAGGCTTGCTAGAGAGGTTAAAAGCAACAAAAAAGGCTTTTATGGGTATGTTCGTAGCAAAAGGAAGAACAAAGAAACAGTGGGGTCACTCAGAGGAGAAGATGGTGAAATGCAAACAGGGGACACAGAAAGGGCTGAACTCCTCAATGCCTTCTTTGCCTCAGTTTTCTCCGATAAAGAAAACAATGCCCGACCTGAAGAATTTGGAGCAAATGATTCAGCAGAGGAAACACAGCCCAGAATAACTAAGGAGATAGTACAAGAATACTTGGCTAGTCTAGATGTATTCAAGTCTCCAGGGCCAGATGAACTGCATCCAATAGTATTAAAAGAACTGGCAGATGTGATCTCAGAACCACTGGCAGTCATCTTTGAGAATTCCTGGAGAACAGGCGAAGTCCCGACAGACTGGAGGAGGGCAAATGTTGTCCCTATTTTCAAAAGGGGGGAAAGAGAGGACCCAAATAATTACCGCCCAGTCAGTCTGACATCAATACCAGGGAAGATTCTGGAGCAGATCTTTAAGCAAACAGTCTGTGAGCACCTAGAAAGGAATGCTGTGATCACCAATAGTCAGCATGGATTTCTGAAAAATAAGTCATGTCAGACTAACCTGATCTCATTTTTTGACAGAATTACAAGCCTGGTAGATGAAGGGAACACAGTGGATATAGCCTACCTTGATTTCAGCAAGGCATTTGACAAGGTGCCCCATGATATTCTTGTAAAGAAGCTGGTAAAATGCGGTCTTGACTATGCTACCACTCAGTGGATTTGTAACTGGCTGACTGACCGAACCCAAAGGGTGCTCATCAATGGTTCCTCTTCATCCTGGAGAAGAGTGACTAGTGGGGTGCCACAGGGTTCTGTCTTGGGCCCGGTCTTATTCAACATCTTTATCAACGACTTGGATGATGGACTCAAGGGCATCCTGATCAAATTTGCAGATGACACCAAACTGGGAGGGGTGGCTAACACCCCAGAGGACAGGATCACACTTCAAAACGACCTTAACAGATTAGAGAACTGGGCCAAAACAAACAAGATGAATTTTAACAGGGAGAAATGTAAAGTATTGCACTTGGGCAAAAAAAATGAGAGGCACAAATACAAGATGGGTGACACCTGGCTTGAGAGCAGTACATGTGAAAGGGATCTAGGAGTCTTGGTTGACCACAAACTTGACATGAGCCAACAGTGTGACGCGGCAGCTAAAAAAGCCAATGCAATTCTGGGCTGCATCAATAGGAGTATAGCATCTAGATCAAGGGAAGTAATAGTGCCACTATATTCTGCTCTGGTCAGACCTCACCTGGAGTACTGTGTCCAGTTCTGGGCACCACAGTTCAAGAAGGACACTGACAAACTGGAACGTGTCCAGAGGAGGGCAACCAAAATGGTCAAAGGCCTGGAAACGATGCCTTATGAGGAACAGCTAAGGGAGCTGGTCATGTTTAGCCTGGAGAAGAGGAGGTTAAGGGGTGATATGATAGCCATGTTCAAATATATAAAAGGATGTCACATAGAGGAGGGAGAAAGGTTGTTTTCTGCTGCTCCAGAGAAGCGGACATGGAGCAATGGATCCAAACTACAAGAAAGAAGATTCCACCTAAACATTAGGAAGAACTTCCTGACAGTAAGAGCTGTTCGACAGTGGAATTTGCTGCCCAGGAGTGTGGTGGAGTCTCCTTCTTTGGAGGTCTTTAAGCAGAGGCTTGACAACCATATGTCAGGAGTGCTCTGATGGTGTTTCCTGCTTGGCAGGGGGTTGGACTCGATGGCCCTTGTGGTCTCTTCCAACTCTATGATTCTATGATACACTTCCCAGGTTTCCTTTGCGGAAATTCTGTCCAATTAAAGTGGTGTAACCATGCTTTAAATGCATAGTGTAGATGGGGCCCGAGAAGCCTGGCTTACTAAGCAAAACTCCCATGACAGACAGGGGCAGGAGAGATGCCATTTCCTCATGCTTGTTTACCATCATGCCATACTATATTAATTATGCTATATTAATTATATGTGCTATAATTTGCTATATATTAATTATAATTGATTATGATTATGTTATCTATATATCTATCTATATAAAATAATAATTTAGCAATTTAATATTAATGTATTATACTGTATTATACTGTAATATTTATGTATTAATGTATTAATGTATTATACTATATGTGGAGTATATTTAAATATATGGAATATTTCTTAAATTTTACACACAAACACACAGAAAGATAGATACAGATATACAGTGGTACCTCGGGTTACAAACGCTTCAGGTTACAGACGCTTCAGGTTACAGACTCCGTTGACCCTCAGGTTAAGAACTTTGCTTCAGGATGAGAACAGAAATCGTGTGGCGGCAGCGGGAGGCCCCATTAGCTAAAGTTGTACCTCAGGTTAAGAACAGTTTCAGGTTAAGAACGGACCTCCAGAACAAATTACCTTGGTTGTCAAAGTTAATCCATTCTGGGAGTCCAACTGGAATGGTTCCAGGAGTCCGGAACGGTTCAAAAACCAAGGCAAGGCTCAAAAACCAAAATCATAATGGCTGCAGGAACTTCCTGCACACAATCGGAAACCACGGAAGCCGTGTTGGACGTTCGGCTTCCAAAAAACATTCGCAAACTGGAACACTCGCTTCCAGTTTTACAGTGTTCGGGAGCCAAAACATCTTTATGTATGCTACAACAGCAGCAAGAATACTCATCGCAAAGTATTGGAAGATACAAGATTTACCCACTCTGGAAGAATGGCAGATGAAAGTGATGGACTACATTGAATTGGCGGAAATGACTGGTAGAATCCGAGACCAGGGAGAAGAGTTGGTGGAAGAAGATTGGAAGAAATTTAAAGACTATTTACAGAAGTAATGTAAAATTAATGAATGTTAGAATGATGTTTGAATGAAGTTAAGCGGTTTCTAGCTGTAATGATACAAAAGAATATAGAAAATTGGATTCTTAAATAGGTAAAAATTTAATGTTATAATATATTAAGATCAAAGATCAGGATAATAAGGAGGGAAAGAAATTGCTGAATTAATTAATTGAATTGGAATACAAAAAAGGGAGGTATGAGGAGGTCAGGGAAATAAGGATATGAATGTAAGATATGGAAAGGATGATTTTATATATATATATATCTTTTTTCTGTAAGTGTACTTATTCTGTATTTTTCTTGTATTTTTATTTTTGTCTTTTATTCTTGTATTTTTTGTTTTTGTGCAATTCCTTTTTCTGAAACTTTAATAAATATTTTTTTTAAAAAAACAACAACATCCGAGTACCAAGCTGTTTGACAACCAAGGTACGAATGTATAGTCTACTACCTCAGACATGTGGTCACCAGTGCTGATACGTGGTCTTTGTCAGGTAAGGGCAAACTCCCTGCAGGGCTGGGCAAAACGGTTGTTGAGATTTTGCAGAACTTCCTCTGAGTGTAGACCCATGGAAATCAACAGACATGGCTGAGACCTGTTCATTCCAATAGGTCTAGGATCTAGTTAGATACAACCCTTAGGTTGCACTGAGCTGAACACACACTGAGTCAGAACATTTGGGTCCATCTAACTCCATCTTGACCCACTGGCATAGGGATATGGGGGGTGTCATGCCTAAGGAGGGTGACCAGAGCACTGCTAACATGCTCCTTTACCTTCCTCCCCCACAACAAGCACTCTGTGAGGTGAGTGAGGCTGAGAGACTTAAAAGAAGTCTGACTGGCCCAAGGTCACCCAGCAGCTGCATGTGGAGGAGCGGAGACGCGAACCTGGTTCACCAGATTACGAGACTACCGCTCTTAACCACTACACCACACAGATAACTCCATACCCCTCCAACATTTCTCCTATGAAAATAGGGACATCCTAAGGAAAAGTGGGACATTCCAGGATCAAATCAGAAACTGGGGTGGCCTCTCTAAATCAGGGACAGCCCTGGAAAATAGGGGCACTCAGAGGGTCTGGTGAAGGTGTCCTACTTTATTTGTCCCCATGTCAGTTTCAGTCTGTTGGTTAGCTTTTCTAGAAAGACTGTTTCCCAGTTATTTAAAGCACAATGATACCTCTTTAAAAAGTCATGGCTTCCCCCAAAGAATTCTGGGAGCTGTAGCTTGTTAAGGCTGATGACATTTGTGAGGAGACTTCTTATTCCCATCACAGGGCTACAATTCTCAGAGTTCTCTATGATGAGGGATTGATTGCTCCAGAAATTGTATCTCTGTCTGGGTAATTAGGGGTCTCTTATCAACTCTCATGGGACGTGGGTAGTGCTGTGGTCTAAACCACTGAGCCTCTTGGGCTTGCCGATTAACAGGTTGGCGGTTCGAATCCATGCGACAGGGTGAGCTCCCGTTACTCTGTCACAGCTTCTGCCAACCTAGCAGTTAGAAAGCATACCAAAAAGTGCAAGCAGATTAATAGGTACCACTCCGACGGGAAGGTAAACAGTGTTTCTGTGCGCTGCTCTGGTGTCGGTGTTCCGTTGTGCCAGAAGCGGCTTAGTCATGCTGGCTCCGCTGTCTGTCATGCTCCGCTGTCTGCGGAGCGGACAAACGCCAACTCCCTCGGCCTGGAAAGCGAGATGAGCGCCGCAACCCCAGAGTTGTTCGCGACTGGACTTAACTGTCACGGGTCCCTTTACCTTTATCAACTTTCAGCACCCGTAACAAACAACAGCTCCCAGAGTGCTTATCCAGACAGATGGTGGGGTGATTTTGGATGAAGATGTGGAGATGGAGATGGATGAAATTTCTATTGGGATTTGTACATCTTAATCTTAATGAAGTTTCTACAAACCTTTGTTGGAACCTTACCACCCCCCAAACGATCAAGTCACCCCCCAAAAAATTATGTAGCACATGAAAAATGCTGGAGATGTGGAGACATAGGAGCAGATCCACCGCATACATTTGAAGGGGATGTAGACTTATTAAGATGTTTGTTTTATTGTTAAATTTACACCCCACCTTTCCTCCACGGAGCTCAAGGTGGTGTAGATAGTTCTCTCCCTCTCAGTTTCATCCTCAAAACAACCCTGTGAGGTAGATTAAGCTGAGAGACGGATCATGCCCAGGTCATGCCCAGGGAGATTCATGGCTGAGTGGGGACTTGAACCACACTTTGTCATTGGAGTTGAAAAATCGCTTCCATGATCTCATCCTGGACACCGGTTCTGGGCCAGAGTAGCTTGGACAGCAGTTGCCGGCCTCAGAATACACCAAGGTGGCTGCAAAATGTGCAGTTCACAGAATGATTCCTGCCACCCACCCACCACACCCCCCAGGAGAAAAAGACAGGAGGAGGTGGATTTGGAGGAGTCTTGAGGATTGGCAAGAAGCTGATTCATATATTTAGAGTGCCTAAAGCAGTCTATGAGACTTGATTTCTTCCTCTAATACCCAGTGCCAATTAGCTCACCAGGAAACAAGAGCAATACTGGCAGGCTTCCCTGGGAAGGCTCAGACATATACGAGGCATTGTTTTTAAAAAATATAATAGTAATAGCTGCCTACCTGCCAAGTGTCAGGTGCAATAACATCCTACGGGCAACTTTGTCATCAGGCAACTAACGAGGACCCCATTTCCTTATACATGACGCGAGAGAATTTATTTCCCAATTGCTCTAACCATGAAACTCGACAGAAATATTATAGCACCATGTAGAAAGTGGATCTTATTTTTGACCTGAGATTTCGGCTTCTGATTTGATCATCGTACAAAAGGGAGCAACCTAGTGCATCCTAGAATCATAGAATCATAGAGTTGGAAGAGACCACAAGGGCTATCGAGTCCAACCCCCTGCCAAGCAGGAAACACCATCAGAGCACTCCTGACATATGGTTGTCAAGCCTCTGCTTAAAGACCTCCAAAGGAGGAGACTCCACCACACTCCTTGGCAGCAAATTCCACTGTCGAACAGCTCTTACTGTCAGGAAGTTCTTCCTAATGTTTAGGTGGAATCTTCTTTCTTGTAGTTTGGATCCATTGCTCCGTGTCCGCTTCTCTGGAGCAGCAGAAAACAACCTTTCTCCCTCCTCTATGTGACATCCTTTTATATATTTGAACATGGCTATCATATCACCCCTTAACCTCCTCTTCTCCAGGCTAAACATGCCCAGCTCCCTTAGCCGTTCCTCATAAGGCATCGTTTCCAGGCCTTTGACCATTTTGGTTGCCCTCCTCTGGACACGTTCCAGTTTGTCAGTGTCCTTCTTGAATTGTGGTGCACAGAACTGGACACATCCTGCTTTAGAACTCTATAAGACCAGGGTGTTGCCAAAGCTACTATATAGAGCACCACTGTGGGCTATGGCCAATTTAGATTCATTGGAAAGAGCACAAAATACTTTTTTGCACAGACTTTTCTCAGTCCCTATTTCGACACAAAAATAGTAATACTGGGTGTAGAATTGGGGGTAATGCCCATTAAAGCTGAAGCTCTTAGACTAGCCCTGCTTTTCTGGTTAAAAACTATTTTTAAGCAGGCGTCAGATTTTCTCCAGACAATTTTGGAAGAGATGGACCCAAACTCATAGAAGCTTGAAATGCAGTCAGCTACCATGAGTTTGGGATTCTCTACCTCTTTTGACGCAAGGTTTCGAGAGAGCTAAAGAATTAATACTTCAAAGGAATGGTTTCAGGATTGCTCTCCTGTACTATTTCAGACACGTAGTTTATATACTTATGTATGTGTTTGCCTTGTAAATTTATGAACATATGATTTATGTATATGAGACCTTAGAATTCCTATAACAAAGAATAGAATAAAATTGGGGTTAAGGGTTTTCTCAGGATGGTTTCATTGGTGTCATGGTTTTGGAAATGCTCTGGGGGGGGGTGGAGAAGAAAACACGGGGGGTAGAGAAGGGTCAATTGGGTGAGGAGTGAGAAATGTCCCTATTTTCATCTGAGGAATGTTGGGTGGTATGCCAAGATCACTCAGGAGGTTAATAGTTGAGTGAAGATTTGAACCCTAGTCTTTCCCAGGTCCACCTAATCCAGGCACAGGCAAACTCGGCCCTCCAGAAGTTTTGGGACTACAACTCCCATCATCCCTAGCTAACAGGGCCAGTGGTCAGGGATGATGGGCGTTGTAGTCCCAAAACATCTGGATGGCTGAGCTTGCCTATGTCTGACCTAGTCCAACACTCCGGCTCCCTTCTTTTAATGTTGCCGTTTGCTTAGCTGTACTAACTGCTATATAAAGGCAAGGAGCATGTTTGCCTTATCTTCCATTTTGCGGACTCAGAAGGTTTTATCTGTATGAGCCGCAAAGCCGCAGGTTGCTGGCTGGAAGCCCACAACTGCACAACGTATTTTGGGTCTTTGTTATGAAACCAAAGAATGGGTGAGACTCCTAAAAGACATTAGATGAGCTCATAAAGGATGCCACTAAACTGGGAGGCAGAGCTGGCAACTGAGCGTGAATGAAAACATTGGGGCAAATTTATGTGTGGAGGAGAAGACATTCAATGTCACAATGTCCCAGTTGGATGGGTTATGATTAAGCTGCCGGTAAACTCTGAGTGTTCCTGCACCTGATATTTAGCACGCAGGTAATAATTTCCCAGATGCCAAAGAATTCCTCCTACGTGTCTGAGCGTTTCCAGGGAAGGTGGACAACACTGCAGGTGTTTTCCTGGTGAGCTCATCACTGGAAGCAGGCGGGAGAGAATGATAAGTATTTATTTCACTTTCATCCTGAAGCGCTCGAGGTGATGTAGGTGGAGACGACTTGCCCAAGAGCTTCGCAGCCCTGTGGAAGATTTTAACCTAGGCCTCCCAGGTTCTGCTCTCTCACTTAAAATAAGGTTACCAGATTTTTTTTCCCCAAAAGAATCTGGGGGCACTTTTTTTTTTTTTAGATAAAAAAAGTTATTTTAAAAAAGTTATTTAAAAAAGAAGTAGTATCTGCTCTTCTGTGGTCTCCTCTGTCATGCGGCCTTCCTCTGGGCCCCGGCCTGCTCTCTTGGAGTGCTAGGATTGGGACTGGGCTCGGCCATGTGCCCCTGCCCTCCCGGTGTTCTCCTACCTCTCCTCCTTAGCAGCAGCAGTGGCAACAGCGTGACAAGGTTGGGGTTCCCCTCTTTTTTCTCCTTCCTCTTTCTCTCTCCTCCTTCTCCCTGCATCAGCTCCGGGGTTTTCCGGGGCTGGCGCGCCAGGCGTCCCCAGTTCCCCCTTGGCAGTGGCAGCAGCAGTCTCAGCAGCCCGGAGCCAGCCTGGTAGTGTAGTTGGCTTTGGCTGGCTTCAGGAGCTGCTCGCTGCCGTGGTGCCCACCATTTTGCCTCGCCGGAAGTCCCCCGCCCCACCAGTCCTTACAAAACAATGAAAAAAAACAAAAAGAAGGAAGAAATAGTATCTATTATTCGGCTAATTACGCATCCCTCTGCTTAAGGTCCAAGGGCGGCTTCTGACAATTTAAACTGCTTTATTAAAAACGGTTTAACACCAATTACAACTGCAGGGATAGGGCGGGTCTTAAAAACATGCATCTCAGGCATTCAAGGGTCAAGGTGGAGAAGTTCACCTTTGGCACAGGGTGGAAACTGCCAAGATAAATTGCCAGATGCATTGCTGGGGGGCAAAGTTCAGCAGGTCATAGGCTGCCACAAAGGATGCCTTTCCCTCAGTTATTGCTGCCAGCACCTGAATTTCTGAGGGCAACAGAACTACCAAGATCTTGCTGAATCTAATGCCTGAGAGCATGGGTAGGCAAACTAAGGCCCGGGGGCCGGATCTGGCCCAATCGCCTTCGGACGGTCCAGAAATCAGCGTGTTTTTACATTAGTAGAATGTGTCCTTTTATTTCAAATGCATCTTTGGGTTATTTGTGGGACCTGCCTGGTCTTTTTACACGAGTCGAATGTGTGCTTTTGTTTAAAATGCATTTCTGGGTTATTAGTGGGGCATGGGAATTCGTCCATTTTTATTTTTATTTTCAAAATATAGTCCGGCCCCCACAAGGTCTGAGGAACAGTGGACTGGCCCCCTGCTGAAAAAGTTTGCTGACCCCTGCCTGAGAGGGTCTTTCCAATAATAATAATAATAAGAAGAAGAAGAATGCTTCATCTAGAAAGGAGCAACCCTTAGAAGCCTCCGTGTGTTCTCTGTTCTGCTTCCTTAATAAAGAAACCAACTGTAGACTACATGGAATTGGCGGAAATGACTGGCAGAATCCGAGACCAGGGAGAAGAGTCGGTGGAAGAAGATTGGAAAAAATTCAAAGTATATTTACAGAAATATTGCAAAATTAATGAATGTTAGAAGGATGCTGGAAGGAAGCTATATGGCTTTAGCAGAAATGTTATAAAGAATTAAGTAAAAATAGATTGTTAATGGGCCAAAGTGGAAAATTTAAGGTTAGATTGTGTTAAGATAAATTATAGAACAAAAATTGAGAAAGATGGAAAGGATTTGCTGAGATAGCTTATTGAACTAGAATACAAAAAAGGGAGGTGTGAGGAGGTCGATGAAACAAGTAAATGAAAGATAAAGATACGGAAATATTGGATGTGTTTTTAAATGTTTTTGTTTTTCTTGTTGTTTTGCTGTATTGTTTCTTGTTTTTCTTTTTATTTCTGATGTATTGTAAGGTATTGTTTTGTTTTGTTTAACTTTTTATTGTTTCTTTCTTCTTTTTTCTGTAACTTTCAAACCTCTAATAAATAACTTTTTTTAAAAAAAAAAAGAAACCAACTGTAAGTTAGCCAGCGTTTCACTGTCTTCCTCTGAACTGCAAGCTACCTTTTCCTTCTTGTCAGCTCCCTGACATTATCTTTCCACCAGTAGGCTAAGATGTTCCTGTTCAGACAGGCTTTGGGGAACCATGGTTCAGATGATCACTGGGCTATCGTCAGGGCCAATTGCCGGTTCTGAATGTGTTTTGGCTATTTTTGTCAACTAGTTTGCTTTTATTATTTTGCATTTTGTAATGATGCTTGGGATAAAGGTGGGATATAAAATACAGTGGTACCTTGGGTTAAGAACTTAATTCCTTCTGGAGGTCCGTTCTTAACCTGAAACTGTTCTTAACCTGAGGTACCACTTTAGCTAATGGGGCCTCCTGCTGCCGCTGCGCGATTTCTGTTCTCATCCTGAAGCAAAGTTCTTAACCCGAGGTACTATTTCTGGGTTAGCGGAGTCTGTAACCTGAAGCGTCTGTAACCTGAAGCATCTGTAGCCCGAGGTACCACTGTACATTAAGTAACAAATACAAACAGAATTCAGTCCCTGGAATCTCCTGTAAGGTCTGGGAAAGATTCCCCTGCCTGAAACTTTTGAAAGCCACTGTCAATCACTGTGGACAAATACTGAGATACATGGCCCAATGATCTGACTCTGTATAAGGCACCTTCCAATAAGGATTACAATCATATATATATATATATAGTGGTACCTTGGGTTAAGAACTTAATTCGTTCTGGAGGTCTGTTCTTAACCTGAAACTGTTCTTAACCTGAAGCACCACTTTAGCCAATGGGGCCTCCTGCTGCCGCCGCGCCGCTGCTGCACGATTTCTGTTCTCATCCTGAAGCAAAGTTCTTAACCCAAGGTACTATTTCTGGGTTAGCGGAGTCTGTAACCTGAAGCGTATGTAACCTGAAGCGTATGTAACCCAAGGCATTCTTGCATGAAGAAGGACCCAAGTTCAGTCCTTGGAATGTCCAGGTTGGAATGGGACTGGACCCCACTAAAATCCTTGAGAGCCACACCACTGATTATAGACAATACTGAGCTTGATGAACCGATGAGGCAATGTACTCTGCCCCTATTTAAATGAACCCTTTGTTCAGAACCACGAGGACTACAGTAGATTCTTATTCTATGTTTAAGGGAAGGGCCACAGGTCACTGGCGGAGCATCTGCTTTGCATGCAAAAGGTCCCAGGTTCTGGGAAGCTGCTGCCATTTATCATGGAAAATATTGAGCTGGATGGTTAAAGGCAGCTTCCTGTGTTCCTGCTATGCAAACAAATGACCAAGTGATGAATAAAGCACTGAAAGGCTGATTCATTACAATGTGCACCTTTTAATAATACATTCAGGCACAGAACTGGGAGCCAGAGCAGTACACCAGGGGAGCAAGAAGGCTATTGGAGGAACAGCAATTGCAAATAGCATGGAATACGGGACACATCCTATATTTCAGCTGTGTGCCTGTCTACCAGCCAGACAAAGTACATACAGATGTTCAACAACTATACTGGTGAAGAGTTAAGCCATCCAGTGATGGATTGAGAAGGATGGGCGAACCATCGGATGATGTCCACAGAACTGGATTGGCTGACAACAAAGTAGATCCTGTCCACCATTTCCCCTCCAGGTTATGTATATCTGTTTTAAGAGCAGATATGAAGGGTCATATGCAGCTAAGTCACACTCAGAGCAAACCCACTGGATTGTAGCCAACTACTCAGAGGAGACTCATTGCAAGTAATGAACTCTAAGTTAGCCGTGTCCAGCAGGCCTTTTCGGAGTGGGGTAAACATTGGCCACTGAAATTAATGGGCTTAGGTTAGGGTAGAAATAACATGATGTTACAACGAAGTTCACAGCAAGATGGAAGTCAATGAAGCTGACACCTGGGTGTTACTTCCTGCATCCATCTCCAGCCCTCCTTCTCTCGTGGGTTTTTGCTTTGGCTGTTTATTTCAGGGGTTTCTTAGCAGCACTTTGGATCCTGGGTCTGTTGAGGAGGACACTTTTGCTGTGGAGGGAGGCAATCCTGCTGAGGAGGACACTTTTGCTGCGGAGGGAGGCAGTCCTTCTGGGGAGGACACTTTTGCTGTGGAGGGAGACAGTCCTGCTGAGGAGGACAACACTGAGGAGGAACCTGGCAAGGCTGCTTGCACTGTTGCTGCTGCGACATCTTGGATTGCTGGAGAAACCTGGAGGAGGAAGAAAAAGAACACGATTCGCCATTACTGATTGCTTCGATGCTTCAGAAGATTAGCAAAATGGAAGGGGGAAATAAACAATTAATGGAATAAGTGTGCATGTCTTGATAGGTGTCAACTTTAAATCAGGGGTGGGGAACCGGTCTCCAGGTAAGAATGTAAGAAAGTAAGAAGAGTCTTGCTGGATCAGGTCAATAGGTCATCTAGTCCAGCATCATGTTCCCACATCGGCCAAGCAGATGCCTCTTGCACACAACCAGGAACTAACTGCAGCAGCAACTTCCCTACTGCCACCAAGAGTGGAACATAAGAAGAACTTACTGGAGAGTCATGTCTTCTCCCAAAGAATCCTGGGAACTGTAGCTTGTGAAGGGTGCTGAGAGTTGTAAGGCGAACACTATTCCCCTTTCAGAGCTACAAATCCCAGAGCAATTTAACCAACAATCCCAGGGAACTCTGGGGATTGTAGCTCAGTGAAGGGAACAATTTTAGATGTCTAGCACAGATGGGGCCAGTATTATTAAAAAAAGAAAATACAGATTGAAAACAAGAATTCAGCAATGGCAGGGTCCAATCCTTTGGTGCAGAGCAAAAAGAGATGGCCTTATAAGCATCTGAAGCAACTGTTGGATGCAGCTTCACATCAGAGACAAGAGCATTCCACAATGATTGTGTTGGGTTGCTCAACCAACTTTCCATCCAACTTACAGTAGCATCACCCAGCCCATGTATTCCCTACTTGTCAACAAGCATATCATTGAGAAATCCTTCAATGAATTAAGATACACTATGTGAATGGTTTCCCCATGATCTGCCTCCTTGGTGGAGAACATTAGTAAATAATAATTATAATTATGAACAATGACATTAGGCATGTCTGAGGCTGCTAACCTAGGTACATTAGCTAGCTAATATCCCACTGAGTTTGGTGGGGCTTAATTCTGAGTAAACTTTCCAGTCACCTCTGCTTTCTCCTGAAGATACATCCTAGACAACCCCAACTTGCTGCCCCATAGACAAACCCCATCATCCCTGACCATTGCCCATGCTGGTTGTGGCTGATGGGAGCTGTAGCCCAACAACACCTCCTTTACACCTCCACAAGTGCATTTAACATGGGATGCCTGCTTGGTTGAGCCAAGTGTCTAAGACAGGGCTGGGGAACCTATCTCTAAAGATGTAACTGGGCCCCATCTCTCATCAACCCTGGCCATTGGCCACTGGGGATTATGGGAATTGGGGTCCAGCCACATCAGGAGGATCACAGCTTCCCTCTCCCAGAAATAAACAAATGCCTTTTCTGAACCTAAGTTACCTCCATTGCAACACTTCATTCTTCTAATGCAAAGGCCATCTAATCCAACTCCCATCTCCCTTGACCATGCTGGCTGCTGGGAGCTGGAGTCAAACGGCATCTTGAAGTCACCAAACTGGAGAAGACTGCTATGTTCTGAAATCTAGCTTCGTCAGGAACATGCAACTTCCCACCCCAAAAAAAGCTAACTAATTCTACTTACCTGATGTGACGTTCAGTCAAGGCTCAATCAGGCACGAGAAGCAAAGTTTAGTGAAGAGTCCTAGGAAGTGAGGGACTTTTTATACACTCACTTCATACGTTGGTTTGATTGAGTAAGGAAAAAGGGGGGGGATGTTTCACCTGGCTGAGTAAAGGATGCTTTTGCAATCTTGACATGTCCATGCAGCAGCAGCATCAGAACAGTCATGTTCCAAGGTATCATTATCTTTTGGGGAAGAAGAGTTCATTTCTGGGTCCATGCATTGTGTCAACGAGAACCCCACCTAGATATTCATTGGAAAGGAAGAATCATTGTCATCATCTGTCTTCTGCCTCATGTTGCTTGCTCAACGCAGGAAATCACCTAACCAGTTGACAAAACGCCCCCCCCCCCAAAAAAAAAAATTAAAATAGCTGCATAACTGGGAATGGAGAAGAAATGCAGTTTGCATTTTAATCAAATGTTTATTTCAACTTCATTAATAAGGCAACCAAAGGCAGGCTGCAGCCAAGCAGAATAGTAAGAACATAAAATTTACTTAAGAATTATACATAAAAATATATAAGAACTTGGCTACATGCATAAAACTTAGAACATGCATAAAAAACAGAATCTCAAATATCAAGGGAGGCTTCATGATCTGAGCAACTTCAAATTTGTCTGCATGATGCTCTACAGACCTGTCTGAACCGAACAACAGATATTTAATCTTTCCCATATTGCCACAGGTAGCAACCACTGCTAAAACTTTCCCTGAATATTTTTGCCTCAGGCAACTGTCACGCTATACATTTAAAGCACTCTGATAGCACTTTAAGCAGATAAAGAATTCTGAGAGCTGTAGTTTGTTAAGGATGGTGAGAATTGTTATGAAGTTCATAGTCCCCTTACAAGAGCTACAATTCCCAGAGTTCCCTGTGAAGAGGGATTGATTGTTAAACCACTTTGGGAATTCTAGCTCCGTGAGGGGACTGGGAGTGGGGTCTCCTAACAACTATCAGCACTCTTGAGAAACTATAGTTTCCAGAATTCTTTGTAGGGAAGCCATGGCTATCTAAAGTGGTATCATAACCAACATGAAGTGAATGTGGCTTAACTTAGGTTCATTCATTTCAGTGGGTTTACTCTGAGTAGAAATTAGTTGGCTATGACCCATAGGCGTTGGGAATATCCTGATCACGATTCCTGGATGATGCAATGCACTTAGTACTATTATTATTGTGTTGGATCCAATGGCCTCCTAACGAAGAGTAGACCCACTGAAGGTAACTAAACATGACTGATTCGGATCCATTAATATAAATGGGTTTACTTTCAGACTTAGATACCAGCCATTGTACATAAAAGAGCATATGTTAGTGAAAACAAGCAAAAATGCAGTAAATTAAGGTTAATGGCTTTTAGAAATTGTGAAGGATTAATTTTCATGAGGATTTAGAGCAGGCTTCCTCAACGTCAGCTCTCCAGATGTTTTGAGACTACAATTCCCACCATCCCTGACCACTGGTCCTGCTAGCTAGGGATCATGGGAGTTGTAGGCCAAGAACATCTGGAGGGCCGAGGTTGAGGAAGTCCGATTTAGAGGGGGGGAATCACCACAAGTTAATGTGAAAAATGGGGAGAACTGAACTTCATATTGGTAAAACAAGAAACTGAGAGAAACAGAAATTGACAGATTTGTCTATGGCAACAACAAAAAAACCTGAGTCATCACAATCCCTATGAGAGACATAACTGCCTACAAAAATACACATTCCTACAAAAATAAGCATTCCCTAAACTAATGGTGAGTTTTTGTGAGGACTTTATAAACAAACACCACATTTAGTGCAGTGTATTTCCTATGTGTGAATATTTTGCCTGCCAGGCCGCACTGCATCATGGGCTTTGGAGTGGTCATGAAGGAAGACGCATTCAAGAACTGTGTGGGACTTGGGTCACAAACGGTGACATCGTTGTGCCAAGTGGGATGGTGATTACTATGAACCAGCAGCACTTGTCACAAGTGTTGCAGTATTGTTGAAGTATTTCGTCTTCCTCTTCAGGATGCCAGCCAGCCATGCCCACAGACATCCCACTCCATTCCATCTCTTCCCCTCCAGCAGATGCCATGGCTGGGTTGCCATATATCAAAAACTGAAAATCCGGACACAAAAGTTGAGCATCTTTATTCTTCTTTTTCAAAATCAGCCCTTCCCATATGGGATGCCATATGGCTCAGTTTTACCAGACATTTTAGCCACTTCTTGGAAACCTCACCCGGAAGCCATTTTTTGAAGGACGGATCAAGGCTGGTGAGGACGTGAAAGAAACTGTGAGAATCACGAGGAAGGGAGCATTGCCAAAGGTGACGAAACTTTCATGTGCTTCACCCCATTTCCTGCAATCTCCCACAATCAGAGCTTTATGTCCTTAATTAAGTAATTAATATCCTGTCGGAGCCAAATGTCCTTAATTAATTCCTATTATATATTTCTGTAAAAAAAAAAGTAATAAATTACTGACTGTTCCCAATGTGATCCTGGAATGCCAAAAGGAACTTCGCCAGCATACCAGGAAGACAACTCAAAACAACAGCCACATGGGTAAACAGGTTATATCTATTAAAATAGAACAAATTGAATAGCTTCAAAGCAGCCACAGTAAGCCAAGTTTAACAGGGTAACCTAGCGAAATATGTCTGGGGAGGTGGTTGGAAATCGATGGGGGACAATAATCTCATACCCTCCAACAATTCTCCGGTGAAAATAGGGACGGGTGTCCTATTCCATTATTAGTATTAGCATTGTTTTGCCCCAGCCATTCTGAATGGCTTCCAACATATATAAAAACATGATAAAGAAGAAGAGAAGAAGAGTTTGGATTTGCTATCCCGCCTTTCACTCCCTTTAAGGAGTCTCAAAGCGGCTAACATTCTCCTTTCCCTTCCTCCCCCACAACAAACACTCTGTGAGGTGAGTGGGGCTGAGAGACTTCAGAGAAGTGTGACTGACCCAAGGTCACCCAGCAGCTGCATGTGGAGGAGCAGAGACATGAACCCGGTTCCCCAGATTACGAGTCCACCGCTCTTAACCACTACACCACATTAAACATTTTTTTTAAAAAAAACAACTTCCCTATACAGAGCTGCCTTTGGATTGCTCAAGGGCTGCATAACTCCATACCCTCCAACAATTCTCTGATGAAAATAGGGACATCCTAGGGAAAACCTTTTAATGAGGGTGAAAGAGGAGAGAACAAAATGTGGTCTGAAGCTCAACATCAAAAAAAACAAAGATCGTGGCCACTGGGCCCATCACCTCCTGGCAAATAGAAGGGGAAGAAATGGAGGCAGTGAGAGGTTTTACTTTCTTGGGCTCCATGATCACTGCAGATGGTGACAGCGGCCACGAAATTAAAAGACGCCTGCTTCTTGGGAGAAAAGCAATGACAAACCTAGACAGCATCTTAAAAAGCAGAGACATCACCTTGCCAACAAAGGTCCGTATAGTTAAAGCTATGGTTTTCCCAGTAGTGATGTATGGAAGTGAGAGCTGGACCATAAAGAAAGCTGATCGCCGAAGAATTGTTGCTTTGGAATTATGGTGCTGGAGGAGACCCTAAAGAGTCTCATGGACTGCAAGAAGATCAAACCTATCCATTCTGAAGGAAATCAGCCCTGAGTGCTCACTGGAAGGACAGATCCTGAAGCTGAGGCGCCAATATTTTGGCCACCTCATGAGAAGAGAAGACTCCCTGGAAAAGATCCTCATGTTGGGAAAGATTGAGGGCACAAGGAGAAGGGGACGACAGAGGACGAGATGGTTGGACAGTGTTCTCGAAGCTACCAACATGAGTTTGACCAGGCAGTAGTGGAAGACAGGAGTGCCTGGTGTGCTCTGGTCCAGGGGGTCACGAAGAGTCGGACGCAACTAAACAACAACAACAAATACTGCTTTAAATGCACAGTGCAGATGAGGGCTGGGTACAGGAAAGGTTTAGTACAATCCGCGCTTTTTTAAAAAAATCTACAGGCCCCCCAATCAAATAAAGTTATGGGATCTCTGGGCGTTGGGGCTGGAGGAAGAGGACTAAAGTTCAGCGGAAATTATGCAGTGAGTTCCCATAAACAGCGAGACAATTGATGTTTCTAACATGAATGCTCACCCAGCATTTATGATGCATAATGGATTGAGGAAATGCTTTTCTCTTTCTCAGAAAGCAGTGCTCAGAGGATGATTCGGCCGACAGTGGCCAAAGGTATTATCATCATCCAATTAACAATTAGGTGGAGCTTCTGCTGGGGAAGAAAATAAATGAATAAATAAACGGACTCTCCTTCCCAAGTGATCATGCAATCTTCCTCCGTGACTACCCTGCTGATGCACACAAACAAATTAAGATCACAAATTAAGATCTACTCAACGACTGGAGAGGGTGTTCCCCTTTTGATTTTTGATTTATTTATTTATTTTGGACAGGTGAGTGAAATTCTTCCGATGCAAACAGGAACTTAATGTTGGCATATATATAAGACATCGCCTCTGCAGGCTCCTCATTCTACTTTGCTACCTGTCCACTTGAGTGTTGACCATTTCTGAGCTTGGGTAAGCAGCACTGGTTGTTAAGTTTTGGGGGTGGGTTTTTTTGCAATGACTGCTTTTGTTGTGAAGACTGGTTTTAAGATAGTGGTTTCAGCAGGGGAAACTGTGGGTGGCGTAGGTGCCAACTCCCTGGGGCCCTGGGTGCCCGAGCATCCACAAAATTCCCCGTGAAGGGTTTCGGCAGGGGAAACTGTGGGTGGCGTAGGTGCCAACTCCCTGGGGCCCTGGGTGCCCGAGCACCCACAAAATTCCCCGTGAAGGGGCTAGGCAACCACAAATTTCAGTGCCAGGGCCATGCACGCTTCATGGCTCAACACTGGCTCCAGCCTGGTGGAACGCTCTGTCTCATGAGACCAGGGCCCTGCAGGATCTGATTTCTTTCCACAGGGCCTGTAAGACAGAGTTGTTCCACCTGGCCTTTGGCTTGGAACCAGCCTGATCCCCTCCCTCCCTCTCTTTCCTTTTTCCTTTCTCCTTCTGTGATGGAACCCCTATTTGGGGACTTCCTTGGCTTTTTTCTGGCCCACATAGGACCAGTCTGGATAGTTGGCCTTCGTGAAGATTTGACGTTTTCTCCCCCCAAACAGTTTTTGATCTGGGCTTCCACTGAAATGAGGCATTTTAAGTTGTATCTTAATCCTGTTTTTAAGTTGTATTTTAATCCATTGTTTTTATACTTGATGTTAGCCGCCCCTGAGCCCGGTCTTGGCTGGGAAGGGTGGGGTATAAATAAAATTAAATAAATAAGTGGCAATCATGGCCCTGGTCACTCACGGTCGCAGGGCCAAGTTGGCACTCCTGTTGGGTGAAACATGGGAAGTTGCCTTATATACTACCTTGGACCATTGGTCCATCTAGCCTGGTATTGTTAACACTGATTCGCAGTGACTCTCTAAGGTTTCAGATGGGGAGATTTTCCATGCCCTACTTGGAAATGCTGGGGACTGAGCCCGGTACTTTCTGCTGTAAGTCAGGTGATCTACCAGTGTGATCTCATACTTCCCAGAGGTGATCCAAATGGGACATTGGTATCTGACAATGCAGAGTTAAATGGTGACTTGTAAAGCTGTGGTTTTCCCTGAAGCAGGGGTGGGGAACCTGTGGAACTTCAGATGTCACTGGAGTTCATCTCCCATCATGGGAGCTTGAGTCCAAGGACATTATTGCAACTACAACTTCATTCATCCCTAACCATTGGGCAATGTTGGCGCGGGTTGTTGAGAGTTGGGTTCCAACAATGTATGGAGGGTCCTGGGCTCTCCATTCCTGCTTTACACCTCTGTAAAGGTAAAGGGACCCCTGACCATTAGGTCCAGTCGTGACCGACTGGGGTTGTGGTGCTCATCTCGCTTTATTGGCTGAGGGAGCCGGCATACAGCTTCTGGGTTGTGTGGCCAGCATGACAAAGCCATTTCTGGTGAACCAGAGCAGCACATGGAAACGGCGTTTACCTTCCCGCTGGAGTGGTACCTATTTATCTACTTGCACTTTGACGTGCTTTCGAACTGCTAGGTTGGCAGGAGCTGGGACTGAGCAACGGGAGCTCACCTTGTTGCGGGGATTCGAACTGCCAACCTTCTGATCAGCAAGTCCTAGGCTCTGTAGTTTAACCCGCAGCGCCACCCACATCCCTTACACCTCTGTAGGTGCATTTAATATGTGATCCCTGATTGTTTGGGACATGATTGGTCAAAGGCAGGTCTACGCCATGACTGTTCAAAGTGGTAGCAATAGTGGTTTTCAATCACAGTGAATGTGACCTAGGGCAGGAGTGGAAAGTAATGGCTTCCCTCCCAAAGAATGCTGGGAAACGTAGGTTGTTATGATGCTGAGAGGAGACTCCCTTTCCCCCTCAGAGAGCTACAATTCCCAGAGTGGTTTATCAACCCCTCCCTCTTTCCAGAGATCTCTGGAAATTGTGAGAGCACTTGGCAAACTATAGTTCCCACCATTCTTTGGTGGAAGCCATGACTTTCCTCAAATGATGTGATACTTCTTCAAATGTACAGTACAAATGAGGCCTAAATAAATAAGGTGGTTCTGGTCCCTGGTTCTTTGAATTTCACACCACTGAAAATTCATGCATTGGGTACTATTTTTGTTATTTGCAAACACTTCCAAGATCAATGCTGTACTAATATATATATACGGTATATGGGGTAATTGTGCCCCTGAAGGGACCAGGTGCACAGCCTGGGAGTCATTTTGGACTCACAGATGTCCATGGAGGCACAGGTCAATTCTGTGTCCAGGGCAGCTGTTTATCAGCTCCATCTGGTACGCAGGATGAGACCCTACCTTCCTGCAGACTGCCTTGCCAGAGTGGTGCATGCTCTGGTTATCTCCTGCTTGGACTACTGCAATGCACTCTATGTGGGGCTACCTTTGAAGGTGACCCAGAAACTGCAACTAATCCAGGATGCGGCAGCTAGACTGGTGACTGGGAGCGGCCGCCGAGACCACACAACACCAGTCTTCAAAGACACCAGTCTTGGCTCCCAGTACGTTTCCGAGCACAATTCAAAGTGTTGGTGCTGACCTTTAAAGCCCTAAACGGCCTCGGTCCAGTATACCTGAAGGAGCGTCTCCACCCCCATCGTTCTGCCCGGACACTGAGGTGCAGCACCAAGGGCCTTCTGGCAGTTCCCTCACTGCAAGAAATCAAGTTACAGGGAACCAGGCAGAGGGTCTTCTTGGTGGTGGCGCCCACCCTGTGGAACGCCCTCCAATCAGATGTTCAAAGAGAAGAACAACTTCCAGACTTTAGAAGACATCTGAAGGCGGCCCTCTTTAGGGAAGCTTTTAATGTTTGATGCATTACGGTATTTTGATGTTTTGTTGGAGGCCGCCCAGTGTCTGGGAAGGCGCAGCCAGATGGGCAGGGTATAAATATTAAATTGTTGCTGTTGTTGTTATATATCAAAGATCTCTCTCTTTGTCTTCTAGACTTCTCTAAATCAGCAGAAGATGTCTTACCAAAGTCAGCAATGCAAGCAAACTTGCCCACCCCCTCCTCAATGCAAGAAGACGCCTCAGAAATGCTGCCCACCACCTCAGCAGAAGTGCTGCCCCCCTCCCCAGAAGTGCTGCCCCCCACCTCAGCAGTGCTGCCCCCCTCCTCAGCAGTGCTGCCCCCCTCCTCAGCAGTGCTGCCCCCCTCCTCAGCAATGCTGCCCCCCTAAGCAGTGCTGCCCTCCCAAACAGGACCCCCCATGCTGTTAAGCGACGTCTGCCACAGCCTACCCAGAGAAGTCCCCGCAAGGAGAAGGGTAGGAGGGAAGGAATGGAATATGAAAGCATGGTCTGATATTTATGACCCCATTCGTTTTCCATCCATCTTTGCTGTCGGCTCCATTCTAGCAAATACTTTCCTACCTCTTTCAAAAAGGCAAGCTGAGAAGAACAGAAAATCTGGGAATCGATGTTTCCAGGGCACACAGGACCCCAGCCCATCTAGTCCCGTCAACATCAATGGACACTCATCTAGTCATCAGCTCAGAACATCGCTAGCCAATGGATGTCTGTGTGTCTCACCCTGACAGACCTTGTGAGCGCTCAGCTGAAGAGTCCTGTCTGGAAAAAAACCTTCTTTGCAACCTAATTTCCCCTATATTTATTTTATGATGTATCCAAAATAGCACATTGAATCATCTGGTTCACCCTTTCCCCCTTACAATATATCTTTTCTTCCAATGTATTGCTCTGGGCTCTGACGGCAAGATATTATTAAAATTTATGCACAAGCATCAGTCTGCCTTCTCAAAGTCGTTCTTCCCTGTGTGTCTTGCTGCAGGATTTGTACTGCAATGGTTGCTCTGGTCTGACCAATGGGAGGTGGTCCCTGGCAGGGAATCCTGAGAAGTGTGGGTCCAGTGTAGTGTAGTGGTTAGAGCATCAGGCTGGGAGCTGCAAGACCAGGGTTCTAGTCCCCACTCTATTGCGTTCCAAAAGCAAGGAAGGATTGGACTCTGGTTAATAAAATACACACGAGGCTTGACCAGCAAGACTCTGGGAGGAAGTGTGAATAATAAACTGTCCACCCCTTGACCCAGGTCGTTTTATTCACAAAAGAACTTTTTACACAGTGTTCGTAAGAACCAATCAGATTTTCTCTGAGCATTTCAAAAAAACCCACGTGGGACAAAGTCAGATCAGAAGAAATCCTTTTAACTACAAAGAAACTATTTCCTACTTGAGCATGCATATGTAGTTCAGAGTAAATAAAACAGGAATCCAGGAGAAATGCT
This sequence comes from Podarcis liolepis, assembly GCF_965112155.1. NCBI lineage: Eukaryota > Metazoa > Chordata > Lepidosauria > Squamata > Lacertidae > Podarcis > Podarcis liolepis. Next base: position 8,157,854 of record NC_139566.1, read on the forward strand.
TTTAGCAAACCCCGGAGGTCATAAACAACAGTAAACAGGAGAAGAAGGATGTCAAATGAGAGGCACAAATACAAGATGGGTGACACCTGGCTTGAGAGCAGTACATGTGAAAAGGATCTAGGAGTCTTGGTTGACCACAAACTTGACATAAGCCAACAGTGTGACGCGGCAGCTAAAAAAGCCAATGCAATTCTGGGCTGCATCAATAGGAGTATAGCATCTAGATCAAGGGAAGTAATAGCGCCACTGTATTCTGCTCTGGTCAGACCTCACCTGGAGTACTGTGTCCAGTTCTGGGCACCACAGTTCAAGAAGGACACTGACAAACTGGAACGTGTCCAGAGGAGGGCAACCAAAATGGTCAAAGGCCTGGAAACGATGCCTTATGAGGAACGGCTAAGGGAGCTGGGCATGTTTAGCCTGGAGAAGAGGAGGTTAAGGGGTGATATGATAGCCATGCTCAAATATATAAAAGGATGTCACATAGAGGAGGGAGAAAGGTTGTTTTCTGCTGCTCCAGAGAAGCGGACACGGAGCAATGGATCGAAACTACAAGAAAGAAGATTCCACCTAAACATTAGGAAGAACTTTCTGACAGTAAGAGCTGTTCGACAGTGGAATTTGCTGCCAAGGAGTGTGGTGGAGTCTCCTTTTTTGGAGGTCTTTAAGCAGAGGCTTGACAACCATATGTCAAGGAAAGATAGGCATGTTTATCATCTCCTTGTGAACTCTCCTCCTGGCCCTTAGATTAGCAAAACTAACAAAAGCTACATCAAAAGCTTTACATCTATCTTTATGACCCAGGATGCCTGGTGAACATCTGGCCTGTGTTTAGAATGCTTATAGATGCCTGTCAGGAGTAGAGAAAGGAAATGGCAGAAGAGCAGAGGCTTGTGGGATTTGATCTGAAATTAATGTCAATGAATCAAGCCCAGTCAAAGCAATGCTGTCATCGCTGACACAATGGCGTGCTCCATTTTTCATAATTCCTCATAGCAATTCCACCTGACCCCCACATCACTCAACCATGAAGCTCTCTGGGTGAGAGGATGGGGAGAACCATGTATATAGGAGACTATGGTCCTTCAGATCGCCTGGGCCTAACTGTACAGGGCAGAGCTGTCTGAACAGTGTGACTTGACAAGTTTGTGGGTCGGCTGCAGTGTGTAGGTGTGTCATGCAAATGGTCTCCACGCTCCTCCCGGAAAGGGGTTAGTTTAACCTCCAGTTTGCTAGTAAAACTGAATTATCGTGTGTAATGTGTATGGGTTGCTCGTGCGTAAGTTTCCGCCTCTCCAGGCTTTGTTGCCTTGCTAAACCTTTCAGTCTGGGCAGCCCTTCACTTCGTGGCTGCCTCAGTCGCTAGCAGAATCCGTCAGTGGGCGTTTCTTAAATCTTTTCCAACATAAAAGTTGTTTGACACCCAGTCTCCTCCTACTCTCTCTGCGCGGAAGTCTTCTGTGCAGGGAGGGCGTGGGTAGCGGAGGACCCGTGCTCTCCCCACTGGTGTCCGGTGAAGAGTCCTGGAGCCCTCTCGCCGATTCCCCCATCAGCCCCTCTATATCCCTGGTGTTGCGCTGATTTGCTTCCCCATCTGCGGAGCTGCCTCTCTCCCTTCTGGGCCCTTTTCCAGCATCATTTGAGAGCCTTCCCTCCGCCTCTAGCTCCGATGTCAGTTCCCTGACACCATGTCACAAAATGATGCACATCTAAAGTGTGTGTCACCAACATGAAAAGTTGGGAAAGCTCTGATATAAAGGTAAAAGGTGAAGGACCCCTGGACGGTTAAGTCCAGTCAAAGGCGACTATGGGGTTGCGGCGCTCATCTCACTTTCAGGCCAAGGGAGCCTGTTTGTCCACAGACAGCTTTCTGAGTCATGTGGCCAGCATGATTAAACTGCTTCTGGCGCAACTGGACACCGTTTACCTTCCTGCCGCAGCGGTACCTATTTATCTACTTGCCCTGGTGTGCTTTCGAACTACTAGGTTGGTAGGAGCTGGACAGAGCAATGAGAACTCACTCTGTCGTGGGGATTCAAATCGACAACCTTTTGAATAGCAAGCCCAAGAGGCTCAGTGGTTTGGACAGGCATGGCGAAACTTGGTCCTCCAGCTGTTTTGGGACTACAACTCCCATCATCCCTAACTAACAGGACCGGTGGTCGGGATGATGAGAATTGTAGTCCCAAAACAGCTGGAGGGCCAAGTTTGGCCATGCCTGGTTTAGACCATAGCTCCACCCATATCCCGTGGTATAGGGCTTTATGGACCATAAGCAGCACTTTGAATTGTCCCTAGAAATAGACCAATAGCCATTGGAGCTGTTGTAACAAGGGGGTCATATGTGCTTCTTACAAAGCTTCTTACAAAGTGCAAGTAGATAAATAGGTACCACTCCGGCGGGAAGGTAAACAGCGTTTCTGTGCACTGCTCTGGTTTCACCAGAAGCAGCTTAGTCATGCTGGCCACATGACCCGGAAAAACTGTCTGTGGACAAACGTCAGCTCCCTCGGCCAGTAAAGCAAGATGAGCACCGCAACCCCAGAGTCGCCTGTGACTGGACCTAACGGTCAGGGGTCCCTTTATCCTTAAGGAAAAGGGGGACATTCCAGGATCAAATCAGAAACCAGGACGGCTTCTGTAAATCTGGGACTGTCCCTGGAAAATAGGGACTATTGGAGGGTCTGCAAACCAGCATATCCAATAGTCAAGAATGGCAGGAGTTGTGGTCTGGTAATGTATGGAGGGCCACTGATTTTCCATCTCTGCTGTTTAAGAACCCTCCCAGTACAGTGGTACCTCACGTTAAGTACTTAATTGTTTCCAGAGGTCCGTACTTAACCTGAAACTGTTCTTAACCTGAAGCACCACTTTAGCTAATGGGACCTCCTGCTGCTGCCGTGCCGCCGGAGCACAATTTCTGTTCTCATCCTGAAGCAAAGTTCTTAACCTGAAGCACTATTTCTGGGTTAGCGGAGTCTGTAAGCTGAAGCGTATGTAACCCGAGGTACCACTGTAGAATCATATTACTATACCATATTGCAGACATCAGTATATTTAGAGAAGGGCTGAAGAATCTGGTGCCGGCTGGAGAATAGGTGAATATGGCGCTGCCCCTCCAAATTCAGTCTTCTTATCCCACAAACAGTCCAGAGTGTTAACACCGCCTGTCAACTTCTGCTCCTTGGTCTCAGGGCTGTTCGTTGTAGAACTCAGCCGGGAGGAAGACGGCGACAAAACTAGAACCGGTTGTCTCTGCTTCTCGTTGGCTCTGTCTCCACAAAATGTTGGGCTCTTTGCCTTCCATCCCACTCGTGCCCGAGGGCATCAGCCACCAATGATTTCTCATGGGCACCCCAGGAGTTAAAATCAGGAACCAGTGGGAAAGATTGCTTAGCCAGAATAGCAAAACTCGCAGTGTTTCCCAGGCTCAATGTGCTTATTGCCAGATCCGTTTCACAATCCTAAGGACCAGTAACTCATGCATTTCCAGACAAATCCCTGCATGTAGAAAAATGCAGAGATGAGACTCAGCTCTCCTCTCTCACTCCTTGGTCAACATCCAACAGGAAAAAAAGGAGTCTGCCAATTTCAGTGGCTTGTGAAATAACAGTTCATAACGACCGCTCCCCACATTAAATGGGGGGGCGCCCTTTGCGTGGTCGCGCGCAGCTCCCTGGACCCTATGCGGCACCATTAGCAAAGGCTTGGCTTCGCCTTCCCCAGGTGGGATACCTGGAGGTCTCCACCTACCTCAGCCAGTTGCCCAATCCTGCCTGGGGAGGCGTTGCCAAGGTGACCAGGCCAGGTAGGGGAAGGGACTACCTGCCCACATAACAGGGGGATTATCTTACCTGGGAATCGTCAGTTGACTCCAGAGCTTCTCCCACCCCACTCGCCCTCAGTTAAGGCTTCTTTTGCAGGTTAACCTTTTCTCCACAGGTACGCGGGCGCTGCTACATCAAGGTCGCTGTCGAAGGGCCGGAAAGGAATTCTCCGGCATTGGCAAGTTTGCCTTTCCTGTAGCAAAACATCACAACTTTGGCGGTATCGGGCCTTGGGTGGAATCCTTTAGTCTATCTTCCCTGAATTGGGGGGGGGGGCGTGCAGCAGTGACCCACGCCCCCCTTCTCTTTGTGGCGGTGATACCAGGGTTCCCTGTTAAAGGGGTTGCTTGAGGGGAGGCTTTGGCCTTACGCTTAGAGGTCGTCATTGCTCTCCCCTGCGACGGCGGCGTAATGGAGGCGGGCTGTCTCTGCTTGAACATATGCTCTCCAGAGCCAGCCCATCCCACACACAAACACACTGGATAACCCTGATGTTCTCCAGATTCCCGGCGGGGGACTGGGAGGGATAAACGCCCAATGCCTGAGCCAAGGTCTACCCACATCTGAAACATAATAAAGTTATGGCCAATTTTAATCCCCTAGCATGTTGTCTTGAGTCGTTATTCCACACGGGGGCTGCCCAGGGTTTGGGAGACTCCGCCTGTCTACGCAATCACTTATTCCAAGTACTGCTGTTCTGCCTGGCAGATCACCCAGAAGACAGCACGTCATGCGTGTGGAGGGTGGTCAGGTGGCCTCTTCACAGGGTAAAGGTAAAGGTAAAGGTAAAGGGACCCCTGACCATTAGGTCCAGTCGTGACCGACTCTGGGGTTGCGGCGCTCATCTCGCTTTATTGGCCAAGGGAGCCGGCGTACAGCTTCTGGGTCATGTGGCCAGCATGACTAAGCCACTTCTGGCAAACCAGAGAAGCACGGAAACACCGTTTACCTTCCCGCCGGAGCGGTACCTATTTATCTACTTGCACTTTGACGTGCTTTCGAACTGCTAGTTTGGCAGGAGCTGGGACTGAGCAATGGGAGCTCACCCCGGTGCAGGGATTCGAACCTCCGACCTTCTGATTGGCATGCTTGAGGCTCAGTGGTTTAACCCACAGCGCCACCCATGTCCCTTTCACAGGGTACAGTCCTCTATTTTGAAGGTGTCAGCTGTTGGAAACTTTTCCCCTTAGCCTCATCCTCCATGAATTTATTTTTAAATTCCGCCCAAGTTGCTTGTTATCACTGCCTCCTGTGGGAGTGAGTTCCACAGTTTAACACTGCACTGTGTGAATAAGTCCTTCTGTTATCTGTCCTGAATCTTCCAACATTCAGCTCCATTGGATGTCTATGAGTTCTAGTGTCATGGGGGAGAAAGAGAAAAACATTTCTCTACCCCCTTTCTCCATGCCATGTATAATGTTGTAAACTTCTTTCTTGTCACCTCTTGCTTTTTCTCTAAAACTAGAAAGCCCCAGATGATGCAGTCCTCCAGCCAAGTAATGTGTACATTAAAAATGCCTCTACTGGCATAAAAATGCATTTATCTGTGAAAAGAACGTTCAAAAACTGCTTTATTAGGGGGGGAAACAGCTGCATTAAAATGTGTGCATTCGGGGGAAATGTTTATGGCAAGTGCAATTTGCAGGACCCCGTTTTCATGAAACCAAAATTGACTGATTCTCCCATCCTTACCTCTTCAGATAGCTGGACACTCATGACTTCAGGAAAATGCCTGAAAATGCCTTAGAAAACATCTGCAGGACTCTAAATATGGGAGCAGCTGGATATGGTATTAGGAAAGAGTTAGGGTGCCCTCTAGTGCCCAACCATAGGGCTTCCATACATCCAGAATTTCCCAGACAAAGCCGTAATACAGTGGTACCTCAGTTTACGAACTTAATCCATTCTGGAAGTCTGTTCTTAAACCAAAACCATTCTTAAACTGAGGCGCACTTTCCCTAAGGAGGCCTCCCAGCGCTGGTGCCCTTCCACCATTCGGATTCCGTTCTTAGACCGAGGTAAAGTTCTCAAACCAAGACACTATTTCCGGTTTTGCGGAGTTTGTAAACAAAATTGTCCTGAAACCAGACTGTTCTTAAACCGACGTACCACTGCATTGATCTTGGAGAATTTTCTTTAAAATAGCTCAAACTTTCCCCCCCCCCCCCAAAAAAATAATCTCAATAACTCAATAACTTCTGTGTCTGGATTTTCACTTTTCGAAATACCGTATTTTTCCGTCTATAAGACACCCCCATGTAGAAGATATAATGTATATCTTATACATATATGTATATATAATGTATCTTATGTATATATAATGCATTTTGGGGGACTCGGGTTTTAAAAAGGGGGGTGTATCTGTGTATAAGACGCCCCCTAATTTTTGACATCATTTTTTAGGGGGAAAAACCTAGTCTTATACACAGAAAAATACAGTATGTCACCCCCAAACACTGACAAAGGAATATAGGAAGTGACCTCATACTAATTCAAACTGTTGGTCCACCTGGCAGCCTCTCAGTGGTGCTTGATGCCCTAGCTAAGGTTGCCATATGTCCTCTTTTTCCAGGACATGCCCTCTTTATCAAGGGTATATAAAGTGGAAAGTTGTCAGCGATCCATAGTTAAAAGTCAAAGTTGGCGAATGTGTCCTCCTTTTTGCTCTTCAAAATATGGCAGCCGTGCAGCCCAGAGCTTTCCAAACCAGGTGTCATGACACATTAGTGTGTCGTCTGCAGTGCGTAGGTGTGTTGGCACAAGCGCTCCTCCCGGGGCTGGAAAGGGGTTAGTTTAACCTCCAGTTCGCTAGTAAAACTGAATGACTGTGTCACGAAATGATACATGTCTAAAAGGTTTGTCACCAACATGAAAAGTTTAGAAAGCTCCGCTGGCCTAGCCAATGGAAGATGATCTGTCACATTTTGTAGTACCAGCTCGTCCCCAATTCCAGTGAGTGAACTTAGAGCTTCTGAATGGGGTAACTGTGCCCCTGAAGGATCAGTTGCGCAGCCTGGGAGTCATTTTGGACTTGCAGCTGTCCATGGAGGAGCAGGTTAATTCTGTGTCCAGGGCAGCTGTTTATCAGCTCCATCTGGTACGCAGGCTGAGACCCTACCTTCCTGCGGACTGCCTTGCCAGAGTGGTGCATGCTCTGGTTATCTCCTGCTTGGACTACTGCAATGCACTCTATGTGGGGCTACCTTTGAAGGTGACCCAGAAACTGCAACTAATCCAGAATGCGGCAGCTAGACTGGTGACTGGGAGGGGCCGCCGAGACCAGATAACATCAGTCTTGAAAGACCTACATTGGCTCCCAGTACGTTTCCAAGCAGAATTCAGTGTGTTGGTGCTGACCTTTAAAGCCCTAAACAGCCTCGGTCCTGTATACCTGAAGGAGCGTCTCCACCCCCATCATTCTGCCTGGACACTGAGGTCCAGCGCTGAGGGCCTTCTAGCGGTTCCCTCACTGCGAGAAGCCAAGGTACAGGGAACCAGGCAGAGGGCCTTCTCGGTGGTGGCACCCGCCCTGTGGAACGCCCTCCCACCAGATGTCAAAGAGAAGAGCAACTACCAGACTTTTAGAAGACATCTGAGGGCAGCCCTGTTTAGGGAAGCTTTTAATGTTTGATGCATTACTGTACAGTGGTACCTCGGGTTAAGTACTTAATTTGTTTCAGAGGTCCGTTCTTAACCTGAAACTGTTCTTAACCTGAGGTACCACTTTAGCTAATGGTGCCTCCCCAGGTCGCCGCCGCGTGATTTCTGTTCTCACCCTGAAGCAAAGTTCTTAACCCGAGGTACGATTTCTGGGTTAGCGAAGTCTGTAACCTGAAGTGTCTGTAACCTGAAGCGTATGTAACCCGAGGTACCACTGTATTTTAATATTTTGTTGGAAGCCGCCCAAAGTGGCTAGGAAAGCCCAGCCAGATGGGCGGGGTATAAATTTAGTAGTAGTAGTATTAAATGCACACACAATATGTTTAACCTCATTGTGCACGATGGAGTGTTACCCTAGTGCAGTGCCAGCTTGGAATACAACTTTTTAGTTGAGATCTGGCTGTGAAACTGACAGCATAGGTTCATGACGCTGGACAGGAATGTTTCCAAGATAATGCACAAACAGACAAGATGGAAGAGTGACAGGACCAGGCATGAAAGCTTGGGCATGATTCCAGCTGAACAACAGGCCCTCATTAAGAATTTCATGGTTCGGTTAACTGACAGTACAATGGTGTATATGCCTCCTCAGAAGTAAGCGCTCTTACTTTTCCTCTAAAACTAGAAAGTCCCAGATGCTGCAGTCGTCCAGCCAAGTAATGTGTACATAAAAAATGCCTCATAAGGGCAGAAGCAAAGTGTTTTGCTAGACCTTGTCCTGTTTTTCTGCTAGAAGCAGTTCCTTCAGAATCAGGAATGTGCCCAGCCTTGGTTTATCCATCAAAGGTGCAAGTCACTACAAGCCTATGGTTTCAGAGAGCGAGTGAGAGAGATGGTGGGATATCTTGGAGATCCAAACTGTGGTTGAGGAACCCATGGCTCTCCATGTTGGACTCTAAATCTCATCAGCCCCAACAGTCAGTCAACAATGCTCAGTTATCACCTGGGTGTTCAGGAGGGGATGGAATACAGTGGATTCCTCTATTTCCTCTATGTGTTTGGGGATCCAGACAATGGTTTTTTCCAGTGTGTGTGTGTGTGTGTGTGTGTGTGTGTGTGTGTGTGTGTGTGTTTCTATCCCTCCCTCCAATTTAGTTGCCATTCCCCCTTTCCCCCTTTTCAGCAACTCGGCATACCACACCATTGCGTTTTTATGGGGTTGTTATGCGAACTCATCGATTTCGATGTGTCGATCTCACTTCTGTCTCCAGGAAGCATCCAGATGTTAACCAGTAAATTACAGATCCAGTAAATAGATTTCAGACATTATTGTTTTTTTAAGGAAAGATGACATGTAAAATAAATAAATGACAAGAGAAAAGCTGTGGTAGAAAGAAAATACTTTGGTTGTTTTTTTAAAAGAATTCCAAAAAATGTAAATAAATTACTTTTTGCAAATGAAACAAATGCAATGGAAATGGCCAAATTTACAAATCAGAAAGTTTAAACCCTATCTATTGTACTCAGTTCTTGGTGGTAATTGAAGCTTTCCATTCCCCTCCTCCACTATATCTCTGACTCATCAACCTTCCAGTCTGGCAGATAGAAAATTCCAAAAGGACCAGTGGAAGAGACAAACATAGAAACAATTTCAATCTCCCTCTCCTCAATATGGACAATATGCACAAAGGCGTGTTTCCATCACGCATGGTGTGGCTTGGTAATGTAAAAGTCTTGACTGGTCAGGTGTGGAGGGAGGGATGACAGCCAGGTATTGGGGAAGAAGGGTGGCAAAGGAGTGGGAATTTGGTGGGGTTGGCAAACACACACACAAACACAAGCACATATTTATAAATGTGTGCACATATGTTTTTGTATGCGCGCACTGGCTTTTCCTGTGTGTACCCTACTGTTACATTGCGATGCCAAAGGTATTTGTGTGGCTCCCAAGCACACACACCGCAGCTCAAAAAACATACATCAATTTTATTTTATTAAAAAATCACTTTGCTGGCTGCTCCTTTGGGTCCCCTTGGAAAAGAATCTTGAGAAGTACAGTCCTCACCAAAGCCACTTTGTCACGTTGGCTACACTTTGGCTGTTCCCCATCCCTTGGAAGGTTGGCTCATGTGGCCTTTGGCTCAAAAAGGTTAGCTGCTTTTTGAGGTTCCGTTTCTCTTCCTTAAAGTCTGCTGCCTCCTCACCCTCTGAGTCTCACCCCTGGACTTGTGCCCCAAAGGTATTCCATGAACCCACCACTGAAGGGAATGGCCCTGGCTGTTGGTTGCTCCCCACCCCTGTTGTAAATGGATTATTGCATTTTACCCTCCCGCTGCTCAATTATTATTTTTTGTGCATCGTAAGCATTGGCACCCAAAGCAAACAGGATCGCTGATTGTTTGGTACAAGACGTGTCTACACAGGACTGCTGTCTCTCTCTCTCTCTCTCTCTCTCTCTCTCTCTCACACACACACACACACACACACACACGGAGGAGGAGGCACAACTGTTCTTTCCTATGCAAATGCCCCCCACTTCCACAAAAGAAACAGATTCTTGACCCCATCACATCTCCTTGATTGTTCGGGTGACTTCATCCAGAACTTCCTCCAAGGAGCTCTGGGTCCTGCAAGGGAGAAAGGTGAGGAATCATTGCAAATGAGCGTGGACAGCGTGGCTCAAAATCAGTGCTGCATCAACAGTACAAAACTGGCATTTTCAATCAGTGAAAACAACAACAACAAACTTCCATGAGAAAACCACCCACTTCTCAACGTATTGGAATCGCTAAGGGAGCTGGGCATGTTTAGCCTGGAGAAGAGGAGGTTAAGGGGTGATATGATAGCCATGTTCAAATATATAAAAGGATGTCACATAGAGGAGGGAGAAAGGTTGTTTTCTGCTGCTCCAGAGAAGCGGACACAGAGCAATGGATCCAAACTACAAGAAAGAAGATTCCACCTAAACATTAGGAAGAACTTCCTGCCAGTAAGAGCTGTTCGACAGTGGAATTTGCTGCGAAGGAGTGTGGTGGAGTCTCCTCCTTTGGAGGTCTTTAAGCAGAGGCTTGACAACCATATGTCAGGAGTGCTCTGATGGTGTTTCCTGCTTGGCAGGGGGTTGGACTCGATGGCCCTTGTGGTCTCTTCCAACTCTATGATTCTATGAGTCTATGATTTATTTGCTGTTGCATTTCTATCCAACTTCAAAGGGGGGTTCAAGAGGGCATACATAGTTCTATCCTCTCCCTGTTTTTATCCTCAAAACAACCCTGTGAGGTAGACTAGGCTGAGAGACAGTGACTGGCCTGAGGTCATATTCAGTGGGCTCCATGACCCAACAAGGATTTCAACCCTGGGTACTAGCCCAGCACTCTAACCACGACCCAACTGTAGCTAATGCTAGTCCTACTCAGAGCAAGGTAACGGTAAAGGGACCCCTGATCATTAGGTCCAGTTGTGACCGACTCTGGGGTTGCGGCGCTCATCTCGCTTTATTGGCCAAGGGAGCCGGCGTACAGCTTCCGGGTCATGTGGCCAGCATGACTAAGCCGCTTCTGGCGAAAGAGAACAGTGCACGAAAACGCCGTTTACCTCCCCGCCAGAGCGGTACCTATTTATCTACTTGCAACTATGACGTGCTTTCGAACTGCTAGGTGGGCAGGAGCAGGGACTGAGCAATGGGAGCTCACCCCGTTGCGGGGATTTGAACCGCTGACCTTCTGATCGGCAAGTCCTAGGCTCTGTGGTTTAACCCACAGCACCACCTGTGTCCCTCCTACTCAGAGTAGACCCACTTAAATTACTGGTTAGTTTAGGCCCATTAATTTCAGTGGATCTACTCTGGGTAGGACTAACAACGGACTCAACCCAATGGAAATAACTGGTTTGACACCTTGCCTAGCCGGATCTGCTGTTGTCAACATAGCCTTTTGTTCTCAGGGCAGCTTATACCAAGAAAACAAATGAAACACAATGCAAGAAGTGGGTCAGCAATTTAGCACTTAAAAGTGTGTTTTGTCAAAAGAGTTCAGTAACAAATCTTACAAAACCACACCCTCTGTGAAGGTTTGAGGCTGGGACAGAAACATGTTTGAAGCTGACAGTAAGGAAAATGGGAATCTCTGAGTTGCTGGGCTAGTTTGTTTTGGTTTTTTTCCAGCTGATTGGTCTGAAGGTGATGAGGAAGAACTGTAGTTCAGGGGTGAGCATCAAATTGCCATGCAGTACATCCCAGGTCCAATCACTGGAATCCCCAGGTAGGCTTGGGAAATGCTCCCTGTCTGAAACCCTGAAGAACGGCTGCCAGTCTGAGTAGGCATCACTGAGATAAACAGACAGTCTGACTCAGCATAAGGTAGATTCCGAAGTTCCTATGTTCAACAGTAATTAGTTGGGTAGGAAAGATGGGGGGGGTGTCACACCTGGCAACCAATGAGCCCCTTTCTGCAAGATCTCTCCTATGGATTTAAAATTGTATGAAGATAGAGACTTGCTTTTCCCAAGAGCAATATTGTCTGGTTCCAGAATTAACACTAAATACATTGTTTTTGTTAAATGAGCCACTATAGCCTCTAGAGGGCCATGAAAATTTGTGTCCCGGGCTTTTTAGACTCATCTACCCATATACTAAAAGGGACACGGGTGGCGCCGTGGTCTAAACCACAGAGCCTAGGACTTGCCGATCAGAAGGTAGGCAGTTTGAATCTCCACGACGGGTGAGCTCCCGTTGCTCGGTCCCAGCTCCTGCCAACCTAGCAGTTTGAAAGCACATCGAAGTGCAAGTAGATAAATAGGTAAGGGAAGGTAAACGGTGTTTCCATCTGCTGCTCTGGTTTCACTAGAAGCATCTTAGTCATGCTGGCCACATGACCCGGAAAAACTGTGGACAAACGTCGGCTCCCTCAGCCAGTAAAGCGAGATGAGCACCGCAACCCCAGAGTCGTCCACAACTGGACTTAAAAGTCAGGGGTCCCTTTACCTTTACCCATGTACTATCTGAAACCAAAGGGTTTCCCAATGTGAATACTAGCACTATTTTCCACTTTCCTACCCCACTATAATTGGAAACACCCTCAGAAAACAGCCTCAGCCTTAGTGTCTCTCCCTTGCAGTAACTTCCTTCGTAATAGTAGTAGTAATAATAATAATAATAATAATAATAATAATTTTTTATTTATATCCCGCCCTCCCCAGCTGAAGCTGGGCTCAGAGCAGCTAACAACAATAAAAGTAACACAGCATTTAAAATCAGTTCATTCTAAAATCAATTCATTCTAAAATCAATTCATTCTAAAATCAATTCATTCTAAAATCAATTCAAAATCAAATTAATGGCAACCATTGGGCTAGAGTTCTGTCAGGATTACCAAAGGAGGGGGGTCAGACTGTGCCTTGGCCAAAGGCCTGGTGGAACAGCTCTGTCTTGCAGGCCCTGCAGAAAGATGTCAAGTCCCGCAGGGCCCTAGTCTCTTGTGACAGAGCATTCCACCAGATCGGAGCCACAGCCGAAAAAGCCCTGGCTCTGGTTGAGGCCAGCCTAACCTTCCTGTGGCCCATAACCATTTGGGAGGGGAATATCCACCATCTAAATATATCCTTTGAGGTGACCTTTTGATGTGACGCTTTGGGGAAGGACCACAGTTCAGTGGTATAGCATCTGCTTTTCATTTAAAAGTATCCAGATTCAATCCCTGGCATCTTCAACTAAAACAGGAGCAAGGTTGCATAGGTCATCCATCAGGGCAACCAAAGCCAACTCAGTCCTGTGGTCAGGACTGAACCCATATTGTCATTGACTCAAGTTCTACCCATTGTCAGCTCTGGCTCCCCCTACTGTTGGGCTCCCAGCCTTTCACCCTACCAATCCCAACAGGTGCCGGCCACCATTGTTGCTCATTTGGAAATATTAGAGCCACACCAATGAGCTCCAGTAATCTATCTCTTACGGAGGCTGGATTTGCAATGGCTTCCAAGGGGAAAGGGATGCCAAAGGTTCATGAATGACTTTCCTACCCCCGATAGATAATGCAGCTGCAATAGAATACCCCCATATGGAACAGTACCTTCTTTGAAGTCCACGCTAGGGACACAATCACCTGGGGCACACTTCAGTAAACACAGGGCACAACCTCCTTGTCATTCATCAGTTCAACGTCAGAGTCGGGGAGATTCTTCATATGCTTGTACTTATTACTGGATGTCCTCTGGAGTCACAAAGAAGGGAAGAGGATGGAGAAGGAGATAACAGATGTGAGGGATCACAGCTTTAGAGAATTAATCATATCTTACCCCCACCTGTACCCTTTACTTATCCAGGTTTCGATGGAATTCCTTTTCATATAGCAGAAGTCCCAACAGATTATGAGAACTACATTGGATTAGCCACGGCAGCTGCCCATCCCCTCTGTAGACCCACCTGAATTCTTGGTCATTGGTTTCAAGGCCAGATAAGGATGGCAGCCTTTTCCCCCTTAGTGTGAGAGGTGTTGGTTAAGATAGATAAGATAAAACTTTATTCGCATCAGCCAATGGCTATAGCAACAGTAAAGCATTACAGTATACGCAGAAAAAGGAATTTGATATAAGAGCAGAATTTAAAGTCCTGAATCAGCCATCAGTTAGTGGCCCTTGTTCTGATTGTCCCTGCTATGGACCTAGCAACCTTTGCTTTTATCTGCTCATTTTGATCTGATAGAAGAAAGGACATTGTGGCCGTGGTTGAGCGCCCTGGGATGGTTAGTACGAGTGGGGTGATGATCTCGTTCCTCAGGTCTTTGTAGAGAGTACAAGACAGGAGGACGTGTGCCGCTGTTTCAGTGCTACCATCTCCAGAGGGGCAAAGACGTTTCTCAGGCGGGATCTTTTGGAATCGACCCTCAAGTACCGCAGATGGAAAAACATCCAGTCTTGCAAGTGTAAAAGCACGTCTATATTTTGGGATAACAAGAAGTGTTGGTTGCTTGAAATGCAAATTGGCCTGAGAGGAGTATGGTGATGGGAGAAAGGTCAGAAAGCCACCAATGATGCCTCCATAGATACAGGCCATGTTTGTATCCTACATTTAAAGCAGTATTATACCCCACGAATTCTGGGAAGTGTAGCTTGTTATACCCCCTATCCCCCCACCCAAAGCTACAATTCCCAGAGTCCCCTGGGAAGAGGGATTGATTGATAAGCTACTTGTCTGGATGATATATCTCCATCTGCCAGCTGCTCTGGATCCATCTGTGTTGCAAGACCACTTTCCCCTCAAACAAGGATTACCTTGACCGGTGAGAGTTCCTGGTGAATTAGCTTCTTAAACTCACTCTTCTGGAACTTCTCCGTCTCGGCCACCTTCTTGTGGTTTGCCTTGGAGTTCCGCTCAATCATGTTTGTGAAGGCTTTGTACAGGCTTGACATCTTGCGATGCTCAGATTTTTTCCTGCAAGTAGGAATGAAGGCTGATCACAAGAACGTAATAAAAGCCTGCTGGATCAGGCCAAAGGCCCATTTGCTTCAGCATCCTGGCTCAACTGGTATTCAGCAAAAAGGGTTTATTGTATGAACCAAAAGCCGTAACAATTTACCGTATTTTTCGCCCTATAGGACGCACTTTTTCCCCTCCAAAAATGAAGGGGAAATCTGGGTGCGTCCTATGGGGCGAATGCAGGCTTTCGCTGAAGCCTGGAGAGCGAGAGGGGTCGGTGTGCACCGACCCCTCTCGCTCTCCAGGCTTCAGGAAGCTCTGCGCAACCCTCGGGAGACCGGCTCCGAGGGTTGCGCAGAGCTGCCTGCAGTCCCCGGCTCAGCACAGCGAAGCCCCGCCCCGCTCCCGATGGCGGCACAGAGCTGCCTGCAGTCCCGGGATCAGCGCACTTCTCCCCATCACCAGCCCCACAAGCTCGGGGGACAGTGGGGAGGCAGAGCGTGCCTTACCACTGTTCCCCGACCTGGTTCTTCCAGCCCCGCACCTGGGGGGGAAATAAAAAAAATTTTCTTTATTTCCCCCCAAAAAAACTAGGTGCGTCCTATGGGCCGGAGCGTCCTATGGGGCGCAAAATACGGTAACCGGTAGTCAAAGACATATCGTGGAAGGGCTAGGAGTCCTTTCCCAGTGCAGGAGACTGAATAGGTCACTGTAGGTCATCTTCTTTTTACGGACCACCTTAAAATACCAGCTTTTCATTCCATTTTGGAAGCAACTGCAATGCGCTGCGCTAGATGCTGAATTATTTGTAGCTGTCCTCTTGCTGCTTCTTTTATATCTTATGTTGCATCTTCCTGTATTGGAATCTGCACTCATAGTGTTCAGATTGTAATAAAATGCAATAAAAGAAATAAAAGATGCAATTGAAATGCAATGAAAATTCAACGTGAAATTTCAATGCAGACATGCCCTGGATGACCTGAATGAAGCTCATGGATCACTGGTGGTCCACAGATTGCAGTTTGGGTACCGCTGTTGCAGGGGTGCCACTGTGGGTACCCACAGCTGCAACATGGACATGCAACATCACACGCACTACGTGCTGGCGTGTGAGAGAGATGTCACACATCTGCGTTGCGGCGGCAGCGGTGACTGCTCTTCTTCCTCCTATCCACAGACAGCAAGACACCCTTTTCCATGGGGAGGGGCTTGGACTTGGAGACAGAGAGACCCACCCGCCAGAAAAGGGTGCTTCGCTGACTGGCAGAAGAGGGCAGAGCTGAACTGCTTCTCTCTCGGAGGCAGTGTTGCTGCCACCTGCCAGTGTTTTTCATTGACTTTGTGGGCACCCAGCCCCCAAAATTATTATTATTTTCTATTTTATTGAATTTTACAAGAAAAGAAAGAAAGACAAAGAACAATACATAACACTGTAAACACATTTATATACATGTTTTCCAAAATGCAAACTAAAAAAAAGACAAAAGAAAAGAAAATACTTTTCATAACCAATAATATTACCAAATTCATGCTTCAAACATTAAAATATATAAATCCTAGTTAAAATATTATAAAAGACTTCCACCGCATTCGCCTTTACATCTGTTCTTCAATCATTTCCCTTCCTTAGGTTCTTTCATAATCAGTCAAATCTTTATGTTCTCTATATTCTTCACAAGGTTAGTCTAAGCACAACCAAAGTTTCGTATTTGAG
Source organism: Podarcis liolepis (assembly GCF_965112155.1). Taxonomy (NCBI): domain Eukaryota; kingdom Metazoa; phylum Chordata; class Lepidosauria; order Squamata; family Lacertidae; genus Podarcis; species Podarcis liolepis. The sequence goes on from NC_139566.1 coordinate 8,174,406, forward strand.
CCCTGATTGTATAAATATTCATTTCAGCATTCCCATTGTTTTGGAATTATAGTTTTGGATTTATGCCTTATTAAATCCTTCAGGTACTCACATAGTTTACTTAACCATTCCCCTTTTGTTGGGATAGAATTTCCTTCCCAGTGTTATATTATTATATAATTCCAATGTTAGATATTATATAATTTCCTTTCCAAATTTATATTATTGTGGGCGCCCAAGCACCCGTGGCCCCCTGGAGTTGGCTGCTGTGCACTGTCGTAGGCATTTGATATTCATGACCCACTTTTCCCCTGGCGAGCAAGCAAGTATCACACAGGGAGCTACACCCCATGGCTGCAATTGAACAAAATAGGAGGCGGAGGAGTGAGAGGAGGATTTGACCATGACTCACGCCCCAAACCGCCCATATGTTCTCCCACACAAATCATGGGTGTCTGCTGGAACACTTGGGATTAACCTGGAGAAATGACACCTGTTGACACAACAGGTGCAATCCTAAGAATGTCTACTCTTATGTAAGACCCATCAAGTCTAATGGGTCTTGCTACCAATTAAGTAGGTGTCAATTGGCAGCCTCTCAGCTGTCAACCCGGAAGATACTTTTTTGTTTTTTCAATCAATCTTTATTACGGTCCAGAGACCCAACAAAGCAACGCACAATTCAGACAGCCTACCTCCAGGTTAAACAAGCATTTTGTTCAGACTTAAAGATAGGGATCATTGGTTCTTGCAACCACCGATAAAAACCTCGCCACTGCTAATGTTCTAGCGTTTATCTGGTCTTCCAGTAGGAACCTGACATAGTGAGCCTCTGATTTTCCCGGGAAAGGTACCAGCAAGGGTTTTTTAAATTAATTATTTGGTTTTTGAGGTTAAAATTTTACAGTCACATATACAACACAAAAACAAGATTCCAAGGAATCTCTTGGGCTTCCCTCCTCCCCCTTGTGGGTCCTATTGTCAATCATTTCCTCCTGCACAGGCTTCCTCAAACTTGGCCCTCCAGATGTTTTTGGCCTACAACTCCCATGATCCCTAGCTAGCAGGACCAGTGGTCAGGGATGATGGGAATTGTAGTCTCAAAACAGCTGGGGGGCCAAGTTTGAGGAAGGCTGCATCCTGCATCTTTTATGATAACCCAAATATTTTACCTCTGCAGGTATGGGTGCTGAGCTCAGGCCCCCGGGGCCCCCTATAGTGAAATCACTTCAAGATGCTTCATAAAAACTGATTCATATGTGAAAAAACAATGGCTTGCATTTAATGTTGAGGTAGACCATTGACATTGATAGGCATGACAAACTTAGATCAATTAATTTCAAAAGGGGGGACTTGAAGTTGTCTGCAAAATAATAATCATATACTGGTAATAATAACAAGTTCAAAAAATTGATGCTTTTGAATTATGGTGCTGGAGGAGACTCTTGAGAGTCCCATGGACTGCAAGAAGATCAAACCTATCCATTCGTAAGGAACTCAGCCCTGAGTGCTCACTGGAAGGACAGATCGTGAAGCTCAGGCTCCAGTACTTTGGCCACCTCATGAGAAGAGAAGACTCCCTGGAAGAGACCCTGATGTTGGGAAAGATGGAGGGCACAAAGAGAAGGGGACGACAGAGGACGAGATGGTTGGACAGTGTTCTCGAGGCTACCAGCATGAGTTTGACCAAACTGCGGGAGGCAGTGGAAGACAGGAGTGCCTGGCATGCTCTGGTCCAGGGGGTCACGAAGAGTTGGACACGACTAAACGACTAAACAAAAACAAATCAATACGCATGCCTTATTGTAGAGCGAAATCATCATCTAACACAACAAAATAATATGCATCTGAACAGTAAGTTACTAGAATGCAATAGTGGGGCAAGGCTGTTTGCTTCCTGCCCTGATTTTGAGCTTCCCAGATCATTTGGCTGTCTACAATGGGATAGGGCTGTAGCTCAGCAGTAGACATAGGTGCCAACTCCCTGGGAGCCTGGGTACCCGAGCACCCACAAAATTCCACATGAAGGAGCTGAGCACCCAAAAATTTCAGTGCCAGGGCTATGCAGCTGTATGGCACCCATGGCCCTGGGCACCCACAGTCATGGAGCCATTCCTGGATTTCGCAATACAGTAAAAACCATGTACAGAACAATTGCATATATAAGAGTAGTCAAACACACACACAAACATATTCAGATACCAACTGGATTCACCATCAGCCTCTCATCATCAATGAATTTCGTAACATACCATTTTTCTATAAAGCACCAGTACTTCCACTGATGATGTGCTACAGTCTGAATTTCCCCCAAGTTGGTTTCAGGGGCTGGGGGCGCTGCTAAACCAACGGAGCTTCTTGGGCTTGCCGATCAGAAGATCGGCGGTTCGAATCCCCACAACAAGGGGAGCTCCTGTTGCTCTGTCCCAGCTCCTGCCAACCTAGCAGTTCGAAAGCACACCAATGCAAGTAGATAAATAGGTACCATTGCGGTGGGAAGGTAAGTGGCGTTTCTGTGTGCTCTGGCACTTGTCACGGTCCTCCGTGCTCCAGAAGTGGTTTAGTCATGCTGGCCACATGACCCAGAAAGCTGTCTGTGGACAAACGCCGGCTCTCTCAGCCTGAAGCGAAATGAGCTCCGCAACAGTCACCTTTGACTAGACTTAACCGTCCAGGGATCCCTTACCTTTACCTTACCTTTCATGCATGTTGAATCCTTACATCAATGGAACCACACAGAAGTGAATTGGGCTAAATGGGTTTTTGATGCATGCCTCATTCCCAACTCTGTGGTCCCAGGACTGCACCCACACAATGTAACTAAACCATTTTAATTTTTTTAAAGCACATTACTTTCTCCGAAGAATGCTGGGCACTGCAGCTAACTCCTCACAGAGCTACAGATTCCCAGCACCCTGAAGAAAGTGTGCCTCCCCCTGGATTCTTCAGGTGAGTTTGCTTTAAATATGTATGCAGCCTGAAACCTAAGACAGAATAAAATCCCAAGACTTACCCAGGTCAGCGCTGAGAAATTGGCCCGGGCAAATGCAGCATTTGCAAAAGCAAGGCACCCCACGCCAGCTTCCCTTATGCTGAGCGGTGAGAGAAAGTGGGAGGCGGGTGGTGAGTTTCCTTCTGGCCAAACCTGCTCTGGTGTTGTTGTTGCTCCATTTCCCCTGCGTTCCTGCTGGAACCCTCCCAGATGATCATATGTCAGGAAGGTGTTTATCCACGTGCGTGAGAGACAGGTTGAGAGAGATGGGGAGCAGGTTAGCTCTCTGCAGGAGATTGGGGTCAAGGGAATAAGAAGAACGAAAAAGAACGTTTCCTTTTTAAAAAATATATCTTTATTAATTTAAGATAAATACATTTATGAGAAAACAGACCTACATAGAAGTAAACAAACATACAATCAAACAAACAAATAACAGAAAAATCAAACAAACCACCACACTATAAGATAATTAATTAATATAATTATAATATAATTAATATAATTATCATTATATATACTCCTGATACTAAACACAATTATAAAACTTATAGAGAAGAAATTTAAAACTGACTTCCAATTAATCTCACTGTACTTTATCTATCCATTACTTTATACCGCACAGTTACATATTTCTTATATAATTTCTTTTTGCCTCCCTAGGAACTTATATTTATACAATACAGGGATCAGTCTAATTCTGCCAAGATGTTTCCTTTTATTCCATGGTTTTCTAAATATTCTTTAAAGATTCCCCAATTCTTATAGACTTTTCGTTTTGGTTGGCCTCTTACTCTTACTCTTACTCTTCCTGTCACTTTCACTAGCTGCAGATATTCTACCATTTTATTTTTTATTTAGAATATCTGTAAAAAAGAACGTTTCCTATTCGCTGGAAGAAATTATAGCTGTCCTCTGCCTCCACAGTCAGAGGCAGCAATGATTCTGAATACAGTGGTACCTCGGGTTACATACGCTTCAGGTTACATACGCTTCAGGTTACAGACTCCGCTAACCCAGAAATAGTGCTTCAGGTTAAGAACTTTGCTTCAGGATGAGAACAGAAATCATGCAGCGGCGGCGCAGCAGCAGCAGGAGGCCCCATTAGCTAAAGTGGTGCTTCAGGTTAAGAACAGTTTCAGGTTAAGAACGGACCTCCGGAACGAATTAAGTACTTAACCTGAGGTGCCACTGTACCAGTTGCTGGAAACCACAGGATGGGAGAGTGTTGTCCGGTTTGGTTCAGTTTATGTATTTCCCACTGGGGAACAGATGCAGAACTAGATCATAGAATCATAGAGTTGGAAGAGACCACAAGGGCCATCGAGTCCAACCCCCTGCCAAGCAGGAATAGAATCATAGAATCATAGAGTTGGAAGAGACCACAAGGGCCAATCATTCATTCATTCATTTTTAAATTTGTATACAGTCCTTCACCCGAAGATCTCGGGGCATTTTGCAAGATGAGTATAGAAAACAAAAATACATAATGAAAACTAAAACAAAATAACCCCATAACCTCCGCTCCCACAAATACATTCGAAACAAAAAATTATGGAAAAGTGGGCTAGATATATGTTCAAAAATACAGTAAAGGTTTGCTATCTATGCTAGCATTCAATTGACGTTGGAGAAAGACTGAGTTGAGAAATAAGACCAAGGTTACATATTGATATAGGAATGTATTAGATAAAATGTAAAGAAATATACAATAATAAGAGTACATTCATTTGTAAAAAAAGGAATATACAACGGGATAGACAGGAAGTCCAGAGTGTTGGTACATATATAATTTTGGAATAGTTTTTTGTCCTTGTTTTTTCCCCCTTTTTTCTTTTAGTATATAAACTTCGTATACATGTTGAAAATTATAGTACAATAAGCCTTGTGATGTAATATGATAATGTTTACCGATGTAACATAAGAACTTTAATAAATAAATCCAGATTAAACGTCTTTCTTTCTGCAGTGTTGGATGGCAGGTTGAGAGGAGTTCCCTACCAGGACAGACTTTGCTCGTGTGCTCAAGACATCGATTCTATAAAACATATTTTACTGCACTGTGCAAAATATGAGCAAGCCAGGGCTGAACTGATATTACCCTTGCTGGTACCTTTCCTGGGAAAATCAGAGGCTCACTGTGTCAGGTTCCTATTGGAAGACCGGACAAACGCTACAACATTAGCAGTGGCGAAGCTTTTATCAGCGGTTGCAAGAACCAATGATCCCTATCTTTAAGTCGGAACAAAATGCTTGTTTAACCTGGAGGTAGGCTGTCTGAATTGTGTGTTGCTCTGTAACGATTTGTTGGGTCTCTGGACTGTAATAAATTAAGTTAATAAATAAATAAAATTCAAATTTAAAAAATAAAAAAATAAAATAAAAAAGAGTATAGGGTGGTAATCAGCCAAAGGCCCGGTTGAAGAGGAACATTTTTGCCTGGCATCTAAAGGAGTATAAAGAAGGAGTCAAGTGAGAATCCCTGGGGAGAGCGTTCCACAAGCAGGGAGGCACTACACAGAAGGCACATTCTCATGTTACCCAGGGGCATCTTACCCATAGAGGCTAGTGGCACGGGGCGCCGGGTGCCAAGTTCTGGAGGGCATCAGGGAAGAGGTGGAGACTGGACGTGGTGCCTCCCAGCATCAGCTCGCCGCCCTCGCCCGCCTCCGCCATGCTGCGCTGAAGCAGCATCGCGCTTGGAGCCTCCTCCTACTCTGGCCATCGCAGCACAAAGCGTCCAGCTGAGCTGGGAGGCGCTGCGTCCAGCCTCCGCCTCTTCACCGCCAGAGGAGCTGCCCTCCAGCCACTGCCAGCCTCCTCCAGCCCCACTGGCAGCGGCGTCCTTCCTAAAAAACTCTGAGAAACGGGGGCGAGGTGCCAGGGAGCTTTGCGCCGGATATGCTTAAGACGGCCCTGATGTTACCCACCCATGTGGAAGAGGCACATGATAATGATCACAAGGTCCAGGTCAGTTCATATGGGGACAGGTTGAAGGAGCTAGGTTTGTTTAGCCTGGAAAAGAGGATTCTGAGAGCAGATATGACCGCCGTCTTCAAATATCTCAAGGGCTGCTTCAAGATGAAGCAAGCTTGTTTCCTCCTGATCTGGAGGATAGGACTCAAAACCATGGCTTCAAATGACCAAAAAAGAGAGATTCTGACTATCAGGAAGAACTTTCTAACAGGAAGAGCTGTTCGACACTGGAAAGGTCTCCCTCGGAAGGTTGTGGACTCTTCATTGGAACCAGGCAGAGGGCCTTCTCGGTAGTGGCACCCATCAGATGTCAAAGAGATAAACAACTACCTGACATTTAGAAGGCATCTGAAGGAAGCCTTGTTCAGGGAAATTTTTAATGTGTGACATTTTAATGTATTTTTAATCTTTGTTGGAAGCCACCCGGAGTGGCTGGTGAAACCAAGCCAGATGGGCTAGGTACAAATAATAAATTATTATTATTATTATTATTATTATTATTATTATTATTATTATTATTATTACTATTATTAGCAGTGCTTTTTTCTGGGGGAACACAGGAGTACACATACCCCTAAACATTTTGTGAATCTTTGTACTTTTGTCCATTTACTGTGTTTATTTTCCCCAATTTGAACTATAAAATGGTATTTTCTTGAATCAAAATGAGAGTACCCCTAAACATTTTTTTAAGAAAAAAAAGCACTGATCCTATGACTAGGCACTCTTTTGATGAGAATCCAAGTTTTGCTCAATCATTTGAAAACCTTCGGATTAAATAAAAACGAGCCCCAATTTGTGGTGGGGCCCACTGTTAATGCTGTTATCGCTTGGGTTTTTCAATAACATTCCCTTCAACATCTGAAGTTTGGAGACAAGTGGTAATCCTTGTGTCGTGAAAATGGCAATTTGCATTCACACACAAGAGGAACACTCATGGGAATCCCCAACACACACCCCAAAAAGGTTTGCAGAAACACACCCCAAACACACACCAAAGAATGTCAAGAAAAGCATTTGTGGAGTACAGTGGTACCTCTGGTTAAGAACTTAATTCGTTCCGGAGGTCCGTTCTTAAGCTGAAACTGTTCTTAACCTGAGGTACCACTTTAGCTAATGGGGCCTCCTGCTGCCACTGTGCCACTGCCGCATGATTTCTGTTCTTATCCTGAAATAAAGTTCTTAACCCGAGGTACTACTTGCGGGTTAGTGAAGCGTTTGTAACCTGAGGTACCACTGTACCTGCCAAAACAGCCTAATGTGGGTCAGCTGTGCTCTTGGAATGTTTATTGACTGTTGGGATGAGAAGGGAAAATGGGAATGGCATGTTGTGTAGGATGGTTTGGCTGGCTGGAACTATGAGAGAACTGACACACTTCTTCATTCATCCGAAAGAATAATACAGTATAATCACAGTGTTGGAGGAGATCCCGTGCGCTGTGTAATTCAACCTTCCCCAACCAGATGTTCTGCAAATGAAGTTGAACCGTGACTCCCATCATCCCTTAACGTTGGTCATGCTGGCAGGGACTGAGGGTGTTGGGGGTCCAGCAATATCTGGAGGATGCCACATTGGAAAAGACCAATCTAGCAGGACACTGCTACCCTTCTTGAAGGAGCAAATCCAGCATATGTGTTGGAAGATTCCGTTCCACCTTAAGGAACAGGCATGATTCTTGTGTGTCACATGCCTGTCTACACAGCTTGCTGGGAACTTCCGTTTGTGTATAGCCTCAGAGATCTGCAAACAAAGATCCAAATACTTGCAGATAAAGTTACATCGTGCAAGAAAGTGTATCCAGAAAGGACTCATTCAGGTGTCCTACATGCCAGGAAACAAAATTCCTGCAGATCTGTTGTCTAAGGTTGTTCGCAGAGAACAATTTAAGGTTTATGTACAGCAGTTGAAGTTAGGCTGAAATACTGCGACACAGGTTACACAGATTACACGGAAAGGCGGAGGATGTTGGGATATTCCATTCCACCTTAAGGAACAGGCATGATTGTTATGTGTCACATGCCTGTTTACACTCCAGCACAGCTTGCTGGGAACTTCTGTTTGTGTATAGCTTTTGCTTTTGCTGTCTTGCTTTGGACACGAAAGGGATCAGACATGTTTCCTTTTGTCCTGCTGTATGCTGAGTAAACTGCTTGTAAATATGCTCACACAACTTCTCCTGCCACTTCTGTTGCGTAGTGTTTACTCTGCTGAGAAGCGTGCCCCAGCTTCTGGGCATATCTGTCAACCGACCCTTATTTGGCGGGAAAGTCCCTTATCCCAGCGCCATGTCCTGCTGCTGTCCCTTATTGATGATGTCCCTTAAATTTCCCGGGTTTCAAAGGAAGCAGCTCCTCTCCCTCCCTCCCTCCCTGCCGGCCAGGGAGGAGGGAGGCTCCAACTGTGTTGCTTGGCTGCGTTGCTCACCCAGTAAGGAGTCTAAGAACAACTGGGGGGTGGAGCTTGCATGCCTTGTGCCGATCAAATCGGCCGCGTTTCCTGGGGACTCGCCTTTGCTCAGCACTTCCCAGCGGAGAGGTGACGGTGGTTTTCCTTGCTGCATCCCCATTGCCGGGTTGCTGCACTGTGGGAACCACCGCTTGAGGCTTCATTTGGCTGCTGGCTGGGATTTCTGCCTTTGGCTTGGAGGGGCTCAGAAGTTGAACATACCTGTGCTTGGAAAATCCCTTATTTTGGCTCCTGGTCCCTTATTTTCAAATCTGTAAGTTGACAGCTATGCTTCTGAAGCTTCTGAAGCTCGGGTCGCTGATGCTGTACCAAGGACTGGAGATCGCCCGGCGCACCGGCCCGTGGGCTGGAGCCAGCTGGGGGCCTTCCAATTGCCCCCATTTCCTTGGCAGCTTACCAACAATGAGCATTCCCAGCAGAGGTGGATGTCCTTGAAGACTGAAGACAATTCTCTGCCAGATGGTGGTTATGTTCTACCTCCACTGCCATAGGCAGTAGGTCTCTCCCTACCACTTGCAGGGCATCACAAGCTGGGAGGGTGTTGCTGTTGTGCTCAAGCAGAGACAGATTTAGGGCAGCGCACCCAATTCTGCTGCACTGGCAGAATGTCAGAGCATAGTGTCAGAATGGAAGGCGAGAGGCAGTGGGGCACTGAATGTTGACCTCTCCCAGGATGCTGCTGAAATTCGAAAGACCAAAGTCTGCCCCGGGTCAGGTCCTCTTGTGGACTTCCCATTGGGAGACCTGGTCGCTGTCAGCCATCAGGGGATCTGACCACCCCACGGTAGGCTATCAGGAATAGATAGGCAATCAAAGTTCTTAACCAGGCATCCCCAAACTCGGCCCTCCAGATGTTTTGGGACTACAACTCTCATCATCCCTAGCTAACAGAACCAGTAGTCAGGGATGATGGGAATTGTAGTCCCAAAACATCTGGAGGGCAGAGTTTGGGGGTGCCTGTTCTTACCAATTTATTTTATTCAATATTCACACAGAGTGGCTTAGAGATGCAGCCTCCTGGAGTTATGGCGTTGTTCTGGGTAATCTCCACTCTGCTTCTCTCCTCAATCATCAACAGCACCTCACCTTAAAGTGACCGCTTAGGGCCATTTGTCTCTGAGATCTTTGCTCTCTTAATTTTAATGCTCACCAGGTTCTTGGAGAAGGGGTGGTCTGGAATGCTTTCTAATGATAACGTGTCAGCCAGCTGCTCCAGCTCTGCCTCTTCCTCCTCCTCTCCCATTATTTCCCAACGTTAACCCCTCATCTGGCCCTGAGCTGTGACCTCCCGCAAACCACTGTTGTAAATCTAAACTAAGCCCTTTGTGGCTTAGGGCCCTCGTATTTATGGGACCGCCTCTCCTGGTATGCCCCACAGAAGACCTTAAGGTCCATGAATAACCATAGTTTAGAGGTCCCGGGCCCTAAGGAAGTCAGACTATCCTCCACCAGGGCAAGAGTCTTTTCAATGATGGCTCCGACCTGGTGGAATGCTCTGTCCCATGAGACTAGGGCCCTTCAGGATTTATCCTCCTTCCATCGGGCCTCCTTCCGCCTGGCCTTTAACTTGAATTCAGCCTGATCTTTTATTTCCCTTCCTGAGGCGTTCTTAAAGTAAAGGAAGGATTGAACTCTGATTAATAAGAATACACACAGAAGCTTGAACCAGCAAGACTCTGGGAAGGGTGCGTATAATAATCTCTCTCTCTGTCTCTCTCTCTTCACCCCTCGGCCCAGGTCGTTTTATTCACAAAAGAACTTTTTACAGAGTGTTCATAAGAACCAATCAGATTTCTTCTGAGCATTTCAACAGACCCCAAGTGGGGACAAAGTTAAACTACCAAAACTAATTAAGCATGGGGTAAACAAAGAACAGAACTACAAAGGAGAGCATTTGGCAACCCCGGAGGTGATAGACAAGCAATATACATGATAAGGAGGATGGCCACTAGGACAGCGATCATTATCATCTTCATGTGAGATCTGTTTCCTGGCCCTAAGATTAACATCCTAAGATTAACATATCATAAAGGCTACTTCAAAGAAACTGCCCACTCTTTGATGACCCAGGAGCCTGCCTAAGTGTGTACGTGACTTGTGAAGAGAGAGAAATGGGCAATAGAGGAGATGGCCAGAGATGCAGAGGGTTGTGGGATTTGATCAGAAATTATTGTCAATGTATCAAACCCAGTCAACACAATGCATTCATCGTGGACACATTGGCTTGATGCATATTTTATAATTCCTCATAGTAATCCCAACTGACCCCACACTCTGGATATTTGCACTCCTACACCTTCCCTTCTCTTCCCTCCCCCTCCCCTTTTATAAAGATTACCTGCTCTGAGACCCCACAGCTAATTCTCCCCTGGCCTCCTCGCTGGCCCAGGTAGGACTAATTCAGCCAGCCAGGCCTGGTGACTATCTAATGCTTATTAGATGGATTTCTCCCAAATTGATTTCTGAACTTTGAATTTTATTGTTATTCATGTTTTTATACTGTATTTTATGCTGCTTCTACAGTTAAGTGTTTTAAATTTGTTGTTAGTCGCCCTGAGCCCGGTTTTCTGAACTGGGAAGGGTGGGGTTTAAATAAATATTATTATTATTATTATTATTATTATTATTATTATTATTATTATCATCATCATCATCATCATCATCATCATCATCATTAAATTGTCTTCCTCTTCTCTGGGAGGTTCAGGCTGGGGAAGCAATCTCCACCATTCCTCCCCTGTCCAGTGCCTGACAGTCGGCCACTTTGAGAACAGGATTCTGGACTTGATGACAGCTTTGGCTTAATCCAGCAGGGTTCTATCTAGACCAGCCTTTCTCAACCTGTGGGTCCCCAGATGTTGTTGAACTACAACTCCCATCACCCCTAGCTAGCAAGGCCAGAGCTCAGGCATGATGGGAGTTGTAGCCCAACAACATCTGGGGACCCACAGGTTGAGAACCGCTGATCTAGACAAATTCAAGGAGAATGAAGCTACCAGTGGCTATGTCAGAGTCAGCCTCTGAATAACACCAGTTGCTGGGGGTTGCATCCAGGGCAGATGCTGTGTACTCGGATGCCACTGAGTTCAGTGGGGAGCTCACTCCCTGTTAATTGTGTATCAGATTGCAATCTCTGAGCTGTCAACCGGGAAAATCCAGGAGAGGCAAAAGAACTTCTTCACGCAACACATGCTTAAAGTGTGCAATTCACTCCCACAAGATTGAGTGATAATGGCCATCAGTTTGGACAGATTTGAAAGAAGGACTGGGCAGATTCACAGCTGTCAGTGGTTTCAGGTTACCTCCAGTGTCAGGTGGTGTATGCTTCTGAATACCAGTTGCTCGGACCTGCAGATGGAGAGAACTGCTGTTGCACCCAGGTCCTGCTCGCCAGTTTTCCCTGGGCATCTGGTTGACACTCTGAGGAGATGATGCTGGAATAGATGGGCCTTTGGCCTGATTCAGGATGGCTACCAACCCTTTAGGTCAGGCATGTCCAAAGTCTGTTTCAGGGGCTTAATCCAGCCCCTGTGGCAGTACAGTGGTACCTCTGGATATGAATGGGATCCGTTCCGGAGCCCTGTTCGCATCCTGAAGCAAACACAATCCATGTCTGCGCGTGCGCAGGTCGCGATTCGCTGCTGCCACGCATGCGTGTGATATCATTTTGACCGTCTGCGCATGCGTGAGGGGGGAAACCCGGAAGTAACGCATTCCGTTACTTCCGGGTTGCCACAGAGCGCAACATGAAAGCGCTCAACCTGAAGCAACTTCAACCCAAAGTATGACTGTATATGTCCTTAAAAAAGCTCAGCAACTTCAATCCTAAAAAAAGCTCAACTTTGGTTGGTCGTCACGCATGTTCACTTCATCAAACTTGCCTCTCTTTTTAAAAAGTTTAGGCACCCCTACTTTGGGTAACTGCTTCCATTATCCAACTGCTGTTATCATCTCCTGACATCCATGTGGAATTAACCCTTCTCCAACATAAGCTCATTAAGTCTCTGTACTGGAGGCACCAGCTTGCAAAGGTGATTAGGGGGCCAATGTTGCTCGTGTGATGTCCCGACGTCACACGTGTGACGTTAGTACATTGGGAGGAGCCACGAGTGGAGACAGACGTGGTAGCCCTGCAGCTTCAGTGGTGTGATGGCCTGGGACTCGGGCTCGGAGCTGGAGGAGTCTCATTCCACACCGGATCCTCTGCCTCAGGCAGCATCTGAACCGAGTCTTGGGCCTGATTCTGAAGAGCCCCAGTCTGCACAGGTTCCCCTGCAACAAGCACCAGCTGGGCTGAGTCAGGGGCCTGAGCCTGCCCTGGCTCCAGATGCAGGGATTACCTCGTTGTCCTCTGCTGGGCAGCTGTACAGCTGGCTCTACTACCAATTGGGTCAGGAGAGGCTGAGGCAGCCTCTGGGTCTAGTAACCCACCGACATCTCCCAAGCTGCAGAGACTAAGGTCTGAGAGAAGGAGAGACCTGAGTACTCGCAGGAGGAGTGCTTGCCTTCAGGCGAGACAGGGAGGTGAGTCGCCGGGGGATCAGGACTGGCTGTTACCCCATCAGAGATAAAAGGCTGCCGCACCCCGCCCCAGGTTGCGGGAGCAATATTGCTGCTTGCTGGAACCTGCCTGAGACCCTGTGCCTGACCCAGCCCGGTTTCCTGCCTTGGCCCTGTCGGACTGACTCCTTGCGGAATCCTTGGATTTGGGACTGGACCTGGACCGCATGGCTCTGGTTAACCCCCGGGCCCAGCACAAGTGGCCAGTGGTTCCTCCTCTGCCTCTTCCTGGTACTGCCACTGGCAGGAGGCTACTTTGACTCTCCGTCCCCTCCGTGGCAGGAAGAGGAGGAGTCAGCCGTTGGAGCCCACACTGCAGTCGGCTCCACGCTTCACCTCTGCACTTTTGGAACATGGGGGGGGGGGTTCCTGGCTTCAACTCCCAAAATATGTGGGGTGCCAAATGGACCCAGCCCCCTGGAGCTGGCCCTCTGCTTTGTATTCTTCTATGTGATAACCCTTCACTGCTCCTGAATACCAGCAGGACACGACTGGGAGAGGGCTATTGTTGACGACAGCATGAAATCATGAATCATACTGGGCTAGATTGTCCTGACTTCACAGGGCTTTTGTGGCGATAAAGTAGAGGGAATGGCTTTGTTTACTACCCTTAACCCCTAGAGAAAGGGTCATCTTAGGAACATAGGAAAATGCCTTATGCTGTGTCAAGCCATTGGGTCATCTCTCCCAGGTTTCAGGCAATTCCTGCCCCACCTGGAGTTGTTGGGGATTGGACCTGGGACCTTATGCACGCAGAGCAGGCGCTGCTCCACTGAGCTGCAGCTTTTCCTGAGTGTCAGGAATGAGCCAGCTCTAAGCGAAGGGTTACAGCCAAATGCAGAAAGCAGCCAGGAACAGGGAGGCTTTGATGTTAGGCAGGCAGGGAGAGAGAGCTGGCAGCTGCAGAAATCGGCTCTTCCTGACCTTGACGGGCGAGCTGATAAGACAGTAGCTGAGAGCAGGCTAGAACACTGCCAAAGCACGCTGGAAGCTCAAATGGGCGCGAATAGACAAGGAGACAGTTTGTTGGAAAAGGAAGAGTTGGGCACTACTCTAATCTCTCCAAGGAGTCGACGAATGGGAGGGCTTCTAGATAGGAAGCAAAACAAACGGTGCAAGGGGTGTCATTTCAATATACAGTGGTACCTCTGGTAGCGAACGGGATCCGTTCTGGAGCCCCGTTCGCAACATGAGCAGAATGCAACCTGTGTCTGCGTGTGTGCAGGTCACGATTCACCGCTTCTGCGCATGCGCATGACATCATTTTGAGCGTCTGCGCATGCGCAAGCAGTGAAACCTGGAAGTAACCCTTTCCGGTACTTCTGGGTCGCCGCGGGATGCAACTTGAAAAGATTTAACCTGAAGCAAACGTAACAAGAGGTATGACTGTATTCTGCAAATCCCGGAAGGAATCTTCAGAAGCTTCATCATGAGTAATGATACAGGAGGCTTTGTTAGAGCTGTCCGGATCTATCTGTTTGTTTTTGCAATAAATCCTCCTTTTTAATTATCTACGCTCCCTATATTATCAAGCTGGGAACCTGGACTCCTGATGCTTAGCTGCAAGATGCCCATTACATCTCCCAAGTGCTATTTTCTGGGGGGCGGGGGGGGAGGATGACAGAAATCACCACGAATGCCTCTCATGTTCTCTTACAATGGCAATGATGCCTGCCTGAGAGGTTCAGGAACTGAGTTCCAGTGAGTTCTGGCTGAAATAAAGCCCTGCATGTCCCACACCCAACCCAGGCTGTTTCCTCTCTCAGAATTAAGCAGAGCCACAGATTCCAAAACACAAAAGTCTGTACATCTCTTTATTTACACCACAGCAATGTTGATTCTAAGCTCCCCCTTGTGGAATTCGTGTGTAAATATATTAACATGTTAACCAACCGCCATGATGCAACCCAACCATCTAGAGCAGGCACGTCCAACTCCCAAGAGACTGTGATCTACTCACAGTATTAAAAAACTGGCAGTGATCTACCAATTGTCATTGGAGGATGGCCCAGAGTTGCTGAGATTTTTTTAGGGAGACAAATGTGAGGGGGGGGTTGGGGGGGGTTACAAATCACCAGGGGACAAAAGATCAACCAGGAACACCCCGCGATCGACCAGTAAGTCGTGATCGACCTGTTGGACATGTCTGATATCTGGAACGCCCAAATCATATACCGTATTTTTCGCCCTATAGGACGCACTTTTTCCCCTCCAAAAATGAAGGGGAAATGTGTGTGCGTCCTATGGGGCGAATGCAGGCTTTCGCTGAAGCCTGGAGAGCGAGAGGGGTCAGTGCGCACCGACCCCTCTCGCTCTCCAGGCTTCGCGGACCTCTCCGCAAGCAGCGGGAGCACTCCTGCTGCTTGTGGAGAGTTGCCGGCATCCCGAAGCCTGTGCGCGCTGAGATCAGAGCTGGGCTCCCATGGCTTGCAGAGAGCTGCCTGTTTGGGGGCTGGGGTCGGGGGAAGCTCGGGCCTCCCCAGCCCCGCGCCTGGGGGGGAAATAATTTTTTTCCCTTTATTTCCCCCCCAAAAAACAAGGTGCGCCTTATGGGACGGTGCGTCCTATAGGGCGAAAAATACGGTATGCTCAAAGCAAACTCAGTCTCGTTATGTTGCCAAAACCGCACTGCACACATGCAAGAGGGAGACACTAGCAGGTTAAGGGGGACGCCAAAATTAGCAGAAGTGCAAAAGATCATTAATGAGAGAACCGCTAAGAAGAGTTTTATTTAAGTACCTAAAAACAGCACAGTACGTACCTGCTGAGCATGCATAGCGGCCACTGAACAATGAGTGTCTTTTGGAGAGAGGAAATGGAAAACAGGGGAATGGTGAAATGAAATATCCTGGTGAAAGGCATGTCTTAACGGATGGAAACCTCAACAGTTGCAGTCCAGACTGTGGCATTTTGTTGTAAGGTCTCACATGGAGCCACCCTCATTCCTCTCTAACACTTCCAGCACTGCAGCGGATGAGTGAAGAAGTCTTCAGTTGTGCCTGTAATTGGGCCACTTGGAAATTTCCGAACGGATCGGCTCTCCGGGAGAAACAAGATTACTGACGTCGCTGTGGGCTACTACGAGGTAATCTGGAGAGAGGTACCCGACCTTGACGGAGAAGTCAAGCAGGCATTTCAAAGCTTTCCACGCCGCTTGGTTGGGAGACCTCTCTGGAAGAGAAAAAGATGGTGGCATGAGACTCCAGAGTTTTTACAAACACACCCATTAGCTATGCAATTTTTTTTAAGAGCATAAGAAGAGTCCGCTGGATTAGGCCACATGCCCATCTGGACCAGGATTCTGTTCTCACAGTGGCCAACCAGATTTCCCTGAGAAACCACTGGTCTGATCCAGCAAGGTTCTAAGTCCATTTTCCAGCATCCTATTTCACAGTAGCTAGCCAGACGTCTCTGGTTAGCCCACAAGCTGAAAATGAGTGCTATAGCGCTCTTCAACTCTTGTTTCCCATTGACCGGAGTTGGACCACAGACATAGATGTTGATAGCTTTATTCTCCATGAATCTGCTTAATCTCCTTTTCTACAAAGGGACTCAATAGATCTATGTGAATGGACTCAATGCACTAGAACATTCTAGAATGTCTCCGACCATGCGCCATGTTTTCAGAGCACACACCTGGAGGGCAGGTGGGGGAAAGCAGGGGTGTTGCATCAAAGCATACAGTGGTACCTCGGGTTACATACGCTTCAGGTTACATATGCTTCAGGTTACAGACTCCGCTAACCCCAAAATATTACCTCAGGTTAAGAACTTTGCTTCAGGATGAGAACAGAAATCATGCTCTGGCAGTGCAGCAGCAGCAGCAGGAGGCCCAATTAGCTAAAGTGGTGCTTCAGGTTAAGAACAGTTTCAGGTTAAGAACAGACCTCCGGAATAAATTAAGTTCTTAACCCGAGGTACCACTGTACTTCAGTTTCTTCTGTGAAACAAAAACTGGAGAACATTCACTTCTGAAAGATTGCTCTGGAGCAAGCTGACTCTTTCACACACATCCAGGCCTAGGAATGTATCACAGGAATGTATCACAGAGCAACCTTTGACTTCAGAGGACCAACACCCTCCTCTTGAGGACAATGCAAACTGTGTTCCCTTGAGAACCTCCCAAGAGTGGCATTCTTCCAGAGATGCCTCTGCACCATCCCATACAAAGCATGCAGTCCAATGGGTGAGGTCATGAGCGAACATAAGCCTGGCTGCTGGATCGACCCAATGGCCCCATCTAGTCCAGCATCCTGTTCCCACAGTGGCCAACCAGATGTTTCCATGGGAAGCCTGCAAGCAGGACAACAGCAACTCCCCCCATTCTAGATTCCCAGCATCTGGTTTTGAGAAGCTTACAGCCTCCAACATGGGTAAAACATAGAATAGAATAGAATTTTATTATTACAGTCACAGACCAGTTCCAGGTCACTTACAATATCAGGAAACTCATAAAACACAACAGTAATACATTAAATTACAATTGGGTATAACAGAGACAATTCAGATATAGTGGCAGTTAAAAAAATATGTTAAATCTTGATCACTAAAATATAACCTAAAATTATTATTTAAAACATTAATCACTTTGGTAGTACAGCTTGTTCCCTACGTTTTATGGCAGCCGGACCGAAGTTGGTCACCCGTAGCGTGATCTCTAGATCCTTGTCCTCTACCAGTAGTTTTGGACATTGAAATTCGGACCCATTTGGAGATTTTTGTGTAACAGGAGTGATAAATACCGAGCGTATATCCCCGTGGAAATGACAGCGTAACAAGACACGAGAGACAATTTCTACCTCCATCAAGCCACAGGGGCAGACTCGTTTACCCTCGAATCTGCCCTGCATTAAGGCAGATGGCAGCGCGTTGAATCTAGCGAGGGTAAATGACTGTCTGTATTTGGGTATTTGTAATTTTGACAAGTAATTTGCTGGGATAAATCCTCTCCCATTATCTTTTATTGCTTTTATTCATCTCGCTCACGTGGCATTGCAGTTCCACATCCCAAATTCGTTGGCGGATTATTGCTCTAGCTTTCTCATAACCTACAGCTATCAGGGCCTGTGGGGAAAACCCTAAGCCTCTTAGCTTTCCATGCAGTGTAGCTTTCTATTTAGGTTGGTAGGAATCCAGTTAAGGGTGCCAACCCAACAGGGATAAAACAAGGGTAAAACATAGTCATTGTGGCTTGTAGCCACAGAGAGCCTTCTCCTCCGTGATCCTGCTGGAGATGTTTGTCATTCTGAGTCTCAACGGTGGTGACTCTTTGTGGGTCATTTGTGGGAGCATCAGCTTGAGGAGCAGACCAGGAAACCTCCAGATTTTGCTGATCTACAACTCCCTGGCCACTGGGCAGTGCTATGTGCGGCTGATGAGAACAATATTATTGGGGGAGTCAGTGGGAATCTATGGGCCCTTTTTATGATGGTAGATAGACCACTTATGGGGGAAGGAGATGAAGGCAGGCCAGCAGCCCAGTAGGGTTCAGAAGGTTCCAGGTTCAATCCCCAGCATCTCCAGGTAGGGCTGGGGAAAGACCGTTCTCTGAAACCAGTCGGTGCGGGAAATACTGAGTTAGATGAGCCAATGATCTGACTCGGTTAAAGGTCTCCTAAGGCATAGATCTACTCACCTACGAAGGTGCCAATGAAAGCGATGCCGAGGGACAAATCGTTGTAGCCGTAGGTGTGAGATCCAACATTGCGCCAGCCGCGCCCTTCATACACAAGCCCATCCTCGCCAATCAGGAAGCTGGAAGGAAGGAAGGAAGGAAGGAAGGAAGGAAGGAAGGAAGGAAGGAAGGAGAAAGGAAGGAAGGAAGGAAGGAAGGAAGGAAGGAAGGAAGGAAGGAAGGAAGGAAAGAAAGAAAGAAAGAAAGAAAGAAAGAAAGAAAGAAAGAAAGAAAGAAAGAAAGAAAGAAAGAAAGAAAGACAAAATATATTCTTGTGAGCTGCTGTGACTCTTGTACTGCAAGACTCCAAAGACTAAGGATGGGGAGAAATCTGCATCTCCTCAAAGAATACACCATAATCGAATCCTACAAAATCTACTTTCTCCCCTGAATTTTACAATCCAGTTCTCCAACAATCCAGTTCTCCAATCCATATATATATATATGGAAAATGAAAACAACATACAAGAATGCATTATATTAAACTGTCTGCAAAGAAACGAAGACAATAGGCAAAATATTGAAATTTAATGTCAATATTTTAATTAAATTTACATTTAATTAAAATAATGTTTTAATTAAAATACAAATTGTAACAAATGTTCATTGATGGCTTTTTAAAAATAGCAGCAAAGCAAACTGAAGAAGTAGCAAACTGAACTTACGTTATGGAAGAGACACAGAGAGAAATTGAACAGATATGGCTTCTTACATTGAAGGGTGTGAAAGGGAGTGAGTGAGAGATCAAGTGAGCCCTTCTTTTCTCACTTTCCCCCTTTACACCTCTTGTTTTGTTTGCTAGACAGATGCAAATACCTCGTCCAAATGAGGCCTCAAAGTGACTAATCTTTTTAAAGCCATACAAGACAGTGACCTTCACAGCCTCTTGTGGGAGTTAGTGCGATCATTTAATGATTTGTTGTTATTAACATTTATTAGTTGCTTTTTTTTTACCAAAAGCAACTGAAATAGACTTACAGCAGAAAAAGTAAACAACACATGCATATATCATTGCTACACATGTGTTATAAAACAAGCAAAATGGACCGTGCTTAAAGTCGTCTAGGTTCTTCAATACGTGCAAAATTCTAGTCTAAAAGCAAAAATACAGCAGCAATTTCCTATATGGAAAAACAAACAACACGGATTCACAGCAATATGAATTCAGTGTGATTGTGGTAAGACTTGAAGCTCTTTTTAACAGTTATTGGCTTGGTGCATTATTCTGGAATCCAACACCTTTCTCAGTCACTTTTTAAATAAAAAACAGAGTTAGTTGTTTACAATGATGTGCTGTGTGAAGATTGAGGAGATTTCACCCCTCCCATACCCAAGAATCACCTGATGATCTCCTGATGGTCTCTGCTGACTCTCCAGAGAGGAGGAGGCGTGTCCTGCCTATCTACTTATTCTGCCCAGCAACATATCAGTGTGTGTGTGAGAGAGAGAGTCAGTCAGTCAGTGTATCAGAGAGAGTGAGAGTGAGAGTGTTAGAGATCCTAGAGATAAGATTGCTGCTAAGTGCAGCTGCAGACTCTCAGTGTAGCATTGATTTATGCTTAGAATATTCAGCTCTGTATATAGTTTTGTATCATAGTTGTAGTTACAGAATAAAGGAAGATATTCTACAGGGCTGCTCTCCGAGTGGTTTATACTCTGCAAGACTCTGCAAAACTCTGCTGCGCAACGACTGTATTATTGAGACAGTGAATCCGGTGCTCTCAGCTCTAAGCTGTGAGTCCACAGCACTGTGACCTGTTCCTGTGAGAAAGGAGGTCTCTGGCGGTGCTACCCAGCTCGCCTAGCCCAGTCGGGGTTGAGGTGCATGAGTCCAGTTGGTGCACTGGCTCTAGGGCGACGCTGACAAAGATGTCCTTTCTTTTGTTTGTCGTGTATCTTGCAACATTCAATTCCACTGGAATATCCCCAAGTTCCAGTGTAATGAGGGCTCATCGCAAACTCGGTTGAATTACTAATTGGCAGGTTGGGGCTCACAATACCTGAATCTATTTTATTGCCTCAGTTCCTCTGTTGTTTGCAAAAGGGGTTCAGATTATTCTGAGCCTATACAACCCAGCTCTGGAGCGGTAAACGCCATGGGACAAAGACCTGCCTCTCTGCTTTATGTTTGCTACCTTGGGTTACATACGCTTCAGGTTACATACGCTTCAGGTTACAGACTCCACTAACCCAGAAATAGTACTTCGGGTTCAGAACTTTGCTTCAGGATGAGAACAGAAATCGTGCTCCGGCGGCGTGGCAGCAACAGGAGGCCCCATTAGCTAAAGTGGTGCTTCAGGTTAAGAACAGTTTCAGGTTAAGAACGGACCTCCGGAACGAATTAAGTACTTAACCCGAGGTACCACTGTATAGGGAAACCCATTCAGGCAGTATATATATATATGTACCGGTATATATACAGTCGTACCTTGGTTCCCGAACAGCTTAGTTGCAGAACAATATGGAACTAAGTGTTCCAGTTTGCAAACGTTTTTCAGAAGCCAGACATCCGACGCGGCTTTTGTTTGAGTACAGGAAGCTCCTGCAGCCAATCGGAAGCAGCGCTTTGGTTTTCGAACGGTTTCAGAAGTCAAACAGACTCCCGGAATGGATTAAGTTCAAGAACCAAGGTACCACTGTAGGCTACTTTATTGTTAAGTTGATATTTGAAGCAGCTTACGCAAAGTCAAACAGCGATCTCGGCTAACAGAAATGCAGCAAAAAAAAGAGATAATTAAGATATTTTAGTACAAGAATAAAGAACAACGCTCTTACTTATAGGCCACATCGCACCACCCTTTGAGGCCCAGGTGATAATCCTGAGCGTTCCTGACTTCTCTGGAGCATTCGGCTCGCGTTTTGCACGGATTCTGAGCCGTGTGGATGATGATGACGTACTCAGGCGGGAGCTCCTTCAAAGGTTCAGAGCAGTTGGCCGGCTTTGCACCCCACTTGGAGGGGGTGATGAGTTTGAAGCACCCCGAAGCTGGGAACACACAAAAGGAAAACTGCGAAGTGGTACGGGTGTGTGAAACCAGGGCTCACAGCGTTCCTTCCAAGCTCCACCACTCCTCTTGATTCCAATGCAAGCCAACCAATGGCTAAAATCCTAACTGAGGTCTGCTCAATGAATTATGGCAGTGCCGGATTTATGTATAAGCTAAACAAACTATAGCTTAGGGCCCCACTCCCTTGGGGGGGCCCCAAAAAAATTAAAGGAAAAAACTGGATGTCCATTTCCAAAATATAAGATTAAAAACAAATAAAGTCAAACCTACATACAGCAGGTTGGCTCCTATTTGTGATGTGCAAATGGCTTTAGATACCTGTTAGGTCCATAAATTTCCATATATGGGACACGGGTGGCGCTGTGCATTAAACCACAGAGCCTAGGGCTGGCCGATCAGAAGGTCGGTGGTTCGAATCCCCACGATGGGGTGAGCTCCCGTTGCTCAGTCCCAGCTCCTGCCAACCTAGCAGTTCAAAAGCACGTCAAAGTGCAAGTAGATAAATAGGTACCGCTCCGGCGGGAAGGTAAACGGCATTTCCGTGCGCTACTCTGGTTCGCCAGAAGTGGCTTAGTCATGCTGGCCACATGACCCAGAAGCTGTACGCCGGCTCCCTCGGCCAATAAAGCGAGATGAGCGCCGCAACCCCAGAGTCAGTCATGACTGGACCTAATGGTCAGGGGTCCCTTTACCTTTACCTTTATTATGTGCAAATGGCTTTAGATACCTATTACGTCCATAAATTACCGTGTAGCATATATTCAACACAAAAAACAGCGACAATTTGTCGTTGACAAAGGACAGGTATACAGTAAAGTACCTCATTACCTTCAGTAGCTTAGGGCCTCATCTAACCTAAATCCGGCCCTGAATTATGGTAACTCTATCGCCATGCATTATCAGGTGGTACAGTCATGCTGATTATTATACCACACCCTCCTGTTGTTTCAATTGGCTTTCAAGCTTACCTTGTGACAGAGCACACAGAAAAAGCAGAATAATCTCTTGGCTGGCCATCATCTTGCTATTAAAGACCTGTGGTAAATAAAATATTGATGGGTTAAAGCTGGTCTAGGCAACATTATATATAATGTTGAAACTGCTGCTTGCCTTCTATCACTGTGCCATTGAGAGCGTGCTCACTTATGGCTTATGTGTGTGGTACGGAAGCTGTACTACCCAGGACAGGATGGGGTTGTGCAGGGTTGTTAAGGCAGCAGAGAGCATTGTTGGCTGCCCACTCTCCACCTTAGAGCAGATTTATGCCACAAGGTGCCATAGGAAGGCACTGGACATAGTAAAAGATCCATCACATCCTGGTCACTGTCTCTTCGAGCTCCTGCCGTCGGGACGGAGATACAGGACGATGAAGACAAGAACGAGCCGTCTTAAGAACAGCTTCTTCTCCAGAGCGATCTCGGCCCTGAATGGGAACCCCAGACTTTGAAAGTCATCTAATCTCCCTTGCTGTATTATACTGTATTGTTTAATTAGTGTTTTTATGGAGCAGTCAAGTAATTTTGTTGTCCCCGCAATGACAATAAAGATATTATTATTATATTATATTATATTATATTATATTATATTATATTATATTATATTGTATTGTATTGTATTGTATTGTATTGTATTGTATTGTATTGTATTGTATTGTATTATATTATATTATATTATATTATATTATATTATATTATATTATATTATATTATATTATATTATATTATATTATATTATATTATATTATATTATTATTATAATCCAAGTTTGTGAGGAGAGATATTACAGTAGACAACGTTCTATGAAACAAAGAGATGGAAGGCTTACATTTAATCACAAGACTATTCATAATATATTTGCAGAATATTATTCTGATTTATATCAAATAACTGAACCATTGGAGAATAAGACTGAGTTATATTTGGGAAATGTAAGACTGCAATTTCAAAGCTGAAACATTATTATTTTTATTATTATTATTTGTATCCCACCCTTTATCCATAGATCTCTGGGCAGTTCACAGCATACCTGATGTGACTAATTTTGTTTAATGAGGTATGGCAGGGTAGAGGCACCCAAAAGACATTGAATGCTTCTCAGATTATTGTCTCACTCGAACCTGGAAAAGATAGGCAGGAAGTGGGATCATACAGACCATTCAACCTGCTTAATCAGGATTAAAGAAAATGATTATATCAGTTTTGGCATCTCATGTGTGCAGGGTGACTGCAACAATTATGAATTTAGATCAGACAGGGTTCATACCCAATAGATATCCAGTATGCTGTTTATTAAATTTTACATTTGATTGTAGAAGGAAGCAAACTCCATTGGCTACAGATACTTACAAAGCATTTGATTCCCTGGAATGGTGTTGCTTGTTGGATGTTTTGAACAAATACCAGTTGGAGGCTAAATCTACAGCAGCAACTGCTTAGTTGTATAAAGTGAATTATGCCACAGTGTGTACCCATGAGGAGGAATTAAAGAACCTTTTAATGAGGGTGAAAGAGAACAGTGCAAAATATGGTCTGAAGCTCAACATTAAAAAAAACAAAGATCATGGCCACTGGGCCCATCACCTCCTGGCAAATAGAAGGGGAAGAAATGGAGGCAGGGAGAGATTTTACTGTCTTGGGTTCCATGATCACTGCAGATGGCGACAGCAGCCACAAAATTAAAAGACGCCTGCTTCTTGGGAGAATAGTAATGACAAACCTAGACAGCATCTTAAAAAGCAGAGACATCACCTTGCCAATAGAGGTCCATATAGTTAAAGCTATGGTTTTCCCAGTAGTGATGTATGGAAGTGGGAGCTGGACCGTAAAGAAGGCTGATCGCCAAAGAATTGAATTACGGTGCTGGAGGAGACTCTTGAGAGTCCCATGGACTGCAAGAAGATCAAACCTCTCCATTCTGAAGGAAATCAGCCCTGAGTGCTCACTGGAAGGACAGATCCTGAAGCTGAGGCTCCAATACTTTGGCCACCTCATGAGAAGAGAAGACTCCCTGGAAAAGACCCTGATGTTGGGAAAGATGGAGGGCACAAGGAGAAGGGGACGACAGAGGATGAGATGGTTGGACAGTGTTCTCGAAGCTACAAACATGAGTCTGACCAAACTGCGGGAGGCGGTGGAAGACAGGAGTGCCTGGTGTGCTCTGGTCGAGGGGCTCACGAAGAGCTGGACACGACTAAACGACTAAACAACAACAACAACAGTACCCATGATCAGGATTCCTCACCGACTTTTATTTGAAGGGGTCCTAAACAGAGATGTCCCTGGTCCCCATTGCTCTTCCCTCTTTTTGCATCTGGCTGAATTTACGAGGGGACAGTGCAGAGAACACTTGTAGAGTCTTTATGCTGATGATACGGTGTGTGTGCTGAGAGATCCTAACAGTGCTTTACTGGCAGCATCACCAGAATAAATTACATTTTGATGAAGCAGTAGTTCTGCATACAGATTTGGATGAATCTATTATTTCCTCACAGATTGTCCTTTGCCTCAGGCAGAGAGGGCAGGGGAGACAAGCACAGCAGGGATGGATTTCCACATTTGGAAGGAAGTGAAGCCAGACACATGTACCATCTGAAGAGAGCCTCCCCATAAGACCATTTGCAGCAATATACAGTGCCACAGAAAAGGGGAGGGGTCATACTTTCACTCCTGGGGTCCTCCAGGTGTGAATCATAGAATCATAGAATCATAGAGTTGGAAGAGACCACAAGGGCCATCGAGTCCAACCCCCTGCCAAGCAGGAAACACCATCAGAGGACTCCTGACATATGGTTGTCAAGCCTCTGCTTAAAGACCTCCAAAGTAGGAGACTCCACCACACTCCTTGGCAGCAAATTCCACTGTTGAACAGCTCTTACTGTCAGGACGTTCTTCCTAATGTTTAGGTGGAATCTTCTTTCTTGTAGTTTGGATCCATTGCTCCGTGTCCGCTTCTCTGGAGCAGCAGAAAACAACCTTTCTCCCTCCTCTATGTGACATCCTTTTATATATTTGAACATGGCTATCATATCACCCCTTAACCTCCTCTTCTCCAGGCTAAACATGCCCAGCTCCCTTAGCCGTTCCTCATTGGCTTCCAACTCACATCAGCACCAGCCAGCATGGCCAATGCTCAGCAATGATGGGAGATGGAGTCCAGCAACTTCTGAAGGGCTACATGTTCCCCATTCCTGCCTTATAAAGTGTCAGACTTTGGTCCATCTGATTCAGCATCGTCTGCATTGAGAAGCAGCAGCTCTCCAGGATTCAAACAGGGGTCTTCCCCAGTCCTACCCAGAGAGACCTCCTGCGTGTGCATTTTGCCATGGAGGTATAATCATCCTCACCTTCAAAAAAAGAAGATGGGCAGATGCTGTTGGGTTCTACCTGCCAACTGCTCCAGCCAGCATGGTCAACAGCCAGGGTTGATGGAAGCTGTAATGGTCCCACAAATGTTGCTGGACCTATCATCTCCTGTAAGCACAGCCAATGGCCAGAGTTGGCAGGTCTTGTAGTCCAAAAGAGGGCCACAAATTTCCCCAGCCCAGCTGTAGCATCATGAGACCTGGGATAGCTCAGTCAATAGAACGTGACCCTCGCAATCCCTTCCAATTCTGGAGTTCTATGAGTCTATGAAGGGACGCGGGTGGTGCTGTGGGTTAAACCACAGAGTCTAGGACTTGCCAATCAAAAGGTCGGCAGTTCGAATCCCCATGACGGGGTGAGCTCCCGTTGCTCGGTCCCTGCTCCTGCCAACCTAGCAGTTCGAAAGCACGTCAAAGTGCAAGTAGATAAATAGGTACCACTCCGGCGGGAAGGTAAACGGCGTATCCGTGCACTGTTCTGGTTCGCCAGAAGCAGCTTAGTCATGCTGGCCACATGACCCGGAAACTGAACGCCAGCTCCCTCGGCCAATAAAGCGAGATGAGCGCCGCAACCCCAGAGTCGGCGACGACTGGACCTAATGGTCAGTGGTCCCTTTACCTTTACCTATGAGTCTATGAATCTAAAGCCCAGTAATAAGAACGGATAATCCAAAGAACAAAATTATCTATCCACACTGCTGCCTCCCATCAGCCAACAGTCAGAGATAATGGGAGCTGGAGTCCAGCAACATCAGGGTGGGGAAGAAATGAGATCCCGTCCCTGGCCTAGCCCATTTCTTGAAAGCACAGAAACAATTGAGAACCTACCTGTGTCCGGTTTAAGCTTAGCCTTCCTTCTAAAAGCTGCAGGTTTTGCCTCTCTCCCTTTTAAAGGGAGGCGGAGGATTGTGGGGAAAGTCAGAATGTCGAAACCAGCCAGAAGCCTTGGGCGAGGTGTCGCCAGGCTGTGGATCCTGGCAGCGGCAAGGGTGTGAACAGAGGGATAATAAGCAAGGGTTATGAAACCCCCTAGCATTGGTGCAGATCCATCAAGTCACAGAGACAAAAGCAGAGGAAGCAAAGGCTTTATCTCTTGGAGGATTTTGTAAGCGAAACGCTTTTGCAGAAGGCATCTATGCTGGGAGAAGGGAAACCCAGCTGTTATGTCGTGTTAATTATAACATGAGTTATGATGTGTCACGCCACCTGCCTTAGAGATGTTTCATATCCCAGGGAAGGCTTCAATGACTCAAGGAGATTTCTGTTGAGACAAACTGTAAAACAACAACAACACCAAGGTGAAATTAAGCAGGAAAGCACAAGCATTGCTTGCAAGCCCGTCGTAGCTTTGATCCTGGCATATCCATGTTTTATTATTATTATATAAATGTAGTGGTTGGGAGTTACTCGTGCGTAATCCTGCCCCGTTTGAGCATCGGATTGCCTGGTTAAACCCTCCGGACTGCACAGCCCATCTCAGCGTGGCTGCCCTTAGTCACTCGTAGAATCTGTCTGTGGGCGTTTCTTAAAGCGCTGCCAACATAAGAGTTGTTTGACGCCCAATCGTCTCCGCCTCTCACTGCGCGGGAGTCTCCTGCGCAGGGTGGGCGTGGGAAGCAGGGTGCCTGGGCTCTCCTCACTAACTTCCAACGAAGAATCCTGGAGCCCCTGCACCTCCCTGTCCCGTTGCTCTTCTGGATCCCTGGTGTTACACTTATTCCCTTCCCCTTCTTCCCAGCTGAGTCTCCCCCTAGCGCTGGGACCTTCTCCTGCAGAATCAGAGACCCTCTCCTTCTCCCGTGCCTCTGATGTCAGTTCCCTGACAATAAACAAATACATTTGTATTACAAGCATTGCTTGCAAGCCCGTCGTAGCTTTGATCCTGGCATATCCATGTATTATTATTATATAAACAAATACATTTGTATATCACTTTACAGTGGCACCTTGGGTTACAGACGCTTCAGGATACAGACGCTTCAGGTTACGGACTCCAATAACCCAGAAATAATACCTCGGGTTAAGAACTTTGCTTCAGGATGAGAACAGAAATTGTGCGGAGGCAGTGTGAGGCCCCATTAGCTAAAGTGGTACCTCAGGTTAAGAACAGTTTCAGGTTAAGAACGGACCTCCAGAATGAATTAAGGTCTTAACCAGAGGTACCACTGTATACCTGCAAGTCTCGGGGGTGGTCCGCAAGATAAAATCACAATACAGTGGAACCTCGGTTGTCGAACATACAGTATTTTTCCGTGTATAACACGTCCCCGTGTATAAGAGGATCTCTATTTTGGGGGACTCAAATTCAAGAAAATGGGGGGAGATGGCCCAGAGTTGTTTAGCTTGGGGGGCGGGCATTGCCCAAGGTTGTTGAGCTTTTTTGGGGGGAATGCAGAAAATCACTAACCCGACTTACAAACGCTGACAATCACTCGCATCACTGACGCCAAAAAGCGTCTGCCTGCTCGCCAACAGCAGCCGGCAATCGCACGCCCTGTTGCTGCAACGTCAGCCAATCCACAGCAGCCTTTGCCGCACCAACCAATCACCCACCAAATTACCGCAGCAGCAGCCAATTCACAGCAGCCCTTGCCGCAGCCACCAACCACCCCCGAAGCTTGCGACTGAAACCAATCACCCGTCCCCCCATTCATTATCCGTGTATAAGACGACCCCCATTTTTTAACATAATTTTAGAGTTAAAAAACCTTGTCTTATACACAGAAGAGTATGGTAAATAATCGTTTTTAATATCATCTCATTGTCACGTGGGTTCCTTTAACCTTGGACTCAGCTACTCAGCTGCAAATAAAATGTTTTAAGTGTGTTTTAAGTGCCATATACAATGTAACACTAGATGGCGATGGTGAGCCATATGGAAAATTCAATGTATTTTTAAAAACGCTTTTTTAAAAAGCATTTTCAGAACGGGGGGCAGGTGTATGTGTGTAATTTTTATTAAATTTTCTGTTTTACAATTACAAATATTCATTTTAAACAATCTTAACATATCAGTGACTTCCCTTCTTCTCTTTCCATGGTTTATTTTCCATACCATAAATCCCTGCTTATTTTACATAAACTAAACCATTCAGTATTTCCATTATTACATCCATCAAAACTCGTTTACCCTGTTAATGCTGCCAACATTTTCAAGCGTACACAATCTCCCCCATTTATTCAACAAACGTTTTCCAATCTTTTCTAAACGTATGTTCTTCTTATTCTATATGAATAAGTCTTATTCTCTTATTCTATATGATAGGTCCACAAGCTGCGCATATTCCACCAGTTTAAGTTGCCATTCTTCTTTAGTCGGGACCTCATTCGCTTTCCACTTTGGGGGCTTAACAAAACACCAGCCGTAAAACGTTGTTTTTTTTATGTGTGTAGACTCCAAACTTGTCTTGCCTCTTCATTTGCAAGGCAGCCTGCCGAGTCCTATTGTGCCACAAGGTGGCAGCATGCGGCTCCAAGAACTTTGCCAAAATAATAATAATAATAATAATAATAATAATAATAATAATAATAATATTTTTATTGTCATTGCCCCCTTCGGGGACAACAAAATTACTTGACTGCTCCATAAAAACACTAATTAAACAATACAGTATAATACAGCAAGGGAGATTAGATGACTTTCAAAGTCCGGGCTTCCCATTCAGGGCCGAGATCGCTCTGGAGAAGAAGCTGTTCTTAAGACGGCTCGTTCCTGTCTTCATCGTCCTGTATCTCCGTCCCGACGGCAGGAGCTCGAAGAGGCAGTGACCAGGATGCGATGGATCTTTTACTATGTCCAGTGCCTTCCTATGGCACCTTGTGGCATAAATCTGCTCTAAGGTGGAGAGTGGGCAGCCAACAATGCTCTCTGCTGCCTTAACAACCCTGCACAACCCCATCCTGTCCTGGGTAGTACAGCTTCCGTACCACACACATAAGCCATAAGTCAGCACGCTCTCAATGGCACAGTGATAGAAGGCAAGCAGCAGTTTCTGCGGAAGATGGTTTTTCCTTAGTATTCTCAAAAATTACAGTCTCTGCTGCGCCTTCTTCACAAGCCCCCTTGTGTTGACACTCCAGGACAGATCCTCTTGTAATTCAATGCCCAAAAATCTGAATGCCACTCTCAGTTTTGGGTCCTGCACACCTGTTCTATATAGCTTTATTTGGGTCCAAGTTAACTGCTATCAATGGTATTGTCATGGTCCGGTTCATGGGCAATCGAAGTCCCAGCAGGGGACGTCGGGACCGGGGGCAAGATGGCGGGGTGGGAGCAGGAACGGGGCTCCAGAAGCCAGGAGTCAGGAAGCCAAGAGTCCGAGGGTCAGAGAGCCAGGAGTCACGAAGTCAGGGGTCCAAGGATCAAGAAGCAGGGAGTCCAGAAGGCGAGGTGCAAGGAGCAAGGAAGCAAGAAGCCAAACACAGCAAGGCAGGAAGTCTGTTGCTGTTGCAAAGAGCCGAAGGGAAATGCTGACTTTATATCCCTTCCCAGCTCTTGCCAACAGGTGCTGTGAGTTACCAATTGGCCTCACCTGTGCGAACGCACCTTGCCTCTGCAAAACAAACTTAGGAAGGCCCCAGTCCTGCAAAGTCCTACTGCTCACAGGGCCTGGCTCCTGCACACACACCTGACAGGTATGGTCTATATACAGTGGTACCTCAGGTTACGTACGCTTCAGGTTACAGACTCCACTAACCCAGAAATAGTACCTCGGGTTAAGAACGTTGCTTCAGGATGAGAACAGAAATCGTGGTCCGGCAGTGCGGCAGCAGCAGGAGGCCCCATTAGCTAAAGTGGTGCTTCAGGTTAAGAACAGTTTCAGGTTAAGAACAGACCTCTAGAACAAATTAAGTAGTTAACCCGAGGTACCACTGTACACATAAAGGAATCTGATGGGGAGAAAGCAAAGCCACTTCCGCCTTAAGGAGGAGGTGGGGTTGTGGGCTTCACATCCCCTCCACGTGCATAGGGGGTGGGAGCCCAGCCCCGTTCGATTGGGGGATTCTCGGCTGCATCACCTCCTAGCCAGCCAATCAGGTTGCTCCGGGGGCGTGGCCTGCCCTATTTAAGGCAGGACGCAGCCGGGTATCTCCCTCTTCGTCCACCCTCCAGCTGCTCCAGTTTTCCCACCCTCCCAACCTCTAAGGTTTTCGTTCCTTGACCTCGCTATGGACTTTAGTTGGTCGCCATTGAGGGGCCTGGTAGGAATTTTTCCACTTGGCAAATTGGCACCAGCCACTTGGTTTTCGCCTGCCTCGCAGCAAATCGCCACAACTTTCTGGGTATTTGGCGATTAGGCATTGGAATTGTTCTGTAGATGGAAGAGGGGAGGTAGCGCCATCACCTGCCCCACATATTGAAGGGTAGTCCGTTAAAGGATTCCGGGGGGCATGGCCATGTCTGAAGCCTGGGGAGATTAAGGCCCAAGGCCAGCCCCCTATTGGTGACCCCAGGGGAGTTCCTAGTTGATGCGCATCAGCAGGACTCCCCCTACTGGTGGTTAACCCTTCCCAGACTTCAAGCAAATGGGCTGAAGTCGGATACAGTGGTACCTCGGGTTAAGTACTTAATTCGTTCCGGAGGTCTGTTCTTAACCTGAAACTGTTCTTAACCTGAAGCACCACTTTAGCTAATGAGGCCTCCCACTGCTGCCGCACCGCCAGAGCATGATTTCTGTTCTCATCCTGAAGCAAAGTTCTTAACCCGAGGTCCTATTTCTGGGTTAGCGGAGTCTGTAACCTGAAGCGTATGTAACCCGAGGTACCACTGTATAGTCTGTTAGGACCAATGCCTAAGCCAATACCGCTCATCACCTGTAACCAATAAAGTTGTGGCCTTTTTTAGCCCATTAACCCTAACAAATGTGTCATGTGTCATTATTTCTACCTGGGGGGGGGGGTCGGGAACTCGCCATACAATCTCCACAACACCTGAAGGCAGCAAGCTAACTTAGGAGTCATTCATCTTCAAGAAACTCCCATCTACAGTGGTGCCCCACAAGACGAATGCCTCGCAAGACGGAAAACCCGCTAGACGAAAGGGTTTTCCATTTTTCAATGCGCTTCGCAGGACGAATTTCCCTATGGGCTTGCTTCACAAGACAAAAATGTCTTGCGAGTCTTGAGATTTTTTTTCGCTCCCCCCCCCCTTTTTCTAAGCCACTAAGCCTTTAATAGCCTTTTAGCAGCTAAACCGCTAAGAAGCTAAGCCTTTAATAGCCGCTAATCCGCTAATAGCGCTAATCCGCTAAGCCGCTAATAGGGTTGCTTCGCAAGACGAAAAAACCGCTAGACGAAGATACTCGCGGAATGGATTAATTTCGTCTTGCGAGCCACCACTGTATCTTGGATTTCTTCTCTTTGAGTATTTCTGACCATGCTATCTCTCCTGTTAGTTCTTTAAGCTTTCAGAAATCAGCCTTCTTAAAGTCCAGAGTGCATGTCCGCCTTCACTCCTGCTCATGAGCTCATAGGGACCGCAAGCAGCTATGTAGAACTTTGGAACCTTCTATGATTTTTTTGTACATTTGTATGATATTAATTTAAAATTTGTTTATTTTAATAAAGCTGACATTGTGGGCAGGATTTAGGTTTGATGAGGCCCTAAGCTACTGAAGGTAATGGGGCCCTTTATATGTCCAGCTGTCCTTTGTCAACAACAAATTGTCGCTGTTTTTTGTGTTGAATGTGTTGTGTTGTGCTATATGGTAATTTATGGACCCAATAGGTATCTAAAGCCATTTGCGCATGTTGCCATGCAACCAGTCCATGCAGAATGTAGGCACCCTATATATAGAAATGAGCAAACCTGAGATATTTTAGGGAGCAGGCTAGCAGGCGGGGTCCATTACTTACATCGCAGGAGCCTACACAACACAAAACACGGTTGCTATATGTAGGTTTTATTTTATTTGTTTTTTATCTTATATTTTCGAAATGTACATCCAGATTGTTGCTTTTCCTTTAATTTTTTTGGGTTCCCCGAGAGAGTGGGGCCCTAAGCTATAGCTTGTTTAGCTTATATTTAAATCCGGGTGCTCTCTGATCTGCAAAAAATAGTATCTCCACTTGCAGAAAAACCTTGCATTCTTCTATTGTGCCACCAGGTGGCAACAAATATTCCCCAAATGCACATCAAATTCCCTTTTCCTACAGAAAGAGCCTACAGTTTCTCCTCACCCACCCACCTCCAGCCACAATATCAGCCCCTCCAAATGTCCATATTTTCCAGGAACAGTCTCGGATTTTCAGAAGCCATCCTAGCTTCTGATTTTATCCCAGAATGTCCCAGTTTTCCTTAGGACATCCCTATTTTCATCAGAGAAATGTTGGAGGGTATGAAGTTATGTGACCCCTAAGCCAAGGAGATAAATAACTACCGTATGCAACCTCTAAAAGACATCTGAAGGTAGCCCTGTGTAGGAAGGTTTAAAACATTTAATGTTTTATTATGTTTTTATATACATTGGGTGCCACCCAGAGTGGCTGGGGCAACCCAGTGTTATAAGAACTTTAAGGTCTCAGATATAGCATAAATATTCATAAATGCACACATATCAAAATACATGAACCATGTGTCTGAAATAGTACAGGAGAGCAATCCTGAAGCCATTTTTACTCTCCCATTAACCTCAAATATTCCTCTGCAGTAAGGGAGGCAAATGGGGAAAGCCTTCCCATTGTCTTTTTGCTTGAAAATCCTGTCTTAAGGGCGTATCTGTGTATGAATAGGGTGAGCCTGTGACCTGGATTCAGGAACTAAAGAATTAACCATCACACAAATTAATGGCCAGGCTGCCCAGGTAATGCAATCAGTGACCATTATCAGGTATCCTGGCAGACAGGATTTCTGCTGTAGACCGCCTCCTTCTGTGATGGATGGATGGATGATGTTTTTTGGGGGGTGGTCTTGGGCTACAGGGTGGGCAATTTCAAAAGTCTATATAAGAGCTTGCACGCCATTGTTTGGGGTTCTCCTCCCTCCTGCGTGTGGTGAGTGAGGACCCTATTGCAACTGTTCTTTGAATAAAGATCAGGCTTACTAGCCGCTTTGCTTCTAAATATACTCTGTGTATACTACACAGCATCTTAAAAAGTGGAAACATCACCTTCCCGACAAAGGTCTGTATAGTTAAAGCTATGGTTTTCCCAGTAGTGATGTATGGAAGTGAGAGCTGGACCATAAAGAAGGCTGATCGCTGAAGAATTGATGCTTTTGAATTATGGTGCTGGAGGAGACTCTTGAGAGTCCAATGGACTGCAAGAAGATCAAACCTCTCCATTCTTAAGGAAATCAACCCTGAGTGCTCACTGGAAGGACAGATCCTGAAGCTGAGGCTCCAATATTTTGGCCACCTCATGAGAAGAGAAGACTCCCTGGAAAAGACCCTGATGTTGAGAAAGATGGAGGACACAAGGAGAAGGGGACGACAGGGGACGAGATGGTGGGACAGCTACCAGCATTAGTTTGACCAAACTGTGGGAGGCAGTAGAAGACAGGAGTGGCTGGCGTGCTCTGGTCCATGGGGTCACGAAGAGTTGGACACGAGTAAATGACTAAACAACAACAACACTCTGGTTGGCCTCTGTTATTTTCTCCTACTGATATAGAGCCCACTTGAAGACTCAATATGGGCTCCAGAACACCCCATAAGGGAAAGGGATCAGTTTTTCTTATAACACCAGTTTTTTATATTATTGTGTATTTTATGCTCTTCAACGCCCTGCTTCTCAGACTGTGTGAGAGGAATCAGCACCTAAGCCTAAATTTCAAACATACATTTACATTGGATGGGGGCGTCTTCTGCTGAGCTGATTCACCTTCCAAGGACTCCTCTGTCCCTTTGCTCTCAAATCTGCCTCACTGAGGAATGTTGCTCCATCCAACTGATTTTTTTTATTATGAGAAAAACCTGTTAAAACTGGTGGCTTTCTGTTTTAAAACCAGCTTGCACTCTCAAGGGAAAACCCAGCTTGAGGAAATTGTGCAAGAATGCAACACTATCCTGAGCAATCTGCAGTCTGTTTCCTCTTAAACAATTTTGCTGTGCGTGCACATCAGAGGAGGCTAAGTGTGAGGAAGGCCAAATTCTGGCCCCTTTTCCTTACCCCAGCAAAACTCCCAGGGTAACCTTGTTGCCATTGAATTGATGGGGAACTACCAGCCCACAGGCCTCGTTCAGCCCAGATTTGGCCCATGAGGCTTTTCCTCACAAACGACACCCATCTACCACCAATACTTTAGATATCAGGTGTGAGACAAGTATGGACAAGGCTACAAATGAATAACAGGAGCTTAAAGTTGGGTGACCAGTAGTTTAGACCCTCCAAGTGTCCCTGTTTTCCAGGGACAGTCCTGGATTTACAGAAGCCGTCCTGGTTTCAGATTTGATCCCGGAATGCCCCATTTTTCCTTAGGACGTCCCTATTTTCATCAGGAAAATGTTGGAGGGTATGGAGTTATGCGACACCAGAACCAAGGAGAAGGGAAGGCTTTTAATGTTTAGTGTTTTATTATGTTTTTATATATGTTGGAAGTTTACCCAGAGTGGCTGGAGCAACCTAGTCAAATGGGTAGGGTATTATTATTATTATTATTATTATTATTATTATTATTATTACTATTACTATTATTATTATTAACGTCCCTATTTTCATCTGAGAAATATTGGAGGGTATGGTAGTTCATTAGCAAGCAGGGTTTGCTTTCAGTGTTGGTGCTGACCTTTAAAGCCCTAAACCATGGATAGGCAAACTAAGGCCTGGGGGCCGGATCTGGCCCAATCGCCTTCTAAATCCGGCCCGTGGACAGTCTGGGAATCAGCGTGTTTTTACATGAGTAGAATGTGTCCTTTTATTTAAAATGCATCTCCGGGTTATTTGTGGGGCATAGGAATCCGTTAATTTCCCCCCCCCCAAAAAAAAAATATATAGTCTGGCCCCCACAAGGTCGGAAGTACAGTGGACTGGCTGAAAAAGTTTGCTGATCCCTGCCCTAAACGGCCTCGGCCCAGTATACCTGAAGGAGCATCTCTACCCCCATCGTTCTGCCCAGACACTGAGGTCCAGCACCGAGAGCCTTCTGGCGGTTCCCTCCTTGCGAGAAGCCAAGTTACAGGGAACCAGGCAGAGGGCCTTCTCGGTAGTGACGCCCTTCCATCAGATGTCAAGGAAATAAACAACTACAGTGGTACCTCTGGTTACGTACTTAATTCGTTCCGGAGGTCCCTTCTTAACCTGAAACTGTTCTTAACCTGAAGCACCACTTTAGCTAATGGGGCCCCCTGCTGCTGCTGTGCCGTCGGAGCATAATTTCTGTTCTCATCCTGAAGCAAAGTTCTTAACCCGAGGTCCTATTTCTGGGTTAGCGGAGTCTGTAACCTGAAGCGTATGTAACCCGAGGTACCACTGTATCTGACTTTTAGAAGACATCTGAAGGCAGCCCTGTTTAGGGAAGTCTTTAACGTTTGAAAATAAGATGCTGGACTAGGTGGGGCTGATCCAGCAGCCTATCTTATGTCCTCGCCTTTTTCATGCACACCTGGGCTTCAGGTTAAGATGGCAACAGGCCAGGCAACCAGCTCCAGAGCTCTGTGTGCAGCCCTGTTCAGGGAAGTTTTTTTGTGTATGATGATGTATTGTGTTTTTACTATTTTTTTATCATGAGCCGCCACGAGTGGCTGGGGCATCCCAGTCAGATGGATAGCATATAAATATTATTATTGAAGAAGTAGCTCTACGTGGGGCTACCTTTGAAGGTGACCCGGAAACTGCAATTAATCCAGAATGCGGCAGCTAGACTGGTGACTGGGAGCGGCCGCCGGGACCACATAACACCGGTTCTGAGAGATCTGCATTGGCTCCCAGTACGTTTCCGAGCACAATTCAAAGTGTTGGTGCTGACCTTTAAAGCCCTAAACGGCCTCGGTCCAGTATATCTGAAGGAGCGTCTCCACCCCCATCGTTCAGCCCGGACACTGAGATCCAGCGCCGAGGGCCTTCTGGCGGTTCCCTCATTGCGAGAAGTGAGGCTACAGGGAACCAGACAGAGGGCCTTCTCGGTAGTGGCGCCCGCCCTGTGGAACGCCCTCCCATCAGATGTCAAAGAGATAAATAATTACCTGACATTCAGAAGACATCTGAAGGCAGCCCTGTTCAGGGAAGTTTTTAATATGTAACGCTGTACTGTTTTTAACACTGATTGGGAGCCGCCCAGAGTGGCTAGGGAAACTCAGCCAGATGGGCGGGGTATAAATAATAAATTATTATTAGTATTATTATTATTATTATTATTATTATTATTATTATTATTATGCGGTTGAAAATAGGATTAATAGGGCGCATGGAAGGGATGGGGAGGAAGTCAGGAGATTCAAAGTGATCTCAACGTTTGGATTCGGAATTGTTTTTGTGGTATGTTTATATTTTTGAAAAAAAAAATATTTCAAAAAAATAATTAAAGAAATAAATATTATTATTGCTATTCTTACTATCATCATCATCACCACCATCATTTTGTTCTGCTATGGCACCATGTCCCCTCTCACTTGCTTTGCAGGTTCAACAGAAATATTCCTACAGAGGCCCCACAATTTCAGAGGGGTTCCAGAGTGAATATCAACTCCCCACACAATTCCACTTTAGTGCATATTGAAGAAGAAGAAAAATCAGACCACAACTGTCAAGTTTTCAGAAAGAGAGAGGGGCACCCGGTTCTCCAAACTCACTAAGGCGTACAGACATTTTACCACTCCAGGACGAATCACGGCTCAGCTGAACTGGAGCCATGGGGTGGTGGCTATAACAGGAACACTGACATTTCAAAGATCAAAGAACGGCATTGTTGTAACCTCCTCCAGTTTTCGCTCTGAGGTAGAATGAACCTCGCCCATCGCCCATAATAGGGATCGGCAGCAAAAATGTTGCCATTAGACATGTTGCTGTTTAGCATGCCAGCTGGCAGACATGCCCTCTTTCAGAGTACAGTCATACCTCGGGTTACAGACGCTTCAGGTTGCGCGTTTTTGGGTTATGCACCGCACTGAACCTGGAAGTACCGGAACGGGTTACTTCCAGGTTTCGGTGCATGCACAGAAGCACTAAATCGAGCTTTGCGCATGTGCAGAGGTCTGCAGTTTGAATCCCCGCGACGGGGTGAGCTCCTGTTGCTCGGTCCCTGCTCCTGCCAACCTAGCAGTTCAAAAGGACGTCAAAAGTGCAAGTAGATAAATAGGTACCGCTCCGGCGGGAAGGTAAACGCCGTTTCTGTGCGCTGCTCTGGTTCACCAGAAGCGGCTTAGTCATGCTGGCCACATGACCCGGAAGCTTCACGCCGGCTCCCTCGGCCAATAAAGCGAGATGAGCACCGCAACCCCAGAGTTGGCCACGACTGGACCTAATGGTCAGGGTCCCTTTACCCTTTACCTTTATCTTTATCCCTCTTCCTGGAGAACTCTGGGAACTGTAGCTCTGTGAGGGAGATAGGGGGTCTCCTGGTGACTCTCAGCACCCTTAACAAACTGCAGTTCCCAGAATTCTTTGGAGGAAGCCTTGCCTCTTTAAAGTGGCATAAGATTGCTTAAAACGTATAGTGCGAATTGGGCTACATTCACTCAGTAGGGAGGGATCTGTCAGTTTCACGTCTCTCATCTTTCCCCCACTTTAAAATCAGTTCTTTACATTTCTGCAGAAACGTGCTTCTATGGGGTTTTGCAATCCTCGTAAAAATTCACCAGCGTTTTAGTGTGAGCTTCTCCTAATAAACACATTTTTGTGTGCGGTTCTTAATACGGTGCATCTTTTTGCAAGCAATTCCCCCAGGTAGAAAGTATTTTGCATGTCATTTTCACTAATATATCCATCCCTATTGTAATGGGTTTAGGGGTTGCTTGTGCGTTAGTTGCCGCCACTCCTGGCTAGGTTACCTGGTTGAACCCTTTCTGACTGGACAGCCTCCAGCATCGTGGCTGTCTCAGTCGCT
Source organism: Podarcis liolepis (assembly GCF_965112155.1). NCBI lineage: Eukaryota > Metazoa > Chordata > Lepidosauria > Squamata > Lacertidae > Podarcis > Podarcis liolepis. The sequence goes on from NC_139566.1 coordinate 8,213,401, forward strand.
GGCAGAATCCGTCAGTGGGCGTTTCTTGAACTTCTTCCAGCACAAAAGTTCTTTGACGCCTAGTCTCCGCCTAGTCTCCCTGCACGGAAGCCTTCTGCGCAGGGAGGGTGTGGGCAGCGGAGGACCCGTACTCTCTCCGCTGGTCTCCGGCGAGGAGTCTTGGAGCCTCCTCTCCGATTCCCCCATCTGCCCCCCTTTTCCACTGGTGTTACGCTGATTTCCTTCCCCAGCGGACGGGCTGCCTCTCTCCCTACTGGGACCCTCTCCGGCATCCCTCTGGAGCCTTCCCTCCGCTTCCAGCTCCGATGGCAGTTCCCTGACACCTATGGACACTTTTCCTGAATAGATTGTGTTTGTTTAAGCATGGTTTGGATGGAGAACTGCAAATGCAAAAGGGTGTCTGTGTTTTGGCTATTATTCTGTTTTGGAAAGGGCCATAATGTCGCTGGTCTCCAAATCCCATCATCCTCAACCATAGAATCATATAATTGCAGAGTTGTAAGGGACCACCTTGTTTTGTGTTTAAGATCACTGAGCTCCTATTCAGAAATGAATTCAAATAAATGAATACAGACAGACAACAAGAATTGTATAAACATGAGGACTTATGCATACACTATGGACAAATATGGAAAATGAATAACAAGATATAAAACGGAAGAAAATAATGCGATAAAATTATATGTGATATAAACAACCAGAAGAAGGAAGGAGGAAAGTCAGCTCTGAAGAGCAAGTGTAAATGTAAAATATAATACAATATGTGTATGCGGAGTATCTAATTGAAAAACTAATAAAGATCATTTGGAGAGAGAGAAATGTCTTCCTTAACCGTTTTTGGCCTTTTCAAACTATGTCAGAAATGCTTGCTATGCTCTAACGTTTATCAAGAAGAGACAAGAGTGAGAGCTCACACAGAGCACGCAGCTGCACCTGCAATGTCATAAAATTTGCAATATCCACCAAACAGAGATCCCAAGAGAATCAGCCCCCTGGCTGTAGGAAAGAAAAATACTCACTGAGAAGGTAGCTTGCTCCAAAAGGTGGTCAATCGCTCAGGTGGCTGAATCTAAATCAGAATCAAATCAAGCAAGGGATTCAAGGATGATTATGGGTGTGCAATGCACTAGTCCTGTTGAAGGTCACCGAATAGAATCGTGCGGTGCTAATGAGCAAGGATCAAAAAGGGTGGCATTTTTAAATTCTCTGTGTTTGCTTGTATCTCAGTGTGTCTGATTTCCCCCCTACATAACTGGCTGTTGTAAGTCACCTGCACTGATTGTCTGCCCATGTTCGGATTGGTTTGTTCTGGTGGGGGTGGGGGGGAGTCAACTGGTTATGTAGCATGTTGATGATGCAATGTTTTGTTGCCGTTGGGTCCACATGTAATGGTAAGCTTCTGTAAAGGTCACACAGTAACATGATGTGGGCTCTAGCAAGCTCTTCTCCAGCTAATTTAGATGTTCAAGCCTGTAGAACTTCCATACATTATCAGCTAGCGCTGAGGACAATCGTGGTGGTGGACATAAGTAGATAGTTTCCGGATCACCTTCAAAGGTAGCCCCACATAGAGCCCATTGCAGTAGTTCAAGCAGGAGATAACCAGAGCATGCACCACTCAATAATAATAATTATTATTATTTATTTATTTATTTATTTATTTATTTATTTATACCCCGCCCATCTGGCTGAGTTTCCCCAGCCACTCTGGGCGGCTCCCAATCAGTGTTAAAAACAGTACAGCGTTACATATTAAAAACTTCCCTGAACAGGGCTGCCTTCAGATGTCTTCTGAATGTCAGTTAATTATTTATCTCTTTGACATCTGATGGGAGGCCGTTCCACAGGGCGGGCGCCACTACCGAGAAGGCCCTCTGTCTGGTTCCCTGTAGCCTCACTTCTCACAATGAGGGAACCGCCACGGGCAGGTAGGGTCTCATCCTGCGTACCAGATGGGGCTGATAAACAGCTGCCCTACCACAGAATTAACCAGCGCCTCCATGGACAGCTGTGAGTCCAAAATGACTCCCAGGCTGTGCACCTGGTCCTTCAGGGGCACAGTTACCCCATGCAGGTCCTCCACACCCGCCCGTCTCCTTTCCCCCAAGTCAGGATTCAACCTCAAACACACACACAACTCTACAAAGGCTGGGGATCCAGTCATGGTTGACAAGATTCCTCCAAGGAACTCTCATGCAGGGCCTGAAGGCAGCAGCTCCCTTTCCCCTATTGTCTTCCTCCCAGAATTGAGTGTTCAGCGATATAATAATTGAACATGGGAGTTCTATTGTGTTCACTTATATCCGTACCGCCACCACCAGACAGAACCCACAAAAAGCCCTTTGTTGAAGACCTGGACCATTCAAAGAAGAACACCAACAGCTGTAGTACTACAAAGCCCACCATGCAGCGTGACTGTGAATCAAGCCCAGATGCACATTGACAGACCCAGATTTGTATTAAATACAGATGGGATTGTGCTGTAAAGGAAGAATCTGGAAGACCAAAAGAAGGGAGGGGGAACCAAGAAGTCACCCCCTCACACTGCGGCCACTTCATTTAAGGAAGGAGCAGAAGGTTAGTGTCAGGTGTGCGTGCAGGAGCCAGGCCCTGTGACCAATAGGACTTTGCAGGACTGGGGCCTTCCTAAGTTTGTTCTGGAGAGGCAAGGCGTGGCCGCACTGGTGAGGCCAATTGGTAACTCACAGCACCTGGCGGCAAGAGCCAGGAAGGGATATAAAGTCAGCATTTCCCTTCGGCTCTTTGCCACAGCAACACGTTCCCTGCTTTGCTGCGTTTGGCTCCTGGACTCCTCACTTCTTGATCCTCGGACCCCTGACTTCATGACTCCTTGCTTTCTGACCCTCAGACCCTTGGCTTCTTGACTCCCGGCTCTCTGACCCTCAGACCCTTGGCTTCCTGGCTTCTGGACTCCCATTCCTGCTCCCACCCCGCCATCTTGCCCCCGGTCCCAACGTCCCCAGCTGGGACTTAGATTGCCCGTGAACCGGAGCATGACAGTTAGTGGTCTGGGGTCACGGCAGGATGAAGACCTGTTGCTATTTCTGCAGCAGGGTCCCTTTCTCCTGCATCCAGTCAGCATGAAAGGGGAACTTTAGGGCCACAGGGGGCAAAACAAAAAAGTGCCCACCCCTGATTTAAGGTATGGCAGCAGATGCCTATGTAAATCAGTTCTTCATTCAGAATTACGAAGGCTGGGGTCTGTATTTTTGGAGGGCGGGCTGTGGCTCACCGGTAGAGCACCTGCAAAAAGCCCAGCTTCAATCCCTGGCCTCTGCAGGCAGGGCTGGAAAACACAAACACCCCACCTGAATCCCTAGAGAGCGGGCGCCAGTCCATGCTGAGACAATACCGAGCTGGAAGGACCAAGGGCATGACTCAACATGAGTCAGCTTCCTAGTCTCTTTCCCCTATTCCTGGAGCCAACCCCTAACAGCATCCGCTCTTGGGACAATAAGCACAAAGTGGTGCTTTTCTCAAAACTCTGCACGGTCCCATTCAGACAAAGTTTCATGGCCTCACCTCTTTCTTCCCAGGGAGACAGGCTGTTCTCTGCCAGCCCTTGTGCGTCCAAACCCAAAGGCAAGATATCTTGAGGAACCCGTTTTGCAAGAGGCAGGGAGGCAATCGATCAGGGGACAGGAGGCATGTTGCTGCTCGAAGTGTCTCATGTTTCTACCAGTTTCTTAACAGGAAAGTTTAGAAAGAGCAGCCCAGCACAGAGTCGAGAGAAAAAGGCCAGGCTAGAACCATGTGTCATTTTTTCCACTATTTGACTATTGATCCAAAACCCTGAATTGTATTTTATATAATTGACTTTTTATTTGTATATTGTATTGTTGTTTTCTTGCTAAGGCCAGTGGCTGATGCAAATAAAGATTCATTCATTCAAAACCATTATTATTATTATTATTATTATTATTATTATTATTATTATTATTAATTACTATTATTATCGGCAGGCCAATGCTGTCTGCAAACATGACATGAAGGCTTGCAAAATCAACCCTGCCGGTTGGGAATCCCTGGCAGATAACCGCAGTCAAGTCACGTATCAATAGCAGCGACCAGAGGAGAAATGACTGCTGGGAGAAGCTCAGAGTGACAATGCCATCGTTCATCTGCAATAGCACAACCAGATGCCTTCATGTGCCCCAGCTTCAGCGAAACATGTCTCTCCCGCATCGGTCTCTACAGCCACAGCAGGAACTACAACCGTCCAACAGCTTGACCTCACCCCCAAAGGCACCCTCCTCCGTTTTCTCCTGAGATGACAGATGCCAGCCATCATTATTAACATTTGTTGGCCTCTCTATGCAAAAGACAAGAAATGGTTCAGTAAGACAAAATAAGGATGACATTAATTAAAAGTGAAAGACACTTAGACAAATGCTAAATGGGTCTCCATTTGCACTGTACACTAAAAGCAGTATCATACCCCGTTATGGACTCACGGCCTCCCCCCCCAAAAAAAAGAATCCTGGGAACTGTTGTTTGTCAAGGATGCTGAGAGTTGTTAGGCGGACTCCACCCAGAGTGCAATTCCCAGAGTTCCATGGGAAGATGGGTTGACTGTTGACCAGTCTGGGAATTGTAGCTCTGTAAGGGGAAACAGGTTCTCCCAACAGCCTTCTGCCTGCTTGGCAAACTACGGTTCCCTAGGTTCTTTGAGGAAAGCCCTGACTGCTTAACATGGTGTTTCCAGGCAAGCAGTCATCCATTCCCACAAACTGATTTTGTCCCTCTTGTTTTTGCCCAGCTTGTTTTTCTTTGTCCTCTTGGGTTCGGCAAGAGAAGCTGGGTGGGTTTGTTTGTCGAACTGATTTTCATTATTGCACAAGGTGGCAGTTTTTAGACTAAGCAGTCGGCAGCTGGAAGCCCTTTCCTTGGCCCAAATATCAGCCCAAACTGGAAGCAAATGCAAAAGGAGAGATAGCAGTAAAACAGGCTTTTTCCTCAAGTGCCTTCTGAAAACACACATTCCATCAGACTACAGTAAAGAGAGATGAGAGACTTCATCGACTGTCAGCTCAGCTAAGAGACCAGCAATTTCTGACCCCTCCTGTCCTCTAACTATTTCCGTTCAAGCTGGAAAGGTAAAGAGTCCTAGGCTCTGTGGTTTAACGTGCCACCCACGTCCCTCGTCACTAAAAGGAGTATATAACAAAAGAACAAGTACCCGAGCTTGCCTTTCCACTTGCCTTTCCACCTTCAAAGGCTGCATTTACACAGCCATAAAATACGCTCTGAAAATGCTCTGGAAAAAACTGCAGCGCCATCTGGTGTCACAGTGTTATAATGCAGTTGTCGCATTGGGTTTCGTTATCGTTACCGTTACCGTTAACGATACCGATACCGTTATCGTTACGGTTATCGTTATCATCAATATCGTTACCGCTACTGTTATCGTTATCATTGTTATCGACATCATTACCGTTATTGATATCGATATCGTTATCGTTACCGTTATCGATATCGTAACCATTATCGTTATTTGGCGATCACTCGTAGCCAAGTAAGATTGTCTTTCATAAACACAGTTTTAACAATGAGTCCGTAAGTGATTGTGGAGGCCAATTCTGGATCCACATGTCCTTCCTCAGTGGGGACATTAGTTTCCGGGCGGGAGTGTGTGGATTTGCCCAGCGTGGCTTCCTCTTGGCACGTTTCTCCCTTGCACCCTGAGTTCGAGTGTCTTCAGAGCCGACCCCACTTGTCAGTGTTTATACTACATTTTTAAAGATTTGCCTTGAGACAGTCTTTAAACCTCTTTTGGTGCATTACGCTTTCCATTTTTAAGTTTGGAATAGAGTAGTTGCTTAATAATAATAATAATTATCAGATCCTGCCTCACGGACCAAATTTGACAGGTGGGTGGCCCCACACACCTGCCAATCAGCAGATGTTGCAAATGACCTTAGGTGATTTGGTGCTTGGAAGCCCCACAGCGGGGACTTCATAGCACAGCCAACCGAGCAGGCTCCAAAGGAGACCCTCCTTTATTCAGAGCTCGGGGGGAAAGGAGAAGTGCTTGGGAAGATGGCCACAGCTACCCCCATCTTCAGTACCCCATAATGCCTCTGGGCCCTGACCCAGTTATATTCTGGGAAAATAACAACCACAGACCCCCAGTTATGTTCCTGCCCTGTAAGATTACCCTTCCAAGATCCCAACTGCGCGCTGAAGAAAAAATGAGATGTTAATCCAAAACTCCTATATCCAGGGATAGATTCTGGAAGTCTTCACGGCTTTCAAAAAACAATCTCTTCTGTGGCATCTGTCGCCTTCCTCTCCATCTTCATCCCACTACTCGGCCATTTCCCAGCCTGACCCGAAACAGGATGCACAAAGAAACCCCTCCAATCTGTGGCCTCCTGTCCTCATCATCTGCCACTTCATCCAGCTGAATCAGTGCAGGTTTCCTGCTGATGTTTGCAAACCCAGACGCTGCTCTCTTGCGTTCTCCTGCCCCCAGAGTCGGTCATGACTGGACCTAATGGTCAGGGGTCCCTTTACCCTTTACCTTTACCCATGTGCTATCTGAAACACATTGGTTGTCAGGTGTGATTCCCCTCCCCCAAACTTTCCTACCCCACTAGTGTTGCCTCTTGAATAACTCAGTAGGGAAGAGGAGGGTGGGGACAAAACTAGACAGGGCTCATCCAAACTTATCTTCTACCATTCTCTTTCTGGGCCTGCACTTTAAATCTCTGTGTTTGGGCGCTTCTCACCCCCACCCTGAAGCTTTCGCCAGGAAAACCCCCTCTTTAACGCTCAATTGGAACAAACAGCCATTCGGGTTTTCCTTGTATTGTCGTTTGCTCGGATTCACTGGAGCAAAAAGCAAACAAGCAAACAGAAATGTTCGGACACCGAGTCTAGATGTTTGCATGAGCCCTTAGTTGGTCTCCCTATTAATACATGTGTGTCCCGTTTTTCCTTCCAGCTCAAAGCGGCCACACGTGGTTCTCCCCCTCCCTGTTATATCCTGAGAAACACACACACACACACACTGCAGGTTAGGCTGAGAGAATGTGAGTTCACATCCAGAAGGCATCAGGAAGACTGGGGAGTTTAAACTTTGGGGATTTAAGCTAGAATTATTTGGTTTAGCCTGCACTTGCTGCTAGCCCCATTGGTTGCAATGGGCACCAGCCCCACGGAACTCAGCAGAGAGGAGAAGTATGGGGAAGTCTTAGAATTCGTTGGTCCCACCTGCCTTTGGCTCTTACGCTCAAGATGACCGTGCATGGTTCTTCCCCTCCTAGTTACCGTATTTTTCGCCCGATAGGACGCACCGCCCCATAGGACACACCTAATTTGGGGGGGGGGGAATAAAGGGGGGAAATTCCCTCCCCAGGCACGGGGCAGGCGCAGGGGAAGCCCGAGCTTCCCCCGACCCCAGCCCCCAGAACAGCCTGCTATCCGCAAGCCTAGGGAGCCGCGCCGGTCTCCCCAGGCTTGCGGAGAGGTGCGCGAGGCCCGGGCGTGCTCTTCAGCGCGCACCAGGCTTCAGAATGCAGACAGCTCTGCGCTACCCTCCGGAGCCCCGCGCGGCTTCGCGCCGGATCGGGAGGGTGGCGCAGAGCTGCAGGAATCCCGGGAAAGCCTGCATTCGCCCCATAGGACGCACACACATTTCCCCTTCATTTTTGGAGGGGGGAAGTGCGTCCTATAGGGCGAAAAATACGGTACATCCTGACAATAAGCTGGTCTCCAACCGTAATAAAATTATCTACCATCTATCTACCATCCTGACAACCACCCATGCATGCTGGGTTTGGCTGAGAGACAGTGAAACAGCCTAATGTCACACCCAGAAAGATATATGGCTAGGTGGACATCTGAACTCTGCTCTCCCAGGTTCTAAGATGCAACCACCGCAGCAGGGGATGCTTCTGGGTATAGGGACCCTTCCCCAGCAAACTCTATGATTCTATGAATGAACTTATAAGGTAGGTGAAAATGCAACTCTCTTGTCCTCTCCCACAGAAGAGCTTGAATACCGTGCAGAAAAGCCCATTTGACAACAGCTTGCCGAAGTTGGGAAGAAATGACACGTCTGAGGATTTCGAAGTGAAATATTTATTTCTTATTTTATTGTCAAAAGTTTCCGTTCCTAGCTAGAGAATGTAGGAAGGAGGGGGTGGGTGTCAAGAAGGTTGTCGTCCCACAGGCCCCTGAGCACCATCTCCCGAAGGATTTGCTGGGTTTCCTTCTCACTGTTGTTGTGGCTGCTGCTGCTGCTGCTGCTGTTGTCCGCCATGTTGTTGGTGGAACTTTTCATGGGAGCAATGGAGGAATCTTCCAACCAGGCGGGTCCATTCCTCAAAATTCACTACGTTGTCCTTGTTTGTATCCAGCTCATTAAAGAGTTGCTCCTTCGCTTGTTTCTTACGTGGACACTGTAGGGATTGAGAGTAGAAGTTTATTGCTATCAGACCATCAGAAAACCCAACTGTGGCCCTCCTGACACTATTAGACTAGAATTGTAGAGTTGGAAGGGATGCCAAAGGTCATCCCTTCTGCAATGCAGGGATCTCAGCTAAAGCATCCAGGTGGGCCTCCAACATCTGCTTCAAAACCTTCAAGGAAGGAAGTCTACAACCTCCTAAGGCAACTGTTCCACTGTCAAACAGCTCTCACTCTCAAAAAGTTCTTCCTTCTGTTTAGTTGGAATCTCCTTTCTTATAACTCGAAGCCATTGGTTCACGTCCTACTCTCTAGGGCAGGAGAAAACAAACTACAGTGGTGCCCCGCAGGATGAATGCCTCGCAAGACGGAAAACTCGCTAGACGAAAGAGTTTTCCGTTTTGGAGGTGCTTCGGAAAACGAATTTCCTATGGGCTTGCTTCGCAAGACGACAATGTCTTGCGAGTTCCTGCTGGTTTCTTTTTCTCCCCCCCCCCCTTTTTCTAAGCCGCTAAGCCGCTTATCAGCTGATCCGATCAGCAGATAAGCCGCTAAAAGCCGCTAAAAGCCGCTAATAGCGCTAATCCGCTAATCCGTCAATGGGCTTGCTTCGCAAGACGAAAAAACCGCTAGACGAAGAGAATCACAGAACGGATTCTTTTCATCTTGCGAGGCACCACTGTACAGCCCATCCTCCCTGGCCTTTAACCAACCTTACTGAGATGGATGGAAGTTGTAGTTCAGATTAGCAGAACGAAATTAACACAGAGTAACATCGGTGGGCGTTTAACTCAGAACCAGACTCACAACCTGATTTCAGGCTAACTTCCCATTGGCGTATTTGAGAAAAGGATTCTAGACTAGACAGGCTTTTGGCATGATCCGGAAACCAGACTCTTCTCAGAGGCATTGTTTTGAGGTGGTTGAGAGGTCCTGAACCCCGCTACCTCCTGCAACTTCCCCATATGTATCTTCCTATATAAAGCAAAATGTAGAATGTCGACATGCTCCGCATTTGGAGCAGCCACTGATAGGGGGGCCACACGAACTGCAGGGTGAGGAATGGCAGGCCAGCCCAGGTGAGCTGCTTAATGGAGTGGGGAGGGGCTTACCCTGTAGGTTTAGTAAGCCTGAACTCCCCTATCTTTTGCACCTTCCCTGTTGGGGGTGGAAGGAGCTGTGAGGGTTTGACAAGATGAGTGAGCAGAGATGGAGCCGTGTGTGTACAAGTGTGCACACACACACACACACACACACACACACACTTAGGGAAGGGGGAAAAATTTGATCCAATTCACATTTTAAGGCAAATCTACCAAACCAGCACTTTCCCAAGCAGTCTGCAACTCAGAACCCAGGCATCACTTGAAATCCTCAGTTCTCTGGATTTGGCAATGCGTTTCTCCAGCCAAGTAATAGGTACAAGTATATAAAAGTATATGCATTAAACTACAGTAATGTGGGGGGAAATGCATTCTAACAGGGAAGGTTGCTTTGCAAAAAAAAAGGTGTGTATTCTGCAAAAATGCATTTTAAAGTGTGTTTATTGGTAGATAGCAGGAGAATACTTTTTAAAAGCTGTATGGAGAACTGAATTTCAGACTGGGGAAGGAGGACATGAGGGGAACTGAAATGGACATATCCACTCATCCCTAAGTAAACTTTGCTTTCATCTGAACATGCTTCAAAACACTGTCTTGGGGAGACGCTAGTCCCTCGCCATCTTAACATCCCCTGCACCTTAATGCCAATGTGCCAGCTTGGGCTTTAAGTGCCCGGCAGTTGCCCATGCCCTTCTGCTCTCCACCTCACCTCAACGCAGTCGGGAAACTGCTCAAGGATCATCTTCTTGAACTCCTGCTTGTCCAGGGTGTCAGACTGCCCAGCATACTTGTGGAAGATGTCAATCATCTGGTCAGCCATGACTTGCATCTGAGTCTTGGACTTGGACATTTTGAAGGTTTTCGGTTGGCAACCTAGATAGACATATGAACATAAGAAGAACCCTATCAGATTCCACCAGGAAGTCCACAGTCAGGCCATGAAGATGAGAGACCTCCTTCACTCTTAAAAATGCAAGAGGAGCCCTGCTGGGTCAGGAATAGAGTCCTACATAATTTGAATCTTATTACTTAACTTGTTCATTTAAGTTACTTAAAAGCTGCTTAATTCTCTAATGCAGACGTGCAATTTATATTTTGGGCTTGTCTTAAAATAATGAAATTTTGGGGTGTTGTAGTAAATGAAATGGAAATAAAAACACATGTGTTGAGTTGTCTCTCTCAACATCTGGAAAACACCCCTGGTGGACGCACCCTTATTTCTGAATTCACACCAAAGCTAAGTCCAGCCATTTTGTTGCCTGACACACAAACACACACACACCCTCTCAGATTGAAAGTGTCAAGTTTCCAATATCAGCTAATCAGGTGTAGGGAATTCTTCTCCCTCCAGATGTTTTTGGAGTCCAAAAGAAAGCATGACTGATGAGCAGGGATAATGGGAGTTCTAGTTCAGCAACCTTGGGAGAGCAGCAGGTTGCCCACACCTGAGCTAAGGTATTTGGGGTCATGAGGCAAAGCATCTCACATTCCTCTCTTCCCCGTTTGCTGCCACCAAAATTAGCTTCTACTATTCTCCTACACTTGCCAAGAATCTGCTCAAGACAAGAGAATACAGAGAATGCTAGCTTAGTAAGGAAACGTAATCAGGAGAGCATAACCTCTTCACACCAGCTGCTAGGTGTCCATCTGAATCCTTTTAGGACAGTCTTTCTGCCCTCCAGATGTTTTGGAATCCAGCTCCCTCCCATCAGCTCTGGCCAAGGGTCGTGATGTCAGGGCAGATGGGAGTTGTGGTCCAAAACAGTTAGATGGCGCCAGGTTAGAGAAAGGCTGCCATTGAGCAAACAGAGTCAATTTGGTGAACCTCCAAATTCCAGTGGTCAATGGTCCATGCTCAAGGTTGATGAGTGTCAGAGTTCAGCAACATCTGAAGAGCACCAGAATGACTGCCTCTGCTCTAAGACAGCCTAACCCAACCAGGTGTCCTCCCGTTGTTTGGACTTCAGCTCCCATCATCCCTGGCCATTGGCCACAGTGTTAGGTCTGATGGGAGTTGCAGTGCCAAACAGCTGGCGAGAAATAGTTTGGGGAAACCTGCCTTAGAGCCAGGGTAGCTAGTATGGTGACCTCCAGATGGGCTCACCTCCCATCAGTGCCAGCCAGCATAGCCAATGGTCAAGAATGATGGAAGATAGAGTCCATCAACGTCACCATGTCCGTCTAGGAGAAATACTCCTCTCTAACATGCTCTCTGCATGGAGGACTATCTAGAGATGGGGAGGCCTGGGAGTTGGTGTCCAACAGCAGCTGGTATCCACAGAGAGAGAGAGACAGACAGACAGACAGACAGACAGACAGACAGACAGACACGTGTTTTGCATACCTGCCTGCCCAAGCTGCTACTCTCAAAAAGATTTAGCACCCAACATCCAATGCAAAAGCTAAAACCTGAAAACAGCACAAGAAGGCCTCCCGTTCTTCTCCAGCTTACCTCGGTCGGTGATCAACAAGAGAGCTAGGATGAGCCAAGGTGTGGTGGTGAGCCCTGTGACAGCCCCTCTTCTTATACTCCTTGTCCAGATCCCTGCTCCCACCCACCCTAGTTGCAAAACCTTTGATCCTTCTCAAGCCATCTCCCTCTTGCACCACTCACCTCTTGCTTAAGATACCTGTGTTCTTCCTTCAGCTGCACATCGCTGTAGGGTTTTTCCCCCCTGCTACGGCCGGTCAGGCTCTGTCATTTTCCAGTACCTTGTTTGCACAGCCTGTGAGGCAATCCTTTTGAAAGCTTTGTAAAACTCCGACAAATCCGGCTGGTTTTTTCCGCACAAAAAGTAGCCAGTAGACAACTCTTCCTTTCTGGAAAAAGAAATAACAATATCTGATAATGAAGTGGAGGAGGGTGGAATCTTGTGAAGGTCCTTTGTAGGTTCTTAAGATTCTTTTAAAAATATCAAAGGGGAACAAGAAATGAGTCAGATCAAAGGAGCAAACTCTGGGTGAAGCCTCCTTTCAATTCGGTTTCAGTGAGGAACCAGGAATGGGTTTTGAAATTAATAAATCTGTGGAGTTTGGCCCCCTAGAAAGTTTGCAGTGATTCACCCAGGATCCTCACCAAACTGTTAGCAAGGATGCCACTCCTGTTACTTATTTCCATGCATGGTGGGATTGCCTAAAGGTGAAAGCATTTGAGTTATCCATTTTCACCGAAATGAATAAAACAACAAGGCGACAGATTGAACCACAGTTGGTTTTATTGCGTTTTTCTACAGAAGGCAACATGGACTTACGCAGTAAGGAGCATGCTGGACATCTCCTACAAGCTGCAAGAAGCGTTATAGGACTTAATGTATTTTTAATCTTTGTTGGAAGCCACCCAAAGTGGCTGGGGAAACCCAGCCAGATGGGCGGGGCACAAATAATAAAATATTATTATTATTACCAACACTTAGTTTTCCTCCACTCTTCCCGGACATGGTCCACACTTAAAAGCTCCATCTCCAAGCACCCTTTATTTTTTGCTACCAGGGATTTCCCCACAAAAACACACTCTTTAAAGCTCAATCGGAGCAAACGGAAAACCCAAATTGAAGTTTGCTCCGATGGAATGCTAAAGAGCAGGTTTTCGGCAGAAGGTGAGGGGCAAAAACATAACGCTCTGATGTGGAGCTTCTAAGCGCAGATCTGGGCAAACGGACAGTGTGGATAAGCCCATAGTTAGGCATTGAAAATATTTATCAGGCACTACACTGTCAAACTGGTACCAAGCGGTATGGGACTGCGCAATGTGCTTTTAGGAAAATTAACAAACAAGATGAGGGTTATACAGAGCAGGGTTGAATAAAAATACTGAACAAAATAAAATATTGGGGTGGGCCCCAGGTAAACCCCGCCCCATCACTCTGTTACTACGTAACGTCAACAACTTTGGCTTCCCCCCTCCCCAAAAAAGCTCAATAATAGTCAATTTGGGGGTGCTGGGCGGATCTTTGCACCATGGTAGCACACATGTAAAGACGGCCCTGCTCCTATGGTACAGGGTCAGATTGAGCAAGATATGTTTACTGTGGTGTGGTCTGAGTTTATAACATTTACAAATATTGAAGAACAATATCAGCGTAGCTCAGTTGGTTAGAGTGTAGTGATGGTAACACCAAGGTTGCAGGTTCAATCCCCGTATGGGACAGCTGCATTGTATTCCTGCATTGCAGGGGGGTTGGGCTAGAATGGATTCCTAGATGTTGTTGGACTACAACTCCCATCATGCCTAGCCAGCATGACCAGTGGTCAGGGATGATGGGAGTTGTAGTCCAACAACATCTGGGGACCCACAGGTTGAGAACCGCTGAGCTAGATGATTCTCAGGGTCCCTTCCAACTCTACAATTCTATGAACCCCTGTTACCACTATACAATAAGTTTTATTTGATGTAGGCACACCTTTCCTTTTCACGTGATATATTTCTAAAACAGTAAAATACATTTGAATTTTTATGTATAAATTTTGTAATTTGTTTTTAACTCATCGATCCTGGGAGAATGAATAACATGCTTACCTGCCTGGTGGATATGTTTTGGATATGCGATACACTGCAGTGGTAGGGTGTGTGTGTGATATATATTTTTTTCCTACTCTTTATGGTGCTTTTCTTCAGTTTTTTATCAGCTGCCCATCTTACGTTGTGTCAGTCCGTTTCTATCAAGTGTATAACATACTTTCGACAGCCGCAATATTTTTTCTTTCTATGCTTCCTAGAATGTAATGAAGATAAATTAATTAAAACATTTTGCTACTGAGAGCACGGGTGGCCCTGGGGCTTCTTGGAAGCTACACCAACCGTTGTGCAACCTTTCATGCTGAGTAAAAAAATTTGCAGCTGTGATGAAATGAGTTCAGTGGGTTATGTGCAACCAACTTACACTCTGTGGAAACTTACTGGAGTGAATAGACCTGAGTCATTCATGTCTATTCATGCCAATAGGCTTTCTCTGAGGCAAGAACAACTATTGGCTGCAATGAGGGATGGGCTTATCTACCAATTCCAGTTCCTCATTTCTCCAGTCTTCCGTTCTGTATACCGTATTTTCCACATCAGCGGGTGATTTATTTGTTTGCTGAAGTCCCCATGAAAACCCATCTCCATTTGCGTGCTGAGGTCCCCCAAAACACCCCTACCCCAATAACTCACACATCACTCATAAATCTTGGTTTAAGGTTTTTGGCATAATTTTGGCCACAACTTTATTAAACATACAAATTGTGAGTGGTTGCTTAGGCATTGGTTAAGACTATCTGCCCCCCCCCCCGCCTTGGGGGACAGCACTGATTCCTGGATTCCAGCGAAAGCCAGTGTGGAGGAACAAGATCAGGGATAACTGGAGCTGCGGCACAGACCCTCAGCTTCTCCCCGCATGCTCCCAGGGGCTTATGCGGCCCAAACCCGATTCCAGGGATTTAGACGAAAGGATGGTAAGCCCCTGAATTCCTTTAACGGAATTCCCGTGCAGCAGCAGCTTTGGAGGGGCAGGCACAGCCAATCCATACCCCTCCACCAACCAATTTAAACCAATGCCGAACCGCCAACCTTACAAGTTGTGACGATTTGCTACGCAGTAGGCAAAAACCAAATGGCACACACTAATCAGCCAAATGGAAAAATTTGTACCAGGCCCCCGCACCAAGGCGGACGACCCCATGACAGGCATAGCAAGGTCAAAGCACAAGCCCAAACAAGGGAGGGAGGACGGGTGATCCAGTGCCCACAGCGAAAGAGAAAGCAGCTTGCTGTGAACCGTGCTTAAATAACCTCTGTTCCCACCCCCAAATTGGCAACATCAAATTTACCCCAGGAATACCAACCACCAAGCCAAGCCAAGCCCCTTCAATCTATCCTGCCTGGTAACTATGGGGTGCTTTGCCTGGCCCCATCCGCAACACGTGCTCTCCTTTAATGAGAACATGCTTTCTCCTAATACACCCATTGCAGTTTGACCTAACGCACATATTATGGCCAAGCATCTTTCCCAATAGGAATTGTAGGGCTGGAAGGGATGTCAAGGGTCACAGTGGTCAACACCATGCAATGCAGGAATCACAACTGAAGTATCCCTGACGGGTGACCATCCAACCTCTGCTTGCTCCATCTTCCATGAGATAGGCCTTGAAATATTTGAAGATGGCTATCACATCCCCTCTCAGTCTTCTCTTCTCCAGGCTAAAACATACCAAACTCCCTCAACCGTTCCTCATAAAACTTGGTTTCCAGGCTCTTTGCAATCTTCGTCACCCTCTTCTGCACACAGCTTAGCTCATCAACGATGCATTTTGGGGTGTTGTTTTCACTTGAGAGATTCATGCGCCAGCACGACTCAGGGTTGGGTAGACATTCCTGCCTGCAAGTCCTGGCCAGACATGGCATGGAATTTACCAGCACCACATCTACGGGCCCTGTGAGGCATAGGAGAAGTGCCAGATTTACGTATAAGCTAAACAAGCTACAGTTTTGGGGCCCACTCTCTTGGGGGCCCCAAAAAATTAAAGGGGGGGAAGTGGATGTACATCTCCAAAATATAGCATAAAAAAAACAAATAAAATAAAAACAGCATACAGCAACTGTGTTTTGTGTTGTGTAGGCTCCTATTGTCAGGTGTGCGTGCAGGAGCCAGGCCCTGGGACCAGTAGGACTTAGCAGGACAGGGGCCTTCCTAAGTTTGTTCTGAGGAGGCAAGGTGCGGCCGCACAGGTGAGGCCGATTGGTAACTCACAGCACCTGGTGGCAAGAGCCAGGAAGGGATATAAGGTCAGCATTCCCTGCCCTGCTGCGTTTGGCTCCTTGGCTTCTTGACTCCTGGCTTCCTGACCCTCAGACCATTGGCTTCTTGACTCCTGACTCTCTGACCCTCGGACTCTTGGCTTCCTGACTCCTGGCTTCTGGACTCCCATTCTTGCTCCCACCTTGCCATCTTGCCCCCGGTCCTGACATCCCCAGCCCAGGACTTTGATCACCCGTGAACCAGACCGTGACACCTATAATGTAAGTGATGAGCCCCGCCTGCTAGCCTGCTCCCTCAAATATCACTGGTTTGCTCATTTCTATATATAGGGTGCCTACATTCTGCATGGACAACATGTGCAAATGGCTTTCGATATCTATTGGGTCCATAAGTTACCATATAGCATATATTCAACACAAAAAACAGTGACAATTTGTTGTTGGCAAAGGACAGCTGGACATATAAAGGGCCCCATTACCTTCAGTAGCCTAGGGCTTCATCAAACCTAAATCCAGCCCTGGGAAGAAGGAACCAACTCCTAGGGGCTGAGGCCCCTTTGCCTCCCCAATAAAATATGTGAGGGGGCCAGCATGCACCCCAAGTCGATGGGCATTTCCATTCAAATGGTCAGCATGTGATGTGTCATGTGATCAATTGTGCAGGGTGGGGCTTACCTGGGCCCAACATTTTTTAAATTCAAATTGGCACTGTGAGGCTCTCCTTATAGGTCTGCTTTCTGTGAGGTCTAGAACCAGTGCTTTTTTCCTTAGAAAAATATTTAGGGATACTCTCATTTTCCTACCCATATTGAAATACTGCCCCTCAATGAGGCCAAACTTAGATTCACAAAATGTTTAGAGATATGCGTCCCCCCAGGAAAAAGCACTGTCTAGAACTGTGGCGAATATCCTCAGTTCTGCACCCATTTCGGCTGGTTCCTTACCCCTAGGCACCATTACATTTATTAAAATGGGAATAAAAGGTACATTTCTATTTTTGTCCTGCCCTTCAGAGGGAAGCCACACTGGAACATCGCTACTCCCGGTTCCCTATCTTGAACCGATACCCTTAATATCTCTTGTTATAAAAAGAAAATCTTGACTTGGCCCGACTTACTCTATCTCCTGCTCATAGATGAAATGAATATTATTTTTCACCTGGATACTTTTAGCATACTCAAATCTGAGCCAAACACAGTCTTGTACAACTTGGGTTATGATAATATGTCTGCACAACTGATATGCTTTATTAAAAGTAGCAAATGTTTGCATCTGATGTAGTTTTCTAAAGATGTTTCTAACCTTATTTTACTTTGGTGATAGTAGGCTTTGTTTAATCAAAGTTGTTGCAGAAGTTGCAAGGTACGTATTTGGGGCATATGTTTTATCAAATCCTCACATTAAGCTGGATCTTTTGTGGCATGTGGTCTTGTTTTCTTTGATAATTGAGAAAGTTTAGAAAAAATTATATCCTTCAAAGGAAAAAAAATGAGTGTTAATATTGCTTCCTTTGAGCATAGCACCTTTTGCTTGCTGTTCAGTTCTAGTCTTGATGATTCAGGTAATTATGATTTAATTAGGCTTTCTTGGTTAATCTAATATTTTGCCATTGTAATGCCAATATTTTATGAAGATGGGTCTTATTTCATGGTTCTTACTTTTTCTTTCTTGTAATAATTTTTATTAGTTTTCAAATCCAATATAAGCCTTATTATATCAATACCAAATTATAATATGAATTCAAATACCAATCAATCAAACAGCCAATTTTGTAATTTCGGTGGCTCCCCATCTGCTAAATTTCAAGGTTTAATCATTCCCTTTAATTCTGCTTCCAAACTACTATTCAATCCAATTACAGTCCAATCTTAATAGCAATCCCTTATGCAACAGCTACAATATTTTTAACTTCAATTCATGTTGACGCATTTAATCATTTGTGGTCTTCAAGTTCTCCTTTCTTCCTGTGTGCGGCGTTGATTTTAACCATAATGTTATGTCTAACTCTGTTATTATGATAAAAAAAAATTCTTCCAGTAGCACCTTAAAGACCAACTAAGTTAGTTCTTGGTATGAGCTTTCGTGTGCATGCACACTTCTTCAGATACATTCGTGCATGCACACGAAAGCTCATACCAAGAACTAACTTAGTTGGTCTTTAAGGTGCTACTGGAAAAAAAAAAATTTATTTTGACTATGGCAGACCAACACGGCTACCTATCTGTACCTGTTATTATGAGCAAAGGAAATGTATTTCCTGTGTGCCTGAAGAATCATTAAACAACGTATTTTCTGTGCGCTGATAGGAAGGGGGACTCAAGATATTGAAGGTCACACGCAGAGAGCTTCACAGCAGACCGGGAGCTTGAAACCTGGTCTGCCAGGTCCCAGTCTGCTCTCAGCAGGCGTCTACTTGTGTTCTTACTATCAACCAGCCCTGGGCTTTGTCCTGCCTGTCAACTGCCTCTTCTCTAGGTGTCAGTGTTGCCCTTGGGGATGTCAGTAAGGAGAACCAGGATGGAGACAAAACTAGAATTCGTTGGTTCTGCTAGTTCTTGGAACTGGTTCCAGCTGCTCAGAAATGGAGGGAGGGAGCAGTTACCAACAAAGGAAAAACAGCAGACGAAATTCTATAATAATAATAATAATAATAATAATAATAATAATAATAATAATAATAATAATAATAATAATAATAATTTCTTATTTATACCCCGCCCATCAGGCTGAGTTTCCCCAGCCACTCTGGGCGGCTTCCAACTGAGTGTTAAAAACAGTACAGCATTAAATATTAAAAGCTTCCCTAAACAGGGCTGCCTTCAGATGTCTTTTAAAGATAAAATAGCTGCTCATTTCCTTCACATCTGATGGGAGGGCGTTCCACAGGGCGGGTGCCACTACCAAGAAGGCCCTCTGCCTGGTTCCCTGTAACCTCACTTCTCGCAGTGAGGGAACCGCCAGAAGGCCCTCGGAGCTGGACCTCAGTGTCCGGGCTGAATGATGGGGGTGGAAATTGATGGATTATGCAGAAATTGGAAGTTTAACTAACAGGAGGGGGGGAGCATTTAAGGAAGAGTGGGAAAAGTTTGAAGAATATTTGAAGGATAACTGTAAACAAGTTAAAATGTTAGGACTAGCAGTATATAATTAAGTTGTGACATAATGAGAAAGAATTAACATGGAACGACTAGAACAGGGGTCAGCAAACTTTTTCAGCAGGGGGTCGGTCCACTGTCCCTCAGACTTTGTGGGGGGCCAGACTATTTGGGGGGGGTGAACAAATTCCTAAGCCCCCCAAAAAACCCAGAGATGCATTTTAAATAAAAGCACACATTCTACTCATGTAAAAACATGCTGATTTCTGGACCTTCCACGGGCCAGATTTAGAAGGCAATTGGGCCAAATCCGATCCCCAGTCCTTAGTTTGCGTACCCATGGATTAGAATATGCAGCAGCAGAGGATGACCAGAATGGACTATGGAAGGGGGGGAAGGGAAGTCGATGGTGTATCGGTTTCTGTTAGTGAATGTACAGTGGTACCCCGCAAGACGAATGCCTCGCAAGACGGAAAACCCGCAAGACGAAAGGGTTTTCTGTTTTGGAAGCGCTTCGCAAGACGAATTTCCCTATGGGCTTGCATCGCAAGACGAAAGCCCATAGGGAAATGCTGGCGGTCGGGAGCAAAGACTTTCGCCCACAGCCGGCCTTCAGAAGAGGACCTCTTCTGAAGGCCGGCGGGGGGCAAAAGTCTTTGCTCCCCCCCGCCTGCCTTCCCCCCCCCCCCCGCCTGCCCCGGGCGATCTTAAAATGCTGGGGGTCGCTCCCGACCCCCAGCATTTTAAAACGCTGTTCCGAAGCGGGGCGGGGGGGCGGGAACACCTGCCCCAGCCGCCCCGCTTCGGAACGCTGTTCCGAAGCGGGGCGGGGGGCGGGAACACCTTCTGAAGGCAGGCGGGGCGAAAGTCTTTGTCCCCCCTGCCTGCCTTCCCAGGGGCTTTTAAATCGCCCCGGACAGCGGAGAAGTCCTCCGCTGTCCGGGGCGATTTTAAAATGCCGCCCGCCAGCATTTTAAGATCGCCTGGACAGCGGAGAAGTCCTCCGCTGTCCCGGGGTTTTTTAAAATGCTGGGGGTGGGAAGAAAAGCCCTTGTCCTCCCCCCCCCCCGCAGCCTTCAGAAGAGGTCCGGGGACAGACTGTCCCCGGACCTGGTCTGAAGGCGGTTTCCCTAGGAACGCATTAATTGATTTTCAATGCATTCCTATGGGAAACCGTGCATCGCAAGGCGAAAAACTCGCAAGATGAAGAGACTTGCGGAACGAATTAATTTCGTCTTGCGAGGCACCACTGTAAAGGTGAAAACTTGTAAAAGTGAAGATTGCAAATAACATTTATTTTAAAAGAATCTGGTTCCACCTGCTGCTGGTCTCCCAATTTTTACCTCCTAAGTAGCTCCAGGTGACTAGAGTGGCTTCTCCTGCTCCCTGTTATATCCTCATAACCCCCCCCCCCCCTGCATGCTAGGTTAAGCTGAGAGACAGTGAGTGCCCCAAAGTTCACACCCACAAAGATTCATAGGTGAGTGGAGATTTGAACCTTGGACTCTCAGGCAGTGGCATAACATGGGTTGCCAGTACACAGGGCCATGCAGAGTGGGAGGGAGGGAGGGAGGGAAGGAGGGAGGGAGACAGCTGCCTAACAGCTTCCGCATCAACCAAGAGACTGAAGCCATAGAGATAAGGAAAGAAGAATCGTTCCATTGTCTGGAAAGGGACCTTCTTGGTTTCCATGGAGAAGCTGTTTTAGTGGAGCCCAGGAATGGAAGCTCACAGCTGTATTGAGGCAGCACTGGGTGTTGAAATTTTGTGCCCCCTAACAATTTTGCTCCTGGGGTGACTGCCCCATGCTGCACCACTGCTCTTGGTTCCAACAATCACACCAAGGGTTGCTTATAGGTATATTAGGATTTCCATGTTTCAAAAGGAGGGTTGGGGGGGAGTTTTTAAGCTTTATTTGGTTGTTCAAGACCTAAAAGAAAAACAACCCTGAAGTTTTTGGGCTATTTTAAATTAAATTTGCGCAAATCAACATGGGTTGCCATACAATCTGACATTTCAGTGGTTTCCTCCCGGACACTGTTTCTGACATCCGAATCCCAGCTATGTCTGGGAAATTCAAATACTTGACCTAGATGGGAATGAACTTCTAAGATGGAAGGAGGTGTGTGAAGAAGCTAATCTTCCATAGTCTCCCAGGAAAGAGATTGAATATAGAAAAGCCAGTAAGACTGCAGTTTGTCAGACAGATTGAAATAAGACACCAAATGATTTCCAAGTTAAATGTTTATTTCTTATTCTTTTGCCAAAGCATTACATTCCAAGCTGGTGTATGCAGATAGGGGTTTGTGAATATTTGGAAGGTTAGTATCCAACACTCCCCTGAAGTCTCCTGAGGGATTTGCTGGACCTATTTTTTCCAGTGGCCAAGGGGACGCCCTGCTTACTTGTGGAGCTTGTCATTAGTTTCAGCGATGAATTTTGCAACCAGGCGTCCCACTTCCGCAAAACTCAGTTTGCCGTCCTTGTTTAGGTCCGCCTCCTTGAAGAGCTGGTCTCTCTTTTGTTGCTTCAAGGGAGACTGCAGTGTTGGGGGTGGGAAAATGGAGGAGAGAAGACTTCACATGTGTTTGTTGCATTTCCCAGCCAAGTAATACTTATAAAAATTAATATGTTATGGCAAAGTGTGCATATATATACATATATGCAATAATAACATACAAAAATGCAGCATATTAGGAAAAGGTGCTTTGTGAATATTAGGCAAAAATGCATACAAAAATGTTTAATAGGAAAGAATTACAATAAACATTTTTTTTTAATGCAGTGCAAATGGAGAGGACGGAATGTAAGACTGAAAAGAGACTGAAACAGACATATCTGCCCATCCCTACATAGGCTTTGTTTTCAGAGTAGCTGAGCATCCTTCAAAGCAGAGACCTGGTGAGATTTCAGCGCCTCCCCCTCTTAACGTGGCCAAAGGAACCCTGCACACTGGTGCCAATGGGTGTCCCAGGGCCTTGAGTGGCCAGAATTTGCCCCTGCCTCCTCTTATCTCCCCCTCACCTCATCAGTGTCAGGAAACTGCTCGTCCAGCATCTTCTTAAATGCCTGCTTGTCAAGGCTGTCAGAATTCCCAGAGTACCTGTGGTAGAGGTCTATGTATCGTTCAACAAGTTGTTGCAACTCAGTCTTGGGCTTGGACATTCTGAAGGGCTTCTGGTGGCAACCTGGGAATTCATAGGAACACATGAGCGGCTCTGCCTGGGTATTTCAGTTGGTTAGAGCATGTTGCTGATAACACCAAGGTTGCAGGTTTGATTCCCATCTTGGGACCAGATGATCCTCAGGGTCCCGTCCAACTCTGATTCTTCAGGATCAAGAATAAGGTGTCCATGTGACCTACCTAACACAGGACAGCTCTCCATTTGAATTCTATTTTTTATTTAGCTCGTTTAAGTGTTGTTCAGATGGCTTACATGTACAACTACTTACGTATTGATCAATTGCATTATCTACTTACCAAAGTTTCTACTGCAAGCATGCAACATGTGTTGCGAGCCACCTTAAAAGAATGTATTTTTGCCATGATGCAATAAGGGAAATGGAAATAACCAGTGCTTTTTTTTTCTTTAAAAAAATTGTTTAGGGGTATTCTCATTTCCCTACTCATATTTAAATACTGCTCCTCAATGAGGCCAAAACTAGATTCAAAAATGTTTACGGGTATGTGTACCCCTGTGTACCCCTAGAAAAAAAGCACTGGAAATAACCCCAGGATGGGCACTCCCAACAGACCTTTGTGTTATTTTTGTTTTTTAATTGGTTAAAGATCTGGCCATAAATTGCAATACACAGGCGGGGTTTTGAGCTGGAACTCAGCAAAAGTCAGGTGGGCACGATTGTCATTATAAGAGAACAAGTGAAGTATTCATGGTGAGTTCCGGCACTTTTTTCCCTTGAAAAATAGAAAGGGTGGTACATGCTTTCTGCCTAACTATCTGTCAAAACTCAAAATACTCAAAAATAGAAAGATAAATATCTCAAGTGGATATGCAAAATCTGGAGACCTAGTAAACATGGTTAAATTGACTAATACAGCCAGGGGCAGAGAGAGTGGACAGCCTTGGAATTGTTTTCTTCAGAAATGGAGAGTTTTCATAATGCATTAGTGCAACAGAGTGCAAGGAGATGGTTGTTGTTAAATGTAAATCTATAGATGCTGCCGGTGATACTCTTAAATATCTTGGTCTGGACACCTCCAAGTTATTCTGTTAGCACAAGAATCTCCACTTGCATAACAGAACTTTTCCTTTCTTGTTTCCCTAGGCTCTCCATTTCCCCCGCCCCCCCAAAAAAAATCTGCTCCAGAGGGTTGGGGAAACTCTCAGAAGGTCTGTATGGAAGGAGACAGCCCTCGAGATAGTTAGGGAGTGAGACATCCAGGGCTTTAAACACCAATGTGAGCACCTTGAATTGAACAGGAGCAGCTGCAAAGATGGGGAACTTACAATCCTCCAAAGGTTGCTGGACTTTGTCATCCTTGTCCGTTGACCATGCTGGCTGGGGCTGGTGGGAGTTGGAATCCCGAGCATCTGGAAAAACTACATGTTTTTCATCCCTGCCCTAGCTGATAATCTCAAGAAGATTTAGCACCCTATGTCCAATGTATAACCCAACAACAACACAAGAAAGCTTCTCGTAGTCTTCAGCTTACCTTGGTGGTGGTGAACAAGAGAGTTCGAATGCGCCAAAGTTGGATGAAGAGCCCTAAATCACTCCCACCTCTTATACCCCATCTAGATTTCTGCTCCCACCCCCCACTTATGAAATCTTTGTTCCTTCTCAACTGTCACTCCCCAGTTGCACCCATTAACCCTGACCACCCTGTGTTCAAGATATCTGATTAAGATCTTCCTCTGGGGGCTGGGGTTCCCTCCCTGTAACTTGTGTCGAATCACCGTCCATCATTTAGTAGCATCAAGTTCACACCAACTGTGCAACATTGCTTTCTTAGAATGCATGGATCATATTGTGGTTGAACTGTTTTGTGGATCTAGGTGGGGCCTGAAGTTTCTCAAATCAGCATGCATTCTTGTGCAATATGTGTGCTGGGTGCATTTTCTCCTGCAATGGTTCAAATAATTTCCATGGGTCCTATGAAGCCAACTTATACCCAGAGCAGCCCCTGCTAAAACACATCGACCTAGAGTTAGCCACCTCTATTACAATGGGTTTACTCTGAGTAGGATTCCCATTGGCTACAAGTAGTGATTGATTGATGGATCTATCAATTCAAGTTCCTCATTCCTTCTTCACACACCTCTTCAGACACACTCTATAAGTGACCCGATTTTGACGGGACAGTCACAAGAAAATGTTAAGACACCATGGCTTTGAGACCTTGTCCTGAATGTCTCGAATCCCAAAGTGGTTAGAAAAAGAGATGCCGGAACTCACCACAGACACCTGCCTTGTTCTCTTATATTGGCAATGGCAAGCACCAGAACTGAGAGTCAGTGTGTTGCCAGAACTGAGAGCCAGTGTGGTGTAGTGGTTAAGAGCAGTAGACTCGTAATCTGGTGAACCGGGTTCGCGTCTCCGCTCCTCCACATCCAGCTGCTGGGTGACCTTGGGCCAGTCACACTTCTCTGAAGTCTCTCAGCCCCACTCACCTCACAGAGTGTTTGTTGTGGGGGAGGAAGGGAAAGAAGAATCTTAGCCACTTTGAGACTCCTTAGGGTAGTGATAAAGGGACGTGGGTGGCACTGTGGGTTAAACCACAGAGCCTAGGACTTGCCGATCACAAGGTCAGTGGTTCGAATCCCTGCGACGGGGTGAGCTCCCGTTGCTCAGTCCCAGCTCCTGCCAACCTAGCAGTTTGAAAGCACATCAAAGTGCAAGCAAATAGGTACAGCTCTGGCGGGAAGGTAAACGGCGTTTCCGTGCGCTGCTCTGGTTCGCCAGAAGCGGCTTCGTCATGCTGGCCACATGACCTGGAAGCTGTACGCCGGCTCCCTCGGCCAGTAAAGTGAGATGAGCGCCACAACCCCAGAGTCGGTCACGACTGGACCTAACGTTCAGGGGTCCCTTTACCTTTTAGGGTAGTGGTAGTTATTAAGATTTGGCCAGGGTGGCCCAAGGCTCTTGCTGATTCCCTCTTTGCAGCTGTCAGCTCAGGAGGCAGTGGAAATTTGAACCCGTGTGAGTTGAGCTGACAGAGCCAGTGTGGAGTAGTGATTAGAGGGTTAGACTAGGCTCTGGAAGACCAGGGTTCAAGTCCACACTCGGCCATGGACTTCACTGGGTGAGCTGGGGCCAGTCTCTCACTCCCAGCCTAACCTACCTCACAGGGTTGTTGTGAGGGACAGTGAGTGCCCCAAGGTCACACCCACAAAGATTCATAGATGAGTGGAGATTTGAACCCTGGACTCTCAGAGAGTGGCATAACATGGGTTGCCAGTACACAGGGCCATGCAGAGTGGGAGAGAGGGAGGGAGACAGATGGAATACGCATACGCATTCAGCTGCCTAACAGTGTCCACGTCAACCAAGAGACCGCAGCCATAGAGATAAGGAAAGAAGAGTCATTCCATTGTCTGGAAAGCTCTTTTCCTGGTTTCCATGGAGAAGCCGTTTTCAATGGAGCCCAGGAATGGAAGTGCACAGCTGTATTGAGGCAGCAATGGGTGTTGAAATTTTATGCCCCCTAACAATTTTGCTCCTGGGGTGACTGGCCCTGTGCTCCCCACCCCCAAATACTGCACCACTGCTCTTGGTTCCAACACTCCAACAATCACACCAAGCGTTGCTTCTAGGTATAGTAGGGTTGCCATATTCCAGAAAAAGTTTGTTGGGGGTTTGGGGGGGGGGGTTGTTAAGCTTTATTTAGTTTTGCAAGATCTCAAAAATAAAATGAAGTTTCTGAGCTATTTTAAATTAAATTCGCCCAAATCGACATGGGTTGCCATACACTCTGACATTTAAGTGGTTTCCTCCCGGACACTGTTTCTGACATCCGAATCCCAGCTATGTCTGGGAAATTCAAATACTTGACCTAGATGGGAATGAACTTCTAAGATGGAAGGAGGTGTGTGAAAAAGCTAATCTTCCCTAGTCACCCAGGAAAGAGATTGAATATAGAAAAGCCAGTAAGACTGCAGTTTGTCAGACTGAGATTGAAATAAGACACCAAATGATTTCCAAGTAAAATGTTTATTTCTTATTCTTTTGCCAAAGCATTACATTCCAAGATAGTGAATGGGGATAGGGGTTTGTGAATATTTGGGAGGTTAGTATCCAACACTTCCCTGACATCTCTTGAAGGATTTGCTGGAACTATTTTTTCCAGTGGCCAAGGGGACACCCTTCTTACTTGAGGAGTTTTTCATGAGTTTCAGAGAGGAATATTGCAAGCAGGCGTCCCACTTCCGCAAAACTCAGCTTGCCGTCCTTGTTTATGTCTGCCTTCACGAAGAGCTGGTCTCTCTTTTGTTGCTTCAAGGGAGACTGCAGTGTTGGGGGTGGGAAAATGGAGGAGAGAAGACTTCAGATGTGTTTGTTGCATTTCCCCAGCCACAAGTAATACGTATAAAAATTCATATGCTACAGTAAAGTGTGCTCTACACACACACACACACACACACACACACACACCATACATCTACACAATAATAACATACAAAAATGCAGCGTATTAGGGAAATATTAAAAGCTTCCCTAAACAGGGCTGCCTTCAGATGTCTTTTAAAGATAAAATAGCTGCTCATTTCCTTCACATCTGATGGGAGGGCGTTCCACAGGGCGGGTGCCACTACCAAGAAGGCCCTCTGCCTGGTTCCCTGTAACCTCACTTCTCGCAGTGAGGGAACCGCCAGAAGGCCCTCGGAGCTGGACCTCAGTGTCCGGGCTGAATGATGGGGGTGGAAATTGATGGATTATGCAGAAATTGGAAGTTTAACTAACAGGAGGGGGGGAGCATTTAAGGAAGAGTGGGAAAAGTTTGAAGAATATTTGAAGGATAACTGTAAACAAGTTAAAATGTTAGGACTAGCAGTATATAATTAAGTTGTGACATAATGAGAAAGAATTAACATGGAACGACTAGAACAGGGGTCAGCAAACTTTTTCAGCAGGGGGTCGGTCCACTGTCCCTCAGACTTTGTGGGGGGCCAGACTATTTGGGGGGGGTGAACAAATTCCTAAGCCCCCCAAAAAACCCAGAGATGCATTTTAAATAAAAGCACACATTCTACTCATGTAAAAACATGCTGATTTCTGGACCTTCCACGGGCCAGATTTAGAAGGCAATTGGGCCAAATCCGATCCCCAGTCCTTAGTTTGCGTACCCATGGATTAGAATATGCAGCAGCAGAGGATGACCAGAATGGACTATGGAAGGGGGGGAAGGGAAGTCGATGGTGTATCGGTTTCTGTTAGTGAATGTACAGTGGTACCCCGCAAGACGAATGCCTCGCAAGACGGAAAACCCGCAAGACGAAAGGGTTTTCTGTTTTGGAAGCGCTTCGCAAGACGAATTTCCCTATGGGCTTGCATCGCAAGACGAAAGCCCATAGGGAAATGCTGGCGGTCGGGAGCAAAGACTTTCGCCCACAGCCGGCCTTCAGAAGAGGACCTCTTCTGAAGGCCGGCGGGGGGCAAAAGTCTTTGCTCCCCCCCGCCTGCCTTCCCCCCCCCCCGCCTGCCCCGGGCGATCTTAAAATGCTGGGGGTCGGCAGCGAACGCTTCGCTCCCGACCCCCAGCATTTTAAAACGCTGTTCCGAAGCGGGGCGGGGGGGCGGGAACACCTGCCCCAGCCGCCCCGCTTCGGAACGCTGTTCCGAAGCGGGGCGGGGGGCGGGAACACCTTCTGAAGGCAGGCGGGGGCGAAAGTCTTTGTCCCCCCTGCCTGCCTTCCCAGGGGCTTTTAAATCGCCCCGGACAGCGGAGAAGTCCTCCGCTGTCCGGGGCGATTTTAAAATGCCGCCCGCCAGCATTTTAAGATCGCCTGGACAGCGGAGAAGTCCTCCGCTGTCCCGGGGTTTTTTAAAATGCTGGGGGTGGGAAGAAAAGCCCTTGTCCTCCCCCCCCCCCGCAGCCTTCAGAAGAGGTCCGGGGACAGACTGTCCCCGGACCTGGTCTGAAGGCGGTTTCCCTAGGAACGCATTAATTGATTTTCAATGCATTCCTATGGGAAACCGTGCATCGCAAGGCGAAAAACTCGCAAGATGAAGAGACTTGCGGAACGAATTAATTTCGTCTTGCGAGGCACCACTGTAAAGGTGAAAACTTGTAAAAGTGAAGATTGCAAATAACATTTATTTTAAAAGAATCTGGTTCCACCTGCTGCTGGTCTCCCAATTTTTACCTCCTAAGTAGCTCCAGGTGACTAGAGTGGCTTCTCCTGCTCCCTGTTATATCCTCATAACCCCCCCCCCCTGCATGCTAGGTTAAGCTGAGAGACAGTGAGTGCCCCAAAGTTCACACCCACAAAGATTCATAGGTGAGTGGAGATTTGAACCTTGGACTCTCAGGCAGTGGCATAACATGGGTTGCCAGTACACAGGGCCATGCAGAGTGGGAGGGAGGGAGGGAGGGAAGGAGGGAGGGAGACAGCTGCCTAACAGCTTCCGCATCAACCAAGAGACTGAAGCCATAGAGATAAGGAAAGAAGAATCGTTCCATTGTCTGGAAAGGGACCTTCTTGGTTTCCATGGAGAAGCTGTTTTAGTGGAGCCCAGGAATGGAAGCTCACAGCTGTATTGAGGCAGCACTGGGTGTTGAAATTTTGTGCCCCCTAACAATTTTGCTCCTGGGGTGACTGCCCCATGCTGCACCACTGCTCTTGGTTCCAACAATCACACCAAGGGTTGCTTATAGGTATATTAGGATTTCCATGTTTCAAAAGGAGGGTTGGGGGGGAGTTTTTAAGCTTTATTTGGTTGTTCAAGACCTAAAAGAAAAACAACCCTGAAGTTTTTGGGCTATTTTAAATTAAATTTGCGCAAATCAACATGGGTTGCCATACAATCTGACATTTCAGTGGTTTCCTCCCGGACACTGTTTCTGACATCCGAATCCCAGCTATGTCTGGGAAATTCAAATACTTGACCTAGATGGGAATGAACTTCTAAGATGGAAGGAGGTGTGTGAAGAAGCTAATCTTCCATAGTCTCCCAGGAAAGAGATTGAATATAGAAAAGCCAGTAAGACTGCAGTTTGTCAGACTGAGATTGAAATAAGACACCAAATGATTTCCAAGTAAAATGTTTATTTCTTATTCTTTTGCCAAAGCATTACATTCCAAGATAGTGAATGGGGATAGGGGTTTGTGAATATTTGGGAGGTTAGTATCCAACACTTCCCTGACATCTCTTGAAGGATTTGCTGGAACTATTTTTTCCAGTGGCCAAGGGGACACCCTTCTTACTTGAGGAGTTTTTCATGAGTTTCAGAGAGGAATATTGCAAGCAGGCGTCCCACTTCCGCAAAACTCAGCTTGCCGTCCTTGTTTATGTCTGCCTTCACGAAGAGCTGGTCTCTCTTTTGTTGCTTCAAGGGAGACTGCAGTGTTGGGGGTGGGAAAATGGAGGAGAGAAGACTTCAGATGTGTTTGTTGCATTTCCCCAGCCACAAGTAATACGTATAAAAATTCATATGCTACAGTAAAGTGTGCTCTACACACACACACACACACACACACACACCATACATCTACACAATAATAACATACAAAAATGCAGCGTATTAGGGAAAGGTGCTTTGCAAAAATGTGTATATTGGGCAAAAATGCATACAAAAATATCTTTAATAGGAAAGAATTACAGTAAACATTTTTTTAAAAAAATGCAGCGCAAATGGGGAGAACGGGATTTAAGATATGCTTTGTTTTCAGAGTAGCTGAGCATCCTTTAAAGCAGAGACCTGGTGAGATTTCAGCCCCTCCCCCTCTTAACGTGGCCAAAGGAACCCTGCACACTGGTGCCAATGGGTGTCCCAGGGCCTTGAGTGGCCAGAATTTGCCCCTGCCTATTCTTATCTCCCCCTCACCTCATCAATGTCAGGAAACTGCTCGTCCAGCACCTTCTTAAATGCCTGCTTGTCAAGGCTGTCAGAATTCCCAGAGTACCTGAGGTAGAGGTCTATGTATTGTTCAGCAAGTTGTTGCAACTCAGTCTTGGGCTTGGACATTTCGAAGGGCTTCTGGTGGCAACCTGGGAATTCATAGGAACACATGAGCGGCTCTGCCTGGGTAGTTCAGTTGGTTAGAGCGTGTTGCTGATAACACCAAGGTTACAGGTTTGATCCCCATATGGGACAGCTTCTTATTCTTGCAATGCAGGGAGTTGGGTCCAGATTATCCTCAGGGTCCCTTCCAACTTTGCAATTCTATGTTTCTTCAGGATCAAGAATAAGGTGTCAATCTGACCTACCTAACACAGGACTGCTCTCTATCTGAATTCTGTTTTTCATTTAGCTCATTTACGTGTTGTTCATATGGCTTACATGTACAACGACTTCCATATTGATTAGTTACATTACTTAAATGCTGAAGGTTGTGAGTGACTACATGGAACTGGCTGAGATGACTGGCAGAATCCGAGAACAGGGAGAAGAGTCAGTGAAAGAAGACTGGGAGAAATTTAAGGACTATTTAAAGAAATATTGTAAAATGAATGAATGTTAGAAAGATGTTGGATAGAAACTAAGTGGTTTCCAGCTGTAATGCTTTAGGAGATATGAAAAAAGGATTATAAATGGGTAAAAGTTTAATGGTAAGGATTTGCTGAACTAACAAATTGAACTGGAATACAAAGAAGGGAAGTATGAGGAGGTCGGAGGAAATAAGGGTATGGAAGTTATGTCATTGAAAATTAATGTGTGTTTTTAATTGTTTATTATTTTGTATGTTTATTTTTTATTTTTTTCTTATATCCAAAAATCTTTAATAAATATCTTATAAAAAAAAATGCTGAAGTTTGTAACGCAAACAGGCAACATGTATGGGGGACTATCTTAAAAGAATGTAATTTTGCCATGATGCAATAAGAGAAGTAACCCCAGGATGTGCACTCCCAACAGACCTATTTGTTATTTTTGTTTTTTAGTTGGTTTAAGATCCAGCCTTAAATTGCAATACACGGGGGGGGTTGAGCCAGAACTCGCCAAAAGTCAGGTGGGCACCATTACTATTATAAGAGAACATGTCAGGCATTCATGGCACTTCTTTTCCTAGAAAAATACCATGGGTGATACATGCTTTCTGCCTAACCACCGTATCTTTCACTCTATAAGATGCACCAGACCATAAGACACACCTAGTTTTTGGAGGAGGAAAACAAGAAAAAAAATATTCTGAATCTCAGAAGCCAGAACAACAAGAAGGATCTCTGTGCAGTGAAAGCCCTCTTGCTGTTCTGGCTTCTGGGATAGCTGCGCAGCCTGCATTCACTCCATAAGACGCACACACATTTCCCCTTACTTTTTAGGAGGGGAAAATTTAGTCTTATGCAGCAAAAAATACGGTATCTGTCAAAACTCGAAAAACTCAAAAATATAAAGATATATATCTCAAGTGGATATGCAAAATCTGGAGACCTAGTAAACATGGTGAAATTGACTAATACAGCCAGGAGCAGAGAGAGTGGCCAGCCTTGGAACTGTTTTCTTCAGAAATGGAGAGTTTTCATAGCGTGTTGGTGCAACAGAGTGCAAGGAACTGGTAGCTGATAAATGTAAATCTATAGATGCTGCCAGGAATACTCATAAATATCTTGGTCTGGACACCTCCAAGTTATTCTGTTAGCACTTGCATAACAGAACTTCACCTAGGCTCTCTTTCCACCCCCTTGCTCCTACCCCCCAAAAAAATCTGCTCCAGAGGGTTGGGGAAACTCTTAGAACAGATTTGGTGGGGTGACAGGGAGGGGAGAGGGAAGGCCAAGCTCCAGAGAGCAATGGATCTACAAAGAGGGCCCCCTTGGCCAATCATGTCACCTGAGAGGGTCCGTAGGAAAGGAGGCAACCCTTGAGATAAATAGGGAGTGAGACATTCAGGGCTTTAAACACGAATGTGAGCACCTTGAATTGGGCTGGAGCAGCTGCAAAGATGGGGAACTTACAATCCTCCAAAGGTTGCTGGACTTTGTCATCCTTGTCCGTTGACCATGCTGGCTGGGGCTGGTGGGAGTTGGAATCCTGAGCATCTGGATCCTTGCCTGCAGGTTTTTCGTCCCTGCCCTAGCTGATAATCTCAAGAAGATTTAGCACCCTATGTCCAATGTATTACCCAACAAGAACCCAAGAAAGCTTCCCATAGTCTTCAGCTTACCTTGGTGGTGGTGAACAAGAGAGTTCGAATGCGCCAAAGTCGGATGAAGAGCCCTACATCGCTCCCACCTCTTATACCCCATCTAGAATGCTGCTACCACCCCCTTCCACTTGCGAAATGTTTGCTCCTTCTCAAATGACACTCCCCAGTTGCACACATTAACCACAAGCACCCTGTGCTCAAGGTATCTGAGGAAGATCTTTCAGCAAGACACCTTTGGGAGCTGGAGTTCCTTCCTTGCAGCTTGTGGCCAATTACTGTCCGTCATTTAGGAGCCCCAAGTTTACACCCTCTGGACAACATTGCTTTCTTAGAATTCATAAAACATATTGCAGTTAAACTGTTTTGTGGATATAGGTGGGACCCAAAGTTTCTGAAAACAACATGCATTCTTGTGCATCCTTTATCCTCATATGGGACAGCTTCTTATTTCTGCAATTCCAGGAGTTGAGACCAGATTATCCTCAGGGTCCCTTCCAACTCAGCAATTCTATGATTTTCAGGATCAACAATAGTGTCCATGTGTCCTACCTAACACAGGACAGCTCTCTATTTGAATTCTTTTTTTTATTGAGTTCATTTAAGTGTTGCTCATATGGCTTACTTCTAGTGACTTACATATTAATTATAGTATTTTTCGGTGTATAACATGCACCCGTGTAAAAGATGCCCCTTATTTTTTGAGAATCAAAATTAAGAATATGCACTATGCACTATCAGTGCATAAGATGACCCCATATTTTAAACTTCAATTTTTTAAAGAAAAAAAATATTGTCTTATACACGAAAAAATACGGTTATTTCATTACTTAGATCCTGAAGTTTTTAATAGTCAATGGACAAGGTTGACAAAGTACAGGAACCTTTGGAGGATTGTAAGCAGCTCTAGCACAATTCAAGGTGCTCACATTGGTGTTTGAAGCCCTAAATGTCTCACTCCCTAATTATCTCAAGGACTGCCTCCTTCCCTACGGACCCTCTCAAGTGATTGGCCAAGGGGGCCCTCTTTGCAGCTCCATCGCTCTCTGGAGATTGGTTGGTGACAGCGGCCTGGGGGAGGGCCTTCCTTCTCCCCTCCCTGTCACCTCCACCAAATCTCTTCTGGGAGTTTCCCCAACCCTCTGGAGCAGATGTAGGATGGGGGGCCTAGGGAGATAAGAAAGGTAAGGTTCTGTTATGTAAGTTGAGATTCTTGTGCTAACAGAATAACTTGGAGGTGTCCAGACCAAGATATTTAAGAGTATCCCTGGCAGCACCTATGGATTTACATTTCACAACAACCATTTCCTTGCACTCTGTTGCACCAACGCATTATGAAAACTCTCCATTTCTGAAGAAAACAGTTCCACAGCTGTCCACTCTCTCTGCCCCTGGCTGTATTAGTCAATTTCACCATGTTTACTAGGTCTCCAGAACTGCATATCTACTTGAGATGTTTATCTTTCTATTTTTGAGCTTTTCGAGTTTTGACAGATGGTTAGGCAGAAAACATGCATTACCCTTTTCTAGGAAAAGAAGTGCCGGAACACACCATGAATGCCTCACTTGTTCTCTTATAATGACAATGGCGCCCACCTGACTTTTGCTGAGTTTCGGCTCAAAAAAACTGCCCGTGTATCACAATTTAAGCCCAGATCTTTAACTAACTAAAAAACAAAAATAACAGAGAGGTTTGTCAGGTGTGCACCTCCTGACGTCATTTCCATTTCTCTTACTGCATCATGGCAAAAATACATTCTTTTAAGATAGTCCCCAATACATGTTGCATTTTTGCAATACAAACATGGGTAAGTAGATAATGCAAATAATCAATATGTAAGTAGTTATATATGTAAGTCATGGGTAGACAAACTAAGGCCCGGGGACCAGATGCGGCCCAATCGCCTTCTAAATCCTGCCCACGGACGTTCCGGGAATCAGCATGTTTTTCCATGAGTAGAATATGTTATTTTATTTAAAAGGCATCTCTGGGTTATTTGTGGGGCCTGCCTGGTGTTTTTACATGAGTAGAATGTGCACTTTTATTTAAAATGCATCTCTGGGTTATTTGTGGGGCATAGGAATTTGTTCATTTCCCCCCAAAAAATATAGTCCACCCCCCCCCCAAGGTCTGAGGGACAGTGGACCGGCCCCCTGCTGAAAAAGTTTTCTGACCCCTGATGTAAGTCATATGACTTACCGTACTTCGATATCACTTTGACGTGCTTTCGAACTGCTAGGTTGGCAGGAGCAGGGACCGAGCAGCGGGAGCTCACCCCATCGGGATTTGAACCGCTGACCTTCTGATCGGCAAGTCCTAGGCCCCACGGTGCCACCCATGTCCCTCAAGTCATATGAACAACACTTAAATGAGCTAAATAAAAAATAGAGTTCAAATGGGGAGCTGTCCTGTGCTAAATAGGACACATGGACTCCTTGATGCAGAAGAATCACGGAATTGTAGAGTTGAACTGAGAGAGACAGTGTGGTGTAGTGATTAGAGGGTTAGACTAGGCTCTGGAAGACCAGGTTTCAAGTCCCCACTCAGCCATGGACCTCACTGGGTGAGCTGAGGCCAGTCTCTCACTCCCAGCCTAACCTAATGCGTAAGGGTTGTTGTGGAGATAAAATGAGGAGGAGAATTATGTACAGAACCTTGAGCTTCTTGGAGGAAAGAGGGGAGATAAATTCAAGAAATAAATCAAACAAAGCCTCGTCTCCTAGCCACCACACCAGAGGAGGTTTCTATTGATGGATCCCTGAGCAAGGAACGCAGGACTAGATGTCCACATGTATCGTGAATCAACCTGCAAGGCAGGCAGAGGTGTGTGAAGAAGCAAATCTTCCATAGTCTCCCAGGCAAGAGATTGAATATAGAAAAGGCAGTAACACCGTAGTTTGTCAGACTGAGGTTGAAATAAAACACCCAATGATTTCCAAGCAAAATGTTTATTTCTTATTCTATTGCCAAAGCATTAGATTCCAAGATAGTGAATGCGGAAAAGGGTTTGTGTATGTTTGGAAAGTTAGCATCCAACACGCCCTTGAGAACCATCTCCTGGAGGATGAGCTGGGCCATTTTCCCAGTGGCCAAGGGGACGCCCTTCTTACTTGTGGAGTTTGTCATGAGTTTCAGCGATAAATTTTGCAATCAGGTGGGCCACTTCAGTAAAACTCAGTTTGCCGTCCTTGTTTATGTCCGCCTCCTTGAAGAGCTGGTCTCTCTTTTGTTTCTTCAAGGGAGACTGCAGTGTTAGGGGTGGGAAAATGGAGGGGGAAAGACTTCAGATGTGTTTGTTGCATTTCCTCAGCCAAGTAATATGTATAAAATATTATGTATTGTATGTATTTTTATATATGTATAAAAATTCATATGCCACAGTAAGGTGTGCACAAATATAGCTATATCTATCTATCTATTATCTATCATCAATCATCTATCATCTATCATCTATCTATCTTTTTAATTAAATGTTCTGTTTTACAATTTAAAGTACTCATTTTTACATCCTTAAAATATCAATTACTTCCCTTTATCATCTTTCATCACTATCATCTATATATTTATAATCTATCTGTCTATATCGATCATCTATGCAATAATAACATACAAAAATGCAGCGTATTAGGGAAACGTGCTTTGCAAAAATGTGTATATTGGGCAAAAATGCATGCAAAAATATCTTTAATAGGAAAGAATTACAGTAAACATTAAAAAAAAAAAAATCAGCGCAAATGGGGAGAATGGGATTTAAGACTGAAAAGTGACTGAAACAGACATATCTGCCCATCCCTAGATAGGCTTTGTTTTCAGAGTAGCTGAACAACCTTCAAAGCAGAGACCTGGTGAGATTTCAGCCCCTCCCCCTCTTAACGTGGCCAAAGGAGCCCTGCACACTGGTGCCAATGGGTGTCCCAGGCCCTTGAGTGGCCAGAATTTGCCCCTGCCTATTCTTATCTCCCCCTCACCTCATCAATGTCAGGAAACTGCTCGTCCAGCATCTTCTTAAATGTCTGCTTGTCAAGGCTGTCAGAATTCCCAGAGTACCTGTGGTAGATGTCTATGTATTGTTCAGCAAGTTGTTGGAACTCAGTCTTGGGCTTGGACATTCTGAAGGGCTTCTGGTGGTAACCTGGGAATTCATAGGAACACATGAGCGGCTCTGCCTGGATTATTTGTTGCTCATTGGTTAGAGCGTAGTGCTGATAACAGCAAGGCTGCTGGTTTTATACCCATATGGGGCAGCTGCATATTCCTGCATTGCCGGGAGTTGAGACTAGATGATCCTCAGGGTACCTTCCAAATTTTTGATTTTATAATTCTTCAGGATTAAGAATAGAGTGTCCATGTGTCCTACTTAGCACAGGACAGCTCTCCATTTGAATTCTGTTTTTTATTTAGTTCGTTTAAGTGTTGTTCAGATGGCTTACCTGTAGAACTACTTACATATTCATTGATTGCATTATCTACTTACCCAAGTTTCTACTGCAAACATGCAACATGTGTTGGGGGCTATCTTAAAAGAATGTAATTTTCCCATCATGCAATAAGGGAAATGAAAATAACCCCAGGATGTGCACTCCTGACAAACCTGTCTGTTATTTTTGTTTTTTAGTTAGTTAAAGATCCGGCCTTAAATTGCGATATACAAGCGGTTTTTTGT
The DNA here is from genome assembly GCF_965112155.1 of Podarcis liolepis. NCBI lineage: Eukaryota > Metazoa > Chordata > Lepidosauria > Squamata > Lacertidae > Podarcis > Podarcis liolepis. Next base: position 8,250,697 of record NC_139566.1, read on the forward strand.
GCCAGAACTCAGGAAAAGTCAGGTGGGCTCCACTGCCATAATAAGAGAACAAGTGAGGCATTCACGGTGAGTTCCAGCACTTCTTTTCGTAGAAAAGGATAATACATGTTTTCTGCCTAACTATCTGTCAAAACTCGAAAAACTCAAAAATATAAAGATAAATATCTCAAGTAGATAAGCAAAATCTGGAGACCTGGTAAACATGGTGAAATTGACTAATACAGCCAGGGGCAGAGAGAGTGGACAGCCTTGGAATTGTTTTCTTCAGAAATGGAGAGTTTTCATAATGCGTTGGTGCAACAGAGTGCAAGGAGATGGTTGTTGTTAAATGTAAATCTATAGATGCTGCCAGCGATACTCTTAAATATCTTGGTCTGGACACCTCCAAGTTATTCTGTTAGCAGAAGAATCTCAGCTTACATAACAGAACTTTACCTTATCTCCCTAGGCTCCACACCCTACATCTGCTCCAGAGGGTTGGGGAAACTCCCAGAACAGATTTGGTGGAGGGGAGAGGACAGCTCCATGCGTGTGCCGACACGGCACTGCAGGTTGCAGACATGCCTCCATCATGGATTATGTCCGCAATCCGAGGTTCCACTGTACTCACAAGTACTGAGATTGTCATTATTCTCCACCCTTTCCCGTAAGGTCCCAAGGCAGGTTTCAACCTTAAAGCACCATATTAAAACCCATTTAAAGCAACTTACAAGTGTCAAAAGCCAGCATAAAGTGGTGCCTCTATACTGGAAGCTGTATAATGAAGGTGCTGGATGTGCCAATGGATTCAAGTTAAAGAAAGGAGATTCCGACTAAACAGGAATAACTTTCTGACAGTAAGAGCTGTTTGACAGTGGAATGGACTCCTTCAGGAAGTTGTAGACTCTCCTTCCTTGGAGGTTTCTAAGCAGAGGTTGGATGGTCATCTACAATGGATGCTTTAGCTGTGATTCCTGCATTGCAAGGAATTAGATGAGATGAACCTTTGGGTCCCTTCCAACTCCATGATGAACCTCTTTGTGGAAGGAGATTCACAACTAAGGGGCTGCCACAGAGAAGGTCTTCTCCAGGCCACCATCACCAACCAAACTCCAGAGAGTGATGGACCTACAAAGACCATATCACTTGAGAGGTTCTGCAGGGAACTAGTGAGACATTTAGGGTTTTAAATACCAATGTGAGCACCTTGAATTGTGTTAGAGCTACTGCAACAATGGGGAACATACAATCCTCCAAAGGTTGCCAGACTTTGTCATCCTTGTCCATTGACAACGCTGACTGGGGCTGGTGGGAGTTTGAGTCCAGAACATCTGGATTCTTGCCTACAGGTTTTTCATCCCTGCCCTAGCTGATAATCTCAAAAAGATTTAGCACCCTATGCCCAATGTATAACCCAACAAGAACCCAAGAAAGCTTCCCATAGTCTTCAGCTTACCTTCGTTGGTGATAAACAAGAGAGTTCGAATGCACCAAAGTTGGATGAAGAGCCCTAAATTGCTCCCACTTCTTATACCCTATCCAGAGTCCTGCTCCCACCCCCCACTTATGAAATCTTTGTTCCTTCTCAAATAACACTCCCATGTTGAACCGATTAACCCTGAGCACCTGGTTCTCAAGCTATCTGATGGAGATCTTCCTTCAGCTAGGCACCTCTGGGGGCTGGGGTTCCCTCCCTACAGCTTGTGGCCAATCACGTTCATCATTTAGGAACAACAGGTTTACACCCATGGCGCGGCATCGCTTTTCATCGCTTTCTTAGAACTAATTAATCACATTGTGGTTAAACCGTTTTGTAGATATAGGTGGGGCCCGAAGTTTCTGAAAACGGCATGCATTCTTGCGCAATATGGAATGCTGGGTGCATTATCTTCTGCAATGGTCGGAATGATTTCCATGGGTCATATGCAGCCAACTTATACCCAGAGGAGACCCTGCTAAGACACATAGACTGACGTGAACCATGTGTATTACAATGGGTTTACTCTGAGTAGGACTACCATTGGCTACAAGTAGCAATCAATGGATCTATGCAGAACACAGCATCCTTCTCCTGCCTTCCTCTTCATCCTTCATCCCTTTTATCCATCCTCTGGTTGCCTTCCCTGTTCCATCCTCCTTTCTCTCTCTCTCTCCCTCTCCCTCCCCTTCCCTTCTTTTCTCCCTCTTTCCTCAGCTCTTTTCCTTTATTCCATACACCCGCTTCTCCTTCCATCCATTACCATGATTGTCCCCTTACTCCATCCTTCCTTTTTATATTTAACCTACTCCTTTTCTCCTTACATCCTTCTCCGCTTTCCACCCTTCTCCTTCATCTTTCACTTTCCTCCTTTCTTCCCTCCATCTTCCCTTTTCCTCTCCTTTGCATTCACCCTCTTCCTCTCCTCCTCCAACCGGTGACCCTGCAGTAGCGCTTTTTCCTCCCCCATATTTAAGTACATATATTGAGAGGATTTTAAATTTCTTCCCAAGAGGGAGACCCACACACATACGTCCCTGTGTGTGTTTGTATGCTTCCCTTTGTTTTTGTCTTCCTCTTTTTATTCTGTGAGAGATTCTATTTTCTTCAAGCATCAGGTGGGGGCGGGGTTAATCTCATCCGCTGGCTGTTTTACAAAGAATCAACTTGCTTCTACATGTCTAAGTGAGCAACTGCAAGGAAGGGGAATGCGGCTGAAGCAAAGCCTTGCAAAGCTAGCTTTTCGGTGCCCGTTCCCTTTGGCCTCATCCAGTTTCTGAGCATCACTTGGCTTAATATTTGATTTTAGGTATTTCCTGAAAGGCCTCTGATCCCATAAAAACATTGCATACCCTCCAACATTCCTCAAATGCTGATGTCCCTATTATCATCTAAGAATGTTGCAGGGACTCAGCAGAGCGTTCTACAAGGGCAACATACTTGGCAGAGTTGTGAGTCAAGTAGGAATGGAGTCGCACTGAGGGGTTGTTGTAAAAAGCAGAAGTCGCAGAGATGAATACAGCATGGAAGCCAGAACCAGAAAACTAACACAACCTTTCCCCGCCGGTCTCAAAACCTGTTTCAAACTGCCTTGTCACCCCAAAAAGTAAGACATCCTAGACTTTCCAAGTTAAATGATTATTTCTTATTTTATTGCCAAAACATTACATTTCAAGCTAGGGGATGTGGGCAGGGGGGCTTTGTTTGTTTGGAAGGTTGGTATCCAACATGCCCCTGACCACAGTCCCCTGGAGGACCTGCTGGGTCTCTTCTCAGTGGTGGTGGTGATGTCCCTCATGCTGGTGGAACTTAACGTGGGCGCAAGTGAGGAATGACCCAACCAGACGGATCCATTCTTCAAAACTCAATTCGTTATCTTTGTTTGTATCCAGGTCTTTGAAGAGCTTGTCTTTTCCTTGCTGGTTTTGTGGGTACTGTAGGGAGGAGAAGGAAGGGAGGAACAAAAGGTTTCGGGTTGAAATTTGTTGATATGCATCTAAGACATCAGACCATCGCGAAACAAAGGTTTGCCATAGATGGGGAGAACCTCCCGACATCATCAAGACTACACTTCCCATTCTCACCCCTGGTCATTGGCCCTACTTGCCAGGGCTGATGGGAGTTGTAGTTCAGGCCACAACCGGAGGACTGAAAGTTTCCCCACTACCAGTTTAACAGAATGGTATTAATGCAAAGTAACATCAGCAGAAGTTGAACGCAGACCCAAATGAGCAGCAACGTAAAGGAGTTCAAAATGCAGAATATTTAAAAAGGAGAAGAAAACTTTCTCTTTTAATATTCAGGTCATTTAAAGGGGGGTATATTCCTCTTTTAGTGCTTAGCTTCTGCTTGTAAGCTTCCCAGAGACATCTGGTTGGGCCCTGTGAGAGCCAGATGCTAGACTAATTGGGCTTTAGGTCTCAGGGAGCATTGCTTTTCTCAGATACTTTATATGAGGATGAAGAAGAAGAAGAAGAAGAAGAAGAAGAAGAAGAAGAAGAAGAAGAAGAAGAAGAAGGAGAAGAAGAAGAAGAGTTTGGATTTGATATCCCGCCTTTCACTCCCTTTAAGGAGTCTCAAAGCGGCTAACATTCTCCTTTCCCTTCCTCCCCCACCAAAAAACACTCTGTGAGGTGAGTGGGGCTGAGAGACTTCAGAGAACTGTGACTGGCCCAAGGTCACCCAGCAGCTGCATGTGGAGGAGCGGAGACGCGAACCCGGTTCCCCAGATTACGAGGCTACTGCTCTTAACCACTACACCACACTGGCTCTCAGGAATGTCTGAGAAGCCTGAGCCCCCAATTCTCCTGAGATGTATATCTATATGTAGTGGTTGGGAGTTACTCGTGCGTAATCCTGCCCCGTTTGAGCATCGGATTGCCTGGTTAAACCCTCCGGACTGCACAGCCCATCTCAGCGTGGCTGCCCTTAGTCACTCGTAGAATCTGTCTGTGGGCGTTTCTTAAAGCGCTGCCAACATAAGAGTTGTTTGACGCCCAATCGTCTCCGCCTCTCACTGCGCGGGAGTCTCCTGCGCAGGGTGGGCGTGGGCAGCGGGGTGCTTGGGCTCTCCTCGCTAACTTCCAACGAAGAGTCCTGGAGCCCCTGCACCTCCCTGTCCCGTTGCTCTCCTGGATCCCTGGTGTTACACTCATTCTCTTCCCCTCTTTCCCAGCGGAGTCTCCCCCTAGCGCTGGGACCTTTTCCTGCAGAATCAGAGACCCTCTCCTTCTCCCGTGCCTCTGATGTCAGTTCCCTGACACTATATATCTATATCTATCTACAGGGGAGAAATCCAATCCAGTTCACATTTGAATCTCACCCTGCCAAATTCACCTTTCTTCAGATTCTGGAATGTACTTATCCAGCTAAGTGTTAAGAAACGCATGTACTATATACATTGTGTTCATTCAACTTGTTTTTATTGTTTGTTATTATTGCTTGTTAGCCGCCCTGAGCCCGGCCTTGGCTGGGGAGGGCGGGGTATAAATAAAAATTATTATTATTATTATTATTATTATTATTATTATTATTATTATTATTATTATTACTACTACTACTACTACTACTACTCTCTTTTTTTACTATGGCAAAGTGTTTTTAAAATAGATTAGTGAAAATAGCATACCCAAAAAATCATTATAAGAGGAAATTGCTTTGCCAAAAGAGGATTTTTATTTTTTTTTAATACATAAATTTTCAAAATGTGGAGAACTGAATTTAAGAGAAAATGAGAAAATGATACCCACTGAAATGGACATATCCACCCATCCCTAAATATAGTTCCCTAACAGGGTAGCCTTGCTCACTTCTAAGTGCTGCCTTGCTAAAGTGCCAATCACTATCTTAACATGCCCAGAGGCGTGCTACACATTGATGCCAATGTGTCACCTCTGGCTTCAAGTGCCCAACAATTGCCCACGCCCATCTTATCTCCACCTCACCTCAACGCAGTCAGGAAACTGCTCATTGATCATCTTCTTGAACTCCTTCTTGTCGATGGTGTCAGATTTCCCAGAATATTTATGGAACATTTCAATTATCCCATCGGCCAGAACTTGCATCTGAGTCTTGGACTTGGACATTTTGAAGGTTTTCTGTTGGTAACCTAAATAGACATAAGAGCATAAGAATAAATGCAAAAAGTCCATTAAATGTCTCCTTTAATATTGATTCCAGTTACAGATAGGTAGCCATGTTGGTCTGCCATAGTCAAAATTAAAAAAAATCCTTCCAGTAGCACCTTAAAGACCAACTAAGTTAGTTCTTGGTATGAGCTTTCGTGTGCATGCACACTTCTTCAGATACACACGAAAGCTCATACCAAGAACTAACTTAGTTGGTCTTTAAGGTGCTCCTGGAAGGAATTTTTTTATTTTTAATATTGATTTAATATTTAATAACTATCTACCATGACTGGGAAAATAGAATGACTCCAACCATTGAAGACTGGATAAACAAAGTCTGGAGACAAGGAAGGAAGGAAGGAAGGAAGGAAGGAAGGAAGGAAGGAAGGAAGGAAGGAAGGAAGGGAAAATTGACTAACGCAGTCGCACACAGAGTGGAGAGACAGCCTTGAGAAATGAAGGAGTTTTCATACACAAATGCTGTGTGTGTGTGTGTGTGTGTGTGTGTGTGTGTGTGTACGCCAAACTGAGTCTCTGACCCAGGAGAAATAAAGATGAGTTTCACCCCTGGTCAGGGATGATGAATGGGAGACTATTCAGGTGTTCCTGTAGCATCAGCAAATACCCTGGAAAAAAAGTAGCACCCTATCTCCAACACAAAGGCTGAAACCTACAAAATCAGACAAGGAAACCTCCCCGTTGTCTTCAATTTACCTCAAACGGTGATTAATGAGATTAACGAGAGAGCTAAGATGAGCCAAGGTGTGGTGAACAGTCCTATGAAGAACCCACCTTTTATACTCTATCCAGTAATTTGCTACCACCCCTAGTTGTGAAATCTTTGTTTCTTCACACACTGATCCCTCAAACCAGTCACCTCTTGCTCAAGAAATATGGTGAAGTTCTTCCTTCAGCAACACACCTGGGGGGCCTTCCCTCCCCCTCCCCAACAAACTTATGACCATTCAACACCAAGTTTGCGCATAATATGAAGAAAACCTTTGTTTTCCTTACTTAGAGCCTCATAGAAATAATATGGAGCCTGTTTTTGAGAATATGGGAAGGGCATGGAGTTTCCTGGAAGTGAACTAGATTATGGTGAAATATTGATGCCGGGGGCATTTTTTTGCAGCAATAGTGGAACGAGGCCAGTGGGTTACATGCAACTAATTTAGAGCAACATCTAGAGAGCTCCAGGTTCACCACCCTTCTGGGATCCTACCTAACAGAATGACTTCGTCAAAGGCAATCCTGGATAGATAGATAGATAGATAGATAGATAGATAGATAGATAGATGATAGATGATAGATGATAGATAGATAGATAGATAGATAGATATAGATAGATAGATAGATAGATAGATGATAGATAGATAGATAGATAGATAGATAGATTCTCATTTTAGACAAAAGAAAGAAACAGTTCAAGTCTAGTTTAAATATTTGGTTTAAACACACACAAGTGAGTGCCTTGAAGTGGTTCATCCAGACTTAGGACCTGGACAGGTCATCTGAGGAGATATGCAGGTCACCTGGCGAGAGTCTTTCCCCTCTACAGTAAGACACATTGTATGTTCTACACCCTTGTTTAGTTATTATTGAAGCCACTTTTTCTAAGCCACTTAAAATTCTAAGCCATCTCTGATCCTAGACATCCTTGCCCAACTGAGTGTCCTCCAGATGTCTGGGTCTACAATTCCCATTAGCCCTGGCTATTGGCCACAATGTTGGGGCTGATGTGAGCTACAGTGCAAAACAACTGGAGAGCACCAGCTTGGGATTCACTGTCTTAGAGCAGGGAGAGCCAACATCATGGCCCTCTGGGTGCTGCTAAGACTCCCTCACCTCCAGGTAGCATGGTCAATAATTAGGGATGATGGGAGCTGTAGACAGAAACATCTGGCTCCCCATCCATGTCCTAGACACATGCCCCACCAATCAGGGATCGCATATTAAAGGCACTTACAGAAATTTAAAGGCCGAAGTCCTCCAGATGTTGCTGAACTCCGTCTCCCATCATCCCCAGCCTGCCTGGCCAATGGTCAAGGTGATGGGCATTGAGAGTCCAGCAACATCAAGAAAGCACCACATTGGCCACCTCTCAGATGAGATCTCTCCCCTGGTTTTTATTGTTGCAGGGGAGGCTATTCAGGTCTCAGCTGCAGCATCAGCAGATACCCTGAAAAACAAGTAGCATCCTATCTCTAACACAAAGGCTGAAACCTACAAAATCAGACAAGGAAACCTCCCCGTTGTCTTCAACTTACCTCAGATGGAGATTGATGAGAGAGCTAAGATCAGCCAAGGTGTGGTGAAGAGTCCTATGAAGCACCCACCTTTTATACTCTATCCAGTATTTTGCTACCACCCCTAGTTGTGAAATCTCTGTTTCTTTACACATTAATCCCTCAAACCAGTCACCTCTTGCTCAAGATATATGGTTAAGTTCTTCCTTCAGCAACACACTTGGGGGGGGGGCCTTCCCTCCCCTTCCCCAACAAACTTGTGACCAGTCACAGTCCATCATTTGCCAACACCAAGTTGGCACATAGTATGAGGAAGTCCTTTGTATTATTTACTTAGAGCCTCATAAAAATAATATAGAACCTGTTTTTGAGAATATGGGAAGGGCATAGAGTTTCCTGGGAGTGATCTAGATTATGGTGAAATATTGATGCTGGGGGTATTTTTATGCAGCAATAGTGGAACGAGTCCAGCGGGTTACATGCAACTAACTTAGAGTAGAACCACTGACATTAATGGACCTGTGGTTAGCCATGTCTATTCCTCTCATGACTATACCCTGAGAAGGACTAGAATTGCCTGCAACTTGGGACATGCAGATCTCTGCATTTCATTTTCTCTCCATTTTTCATTTTTTCCACTCTTACGTTCAGTTTTTCACATTTCCACATCAGTTTGCAATTTCTTCCTTTGGGCCGTGTCCAGAAAGTGGTGTTGGGGGATGAATGTTCAGACCCCTAGACTCTCACTTGTGGGGGCCTTAGGTTTCTGTCCTCTCCCCCATGCTTTTTAACATCTACATGAAGCCTCTGGGAGAGATCATCAGGGGGTTTGGGCTGGGTGTTCATCAGTATTTGGATGATACCCAGCTCTACCTCTCTTTCAAATCAGAACCAGTGAAGGCGGTGAAGGTCCTATGTGAGTGCCTGGAGGCAGTTGGAGGATGGATGGCGGCTAACAGATTGAGGTTGAATCCTGACAAGACAGAAGTAATTTTGGGGGGAACAGGGGGCGGGCAGGTGTGGGGGCTCCCTGCTCCTGAATTGGGGTAACTGTGCCCCTGAAGGTTCAAGTGCACAGTCTGGGAGTCATTTTGGACTCACAGCTGTCCATGGAGGCTAGAATTGCCTGTAGCAGGTCAATTCTGTGTCCAGGGCACCTGTCTACCAGTTCCATCTGGGACGCAGGTTGAGACCCCACCTGCCCGTGGACTGGCTTGCCACAGTGATGCATGCTCTAGTTATCTCCTGCTTGGAATACTGCAATGTGCTCTACGTGGGGCTGCCTTTGAAGGTGACCCAGAAACTATAACTAATCCAGAATGCAGCAGCTAGATTGGTAACTGGGAGCGGCCACCGAGACCATATAACACCAGTCCTGAAATACCTACATTAGCTCCCAGTACGTTGCCAAGCACAATTCAAAGTGTTGGTGTTGACTATGAAAGCCCTAAACGGCCTTGACCCTGTATACCTGAAGGAGTGTCTCCACCCTCATCGTTCTGCCTGGACACTGAAGTCCAGCTCTGGGGACCTTCTGGTGGTTCCCTTCCTGCGAGAAGTGAGGTTACAGGGAACCAGGCAGCGGGCCTTCTCGGTAGTCATGTCTGCCCTGTGGAAAGCCCTCCCTTCAGATGTCAAGGAAATAAGCAACTACCTGACTTTTAGAAAACATCTGAAGCCAGTCCTTTTTAGGCAAGTTTTTAATGTTTGATGTCTTATCATATTTTAGATATTCTATTGTGAGCTGCCCAGAGTGGCTGGGATACAATTGTTGTTGTTGTTTATGTTGTTGTTACTGTCCTCCTGAAAACTCATCAGCATTTTAGTGCAATTTTTTGCTAATGTACACATTTTTGTATTCAAAATGTTGTCTAAGATACACAATTTTTCCAAGCAATTTCCCCTAAAACAGAGCATTCAATATGCTATATTTCCTAATATAGTTATTTTCACTAATTGCCCTAACAGGTGCAATTTTTACTTGGCTGGAGAACTGCATTGAAAAATTCACAGAATTGAGGGACTGCCAAGTTCTGGTTTATTTTATATATATTTTTCAGAAGATTTGAATTAATTAGCTCTACCTTTAAATGCAACCTGAACAGCTTTTCTCCCCACAGTCCCTGTCCCCACCACACACACCAAACAGCTGCTACCCACTCTAATGTCCAAGTGTCTCAAGTCTCCATATCAGGCATCCCCAAACTCGGCCCTCCAGATTTTTGGGACTACAATTCCCATCACCCCTGACCGCTGGTCCTGTTAGCTAGGGATGATGGGAGTTGTAGTCCCAAAATATCTGGAGGGCCAAGTTTGGGGGTGCCTGCTCCATATGATTACCACCATTGAGCTCTACAATGAACGGTGAATGGTATGTGTGGGGGTCAAAAAACTGGAGTTGTAGGGTAACCTTCTGTCCTACTTAAGAGAGGAAACTCCTCCCAGTGCAAGGATCACTGATCTAAGTCTGGCTTAAGTACATAAGAAAAACCTTCTGGATCAGGCCAATGCAGTGCCAGATTTATGTATAAGCTAAACAAGCTATAGCTTAGGGCCCCACTCTCTTGGGGGCCCCAAAAAAATTAAAGGGGGGGAAACCTAGATGTCCATTTCCAAAATATAAGATAAAAACCAAATAAAATAAAACCTACATACAGCAACAGTGTTTTGTGTTGTGTTGGCTCCGTAAGTCATGGGCCCCGCCTGCTAGCCTGCTCCCTAAAATATCACAGGTTTGCTCCTTTCTATATATAGGGTGCCTACATTCTGCATGGACTGGTTGCATGTCAACATGCGCAAACGGCTTTAGATACCTATTAGATCCATAAATTACCATATAGCATATATTCAGCACAAAAAAACAGTGACAATTTGTTGTTGACAAAGAACAGCTGGGCAGATAAAGGGCCCCATTACCTTCAGTAGCTTAGGGCCTCATCAAACCTAAATCCGGCCCTGGGACAATGGGTCATTTGTTCCAACCTCCTGTTCTCATGTGGAAGAAGCAGGTGGCCTCATGGGAAACTTTCCTTAAAGGGCATAAGAATTTGAGAAAAGCCTTGCTGGGAAGGTGATGGATGGGAGGTGAAAGACCCTGTGTGAGAGGCAGGGAAGGAATGATCTCCCAGGGTGGGAGGCTGGGAAAAAGAAGGAAAACTCCTAGGTGAGAGCTGAGAGGGTCCACCCCCAGCAGTTAAGTTCTACCTCTAATAGAGAAGCATGTATGTATGCATATATGCATGTACAGTATGTATGTGTGTATTTTTCTCTCTCTTTCTCTCTCTTTTTTGTGATTTTTAAAAAATAAAATATTTTGATTAATCTGTTTTTGTCATATCATATGTTGAAAAGTTTCAACAAAAATAGTCTGAAAAGAAAAAGGAACTGGACTCCTTGGCAAGTTTTGAATAAACATACACAGATTTATTGTTACTAATATAAAAGACAGATAAGTTGAGGATCTTTACATTTTTATAGCATGCAGAGAATAATATGTGTTAAAAAATCAGGGAGAGGAGTTGAGGGAAGTTGTAGGGAAGAGGGAGGGAGGGGAGGGGAAATTGGGGGAAACATAATGAAGATGATTTGTTGGAATAATTTGTTATGTGAAAATATTCAATAATTTTTTTTGAAAAAGGGAGCCCCTGCTGGTTGGGGCCACTTGGGAATCTAATTCAGCATTTCAGCGGACAATCATATGCCTTTGGGAAGCCCCCAAGGCAGGACATGAGTTCAAGAACAACCCTCTCCTCCTATGGCTTCCCAAAACTGGTACAGTGGACCCTCCGAATATGAACTTAATTCGTTCTGGGGGTTCATTCGCCCCCCGAAAATTATGTAAATAGAGGCGGGCTTCTGCACACATGCACAGCGTGATTGAGTGCTTCTGCACATGTGCAAGGTGTGTAGAGCACTTCTGCGCATGTGCGCCGGGCGAAACCCAGAAGTATACACTTCCAGGTTTGCTGAGGCCATAACCCGAAGATTCTGTATCTAGAGGGATACGTAAGTAGAGGTACAACTGTATTCAGAAGCTTGGCTGCCTCTGACCATGGAGGTAGGACGTAGCCATGGTGGCTAGAAGCTGTTAAGAGCCTTGCCCTCCATGAATTTGTCCAATTCTTTTTTTAAAGCCATCCAAGTTGACGGCCATCCCTGCCTCTTGTGGGAGGGAGTTCCATAGTTTAATGTTGCTCTGCATGAAGAAGTGAGTGAGTGAAGAAGCCTAAAGAGAAAGAACCTTAAGGGTGCTGTATTAGTTAGCCCTAGTGGTGCCTGGTGCCCACTGGAATTGATGGAGTGGAAGGCAGGGAACCCTAATAATGTACGGAAATGCAATCAGTTAGGACAGATTTCTTGTACACACAAAAAACGTGTGCATTAGTAACAACTGCAAAGAAACAAAAAGTGTTTTTAGGAGAAATTTGCACTTAAATACTGGTGAATTTTCGGGAGGATTTCTTAAAAGAAAGCAAACTTTTGCTACAGAAACGTGGAGATCTGAATTTACGACTGGAAAAATGAAAGACGGGAGGGGGGAATATGATAGCTCAGACTTCCTCAGCCTTGGCCCTCCAGATGTTTTTGGCCTACAACTCGCATAATCCCTAGCTAGCAGGACCAGTGGTCAGGGATGCTGGGAATTATAGTCTCAAAACATCTGGAGGGCTGAGGTTGAGGAAGCCTGTGGTAGCTGCATCCATCCATACCCCTCACCTAACTTTTTGGGATGCTTTAAGTTCCCTCCACCTTGCTGGTAGATGTGGTTCTGAAATGGAATACTTGTCGGATTGCGTCTGTGTGTGTTGTGGATCCTCTTTGTGTATAATTTTGGATGGGTGACAAGGAATCAAATCCAAACACTGGTCACACCCAACCCCTTTGTATCGCTTAAGGAACTAGCGAGTTTGAGACATGCCAAATCGCCCACCTGTCACTGGATTGTTTTCCTCCTGACCAGATGTTGCAACAGGTAGAAGACAAAAGACTCTTCCAGTTCATCAATGTCAGTAAATGGATGAGTTTTGCATTTTTTTAATAAAAAAAAATGTTCTCGTTTTAGTGGGAGGGGTAGGACGTTGGAAACACAAAACTGCATTGCTTTGACAATGACACACGGTCTCTGCAAAATGATTCCTATTGACCTAGGGCATGGGAGTGTCTGTTTTTACATGCAAATGTTTGGGTGGGCGGGTGCACATGTGTCTTTGTGTGCAGAGTTTAATTGCTTCCTTAACAGCCCTGATGGACGGTGTCCACCTGGTTGTAACTATTGCTTCTGCATCAGTGAAGGCCATGGAAAAAAGTATTCATGCAGCTTTCCCAATGGGGTGCGGCAGAAGAAGAAGAGGAGTTTGGATTTAATATCCCGCTTTATCACTACCCTAAGGAGTCTCAAAGTGGCTAACATTCTCCTTTCCCTTCCTCCCCCACAACAAACACTCTGTGAGGTGAGTGGGGCTGAGAGACTTCAGAGAAGTGTGACTGGCCCAAGGCCACCCAGCAGCTGCATGTGGAGGAGCGGACAAGTGAACTCGGTTCACCAGATTACGAGTCCACCGCTCTGAACCACTACACCACAGTGGCTCACACTGGCAGTTGACACCTTGTGTGCACCAACAGAATACAAATGCCCTAGGTGTTGCGTGTGACACATGCACAAAAGTTAACCGCTTGTTTGACAGCATTGGTGGCTGGTGGCCACTAGACTGTGTGTAGAGGGGGAAGCACAGAAAATGAATTTGCATGATTTTCCCTTAGAGGGTGATCTGGTTGTGTTACCCCCATTGATCTAATCCACTGGTTTCTGGTGTATATTCCACTTCTTTTCTGAATGAGCCTGAGTCATTCAGCAAGGGCAGACATCCGAGTTCTGTATCGCTAGAGTCTGTGAACCGGAGCATCAGCCTGACCGTCTTCCAACCCCAACCATGTCCTTGTCGAAATAAGGGTAGTGAAAATGCAGCTAAGAAGCTCAAATCATATACAGTGGTACCTCAGGTTAAGAACTTAATTCGTTCCGGAGGTCCATTCTTAACCTGAAACTGTTCTTAACCTGAGGTGCCACTTTAGCTAATGGGGTCTCCCGCTGCCACTGCACCGCCGCCGCACGATTTCTGTTCTCATCCTGAAGCAAAGTTCTTAACCTGAGGTACTATTTCTGGGTTAGTGGAGTCTGTAACCTGAAGCGTCTGTAACCCGAGGTACCACTGTACAGGACTGACACCCTTCTTTGGAAATTAAACCGATATCCAGACTTTAACATTCAAAAACTTTACTTGCAGAAACTTATAGATGAATTAAAACATAATATTTACAGGCACGTGCTTATCCAAGCATGGGCTTAGAGTCTCTCCCTCCCATAAAACAAGTTTCTCCCTGCACACTTCCAAGACATTTGCCCTACATAGCTGGCTCGCCATCTCCCAGCTCTTTAGCATGCCTCCTTCCCTTCGTGGTGCCCAGCTCTCTGTCCATGTTCAGTTCTCCCTGCCAATCTCTGAACAAGAAGCTGGAGAGCGGGGTTATTAAAAACCCAGCAATGCTTCTATTGTACTTTCAAACTCCCCTGGCTTTTGAGCAGTTAGGGAGCCTTTCACCCTTAAGAAGAAAGGTACATGTACGTGTTGAAGTAAGGGTAGCGAAAAGACAGCTTAGAAGCTCAAATCGTATATATGACTGGCACTCTTCTTTGGAAATTAAACCAATGTCCAGGCTTTAACATTCAAAAACTTGACTTGCAGAAACTTATAGGTGAATCAAAACATAGTATTTACGGCCACATGCTTGTCCAAGCCTGGGCTTAGATTCTCTTCCTCTAACTTCCAAACTGTATTTTCCTCTACCCAGAGCTCAGCCGTCAGCCTTCTGTATCTCAGTTAGGCCATGCCTTGTAACCCCCGTGAGAGATTTCCATTTTTCCTTCCCCTGCAGCTTTGCTTTCTTTCTCTCAAGCTGAGAAGAAGCACCACAAAGCTCCATTCAATGTAGCAGTGTTCACAGTGGATCCTGAAACACAGTCATCTTGCTTTACACAAAAATGAAGTCTCTTCTTTCCCAGATAACCTCCCATGTAGCCAGCATTAGGCCATCGCTTGAGAACTACTAGAGAACTCTCTAGAATTCAGTTACCAACCAATCAAATGTACATAGCAATGAATACTGGCATTTACAATTTCAGTGAATTAAATTACTCTACTTAACAGTCCTTCGTCCACTACATGGCAGGGCACAACCATGTTGACCTTTGATGCCAGCCATGACTCCTCCACAACCCAGTGACCTTTTGACCAACTTTGAGTACTTCCACCTATCCAGGCAAAGCGCAACCTGCACTTATTTCATCACCGTTGCTGGGCATGTTTGCACACACTCGTTCTCAGATTAAGACTGAACAGACAAACGCCTTGAGAAACCCAAATGGAAGTGTTTCCTCTTCCTCTTCTAGCCATTGCAAAGGAGAAGCAAAGACCTGTATTTGGGCGGGGAAAATTGTGACATCGCTCGGAACAATTCCTCATTTCTGTAACACGGTGCTAAAACCATCTGCTTTGTATGCAAAGGTCACAGGTTCAGTCTCCTTCATCTCCAGGTGGGTCTGGGAATTACCTTTTTTAAAGCGGGAGTGGAAACATATTATATGACTATACACAAAAATACCCTAACCCATACATTATTTTATAATTTTGATATTATACTAATGTAAATATTAGAGACCCGGGTGGCGCTATGGTCTAAACCACTGAGCCTCTTGGGCTTGCCGATCGGAAGGTTGGAGGTTCGTATCTCCATGACAGAGGGAGCTCCCGTCGCTCTGTCCCAGCTCCTGCCAACCTAGCAGTTCGAAAGCACACCAGTGCGAGTACATAAATAGGTACCACTGTGGCAGGAAGGTTAATGGTGTTTCCATGCGCTCTGACACTAATCACAGTCCTCCGTGCTCCAGTAGCGGTTTAGTCAAGCTGGCCACATGACCTGGAAAGCTGTCTGTGGACACACGCTGGCTCCCTCGGCCTGAAAGCGAGATGAGTGCCACAACCCCATAGTCGCCTTTGACTGGACTTAACCATCCAGCGGTACTTTACCTTACCTTTACCAAATGTAAACATTAATAGCCTGCTGCATTTTGTATAAATTCGTTCCAAATATTGCCCTGTTTATCCACGCAGAGTCTACATCTGTAAGCAGTCCATTTGTTGGCTGCGGGTGTTATCATATTATTGTGTGTGTGTATGTGATTTTCCAGATTAAAATTGACATTCACATAACAGCATCTGTTTGACCACTGTGAGAACATAATTCTGGACTAGATGGGTCACAGACCTGGGTCCAGCAGGGCTTTTCTTATACAGTGGTGCCCCACAAGACGAACGCCTCGCGAGACGAAAAACTCGCAAGACGAAAGGTTTTTTCGTTTTCGAGTTGCTTCGCAAGACGAATTTCCCTATGGGCTTGCTTCGCAAAACGAAGCTTGCCCCCGCACCCGGACCTCTTTTGAAGCAAGGGGCGGCGGGGAGAAGATCGCTTCTCCCCATTGCCAGCCCCGCAATCTCCGGGGACAGAGGGGAAGGCATGCGCGCGCCTTCCCCTCTGTCCCCAGACCCCTTTTGAACCAAGGGGCGGCAACGGAGAGAAGCGATCTTCTCCCCTCCGCCCCTTGCTTCAAAAGAGGGGACAGAGGGGAAGGTGCGCGCGCACCTTCCCCTCTGTCCCCGGACCCCTTTTGAACCAAGGGGTGGCAACGGGGAGAAGCAATTCTCCCCGCTGCCCCTTCCCTTGCTTTGAAACAGGTCCAGGGACAGAGGGGAAGGCCTGCGGCGCTTCCCCTCTGTCCCCGGATGGTCTCCATAGGAACGAGTTGATTGATTTTCAATGCATTCCTATGGGAAACCGTGCTTCGCAAGACGAAAAACTCGCAAGAAGAAAAAACTTGCGGAACGAATTAATTTCGTCTTGCAAGGCACCACTGTATTCTTACTTTTTGCATGCTCTGTCATTGCATGATACCCCATCCACCACTGGATTTTTGGGGATTCAGAAGGACTATTCCAACACCTGCCCCCAAATTTCAGAGGAGTTCGAAAGCTGGCATTGAAATTTCCTGGGCCGCCCACCACCACCTGAGTGCCCTGCAAACCACTGTGAGATCTTTGGATGAAGGGCGGTATACCAATTTAATAAATAAACAAAAATGTAATATAAACTCCACAACCCCGAGTTCCCTGCAAAAAGGGGATTGACTGTTAAACCACTCTGGGAATCATAGCTCAGAGATGGAAGTGTGTGTGTGGGGGGGGACTTTGTAACAGCTCTCAACAGCTTTAAAAAAAACTACAGCTCCCAGAATCCTTTGGAGGATGTCGTGACTGTTTTAACCAGTATCATAGAGCTTAAGGTGAATGGTGCAAATGTGGCGATTGTTACCTCCACTGCCATTGGTCGGTTGTGTCCTGTACTTAAAGTTGCATCAGTAAGGACACATTCACACCCTACATTTAAAGCACTGTGATAACCAGTTTAAATAGTTATCCGCTTCCCCCAAAGAATTGTGGGAGCTGTAGTTTGTGAAGGGTGCTGAGAGTTGTTAAGCTAAAGGTAAAGGGACCCCTGACCCTTTAAGTCCAGTCGCAGAGGACCTTGGGGTTGCAGCACTCATCTCACTTTCCTAGCCGAGGGAGCCGGCATACAGCTTCCAGGTTATGTGGCCAGCATGACTAAGCCGCTTCTGGCGAACCAGAGCAGCGCACAGAAACGCTGTTTACCTTCCCACCAGAGCAGTACCTATTTATCTACTTGCACTCTGACGTGCTTTTGAACTGCTAGGTGGGCTGGAGCAGGGACCGAGCAACGGGAGCTCACCCCGTCACAGGGATTCGAACCGCCGACCTTCTGATCGGCAAGCCCAAGAGGCTCTGTGGTTTAAACCACAGCACCACCCGTGTCGTTAGGAGACCCCTATTCCTCTCCCAGGTCTACAATTCCCAGAGTGCTTTAACAATCAATTCCTCTTCACAGGGTCTCCTAGCGAAACCAAGCACTCTTAAAAAACTAGTTTCCAGGATTCTTTTTGTGTGAAGCCATGGAATTTTAAAGTGGCATCATAGTATTTTAAACATACAATGTAAATGTGGTCCTTTTTTGGCTAGAGAACGGCGTCACAAAATTCAGAGAAGCGAGAATTTCAAAGGATGCCAGTGTTGTGCTTTGCATATCGTTCTGAAAGCACAAGTTTGATAGGTTAGCCTTTAAACGCTGACCGAATTGAATTTATCCTCCATTCTTAGTTGGCAACAGACTGCCACCAGCACACAGGCAGTTTTCCACATCCGATTAAAGTGTAATGACTCGCCCAGGTTACCAAATCTTTGCTCTGCAAAAGTTTGCGTTGTGCTCTGAAGACACTCTCTGAAGAAATTTTGGCGTGCGGTGGCATAGAAGTCCGTGAAGCAAGGGAATGTGTGAGCAACAGGCCAGACCTCAAACCCCACAGCCTCCGTGCGCAATGCAACCTTGTGAAATTAGCTCATGTTCGAAACAGGACACACACACACACCTCTCTTGTTTTTCTTGTCTTTCTACATTCTCCTTTGTGTACATCGTAAAGGTATGTTGTGGGCCTTCCCTTAATTGCATGGTGGGAGCAGGACAGATACAAGGGAAAGTACTGGTTGTGGCAGTTTAGCAACAATGGCTTGGGCACTTTCTTCCTTAAGGCTCACACCAGAAGCAAGCACTCCTTTCGCTAATAATAGATGCATGGGGTGGACAAAGCAAATAGGGAGGCACTGCCCCACGCCGCCCCACACCCTGTCCAAGAGGATACCATGTTCAGTGGCATCAAAAGCCAATGAGACATTGAAATATTCAGACCAAATCCACATCATCATCATTTATTATTTATACCCCCCTCCCAATCTGGCTGGGTTTCCCGAGCCACTCTGGGCAGCTTCCAACAGAATATTAAAATACAGTAGTCCAAACATTAAAAGCTTCCCTAAATAGGGCTATCTTCAGATGTCTTCTAAACGTCTGGTGGTGGTTGTTCTCTTTGACATCTGGTGGGAGGGCGTTCCACAGGGCAGGTGCCACTACCAAGAAGGCCCTCTGCCTGGCTCCCTGTAGCCAGTGTGGTGTAGTGGTTAAGAGCGGTAGTCTTGTAATCTGGGGAACCGGGTTCGTGTCTCCGCTCCTCCACCTGCAGCTGCTGGGTGACCTTGGGCCAGTCACACTTCTGTGAAGTCTCTCAGCCCCACTCACCTCACAGAGTGTTTGTTGTGGGGGAGGAAGGGAAAGGAGAATGTTAGCCGCTTTGAGACTCCTGAAGGGGAGTGAAAGGCGGGATATCAAATCCAAACTCTTCTTCTTCTTCTTCTTAGCTTCTCGCAGTGAGGGAACTGGCAGAAGGCCGTTGGCGCTGGACCTCAGTGTCCGGGTAGAACAATGGGGGTGGAGATGCTCCTTCAGGTATACCGGACTGAGGCCGTTTAGGGCTTTAAAGGTCAGCATATAAAGCTCTGAGAGCCAGTGTGGTATAGTGGTTAAGAGCGGTAGTCTCGTAATCTGGGGAACCGGGTTCGCGTCTCCGCTCCTCCACATGCAGCTGCTGGGTGACCTTGGGTCAGTCACACTTCTTTGAAGTCTCTCAGCCCCACTCACCTCACAGAGTGTTTGTTGTGGGGGAGGAAGGGAAAGGAGAATGTTAGCCGCTTTGAGACTCCTTAAAGGGAGTGAAAGGAGGGATATCAAATCCAAACTCTTCTTCTTCTTCTTCTATAATACCCCATTAAACAATCATAAAAAGGTAAAGGTACCCCTGACCATTAGGTCCAGTCACGGATGGCTCTGGGTTTGCACGCTCATCTTTCTCTGTAGGCTGAGGGAGCTGGTATTTGTCCGCAGACAGCTTCCGGGTCATGTGGCCAGCATGACTAAGCCGCTTCTGGCAAACCAGAGCAGCACACCGAAACGCCGTTTACCTTCCCGCTGGAGTGGTACCTATTTATCTACTTGCACTTGACGTGCTTTCAAACTGCTAGGTGGGCAAGAGCTGGGACCGAAAAACAGGAGCTCACCCCGTCGTGGGGATTCGAACTGGCAGCCTTCCAATCGGCAAGCCCTAGGCTCTGTGGTTTAACCCACAGCACCACCTGTATCCCCTTAAACAATCATAGCTTCTCCCAAAGAATTCTGGGAGCTGTAAAAGGTCTGAGAGTTGTTGAGATACTTCCTGACACGATTCCTCTCAAAGAGCTATAATTTCTAGGAAGAGGGATTGATGGTTGAATTATTATGAGAACTGTAGCTCTGGGTGTCTCCTAATGACTCTCAGCACCCACAACGAACTACAGCTTCCAGAATTCTTTGGGGGAAGCCATAGTTTTTAAAGTGGTACCATAGTGCTTTCCATGTATGGAAGTGTAAAGAGTTTTAGTTTGGGGAGGGGCAATTGTAAACATTTCAGCCTCACATGAAAATGAGCACCAAGTGGGCATCCTTGAGCAAAGGATGTAGATTTGCAGATTTTATTTTATTTGTAGATTTTTATCCAAGTTGGCACTTGTAGATTTGACTCAGGAGAAAGGATTCGTGTTAATTGGCTGGTGAATGCCAGCTACCGACTGTTTTATCATCTACAACAGTTAATTATGTGACCATTTGTACTTTTCATTTTTAATCTCACCACTTACAACACACACACCTGTGACTCAGAATAACACTTCCTGCAGCCACAGAAGTTTGCACCCTAGTAAATGTGTCATGCCAAAGAGCTCTTCCCTGTTTGGATTAAATATACAGCCTGTCAGTCCTTGATTTTGTCCGGCTTTTGGGCGGCTTCCTGGAAAGAGATCAGGGCATCACATAATTTATTAGACCTGTTCAGGTTTCAAGGAATGCACAGAACAGGGAGGGTGAATCAGTGTTGCCCATTTTACAAAGGTAACATTACATTAATTGCTCTGTCTATTTTTACGTCGTGTCCCGCCTATTGCTGGCATGCAGCCCCCGCAGAATATGGGCCATAAAATAATGCCGCTCTCAGGATGAGATGACAATGATTTCCACCCTTGGAACAGAGCCACCCAGGTCTGTAACTCCCTTACCCCCGGAGGGCCAAATTCAACATGTCAGCAACACAGGCCACCTGTCAATCACCTGATATCGCAGTGGTATTAGGTGACGTCATAGGAACCAATTCTGAGGGGCCAAGAAGTCTTGAGCCTGTCCCCTCAAAGATATTTGAGGGGGGCACCACTCAAGTAGGTGGGCATTGCCATTCAAATGGTGTGCGTGCACCATGTTGCGTGATTGGTTATATGGGGTGGAGCTTACCCGCCCCAATATTTTATTCAAGTTGCCACTCCTGGGTGATGCTGTGATTCGAAACCCTGGCTATTGGGATTTTGTTGCGTAATTGGGAGTTACTTGAAAGCCCTTTTGCAAACAGCCCCGTGCTGATCTTTAAACCTTTGAAAGCCAGAAATTTAAAGACCAGCTCAGGGCGGCTTCCAAAAGGGCTTTTAAATAGCCCTGTGTTGCACTTAGGCTATGCACAGCTGTTCTCAGCAAGAGACTGAGTGCACACAGCCACGCTGAGCAGGATTTTGGCCCCATTCATCGGCTGATTTAAAAAACACCACCACCACCACCAATAGCTTAACACCCCCATCTCTCCCCCCACCACACTTTTCTTTCCACATCTCAGATTGAGGAAAGCAATCAACTCAAGATTTGGGGTATTTCTTGTTCCATTCTGGTGCTGTATGGCTGCAGATTCACTTGGCCTGATCTGGACAGTTTCCAGCATCCCTTCCGACAGCCCCACCCAACAAGCTGGGGCATAAAACAGCCACAAGTCAATCTACATGGAACAACCCAGCCTCTCTGCCTTCAGGAACGAGCATTGTGATTGGCGATGAGCGAACAACACCCATTTTCTAACTTCCGGATGACAGCTTCCTCTTTCTCTCTCTTCAGATACAGAAGCGTTGTGCAAGGATTCGAGGTTTCACCATCTGTCTGGGAGTGCGGGGGGGGGGTGAAGCTTTCACTCAAATTAGACATCATTTAAGTCCAGCTGACATTTGGGCTGCTATCCAATACCCACAAGTACAGTGGTACCTTGGTTCTCAAACTTAATCCGTTCTGGAAGTCCGTTCCAAAGGCAAAGCGTTCCCAAACCAAGGCGTGCTTTCCCATAGAAAGAAATGCAAAATGGATTAATCCATTCCAGACTTTTAAAAACAGCAATTTAACATGGATTTTACTATCTAACAAGACCATTGATCCATAAAATGAAAGCAATAAGCAATGCACCGCAGTCACACAATCAATCAGTCAGTAGCTGAACCGAGTTCCACACAGTCACAAAAACAAAACAAAAAAGAGCCACAAAAACAAAAATCCAAAATAAATAGCAAAAACAGCCAGACTTCAGTGTAACACTCAAAACGGAAGCGTGACACTCAAAACAGAGCACATTCGGCTTCTCAAAAAAGTTTGCAAACATTTACTTCTAGGTTTGCAGTGTTTGGGTTCCAAATTGTTTGAGTCCCAAGGTGTTTGAGAACCAAGGTTCCACCGTAGAAACTACCATAAGCTCACTTGAGCTTGCTTCTAAGTAGACAAGCACATCCAAGGTTTTAGCATGTGCTGTAATCCAGTGTTCCCCAACCTTGGGCCTCCAGCTGTTTTTGGACTACAACTCCCATCATCCCTCGCTAGCAAGACCAGTGGTCAAGGATGATGGGAGTTGTAGTCCAAAAACAGCTGGAGGCCCAAGGTTGGGGAACACTGCTGTAATCCACATGCAGATGGTACCCAATTCCATTCTTCTCCTTCACAGACTCCAGACTGACACTCCGAATCCAGTCGACACTTGCAGATGGGAGGGGAAAGCAGCAAATGATGGGTTAATAAACACGCTTGGAGAGGCGATGAATTTTGCAGAAGGTCCAAATTCCAATGACGATTATTATAGAAAGAGGTCCTGAGATGTTCTACAGGTTGTCATTCGTAACTGGCCAGTGAAGAAATCCAACGGAATAATGAAAACAGAATCTGAACTGAAAGCAGGAATTTAAGTCGCTGGATTTCGGAAATGCTTTACATTGTAAATACCTGTCTAATTACGACCAGAGAAGCAGCATCAAGCTAACCTTTTAGGATCCATCTCTACGAGATAAATCTTGGTCTCTAATTCATACTTTGCTGAGAAAAGGCTGCTTTTCAAATCAAAAGGTTGTGCAAATAATCCCCACCACTACCTCCAATTGCAAGTGAGATATCCCTTCCCTGTACTACCAAGAGAAAGATAATTGCAGTCTGGGAAAGACAACTGGAGAGGGAGGAGAAGACAGGTTCGAGCCAGAAGACTATATTATAAGACTGTCATCTAGCCTAATAATATTCAGATACACTTCAACAGACAGGAAGGGAAGATTCATTATGCTGGCCTGAATGCAGGTATTGGAAGAAATATACCCAGGTTAGAGTTCCCAGACTCCTCCTCTCCTAGCGATCTGTTTTCCAGAAACTTTCCAGATTATCCTTTAACAAATGCTCAAAATAAGCCCAGGTCTAGGGGTAACTATAGAAAAACAAATCATGATACCTTTGGCTTGCTAAGTTTGGTCACTGACCACCAAGATTTGCTCAGATTTAACATCCCTATGGGAGCAGATCGGTCATAAATTCCACATAGCTTTTATACTTTTTTTGTGGAAATTTCAATGCCTGAATTGGAGCAATTGTGGATGGTCTCTTGCTACCTTTCAACGTAGACTTGGGAGATATTTTCCTAACCTCTCATTGTTCTTTGGAGAAGCAAAGGGCCTGAAATTGTTGGAATTTGTATCCCAACATAGTTTCTATATCCTTCATAGAAGTCTATAAGTGCTATCGATCACATTGTAGTCATTATTTACTTTTGCGAACACTTCTGAAGTCTTAGAACAAACGGAAGGCAGCCACTTTGCAATACCAGTGACCATAAATCTTGTAACAGAATGTATACCAGCAACCGGCAAGCGTGAGTGGAGAAATACAGGACAGGAAAAGACTGAAATGGTCTCACAGATTGAGCTGCAATATTCAAGAGACACTATTTAGTAATCATCCGACAAGCTTGCATCACCTTTTTTTATGGGCAAACCTTCAGATCCTGTTGATGTCTTCCAGCAAATTGCCACAGCGCTCAGGCCCTATCTGATAACTTCTACAATTAATAACTACACACATTGCCTTGACAGTCAATGCAAAGCAGTAAGAAAGTTCTGTTGTTGTTTATCATTTAGTTGTGTCCGACTCTTCGTGACCCCCTGGACCAGAGCACGCCAGGCACTCCTGTCTTCCACTGCCTCCCACAGTTTGGTCAAACTCATGCTGGTAGCTTCGAGAACATTATCCAACCATCTCGTCCTCTGTCGTCCCCTTCTCCTTGTGCCCTCCATTTTTCCCAACATCAGGGTCTTTTCCAGGGAGTCAGGGAGTCTTCTCTTCTCATGAGGTGGCCAAAGTATTGGAGCCTCAGCTTCAGGACCTGTCCTTCCAGTGAGCACTCAGGGCTGATTTCCTTAAGAATGGATACGTTTGATCTTCTTGCAGTCCATGGGACTCTCAAGAGTCTCCTCCAGCACCATAATTCAAAAGCATCAATTCTTCGGCGATCAGCCTTCTTTATGGTCCAGCTTCTTTATGGACCATAAAGAAAGTTCTACTCGAGGCAATTAGGGATTAAGAATCGATCGGAGGAATCCATGGAAATATTAATCAAATGTAGGCTAGAAAACAAGATTCCGCTCAAAAAACAAGAAAGCTGAATATTCAAAAACCAAGCAGCGGGCATTGGTACTCGCAGGAATGGAACAGAGGGAAGACAATTCTAGGAACTGGGGTCAAAATGACGTGAGAAACCTTAATTCCTGCCCTTGATTGGGTTAAATGTTTCTCCAATATATTTGGTTGTAAATCTGGACAGTCACATGTACCCAGTGCCAGATTTACATATAAGCTAAACAAGCTATAGCTTAGGGCCCCACTCTCTTGGGGGGGGGGAATTTAAAGGGGGAAAAACTTGGATGTACATTTCCAAAATATAAGATAAAAAACAAAATAAAACCTACATACAGCAACAGTGTTTTGTGTTGTGTAGGCTCCTATGATGTAAGTGATGGGCCCCACCTCCTAGCCTGCTCCCTAAAATATCACTGGTTTGCTCCTTTCTATATATAGTGGTACCTTGGTTATAACATTTAATTTCATATTAATAAAGCTATTTATAACTATTAGTAGTGTGCATCATATATTTACACCCATTATTATTTCATGTTATAGCATGTTATAGCAAGTTTCTAGAGACTAGATTATGAGTCTTTGTCAGTTGTGTTTCTAAAGGAACTTTTGTTATTGCCAAATGCCAATGTATTTGCATTATTAAGTTTGTTACGAATAAAAAAATCATTTTAAGTTAGAGCTTAATAATTATTTCACTATTAATATACTTCTTAATTGTATTTCACTATTAATATACTTCTTAATGGGTATATACTTCTATTAATATACTTCTTAGTGGGATGCGGGTGGCACCGTGGGTTAAACCACAGAGCCTAGGACTTGCCGATCAGAAGGTCAGTGGTTCAAATCCCCGTGACGGGGTGATCTCCCGTTGCTCGGTCCCTGCTCCTGCCAACCTAGCAGTTTGAAAGCACGTCAAAGTGCAAGTAGATAAATAGGTACCGCTCTGGCGGGAAGGTAAGCGGCGTTTCTGTGCACTGCTCTGGTTCACCAGAAGCGGCTTAGTCATGCTGGCCACACGACCTGGAAGCTGTACTCCGGCTCCCTCGGCTAATAAAGCGAGATGAGCGCCACAACCCCAAAGTTGGTCACAACTGGACCTAATGGTCAGGGTTCCCTTTACCTTTACCTTTTATACTTCTTAATTGTATTTCACTATCAATATACTTCTTAATTGTATTTCAGTTCAACAATTACTTTGGTAAAATACATATTTTGTTATGTGCAAATGGCTTTAGATACCTATGAGGTCCATAAATTACCATATAGCATATATTCAACACAAAAACAGCGACCATTTGTTGTTGACAAAGGACAGCCCCATTACCTTCAGTAGCTTAGGACCTCATCAAACCTAAATCTGGCCCTGCATGTACCATCAATGGGTAAGGATTTCTCAAACCTAGCTGAATGGCAACCAGTCTTCTGTAATCAGATAAAGGCCCCGATTTATTGCCTGAAATCAAATAACATTCCAGGAGATGATATGGTTTCACCTGAGCTCTATAAGGAAAGCACAGAATGGTGGGTGCGTATTCCAGCTGGCTTATTTGCTCCCAGCACCGGCCAATTGCCCCCTGGATGGGAAACGAGCCTCATTTTCCCAATTTATAAGTAACAGGTTAGGAAATATCCACAAAACTATCAGCCAGTTAGCTTGATAGACATCTCCTGAAAGCTGTATGCATGGTATATCTCCTTTAACAGTTATCATACTGGTTGCTAAGGTAACAACTTTATTCATGAAGAACAAGCAGAGCTCGGAGGAGGACGCAGTGGCATTGATCAATATTAAAATAATCTTTACAAAGCTTTTATGGATCTTCCTGTTGCATTTGATTCTATTCATCGCAATAGACTGTGGGAGAAATATCAGTTGCCAACATCAACTGCATTCCTCTGCTGTTGATCCAAGAACTATACAGCAGTATAGAAATGAGGGTCAGAGCAGGTTTAAATGGTGATGTGACTGATGTTTCTAAAATGTCCCAAGGAGTGGACCAAGGCTACATCCTGGCTCCAACTCTTTTTTAAAAAATAATAATATTTTTTTAATTAAATTTTCTGTTTTACAATTTAGAATATTCATTTAAACAGCCTTCCCTTCTCTTTCCATGGTTCAATTTGCATAACATAAATCCCTGCATATTTTATATAAACTAAACCATTCAGTATTCTATTATTACTTCCATCAAAACTTATTTACACTGTGGAATTTATCTTAATGTTGCCACCATTTTCAAGTGTACACAATTTCCTCCCATATTCAATAAACATTTTCCAGTCTTCTTTAAATGAATGTTCTTCTTGTTCTCTTATTCCAGGCATGTCCAACCAGTTGGTCGCGATCTACCAGTTGGTCGCGTGGCGTCCCTGGTCAATCCAATGGTTAGATCACTGCCAGGTTTTTTTTATAGTGGGAGTAGATTGCGGTCTCTTGGGAATTGGACATGAACGTCTGATTTTATAAGTTAGATTCTCAAGCTGCAAATATTCCATCATTCTTCTTGAGTTGGGACTTCACTCGTTTTCCATTTTTGGGCTAACAAAACATGGGCCGCCGTAGTGGCATATATAAATAACCTTTTTTGACAACTGGTAATTTCAGTCTGAATTATCCCCAATGAAAAGAATCTTGTTTTTTTATTTGGAAAAAGTGCTTTTATACATTTTTTTTTCAATTCATTATAAACTATCTCCCAATACGCTTTTACCTTTTTACAGGTCCACCACATATGAAAGAATGTACCCTCAACCTCATTGCATCTCCAACACTTATCTGATTCAGTCTTATACAGTGGTACCTCAGGTTAAGTACTTAATTCGTTCCAGAGGTCTGTTCTTAACCTGAAACTGTTCTTAACCTGAAGCACCACTTTAGCTAATGGGGCCTCCTGCTGCCGCTGTGCCGCCAGAGCACGATTTCTGTTCTCATCCTGAAGCAAAGTTCTTTACCTGAAGCACTATTTCTGGGTTAGCGGAGTCTGTAACCTGAAGCGTATGTAACCTGAAGTGTATGTAACCTGAGGTACCACTGTATGACCGTCTTAGGGCCTGGATCCCCTATTCCAACCCTACCGCTCGCAAAATACTTTTCTTTTCTTTTCTCAATTAGAAAACTGTAATATACCCTCGACCTCATTGCATCTCCAACACTTATCTGATTCTTATACAGTGGTACCTCGGGTTAAGTACTTAATTCGTTCCGGAGGTCCGTTCTTAACCTGAAACTGTTCTTAACCTGAAGCACCACTTTAGCTAATGGGGCCTCCTGCTGCCACCGCGCTGCTGGAGCACAATTTCCGTTCTTATCCTGAAGCAAAGTTATTAACCTGAGGTACTATTTCTGGGTTAGCGGAGTCTGTAACCTGAAGCGTATGTAACCTGAAGCGTATGTAACCTGAGGTACCACTGTACATCTTAGCAAGCCTACTCAGAGTTAAATACCATCTGTAAAACATTTTCCAGTAGTTCTCTTTCAAGGAATAACACGCTGTAAACTTCAGGTCGGTCTTCCAGAGTTTTCCCCAGAGATTAAAGTCTATATTACGCCCTATATCTATTGCTCAGTGTGTCATAGCGACCTTGACAAGCTTGTCTTTTGTTTCCCAATCTAATCGTACATTTTGGATAAAAGTTTTTCTTTGTTTTGTGCACGTTCTTTTTCAAACTGTGAGCTTTGGTCCGAAAAACCATTTTTCATACCTATTTTAAACATTTCATGTAACTGATGATATTGTAGCCAGACTGTAACATGGCTCCTTACACTTCCCATTGATTTCAGTTTAGGTTTTCAAATGCAGCAATTCCCTGTTAAGTTGCCCGTTGTCTATCCATATTAACTGATGTCTCCAACTCTTTTTAACTTTTGTATTAATGATTTGGTGCCATATTTAAGCAATACAAATTCTCTCTCCCCACTAAATCATTTCAAAATAAGTTATATTTACTGTACAACCCGGTCGGAATTTGCAGAGCATAGATATCTTGCCCACCCTCAAGTCTTCTCACCTCCAAAAAGGTAGTCCCTTTGCTGCAGAACATTGCCATCCAGTGGTTCTCGGTGCAAGCTGCAACAAAGTGCTAATTTCTCCTGATATACACATTCTCTGTGCAATTTTGCCTAATAGACACATTTTTGCAAAGCAATGTTGTCCTAGTCTAATGCACATCATTTTCATTAATAGGTGCATCTTGTCCCTGGTAGTTTCTGTACAGAATACTTGGCCGGAGGAACAGCACTGCAAAGTTCAGAACAGCACAAATTCTGAAGGACTGATGTTTTTCAGTTTTGCACATTGTTTTGGAAGTTGAAGGTTATAGGTCAAAAGCAGCACTTTGAATTGGTACCCCACTTTGCTTGGAATTAATAGCATGATAAAAAAGCAGTTTTGGGGTGCTAGCGTGGTTGGAAGAGTTCTGTTTCTGGCTGTGGAAAAAAATGGCCAGGCCACACACACACACACACACACACACGTACACACATTGTTGCTTCATTTGTCTTTGCACACCCTCCATTGTGAAACCTGAAATTTAAGGTGCTGCAGGCAGCTTTTGAAAAGGGTGAAGCAACGGGATTTCTTTGCAGAAATCCTGACAGTTTCAGATACAGACCACCATGCTGTGGTTCCTGTACAATCATGTCCCTAAAATGTGTCCCTTTGAAGTCGCTGGACTTTTACGCTCATAAAAATACCAGAGATTAGATAATAGCCTTCCAGCCAACCAACACCAACACCCCTTCAATATCTTAACCTCCTTTCGTAGGGAGGAAATTGGGGAGGGGTTAACTTCAGTGGTGTTTAAAGGTAAAGGTAAAGGGACCCCTAAACATTAGGTCCAGTCGTGACCGACTCTGGGGTTGCGGTCCACTGTCCCTCAGATCTTGTGGGGGCCAGACAATATGGGGGGAATGAACGAATTCCTATGCCCCACAAATAACCCAGAGATGCATTTTAAATAAAAGCACATATTCTACCCATGTAAAAACAACAGCCAGGCCTTCTAAATCTAAATGTGTCCTTTTTACAAGGTCTGAGGGACAGTGGACCAGCCCCCTGCTGAAAAAGTTTGCTGACCCCGTTCTATCCCTATAATTCCCAGAATATTTTTTCAGCCTCTCTTAATTTTGATGTTACTTTTTCCAGTACCACATAGTCCATTATCCTACCTATCAATACTTCTCTGGTTGGAACTTCTTCTGCCTTCCCTTTCTGCTCATATAGAATCCTAGCTGCTGTTGTTACATAAATAAACAACTTTAACATTTGGGGGTAGGGGAGAGATCTCTGCCCCTATAATAACTAAATAATGGAAGGTTCTACTCCCTGAGAAGCAGTGCTGGATTTCTATATAAGCTAAACAAACTATAGCTTAGGGCCCCACACTCTTGGGGGCCCCAAATAAACTTAAAGGGGAAAAACTGGATGTACATTTCCAAAATAAAAGATTAAAAAAAACTTACATACAGCAACAGTGTTTTGTGTTGTGTAGGCTCCTGTGATGTAAGTCATGGGCCCCACCTGCTAGCCCGCTCCCTCGTTTGCTCGTTTGCTCATTTCTATATACAGTGGTACCTCGGGTTAAGTACTTAATTCGTTCTGGAGGTCCGTTCTTAACCTGAAACTGTTCTTAACCTGAAGCACCACTTTAGCTAATGGGGCTTCCTGCTGCTGCTGCGCCGCTGGAGCACGATTTTGGTTCTCATCCTGAAGCAAAGTTCTTAACCCAAGGTAATATTTCTGGGTTTGCGGAGTCTGTAACCTGAAACGTATGTAACCTGAAGCATATGTAACCCGAGGTACCACTGTATAGGGTGCCTACATTCTGCATGGACAACATGTGCAAATGGCTTTAGATACCTATTGGGTCCATAAATTACCATATAGCATATAGTCAACATGAAAAGCAGCGACAGTTTGTTGTTGACGAAGGACAGCTGGACATATAAAGGGCCCCATTACCTTCAGTAGCTTAGGGCCTCATCGAACCTAAATCCAGCTCTGGGGAGAAGGGGCTGGTTTAAACAGGAAGCTGGCTTATTTATATCGAGTCAGACCGTGGGTCCAATGAGCTCAGTGCTGCCCACACTTACTTGTAGGAGCTCTCCAGGGTTCCAGGTTGTAGTGTGTTCCCAGCCCTAACTGGTGAGGCTGGGGATGGAACCTGGAAGCTTCTGAGACATGGTCCTTCCCCTCCATTTCTGCAAAATTCTGGACACTTTTTCTCTCTCTTCCAAATTCAGCAAATTGTTGCACATAGTTGTGTTGACAGCTTGGGGTGAGGAAGACAGGCAACTGCAGAGAAGACAGGCTTTATTGTTTGTTGTTTTTTCCCCCAAGCAGGTTTCCCAATGGAACAGTGGAAATGTACTGGGAGGGAAATATACAATGCTTTCTAATACCTCTGCAAGGCAATCTGCAAGATTAAGCAATCATGGTTCCTGAATTCTGCAGGGACGTGCCGTTGTCTGATTCTGGTCCCACTGCTGCAAGTGAATGGCACAACTCTGTGTTGTTTGGGAAAATGCACATATTGTGGACATAAAAAAGACAAAGGATGTTAGAAAAGCCCGGTTGGTTCAGGCCAATGGCTCATCTAGTTCCATCTAGGCAAGGTGGAAGAGGAGGGCAACTGAGATGATCAAGGGCCTGGAAACCAAGCCTGATGAGGAGCGGTTGAAGGAGCTGGGTATGTTTAACCTGGAAAGGAGGAGACTGAGAGATGATAGCCATCTTCAAATCTCTCAAGAGGGAAGAATCTTGTTTTCTCCTGCTCTGGAGGGTAGGACTCAAACCAATGGCTTCAAGTTACAAGAAACAAGTAAATCGCTCCCGTGCCCCAACTTGCCAGCCCCTTTTCTGAGTTCCTTTGTTCGAAACAGAAAAGAAAAGTTACCCTATTGGGCTGAATAGGGCCTTAGTGTGTTAATTCTATGCACCCCACAATACGCACCATACACACACACACACACACACACACACATATATATATATATATATATATATATATATATGGCAGAGGGCCTTCTCAATAGTGGTGCCTGCCCTGTGGAACGCCCTCCCATCAGATGTCAAGGAAATAAACAACCATATGACTTTCAGAAGACATCTGAAGGCAGCCCCTTTTTAGGAAGTTTTTAATGTCTGATTAAAATGTGCTTCTAATTCTGTTGGGAGCCACCCAGAGTGGCTGGGGAAACCCAGCCAGATGGGTGGGGTAATAATAATAATAATAAGCAGTAGTTAGTAGAACCAGTTTCTTCCTTCTAACAAAAAGAAACAGTATGTTATGTTGGTCTTTAAACATGATTTCTATTTTCTTACAGAAATCTATTTGCCACTTCTAAAACGTGTCTTGATACTTCTCGTTTATCCTACTGACATCCTCTTATCCCTGAGTGGAATGTTCCTGACCTGCAGTTTTTGCTGCAGCTAAGATTCTGTTACTGTGCCTCCAAAAAACACCACACAGAAGGTGATGGATCTTTGAATCAAATCTTTATTGTCTCAGGAGGACATGAGCTTTAGAGATGGAGTTGAGTTGATGGATTCTTCACCTCCAGGTTGGTTCTTCATGCTGTGGAGTTCTCATAGGACATGATAAGCCATCTTCTTACTAGATCCATGAACTCCTTGAAGTCGACCTTGCCATCGTTTCCTTCCAAAGCCTCATCAACGACAGAAGAGGCCTTTTTGTTGTGCAGTTGGGAGAGAATAAAGAAGGAAAGATGGTTACAGTGGCTGAAACCTGTGGAAAAAGGAAGCGGTCTGCTGATGAATTCAAGCACACACAAGAGTATGATACATTTAGTCATCCTTCCTGGGATGTTCTAGGAGAGCTGTGTCTCTCCTAATGTCATGGGGCTCGCAACTCCCATTGGCCCCAGTTAGCACAGCCAACAGTCAGAGATGACAGAGGTTGTGGTCCAGACACTCCTGGGGGGAAACACAATGGGGAAAGCTGGCTCAGAAAAATCCAAGGTTGGAAGAAGTGGTAGTTTCAGCCCAATCCTTCTATATTTAGCAGGCTGATAACCAAGAATAACTTACAGGAGGGATGGGGAAACTGCCCCCCTCCCCGAATATTCCTGGACTCTCCAACTCACAGTGACCCCAGCAGTTGACAGGGCAATTCCTGCACTCAGGGACCAAAATGCATTGCATCCATTGGAACCAAGAAAACAGTAACTTGTAACATGGAATTTTTCACAGAGAACATTCTAATGCATTTTTTGTTCCATCACTGCTAGACTTCATAACACTTTGTTAGATTTTATGCCAGATTGATTCTAACATTGGTTTTCACTTTTTAAAAAGAAAGTTTGGTCTCATCTCGGGTAAACTGTTTAGAGGTCTTTGTATTTTAAACAGTAAAAGTGTTGCACCCAAGTGGGGTTTTCCTTTCCTTTTCTGTCTGTGGAACAACTTCTGCAAGCGTAACAGAACATCCCCTCCTTCTCCTCCTCAGTGCAGGTCCCAGAAAATCCACTCTGGAAGGTTGTGGAGAGGGAGCAGAGGGAGGAGAGAGGGAGGAGGCTTGGCTGCCCTTGTGCGGATCATTCTGCTAAATAAAAAAAAAATCAAAAAGTACTTTAAACAGGTACTTTAACAGTACCAGCCAGGATGGAGGAATGGTAAGTAATTGCTTTACAACTGAAGGGGAGATAGCTTCAAAACAAGAAATTTCTTAATGATTATAAAATCATTTCATTATAAAATTAATCCTGAAAAGGGAAAAGCAAAGGGCAATCTGAGAAGTGAGAAGTTTGAAAAGATGAAGAGAACAGAATTGCTTCCCCCATTGCAAGGAGTAATCCAATTGAGCAACAAACCACCATCCCCTGCTCCTCACCATT
The DNA here is from genome assembly GCF_965112155.1 of Podarcis liolepis. Classification (NCBI taxonomy): domain Eukaryota; kingdom Metazoa; phylum Chordata; class Lepidosauria; order Squamata; family Lacertidae; genus Podarcis; species Podarcis liolepis. Next base: position 8,284,174 of record NC_139566.1, read on the forward strand.
GGCATGTCTGGAAGCTGGTCCTTTACCAGTTGACGCAGTCCTCTCTCACTCAGCACACGGCGTTCCTTAGGCTGAAGCATTGCACACTCACTTGTGCCCACTACCTGTACTTCCATTGAATATTTACGGAAAAGATCAGTTGCGATACGAATGGCGAGCTCCAGTAAAGTCCGGCTGCCTGACATGTTGACCTGTCAAGAGAACTTTCAGGTGAGTCAAGGAAGTGGAGGAAATGGGGACAGACTCCAGACTCCCTCTTGAATGGCAATTAGTTGCCACAGAATCATATTTAAGCTCCGTGCTCAGAGGAGGGTTCCAGCGGGATCTGGCAGAACATCAAGCTCCCTTAAACTTCCAGTGATGTCACCGCCATGAGAAGTCCTAAATTGTAATTTCTACAAAGATGGTAGATAAAGGGAGGACTCACCCAGGTCACAAGCTGTTCCCAATTGATGCCCCAGGAGTGTACGAGGAGCAGAAGGTTGGAACTGCATCCTGTATACCTGAAGAACGTCTCCACCTCTGATTTCAGACAAGACACTGAGGTCCAGGTCTGAGGGCCTTCTAGTGGTTTCCTCAATGTGAGAAGTGAAGTTACAGAGAGGGCCTTCTCAGTGGTGGTGCCCACCCTGTGGAACATTCTCCTATCATCTATCAAAGAGATAAACAATCACATGACCTTCCGTAGACGTCTAAGGCAGCCCTGTATCAGGAGGTTTTTAATGTCTGATGTTTCGTTGTCTTCTTTTCTACTCTGTTGGAGTAGAAAAGGGTAATAATAATAATAATAATAATAATAATAATAAGTTGTTGTTATATAATGTTTTATTAAATTTTCTAAATTGCATTTCAAAATATTCATTTAAACAACCTTATATCAATGACTTCCTTTTTTCTCTTTCCGTGGTTCATTTTGCATACCATAAAGGTAAAGGTAAAGGTACCCCTGCCCGTACGGGCCAGTCTTGCCAGACTCTAGGGTTGTGCGCCCATCTCACTCAAGAGGCCGTGGGCCAGCGCTGTCCGAAGACACTTCCGGGTCACGTGGCCAGCGTGACTTCACTGCTCTGGCGAACCAGAGCCGCACACGGAAACGCCGTTTACCTTCCCGCTGGTAAGCGGTCCCTATTTATCTACTTGCACCCGGAGGTGCTTTCGAACTGCTAGGTTGGCAGGCGCTGGGACCGAACGACGGGAGCGCACCCCGCCACAGGGATTCGAACCGCCGACCTTTCGATCGGCAAGCCCTAGGTGCTGAGGCTTTTACCCACAGCGCCATCTGCGTCCCAGGTTTTGCATACCATACATCCCTGCATATTTTACATGAACTGAACCAGGCATAGGCAAACACAGCCCTCCAGATATTTCAGGACTACAATTCCCATCATCCCTGACCACTGGTCCTGTTAGCTAGGGATCATGGGAGTTGCAGTCCCAAAACATCTGGGGGGCCGAGTTTGCCTATGCAAGAACTAAACCATTCAGTAATTAATTGTTACCTCCAGCAAAACTTGTTTTTACTGTTGAATTTGTCTTAATGCTACCAGCATTTTTAACTGAACACAATCTTCACCCACATATTCAGTAAACATTTTCCAGTCTTCATGAAACGTGCATCCTTCTTGTTCTCTTATTCTATACCAGGCTTCCTTTGAAGTAAGTTCAAAGAAGAGCGATTTTACCATCCGGGCGCCCAGAAGGGAGAGGGTCATAACAGCAACAAAATTGTTTCATTGCCGAAAGGAAGGAGTAACCTGTTTGTTTCCTTGCCACACAAAGCAAAGTTCAGCAGGGAACAGGTTCCATTTACAAGAAAGCAAAAGAGATTGAGCCTGCTTGTTTTAAAACACATTCCATTGGTTTTGGTGAGATTTTCTCCCAAAGAAGTGTGCGTGGATACTAGCTTTGCAACCCTGTGCACAGGGCCAGTTCAAGACTTTTTGGCCCCTGAGGCAAAGCATAAAATAGTGTCCTCCCTCCCACCAGGGAAGGAGGGGTGAGTGAAGATTCATATTGGGAACAAGAAGGAGAATCAAATCTACCTTAACCAACAGTTAAAGTGGGGGCAGGGGCAGTTGTGGAAGGGAAAAGAGCCTGCTCTGAATCATGCTGAGTGGGTACAGACCCCAGGAGACCCCAGAGGGCAGGTCCCCACTATTTCCTCCCTAAGGGGGAGACCAGCAATGCCAAGAGGTCTCTGCAGAGGTGGCCACCGATGAGATCTGGCCTCCAAGGAGTGTGATCAGTGCTGGATTTAAAGGGTAAAGGGACGCCTGACCATTAGGTGAAGTCATGACCGACTCTGGGGTTGCAGCGCTCATCTCACTTTATTGGCCGAAGGAGCCAGCATACAGCTTCCGGGTCCTGTGGCCAGCATGACGAAGCTGCTTCTGGCACACCAGAGCAGCGCACGGAAATACCGTTTACCTTCCCGCTGGAGCGGTACCTATTTATCTACTTGCACTTTGACGTGCTTTCGAACTGCTAGGTTGGCAGGAGCAGGGACCGAGCAACAGGAGCTCTCCCCATCACGGGGATTTGAACTGCCAGCCTTCTGATCGGCAAGTCCTAGGCTCTGTGGTTTAACCCACAGCACCACCGTCGTCCCTAGTGCTGGATTTACATGCCCATTCTCTGTGGTTCTTCTGCATAACTATTGAAAACATTGATTATGTCATTAAAGGAGCGCTCCAGTTCAGTCCGGCTGCCTGACATGATGAACCGCCAAGAGAACTTTCAGGTGAGTCAAGGAAGTGGAGGAAATGTGGACAGACTCCAGACTCCCTCTTGAATGGCGATTAGTTGCCACAGAATCATATTTAAGCTCCATGCTCAGAGGGATTTGGCAGAACATCAAGCTGGGCATCCCATGCAGATGGGTGGAGTACAAGTAATATATTTAATATAGCATCATCATTATCATCATCAAACAATCAATGTTAAGGAAGTGGAGGAAATGGGGTTAGACTAAAGCCGTCCTCTTGAATGGCAATTAGTTGCCACTGGATCATATTTAAGTTCCATGCTCAGAGGAGGGTTCCAGAGGGATTTGGCAGAACATCAAGTTTCCTTAAACTTCCAGTGATGCCACGCCATGAGAAGTGCTAAATTGTAATTTCTACAAAGATGGTAGATAAAGGGAGGACTCACCCAGGTCACCAGGTGTTCCCAATTGATGCCCCAGGAGTGTACGAGGAGCAGAAGGTTGGAACTGCATCCTGTATACCTGAAGAACGTCTCCACCCCCTGTTTCAGACGAGACACTGAGGTCCAGGTCTGAGGGCCTTCTGGTGGTTCCCTCAATGTGAGAAGTGAAGTTACAGAGGGGGCCTTCTCGGTGGTGGTGCCCACCCTGTAGAACGTTCTCCTATCATCTATCAAAGAGATAAACAATCACATGACCTTCCGTTGACGTTTAAGGCAGCCCCGTATCAGGAGGTTTTTAATGTCTGATGTTTCGTTGTCTTCTTTTCTGCTCTGTTGGAAGCTGCCCAGAGTGGCTGGGCAACCAATGCAGATGGGTGGGGGACAAGTAATATATTTAATATATCATCATCATCAACATCATCATTATTAAACAATCAGTATATCTATTTCTAAGTGACTCTAGAAATTATTTATTGCTTTCATTAGATGGATCAATGGTCTCGTTAGTAAAATTCACGTCAAATTGCTATTTTTAGGGATGTTCTTAAAAGTTTGGAACAGATCAATCCATTTTGCATTACCTTTTATGGGAAAGTGCACCTTGGTTTTGGTACGCTTTGGTCTTGGAACGCATTTCCTGATCGGATTAAATTTGAGAACCAAGGTACCACCGTATAATCTTAATGCTCTTGCTAACTTGAAAACCCGTCTAAAGTAACAGTGTCCCATTGACCATATTCCAGTCTTTAGAGACAGGTCCTGTTAAGATTTTACTCTGAACATCCCATTTAGATTCTTTAAGAGTTCCAGATACTTTCTGAACCCGGGGATATGATGATCTTCAATTTGTCAATTAATTTGTCTGGCACAGGTATTTCATGGGGGGGTGGACACTGTATTAATTTGATTTAAAGAATTTAAAGAATGTTTTAAAAACAAAGAGTGTTTTGCATCAATTTTCCTATGAAAAACATTGAGTTAACCAGCCTGGAATCGCCTGGATCCCCACTGGGGGCCATTTTTAAGAAACAGTGTCATGTGGACCATGTTCCAATCTTTAGAGGCAGCTCTTGTGAACATTTCAGTTCCTCAAGAGCTCATGCATTGAGCCCTTCTGGACCTGGGGATATGATGATCTTTGTCATCCTTCTTGGGATGTTCTAGGAGAGCTGTGTCTCTCCTAATGTCATGGGGCTCCCAACTCCCACTGGCCCCAGTTAGCACAGCCAACAGTCAGAGATGACAGAGGTTGTGGTCCAGACACTCCTGGGGGGAAACACAATGAGGAAAGTTGGCTCAGAAAAATCCAAGGTTGGAAGCAGTGGTAGTTTCAGCCCAATCCTTTTAGAGTTAGCAGGCTGATAACCAAGAATAACTTATAGGAGGGATGGGGAAATCTGCCCCCCTCCCCGAATATTCCTGGACTCTCCAACTCACAGTGACCCCAGCAGTTGACAGGGCAATTCCTGCACTCAGGGACCAAAATGCATCGCAACCATTGGAACCAAGAAAACAGTAACTTCTAACATGGAATTTTTCACAGAGAACATTCTAATGCATTTTTTGTTCCATCACTGCTAGACTTCATAACACTTTGTTAGATTTTATGCCAGATTGATTCTAACATTGGTTTTCACTTTTTAAAAAGAAAATTTGGTCTCATCTCGAGTAAACTGTTTAGAGGTCTTTGTATTTTAAACAGTAAAAGTGTTGCACCCAAGTGGGGTTTTCCTTTCCTTTTCTGTCTGTGGAACAACTTCTGCAAGCGTAACAGAACATCCCCTCCTTCTCCTCCTCAACGCAGTCACAGAAAATCCACTCTGGAAGGTTGTGGAGAGGGAGCAGAGGGAGGAGAGAGGGAGGAGGCTTGGCTGCCCTTGTGCAGATCATTCTGCTAAATAAATCAAAAATGAAAAAGTACTTTAAACAGGTACTTTAACAGTACCAGCCAGGATGGAGGAATGGTAAGTAATTGCTTTACAACTGAAGGGGAGATAGCTTCAAAACAAGAAATTTCTTAATGATTATAAAATCATTTCATTATAAAATTAATCCTGAAAAGGGAAAAGCAAAGGGCAATCTGAGAAGTGAGAAGTTTGAAAAGATGAAGAGAACAGAATTGCTTCCCCCATTGCAAGCAGTAACCCAATTGAGCAACAAACCACCCTCCCCTGCAACTCACCATTGGCATGTCTGGAAGCTGGTCCTTTACCAGTTGACGCAGTCCTCTCTCACTCAGCACACGGCGTTCCTTAGGCTGAAGCATTGCACACTCACTTGTGCCCACTACTCGTACTTCCATTGAATATTTACGGAAAAGATCAGTTGCGATACGAAGGGAGTACTGCAGTTCAGTCCGGCTGCCTGACATGTTGACCTGTCAAGAGAACTTTCAGGTGAGTCAAGGAAGTGGAGGAAATGGGGACAGATTCCAGACTCCCTCTTGAATGCCGATCGGTTGCCACAGAATCATATTTAAGCACCATGATCAGAGGCGGGTTCCAGCGGGATCTGGCAGAACATCAAGCTCCCTTAAACTTCCAGTGATGCCACGCCATGAGAAGTGCTAAATTGTAATTTCTACAAAGATGGTAGATAAAGGGAGGATTCACCCAGGTCACCAGCTGTTCCCAGTTGATGCCCCAGGAGTGTACGAGGAGCAATGGTAGGAAATGCATCCTGTATACCTGAAGAACATCTCCACCTCTGATTTCAGACAAGACACTGAGGTTCAGGTCTGAGGGCCTTCTAGTGGTTTCCTCAATGTGAGAAGTGAAGTTACAGAGAGGGCCTTCTCGGTGGTGGTGCCCACCCTGTGGAACATTCTCCTATCTTCTATCAAAGAGATAAACAATCACATGACCTTCTGTAGACGTCTAAGGCAGCCTTGTATCAGGAGGTTTTTAATGTCTGGTGTTTCGTTGTCTTCTTTTCTACTCTGTTGGAGTAGAAAAGGGTAATAATAATATTAATAATAAGTTGTTGTTATATAATGTTTTATTAAATTTTCTAAGTTGCATTTCAAAATATTCATTTAAACAACCTTATATCAATTACTTTCTTTTTTCTCTTTCCGTGGTTCATTTTGCATACCATACATCCCTGCATATTTTACATGAACTAAACCAGGCATAGGCAAACTCGGCCTGCCAGACGTTTGGGGACTACAATTCCCATCATCCCTGACCACTGGTCCTGTTAGCTAGGGGTCATGGGAGTTGTAGTCCCCAAACATCTGGGGGGCCGAGTTTGCCTATGCCTGAACTAAACCATTCAGTAATTAATTGTTACATCCATCGAAACTTTACACTGTCTTAATGCTACCAGCATTTTTAAATGAATACAATCTTCACCCACATATTCAGGAAACATTTTCCAGTCTTCATGAAACGTGCATCCTTCTTGTTCTCTTATTCTATACCAGGCTTCCTTTGAAGTAAGTTCAAAGAAGAGCGATTTTACCATCCGGGCGCCCAGAAGGGAGAGGGTCATAACAGCAACAAAATTGTTTCATTGCCGAAAGGAAGGAGTAACCTGTTTGTTTCCTTGCCACACAAAGCAAAGTTCACCAGGGAACAGGTTCCATTTACAAGAAAGCAAAAGAGATTGAGCCTGCTTGCTTTAGAGCACGTTCCATTGGTTTTGGTGAGATATTCTCCCAAAGAAGTGTGCATGGATGCTAGCTTTGCAACCCTGTGCACAGGGCCAGTTCAAGACTTTTTGGCCCCTGAGGCAAAGCATTAAATAGTGTCCTCCCTCCCACCAGGGAAGGAGGGGTGAGTGAAGATTCATATTGCGAACAAGAAGGAGAATCATATCTACCTTAACCAACAGTTAAAGTGGGGGCAGGGGCAGTTGTGGAAGGGAAAAGAGCCTGCTCTGAATCATGCTGGGTGGGTACAGACCCCAAGAGACCCCAGAGGGGGTCTACGTATAAGCTAAACAAACTATAGCTTAGGGCCCCACTCTCTTGGGGGACCCAAAAAAAATTAAAGGGGGGAAACTGAATGTACATTTCCAAAATGTAAGATAAAAAACAAATAAAATAAAACCTACATACAGCAACAGTGTTTTGTGTTGTGTACGCTCCTATGATGTAAGTGATGGGCCCCGCCTCCTAGCCTGCTCCCTAAAATATCATTGGTTTACTCATATCTATATCTAGGGCGCCGACATTCTGCATGGACAACATGTGTAAATGGCTTTAGATACCTATTAGGTCCATAAATTACCATATAGCATATAGTGAACACGAAAAACAGTGACGGTTTGTTGTTGACAAAGGACAACTGGAGATATAAAGGGCCCCATTACATTCAGTAGCTTAGGGCCTCATTAATCCTAAATACGGCCCTGGGAAGAAGGGGCAGGTTTAAATAGGAACTGGCTTATATATATCAAGTCAGACCGTGGGTCCAACGGACTTAGTGCTGCCCACACTGACTTGCAGGAGCTCTCAAGGGTTCCTGGTTGTAGTCTTTTCCAAGCCCTAACTGGTGATGGTGGGGTTGCAATCTGGAGAATTCTAACCAAGACAATTGTAACTGTAATCAAGAAAAGCTGTAAGCCAATTGAGGAACGAACAACCTTCTCACCCTCCTCACCATTGGCATGTCTGGAAGCTGGTCCTTTACCAGTTGACGCAGTCTGCTCTCACTCAGCACACGGGGTTCTTTATGCACTCTCTCGCATGCCCATTCTCTGTGGTTCTTCTGCATAACTATTGAAAACGTCAATTATGTCATTAAAGGAGCGCTCCAGTTCAGTCCGGCTGCCTGACATGTTGAACCGCCAAGAGAACTTTCAGGTGAGTCAAGGAAGTGGAGGAAATGTGGACAGACTCCAGACTCCCTCTAGAATGGCGATTAGTTGCCACAGAATCATATTTAAGCTCCGTGCTCAGAGGGATTTGGCAGAACATCAAGCTGGGCAACCCATGCAGATGGGTGGAGTAAAAGTAATATATTTAATATAGCATCGTCGTCGTCGTTGACGTCATTGCCATCAAACAATCAATGTTAAGGAAATGGAGGAAATGGGGTTAGACTCCAGCCTTCCTCTTGAATGGCAATTAGTTGCCACTGGATCATATTTAAGTTCTATGCTCAGAGGAGGGTTCCAGAGGGATTTGGCAGAACATCAAGTTTCCTTAAACTTCCAGTGATGTCACGCCATGAGAAGTGCTAAACTGTAATTTCTACAAAGATGGTAGATAAAGGGAGGACTCACCCAGGTCACCAGCTGTTCCCAATTGATGCCCCAGGAGTGTACGAGGAGCAGAAGGTTGGAAATGCATCCTGTATACCTGAAGAACATCTCCACCCCTGATTTCAGGCAAGATACTGAGGTCCAGGTCTGAGGGCCTTCTAGTGGTTCCCACAATGTGAGAAGAGAAGTTACAGAGAGGGCCTTCTCAGTGGTGGTGCCCCATATCAGGAGGTTTTTAATGTCTGATGTTTTGTTGTCTTCTTTTCTGCTCTGTTGGAACCTGCCCAGGGTGGCTGGGCAACCCATGCAGATAGGTGGGGGACAAGTAATATATTTAATATATCATCATCAGCATCATCATTATTAAACAATCAGTATATCTATTTCTAAGTGACTCTAGAAATTATTTATTGCTTTCATTAGATGGATCAATGGTCTCGTTAGTAAAATTCAGGTCAAATTGCTATTTTGTGGATGTTCTTAAAAGTTTGGAACAGATCGATCCATTTTGCATTACCTTTTATGGGAAAGTGCACCTTGGTTTTGGTACGCTTTGGTCTTGGAACGCATTTCCGGATCGATTAAATTTGAGAACCAAGATACCACCGTATAATCTTAATGCTCTTGCTAACTTGAAAACCCATCTAAAGAAACAGTGTCCCATGGACCATGTTCTTTAGAGACAGGTCCTGTGAAGATTTTACTCTGAACATCCCATTTAGATACTCCAGAAGATTCTTTCTGAACCTGGGGATATGATGATCTTCAATTTGTCAATTAATTTGTCTGGCACAGGTATTTAATGGGGGGTGGACACTGTATTAATTTGATTTAAAAATTTAAAGAATGTTTTAAAAACAAAGAGTGTTTTGCATCAATTTTCCTATGAAAAACATTGAGTTAACCAGCCTGGAATCGCCTGGATCCCCACTGGGGGCCATTTTTAAGAAACAGTGTCATGTGGACCATGTTCCAATCTTTAGAGGCAGCTCTTGTGAACATTTCAGTTCCTCAAGAGCTCATGCATTGAGCCCTTCTGGACCTGGGGATATGATGATCTTTGTCAATTAATTTGTCAGGCCCAGGCTAAGATGGGAGTAATCAGCCTCCCAAATTCTTCCCGGTGTAAGGGAAGATGCAGACCTGCGCTATATCTTCTGCAGTGCAGGGTGAAGACTGATCCTAATAATTTATCCAGCTGCTCTACAATTTCCCTCTCTTCCTTTCAAACGAACTTCTATTCCTCTTCATCCAAAATTCCAGCTCCCCACCCACCACCCAGAACCAGTTTCTTCCTTCTAACAAAAAGAAACAGTATGTTATGTTGGTCTTTAAACATGATTTCCATTTTCTTACAGAAATCTATTTGCCACTTCTAATACGTGTCTTGATACTTCTCGTTTATCCTACTAACATCCTCTTATCCCTGAGTGGAATGTTCCTGACCTGCAGTTTTTGCTGCAGCTAAGATTCTGTTACTGTGCCTCCGAAAAACACCACACAGAAGGTGATGGATCTTTGAATCAAATCTTTATTGTCTCAGGAGGACATGAGCTTTAGAGATGGAGTTGAGTTGATGGATTCTTCACCTCCAGGTTGGTTCTTCATGGTGTGGAGTTCTCATAGGAAATGATAAGACATCTTCTTAGTATATCTGTGAACTCCTTGAAGTCGACCTCGCCATCGTTTCCTTCCAAAGCTTCATCAACGACAGAAGAGGCCTTTTTGTTGTGCAGTTGGGAGAGAATAAAGAAAGAAAGATGGTTACAGTGGCTGAAACCAGTGGAAAAAGCAAGCAGTCTTCTGATGAATTCAAGCACACACAAGAGTATGATACATTTAGTCATCCTTCCTGGGATGTTCTAGGAGAGCTGTGTCTCTCCTAATGTCATGGGGCTCCCAACTCCCATTGGCCCCAGTTAGCACAGCCAACAGTCAGAGATGACAGAGGTTGTGGTCCAGACACTCCTGGGGGGAAACACAATGGGGAAAGCTGGCTCAGAAAAATCCAAGGTTGGAAGCAGCGGTAGTTTCAGCCCAATCCTTCAATAGTTAGCAGGCTGATAACCAAGAATAACTTATAGGAGGGATGGGGAAATCTGCCCCCCCCCCGAATATTCCTGGACTCTCCAACTCACAGTGACCCCAGCAGTTGACAGGGCAATTCCTGCACTCAGGGACCAAAATGCATTGCATCCATTGGAACCAAGAAAACAGTAACTTGTAACATGAAATTTTTCACAGAGAACATTCTAATGCATTTTTTGTTCCATCACTGCTAGACTTCATAACACTTTGTTAAATTTTATGCCAGATTGATTCTAACATTGGTTTTCACTTTTTAAAAAGAAAGTTTGGTCTGATCTCGGGTAAACTGTTTAGAGGTCTTTGTAGATCAAACAGTAAAAGTGTTGCACCCAAGTGGGGTTTTCCTTTCCTTTTCTGTCTGTGGAACAACTTCTGCAAGCATAACAGAACATCCCCTCCTTCTCCTCCTCAACGCAGTCACAGAAAATCCACTCTGGAAGGTTGTGGAGAGGGAGCAGAGGGAGGAGGCTTGGCAGCCCTTGTGCGGATCATTCTGCTAAATAAATCAAAAAGTACTTTAACAGGTGACCAGTACCAGCCAGGATGGAGGAATTGTAGGTAATTGCTTTACAACTGAAGGGGAGATAGCTTCAAAACAAGAAATTTCTTAATGATTATAAAATCATTTCATTATAAAATTAATCCTGAAAAGGGAAAAGCAAAGGGCAATCTGAGAAGTGAGAAGTTTGAAAAGATGAAGAGAACAGAATTGCTTCCCCCATTGCAAGGAGTAATCCAATTGAGCAACAAACCACCCTCCCCTGCTCCTCACCATTGGCATGTCTGGAAGCTGCTCCTTTACCAGTTGACGCAGTCCACTCTCACTCAGCACACGGCGTTCCTTAGGCTGAAGCATTGCACACTCACTTGTGCCCACTACCTGTACTTCTATTGAATAATTAAGGAAAGTATCAATTGCGATACGAATGGCGCACTCCAGTAAAGTCCGGCTGCCTGGCATGTTGACCTGTCAAGAGAACTTTCAGGTGAGTCAAGGAAGTGGAGGAAATGGGGACAGGCTCCAGACTCCCTCTTGAATGGCGATCGGTTGCCACTGGATCATATTTAAGCACCATGATCAGAGGCGGGTTCCAGCGGGATCTGGCAGAACATCAAGCTCCCTTAAACTTCCAGTGATGCCACGCCATGAGAAGTCCTAAATTGTAATTTCTACAAAGATGGTAGATAAAGGGAGGACTCACCCAGGTCACCAGCTGTTCCCAATTGATGCCCCAGGAGTGTACGAGGAGCAGATGGTAGGAAATGCATCCTGTATACTGTATACTGAGGTCCAGGTCTGAGGGCCTTCTAGTGGTTTCCTCAATGTGAGAAGTAAAGTTACAGAGAGGGCCTTTTCGGTGGTGGTGCCCACCCTGTGGAACATTCTCCTATCATCTATCAAAGAGATAAACAATCAAATGACCTTCCGTAGACGTCTAAGGCAGCCCTGTATCAGGAGTTTTTTAATGTCTGATGTTTTGTTGTCTTCTTTTCTACTCTGTTGGAGTAGAAAAGGGTAGTAATAATATTAATAATAAGTTGTTGTTATATAATGTTTTATTAAATTTTCTAAATTGCATTTCAAAATATTCATTTAAACAACCTCATATCAATGACTTCCTTTTTCCTCTTTCCGTGGTTCATTTTGCATACCATACATCCCTGCATATTTTACATGAACTAAACCAGGCATAGGCAAACTCAGCCCTCCAGATATTTCGGGACTACAATTCCCATCATCCCTGACCACTGGTCCTGTTAGCTAGGGATCATGGGAGTTGCAGTCCCAAAACATCTGGATGGCTCAGTTTGCCTATTCCTGAACTAAACCATTCAGTGATTAATTGTTACATCTATCAAAAATTGTTTACACTGTTGAATTTGTCTTAATGCTACCAGCATTTTTAACTGAACGCAATCTTCACCCACATATTAAGTAAACATTTTCCAGTACTCATGAAACGTGCATCCTTCTTGTTCTATTATTCTATACCAGGCTTCCTTTGAAGTAAGTTCAAAGAAGAGCGGTTTTACGATCCGGGAGCCCAGAAGGGAAAGGGTCATAACAGCAACAAAAATGTTTCATTGCCGAAAGGAAGGAGTAACCTGTTTGTTTCCTTGCCACACAAAGCAAAGTTCACCAGGGAACAGGTTCCATTTACAAGAAAGCAAAAGAGATTGAGCCTGCTTGCTTTAGAGCACGTTCCATTGGTTTTGGTGAGATTTTCTCCCAAAGAAGTGTGCATGGATGCTAGCTTTGCAACCCTGTGCACAGGGCCAGTTCAAGACTTTTTGGCCCCTGAGGCAAAGCATAAAATAGTGTCCTCCCTCCCACCAGGGAAGGAGGGGTGAGTGAAGATTCATATTGCGAACAAGAAGGAGAATCAAATCTACCTTAACCAACAGTTAAAGTGGGGGCAGGGGCAGTTGTGGAAGGGAAAAGAGCCTGCTCTGAATCATGCTGGGTGGGTACAGACCCCAGGAGACCCCAGAGGGCAGGTCACCACTATTTTCTCCCTAAGGGGGAGACCAGCAGTGCCAAGAGGTCTCTGCAGAGGTGGCCACCGATGAGATCTGGCCTCCAAGGAGTGTGATCAGTGCTGGATTTAAAGGGTAAAGGGACTCCTGACCATTAGGTCCAGTCATGACTGACTCTGGGGTTGCAGCGCTCATCTCACTTTATTGGCCGAAGGAGCCAGCATACAGCTTCCGGGTCCTGTGGCCAGCATGACGAAGCTGCTTCTGGCACACCAGAGCAGCGCACAGAAATACCGTTTACCTTCCCGCCGGAGTGGTACCTATTTATCTACTTGCACTTTGACGTGCTTTCGAACTGCTAGGTTGGCAGGAGCAGGGACCGAGCAACAGCAACTCACCCGATCACAGGGATTCAAACTGCCAACCTTCTGATCAGCAAGTCCTAGGCTCTGTGGTTTAACCCACAGCGCCACCCGCGTCCCTAGTGCTGGATTTACATATAAGCTAAACAAACTATAGCTTAGGGCCCCATTCTCTTGGGGGACCCAAAAAAAATTAAAGGGGGGAAAACTGAATGTACATTTCCCAAATATAAGATAAAAAAACAAATAAAATAAAACCTACATACAGCAACAGTGTTTTGTGTTGTGTACGCTCCTATAATGTAAGTGATGGGCCCCGCCTCCTAGCCTGCTCCCTAAAATATCATTGGTTTACTCATATCTATATCTAGGGCGCCGACATTCTGCATGGACAACATGTGTAAATGGCTTTAGATACCTATTAGGTCCATAAATTACCATATAGCATATAGTGAACACGAAAAACAGCGACGGTTTGTTGTTGACAAAGGACAGCTGGAGATATAAAGGGCCCCATTACATTCAGTAGCTTAGGGCCTCATTAATCCTAAATACGGCCCTGGGAAGAAGGGGCTGGTTTAAATAGGAACTGGCTTATATATATCAAGTCAGACCGTGGGTCCAACGGGCTGAGTGCTGCCCACACTGACTTGCAGGAGCTCTCCAGGGTTCCAGGTTGTAGTCTTTTCCAAGCCCTAACTGGTGATGGTGGGGTTGCAATCTGGAGAATTCTAACCAAGATAATTGTAACTGTAACCAAGAAAAGCAGTAACCCAATTGAGGAACGAACAACCTTCTCACCCTCCTCACCATTGGCATGTCTGGAAGCTGGTCCTTTACCAGTTGACGCAGTCCGCTCTCACTCAGCATAAGGGGTTCCTTATGCACTCTCTCGCATGCCCATTCTCTGTGGTTCTTCTGCATAACTATTGAAAACATCGATTATGTCATTAAAGGAGCGCTCCAGTTCAGTCCGGCTGGTATTCCAGGTATTCCAGCCCCTGGTATTCCTGGTATTTCTATTGCATATTTAGGGAAAACATTAATTATGTCATTAAAGGAGCGCTCCAGTTCAGTCCGGCTGCCTGACATGTTGACCTGTCAAGAGAACTTTCAGGTGAGTCAAGGAAGTGGAGGAAATGTGGACAGACTCCAGACTCCCTCTTGAATGGTAATCAGTTGCCACAGAATCATATTTAAGCTCCATGCTCAGAGGAATTTGGCAGAACATCAAGCTCCCTTAAACTTCCAGTGATGCCACACTGTGAGAAGTGCTAAACTGTAATTTCTACAAAGATGGTAGATAAAGGAAGGACTCACCCTGGTCACCAGCTTTCCCAATTGATGCCCCAGGAGTGTATGAGGAGCAGAAGGTTGGAAATGCATCCTGTATACCTGAAGAACATCTCCACCCCTAATTTCAGACAAGATACTGAGGTCCAGGTCTGAGGGCCTTCTGGTGGTTCCCTCAATGTGTGAAGAGAAGTTACAGAGAGGGCCTTTTCGGTGGTGGTGCCCACCCTGTGGAACGTTCTCCTATCATCTATCAAAGAGATAAACAATCACATGACCTTCCGTAGACGTCTAAGGCAGCCCCGTATCAGGAGGTTTTTAATGTCTGATGTTTTGTTGTCTTCTTTTCTGCTCTGTTGGAACCTGCCCAGGGTGGCTGGGCAACCAATGCAGATGGGTGGGGGGACAAGTAATATATTTAATATATCATCATCAGAATCATCATTAGAGAGCCAGTGTGATGTAGTGGTTAAGAGCGGTAGTCTCGTAATCTGGAGAACCGGGTTTGAGTCTCCACTCCTCCACATGCAGCTGCTGGGTGACCTTGGGCCAGTCACACTTCTTTGAAATCTCTCAGCCCCACTCACCTCACAGAGTGTTTGTTGTGGGGGAGGAAGGGAAAGGAGAATGTTAGCCGCTTTGAGACTCCTTAAAGGGAGTGAAAGGCGGGATATTAAATCCAAACTCTTCTTCTTCTTCATTATTAAACAATCAGTATATCTATTTCTAAGTGACTCTAGAAATTATTTATTGCTTTCATTAGATGGATCAATGGTCTCGTTAGTAAAATTCTTGTCAAATTGCTATTTTGGGGGATGTTCTTAAAAGTTTGGAACAGATCGATCCATTTTGCATTACCTTTTATGGGAAAGTGCACCTTGGTTTTGGTACGCTTTGGTCTTGGAACGCATTTCCGGATCAGATTAAATTTGAGAACCAAGATACCACCGTATAATCTTAATGCTCTTGCTAACTTGAAAACCCATCTAAAGAAACAGTGTCCCATGGACCATGTTCCAGTCTTTAGAGGCAGTTCTTGTGAACATTTCAGTTCCTCAAGAGCTCATGCATTGAGCCCTTCTGAACCTGGGGATATGATGATCTATGTCAATTAATTTGTCAGGCCCAGGGACCTGCACTATATCTTCTGCAGTGAAGGGTGAAGACTGATCCTAATAATTTATCCAGCTGCTCTACAATTTCCCTGTCTTCCTCTCAAAAGACCTTCTATTCCTCTTCATCCAAAATTCCAGCTCCCCACCCACCACCCAGAACCAGTTTCTTCCTTCTAACAAAAAGAAACGGTACGTTATGTTGGTCTTTAAACATGATTTCTATTTTCTTACAGAAATCTATTTGCCACTTCTAATACGTGTCTTGATACTTCTCGTTTATCCTACTGACATCCTCTTACCCCTGAGTGGAATGTTCCTGACCTGCAGTTTTTGCTGCAGCTAAGATTCTGTTACTGTGCTTCTGAAAAACTCCACACAGAAGGTGATGGATCTTTGAATCAAATCTTTATTGTCTCAGGAGGACATGAGCTTTAGAGATGGAGTTGAGTTGATGGATTCTTCACCTCCAGGTTGGTTCTTCATGCTGTGGAGTTCTCATAGGACTTGATAAGAACTCTTCTTACTATATCCGTGAACTACCAGAAGTCGACTTCGCCATCGTTTCTTTCCAAAGCCTCATCAATGACGGAAGAGGCATTTTTGTTGTACAGTTGGGAGAGAATAAAGAAGGAAAGATGGTTACCGTGGCTGAAACCAGTGGAAAAAGCAAGCAGTCTTCTGATGAATTCAAGCACACACAAGAGTATGATAGATTTAGTCATCCTTCCTGGGATGTTCTAGGAGAGCTGTGTCTCTCCTAATGTCATGGGGCTCCCAACTCCCATTGGCCCCAGTTAGCACAGCCAACAGTCAGAGATGACAGAGGTTGTGGTCCAGACACTCCTGGGGGGAAACACAATGGGGAAAGCTGGCTCAGAAAAAATCCAAGGTTGGAAGCAGTGGTAGTTTCAGCCCAATCCTTCTATAGTTAGCAGGCTGATAACCAAGAATAACTTATAGGAGGGATGGGGAAATCTGCCCCCCTCCCCGAATATTCCTGGACTCTCCAACTCACAGTGAACCCAGCAGTTGACAGGGCAATTCCTGCACTCAGGGACCAAAATGCATTGCAACCATTGGAACCAAGAAAACAGTAACTTGTAACATGGAATTTTTCACAGAGAACATTCTAATGCATTTTTTGTTTCACCACTGCTACACTTCATAACACTTTGTTAAATTTTATGCCAGATTGATTCTAACAATGGTTTTCATTTTTAAAAAGAAAGTTTGGTCTCATCTTGGGTAAACTATTTAGAGGTCTTTATAGATTAAACAGTAAAAGTGTTGTTGTTGACAAAGGACAGCTGGAAAGATAAAGGGCCCCATTACATTCAGTAGCTTAGGGCCTCATCGATCCTAAATCCGGCCCTGGGAAGAAGGGACTGGTTTAAATAGGAACTGGCTTATTTATATTGAGACAGACTGTGGGTCCAACAGGCTCAGTGCTGCCCACACTGACTTGCAGGAGCTCTCCAGGGTTCCAGGCTGTAGTCTTTTCCAAGCCCTAACTGGTGATGCTGGGGAGGCAACCTGGAGAATTGTAACCAAGAGAATTGTAACTTTAACCAAGGGAAGCAGTAACCCAATTGAGGAACGAACAACCTTCTCACCCTCCTCACCATTGGCATGTCTGGAAGCTGGTCCTTTACCAGTTTACACAGTCCGCTCTCACTCAGCACACAGGGTTCCTAAGCGGAAGCACTGCACACTCACTCGTGCCCATTCCCCCTATTTCTATTGCATATCTAAGGAAAACATTGATTATGTCATTAAAGGAGCACTCGAGTTCAGTCTGGCTGCCTGACATGTTCTGTTACTGTGCTTCTAAAAAACACCCCACAAAAGGTGATGGTTCTTTGAATCAAATCTTTATTGTCTCAGGAGGACATGAGCTTTAGAGATGGAGTTGAGTTGATGGATTCTTCACCTCCAGATTGGTTCTTCATGCTGTGGAGTTCTCATAGGACATGATAAGCCATCTTCTTACTCATAGTAATTGAGCAGCCATTTGCTTACTATATCTGTGAACTCCGAGAAGCTGACCAGGCCATCATTTTTTTCCAAAGCCTCATCAACGACAGAAGAGGCCTTTTTGTTGTGCAGTTGGGAGAGAATAAAGAAGGAAATATGGTTACAGTGGCTGAAACCTGTGGAAAAAGGAAGCGGTCTGCTGATGAATTCAAGCACACACAAGAGTATGATACCCTTAGTCATCCTTCCTGGGATGTTCTAGGAGAGCTGTGTCTCTCCTAATGGCTGCCCTTGTGTGGATCATTCTGCTAAATTAATAAAAAATGAAAAAGTACTTAACAGTTGACTAGTACCAGCCAGGACGGGGGAATGGTAAGTAATTGCTTTACAACTGAAGAAGAGATCGCTTCAAAATAAGAAATTTCTTAATCCCGAAAAGGGAATAGCAAAGGGCAATCTGAGAAGTGAGAATTTTGAAAAGATGAAGAGAACACAATTGCTTCCCCCATTGCAAGCAGTAACCCAACTGAGCAACAAACCACCCTCTCCTGCTCCTCACCATTGGCATGTCTGGAAGCTGCTCCTTTACCAGTTGACGCAGTCCTCTCTCACTCAGCACACGGCGTTCCTTAGGCTGAAGCATTGCACAGTCACTCGTGCCCATTCTCTGTGGTTCTTCTGCATATCTATTAAAAACGTCGATTATGATATAAAGGGAGCGCTCCAGTTCAGTCCGGCTGCCTGACATGTTGACCTGTCAAGAGAACTTTCAGGTGAGTCAAGGAAGTGGAGGAAATGTGGACAGACTCCAGACTCCCTCTTGAATGGCGATTAGTTGCCACAGAATCATATTTAAGCTCCATGCTCAGAGGAATTTGGCAGAAAATCAAGCTGGGCAACCCATGCAGATGGGTGGAGTACAAGTAATATATTTAATATAGCATCATCATCATCGTTGACGTCATTGCCATCAAACAATCAATGTTATGGAAATGGAGGAAATGGGGTTAGACTCCAGCCTTCCTCTTGAATGGCAATTAGTTGCCACTGGATCATATTTAAGTTCCATGCTCAGAGGAGGGTTACAAAGGGATTTGGCAGAACATCAAGTTTCCTTAAACTCCCAGTGATGCCACGCCATGAGAAGTGCTAAATTGTAATTTCTACAAAGATGGTAGATAAAAGGAGGACTCACCCAGGTCACCAGCTGTTCCCAATTGATGCCCCAGGAGTGTACAAGGAGCAGAAGGTTGGAACTGCATCCTGTATACCTGAAGAGCGCAATTGCTTCCCCCATTGCAAGCAGTAATCCAACTGAGCAACAAACCACCGTCCCCTGCTCCTCACCAGTGGCATGTCTGGAAGCTGATCCTTTACCAGTTGACACAGTCCTCTCTCACTCAGCACACGGTCTTCCTTGGGCTGAAGCATTGCACTCTCACTCATGCCCATACTCTGTGGTTCTATTGTATATCTAAGGAAAATGTTGATTATGTCAACATAGGTTAGCAATGGAGCGCTCCATTTCAGTCTGGCTTCCTGACATGTTGACCTGTCAAGAGAACTTTCAGGTGAGTCAAGGAAGTGGAGGAAATGGAGTTAGACTCCAGTCACCCTCTTGAATGGCGATCAGTTGCCACAGAATCATATTTAAGCACCATGCTCAGAGGGATTTGGAAGAACATCAAGTTTCTTTAAACTTCCAGTGATGCCACACCATGAGAAGTGCTAAATTGTAATTTCTACAAAGATGGTAGATAAAAGGAGGACTCACCCAGGTCACCAGCTGTTCCCAATTGATGCCCCAGGAGTGTACAAGGAGCAGAAGGTTGGAACTGCATCCTGTATACCTGAAGAGCGCAATTGCTTCCCCCATTGCAAGCAGTAACCCAACTGAGCAACAAACCACCATCTCCTGCTCCTCACCAGTGGCATGTCTGGAAGCTGATCCTTTACCAGTTGACACAGTCCTCTCTCACTCAGCACACGGTCTTCCTTGGGCTGAAGCATTGCACTCTCACTCATGCCCATACTCTGTGGTTCTATTGTATATCTAAGGAAAATGTTGATTATGTCAACATAGGTTAGCAATGGAGCGCTCCATTTCAGTCTGGCTTCCTGACATGTTGACCTGTCAAGAGAACTTTCAGGTGAGTCAAGGAAGTGGAGGAAATGGAGTTAGACTCCAGTCACCCTCTTGAATGGCGATCAGTTGCCACAGAATCATATTTAAGCACCATGCTCAGAGGGATTTGGAAGAACATCAAGTTTCTTTAAACTTCCAGTGATGCCACACCATGAGAAGTGCTAAATTGTAATTTCTACAAAGATGGTAGATAAAGGGAGGACTCACCCAGGTCACCAACTGTTCCCATTTGATGCCCCAGGAGTGTACAAGGAGCAGAAGGTTGGAACTGCATCCTGTATACCTGAAGAAAGTCTCCACCCCTGATTTCAGACAAGACACTGAGGTCCAGATCTGAGGGCCTTCTAGTGGTTCCCTCAATGTGAGAAGTGAAGTTACAGAGAGGGCCTTTTCGGTGGTGGTTCCCACCCTGCGGAACGTTCTCCTATCATCTATCAAAGAGATAAACAATCAAATGACCTTCCGTAGACGTTTAAGGCAGCCCCGTATCAGGAGGTTTTTAATGTCTGATGTTTCGTTGTCTTCTTTTCTGCTCTGTTGGAAGCTGCCCAGGGTGGCTGGGCAACCAATGCAGATGGGTGGGGGACAGGTAATATATTTAATATATCATCATCAACATCATCATTATTAAACAATCAGTATATCTATTTCTAAGTGACTCTAGAAATTATTTATTGCTTTCATTAGATGGATCAATGGTCTCGTTAGTAAAATTCTTGTCAAATTGCTATTTTGGAGGATGTTCTTAAAAGTTTGGAACAGATTGATCCATTTTGCATTACCTTTTATGGGAAAGTGCACCTTGGTTTTGGTACGCTTTGGTCTTGGAACGCATTTCCGGATCAGATTAAATTTGAGAACCAAGATACCACCGCATAATCTTAATCCTCTTCCTAACTTGAAAACCCGTCTAAAGAAACAGTGTCCCATGGACCATATTCCAGTCTTTAGAGACAGATCCTGTGAAGATTTAACTCTGAACATCCCCTTTAGATTCTTTAAGAGCTCCAGAAAGATTCTTTTTGAACCCGGGGATATGATGATCTTCAATTTGTCAATTAATTTGTCTGGCACAGGTATTTAATGGGGGGGTGGACACTGTATTAATTTGATTTAAAAATTTAAAGAATGTTTTAAAAACAAAGAGTGTTTTGCATCAATTTTCCCATGAAAAACATTGAGTTAACCAGCCTGGAATCGCCTGGATCCCCACTGGGGGCCATTTTTAAGAAACAGTGTCATGTGGACCATGTTCCAATCTTAAGAGGCAGTTCTTGTGAACATTTCAGTTCCTCAAGAGCTCATGCATAGAGCCCTTCTGGACCTGGGGATATGATGATCTTTGTTAACTAATTTGTCAGGCCCAGGGAACTGCACTATATCTTCTGCAGTGAAGGGTGAAGACTGATCCTAATAATTTATCCAGCTGCTCTACAATTTGCCTGTCTTCCTCTCAAAAGACCTTCTATTCCTCTTCATCCAAAATTCCAGCTCCCCACCCACCACCCAGAACCAGTTTCTTCCTTCTAACAAAAAGAAACAGTATGTTATGTTGATCTTTAAACATGATTTCTATTTTCTTACAGAAATCTATTTGCCACTTCTAATAGGTGACTTGATACTTCTCATTTATCCTACTAACATCCTCTTATCCATGAATGGAATGCTCCTGACCTGCAGTTTTTGCTGCAGCTAAGATTCTGTTGCTGTGCTTCTGAAAAACACCCCACACAAGGTGATGGATCTTTG
The DNA here is from genome assembly GCF_965112155.1 of Podarcis liolepis. Classification (NCBI taxonomy): domain Eukaryota; kingdom Metazoa; phylum Chordata; class Lepidosauria; order Squamata; family Lacertidae; genus Podarcis; species Podarcis liolepis. The sequence goes on from NC_139566.1 coordinate 8,305,734, forward strand.
AATCAAATCTTTATTGTCTCAGGAGGACATGAGCTTTAGAAATGGAGTTGAGTTGATGGATTCTTCACCTCCAGGTTGGTTCTTCATGGTGTGGAGTTCTCATAGGACATGATAAGCCATCTTCTTACTATATCCGTGAACTCCTTGAAGTCAACATCACCATCGTTTCCTCCCAAAGCCTCATCAACGACAGAAGAGGCCTTTTTGTTGTGCAGTTGGGAGAGAATAAAGAAGGAAAGATGGTTACAGTGGCTGAAACCTGTGGAAAAAGCAAGCAGTCTTCTGATGAATTCAAGCACACACAAGAGTATGATACATTTAGTCATCCTTCCTGGGATGTTCTAGGAGAGCTGTGTCTCTCCTAATGTCATGGGGCTCCCAACTCCCATTGGCCCCAGTTAGCACAGCCAGCAGTCAGAGATGACAGAGGTTGTGGTCCAGACACTCCTGGGGGGAAACACAATGGGGAAAGCTGGCTCCGAAAAATCCAAGGTTGGAAGCAGTGGAAGTTTCAGCCCAATCCTTCAATAGTTAGCAGGCTGATAACCAAGAATAACTTACAGGAGGGATGGGGAAACTGCCAACCCCCACCCCACCGAATATCCCTGGACTCTCCAACTCACAGTGACCAAAGCAGTTGACAGGGCAATTCCTGCACTCAGGGACCAAAATGCATTGCATCCATTGGAACCAAGAAAACAGTAACTTGTAACATAGAATTTTTCACAGAGAACATTCTAATGCATTTTTTGTTCCATCACTGCTAGACTTCATAACACTTTGTTAAATTTTATGCCAGATTGATTCTAACATTGGTTTTCACTTTTTAAATCTTTGGTAAACTGTTTAGAGGTCTTTGTAGATCAAACAGTAAAAGTGTTGCACCCAAATGGGGTTTTCCTTTCCTTCTCTGTCTGTGGAACAACTTCTGCAAGCATAACAGAACATCCCCTCCTTCTCCTCCTCAACGCAGTCACAGAAAATCCACTCTGGAAGGTTGTGGAGAGGGAGCAGAGGGAGGAGAGAGGGAGGAGGCTTGGCTGCCCTTGTGCGGATCATTCTGCTAAATAAATCAAAAATGAAAAAGTACTTTAACAGGTGACCAGTACCAGCCAGGATGGAGGAATGGTAAGTAATTTCTTTACAACTGAAGGGGAGATAGCTTCAAAACAAGAAATTTCTTAATCCAGAAAAGGGAATAGCAAAGGGCAATCTGAGAAGTGAGAATTTTGAAAAGATGAAGAGAACTGAAGTGCTTCCCCCATTGCAAGGAGTAACCCAACTGAGCAACAAACCACCCTCTCCTACTCCTCACCATTGGCATGTCTGGAAGCTGCTCCTTTACCAGTTGACGCAGTCCGCTCTCACTCAGCACACGGCGTTCCTTAGGCTGAAGCATTGCACTCTCACTCGTGCCCATTCCCTGTGGTTGTTCTGCATACATACTGAAAATATTGAGTATGTTAAAAACGGCACTCTCCAGATCAGTCCAGCTGCCTGACATGTTGAACCGTCAAGACAACTTTCAGGTGAGTCAAGGAAGTCGAGGAAATGCGGACAGACTCCAGACTCCCTCTTGAATGGCGATCAGTTGCCACAGAATCATATTTAAGCTCCATTCTCAGAGGCGGATTCCAGAGGGATCTGGCAGAAGATTAAGCTCCCTTAATTTGCCAGTGACGCCACGCCATGAGAGGTTACGAGTTGTACTTTCGAAGAAGATGGTAAATAAAGGGAAGACTCACCAAGCTCTCCATCTGTTCCCAATTGATGCCCCAGGACTGTACACAAGTATTATCTGGACTGAGTTTGTTTGTTGGGTCTCATCCTGTCCTTTACCGAAGCAAGACACTGGTTCAGCACTTCCACTGCCTCAGCAGCATATGCAATGGAGAAATAGAGCTGAGTGTAATCAGCATACATACTACGAACCTCCGAATAAACCCACCCAGTGGTATATACACACACACACACACACACACACACACACACACACACACACATTTTTATTGGGTTTTTTACATATCATTTCCAAAAATCATTTAACATTACCGTATTTTTCGCCCCATAGGGCGCACTGCCCCATAGGATGCACCCAGTTTTTTTTGGGGGGGGAATAAAGAAAAAAATATTATTTCCCCCCTAGGCGCGGGGCTGGCGCGGTGGAAGCCCGAGCTTCCCCCAACCCCAGCCCCGAAAACAGCCTGCTATCCGCAAGCCTAGGGAGCCCGGCGGGAAGTCGCGCCGGTCTCCCCAGGCTAGCGGAAAGCTGTGCGAAGCCCAGGCGCGCTCTTCAGCGCACCCCAGACTTCGGAATGCAGGCAGCTCTGCGCAGCCCTAGAGAGCCCGGCGCGAAGTCGCGCCGGTCTCCCGAGGGTTGCACAGAGCTTCCTGAAGCCTGGAGAGCGAGAGGGGTTGGTGCGCACCGACCCCTCTCGCTCTCCAGGCTTCAGCGAAAGCCTGCATTCACCCCATAGGACGCATACACATTTCCCCTTCATTTTTGGAGGGGAAAAAGTGCATCCTAGAGGGCGAAAAATACGGTAACTTTGTGGATATTTCACCTCTCCCATTGCAAGAATCTACTGACAATGTTTTCAGAAAGGAGGGGGCAGAATCTGCTCATCACTTCTTCCGAGAGCCAGTGTGGTGTAGTGGTTAAGAACAGTAGACTCGTAATCTGGTCAACCAGGTTCGATTCCCCACTCCTCCACATGCAGCTGCTGGGTGACCTTGGGCTAGTCACACTTCTTTGAAGTCTCTCAGCCCCACTCACCTCACAGAGTTTTTGTTGTGGGGGAGGAAGGGAAAGGAGAATGTTAGCCGCTTTGAGACTCCTTCGGGTAGTGATAAAGCGGGATATCAAATCCAAACTCCTCCTCCTCCTCCTCCTCTTCTTCTTCTTCTTCTTCGTCCCTGTTTGACTGTTAATTGTGGGAGAGAGTGGAGGAAGAGAGTGGGAGAGAGAGTTGCTGAAGGAGTACCAAGTGTAATGGCTTGGCTCTCCAACAGAAGCAAGACATGGGCAGTCATTATCTCAGGTTTATTGCTCAAACACATAAATCACTCCGGAGCTCCTTCACTCAGACTCTGTCTGACTCCAAGTTTGCAGTTGCCGACCCTAAACTCTGCCCCTTCCTCTTCTTCCAACAGGGGGAAAAACCCTTCGAGTTTTGGGGCTGGCTATTCCTGGCCTCTCTCCATCTGTTTCTGAGCTAAAATTGATATTTTGTGTATCCCTGCTCTGGCTCCCCCTTCCTTTTTTTTTTATAAAAGTTTTTATTGCTTTTCTCAAATACAGAAATGAAGCCAGATATATAAAAGAAATAACAGAAGTAAGAAAAAAGAAAAGAAGAAAGAAATCCATCTTTCCAAGACATTTTTTCATCACCAACCGGACTTCCCCGCGTCCCCCTCACCCTGCATTCTTTACAATAAAAATACCAACAAATTATTACCTTGTTTCATGCATTCCTTTGTACTTTCAAATAGTTATATTTTAGGTTTAAAATACTTATTGTCAAATTACTTTTGCCTTAATATAAATGTAATGTCATTTTAAACCTTAGTCCCTTCATAATTCTAACTTAATTTCCCATATCACCGAATCTTGTTGCTGAAGCTAGATTTTCCAGATCCTGCAAATTCTTAACATTCATATAACTTATAATATTTTTGTAAATAGTCCTTGAACTTTTTCCAATCCTCCTCCATTATTTCTTCTCCCAAATCTCGGATTCTGCCGGTCATTTCAGCCAATTCCATGTAGTCCATCAACTGCGTGTGCCACTCTTCCAGTGTGGGCAAATCTTGTGTCTTCCAGTATTTTGCGATAAGTATTCTTGCTGCCGTTGTTGCATACATAAAGAAAGTTCTGTCCTTCTTTAACACCTTCTGGCCAACAATGCCCAGGAGAAAGGCCTCTGGTTTCTTGGGAAAGGTGTACCTAAACACCTTTTTTAACTCATTATAAATCAATTCCCAGAAGACCTTCACTTTTGGGCAAGTCCACCAGAGGTGAAAGAATGTCCCTTCAGCCTCCTTACATTTCCAACATTTATTATCAGACAAATGATATATCTTAGCAAGCTTGACTGGGGTCATGTACCACCTGTATATCATTTTCATAATATTCTCTTTCAAGGCATTGCATGCCGTGAATTTCATACCCCCTTCCTTGACCACTATGCTCAGGGATCAGGTTACCATTGCTATCTGCTGCCTGCCCTCTGTTCTCTGAAGCCATGCCACTAGGCTGTCCCTCCTCCCTCTCACATTCCAGTGTTCTTATCTCTCTTTCTCTGGCCTCATTCCCAGCCCCTGTCAGCTCCATTCTGCATTTCTTAATTTCTCTGTTACTCTGAATTATCATTAACTAACAATTCTCTTCATAGTCTTTCTTGTAATATTACAAATAGTCCTCCTTACAGAACTTCTTGCAGACCTACTAGCGTAATCTGTTCATTACAATTGCTTTTCAAATAGTTCATATATTTACTCCAGTCTTCTAAGAATCTCTGGTCACGCAGGTTTCGAACCTTTCCTGTTAATTTATGTAATTCTACACAGTCCATTAATTTCATCCGCCATTCTTCTTTCATCGGTAACTCTTCTTGCTCCCATTTTTGTGCCCCCACCCAGTGGTTTCATGTAGATGTTAAACAACATGGGGCTAGGATTGAGCCCTGTGGAACCCCACATTGAAGGTTCCATGGGGCTGAAAAGCATTCCCCAAGCAACAATCTCTGGGAACGGCCATTCTAGTTGGACTGGAAGCAGCACAAAGCAGTGCCACCCACTTCTAGTTTGGAAAGTTGCTCCAGAAGGAAACCATGGTCGGTGGTATCAAAAGATGCTGAGAGGTCGAGGAGAATTAACAGGGACATGTTTCTCTTCTCTCTATCTCAACAGAGGTCATCATACAGGGCGACCAAAGCAGTTTCTGTGCCTAAACCCCAACTGAAATGATCCAGAAAATCAGTTTCGCCCAAAAAGCACCTGGATCTGGTCTGCGACCACTCACTCCAGAACCTTGCTCAGGAAAGGTAGATTAGCAACTGGCCCGTAGTTAGTTAGGTTTTTCGAATCCAGGGAAGCTTTCTTAAGGATTGGCTTTACCACCACCGCCTCCAAACAGGGAGAGACCACCCAATCTCACAAAGAGGCATTGATCAACTCCCTGGACCAGCCAGCTGTATTTCCTTTCCTTCGATGGACTTCCAACTTCACTCTTGCAGTTTAAATGGGAACACTTCTTACAAATTTTGTCAGTGTTTTTAACTAAAAGCTAAGGATGGGGCAATGCGCTCTACATGGGGCTACCTCTGAAGGTGACCCAGAAACTGCAATTAATCCACAATGCGGCAGCTAGGCTGGTGACTGTGAGTGGCTGCAGGGACTATATAACACTGGTCCCGAGAGATCTGCATTGGCTCCCAGTACGTTTCCGAGCACAATTCAAAGTGTTGGTGCTGACCTATAAAGCCCTAAATGGCCTTGATCCAGTATACCTGAAGGAGCGTCTCCACCCCCGTCGTCCAGCCCAGACACTGAGGTCCAGTGCCGAGGGCCTTCTGGCGGTTCCCTCATTGCAAGAAGCCAAGTTACAGGGAACCAGGCAGAGGGCCTTCTCAGTAGTGGCGCCCGCCCTGTGGAACGCCCTCCCTTCAGATGTGAAGGAAATAAGCAGCTATCCTATTTTCAAAAGACATCTGAAGGCAGTCCTGTTTAGGGAAGATTTTAGTATTTAATGCTGTATTGTTTTTAACACTCAATTGGGAGCCGCTCAGAGTGGCTGGGGAAACTCAGCCAGATGGGCGGGGTAGCGTGACTGGTTTCAAGAGAGATGACTCCCAGGAAAACATTGCATTGCGCTACCACCAGGCTGTCCTAATAAATTAGGTAGCGCACTAATTATTGCTGCTCATTTGTGTGTGTGTGTGTGTGTGTGTGTGTGTGTGTGTGTGTGTAAAATAATGGATCCACAAAATTCCCGGACTCTTCTTGGTGGTGTTATCAGCACCTTAAGCAATTCAGCAGCATCAAGAAACTTGGCTATCTCACTGCTTGCTCCTGCCCCCAGGTCAACGTGTTTAAAAGTTCAAGTCCCAAAACCGGCAAGAGTATTGGAAACAAGAAGAAATTCTGATGAAAGAAGAATGGCAGACAAAATTAATGGACTATGCAGAACTGGACAAAATGGCAGGAAGGATTCAAAACCTGTGGGACCAGAGATTTACAGAAGGTTGGGAGAAGTATATGAATTATTTGTAATCAACAAATTACGCTTGTGGGACTACAAGAAGTTTTGTAAGGAGAAATATACGAAGTGTTACAAAGTAGAAAAAGACAGAGATATTGGTTATGAGTTTGAAATGTAATAGGGAAGATAAGAAATGCATACTGAGAGATTAGATTGGAAAATTTTCAGACAGGATTGATGGAAGTCAAAAATTTGAATAAGATGTAAAAGTGTAGGAGTGCTCTTATTAATCAGAGTTCAATCCTTCCTTTACTTTGTGAACGCCTCATAAAAGTATGTTTAATTACTGTTGAAAATGATATGTTAAAAAAACTAATAAAAATTATATTAAAAAATAATAATAATAAAGTACAAGTCCCAAGACCAATCCTTCTTGAACGCCTCCTTTGGAAGAACAGCCCATTAATCAAACATCCTAGCCGAGCTCAATGCATGTACCTTTTGCACCATCTAGTGGCTCAGATTGTTGTCACGGTATGATGACAATCTTGCACAAAGCACCCAGTTTCCTTGATGCTTGTCATTAACCAAACGAGCCTCCTAATTTCCTGACCTGCAGTACACGTTCTGCCTGTTCTTCTGTTGCTCTTGGTCAGGGCTGAAGTCAGATGCAGGTCAGCAATAAAGGAGGAAGATCTCCGTTGTCAGTGAAATTAACTCTTTATCCAGGGAAACAAATGTACAACTCGGCCTCGTGGCCTCAGCAACATTTCTCAGTAGGTCTTGCCCCTATGGAGCAGTTGCCAGGACTGGAGGTCCCGGCCTTCCACACCTCCCTAAGGCTCTGTCTCTCCCAGAACTTTCAGGTGAGTCAAGGAAGTGGAGGAAATGCGGACAGACTCCAGACTCTTTGTCAACTAATTTGTCAGGCCCAGGGACCTGCACTATATCTTCTGCAGTGAAGGGTGAATACTGATCCTAATAATTTATCCAGCTGCTCTACAATTTCCCTGTCTTCCTTTCAAACGACCTTCTATTCCTCTTCCTCCAAAATTCCAGCTCCCCAACCACCACCCAGAACCAGTTTCTTCCTTCTAACAAAAAGAAAAAGTATGTTATGTTGGTCTTTAAACATGATTTCTATTTTCTTACAGAAATCTATTTGCCACTTCTAATGGGTGTCTTTATACTTCTCATTTATCCTACTGACATCCTCTTATCCATGAATGGAATGTTCCTGACCTGCAGTTTTTGCTGCAGCTAAGATTCTGTTGCTGTGCTTCTGAAAAACACCCCACACAAGGTGATGGATCTTTGAATCAAATCTTTATTGTCTCAGGAGGACATGAGCTTTAGAGATGGAGTTGAGTTGATGGATTCTTCACCTCCAGGTTGGTTCTTCATGCTGTGGAGTTCTCATAGGACATGATAAGCCATCTTCTTACTATATCCGTGAACTCCTTGAAGTCAACCTCGCCATCGTTTCCTCCCAAAGCCTCATCAACGACAGAAGAGGCCTTTTTGTTGTGCAGTTGGGAGAGAATAAAGAAGGAAAGATGGTTACAGTGGCTGAAACCAGTGGAAAAAGCAAGCAGTCTTCTGATGAATTCAAGCACACACAAGAGTATGATACATTTAGTCATCCTTCCTGGGATGTTCTAGGAGAGCTGTGTCTCTCCTAATGTCATGGGGCTCCCAACTCCCATTGGCCCCAGTTAGCACAGCCAGCAGTCAGAGATGACAGAGGTTGTGGTCCAGACACTCCTGGGGGAAAACACAATGGGAAAAGCTGGCTCAGAAAAATCCAAGGTTGGAAGCAGTGGTAGTTTCAGCCCAATCCTTCAATAGTTAGCAGGCTGATAACCAAGAATAACTTACAGGACTTCCGGGTTAGCGCGATCGGCTAATGGCGGATTCCCTCCGAGCTCCGGAGGGAATCGGCTTGACAGGGGCCGGGTCTTGCCGTGCCGGCGACACGGGGACCCTTAAAAACCACGGGCACGGAGCCCGTGGACATGGTGACTCGGCGGGCACCGTTAGCGCCCTCCCGACTCGTGAAGGAGCCTTTTTAAAGGCTACGGAACGGGTGCCGGGGAGCGGCGTGGTGCTGTGAGTCTTCTGCTTCCCCTGCCGAGCGAAGCCGCATGCCATTTGTCGGAGAGCGCTGACTTCTTCCTGCTAAATTTGGACTTAAAATCAAGAACAACAACCCGTGAGTAATTTGGAAATTGGATTACAAATAATTCGTTTGTGGATTTGGTACGAGCGGGGGAGGTGGAAAAAAAAAGGAAGTCCGTCTCCCCCCCATTGTAAACAGTTTAAAGCAAGGACCTGCCAACTAAGGTTGTGAGAAGAACTGTTGTTTTTTCTTTTCGTGATTGGATAAAAGATATAAATTCCACGGATTTAAAAGTCTAAGTTAATGTGCTGGAGGACAAGAGGTTTTTTTGTTTTTTTGTTGTTGTTTTTTTGTTTTTTTTTTTATTAAGTACCACTTTTCTCAAGCCCGGGAGTAAACCGTGAAAAGAGCCTGCTGAGGATCTACAGAAAACTTTTGACAGCTGTCAAATTAGCTGTCAAAGTTGGGAAAAACTGAAAGCCTAAATTTTAACCGGTTATATTGCTGCAAAATATTGAAAGTAAAGAAAGATTGATACAAATAAATGTGACTTTTGGATCGGAAGTGAAAGGAATACTAAGTAACCAGAATCCCTCTAGAGGGGATTCTTGGACATTACAAGAATGGAATTAGGTCGGGAAATACGAGCTGATTTGCAAGAGCTTATCTTTCTCATGGGAAAGCTGCGAGAGATGTTCGAGCAAGGCCATGTTTTGTCTACAAGTCCTACAAAACCGAAGTCAACAGAAAATATACCTACTGAGTTGGAAAGGGACTTGATGTTCAAAACACAAGCAGCTGGACAAGAAAAGAAATCAAAGATTGGAGAGGAGGAAAAGACACTTGTTGAACAGGAGGAGCAGAAAGAAGGGGTGGCCGAAATGATACAGAAGACAAATGAGAGCCAGAGACCTGCCAAGATGAACTCTAGTTCGACCAAGGTGAAAGCTGGACTATTTGGGACATATAGATTTAAGAAACAGAGCTGGAGCTCCACCTTTAAACAAGTAGGCCTGGCTGGAAGAAACATGGTCAGTACTGAGAAGGTACCTCTTCGAGTTTGGGTGTTAAGCATAAGAGACCTCCGAAGAAGCCGGCTGAAAGGGACTGAGAGAGATTTGAGAGCCTCGGACGTAAGGTCACCAGGCTAAAAAGATGGACTAACTGGACTTTGGTTTGGGATTGAAACCGGGGAGAGAAGGGTGGGGTTTAGAAGTCCAAAGGGGGCCTGATTTTTACTTTGCAGTGTAAAATTTTATGTTGTTTATTATTATAAGAATGGGGAATTATTATAAGAATGGGAACTAGGGACAACCTTAGGAAAGGTATCTTTTCTCTTGTTTCTTTATCTCTTTTTTCTTTTATATATGATTAAGGTATATATTTTAAAAGTTGCTGAATAAACTGAACTAAGCATAATAATGAACTAAGGGTTAAACCTATTACAAAGAAGTATATTAACAAATTATGGCTAAGTAAATTAACAAATTATGGTTAAGACACTAAGGATAAAAACTTGTTTGAACAAACAATTGGAGCTGGAATACAAGAAGGGGAGGCGTGGGGAAGTCATGAAAAGATGTTATTGAAAATGAGACTTAAAAGGTGGAACCTTTTTTGTTGTTTTTTGTGTTTTCTTTTGTTTTTCTGTTTTGTTTTTTGTACCTTTTGAAATTTTAATAAAGATTATTTAAAAAAAAACACCAAGAATAACTTACAGGAGGGATGAGGAAACTGCCACCCCCCTCCCCCAATATTCCTGGACTCTCCAACTCACAGTGACCCCAGCAGTTGACAGGGCAATTCCTGCACTCAGGGACCAAAATGCATTGCAACCATTGGAACCAAGAAAACAGTAACTTGTAACATAGAATTTTTCACAGAGAACATTCTAACGCATTTTTTGTTCCATCACTGCTAGATTTCATAACACTTTGTTAAATTTTATGCCAGATTGATTCTAACAATCGCTTTCACTTTTTAAAACGAAAGTTTGGTCTCATCTCGGGTAAACTGTTTAGAGGTCTTTGTAGATCAAACAGTAACAGTGTTGCACCCAAGTGGGGTTTTCCTTTCCTTTTCTGTCTGTGGAACAACTTCTGCAAGCGTAACAGAACATCCCCTCCTTCTCCTCCTCAATGCAGTCACAGAAAATCCACTCTGGAAGGTTGTGGAGAGGGAGCAGAGGGAGGAGAGAGGGAGGAGGCTTGGCTGCCCTTGTGCGGATCATTCTGCTAAATAAATCAAAAAGTACTTTAACAGTTGACTAGTACCAGCCAGGATGGGGGAATGGTAAGTAATTGCTTTACAACTGAAGGGGAGATAGCTTCAAAACAAGAAATTTAATAATAATAATAATAATAATAATAATAATAATAATAATAATAATAATAAAAATTATAATAATTATAATTATAATAATTATATCCCGCCCTCCCCAGCCGAAGCCGGGCTCAGAGCAGCTAAAAACAGTAAAACGATAAAGCATTATAAAATCATTTCATTATAAAATTAATCCCGAAAAGGGAAAAGCAAAGGGCAATCTGAGAAGTGAGAATTTTGAAAAGATGCAGAGAACTGAAGTGCTTCCCCCATTGCAAGGAGTAACCCAACTGAGCAACAAACCACCCTCTCCTGCTCCTCACCTGTGGCATGTCTGGAAGCTGCTCCTTTACCAGTTGACGCAGTCCGCTCTCACTCAGCACAAGGGGTTCCTTAGGCTGAAGCATTGCACAGTCACTCGTGCCCATTCTCTGTGGTTCTTCTGCATAACTATTGAAAACCCTGATTATGATGCGAAGGGAGAACTGCAGTTTAGTCCGGCTGCCTGACATGTTGACCTGTCAAGAGAACTTTCAGGTGAGTCAAGGAAGTGGAGGAAATGTGGACAGACTCCCTCTTGAATGGCTATTAGTTGCCACTGGATCATATTTCTCATGCCACGCCATGAGAAGTGCTAAATTGTAATTTCTACAAAGATGGTAGATAAAAGGAGGGCTCACCCAGGTCACCAACTGTTCCCAATTGATGCCCCAGGAGTGTACGAGGAGCAGAAGGTTGGAACTGCATCCTGTATACCTGAAGAACGTCTCCACCCCTGATTTCAGGCAAGACACTGAGGTCCAGGTCTGAGGGCCTTCTAGTGGTTCCCTCAATGTGAGAAAAGAAGTTACAGAGAGGGCCTTCTCAGTGGTGGTGCCCACCCTGTGGAACATTCTTCTATCGTCTATCAAAGAGATAAACAATCACATGACCTTCCGTAGGCGTCTAAGGCATCCCCGTATCAGGAGGTTTTGAATGTCTGATGTTTCATTGTCTTCTGTTGGAAGCTGCCCAGAGTGGCTGGGCAACCAATGCAGATGGGTGGGGGACAAGTAATATATTTAATATATCATCATCATCATCATTAAACAAGCAATATCTATTTCTAAGGGACTCTGGAAATTATTGATTGCTTTCATTAGATGAATCAATGGTCTCATTAGTAAAATTCAGGTCAAATTGCTATTTTGGGGGATGTTCTTAAAAGTTTGGAACAGATCACTCCATTTTGCATTACCTTTTATGGGAAAGTGCACCTTGGTTTTGGTACGCTTTAGTCTTGGAACGCATTTCCGGATAGGATTAAATTTGAGAACCAAGGTACCACCGTATAATCTTAATGCTCTTGCTAACTTGAAAACCCATCTAAAGAAACAGTGTCCCATGGACCATGTTCTTTAGAGACAGATCCTGTGAAGATTTTACTCTGAACATCCCATTTAGATACTCCAGAAGATTCTTTCTGAACCCGGGGATATGATGATCTTCAATTTGTCAATTAATTTGTCTGGCACAGGTATTTCATGGGGGGGGTGGACACTGTATTAATTTGATTTAAAAATTTAAAGAATGTTTTAAAAACAAAGAGTGTTTTGCATCAATTTTCCTATGAAAAACATTGAGTTAACCAGCCTGGAATCGCCTGGATCCCCACTGGGGGCCATTTTTAAGAAACAGTGTCATGTGGACCATGTTCCAATCTTTAGAGGCAGGTCTTGTGAACATTTCAGTTCCTCAAGAGCTCATGCATTGAGCCCTTCTGGACCTGGGGATAGGATGATCTTTGTCAATTAATTTGTCAGGCCCAGGCTGAGATGGGAGTAATCAGCCTCCCAAATTCTTCCCGGTGTAAGGGAAGATGCAGTCTCATCCGCGGGTGCGCAATAAACCACCCCCAAGTTCGTAAAGAAAGAGGAGGTGGGGGCACTGGATGGAAAGCCCCCGAGGGAGTTCGAATCTCCTGGACTCTGTCCCCGCGAGCGCACCAGGTTCCATTTCTTAAGATGAAACATTGGATTTAAGTTTTGGACATGCTTCAAGTGAGGAGGGGGAAATTAATCTGCCAATTAAGCCAGCCACTGAGGTGCCAAGAGTGACAGAGAGGAAGAAAGAATAACATCTAAGAATAACATCTAAGTCGGTATATTGGAACCGAATGGAAAAGGGGGGGTAAAGATTTTTATTTTTTTTACTATGATTTATTACAATAACTGACAAACTCGCCCCCAGAAGAACCGTTTACAATATTTACAGCAAGTGAGATGGGAAAATATAAACTGTGTGGAAATAACAATACTGTATAACTAAAGCTTTTGTTTTTTGAAATGCTTGGAAGAAGATAAAAGACCCTCCAAATATTGATATTAGAAAGAAGCAGGTTCTCGTTAGCCGCTGGAGAGACTTCAAAAAACTTTGGAAAGACTGAGCTGCAGAGATAAATAGCCATGGGGGAGGTGAGCTCTTAATTTGTTATTATATCTGCACTTCAAGTCCGATTTGGCAAATCTCCTCTGGAAAGGCTAATGTTTGATGCAACCAGTCTGGGAAAATTAATGAGCAAATGCCTAGATTTGATTTCATCAGAACTGAGAGAAGATGGCGTCTGCCAGCAGCGAAATGACTTTTGGATTGATTCGGCATAAACACCAGCATGTGAGGATATATTGCAACAATAGGCTTACAAGCTGCAACAATAGGAGAGTCAAGCATACAAAATTCACACAGAAAAGCACATCATTGCTTACTTCAACTCGCCTGTGGAAACAAGTCTGAGGCCATGTAAGAAGGAAGGTTAACAAAAGGAAGATTTAAAGGAACTATTGGAAACTCAAGGCAGTAGAGATATAAGATGATCAGAGCTCCCCCGAACTTGAAGCATGGGAAGTCCCAATAAAAAATTATAATTTGGCAGACGATTCGGACTGTATGATATGTATATGTATAATTTGGAATATTTAATGTGATTTCATTGGATTGTTAAAATGGAAAATTTAATAAAAAATATTTTTTTAAAAAATTGTCGGGCCCAGTGACCTGCACTACATCTTCTGCCGTGAAGGGTGAATACTGATCCTAATAATTTATCCAGCTGCTCAACAAATTCCCTGTCTTCCTCTCAAAGGACCTTCTATTCCTCTTCATCCAAAATTCCAGCTCCCCACCCACCACCCAGAACCAGTTTCTTCCTTCTAACAAAAAGAAACAGTATATTACCGGTATGTTGGTCTTTAAACAAGATTTCTATTTTCTTACTAACGTCTTTTTAACACTTCTCATTTATCCTACTGGAATCCTCTTATCCCTGAGTGGAATGTTCCTGACTTGCACTTTTTGCTCCAGCTAACATTCTGTTACTGTGCCTCCGAAAAACACCCCACAAAAGGTGATGGATCTTTGAATTAAATCTTTATTGCCTCAGGAGGACATGAGCTTTAGAGATGGAGTTGAGTTGATGGATTCTTCACCTCCAGGTTGGTTCTTCATGCTGTGGAGTTCTCATAGGACTTGATAAGACATCTTCTGAGTATATCTGTGAACTCCCAGAAGTCGACTACGCCACCATTTCTTTCCAAAGCCTCATCAATGATGGAAGAGGCCTTTTTGTTGTGCAGTTGGGAGAGAATAAAGAAGGAAAGATGGTTACAGTGGCTGAAACCTGTGGAAAAAGCAAGCGGTCTTCTGATGAATTCAAGCACACACAAGAGTATGATACATTTAGTCATCCTTCCTGGGATGTTCTAGGAGAGCTGTGTCTCTCCTAATGTCATGGGGCTCCCAACTCCCATTGGCCCCAGTTAGAACAGTCAACAGTCAGAGATGACAGAGGTTGTGGTCCAGACACTCCTGGGGGGAAACACAATGGGGAAAGCTGGCTCAGAAAAATCCAAGGTTGGAAGCAGTGGTAGTTTCAGCCCAATCCTTCTATAGTTAGCAGGCTGATAACCAAGAATAACTTATAGGAGGGATGACGACATTGCCACCCCACCCCACGAATATTCCTGGACTCTCCAACTCACAGTGACCCCAGCAGTTGACAGCGCAATTCCTGCACTCAGGGACCAAAATGCATTGCATCCATTGGAACCAAGAAAACAGTAACTTGTAACATGGAATTTTTCACAGAGAACATTCTAATGCATTTTTTGTTCCATCACTGATAGACTTCATAACACTTTGTTAAATTTTATGCCAGATTGATTCTAACATTGGTTTTCACTTTTTAAAAAGAAAGTTTGGTCTCATCTCGGGTAAACTGTTTAGAGGTCTTTGTATTTTAAACAGTAACAGTGTTGCACGCAAGTGGGGTTTTCCTTTCCTTTTCTGTCTGTGGAACAACTTCTGCAAGCGTAACAGAACATCCCCTCCTTCTCCTCCTCAACGCAGTCACAGAAAATCCACTCTGGAAGGTTGTGGAGAGGGAGCAGAGGGAAGAGAGAGGGAGGAGGCTTGGCTGCCCTTGTGCGGATCATTCTGCTAAATAAATGAAAAATGAAAAAGTACTTTAACAGGTGACCAGTACCAGCCAGGATGGAGGAATGGTAAGTAATTGCTTTACAACTGAAGGGGAGATAGCTTCAAAACAAGAAATTTCTTAACGATTATAAAATCATTTCATTATAAAATTAATCCTGAAAAGGGAAAAGCAAAGGGCAATCTGAGAAGTGAGAAGTTTGAAAAGATGAAGAGAACAGAATTGCTTCCCCCATTGCAAGCAGTAACCCAACTGAGCAACAAACCACCCTCCCCTGCTCCTCACCATTGGCATGTCTGGAAGCTGGTCCTTTACCAGTTGACGCAGTCCTCTCTCACTCAGCACACGGCGTTCCTTAGGCTGAAGCATTGCACACTCACTTGTGCCCACTACCCGTACTTCTGTTGAATATTTAAGGAAAGTATCAATTGCGATACGAATGGCGCACTCCAGTAAAGTCCGGCTGCCTGGCATGTTGACCTGTCAAGAGAACTTTCAGGTGAGTCAAGGAAGTGGAGGAAATGGGGACAGACTCCAGACTCCCTCTTGAATGGCGATCGGTTGCCACAGAATCATATTTAAGCACCATGATTAGAGGCGGGTTCCAGCAGGATCTGGCAGAACATCAAGCACCCTTAAACTTCCAGTGATGCCACGCCATGAGAAGTCCTAAATTGTAATTTCTACAAAGATGGTAGATAAAGGGAGGACTCACCCAGGTCATCAGCTGTTCCCAATTGATGCCCCAGGAGTGTACGAGGAGCAGAAGGTTGGAAATGCATCCTGTATACTGAGGTCCAGGTCTGAGGGCCTTCTAGTGGTTCCCTCAATGTGAGAAGTAAAGTTACAGAGAGGGCCTTCTCAGTGGTGGTGCCCACCCTGTGGAACATTCTCCTATCATCTATCAAAGAGATAAACAATCACATGACCTTCCGTAGACGTCTAAGGCAGCCCCATATGAGGAGGTTTTGAATGTCTGATGTTTCACTGTCTTCTTTTCTACTCTGTTGGAGTAGAAAAGGGTAATAATAATAATAATAATAATAATAAGTTGTTGTTATATAATGTTTTATTAAATTTTATAAATTGCATTTCAAAATATTCATTTAAACAACCTTATATCAATGACTTCCTTTTTTCTCTTTCCGTGGTTCATTTTGCATACCATACATCCCTGCATATTTTACATGAACTGAACCAGGCGTAGGCAAACTCGGCCTGCCAGACGTTTGGGGACTACTATTCCCATCATCCCTGACCACTGGTCCTGTTAGCTAGGGGTCATGGGAGTTGTAGTCCCAAAACATCTAGGGGGCCGAGTTTGCCTATGCAAGAACTAAACCATTCAGTAATTAATTGTTACCTCCAGCAAAACTTGTTTACACTGTTGAATTTGTCTTAATGCTACCAGCATTTTTAAATGAACGCAATCTTCACCCACATATTCAGTAAACATTTCCCAGTCTTCATGAAACGTGCATCCTTCTTGTTCTCTTATTCTATACCAGGCTTCCTTTGAAGTAAGTTCAAAGAAGAGCTATTTTACAATCCGGGCGCCCAGAAGGGAGAGGGTCATAACAGCAACAAAATTGTTTCATTGCCGAAAGGAAGGAGTAACCTGTTTGTTTCCTTGCCACACAAATCAAAGTTCACCAGGGAACAGGTTCCATTTACAAGAAAGCAAAAGAGATTGAGCCTGCTTGCTTTAGAGCACGTTCCATTGGTTTTGGTGAGATATTCTCCCAAAGAAGTGTGCATGGATGCTAGCTTTGCAACCCTGTGCACAGGGCCAGTTCAAGACTTTTTGGCCCCTGAGGCAAAGCATAAAATAGTGTCCTCCCTCCCACCAGGGAAGGAGGGGTGAGTGAAGATTCATATTGGGAACAAGAAGGAGAATCAAATCTACATTAACCACAGTTAAAGTGGGGGCAGGGGCAGTTGTGGAAGGGAAAAGAGCCCGCTCTGAATCATGCTGAGTGGGTACAGACCCCAGGAGACCCCAGAGGGCAGGTCCCCACTATTGTCTCCCTAAGGGGGAGACCAGCAATGCCAAGAGGTCTCTGCAGAGGTGGCCACCGATGAGATCTGGCCTCCAAGGAGTGTGATCAGTGCTGGATTTAAAGGGTAAAGGGATGCCTAACCATTGGGTCCAGTCATGACCGACTCTGGGGTTGCAGCGCTCATCTCACTTTATTGGCCGAAGGAGCCGGCATCCACTTCCGGGTCCTGTGGCCAGCATGACTAAGCTGCTTCTGGCACACCAGAGCAGCGCACGGAAATACCATTTACCTTCCCGCTGGAGCGGTACCTATTTATCTACTTGCACTTTGACGTGCTTTCGAACTGCTAGGTTGGCAGGAGCAGGGACCGAGCAACAGCAACTCACCCCATCACAGGGATTCGAACTGCCAACCTTCTGATCAGCAAGTCCTAGGCTCTGTGGTTTAACCCACAGCACCACCCGCGTCCCTAGTGCTGGATTTACATATAAGCTAAACAAACTATAGCTTAGGGCCCAACTCTCTTGGGGGACCCAAAAAAAATTAAAGGGGGGAAAACTGAATGTACATTTCCCAAATATAAGATAAAAAACAAATAAAATAAAACCTACATACAGCAACAGTGTTTTGTGTTGTGTACGCTCCTATAATGTAAGTGATGGGCCCCGCCTCCTAGCCTGCTCCCTAAAATATCATTGGTTTACTCATATCTATATCTAGGGCGCCGACATTCTGCATGGACAACATGTGTAAATGGCTTTAGATACCTATTAGGTCCATAAATTACCATATAGCATATAGTGAACACAAAAAACAGCGACGGTTTGTTGTTGACAAAGGACAGCTGGAGATATAAAGGTCCCCATTACATTCAGTAGCTTAGGGCCTCATTAATCCTAAATACGGCCCTGGGAAGAAGGGGCTGGTTTAAATAGGAACTGGCTTATATATATCAAGTCAGACCGTGGGTCCAACGGGCTGAGTGCTGCCCACACTGACTTGCAGGAGCTCTCCAGGGTTCCAGGTTGTAGTCTTTTCCAAGCCCTAACTGGTGATGGTGGGGTTGCAATCTGGAGAATTCTAACCAAGAGAATTGTAACTGTAACCAAGAAAAGCAGTAACCCAATTGAGGAACGAACAACCTTCTCACCCTCCTCACCATTGGCATGTCTGGAAGCTGGTCCTTTACCAGTTGACGCAGTCCGCTCTCACTCAGCACAAGGGGTTCCTTATGCACTCTCTCGCATGCCCATTCTCTGTGGTTCTTCTGCATAACTATTGAAAACATCGATTATGTCATTAAAGGAGCGCTCCAGTTCAGTCCGGCTGGTATTCCAGGTATTCCAGCCCCTGGTATTCCTGGTATTTCTATTGCATATTTAGGGGAAACATTAATTATGTCATTAAAGGAGCGCTCCAGTTCAGTCCGGCTGCCTGACATGTTGACCTGTCAAGAGAACTTTCAGGTGAGTCAAGGAAGTGGAGGAAATGTGGACAGACTCCAGACTCCCTCTTGAATGGTAATCAGTTGCCACAGAATCATATTTAAGCTCCATGCTCAGAGGAATTTGGCAGAACATCAAGCTCCCTTAAACTTCCAGTGATGCCACACTGTGAGAAGTGCTAAACTGTAATTTCTACAAAGATGGTAGGTAAAGGAAGGACTCACCCTGGTCACCAGCTTTCCCAAT
Organism: Podarcis liolepis; assembly: GCF_965112155.1. NCBI lineage: Eukaryota > Metazoa > Chordata > Lepidosauria > Squamata > Lacertidae > Podarcis > Podarcis liolepis. The sequence continues at coordinate 8,324,539 of NC_139566.1, forward strand.
TGATGCCCCAGGAGTGTATGAGGAGCAGAAGGTTGGAAATGCATCCTGTATACCTGAAGAACATCTCCACCCCTGATTTCAGACAAGATACTGAGGTCCAGGTCTGAGGGCCTTCTGGTGGTTCCCTCAATGTGAGAAGAGAAGTTACAGAGAGGGCCTTTTCGGTGGTGGTGCCCACCCTGTGGAACGTTCTCCTATCATCTATCAAAGAGATAAACAATCACATGACCTTCCGTAGACGTCTAAGGCAGCCCCGTATCAGGAGGTTTTTAATGTCTGATGTTTTGTTGTCTTCTTTTCTGCTCTGTTGGAAGCTGCCCAGGGTGGCTGGGCAACCAATGCAGATGGGTGGGGGGACAAGTAATATATTTAATATATCATCATCAGAATCATCATTAGAGAGCCAGTGTGATGTAGTGGTTAAGAGCGGTAGTCTCGTAATCTGGAGAACCGGGTTTGAGTCTCCACTCCTCCACATGCAGCTGCTGGGTGACCTTGGGCCAGTCACACTTCTTTGAAGTCTCTCAGCCCCACTCACCTCACAGAGTGTTTGTTGTGGGGGAGGAAGGGAAAGGAGAATGTTAGCCGATTTGAGACTCCTTAAAGGGAGTGAAAGGCGGGATATTAAATCCAAACTCTTCTTCTTCTTCATTATTAAACAATCAGTATATCTATTTCTAAGTGACTCTAGAAATTATTTATTGCTTTCATTAGATGGATCAATGGTCTCGTTAGTAAAATTCTTGTCAAATTGCTATTTTGGGGGATGTTCTTAAAAGTTTGGAACAGATCAATCCATTTTGCATTACCTTTTATGGGAAAGTGCACCTTGGTTTTGGTACGCTTTGGTCTTGGAACGCATTTCCGGATCAGATTAAATTTGAGAACCAAGATACCACCGTATAATCTTAATGCTCTTGCTAACTTGAAAACCCGTCTAAAGAAACAGTGTCCCATGGACTATGTTCCAGTCTTTAGAGGCAGTTCTTGTGAACATTTCAGTTCCTCAAGAGCTCATGCATTGAGCCCTTCTGAACCTGGGGATATGATGATCTATGTCAATTAATTTGTCAGGCCCAGGGACCTGCACTATATCTTCTGCAGTGAAGGGTGAAGACTGATCCTAATAATTTATCCAGCTGCTCTACAATTTCCCTGTCTTCCTCTCAAAAGACCTTCTATTCCTCTTCATCCAAAATTCCAGCTCCCCACCCACCACCCAGAACCAGTTTCTTCCTTCTAACAAAAAGAAACGGTATGTTATGTTGGTCTTTAAACATGATTTCTATTTTCTTACAGAAATCTATTTGCCACTTCTAATACGTGTCTTGATACTTCTCGTTTATCCTACTGACATCCTCTTATCCCTGAGTGGAATGTTCCTGACCTGCAGTTTTTGCTGCAGCTAAGATTCTGTTACTGTGCTTCTGAAAAACTCCACACAGAAGGTGATGGATCTTTGAATCAAATCTTTATTGTCTCAGGAGGACATGAGCTTTAGAGATGGAGTTGAGTTGATGGATTCTTCACCTCCAGGTTGGTTCTTCATGCTGTGGAGTTCTCATAGGACTTGATAAGAACTCTTCTTACTATATCCGTGAACTACCAGAAGTCGACTTCGCCATCGTTTCTTTCCAAAGCCTCATCAATGACGGAAGAGGCATTTTTGTTGTGCAGTTGGGAGAGAATAAAGAAGGAAAGATGGTTACCGTGGCTGAAACCAGTGGAAAAAGCAAGCAGTCTTCTGATGAATTCAAGCACACACAAGAGTATGATACATTTAGTCATCCTTCCTGGGATGTTCTAGGAGAGCTGTGTCTCTCCTAATGTCATGGGGCTCCCAACTCCCATTGGCCCCAGTTAGCACAGCCAACAGTCAGAGATGACAGAGGTTGTGGTCCAGACACTCCTGGGGGGAAACACAATGGGGAAAGCTGGCTCCGAAAAATCCAAGGTTGGAAGCAGTGGTAGTTTCAGCCCAATCCTTTTATAGTTAGCAGGCTGATAACCAAGAATAACTTATAGGAGGGATGGGGAAATCTGCCCCCCTCCCCGAATATTCCTGGACTCTCCAACTCACAGTGAACCCAGCAGTTGACAGGGCAATTCCTGCACTCAGGGACCAAAATGCATTGCAACCATTGGAACCAAGAAAACAGTAACTTGTAACATGGAATTTTTCACAGAGAACATTCTAATGCATTTTTTGTTTCACCACTGCTACACTTCATAACACTTTGTTAAATTTTATGCCAGATTGATTCTAACAATGGTTTTCATTTTTAAAAAGAAAGTTTGGTCTCATCTTGGGTAAACTATTTAGAGGTCTTTATAGATTAGACAGTAAAAGTGTTGTTGTTGACAAAGGACAGCTGGAGAGATAAAGGGCCCCATTACATTCAGTAGCTTAGGGCCTCATCGATCCTAAATCCGGCCCTGGGAAGAAGGGACTGGTTTAAATAGGAACTGGCTTATTTATATTGAGTCAGACTGTGGGTCCAACAGGCTCAGTGCTGCCCACACTGACTTGCAGGAGCTCTCCAGGGTTCCAGGCTGTAGTCTTTCCCAAGCCCTAACTGGTGATGCTGGGGATGCAACCTGGAGAATTGTAACCAAGAGAATTGTAACTGTAACCAAGGGAAGCAGTAACCCAATTGAGGAACGAACAACCTTCTCACCCTCCTCACCATTGGCATGTCTGGAAGCTGGTCCTTTACCAGTTTACACAGTCCGCTCTCACTCAGCACACGGGGTTCCTAAGCGGAAGCACTGCACACTCACTCGTGCCCATTCCCCCTAAGGAAAACATTGATTATGTCATTAAAGGAGCACTCCAGTTCAGTCTGGCTGCCTGACATGTTCTGTTACTGTGCTTCTAAAAAACAAGCCACAAAAGGTGATGGTTCTTTGAATCAAATCTTTATTGTCTCAGGAGGACATGAGCTTTAGAGATGGAGTTGAGTTGATGGATTCTTCAACTCCAGATTGGTTCTTCATGCTGTGGACTTCTCATAGGAATTGATAAGCCATCTGCTTAATATATCTGTGAACTCCCAGAAGTCGACCTGGCCTTCATTTACTTCCAAAGCCTCATCAACGACAGAAGAGGCCTTTTTGTTGTGCAGTTGGGAGAGAATAAAGAAGGAAAGATGGTTACAGTGGCTGAAACCTGTGGAAAAAGCAAGCGGTCTTCTGATGAATTCAAGCACACACAAGAGTATGATACACTTAGTCATCCTTCCTGGGATGTTCTAGGAGAGCTGTGTCTCTCCTAATGGCTGCCCTTGTGTGGATCATTCTGCTAAATTAATAAAAAATGAAAAAGTACTTAACAGTTGACTAGTACCAGCCAGGACAGGGGAATGGTAAGTAACTGCTTTACAACTGAAGAGGAGATAGCTTCAAAATAAGAAATTTCTTAATCCCGAAAAGGGAATAGCAAAGGGCAATCTGAGAAGTGAGAATTTTGAAAAGATGAAGAGAACACAATTGCTTCCCCCATTGCAAGCAGTAACCCAACTGAGCAACAAACCACCCTCTCCTGCTCCTCACCATTGGCATGTCTGGAAGCTGCTCCTTTACCAGTTGACGCAGTCCTCTCTCACTCAGCACACGGCGTTCCTTAGGCTGAAGCATTGCACAGTCACTCGTGCCCATTCTCTGTGGTTCTTCTGCATAACATTTAAAAACGACGATTATGTTATAAAGGGAGCGCTGCAGTTCAGTCCGGCTGCCTGACATGTTGACCTGTCAAGAGAACTTTCAGGTGAGTCAAGGAAGTAGAGGAAATGGGGACAGACTCCAAACTCCCTCTTGAATGGCGATTAGTTGCCACAGAATCATATTTAAGCTCCATGCTCAAAGGAAGTTGGCAGAAAATCAAGCTGGGCAACCCATGCAGATGGGTGGAGTACAAGTAATATATTTAATATAGCATCATCGTCGTCGTTGACGTCATTGCCATCAAACAATCAATGTTAAGGAAATGGAGGAAATGGGGTTAGACTCCAGCCTTCCTCTTGAATGGCAATTAGTTGCCACTGGATCATATTTAAGTTCTATGCTCAGAGGAGGGTTCCAGAGGGATTTGGCAGAACATCAAGTTTCCTTATACTTCCAGTGATGTCACTGTTAGGATATTTCCGTTCCACCTTAAAAGGGAGCAGGATGTTTGTGTCACAGCCTGCGTATTTCCTGTTCACAGGATGTTTATGTTTGCTGTTGCTTTCGTTTCTCAGTCTGTCGGAGACTCTGACGCAGGACAGTCATGTCTCTCTTTGTTCTGATCAACACTGAATAAAGCTTGTAAATAATGCTCTTCTGCAGTGCAACTTTTGGCTGTGCTTTATCTGCTGATAGAGTGTGCATGAGCCCTAGAATGTGGCAAGGTATTTCCAGGAAACTCATGTCGCTAATTGCTGAATCTGCGTGACTACGGGAGATCGATGGATGTCCGGCAGCCGGCTTGGGGCCATAATGGACTATATCTCCCTGGCAGTATCCCAACAGTCACGCCATGAGAAGTGCTAAATGGTAATTTCTACAAAGATGGTAGATAAAAGGAGGACTCACCCAGGTCACCAGCTGTTCCCAATTGATGCCCCAGGAGTGTACAAGGAGCAGAAGGTTGGAACTGCATCCTGTATACCTGAAGAACACAATTGCTTCCCCCATTGCAAGCAGTAACCCAACTGAGCAACAAACCACCGTCCCCTGCTCCTCACCAGTGGCATGTCTGGAAGCTGATCCTTTACCAGTTGACACAGTCCTCTCTCACTCAGCACACGACCTTCCTTGGGATGAAGCATTGCACTCTCACTCATGCCCATACTCTGTGGTTCTATTGTATATCTAAGGAAAATGTTGATTATGTCAACATAGATTAGCAATGGAGCGCTCCATTTCAGGCTGGCTTCCTGACATGTTGACCTGTCAAGAGAACTTTCAGGTGAGTCAAGGAAGTGGAGGAAATGGAGATAGACTCCAGTCACCCTCTTGAATGGCGATCAGTTGCCACAGAATCATATTTAAGCACCATGCTCACAGGGATTTGGAAGAACATCAAGTTTCTTTAAACTTCCAGTGATGCCACACCATGAGTTGTGCTAAATTGTAATTTCTACAAAGATGGTAGATAAAGGGAGGACTCACCCAGGTCACCAACTGTTCCCAATTGATGCCCCAGGAGTGTACAAGGAGCAGAAGGTTGGAACTGCATCCTGTATACCTGAAGAAAGTCTCCACCCCTGATTTCAGACAAGACACTGAGGTCCAGATCTGAGGGCCTTCTAGTGGTTCCCTCAATGGGAGAAGTGAAGTTACAGAGAGGGCCTTTTCGGTGGTGGTGCCCACCCTGTGGAACGTTCTCCTATCATCTATCAAAGAGATAAACAATCAAATGACCTTCCGTAGACGTTTAAGGCAGCCCCGTATCAGGAGGTTTTTAATGTCTGATGTTTCGTTGTCTTCTTTTCTGCTCTGTTGGAAGCTGCCCAGAGTGGCTGGGCAACCAATGGAGATGGGTGGGGGACAAGTAATATATTTAATATATCATCATCAACATCATCATTATTAAACAATCAGTATATCTATTTCTAAGTGACTCTAGAAATTATTTATTGCTTTCATTAGATGGATCAATGGTCTCGTTAGTAAAATTCTTGTCAAATTGCTATTTTGGGGGGTGTTCTTAAAAGTTTGGAACGGATCGATCCATTTTGCATTACCTTTTATGGGAAAGTGCACCTTGGTTTTGGTACGCTTTGGTCTTGGAACGCATTTCCGGATCAGATTAAATTTGAGAACCAAGATACCACCGTATAATCTTAATGCTCTTGCTAACTTGAAAACCCGTCTAGAGAAACAGTGTCCCATGGACGATATTCCAGTCTTTAGAGACAGATCCTGCGAAGATTTTACTCTGAACATCCCATTTAGATTCTTTAAGAGCTCCAGAAAGATTCTTTCTGAACCCGGGGATATGATGATCTTCAATTTGTCAATTAATTTGTCTGGAACAGGTATTTAATGGGGGGGTGGACACTGTATTAATTTGATTTAAAAAATTAAAGAATGTTTTAAAAACAAAGAGTGTTTTGCATCAATTTTCCCATGAAAAACATTGAGTTAACCAGCCTGGAATCGCCTGTATTCCCTTGGGGGCCATTTTTAAGAAACAGTGTCATGTGGACCATGTTCCAATCTTTAGAGGCAGTTCTTGTGAACATTTCAGTTCCTCAAGAGCTCATGCATAGAGCCCTTCTGGACCTGGGGATATGATGATTTTTGTCAGGCCCAGGGACCTGCGCTATGTCTTCTGCAGTGAAGGGTGAAGACTGATCCTAATAATTTATCCAGCTGCTCTACAATTTCCCTGTCTTCCTTTCAAACGACCTTCTATTCCTCTTCATACAAAATTCCAGCTCCCCACCCACCACCCAGAACCAGTTTCTTCCTTCTAACAAAAAGAAACAGTATGTTATGTTGGTCTTTAAACATGATTTCTATTTTCTTACTAATATCTTTTTGACACTTCTAATAGGTGTCTTGATACTTCTCATTTATCCTACTAACATCCTCTTATCCATGAATGGAATGCTCCTGACCTGCACTTTTTGCTGCAGCTAAGATTCTGTTACTGTGCTTCTGAAAAAAACCCCACACAAGGTGATGGATCTTTGAATCAAATCTTTATTGTCTCAGGAGGACATGAGCTTTAGAGATGGAGTTGAGTTGATGGATTCTTCACCTCCAGGTTGGTTCTTCATGGTGTGGAGTTCTCATAGGACATGTTAAGCCATCTTCTTACTATATCCGTGAACTCCTTGAAGTCAACCTCGCCATCGTTTTCTCCCAAAGCCTCATCAACAACAGAAGAGGCCTTTTTGTTGTGCAGTTGGGAGAGAATAAAGAAGGAAAGATGGTGACAGTGGCTGAAACCAGTGGAAAAAGCAAGCAGTCTTCTGATGAATTCAAGCACACACAAGAGTATGATAAATTTAGTCATCCTTCCTGGGATGTTCTAGTAGAGCTGTGTCTCTCCTAATGTCATGGTCTCCCAACTCCCATTGGCCCCAGTTAGCACAGCCAACAGTCAGAGATGACAGAGGTTGTGGTCCAGACACTCCTGGGGGGAAACACAATGGGGAAAGCTGGCTCGGAAAAATCCAAGGTTGGAAGCAGTGGTAGTTTCAGCCCAATCCTTCAATAGTTAGCAGGCTGATAACCAAGAATAACTTACAGGAGGGATGGGGAAACTGCCAACCCCCCCCCCCGAATATCCCTGGACTCTCCAACTCACAGTGACCCCAGCAGTTGACAGGGCAATTCCTGCACTCAGGGACCAAAATGCATTGCAACCATTGGAACCAAGAAAACAGTAACTTGTAACATAGAATTTTTCACAGAGAACATTCTAATGCATATTTTGTTCCATCACTGCTAGATTTCATAACACTTTGTTAAATTTTATGCCAGATTGATTCTAACATTGGTTTTCACTTTTTAAATCTTTGGTAAACTGTTTAGAGGTCTTTGTAGATTAAACAGTAAAAGTGTTGCACCCAAGTGGGGTTTTCCTTTCCTTTTCTGTCTGTGGAACAACTTCTGCAAGCGTAACAGAACATCCCCTCCTTCTCCTCCTCAACGCAGTCACAGAAAATCCACTCTGGAAGGTTGTGGAGAGGGAGCAGAGGGAAGAGAGAGGGAGGAGGCTTGGCTGCCCTTGTGCGGATCATTCTGCTAAATAAATGAAAAATGAAAAAGTACTTAACAGTTGACTAGTACCAGCCAGGATGGGGGAATGGTAAGTAATTGCTTTACAACTGAAGGGGAGATAGCTTCAAAACAAGAAATTTCTTAATCCCGAAAAGGGAAAAGCAAAGGGCAATCTGAGAAGTGAGAATTTTGAAAAGATGCAGAGAACTGAAATGCTTCCCCCATTGCAAGCAGTAACCCAACTGAGCAACAAACCACCCTCTTCTGCTCCTCACCATTGGCATGTCTGGAAGCTGCTCCTTTACCAGTTGACGCAGTCCGCTCTCACTCAGCACACGGCATTCCTTAGGCTGAAGCATTGCACTCTTACGCATCCCCATTCTCTGAGGCTCTCCTACATAACTATTGAAAACATTGATTATATTTTCAATGGTGCGCTCCAGTTCAGTCCGGGTGCCTGACATGCTGAACTGTCAAGAGAACTTTCAGGTGAGTCAAGGAAGTGGAGGAAATGCGGACAGACTCCAGACTCCCTCTTGAATGGCGATCAGTTGCCACAGAATCATATTTAAGCTCCATGCTCAGAGGAGGGTTCCAGGGGGATCTGGCAGAACATTAAGCTCCCTTGATTTGCCAGTGACGCCACGCCATGAAAGGTTACGAGTTGTACTTTCGAAGAAGATGGTAAATAAAGGGAAGACTCACCAAGCTCTCCATCTGTTCCCAATTGATGCCCCAGGAGTGTACACAAGTATTATCTGGACTGAGTTTGTTTGTTGGCTCTCATCCTGTCCATTACCGAAGCAAGACACTGGTTCAGCACTTCAAGGGCCTCAGCGGCATATGCAATGGAGAAATAGAGCTGAGTGTAATCAGCATACGTACTACGAACCTCCGGATAAACCCACCCAGTGGTGTGTATATATATATACACACACACACACACACACACACACACACACACAGTGGTGCCCCGCAAGACGAAAAACTCGCTAGACGAAAGGGTTTTTCAGTTTCGCGTTGCTTCGCTAAATGAATTTCCCCATGGGCTTGCTTTTTTAAAGCCGCTTGAAGAGGCGCACTTGCGACGGACTGTGCTTCGCAAGACGAAAAACATCGCAAGACGAAAAGACTCGCGGAACGAATTATTTTCGTCTTGCGAGGCACCACTATATATATATATATATATATATATATATATATATATATATATATATATATATATATATTGGTTTCGTAGATTTTCACGGGTACAGGAATGCAGGTTTTGGTGTCTTCGGGTGTCTTCCCGTGTAAGAGTTGGGGTGTCTAGGCGACGTTTCGACCTCGTCGAAACGTCGCCTAGACACCCCAACTCTTACACGGGAAGACACCCGAAGACACCAAAACCTGCATATATATATATTATATACACACACACATTTTTATTGGTTTTTTTACATATCATTTCCAAAAATCATTTAACATTACTGTATTTTTTGCCCCATAGGGCGCACCACCCCATAGGACGCACCTAGTTTTTTGGGAGGTGGGGGGAATAAAGAAAAAAAATATTTTCCCCCCAAGCACGGGGCTGGCGCGGGGGAAGCCCGAGCTTCCCCCAACCCCAGCCCCGAGAACAGCCTTCTATCCGCAAGCCTAGGGAGCCCGGCGGGAAGTCGTGCCGGTCTCCCCAGGCTAGCGGAAAGCTGCGCGAAGCCCGGGTGCACTCTTCAGCGTGCCCCAGACTTCGGAATGCAGGCAGCTCTGCGCAGCCCTAGGGAGCCCGGCGCGAAGTCGCGCCGGTCTCCCGAGGGTTGTGCAGAGCTTCCTGAAGCCTGGAGAGCGAGAGGGGTTGGTGCGCACCAACCCCTCTCGCTCTCCAGGCTTCAGCGAAAGCCTGCATTCACCCCATAGGACGCACACACATTTCCCCTTCATTTTTGGAGGGGGGAAAGTGCATCCTATAGGGCAAAAAATATGGTAACTTTGTGAATATTTCACCTCTCCCATTGCAAGAATCTACTGACAATGTTTTCAGAAAGGAGGGGGCAGAATCTGCTCATTACTTCTTCCGAGAGCCAGTGTGGTGTAGTGGTTAAGAACAGTAGACTTGTAATCTGGTCAACCGGGTTCGATTCCCCACTCCTCCACATGCAGCTGCTGGGTGACCTTGGGCTAGTCACACTTCTTTGAAGTCTCTCAGCCCCACTCACCTCACAGAGTGTTTGTTGTGGGGGAGGAAGGGAAAGGAGAATGTTAGCCGCTTTGAGACTCCTTCAGGTAGTGATAAAGCGGGATATCAAATCCAAACTCCTCCTCCTCCTCCTCCTCCTCCTCCTCCTCCTCCTCCTCCTCCTCTTCTTCTTCTTCTTCTTATTCCGCTCCAGCCTGACTCTGTGGAAGTCTGAGTGTTATCTGTGTACAGAGGTGCCTCAGGTTACATATGCTTCAGGTTACAGACTCCGCTAACCCAGAAATAGTGCTTCAGGTTAAGTACTTTGCTTCACTGTAGAGATAAGATGGCTGCTTAAGCAACTGTAACACTCATTCAGTCCAGTAGCCTCTGTTAGTCTTTAGTTTCTAGTTTATTTTTAGTTTGCAGCAGCTGTAAAAGAATAAAGAAGATATGCTTCAGATCCGTCATTCGTGTAGTTCATATTCTGCTGTGCTCTGCGGACTTTGGCACTGAGTTTGGTGCTCACAGCTCAAAGTTGTGAGTCCATAGCAGTTAGACCTGCTTCGCTTCAGTGCTGGAAGTGCTTTCCCAGTCGGGGCTGAAGAGGTTGAGCCCAGTCGTTGGCACCGGCTCAAAGGCGAAGCTGACATTGGTTATGGGGCCCAGTGGCTTCTTTTTTTTACAGCTTATTTCAACTTTCTATCGAACTTCCCCACATCTCCCGCACAATGCATTCTTGACAATAAATTTATCAGCAAATTATAGCCTTGTTTCATGTGTTTCTTTTGTACTTTCAATTGCAATTTAAGTTTAAATCCCTTATTATCCGTTTACTCTGAAAACAAAACATATTTTCATTTTTAACATTTAAACTTGATTCTTTCAATAATATTATCCAATTTCATAAATATTACACTCTCATAGCTGGGGCTAGCATTTCAAATTATGCGTCATTTTATAGTTCATATAATTTATAAAATTTTTGCAGATAGTTCTTAATTTTTTTCCAGTCCTCCTCCATTGCTTCTTCTCCCAGGTCTCGGATTCTGGCGGTCATCTCGGCCAGCTCCATGTAGTCAATCAGTTGCGTTTGCCACTCTTCCAGTGTGGGCAAATCTTGAGTCTTCCAATATTTGGCGATCAGGATTCTTGCTGCTGTGGTAGCATACATAAAGAACGTTCTGTCCTTCTTTAACACCTTTTGGCCCATAATGCCCAAGAGGAAGGCCTCCGGTTTCTTAGGAAAGGTGTACTTAAACACCTTTTTTAACTCGTTATAAATCATTTCCCAGAAGGCCTTCACTCTTGGACAGGTCCACCAAAGGTGAAAGAATGTTCCTTCAGCCTCCTTGCACTTCCAACATTTGTTATCAGACAAATGGTATATCTTAGCAAGCTTGACTGGGGTCATGTACCATCTGTATATCATTTTCATGATGTTTTCTTTCAAGGCATTACATGCCGTAAATTTCATACCGGTGGTCCATAACCTTTCCCAGTCTTCAAACATGATATTGTAACCAATGTCTTGAGCCCACTTTATCATGGCTGATTTAACTGTCTCATCCTGTGTATTCCATTTAAGCAGCAAGTTATACATTCTCGATAATACCTTGGTCTTTGGTTCTAACAACTCTGTCTCAAGTTTCGATTTTTCCACCTGGAATCCTATTTTTTTGTCCAACTTAACAACCTCATTAATTTGGGCATAGTGAAACCAATCTTGCACCTTATCCTTTAAATTTTCAAAGCTCCGCAACCTCCAATTGTCACCAATTTTTTCTATTAATTCCCAATATTTCGGCCAGCCGGCCTCCATATTGGGTTTTTTCCACGCCTTAGCCTCCACTGGTGATAGCCACCTCAGAGTCTTACTTTCAAGTAAGTCTTTGTATTTCATCCAGACCATAAAAATTGCTTTCCTGACAATGTGGTTTTTGAACATTCCATGTGTTTTTGCCTTGCCGTACCACAGATACGCATGCCATCCTAACGAGTTGTTAAAACCTTCCAGGTCTAGGACATCTGTATTCTCTAATAAGATCCAGTCTTTCAACCAGCAGAAGGCTGCCGCCTCATAGTATAACCTTAAGTCTGGCAGGGCAAACCCCCCTCTTTCTTTTGCATCAGTTAGTATTTTAAACTTTATTCGGGGCTTTTTGCCCTGCCAGACAAACTTTGAAATGTCCCTCTGCCACTTTCCAAAACATTCCACTCTGTCCACGACCTGCAAGGTTTGAAATAAAAATAACATTTTTGGCAAAACATTCATCTTAACAGCAGCAATTCGGCCCAGCAAGGAAAGCTTCAATCTCGACCAAGTTTCCAAATCTTTCTTAACTTCTGACCAACATTTCTCATAATTGTCCTTAAACAAATTCAAATTTTTAGGCGTCAAGTTTACCCCCAGGTATTTCACTTTCTTAACCACAGTTAACTCTGTTTCCTTCTGAAACCCCTCTATTTCTAAAGGCGTCAAGTTTTTCCCCAAAACTTTAGTTTTTTGTTTGTTCAACTTAAATCCTGCCACCCGACCAAATTCTTGTATCAGTTCCAAAACTCTTTTTGTGCTAGATTCTGGCTCCTGTAGTGTTAAAACTAAATCATCTGCAAATGCTTTCAGTTTATATTGTTTCACTCCGACCGTGATCCCCTGTATTTGCCGGTCCCTCCTAATCATGTTCAGCAAAACCTCCAGGACTGATATAAATAATAGGGGGGATAGGGGGCACCCCTGGCGTGTTCCTTTTTCAATATGGAACTCCTCTGTCACCACATTGTTCACTATCAGCTTAGCTTTTTGTTCTGAATAAATTGCTTCTATGCCATTTTCAAACCCCCGTCCCACTCCCATCCCTTCCAAGTTTTTCTTCATAAATTTCCAAGAAATATTGTCAAAGGCCTTCTCAGCATCAATAAAAATTAGCACTGCTTTAGTGTTAATATTTGTTTGCAAAAGTTCCAGAATATCAATAATATTCCTAGTATTGTCAAACAAATGCCTACCAGGGAGAAAGCCTGCTTGGTCCTTATGAATTACTTCATTTAAAACCTTTTTCAATCTGCTTGCCAAAATGTCTGCAAATATTTTATAATCCACATTTAGGAGTGAGATGGGACGGTAGTTCCTAAGTTGAGTCTTTTCAGTTTCCACTTTTGGTATCAATGTGATGAAAGCTTCTTTCCACGTTTCCGGTGCCCTTCCTCCCCCCATAATCTGATTGCAAACCTCCATTAGTGGTTGAATCAAGTAGTCTTTTAGTGTCTTATAGTACTTGGAGGTGAGCCCATCTGGGCCTGGAGATTTGCCCAACTGCATATTTTGAATGGCATCCTCAATTTCCTGTTGTGTTATTTTACAGTTCAAGATTGATCTCTTCTCCTGAGATAATTCTGGTAAGCCGTTGAGTTTCAAAAATCGTTCCATCTCAGACACTTCCTCAGGCCCTTGTGTATACAGCTTTTTAAAATATTTCTGGAAACACTTTCTAATTTCACCTGGTTTCTGGATATTTTCCCCTTCCACCTCTAGATTGGTAACATAGTTGAGTTTCTGTCTTTTTTTCAACTGCCATGCCAGCAGTTTCCCACATTTATTTGCTGACTCAAAGGATCTTTGTCTCATTTGTTTGATTTTCCATTCCACTTCTTGATTTATCAATTTCAAATATTGTGCCTGATGGAATTTAATTTCTCGCAAGATCTCTTTGGATTTTGGTTTAGATCTCAATCTTTTCTCTCCATCTCTTATCCTCTCTAATATTTTGTCCTTTTTCCCATTCCAGAGTTTTTTCTTAATTGTATTTTGTTGTATCAGAAACCCCCTCATTACAGCTTTACTCGCGTCCCAGATTGTTCTTTTTTCCACAGAAGTGTTCAAGTTAATTTCAAAATAGTCCTTTAAAGTTTTTTGGGCCTTCTTTACGATCTCTTGATCTCTAAACAGGGTGTCATTCATTTTCCATCTGAAGGAACCGGCTGGAGTAAGTCTCAATTCCATTTTCAGGGCGTTATGGTCGGAGCAAGTCTTTGGGCAGATTTCCACTCTTATAGTCTTCGGTGCCAGCCCTCTAGTTGTCCAAATTTGGTCGATTCTCGTCCATGACGAGTGGGCCTCAGAAAAGAAAGTTCCCTCTCTACCTAGGGGGTTCCTTGTCCGCCAAATGTCAATCAAATCCATATTGTCTGCCAGTTCAAAAAAAGTTTTCGGTAGTCTGCCATCCTTAGTTAAATTTTGGCTTTGTGACTTATCCATCAAAGTAGAGACCACCCCATTCATGTCTCCCATCATAATGATGTTCGAATAGTCCAGATAGTCCAATAATGTCTCATGTAGCTTCTTATAAAATTCTGCTTTCCCCTCATTTGGTGCATAAATTCCTAATATCAAAACTTTTTCTCCTTGAGATTGTATTTCAATTGCCAAGATTCTTCCTTGCTCATCTTTAAACAAAAATTTCGGTGCTAGGTTCTCCTTTACGTAGATCACCAGGCCTCTCTTTTTATAACGAGGCTTTTTTAAGGGATGCGGGTGGCGCTGTGGGTTAAACCACAGAGCCTAGGGCTTGCCGATCAGAAGGTCGGAGGTTCGAATCCCCGCGATGGGGTGAGCTCCCGTTGCTCAGTCCCTGCTCCTGCCAACCTAGCAGTTCGAAAGCACGTCAAAGTGCAAGTAAATAAATAGGTACTGCTCTGGCAGGAAGGTAAACGGCATTTCTGTGCACTGCTCTGGTTCACCAGAAGCGGCTTAGTCGTGCTGGCCACATGACCCGGAAGCTGTCTGCGGACAAACGCCGGCTCCCTTGGCCAGTAAAGTGAGATGAGCTCCGCAACCCCAGAGTCAGTCATGACTGGGCCTAATGGTCAGGGGTCATTTTACCTTTACTTTAACAAGGCTTTACAGCCGACCAGGGAGGCATTTGCCTGATTGCTCTCGAGCAACCCCCTGATACCCTTACAGAAGCTGACACCAAGACTTTATTTGTGTTGCACGTGGGGAAGTGTCTTGCTTTAATTAACAGCAGACATGGCCTGTGCACATTCCAGCCAAATGGCTCTATCTTTTCCTCTACTCACGCCCGAGACCTAGCCAACGTGGCAGGTCAAAATGAAAGCGCTTTTACAGAGGGAAAAGCTATTCCACACCATTGAAGATGACCCCACCCCCAGGAGGATGCAGATGAATGGCCTGAGTGGCACGTTGCAGACATGAGAGCCCAGGGGACAATTGTTTTGAGTGTCTCAGACCACTTGTTGGTAAACTTAGAGGGTCAAGAGACTGCACGGGCTGTTTGGCATAAACTGAGAGATATGCATTTGAGACATTTGCCGGTTCCAGCGTGATTTTCTTCAAGAAGCTGTGCAGGCTGCAATTAAAGAAAGGTGGCGATTTGCCCAGCCATCTGTCCCAATTAAAACACCTCGGACAGGACCTTGTTCAGCGAGACCTGAATATTTCAGAGGCTGTGTTTTCAATGTTAATGATAAATAGCCTAGACGATTCTTTTGATGGTGTAGCTGCCCAAATATCAACCATGCCTTCTGACCGGCTAAGAGGAGATTATGTGTCTAGCATGCTCTTGGATGAGTGGGATCGCAGACAGGATCAAAGGCGAAGCTGACAAACATCGTATCTTATACAATATTTTAGATTTCCATCAACCACCTCTGATGATTTTCCATTCTTTATCACTTATTCTGCATTTCTTAATTTCTCTGTTACTCTGAATTATCATTAAGTAATAATTCTCTTCATAGTCTTTCTTGTAATATTTCAAATAGTCCTCCTTACAGAACTTCCTACTAGCGTAATCTGTTCATTACAATTGCTTTTCAAATAGTTCATATATTTACTCCAGTCTTCTAAGAATCTCTGGTCACACAGGTTTCGAACCTTTCCTGTTAATTTATGTAATTCTGCACAGTCCATTAATTTCATCCGCCATTCTGCTTTCGTCGGTAACTCTTCTTGCTCCCATTTTTGTGCCCCCACCCAGTGGTTTCATGTAGATGTTAAACAACATGGGGATAGGATTGAGCCCTGTGGAACCCCACATTGAAGGTTCCATGGGGCTGAAAAGCATTCCCCAAGCAACAATCTCTGGGGACGGCCACTCTAGTTGGACTGGAAGCAGCACAAAGCAGTGCCACCCACTTCTAGTTTGGAAAGTTGCTCCAGAAGGAAACCATGGTCGGTGGTATCAAAAGATGCTGAGAGGTCGAGGAGAATTAACAGGGACATGTTTCTCTTCTCTCTATCTCAACAGAGGTCATCATACAGGGCAACCAAAGCAGTTTCTGTGCCTAAACCCCGATTGAAATGATCCAGAAAATCAGTTTCTCCCAAAAGCACCTGGATCTGGTCTGCGACCACTCACTCCAGAACCTTGCTCAGGAAAGGTAGATTAGCAACTGGCCCGTAGTTAGTTAGGTTTTTCGAATGCAGGGAAGCTTTCTTAAGGATTGGCTTTACCACCACCGCCTCCAAACAGGGAGAGACCACCCAATCTTGCAAAGAGGCATTGATCAACTCCCTGGACCAGCCAGCTGTATTTCCTTTCCTTCGATGGACTTCCAACTTCACTCTTGCAGTTTAAATGGGAACACTTCTTACAAATTTTGTCAGTGTTTTTAACTAAAAGCTAAGGATGGGGCAATGTGCTCTACGTGGGGCTACCTCTGAAGGTGACCCAGAAACTGCAATTAATCCACAATGCGGCAGCTAGGCTGGTGACTGTGAGTGGCTGCAGGGACTATATAACACTGGTCCCGAGAGATCTGCATTGGCTCCCAGTACGTTTCCGAGCACAATTCAAAGTGTTGGTGCTGACCTATAAAGCCCTAAATGGCCTTGATCCAGTATACCTGAAGGAGCGTCTCCACCCCCGTCGTCCAGCCCAGACACTGAGGTCCAGCACCGAGGGCCTTCTGGCGGTTCCCTCATTGCGAGAAGCCAAGTTACAGGGAACCAGGCAGAGGGCCTTCTCAGTAGTGGCGCCCGCCCTGTGGAACACCCTCCCTTCAGATGTGAAGGAAATAAGCAGCTATCCTATTTTTAAAAGACATCTGAAGGCAGCCCTGTTTAGGGAAGATTTTAGTATTTAATGCTGTATTGTTTTTAACACTCAATTGGGAGCCGCTCAGAGTGGCTGGGGAAACTCAGCCAGATGGGCGGGGTAGCGTGACTGGTTTCAAGAGAGATGACTCCCAGGAAAACATTGCATTGCGCTACCACCAGGCTGTCCTAATAAATTAGGTAGCGCACTAATTATTGCTGCTCATTTGTGTGTGTGTGTGTGTGTGTGTGTGTGTGTGTGTGTGTGTAAAATAATGGATCCACAAAATTCCCGGACTCTTCTTGGTGGTGTTATCAGCACCTTAAGCAATTCAGCAGCATCAAGAAACTTGGCTATCTCACTGCTTGCTCCTGCCCCCAGGTCAACGTGTTTAAAAGTTCAAGTCCCAAAACCGGCAAGAGTATTGGAAACAAGAAGAAATTCTGATGAAAGAAGAATGGCAGACAAAATTAATGGACTATGCAGAACTGGACAAAATGGCAGGAAGGATTCAAAACCTGTGGGACCAGAGATTTACAGAAGGTTGGGAGAAGTATATGAATTATTTGTAATCAACAAATTACGCTTGTGGGACTACAAGAAGTTTTGTAAGGAGAAATATACGAAGTGTTACAAAGTAGAAAAAGACAGAGATATTGGTTATGAGTTTGAAATGTAATAGACGAAGATAAGAAATGCATACTGAGAGATTAGATTGGAAAATTTTCAGACAGGATTGATGGAAGTCAAAAATTTGAATAAGATGTAAAAGTGTAGGAGTGCTCTTATTAATCAGAGTTCAATCCTTCCTTTACTTTGTGAACGCCTCATAAAAGTATGTTTAATTACTGTTGAAAATGATATGTTAAAAAACTAGTAAAAATTATATTAAAAAATAATAATAATAAAGTACAAGTCCCAATACCAATCCTTCTTGCACGCCTCCTTTGGAAGAACAGCCCATTAATCAAACATCCTAGCCGAGCTCAATGCATGTACCTTTTGCACCATCTAGTGGCTCAGATTGTTGTCACGGTATGATGACAATCTTGCACAAAGCACCCAGTTTCCTTGATGCTTGTCATTAACCAAACGAGCCTCCTAATTTCCTGACCTGCAGTACACGTTCTGCCTGTTCTTCTGTTGCTCTTGGTCAGGGCTGGAGTCAGATGCAGGTCAGCAATAAAGGAGGAAGATCTCCGTTGTCAGTGAAATTAACTCTTTATCCAGGGAAACAAATGTACAACTCGGCCTCGTGGCCTCAGCAACATTTCTCAGTAGGTCTTGCCCCTATGGAGCAGTTGCCAGGACTGGAGGTCCCGGCCTTCCACACCTCCCTAAGGCTCTGTCTCTCCCAGAACTTTCAGGTGAGTCAAGGAAGTGGAGGAAATGCGGACAGACTCCAGACTCTTTGTCAATTAATTTGTCAGGCCGAGGGACCTGCACTATATCTTCTGCAGTGAAGGGTGAAGGCTGATCCTAATAATTTATCCAGCTGCTCTACAATTTCCCTGTCTTCCTTTCAAACGACCTTCTATTCCTCTTCCTCCAAAATTCCAGCTCCCCAACCACCACCCAGAACCAGTTTCTTCCTTCTAACAAAAAGAAAAAGTATGTTATGTTGGTCTTTAAACATGATTTCTATTTTCTTACAGAAATCTATTTGCCACTTCTAATGGGTGTCTTGATACTTCTCGTTTATCCCACTGACATCCTGTTATCCCTGAGTGGAATGTTCCTGACCTGCAGTTTTTGCTGCAGCTAAGATTCTGTTGCTGTGCTTGTGAAAAACACCCCACACAAGGTGATGGATCTTTGAATCAAATCTTTATTGTCTCAGGAGGACATGAGCTTTAGAGATGGAGTTGAGTTGATGGATTCTTCACCTCCAGGTTGGTTCTTCATGCTGTGGAGTTCTCATAGGACATGATAAGCCATCTTCTTACTAGATCCGTGAACTCCTTGAAGTCAACCTTGCCATCGTTTCCTTCCAAAGCCTCATCAGCGACAGAAGAGGCCTTTTTGTTGTGCAGTTGGGAGAGAATAAAGAAGGAAAGATGGTTACAGTGGCTGAAACCTGTGGAAAAAGCAAGCAGTCTTCTGATGAATTCAAGCACACACAAGAGTATGATAGATTTAGTCATCCTTCCTGGGATGTTCTAGGAGAGCTGTGTCTCTCCTAATGTCATGGGGCTCCCAACTCCCATTGGCCCCAGTTAGCACAGCCAGCAGTCAGAGATGACAGAGGTTGTGGTCCAGACACTCCTGGGGGAAAACACAATGGGGAAAGCTGGCTCAGAAAAATCCAAGGTTGGAAGCAGTGGTAGTTTCAGCCCAATCCTTCAATAGTTAGCAGGCTGATAACCAAGAATAACTTACAGGACTTCCGGGTTAGCGCGATCGGCTAATGGCGGATTCCCTCCGAGCTCCGGAGGGAATCGGCTTGACAGGGGCCGGGTCTTGCCGTGCCGGCGACACGGGGACCCTTAAAAACCACGGGCACGGAGCCCGTGGACATGGTGACCTTGCGGGCACTGTTAGCGCCCTCCCGACTCGTGAAGGAGCCTTTTTAAAGGCTACGGAACGGGTGCCGGGGAGCGGCGTGGTGCTGTGAGTCTTCTGCTTCCCCTGCCGAGCGAAGCCGCATGCCATTTGTCGGAGAGCGCTGACTTCTTCCTGCTAAATTTGGACTTAAAATCAAGAACAACAACCCGTGAGTAATTTGGAAATTGGATTACAAATAATTCGTTTGTGGATTTGGTACGAGCGGGGGAGGTGGGAAAAAAAAAGGAAGTCCGTCTCCCCCCCATTGTAAACAGTTTAAAGCAAGGACCTGCCAACTAAGGTTGTGAGAAGAACTGTTGTTTGTTTTTTTTCGTGATTGGATAAAAGATATAAATTCCACGGATTTAAAAGTCTAAGTTAATGTGCTGGAGGACAAGAGGTTTTTTTGTTTTTTTGTTGTTGTTTTTTTGTTTTGTTTTTTATTAAGTACCACTTTTCTCAAGCCCGGGAGTAAACCGTGAAAAGAGCCTGCTGAGGATCTACAGAAAACTTTTGACAGCTGTCAAATTAGCTGTCAAAGTTGGGAAAAACTGAAAGCCTAAATTTTAACCGGTTATATTGCTGCAAAATATTGAAAGTAAAGAAAGATTGATACAAATAAATCTGACTTTTGGATCGGAAGTGAAAGGAATACTAAGTAACCAGAATCCCTCTAGAGGGGATTCTTGGACATTACAAGAATGGAATTAGGTCGGGAAATACGAGCTGCTTTGCAAGAGCTTATCTTTCTCATGGGAAAGCTGCGAGAGATGTTCGAGCAAGGCCATGTTTTGTCTACAAGTCCTACAAAACCGAAGTCAGCAGAAAATATACCTACTGAGTTGGAAAGGGACTTGATGTTCAAAACACAAGCAGCTGGACAAGAAAAGAAATCAAAGATTGGAGAGGAGGAAAAGACACTTGTTGAACAGGAGGAGCAGAAAGAAGGGGTGGCCGAAATGATACAGAAGACAAATGAGAGCCGGAGACCTGCCAAGATGAACTCTAGTTCGACCAAGGTGAAAGCTGGACTATTTGGGACATATAGATTTAAGAAACAGAGCTGGAGCTCCACCTTTAAACAAGTAGGCCTGGCTGGAAGAAACATGGGCAGTACTGAGAAGGTACCTCTTCGAGTTTGGGTGTTAAGCATAAGAGACCTCCGAAGAAGCCGGCTGAAAGGCACTGAGAGAGATTTGAGAGCCTCGGACGTAAGGTCACCAGGCTAAAAAGATGGACTAACTGGACTTTGGTTTGGGATTGAAACCGGGGAGAGAAGGGTGGGGTTTAGAAGTCCAAAGGGGGCCTGATTTTTACTTTGCAGTGTAAAATTTTATGTTGTTTATTATTATAAGAATGGGGAATCCGTGGATGGGAACTAGGGACAACCTTAGGAAAGGTATCTTTTCTCTTGTTTCTTTATCTCTTTTTTCTTTTATATATGATTAAGGTATATATTTTAAAAGTTGCTGAATAAACTGAACTAAGCATAATAATGAACTAAGGGTTAAACCTATTACAAAGAAGTATATTAACAAATTATGGCTAAGTAAATTAACAAATTATGGTTAAGACGCTAAGGATAAAAACTTGTTTGAACAAACAATTGGAGCTGGAATACAAGAAGGGGAGGCGTGGGGAAGTCATGAAAAGAAGTTATTGAAAATGAGACTTAAAAGGTGGAACCTTTTTTGTTGTTTTTTGTGTTTTCTTTTGTTTTTCTGTTTTGTTTTTTGTACCTTTTGAAATTTTAATAAAGATTATTTAAAAAAAAAACACCAAGAATAACTTACAGGAGGGATGAGGAAACTGCCACCCCCCCCCGAATATTCCTGGACTCTCCAACTCACAGTGACCCCAGCAGTTGACAGGGAAATTCCTGCACTCAGGGACCAAAATGCATCGCAACCATTGGAACCAAGAAAACAGTAACTTGTAACATGAAATTTTTCACAGAGAACATTCTAATGCATTTTTTGTTCCATCACTGCTGGACTTTATAACACTTTGTTAAATTTTATGCCAGATTGATTCTAACAATGGTTTTCACTTTTTAAAAAGAAAGTTTGGTCTCATCTCGGGTAAACTGTTTAAAGGTCTTTGTAGATTAAACAGTAAAAGTGTTGCACCCAAGTGTGGTTTTCCTTTCCTTTTCTGTCTGTGGAACAACTTCTGCAAGCGTAACAGAACATCCCCTCCTTCTCCTCCTCAACGCAGTCACAGAAAATCCACTCTGGAAGGTTGTGGAGAGGGAGCAGAGGGAGGAGAGAGGGAGGAGGCTTGGCTGCCCTTGTGCAGATCATTCTGCTAAATAAATCAAAAAGTACTTTAACAGTTGACTAGTACCAGCCAGGATGGGGGAATGGTAAGTAATTGCTTTACAACTGAAGGGGAGATAGCTTCAAAACAAGAAATTTCTTAATCCTGAAAAGGGAAAAGCAAAGGGCAATCTGAGAAGTGAGAATTTTGAAAAGATGAAGAGAACAGAATTGCTTCCCCCATTGCAAGGAGTAATCCAATTGAGCAACAAACCACCCTCCCCTGCTCCTCACCATTGGCATGTCTGGAAGCTGGTCCTTTACCAGTTGACGCAGTCCGCTCTCACTCAGCACACGGCATTCCTTAGGCTGAAGCATTGCACAGTCACTCGTGCCCATTCTCTGTGGTTCTTCTGCATAACTATTGAAAACCCTTATTATGATGCGAAGGGAGAACTGCAGTTTAGTGCGGCTGCCTGACATGTTGACCTGTCAAGCGAACTTTCAGGTGAGTCAAGGAAGTGGAGGAAATGAGGACAGACTCCAGACTCCCTCTTGAATGGCGATTAGTTGCCACAGAATCATATTTAAGCTCCATGCTCAGAGGGATTTGGCAGAAAATCAAGCTGGGCAACCCATGCAGATGGGTGGAGTACAAGTAATATATTTAATATAGCATCATCATCGTCGTTGACGTCATTGCCATCAAACAATCAATGTTAAGGAAATGGAGGAAATGGGGTTAGACTCCAGCCTTCCTCTCGAATGGCAATTAGTTGCCACTGGATCATATTTAAGTTTCATGCTCAGAGGAGGGTTACAGAGGGATTTGGCAGAACATCAAGTTTCCTTATACTTCCAGTGATGCCACGCCATGAGAAGTGCTAAACTGTAATTTCTACAAAGATGGTAGATAAAGGGAGGGCTCACCCAGGTCACCAACTGTTCCCAATTGATGCCCCAGGAGTGTACGATGAGCAGAAGGTTGGAACTGCATCCTGTATACCTGAAGAACATCTCCACCTCTGATTTCAGACAAGACACTGAGGTCCAGGTCTGAGGGCCTTCTAGTGGTTCCCTCAATGTGAGAAGTGGAGAGGGACTTCTCGGTGGTGGTGCCCACCCTGTGGAACATTCTCCTATCATCTATCAAAGAGATAAACAATCACATGACCTCCCGTAGACGTCTAAGGCAGCCCCATATGAGGAGGTTTTGAATGTCAAAAATCAAATTTTATTAAACGGTCACAGACCAGATTAACTCGTTCAGCTAGTCAGCGAAGCATAACACCGGAAAAAACAAAGGACAATTTCGATACATAACTGCAATTTAAAATTAGACAGCATAAATAAAATTAAGTATTTGCCTTCGCCTGCATATTGACATTGGAAAGCTCTTGTTTCCTGCGCCTAATAGCGGCTACACAAAATTTGGCCACATTGATCGTAATTTCAGGAACCTTATCTTCTACCAAGGCTCTCATACATTGGAGTTCTGGTTCATTTTTAAGCTTTTGTAGAACTGGGGCAATAAAGGTCAAACGTAGATCCTCGTAGTAACTACAGTGCAGCAATACATGCAGACTTGTTTCCATTTCCGATGAGCCACATGGGCAGACACGTGACGCATATGGTTTGCCCTCATATCTGCCTAGCAACAGGGCAGAGGGCAAAACGTTAAATCTGGCCAGGGTAAAGGAGTGTCTGTACTTAGGTATTTGTAAATCAGCCAGATAATTTGCGGGTGAGAACCCTCTCCCAAAGTCTCTAATTATGGCATGTTTATCCATTTTGCCCATATGACATTGCAGCTCTATGTCCCTAATGCGTTGGAGCACTTGACTTCTGGCTCTCTCATATCCTGCCGCTATCAAGATCTGCGGGGAGAATCCCAAGCTTCTTATCTTTTCAAACAGGGAAGCTTTCCAGGTGGAATGAAAGGTGTCTAAGAGTGTTAAAGGAGCCAAACCGGCCGGGGAAAAAATAAGTTTTAACCAGTAGTGTATCTTTAGAATCCACAGCCGCGCATTAACGGGTGGTTGTCCAACTTCTAAGCGGACAGCTATATTAGATACACAGGGGGGGATCCCCAATAAACACCGATAGAATTTTGTTTGAAATGCCTCCATAGGCGCAAAATTTTTAAAACTGCAAACCTGGGATCCATAAGTGAGTTGTGGGAGTATTTTTGCAGCAAAAACCTGGGAGGCCGCCGGAACGTATTTACCCCCTTTCCCGTGAAAAAATCTTGTAAGGGCTTTATTGGCCCTTCCTGCGTTGGCAATGGCGTTTTTCATCTGTTGGTGCCACAAGACCCTTTCCTGAAAAGTTATTCCCAGGTATTTGAAAGTTGCTACCTGGTCAATAGGTTGACCATTAATTCTCCATTTGTGTTTCCTTCTTTTTTTTGAAAACACCATAATTTTAGATTTGCTGTAATTTTTTGATAGTTGTTCCGCTTGACAATAGTCAGCAAGTGATCTCAAAAGCTTCCTCAGGCCAACGCAGAAAAAGGAGAGTAGGACTGTGTCGTCCGCATACAGAAGCACCGGGATGGGAATACCTGCCAGTTTGGGAGGGTGGGCATTTTCTTTCGCCATATTTGCTGCTAGATAGTTGATATAGAAATTAAATAGCGTTGGCGCGAGGACACATCCTTGTTTAACCCCATAGTGTGTTTGAATTTCTTTAGTTAGATGGCCTGACCGATCGCATCTTACCCTCACCCTGGTGTTTTCGTATAGACCACGGATAAGGCGTAATAAGCGTTTATCTATGTTTGTAGCGCCAAGCTTTTCCCAGAGTCTATCCCTTGGTATTAGATCAAACACCGATTTAAAATCCACGAATGCTGCATATAAAGACCCCCCTTTTCTAGAGTATTTGTCTGCCAGGTGTTGAAGGGTAAGGGCCTGGTCTATGGTTGAACGCTTTGCTCTAAAACCAGCTTGAGCTTCTGATAGAATACGCTCTGTTTCCATCCACTCCACTAATTTATCACATAAATGAGCAGCATACAGTTTGCTAATAATACTTAATAGACTGATTGGTCTATGCTTCAGGTTACAGACTCCGCTAACCCAGAAATAGTGCTTCAGGTTAAGTACTTTGCTTCACTGTAGAGATAAGATGGCTGCTTAAGCAACTGTAACACTCATTCAGTCCAGTAGCCTCTGTTAGTCTTTAGTTTCTAGTTTATTTTTAGTTTGCAGCAGCTGTAAAAGAATAAAGAAGATATGCTTCAGATCCGTCATTCGTGTAGTTCATATTCTGCTGTGCTCTGTGGTCTTTGGCACTGAGTTTGGTGCTCACAGCTCAAAGGTGTGAGTCCATAGCAGTTAGACCTGCTTCGCTTCAGTGCTGGAAGTCCTTTCCCAGTCGGGGCTGAAGAGGTTGAGCCCAGTCGTTGGCACCGGCTCAAAGGCGAAGCTGACATTGGTTATGGGGCCCAGTGGCTTCTGACGGTGATGCCGGACGGCAGAACAGAAGCTGCAAGTTGGATTTATTTGCGGTGCCCAGAAGCAGAGTTTTTGGAGCTGTTTTCCACGCTACTGCTGCTGCTGTTGCTTGTTTTATGGAGGTATGTTGCTGGCTGCCAAGAAAAGAAGATAGCGTCCCTGTTTGACTGTTAATTGTGGGAGTGGAGGAAGAGAGTGGGAGAGAGAGTTGCTGAAGGAGTCCCAAGTGTAATGGCTTGGCTCTCCAACAGAAGCGAGACGCGGGGAGTCATTATCTCAGGTTTATTCCTCAAACACATAAACCACTCCGGAGCTCCTTCACTCAGACTCTGTCTGACTCCAAGTTTGCAGTTGCCGAGACTAAACTCCGCCCCTTCCTCTTCTTCCAGCAGGGGGGAAAACCCTTCGAGTTTTGGGGCTGGCTATTCCTGGCCTCTCTTCATCTGTTTCTGAGCTAAGATTGCTATTTTGTGTATCCCTGCTCTGGCTCCCCCTTCCTTGACCACTATGCTCAGGGATCAGGTTACCATTGCTATCTGCTGCCTGCCCTCTGTTCTCTGAAGCCATGCCGCTAGGCTGTCCCTCCTCCCTCTCACATTCCAGTGTTCTTACCTCTCTTTCTCTGGCCTCATTCCCAGCCCCTGTCAGCTCCAGAACGAAGCTGTCAGGGGACTGCCATTGGCTCAGGGGCGAGAGGGGAAAAGCAGGGTGGATTACAGAGAGCCCCCAAAGATCGTGGGAAGCAGCACCTCCTCAGTGGAGGAGAGTAACCACGCCTCCGGTGGAGAGGAGCTTCAGGGCTCAGAGGAGGCAAGGCGGTGCCAGGACACCTTGCCTGAGCAAAGCGGGTAGGAGAGAGGTCCTCTGTTACCCACGCCCTCCTTGCGCAGTAGGCTTCCACGCAGAGAGGGGAAGCGCAGACTGGGCGTCAAGAAACTACTTTGCAGGGGGAGGTTTAAGGACTGCCCACTCACAGATTCTGCCAGTGAATGAGAGAGCCACGGAATAGTGGAGCTCTGCATGGTGAAGGTTTTTTTGGCACCAATAACGAGGCTTATTTAAGGGACATGGGTGGCGCTGTGGGTTAAACCACAGAGCCTAGGGCTTGCCGATCAGAAGGTCGGCGGTTCGAATCCCCACGATGGGGTGAGCTCCCGTTGCTCAGTCCCTGCTCCTGCCAACCTAGCAGTTCGAAAGCACGTCAAAGTGCAAGTAGATAAATAGGTACTGCTCTGGCAGGAAGGTAAACGGCGTTTATGTGCGCTGCTCTGGTTTGCCAGAAGTGGATTAGTCATGCTGGCCACATGACCCGGAAGCTGTCTGCACACAAACGCCAGCTCCCTTGGCCAGTAAAGCAAGATGAGCGCCGCAACCCCAGAGTCAGTCACGACTGGGCCTAATGGTCAGGGGTCCTTTTACCTTTACTTTAACAAGGCTTTACAGCCGACCAGGGAGGCATTTGCCTGATTGCTCTCGAGCAACCCCCTGATACCCTCACAGAAGCTGACACCAAGACTTTATTTGTGTTGAACGTAGGGAAGTGTCTTGCTTTAATTAACAGCAGACATGGCCTGTGCACATTCCGGCCAAATGGCTCCATCTTTTCCTCTACTCACGCCCGAGACCTAGCCAACATGGCAGGTCAAAATGAAAGCGCTTTTACAGAGGGAAAAGCTATTCCACACCATAGAAGATGACCCCCCCCCCAGGAGGATGCAGATGAATGGTCCAGTGCCGAGGGCCTTCTGGCGGTTCCCTCATTGCGAAAAGTGAGGTTACAGGGAACCAGACAGAGGGCCTTCTCGGTAGTGGCGCCCGCCCTGTGGAACACCCTCCCTTCAGATGTGTAGGAAATAAGCAGCTATCCTATTTTTAAAAGACATCTGAAGGCAGCCCTGTTTAGGGAAGATTTTAGTATTTAATGCTGTATTGTTTTTAACACTCAATTGGGAGCCGCTCAGAGTGGCTGGGGAAACTCAGCCAGATGGGCGGGGTAGCATGACTGGTTTCAAGAGAGATGACTCCCAGGAAAACATTGCATTGCGCTACCACCAGGCTGCCCTAATATATTGGGTAGCGCATTAATTATTGCTGCTCGTGTGTGTGTGTGTGTGTGTGTGTGTGTGTGTGTGTGTGTGTGTGTAAAATAATGGATCCACAAAATTCCTGGACTCTTCTTGGTGGTGTTATCAGCACCTTAAGCAATTCAGCAGCATCAAGAAACTTGGCTATCTCACTGCTTGCTCCTGCCCCCAGGTCAACGTGTTTAAAAGTACAAGTCCCAAAACCGGCAAGAGTATTGGAAACAAGAAGAAATTCTGATGAAAGAAGAATGGCAGACAAAATTAATGGACTATGCAGAACTGGACAAAATGGCAGGAAGGATTCAAAACCTGTGGGACCAGAGATTTACAGAAGGTTGGGAGAAGTATATGAATTATTTGTAATCAACAAATTACGCTTGTGGGACTGCAAGAAGTTTTGCAAAGAGAAATATACAAAGTGTTACAAAGTAGAAAAAGACAGAGATATTGGTTATGAGTTTGAAATGTAATAGACGAAGATAAGAAATGCATACTGAGAGATTAGATTGGAAAATTTTCAGACAGGATTGATGGAAGTCAAAAATTTGAATAAGATGTAAAAGTGTAGGAGTGCTCTTATTAATCAGAGTTCAATCCTTCCTTTACTTTGTGAACGCCTCATAAAAGTATGTTTAATTACTGTTGAAAATGATATGTTAAAAAAACTAATAAGAATTATATTAAAAAATAATAATAATAAAGTACAAGTCCCAAGACCAATCCTTCTTGCACGCCTCCTTTGGAAGAACAGCCCATTAATCAAACATCCTAGCCGAGCTCAATGCATGTACCTTTTGCACCATCTAGTGGCTCAGATTGTTGTCACAGTATGATGACAATCTTGCACAAAGCACCCAGTTTCCTTGATGCTTGTCATTAACCAAACGAGCCTCCTAATTTCCTGATCTGCAGCACACGTTCTGCCTGCTCTTCTGTTGCTCTTGGTCAGGGCTGGAATCAGATGCAGGTCAGCAATAAAGGAGGAAGATCTCCGTTGTCAGTGAAATTAACTCTTTATCCAAGGAAACAAACGTACAACTCAGCCTCGTGGCCTCAGCAACATTTCTCAGTAGGTCTTGCCCCTATGGAGCAGTTGACAGGACTGGAGGTCCCGGCCTTCCAAACCTCCCTAAGGCTCTGGCTCTCCCAGATGTTTCCCTTTTTTATATATATAAATTCATCTTTATTGGTTTAAAATTCAACCTTACAATAAAGGTAAGTACAACAAAGTTAAGCACATAAAAGAAAGAAAAGAAAAATTCTCCATATAAAAAAGTACAAAAAGTTTAAAAGTAACAAGAAAAGAAAAAGAAAAGAGCAATTAAAAGTACCAGGTATTTATACAGCATCATGTCTTATCCAATAAAGTCTTCTGTGAAAAGCTTCCAGTCATTCTCATTAGACTTTTCTATTGTCTTGATTTTCTCACACAGTTTGTTTTATATCTTTTTCCATATATTCCTCTAAGACCTTTATTCCATTTATTTATTATACACAAATATCATTCAACTCTGCTTGGATGGTATCATTTTTATAATATAGTCTTATGTATTCCTTAAATATTTTCCATTCTCCATATACTTATTGATTTAAGGTTCCCCTGACTTTTCCAGTTTGCTAATTGGAAATACTCTATCATGAGTGTTTGCCATTTCTGTTATTGTTGGTGTTATTTCGCCTTTCCAACTTCTGGCCGCCAGTATTCTCCCAGTGGTCTCTCCCAGATGTTTCCCAAGCAGCCTCAACATGCGTCTACACACCTCTGGTCCCTGCTCTGCCTTCCTCGTTATCCTGCACATTCTTGGAGACCAAGGGGGAGAGGAACTTGTCTGTACTGGTCCCGGGGGCTAACCGAGAGCCGAGGTCTGAGTCCAGTCCTAGGTCGATGGTGCGGTATGGAGGCTCTCCGTCAAAGCTGTAGCTGGTCCAAGGCGGGGAGTCAGGTGAGGTCAGGAACTCTGGCAGAAGAGCAGGACAGGGTGCAGGCAGGAACAGGCTAGCAACAACGTTGCTCCCGCAACCTGGGACTGGGCTGACTGGCTTTTATCTGCCCCGAGGCATAGGGTGGCCCCGATCCTCAGGTGACTCGCCTCTCCTGGCCTGGAGGTGAGCACTCCTCCTGCAGGAACTTAGTTCCTTCCGCCTCTCTGCCCTGAGCCTCTGCAGCTCAGGAGAGGCTGGAGAGTTACTGGATCCAGAGGCAACCTCCTCTTTTCCTGACAGGGCTGAGAGTGGAGCACCTGCAGGCAATGGGTCCTCCATCACCTCAGGAGCCAGAGCAGACTCAGCTGGTGCCTGCACCTGAGGATCCAGCACAGGTGAGGGCCCTTCAGGCTCATGCCCAAGCCCTGGCTCAGCTGGTTCTGGAGGCGGGGACTCATGTGCAGGCTGGGATTCCTCAGGTTCAGCCTCTGAGTCCAAATCCCAGGCCATCACAGCAAGAGAGGGAGACTTCCTGGATTTTTCAGCAGCCCCTTGACCCACCCACCCCCTTCTCTTCTTCAGCCTTGGAGTCTGAACTGCTCCCTATCACAGGCTCTTCCCGCACACTTCACCCTGTTGCCCCTTCAAGTATCTGGCACCTCTTCCCAGTCTTCTCCCTCTGATCTCTCCTTGGTATCCCATTACCTCTGGGGATTGCCTTTGGGGTTCCCCTGCTGCTGCCTCCCACCACTCCTCCTCACCCAGCCAACTTGGACCGAGAACTTTGTGAACTTGGACTGTTGATAAGTGTAATAAAAATGTTAAGGTCTTATATATATAATAAGTTGGGGCGCGGGTGGCGCTGTGGGTTAAACCACAGAGCCTAGGGCTTGCCGATCAGAAGGTCAGCGGTTCGAATCCCCACAATGGGCTGAGCTCCCGCTGCTCGGTCCCTGCTCCTGCCAACCTAGCAGTTCAAAAGCACGTCAAAGTGCAAGTAGATAAATAGGTACCGTTCCAGTGGGAAGGTAAACGGCATTTCTGTGCGCTGCTCTGGTTCGCCAGAAGCGGCTTAGTCATGCTGGCCACATGACCCGGAAGCTGTATGCAGGCTCCCTCGGCCGATAAAGCAAGATGAGCGCCGCAACCCCAGAGTCAGCCACAACTGGACCTAATGGTCAGGGGTACCTTTACCTTTTACTACACGAATCCTTCTTGAAATTTTGTCTTGCTTTTTGAAGAGTTGTTGATGGGTGCTTTTTGCATGTCAGCCGTGATAGGAACTGTTTCGTGGTGTTTGGGAATTGTTCCAATAACCGTGTGTCTCAGAATGCCTCTGCGCTACATTGGAACAAGGCAAAGAATGAGCAAGGCCTTTGTGTAATGCTACGGAGGCTTTCATCCTGACTTAAACATATCAGAAACTCATCCTCTTTGATGTGCCTGTTAGAGAATCATTCTGCCAGAAACAAGTAGAAGTTTCTAGAAGGTTCCAGAACATTCCTTTATATATGGGAGTGGCACTCTGAGCTTAATTAGCATCAACTGGAAGTGCCAATAAAAAGGCCACTTGGCTTCATTTTTTGCAGGCTTCTGACCGAAGTGTGCCTGTAAAATCTGCTGAAGGACCGTTGCTGTAATTTACGGCATGAAGGAGATAAGAGAGACTTTGTTTGAAAGCGTGCTGTTAATTGCTGTTTATATTAACAGCTGAAAAATATATTTGCTACCATAATGCTTGTACCCGGTCAGGGAATAAAATCTCTTGACCGAGACATCACAGAGTTTGACAAGTCATCTTTAAAACAACTTCTGTTGTTGTCCACTGCTTCCGGGAAGATTACTCTGCTGAACAATTGAAAGAGGTTTTACCTACACACAAGTATATGCGCAGTGAGTGTGTGTGGACAGTGAACTTTTAATAGTGCCAAGTGTGGGGACTGTGGGGACGCAGAACTGGGAATGGAGAAGAAGAGAGATTCTGATGGATTGGAAACTTGCTTGAAAGGAATAAGCTGTTACTATACAGTAGACGCTTGGGTTGCGAACATGATCCGTGCGGGAGGCACATTCGTAACCCGCAGCGCCCTGTCTGTGTACATGCGGGTCGCGATTCGGCGCTTCTGCGCATGTGCAAAGCACGATTTTCCAGACCCGAAAGCAACCCATTCTGGTACTTCTGGGTTCAGCATGGTGCGCAACCCAAAAACGTGCAACCTGAAGTGTCTATAACCTGAGGTATAACTGTACTGGGGTTGGATGAAAAGTGTTAATGTTTTTGATTGTGTGTGTTCTAATGCCTTTGTTAACTTACCTGTTATTTTTCTACAGGGAAGCTGTGTTCTGCTGCCTGTTCATTCATCTGGGAACAGATACCTTGTTCTTGGAGAGAGGTAGTGTTGTTGTTTTTTGGGGGGGGAGCGGGGAATCAGTTGTTATGCCTGTGGCCCCTTCTAAACTTTGCATCCAGCAGGGTTGCAATTCCTGGAATAGCCAGGCTAGCTTCCTGGTGTGGTAATGGCCTAAGTATGGGTTATTAACATAACAAAAGAAGTGGCTCAGCAGGACAGGGGGTCCCTACCAACACTACAATTCTATGAACAGATGCTTTAGGGTCACATGTCTCAGGCAGATTCTTTATTTGGCAGCTTTTACAACAGTCAATACCAATCTATGGGGGGAGCTCAATCGTTGTCTGGGCCACATCGGTCCTCGCCGTGACTCAGCTGAGGCTCCAATACTTTGGCCACCTCATGAGAAGAGAAGACTCCCTGGAGAAGACCCTGATGTTGGGAAAGATGGAGGGCACAAGGAGAAGGGGATGACAGAGGACAAGAATGGATGGACAGTGTTCTCGAAGCTACTAACATGAGTTTGACCAAACTGAGGGAGGCAGTGGAAGACACGAGTGCCTGGCGTGCTCTGGTCCAAGGGGTCACGAAGAGTCGGACATGACTAAATGACTAAACAACAACAACAAGGAAAACATTGATTATGTCGTTAAAGGAGCGCTGCAGTTCAGTCCGGCTGCCTGACATGTTGACCTGTCAAGAGAACTTTCAGGTGAGTCAAGGAAGTGGAGGAAATGGGGACAGACTCCAGACTCCCTCTTGAATGGCAATTAGCTGCCACAGAATCATATTTGGCAGAACATCAAGTTTCCTTAAACGTCCAGTGATGCCACGCCATGAGAAGTGCTAAATTGTAATTTCTACAAAGATGGTAGATAAAGGGAGGATTCACCCAGGTCACCAGCTGTTCCCAATTGATGCAGAAGGAGTGTTCAAGGAGCAGAAGGTTGGAACTGCATCCTGTATACCTGAAGAAGGTCTCCACCCCTGATTTCAGGCAAGACACTGAGGTCCAGGTCTGAGGGCCTTCTAGTGGTTCCCTCAATGTGAGAAGTAAAGTTACAGAGAGGGCCTTCTCGGTGGTGGTGCCCACCCTGTGGAAGATTCTCCTATCATCTATCAAAGAGGTAAACAATCACATGACCTTCCATAGATGTTTAAGGCAGCTCCGTATCAGGAGGTTTTTAATATCTGATGTTTCATTGTCTTCTTTTCTACTCTGTTGGAAGCTGCCCAGAGTGGCTGGGCAACCCATGCAGACAAGTAATATATTTAATATATCATCATCAACATCATCATTATTAAACAATCAGTATATCAATTTCTAATGGACTCTGGAAATTATTGATTGCTTGCATTAGATGGATCAATGGTCTCGTTAGTAAAATTCTTGTCAAATTGCTATTTTGGGGGATGTTCTTAAAAGTTTGGAACAGATCAATCCATTTTGCATTACCTTTTATGGGAAAGTGCACCTTGGTTTTGGTACGCTTTGGTCTTGGAACGCATTTCTGGATCAGATTAAATTTGAGAACTAAGGTACCACCGTATAATCTTAATGCTTTTGCTAACTTGAAAACCCATCTAAAGAAACAGTGTCCCATGGACCATGTTCCAGTCTTTAGAATCATAGAATCATAGAATCATAGAGTTGGAAGAGACCACAAGGGCCATCGAGTCCAACCCCCTGCCAAGCAGGAAACACCATCAGAGCACTCCTGACATATGGTTGTCAAGCCTCTGCTTAAAGACCTCCAAAGTAGGAGACTCCACCACACTCCTTGGCAGCAAATTCCACTGTCGAACAGCTCTTACTGTCAGGAAGTTCTTCCTAATGTTTAGGTGGAATCTTCTTTCTTGTAGTTTGGATCCATTGCTCCGTGTCCGCTTCTCTGGAGCAGCAGAAAACAACCTTTCTCCCTCCTCTATGTGACATCCTTTTATATATTTGAACATGGCTATCATATCACCCCTTGACCTCCTCTTCTCCAGGCTAAACATGCCCAGCTCCCTTAGCCGTTCCTCATAAGGCATCGTTTCCAGGCCTTTGACCATTTTGGTTGCCCTCCTCTGGACACGTTCCAGTTTGTCAGTGTCCTTCTTGAATTGTGGTGCCCAGAACTGGACACAGTACTCCAGGTGTGGTCTGACCAGAGCAGAATACAGTGGCACTATTACTTCCCTTGATCTAGATGCTATACTCCTATTGATGCAGCCCAGAATTGCATTGGCTTTTTTAGCTGCCGCGTCACACTGTTGGCTCATGTCAAGTTTGTGGTCAACCAAGACTCCTAGATCCTTTTCACATGTACTGCTCTCAAGCCAGGTGTCACCCATCTTGTATTTGTGCCTCTCATTTTTTTTGCCCAAGTGCAATACTTTACATTTCTCCCTGTTAAAATTCATCTTGTTTGTTTTGGCCCAGTTCTCTAATCTGTCAAGGTCGTTTTGAAGTGTGATCCTGTCCTCTGGGGTGTTAGCCACCCCTCCCAGTTTGGTGTCATCTGCAAATTTGATCAGGATGCCCTTGAGTCCATCATCCAAGTCGTTGATAAAGATGTTGAATAAGACCGGGCCCAAGACAGAACCCTGTGGCACCCCACTAGTCACTCTTCTCCAGGATGAAGAGGAACCATTGATGAGCACCCTTTGGGTTCGGTCAGTCAGCCAGTTACAAATCCACTGAGTGGTAGCATAGTCAAGACCGCATTTTACCAGCTTCTTTACAAGAATATCATGGGGCACCTTGTCAAATGCCTTGCTGAAATCAAGGTAGGCTACATCCACTGCGTTCCCTTCATCTACCAGGCTTGTAATTCTGTCAAAAAATGAAATCAGGTTAGTCTGACATGACTTATTTTTCAGAAATCCATGCTGACTATTGGTGATCACAGCATTCCTTTCTAGGTGCTCACAGACTGTTTGCTTAATGATCTGCTCCAGAATCTTCCCTGGTATTGATGTCAGACTGACTGGGCGGTAATTATTTGGGTCCTCTCTTTTCCCCTTTTTGAAAATAGGGACAACATTTGCCCTCCTCCAGTCTGCCGGGACTTCGCCTGTTCTTTAGAGACAGGTCCTGTGAAGATTTAACTCTGAACATCCCATTTAAATTCTTTAAGAGCTCTGGAAAGATTATTTCTGAACCTGGGGATATGATGATCTTCAATATGTCAATTAATTTGTCTGGCACAGGTATTTAATGGGGGGGTGGACACTGTATTAATTTGAAAAACATTGAGTTAACCAGCCTGGAATCGCCTGGATCCCCACTGGGGGCCATTTTTAAGAAACAGTGTCATGTGGACCATGTTCCAATCTTTAAAGGAAGGTCTTGTGAACATTTCAGTTCCTCAAGAGCTCATGCATTGAGCCCTTCTGGACCTGGGGATAGGATGATCTTTGTCAATTAATTTGTCAGGCCCAGACTGAGATGGGAGTAATCAGCCTCCCAAATTCTTCCCGGTGTAAGGGAAGATGCAGTCTCATCCGCGGGTGCGCAATAAACCACCCCCAAGTTCGTAAAGAAAGAGGAGGTGGGGGCACTGGATGGAAAGCACCCGAGGGAGTTCGAATCTCCTGGACGCTGTCCCCGCGAGCGCACCAAGTTCCATTTCTTAAGATGAAAAATTGGATTTAAGTTTTGGATATGCTTCAAGTGAGGAGGGGGAAATTAATCTGCCAATTAAGGCAGCCACTGAGGTGCCAAGAGTGACAGAGAGGAAGAAAGAATAACATCTAAGAATAACATCTAAGGCGGTATATTGGAACCGAATGGAAAAGGGGGGGGTAAAGATTTTTATTTTTTTTACTATGATTTATTACAATACCTGACAGACTCACCCCCAGAAGAACGGTTTACAATATTTACAGCAAGTGAGATGGGAAAATATAAACTGTGTGGAAATAACAATACAGTGGTGCCTCGCAAGACGAAAAGAATCCGTTCCGCGATTCTCGTCGTCTAGCGGTTTTTTCATCTTGCGAAGCAAGCCCATTGATTAGCGCTACAGCGGTCTAGCGGCTTTCCCTGATCAGCTGTAAGCGGGTTTTTCAGCGGAACAGCTGATAGGCGGCTTAGGAAAAGGGGGGGAGCGGGAAAAAACCACGGGGACGCGCAAGATTTTTTCGTCTTGCGATGCAACCCCATAGGGAAATTCGTTTTGCGAAGCGCCTGCAAAACGGAAAACCCTTTCGTCTAGCGGGTTTTCCGTCTTGCGAGGCGTTCGTCTTGCGGGGCACCACTGTACTATATAAGTAAAGCTTTTGTTTTTTGAAATGCTTGGAAGAAGATAAAAGACCCTCCAAATATTGATATTAGAAAGAAGGAGGGTCTCGCTAGCCACTGGAGAGACTTCAAAAAACTTTGGAAAGACCGAGCTGCAGAGATAAATAGCCATGGGGGAGGTGAGCTCGTAATTTGTTATTATATCTGCACTTCAAGTCCGATTTGGCAAATCTCCTCTGGAAAGGCTAATGTTTGATGCAACCAGTCTGGGAAAATTAATGAGCAAATGCCTAGATTTGATTTTATTGGAACTGAGAGAAGATGGCGTCTGCCAGCAGCGAAATGACTTTTGGATTGATTCGGCATAAACACCAGCATGTGAGGATATACTGCAGCAATAGGAGAGTCAAGCATACAAAATTCACACAGAAGCACATCATTGCTTACTTCAACTCGCCTGTGGAAACAACTCAGAGGCCATGAAAGAAGGAAGGTTAACAACAGGAAGATTTAAATGAACTATTGGAAATTCAAGGCAGCAGAGATATAAGATGATTAGAGCACCCCCAAACTTGAAGCATGGGAAGTCCCAATAAAAATTTATAATTTGGCAAAATATTTGGACTATATGTATTTGTATACAGATAGGTAGCCGTGTTGGTCTGCCATAGTCAAAATAAAAAAAATCCCTTCCAGTAGCACCTTAAAGACCAACTAAGTTAGTTCTTGGTATGAGCTTTCGTGTGCATGCACACTTCTTCAGATACACTGAAACAGAAGTTGCCAGATCCTTCTATATAGAGAGAAGGTGGGGAGGGGTATTACTCAGAAGGGTGGTGGGAATGGGAGATTGGCAGATAGCTGAGATGAAAGCTCATACCAAGAACTAACTTAGTTGGTATTTAAGGTGCTACTGGAAGGAATTTATGTATTTGTATAATTTGGAGTATTTAATGTGATTTGATTGGATTGTTAAAATGGAAAATTTAATTTAAAAAAATTAAAAAAAAATGTCAGGCCCAGGGACCTGCACTACATCTTCTGCAGTGAAGGGTGAAGACTGATGCTAATAATTTATCCAACTGCTCTACGATTTCCCTGTCTTCCTTTCAAAAGACCTTCTATTCCTCTTCATCCAAAATTCCAGCTCCCCACCCACCACCCAGAACCAGTTTCCTCCTTCTAACAAAAAGAAACAGTATGTTATGTTGGTTTTTAAACAAGATTTCTATTTTCTTACTAAAGTCTTTTTGCCACTTCTCATTTAACCTACTGGAATCCTCTTATCCCTGAATGGAATGTTCCTGACCTGCAGTTTTTGCTGCAGCTAAGATTCTGTTACTGTGCCTCCGAAAAACACCACACAGAAGGTGATGGATCTTTGAATCAAATCTTTATTGTCTCAGGAGGACATAAGCTTTAGAGATGGAGTTGAGTTGATGGATTCTACCCCTCCAGGTTGGTTCTTCATGGTGTGGAGTTCTCATAGGACATGATAAGCCATCTTCTTACTAGATCCGTGAACTCCCAGAAGTCGACCTTGCCATCGTTTCTTTCCAAAGCCTCATCAATGATAGAATAGGCCTTTTTGTTGTACAGTTGGGAGAGAATAAAGAAGGGAAGATGGTTACAGTGGCTGAAACCAGTGGAAAAAGCAAGCGGTCTTCTGATGAATTCAAGCACACACAAGAGTATGATATATTTAGTCATCCTTCCTGGGATGTTCTAGGAGAGCTGTGTCTCTCCTAATGTCATGGGGCTCCCAACTCCCATTGGCCCCAGTTAGCACAGCCAACAGTCAGAGATGACAGAGGTTGTGGTCCAGACACTCCTGGGGGAAAACACAATGGGGAAAGCTGGCTCAGAAAAATCCAAGGTTGGAAGCAGTGGTAGTTTCAGCCCAATCCTTCAATAGTTAGCAGGCTGATAACCAAGGATAACTTACAGGAGGGATGGGGAAACTGCCCCCCTCCCCGAATATCCCTGGACTCTCCAACTCACAGTGACCCCAGCAGTTGACAGGGCAATTCCTGCACTCAGGGACCAAAATGCATTGCATCCATTGGAACCAAGAAAACGGTAACTTGTAACATGGAATTTTTCACAGAGAACATTCTAATGCATTTTTTGTTTCACCACTGCTACACTTCATAACACTTTGTTAAATTTTATGCCAGATTGATTCTAACAATGGTTTTCATTTTTAAAAAGAAAGTTTGGTCTCATCTTGGGTAAACTGTTTAGAGGTCTATGTAGATTAAACAGTAAAAGTGTTGCACCCAAGTGGGGTTTTCCTTTCCTTTTCTGTCTGTGGAACAACTTCTGCAAGCGTAAGAGAACATCCCCTCCTTCTCCTCCTCAACGCAGTCACAGAAAATCCACTCTGGAAGGTTGTGGAGAGGGAGCAGAGGGAGGAGAGAGGGAGGAGGCTTGGCTGCCCTTGTGCGGATCATTTTGCAAAATAAGTATAAAAATGAAAAAGTACTTTAGCAGGTGACTAGTACCAGCCAGGACAGGGGAATTGTAAGTAATGGCTTTACAGCTGAAGGGGAGATAGCTTCAAAACAAGAAATTTCTTAATCCTGAAAAGGGGAAAGCAAAGGGCAATCTGAGAAGTGAGGATTTTGAAAAGATGAAATGAACTGAAGTGCTTCCCCCATTGCAAGGAGTAACCCAATTGAGCAACAAACCACCCTCTCCTGCTCCTCACCATTGGCATGTCTGGAAGCTGCTCCTTTACCAGTTGATGCAGTCCGCTCTCATTCAGCACATGGCGTTCCTTAGGCTGAAGCATTGCACACTCACTTGTGCCCATTACCCGTACTTCTATTGCATATTTGGTGAAAATATCAATTATGCTATGAATGGAGCGCTCCAGTTCAGTCCGGCTGTCTGACATGTTGAACCGTCAAGAGAACTTTCAGGTGAGTCAAGGAAGTAGAGGAAATGGGGAAAGACTCCAAACTCCCTCTTGAATGGTGATTAGTTGCCAATGGATCATATTTAAGCTCCATGCTCAGAGGGATTTGGCAGAAAATCAAGTTGGGCCACCCATGCAGATGGGAGGAGTACAAGTAATATATTTAATATAGCATCATCATCATCAAACAATCAATGTTAAGGAAGTGGAGGAAATGGAGTTAGACTCCAGCCTTCCTCTTGAATGGCAATTAGTTGCCACCGGATCATATTTAAGGTCCATGCTCAGAGGAGGTTTCTAGAAGGATTTGGCAGAACATCAAGTTTCCTTAAACTTCCAGTGATGCCACGCCGTGAGAAGTGCTAAATTGTAATTTCTACAAAGATGGTAGATAAAAGGAGGACTCACCCAGGTCACCAGCTGTTCCCAATTGATGCCCCAGGAGTGTTCGAGGAGCAGAAGGTTGGAGCTGAATCCTGTATACCTGAAGAACGTCTCCACCCCCTGTTTCAGACAAGACACTGAGGTCCAGGTCTGAGGGCCTTCTAGTGGTTCCCTCTATGTGAGAAATGAAGTTACAGAGAGGGCCTTCTCGGTGGTGGTGCCCACCCTGTGGAACGTTCTCCTATCAGCTATCAAAGAGATAAACAATCACATGACCTTCCGTAGACGTCTAAGGCAGCCCCATATCAGGAGGTTTTGAATGTCTGATGTTTCGTTGTCTTCTTTTCTACTCTTTTGGAAACTTCCCAGAGTGGCTGGGCAACCCATGCAGATGGGTGGGGGACAAGTAATATATTTAATATATCATCATCATTAAACAAGCAATATCTATTTCTCAGGGACTCTGGAAATTATTTATTGCTTTCATTAGATAGATCAATGGTCTCGTTAGTAAAATTCAGGTCAAATTGCTATTTTCAGGGATGTTCTTAAAAGTTTGGAACAGATCAATCCATTTTGCATTACCTTTTATGGGAAAGTGTGCCTTGGTTTTGGTACGCTTCGGTCTTGGAACGCATTTCCGGATCAGATTAATTTTAAGAACCAAAGTACCACGTATAATCTTAATCCTCTTCCTAACTTGAAAACCCGTCTAAAGAAACAGTGTCCCATGGACCATGTTCCAGTCTTTAGAGACAGGTCCTGTGAAGATTTAACTCTGAACATCCCATTTAGATTCTTGAAGAGCTCAGGAAAGATTCTTTCTGAACCCAGGGATATGATGATCTTCAATTTGTCAACTAATTTGTCTGGCACAGGTATTTAATGGGGGGGTGGACACTGTTTTAATTTGATTTAAAAATGTAAATAATATTTTAAAAACAGAGTGTTTTGCATCAATTTTCCAATGAAAAACATTGAGTTAAGCAGCCTGGAATCACCTGGATCCACAATGAGGGCCATTTTTAAGAAAGAGTGTCATGTGTACCATGTTCCAATCTTTAGAGGCAGTTCTTGTGAACATTTCAGTTCCTCAAGAGCTCATGCATAGAGCCCTTCTGGACCTGGGGATATGATGATCTTTGTCAATTAATCTGCGTTGTGATTCCCGCCCCTCCCCCCAACTGGAATAAATAAAGACACAGGACACCAGAATTTTAGGTTAATGGGTAAAAAATGGCCATAACTTTATTGGTTACAGGTAAGAGCAGTTTTGGCTTTAGGCATTGGTCCTATCAGACTATCCTGCATAGATCCGGAAAGGGTTAACACCAACGGGGGGAGTCCCTGAGATGCACATCCCTAGGTGCTCCCCAAGGGGTCACCGCTCGTGAGCGCGCTTTAGGCCCTATCCTCTATAGGTTTCGGATGAGGCAACGCCCCCCGGAATCCTTTATCGGACTACCCTTAAATATTTGGGGGAGGTGATGGCACTCCTCCCTCCCCGACTCATCTGCATAATAATAACCCTACCAATGCCTAACTGCCACACGAGCCAAGCTTGCCGCCAATACCCTCAGACCTGCAACCAATCCCTAATCCCCGAAAAAAAATGTCAGCAAGCCATATATCATTACCAGCATCAGAAAGATGCACACCATCCTTGCGGTAGAGGGCCTCCTTTCTAAACTGGATGCCAGGGTGGTCAATGACCAGCCGCCCCCTAGCGCTGCCACTCTACGCACCACCGAGCGCTCCAGGATCTTCCTGGCTCTATTCACAGCCACAGGGTTTTTGCAATCTCTCCAAGTGCGCCTTTCAAGCAATGATGACCAGATAACTGTTAGATTAGGAAAGGTGGCCCGTAACTCCCCAAAATCATTGAAAATATGCCACATTAAGTCCACCCCCTTTCGGTAGGCTAGGTCCTTCTCTTTTTTTTTTTTAAATTCTTTTTATTGAATTCCTTTTATACACACAACAAGAAAAAACAAATACATTCATACTAAAAAGAAAAAAGGAAAAAAAAGAAGTGAGAAAAGAAAAAAAAATCAAATAAGGTAAAAAAGAGGGGAGACAAAAAACTACAACAAAGAACATAAAAACAACGACTTCCTTCCCTACTGATTTCGGGTATTTACTTTCAATAGTTTCATTTTTACCGCTGGTATATTATTTTTAGTTTGCACATCGGAAGTTTTAAAACAGACCTGCTGTATTTGGTAAGTTTTTAAAATTACCTTCAAAATAAACCATAAATTTGTTCCAATCCTCTTTTAGCTTTGTATTTTTGTGATTTCTAATTCTTTGTGTCAATCTTGCCAATTCAATAAAGTCGTATAGTTTTAATTGCCAATCCCTCACCGTTGGGAGATTTGTGCTTTTCCAATTTTGAGCGATTAGCATCCTGGCCGCTGCTGTTGAATATTGAAATAGAGTTTTATCTTTCTCCTGAATTTCTTTCCCGACCATCCCTAGTAAAAAGGCCTCTGGGTTTTTGGGGAATGTGTATCTAAATATCTTTTTTAACTCATTATATATCTGGTCCCAAAATTTTTTGATTTCCTCACATGTCCACCACATATGTATAAAATTGCCTTCTTTTGTTTTACATTTCCAGCAAGCCTTGTCTGCAGTTTTGTACATTCTACTCAGTTTTTCTGGTGTTAGGTACCATCTGTAAATCATCTTTTCCAAATTTTCCCTAATTGCAGCGCTTGCCGTAAATTTTAATCCCTCACTCCACAATTTTGACCATTTTTCGTATTCTATATTATGCCCCAGATCTATCGCCCATTTGACCATAACTTCTTTGATCTCTTCATCTTTAGTTTCCCATTCCAGTAGTATATTGTACATCTTAGATAATATCTTCAATTTACTTTCAATTACTTCAATCTGAAATTTCGACTTCTTTTCATTCATTCCTGTTTTTTTATCTTCTGTCCATTTTGCATTAATTTGATGATACTGTATCCAGCCCGTCAACTTGTCCTTTAATTCTTCATATGGTCTTAGTTTCCAGCTGTCTTGGGATCTTACTAGTAGATCTTCATATGTCAATTTTCGCTCTTCCATATTTGTTTTTTTAATTGATAAGATATCTGTTGGGGATAGCCACCAGGGTGTTCTCCATTCCAGCAGTTTCTTATTTTTTTCCCAGACTTCATACAAAGGACCTCTAATGATATGGCTCGAAAACCTTTTGTGTACTTTTTCTTTATTTGACCAGAGGTAGGCATGCCAACTGAATCTATTGTCGGCCCCTTCCAGGTCTAATAAGTCCGTGTCCTCTAAAGTTATCCAGTCTTCAACCCAGCAAAGACAAGCCACTTCGTAATATAATTTTAAATCAGGTACTGCCAGTCCTCCTCTCTCCTTTCGGTCTGTTAGTAATTTGAATCTGATCCTTGGCCTTCTTCCCTGCCATATGAATCTTTGTAGGAATGAAAAATCACGGGAGACGAGAGAGGCAGGTGTAGCTAGGCGTCTGTCAGGGCGGGCCCTGAGAGCCTATTTTATTGAATATTGCAAGCATTGCCCCAGGCGGGCCTGTGGTTGATTGGTTGATACATACACACAGAAACTTGTAATTGGTTAACATAAGTACTAAGGCGGGAATTACATCTGAAAGGTGGGGATTACATGTGATCATTTATCATTGATGGAGAGAAGGCTGAGAATCGGAGCTAGAACGAGACAGGCATGAAGCCTCCTAATTGAATTGTAACTAGGGATTAATTGGCACAAACAATATAACAATCGGGTTCTATAGAGATGGTCAGCTAGGCATGGAGAGCAAGTACAGTTTGTTTTCCATGAGCTTGGGATGTCTGTTACTTAATGATTGATTATAGCATGTAACAATGTAATCAGGTTCTGTAGTCAGCTAGGCGTGAAGAGCAGGTTCGCACAGTGTGTGCAAAAGGCAGGGAAAAACCTACAAGCAAGACTTTCTAGAATGCAAGAGAAAGGGTGCAAAGCTTCCCCAAAATGCAGCAGTTTTGTGCAGTTTTGTGCAGAAGGAGAACTAGCAGTTATATGCAGAAAGAGGACTTCCCTTTAAATCTTGAAAGAGTCTTCTGCCAGTCCTTAAATATTTTAGTCCCTCTGATAACAGGTATGTTTTGAAATAGGAACAGCATCTTAGGGAGTATGTTCATTTTTATTGCTTCCATCCTGCCCAGCCACGAAAGATTTACCCTGTTCCAAACATCCAAGTCCTTTTTCACTTTGTTCCATGTTGGCGTATAGTTGTCTTCAATTAAATTTATGTTTTTGGGTGTAAGCCAGATTCCTAAATATTTTATTTTTTTAGCCACTTTGATTCCATATTGTCTCTCTAATCTTTCCTTTGCATCATTTCTCAGGTTCTTCGTCAACATTTTTGTTTTGGTTTTGTTCAGCTTGAAGCCCGATATTTTGCCGTACTCCTCCATAATCTCCAATACTTTGCCCATGCTTTCTTGCGGCTCTTCTAGGGATAACATCAGGTCGTCCGCATAAGCTTTTAATTTATACTCTTTAAATCCTATTTTAATCCCTTTTATCTCTGTTTTTGACCTTATTTTGTTCGCCAGGACTTCCAAAGCTAAAATGAACAAGAGCGGGGAGAGGGGGCATCCCTGCCTTGTTCCTTTCTCTATTTTGAATCTATTCGTAAGGTTGTTGTTTATTATCAATTTGGCATGTTGGTTTGAATATATTGCTTGTATTCCTTTCAAGAATTCACCCTCAATCCCTGCCTTTTCCATCGATTTTAGTAGAAACCCCCAGGAGACGTTATCAAACGCCTTTCTGCGTCTATAAAAATCAGGGACGCCGGTATATTATTGTTAATCTCCAAATATTCAATTAGATTAATGACATGCCTCACATTATCTTTCAGAAATCTATTTGGGAGGAAACCCGCTTGATCTTTGTGAATTAACTTTATTAAACATTTTTTCAGTCTGTTCGCCATGATGTCCGCATATATTTTGTAATCATTATTTAGTAACGATATTGGCCTGTAATTCTTCATGTTCGATTTGTCCGTGTCTGGTTTAGGGATTAATGTTATAAAAGCTTCCCTCCATGATTCG
This sequence comes from Podarcis liolepis, assembly GCF_965112155.1. Taxonomy (NCBI): domain Eukaryota; kingdom Metazoa; phylum Chordata; class Lepidosauria; order Squamata; family Lacertidae; genus Podarcis; species Podarcis liolepis. The sequence continues at coordinate 8,368,702 of NC_139566.1, forward strand.
GGTATTTTCCCTCCTCTTAGAATATTATTCATGGTGTCACAGAGTACTTGTGCTAGTTGACCTCCCAAAACTTTGTAATATTTGGCCGATAACCCGTCCGGGCCTGGTGCTTTTCCCAATTTCATTTTTTTAACCGCATTCTCAATCTCCTCCATACTAATAGGTCTATTTAATTGGGTTCTTTCTTCTTCTGTAACAGTTTTCCCTATGCAGTTCTCTAAATATTTTTCTATTTGGGCTGGGTCTTCTTCTCCTTTCTTATATAACTCCTCATAAAATTTAAGAAAATTTTTTTGTATTTTTTTGGGGTCTACTATTAATTCTTCTTCTACCATTATTTTATTTATGACATTCTGCTTCTGTCTTTTTCTCAGTTGCCAGGCTAGGAATTTTCCCGTTTTATTCGCCGATTCGAAATATCTCTGCTTCATTAGCTTGATTTTCCATTCTATTTCCTGGTTCGTTAGTATTGAGTATTGTCTTTGTAGTATTTTTATTGATTGTAAACTTTGCTCGTCTTTCGGGTGTTCTATTAATTTCTTCTCGTGCTCCCTTAGCTGTTTAAGTATTTCATCTGTCTTTTGCTGCTTTATTTTTTTCTTATGGTTGTTTTGCTGGATGAAAAAACCTCTTAAAACCGCCTTACTGGCGTCCCAGACTGTTTCTATTTTTGTTCCCGTGTTGAGGTTCAAGTCCCAATACTCTTTTAGTGTAGCTTTAGCTTTTTCGATGACCTCATCGTTGTCCAACAGAAAATCGTTCAGTCTCCATCTGAAGCCTCCATTTGATTCTCCTTTTAATTCCAAAGTTATTGAGTTATGGTCAGAGAAGGTTCTCGGTTGAATTTCACATTTTATCGCTCTTAAAGTAATTTCTCTTGAGGCCCAAATTTGGTCTATTCTTCCCCAGCTTTTATGTACTTCTGAGAAAAAGGTAAACTGTTTTTCTGCTGGATGCTTGTGTCTCCATACATCCGTTAGGTCCATGTTCTCCTCCAAGTCTTGAAATGATTCCGGTAACTTTCCTTGTTTTCGTTTTCTCTTTTCTGTTTGTCTGTCCATTTCTAATGTCGGCACTGCATTAAAGTCTCCCAATAATATCATCTTGTTATTTCCTAATTCTAGTAACACTTGTTCCAATTTTTTGTAGAACTCTGACCTATTTGTGTTTGGGGCGTAGATGTTTACCACGTCAATCTTTTCTCCTTGAAAGCTTATTTGAACCCCCAGTATCCTTCCTTCTTCATCCTTGTAGGTCAGTTTGGGTTCCCATTTTTCATCGACATATGTTACCACTCCCCTTTTTTTCTCTCTCCCGGAGTTTATGAATTCTGTTCCCAGGTTCTTATTTATTAATACATCTTTGTGCTTTTTGGTTACATGAGTCTCTTGTATACAAATTACATCCAGTTTTTTCTTCTTCAACACATTTGCAATTTTATTCCTTTTTGTTTTTTCATTCAGTCCATTAACATTCCATGTTAAAATTTTGAGATTCATTATTGCTTTTGTCTATTAACAAGTCAGTAATTTGTCGGTTTAGGTTTTAAGTTTTAACCGATTTAAATTCGAGTGTTTTGATTCTCTACTTCCTCCTGTTCTTCCTCTGCCTCTTCCTCCTTCGCCTCCTCCTCTTCGTCCTCCTCCCCTCCCTCTCCCACTCCTCCCTCTCCTTCCGGCCTTCCCCCCACTCCCCACTCCCCCTCCCTCTCGCGGCCCCTCCCCCCATAACTCTCCATCAACCCCCCAAGCTCTTTTTCATATCTGCGAAGGAATTTACTGACTTCCTGAATCTCTGTTATCTTGAACCTTTTTGCTTTGTAAAAAAATGAGATCCCTTCAGGGAATTCCCATCTGTGCTGTATACCGTTCTTTTTCAAAGTGTTGACTATCTGTTTGTAGCCCTCTCTCTTGCGAAGGAGCCTAATTGGTATTTCCTTAAAAACAGTAATTGGTTTCCCATCAATCATTAATTTCCTCTGATAGCTTTCTCTCAAAATTATGTTTCTCATCTCTATCGATCTGAAAATCACTAAGCAGTCTCCTGGAATCCTTTTCTGTTTGTTTTGTTTCGATCTTATTTTTATTCTAAAGGCATTTTCTATGGTTTGTGCAACTTCTTCTTCTCTCAATACTAGCCACCTCGCCAGTTCTTTTGTCATTTTTCCTTTTATATCTTCGTCACTTGCTTCCCCTATTCCTCTAAATTTCAAATTTAGCTGCTTTTGCTTCATTTCCATCATGGCTAAATTATCTAAGACTTGATCTTGGCTTTTATTTAGTTCTTCAAAATTCTCCTTAATTTTTTCTACTTCTCTTCTCTGATCTTTCATTTCTTTCTGTGTTCTCCTATTTGAGTCCTCTAAGGACTTTGTTCGGACCGTTAGATCTTTAATTTTGTTTGAAAGTTCCCCTACCACAACCTCTATTTTTTTATCAAAAGATTCCTGCATCTCTCCTAACTTTTTTTTCCATGTGGGTTTCGTTCTGTCTAAATTCCTCTTTTATTTTCAGCCATAAAGCATCCAAATCCCTTATTTCCTCTTGCCTTGAAATTTTCCTCTCTATTGGTGTTCCCACTGACTTTTTCCCGTCTCTCCCCGCCATCTGCCCGGTCTATTCCGTCCCTCTTCCCCAATCCTTAAGGATAAACAGACTTATGTTTCTTACTGCTCACCCCTAGGGGGCGCACAATCTAGAAGGGGATTCCGTTTGCCAGCTCCTTGGACAGGTCAGAGCACTATTGTAAAATTCAATAGAAAGGGAAAGAGGAAAGAGGGGGGAAATAAGAAGAGGGAAGGGAATGGAGCGGGGAGGAAACTGGAAAAGGGAGGGGAACAAGAAAGGGGTACAAGAAATCCAAAAACAGTAAAGAAGGGTTTAAGATTCTTTCTTCTAGTCTGACTTCAGCTACTTGTTTGACCTAATCCAAAGTTCTAGCTTTGACAGCAGTCCAGTGTTCAAACCTTGTATAGATTAATGTCTCCGTGGGGACAGCCAGAACTACAAGCCAGGGATGAGGGGGGCGGGGGAGGCGGGAGGGAGGGGGGGTAGACGTAGGAGGAGAGAAGGGGAGCAAAGGGTAGAGCAGTGCTGGGGGTCCTATAGGTTTCCGAGTCTTTCTACGGGGTTTAAATAGTCTGCAAAAGAAAGGAAGGTGGCTAGGTTTCACTCCTAGTATCCAACTGGAGTGAGGTGAAGGACAAAGCTTCCACCGCCCCCAGAAAGAAGGTGTTCTTCAGCTTAAACAGAACTGAGGGAAGTCACGACTTTCGTAGTTCTAGTTGAGATTAAGTCTAAACAATGATTAAGTCCGTCGAAGTCCAGCCAAGTATCAAAGTCGCGCCAGGTTTCCAAGCCAGGTTTCTCAGTATCAGCTTAGTTGCAGCTCAATGGAGATAGAGACTGGCGTACGTGCTCAAGCTCACACAAAGTTTTCCTCCCGCATCCGGCAAGCTGCGAGAGCTGCAGAAGCCTGCAAGAACCGAAAAGTATGAAGAAAGAAAAAGGGAGGGGGGACGGAGGCTCAAAGAAGAGGGGAGGGAATGGAGCGGGGAGGAGACTGGAAAAGGGAGGGGAGCAAGAAAAGGGTACAAGAAATCCAAAAACAGTAAGGAAGGGTTTAAGATTCTTTCTTCTAGTCTGACTTCTTGTTTGACCTAATCCAAAGTTCTAGCTTTGACAGCAGTCCAGTGTTCAAACCTTGTATAGATTAATGTCTCCGTGGGGACAGCCAGAACTACAAGCCAGGGATGGGGGGGCGGGGGAGGCGGGAGGGAGGGGGGTAGACGCAGGGGGAGAGAAGGGGAGCAAAGGGTAGAGCAGTGCTGGGGGTCCTATAGGTTTCCGAGTCTTTCTACGGGATTTAAATAGTCTGCAAGAGAAAGGAAAGGTGGCTAGGTTTCACTCCTGGTATCCAACTGGAGTGAGGTGAAGGACAAAGCTTCCACCGCCCCCAGAAAGAAGGTGTTCTTCAGCTTAAACAGAACTGAGGGAAGGCACGACTTTCATAGTTCTAGTTGAGGTTAAGTCTTAACAATGATTAAATCCGTCGAAGTCCAGCCAAGTATCAAAGTCGCACCAGGTTTCCAAGCCAGGTTTCTCAGTATCAGCTTAGTAGCCTCCCAATGGAGATAGAGGCTGGCGTACGTGCTCAAGCTCACACAGAGTTTTCCTCCCTCATCCGGCAAGCTGCGAGAGCTGCAGAAGCCGGCAAGGACCGAAAAGTATGAAGAAAGAAAAAGGGAGGGGGGGACGGAGGCTCAAAGTCTGCAAAAGTTGTTTTGTTTAACACCGCTGTCGAAAACCAGCGGGGCTGTTGGAAGTATTGAGGAGGGGGGCAGGGCTCGTCTCCTCCGTGTTTCAATCAGGGCTCTTCACCTCTCCCCCTCCTACCCCCTCCGTCTCCGTCTCTGGTTATCGTCTCCTTTCAATCTTCTAAATACTCCTTTTAGTCTCTCTCCAAACTTGCCTCTAGCGATCTATTTAATACAAAGTCTCTAAGGTCTCCTTTCCAAGTAAACACTATCTGTCTTGGATACTTTTGCCCCGTGAAACTCCCAGCGGGGACTTTCTCTTCTTTGTTTCTACAGCGGGTAAGTAAGAGTTTCTTTGTTTCACTCTCCCGATTAGCGTCCCAGCGCCATCTTAACTCCGAAATGCAGATCGGGCTCCTTAGTTTAATCAGGTTATATCCAACACGCCTTGGGCTCCATTCTTCAAATTTTCAATTCTGACATTTGTTAGACAGCCCCAGAGGCGGTTGTTCTTAAAGTTACGGAGATTTGTCACCACTTTCAGCTGGGGCTCGAAGCATTACCAATGCCTAACTGCCACACGAGCCAAGCTTGCCGCCAATACCCTCAGACCTGCAACCAATCCCTAATCCCCGAAAAAAAATGTCAGCAAGCCATATATCATTACCAGCATCAGAAAAATGCACACCATCCTTGCGGTAGAGGGCCTCCTTTCTAAACTGGATGCCAGGGTGGTCAATGACCAGCCGCCCCCTAGCGCTGCCACTCTACGCACCACCGAGCGCTCCAGGATCTTCCTGGCTCTATTCACAGCCACAGGGTTTTTGCAATCTCTCCAAGTGCGCCTTTCAAGCAATGATGACCAGATAACTGTTAGATTAGGAAAGGTGGCCCGTAACTCCCCAAAATCATTGAAAATATGCCACATTAAGTCCACCCCCTTTCGGTAGGCTAGGTCCTTCTCGCCCAGTTGGATAACCACCGCCTCCGGGGGACCCTCCAAGGTGATTTTAGCTGTTAATGCGGGGAGGAATTCCACCCATCGCATTCTGCGGCGCGCGATCCAGGATACTTTGACATTGCTTGGGAGTTCTAGACCGTCACCCCAGCCCCTGATGAAAGCTCAGATTCTGGCCTAATGAACAATGCTGTAGCCGGTGATCTACAGGCGCACCGCCCCAACACCTGAAAGTGAAAGAGTAAGAAAGCAGGGTCAGGGTGATGGAGATGATGGGGAGGGGATCATTAACATGGATTTCGGAAGTACCCTCTGTACGCGTTGGGCTTCCAATGACCCTGATCCATTATCCTTTCTGCTGGCAAACCCAGGTGTACGGCCATGGTGGCAGCACCAATGCAAAATGAGTGTGAGGCAAACTCCTCAGATGGAAGCCCTATGGCAGCAATTGCTTTGCGCATGACCCTCGTAAACTGATGTTTAGACATGCGGGAGCCATCTGCATATATGAAAAAGGGGCCGACAGTGTTTGGTCTTAAATACAAGTATCTTCTCGCATCTTTTACAGGGCAAGGACTGGTCCTTTGGGTAGCTTGCAAGCGAATAAGGGCCTCTCTCCCAAGCTGATCGGTTTTTGAACTGCAAATTTTTAAAATAACGTCTGTGCGGGACAAGGTCACGTCCCCCAAGAGGATGTTGGAACATCCAAAAAATATATAAAAATATGGACCTTCAATTTTTCGTTTGCCAAAGGGACGCCCAGCTCCTCAGTCAAGGACTTGAAAGCTTGTAGTAGGGCCACGCAATCGTGTACATTACTTGCAACGAGAATAAAGTCGTCCAAATAATGCCCCACCCCCTCCAAACTGGTTTTAAATTTTAAAGCCCAGTCCAGGAATGTACTAATGTCTCAAAGGCCACACAGGTACGAGCATCCCATGGGCATGGCTTTATATATAAAATAAGCCCCTTCAAATTTAAAACCCAATCAGTGATAATCCTCAGGGTGGACTGGAAGGAGGCGAAAGGCCAATTCGATGTCGCACTTGGCCAGGAAGGCGCCCCACCAAAACCTCGAACAAGCTTTACCGCTTGATCGAAAGATGCATATTTTATTAAGCACAGCTCCTGAGGGATTGCATCATTAACTGAGGCACCTTTTGGGTAAGTGTGCTGGTCCCGGGGGGGAAGGTACTAATACCTTAGCCAAAGTTCAGTCCAGAGTCACTAGCAGCGTAGACGATCACTAGATGAGACGCGAGGTCCGAAACAGGGAGCCGGGCGGGGGAACAGGAACGCTGGTAGGGCAGCAGCAGGAAGCCAGGCGGGGAACAGGAACACTGGTAGGGCAGAAGCAGGGTGCCAGGCGGGGAACAGGAACACTGGTGGGTCAGCAGCGGGCAGCCGGGCGAGGAACAGGAACACCGGAGAGTTAGAAGCAGGAAGCCGGGCGTGGAACAGGCACACTGGGAGTGCAGATCTAGGTCTGGGTAAAAGCAGGTACTCCACAACGACGTTGCTCCCGCAACCTGGGACCGGGCTGCCTGACCTTTATCTTCTTCTAAGGCCGGGGCCAGTCCCGGCCCCCAGGAACCCCGCCTCTCCTGGCCTTAAGGCGAGCACTCCTCCTGGGAGAAACCAGTTCCCTTCGCCTCTCTGCCCTAAGCCTCTGCAGTTCAGGAGAGGCCGAAGGGTTACTGGGCCCCGGGGGAGGCTCACCTGTAGACACTGAGTCCTCCAGCACCTCTGGGGCCAGAATGGTTTCACCTGGTGCCTGCCCCTGAGGATCTGGCACAGGTGAGCGCTGCGGTGGCTCACGCTGGAGGGTCCGCTCCTAGGGGCAAGCAGGCTGTGAGGTGAAGGAAGCTGCGGCGGAAGCTTATTCAACCGCCCGGCGACGAGCCGCGGGGTGACCAGGAGACCAGGAGGTGCGTGCAGTGAACCTCGGGGGGCGGTCAGGAGGCGAAGGTTGCACTAACAAGGAGGCTATCCGCGGCCCAGGTGGCCCAAAAGGAGGTGAAGTCCCCAGCGAAGCCGAGCTGTAGCACCCCCAACGATAACACTCAGGCAAGGAAAGCGGCGGATAAAGAGAACGAGCCGGTAGGCTTGCAAGCAGCCCTCGAAGAGGTGCATGCACAGCTCCCGGCGGCGACTGGATCGTGGTGCACAGCACTGCGAGGCTAGAAGAAATCCCAACGAAGAACACGAAGAGCCTGAAAAAACACAAGGAATAAACCGGCAGTGGCAAATAAACCAGCCCGGAATACGAGAGATACAAACTGCAGCTGGAACGGGGAAGGAAAGGGGCAATCTCGGGCCGCGCCGTCCTTAAGTGACGCTCTGTGAAGAGAAAAGGTAGGTGTCAGGGAAGTGACATCGGAGCAGAGAGGAGAGGCAAGGCTCCCAGATTCTGCCGGAGAGGGGACAAGTAAGGGAAGAGCGAGAACGTCCTCTGGGGAAAGAAATTCAGGTGACACCAGGAAGAAGGGAGAGGTAGAGAGCACTTCGGAGGGGAGGCTCCGAGACTCTTCCAGTGAAGTCAGTGAGCAGAGTGGAGGACCACCGCTGGGCACGCCCACCCTGCGCAGGAGGTTGTCCGTTAAGGAACTTTTATGTTGGAGGAAGTTTAAGCGCCGCCCACTGACGGATTCTAGCAGTGACTGAGCCAGCCGCGCAAGAGGGCTGCTCAGCCAGGGGAAAAACGCAGCCACCCCAATCAGTTGGGAACAGCTGGAGGTTTACACACAAGCAACCCCCAATCCCATGATAGTAGGAATATTGTTAGATTGTAAAAAATTAATTAATAATATGGTGGTGTAATTTAAATTTAAGAAATGTGGAGAAAGTAAGTACTAGGAAGGTTTTTCAGGCGGGAGGAAGGAAGTCAATAAGGAGGAATTTGGATGTTAAAAAGATGTTTTGTATGTATAATTTGTTATGGAAAATGAATAAAAAATATATCAAAAAAAATGAATGGCAATTAGTTGCCACAGAATCATATTTAAGCACCATGATCAGAGGCAGGTTCCAGCGGGGACTGGCAGCACATCAAGCTCCCTTAAACTTCCAGTGATGCCACGCCATGAGAAGTGCTAAATTGTAATTTCTACAAAGATGGTAGATAAAGGAGGACTCACCCAGGTCACCAGCTGTTCCCAATTGATGCAGAATATGGCAAAATATTCGGACTATATGATATGTATTTGTATAATTTGGAATATTTAATGTGATTTGATTGGATTGTTAAAATGGAAAATTTAATAAAAATTATTTTTTTAAAAAAATGTCGGGTCCAGGGACCTGCACTACATCTTCTGTAGTGAAGGGTGAAGACTGATCCTAATAATTTATCCAGCTGCTCTACAATTTCCCTGGCTTCCTTTCAAACGACCTTCTATTCCTCTTCATCCAAAATTCCAGCTCCCCACCCACCACCCAGAACCAGTTTCCTCCTTCTAACAAAAAGAAACAGTATGTTATGTTGGTCTTTAAACAAGATTTCTATTTTCTTACTTAAGTCTTTTGGCCACTTCTCGTTTATCCTACTGGAATCCTCTTATCACCGAGGGAATGTCCTGACCTGCACTTTTTGCTGCAGCTAAGATTCTGTTACTGTGCTTCTGAAAAACACCACACAGAAGGTGATGGATCTTTGAATCAAATCTTTATTGTCTCAGGAGGACATGAGCTTTAGAGATGGAGTTGAGTTGATGGATTCTTCACCTCCATGTTGGGAATCTGCTCGGCGGGGGTCGGGTCCTGCCGCGCCGGTGACGCGGGGATCCTCAAAAACCACGGGCGCGGAAGCCCGTGGACCTGGTGACTCGGTGGGCACCGTTTGCGCCCCCCGACCCGCGAAGGAGCCTTTTTAAAGGCTGAGGAGCGGGGGACGGGGAGCGGCGCGGTGCTGTGAGTCTTCTGCTTCCCCTGCCGAGCGAAGCCATTCGTCGGAGAGCGCTGACTTTTTCTTCTGAAAATTTGGATTAAAAACTAAAAGCAACAACCCGTGAGTAAATTTGGAAATTGGACTAAAAATTTTCTTGGATTTGATACGAGCGGGGGAGGTGCAAAGAGGAAGTCCGTCTCTCCCCCATTGTATACAATTTAAAGCAAGGAGTTGACAACTAAGGTCGAGAGAAGAGCCTTTTCCTTATTGGATAAAAGCTATTAATTGCACGGATTGACAGTATAAGTAATTGTGCTGGAGGATGGGAGCTAACTTTTTGAGTTAAAGTGCCATCCCTCCCGGGACCGGGAGCGATCCACGAGAGGAGCCTGTGGAGGAGACACAGAAGATTTAGACAGCTGTCAAATCAGCTATTAAAGTCAGGAAAAATAGAGAACTTTGTTTTTGATGTTCTTGCCGGTTACATTAGACACAATATAGTTACAAGTTGTTGGAAATAAAGAAGATCTGAAACAAATTAGCTGGACTTTTGGGTTGAAAGTGAAAGGAATACCGAACAACCAGAATCCCTCTAGAGGGGGTTCAGGGACATTACAAGAATGGAAATAGGTCGGAAAATACTAGCTGACCTAGATGAGGTTGCTTTTCTCCTGGGAAAGTTGCGAAAGCTGCATGAGCACAGCCGCTATAACTTTGAAGTCAACAGCAAATGTATCTACGGAGCTGGAAAAGGACTCGAGGTTTAAAACCCAGGCAGCTGAACAAGAAAAGAAACCTGAGAAAATTGAGGAAGTGGAGAAAGAGATATCTGCTGAGCAGGAGGATCAGAAAGGAGGGGCTGCAATGTTGCAGAAAGTAAAGGAGAGCCGGAGGCCGGTCAACATGGATATAAAAGAAGATAAGGACTGGATGAGGAAAATTTGGTATGAACTTAAAAATGAGGAACGGAAAGATCTCCTTTTGTGGGGATCTGAAGATTTATGGACTACAAATTTGATCAAGGTGGAAGTTGGAGATTATGGACTATTTGGACCTAAAAAGATTAAGAAACAGGATTTGAGCTCCACCTTTAAATATGGAGGCCCGGCTAGAAGGAACATGGGCATTATAGGGATAGTGCCCCTCCGAGACTTTTTGTTAAATATAAAGGACTTCCAAAGAAACCGGCAGAGAGGGACTGAGATTTAAGGGCCTCAGACGTGAGGTTGCCAGGCTGATAGTAGCACTAATGGACTAAGATCTGGGGATCGAATCCGGGGAAGGGAGGATGGGGTTTGGAAATCCAAAGGGCGTTTGACTTTCTTATCCTTTTTGTGTGTGTGTGTGTGTGTGTGTGTTGTTATCACTATAAAACTGGGGAATTCGTGGAAGGGGAACTGGGTCGACCTTAGAAAAAGTTTTTTTAAGTATAAATGATTGATCTATATAAGTTAAAGTTGTTATGTAAATTGAATTAAATATAATAACAAAGGAAGGTAAAAGTCTAGGGATAAGAACTTGTTGAACAAATATTTGGGCATGGAATACAAGAAGGGGAGGCGAGGGGAAGTTCTGGAAAAAAGTTATTGAAAATTTGGAGGGTAAAGGTTGAATTTTTTCTTTTTTTCTTTTTGTTTTTCTTTTTGTATTATTTGAAACTCTAATAAATATTATTTAAAAAAAAAAACAAGTGAGGAGGGGGAAATTAATCTGCCAATTAAGTCAGCCACTGAGGTGCCAAGAGTGACGGAGAAGAAGAAAGAATAACATCTAAGAATAACATCTAAGTCGGTATATTGGAACCGAATGGAAAAGGAGGGGGTAAAGATTTTTAATTTTTTTACTATGATTTATTACAATACCTGACAAACTCACCCCCAGAAGAACCGTTTACAATATTTACAGCAAGTGAGATGGGAAAATATAAACTGTGTGGAAATGACAATACTATATAACTAAAGCTTTTGTTTTTTGAAATGCTTGGAAGAAGATAAAAGACCCTCCAAATATTGATATTAGAAAGAAGCAGGTTCTCGTTAGCCACTGGAGAGACTTCAAAAAACTTTGGAAAGACTGAGCTGCAGAGATAAATAGCCATGGGGGAGGTGAGCTCTTAATTTGTTATTATATCTGCAGTTCAAGTCCGATTTGGCAAATCTCCTCTGGAAAGGATAATGTTTGATGCAACCGGTTTGGGAAAATTAATGAGCAAATGCCTAGATTTGATTTAATCGGAACTGAGAGAAGATGGCGTCTGCCAGCAGCGAAATGACTTTTGGATTGATTCGGCATAAACACCAGCATGTGAGGATATATTGCAACAATATGTTGGCTTTTTGCAGTATGGTAGCGCTGCAGAGAGCTTGCTGGGGAGACCATGCATTAAAAAGGGACTCAAAAAGTACTTAAAGAAGGTTTTAATAAGAAAAACAAAAACTCCATTTACACTAAATACATCAACAAACCAGACCCAACCACCAACCCATCCCCCAGGGGAATGGGAGAGCTAGGTGCTGCTCCTTATATACTACACCCAGATGCTGACACACCTTAATCAAATACAACTCAGCAGCACCTGCTATGTTTCACAGCTGTAAAGCTGGGTCTCGTTATCTTGCTCTGGCCCTTGCTCTGGCCCCTTAAAGACATACATATGGCGTGGAACAATGATGAACCTTTACATTTAAAGAAACCATTCAACACAATAGGCTTACAAGCTGCAGCAATAGGAGAGTCAAGCATACAAAATTCACACAGAAAAGCACATCATTGCTTACTTCAATTCACCTGTGGAAACAACTCAGAGGCCCTGAAAGAAGGAAGGTTAACAACAGGAAGATTTAAAGGAACTATTGGAAACTCAAGGCAGTAGAGATATAAGATGATCAGAGCTCCCCCGAATTTGAAGCATGGGAAGTCCCAATAAAAATTTATAATTTGGCAAAATATTTGGACTATATGATATGTATATGTATAATTTGGAATATTTAATGTGATTTGATTGGATTGTTAAAATGGAAAATTTAATAAAAAATATTTTTTTAAAAAAATGTCGGGCCCAGGGACCTGCACTACATCTTCTGCAGTGAAGAGTGAAGACTGATCCTAATAATTTATCCAGCTGCTCTACAAATTTCCTGTCTTCCGCTCAAAAGACCTTCTATTCCTCTTCATCCAAAATTCCAGCTCCCCACCCACCACCCAGAACCAGTTTCTTCGTTCTAACAAAAGGAAACAGTATGTTACCGGTATGTTGGTCTTTAAACAAGATTTCTATTTTCTTACTAACGTCTTTTTGACACTTCTCATTTATCCTACTGGAATCCTCTTATCCCTGAGTGGAATGTTCCTGACTTGCACTTTTAGCTCCAGCTAAGATTCTGTTACTGTGCCTCCGAAAAACCCCCCATAAAAGGTGATGGATCTTTGAATCAAATCTTTATTGTCTCAGGAGGACATGAGCCTTAGAGATGGAGTTGAGTTGATGGATTCTTCACCTCCAGGTTGGTTCTTCATGCTGTGGAGTTCTCATAGGACATGATAAGCCATCTTCTTACTAGATCCGTGAACTCCTTGAAGTCAACCTTGCCATCGTTTCCTTCCAAAGCCTCATCAACAACAGAAGAGGCCTTTTTGTTGTACAGTTGGGAGAGAATAAAGAAGGAAAGATGGTTACAGTGGCTGAAACCAGTGGAAAAAGCAAGCAGTCTTTTGATGAATTCAAGCACACACAAGAGTATGATACCCTTAGTCATCCTTCCTGGGATGTTCTAGGAGAGCTGTGTCTCTCCTAATGTCATGGGGCTCCCAACTCCCATTGGCCCCAGTTAGCACAGCCAACAGTCAGAGATGACAGAGGTTGTGGTCCAGACACTCCTGGGGGAAAACACAATGGGGAAAGCTGGCTCAGAAAAATCCAGGGTTGGAAGCAGCGGTAGTTTCAGCCCAATCCTTCTATAGTTAGCAGGCTGATAACCAAGAATAACTTGCAGGAGGGATGGGAAAATCTGCCCCCCCCCCCGAATATTCCTGGACTCTCCAACTCACAGTGACCCCAGCAGTTGACAGGGCAATTCCTGCACTCAGGGACCAAAATGCATTGCAACCATTGGAACCAAGAAAACAGTAACTTGTAACATGAAATTTTTCACAGAGAACATTCTAACGCATTTTTTGTTCCATCACTGCTGGACTTTATAACACTTTGTTAAATTTTATGCCAGATTGATTCTAACAATCGTTTTCACTTTTTAAAAAGAAAGTTTGGTCTCATCTCGGGTAAACTGTTTAGAGGTCTTTGTAGATTAAACAGTAAAAGTGTTGCACCCAAGTGGGGTTTTCCTTTCCTTTTCTGTCTGTGGAACAACTTCTGCAAGCTTAACAGAACATCCCCTCCTTCTCCTCCTCAATGCAGTCACAGAAAATCCACTCTGGAAGGTTGTGGAGAGGGAGCAGAGGGAGGAGAGAGGGAGGAGGCTTGGCTGCCCTTGTGCAGATCATTCTGCTAAATAAGTATAAAAATGAAAAAGTACTTTAGCAGGTGACCAGTACCAGCCAGGATGGAGTAATTGTAAGTAATGGCTTTACAACTGAAGGGGAGATAGCTTCAAAACAAGAAATTTCATAATAATATTAATAATAATAATTATTATTATTATTATAATTATAATTATATCCCGCCCTCTCCAGCCGAAGCCGGGCTCAGAGCAGCTAAAAACAGTAAAACGATAAAGCATTATAAAATCATTTCATTATAAAATTAATCCCGAAAAGGGAAAAGCAAAGGGCAATCTGAGAAGTGAGAATTTTGAAAAGATGCAGAGAACTGAAGTGCTTCCCCCATTGCAAGGAGTAACCCAACTGAGCAACAAACCACCCTCTCCTGCTCCTCACCTGTGGCATGTCTGGAAGCTGATCCTTTACCAGTTGACGCAGTCCTCTCTCACTCAGCACACGGCGTTCCTTAGGCTGAAGCATTGCACAGTCACTCGTGCCCATTCTCTGTGGTTCTTCTGCATAACTATCGAAAACCCTGACTATGATACGAATGGAGTACTGCAGTTCAGTGCGGCTGCCTGACATGTTGACCTGTCAAGCGAACTTTCAGGTGAGTCAAGGAAGTGGAGGAAATGGGGACAGACTCCAGACTCCCTCTTGAATGGCGATCAGTTGCCACAGAATCATATTTAAGCACCATGATCAGAGGCGGGTTCCAGCGGGATCTGGCAGAACATCAAGCTCCCTTAAAATTCCAGTGATGCCACGCCATGAGAAGTCCTTAATTGTAATTTCTACAAAGATGGTAGATAAAGGGAGGACTCACCCAGGTCACCAGGTGTTCCCAATTGATGCCCCAGGTGTGTACGAGGAGCAGATGGTAGGAAATGCATCCTGTATACCTGAAGAACGTCTCCACCTCTGATTTCAGGCAAGATACTGAGGTCCAGGTCTGAGGGCCTTCTAGTGGTTCCCTCAATGTGAGAAGTGAAGTTACAGAGAGGGCCTTCTCAGTGGTGGTGCCCACCCTGTGGAACATTCTCCTATCATCTATCAAAGAGATAAACAATCACATGACCTTCCGTAGACGTCTAAGGCAGCCCCGTATCAGGAGGTTTTTAATGTCTGATGTTTCGTTGTCTTCTTTTCTGCTCTGTTGAAAGCTGCCCAGAGTGGCTGGGCAACCCATGCAGATGGGTGGGGGACAAGTAATATATTTAATATATCATCATCAACATCATCAGTATATCTATTTCTAAGTGACTCTAGAAATTGATTGCTTTCATTAGATGGATCAATGGTCTTGTTAGTAAAATTCAGGTCAAATTGCTATTTTGAGGGATGTTCTTAAAAGTTTGGAACAGATCAATCCATTTTGCATTACCTTTTATGGGAAAGTGTGGCTTGGTTTTGGTACGCTTTGGTCTTGGAACGCATTTCCCGATCGGATTAAATTTGAGAACCAAGATGCCACCGTATAATCTTAATGCTCTTGCTAACTTGAAAACCCGTCTAAAGAAACAGTGTCCCATGGACCATATTCCAGTCTTTAGAGACAGATCCTGTGAAGATTTTACTCTGAACATCCCATTTAGATTCTTTAAGAGTTCCAGAAAGATACTTTCTGAACCCGGGGATATGATGATCTTCAATTTGTCAATTAATTTGTCTGGAACAGGTATTTAATGGGGGGGGTGGACACTGTATTAATTTGATTTAAATAATTTAAAGAATGTTTTAAAAACAAAGAGTGTTTTGGAATCGCCTGGATCCCCTTGGGGGCCATTTTTAAGAAACAGTGTCATGTGGACCATGTTCCAAACTTTAGAGGCAGTTCTTGTGAATATTTCAGTTCCTCAAGAGCTCATGCATAGAGCCCTTCTGGACCTGGGGATATGATGATCTTTGTTAACTAATTTGTCAGGCCCAGGGACCTGCGCTATGTCTTCTGCAGTGAAGGGTGAAGACTGATCCTAATAATTTATCCAGCTGCTCTACAATTTCCCTCTCTTCCTTTCAAACGACCTTCTATTCCTCTTCATCCAAAATTCCAGCTCCCCACCCACCACCCAGAACCAGTTTGTTCCTTCTAACAAAAAGAAGCAGTATGTTATGTTGGTCTTTAAACAAGTTTTCTATTTTCTTACTAATATCTTTTTGACACTTCTAATAGGTGTCTTGATGATGAGGAGATTTCACCCCTCCCATACCCAAGAATCTCCTGACCATCTCCTGATGATCTCTGCTGACTCTCCACAGAGAAGAGGAGGCGTGTCCTGCCTATTAACTTATTCTGCCCAGCAACATATCTGTGTGTGTGAGAGAGAGTCAGTCAGTCAGTGTATCGGAGAGAGTGAGAGTGTTAGAGATCCTAGAGATTAGATTGCTGCTAAGAGCAGCTGCAGACTCTCAGTGTAGCATTGATTTATGCTCAGAATACGTAGCTCTGTATATAGTTTTGTACCATAGTTGTAGTAATAGAATAAAAGGAAGATATTTACAGAGCTGCTCTCCGAGTGGTTTATACTCTGCAAGACTCTGCAAGACTCTGCTGCGCAACGACTGAAGTATTGAGACAGTGAATCCGGTGCTCTCAGCTCTGAGCTGTGAGTCCACAGCACTGTGACCGTTTCCTGAGGGAAGGAGGTCTCTGGCGGTGCTACCCAGCTCGCCCAGCCCAGTCGGGGTTGAGGTGCAAGAGTCCAGTTGGTGCACTGGCTCTAGGGCGATGCTGACATCGGTTATGGGCCCAGTCGTTGTTCCAGTCGTCTGACCTGGCGTTGTTCCAGTCATCCCAGGCGTCCTAGTCGTCCCAGTCGCCAGAGGTTTCTGTTGCTGATTGCCGGACGGTGGAACGGACGCTGCGTGCTGGACTGATTTGTGGTGCCCAGAAGCAGAGCTGTTTTGGAGCAGAGTATTCAAGCTGCCGCTGTTGCTGTTGCTGCTGCTTGATTTATGGAGATATGTTGCTGACTGCCAAAGGAAGAAGATAGCATCCCTGTTTGCCTGTTAATTGCGCTCCGAGTGGGAGAGAGAGTGGCTGAAGGAGTCAAGGCTTTATCTGTGTTGCACGAGGGAAGTGTCTTGTTCTAAGTAATAGCAGACATGGCCTGTGCACATTCTGGCCAGATGGCTCTGTCCTTTCCCCTCCTTAAGCCTGAAAACTATGGAGTTTGGCAAGTAAAGATGCAAGCGATTTTACAGAGGGAAAAGCTATTTCACATGATAGAAGATGACCCTCCCGATGAGGATGCAGATAATTGGCCTGAGTGGCATGCTGCAGATATGAAAGCCCGAGGGACTATTGTTTTGAGTGTTTCAGACCACTTGCTGGTGAACTTAGAGGGTCAAGAGACTGCACAAGCTGTTTGGCATAAGTTGAGAGATATGCATCTGAGGCAGAATGCTGGTTCCAGTGTGATTTTCTTTAAGAAGCTGTGTAGGCTGCAGTTGGAGAAAGGTGGTGATTTGCCTAGCCATCTATCTCAATTAAAGCATCTCAGACAGGACCTTGTTCAGCGAGACCTGGCTATTTCAGAGGCTGTGTTTGCAATGCTAATGATCAATAGCCTAGATGAGTCTTATGATGGAGTGGCTGCCCAGATTTCCACGATGCCTTCTGACCAGCTAACAGAAGATTATGTGTCTAGCGTGCTCCTGAATGAGTGGGATCGCAGACAGGCTGTTAGAGAAAGCCGGGAAAACTGTGCTGTTAAAAATGTGCTTGAAAATGTGCCTGAGTCTTCAGCAGGGGAAAGTGAAAGTGAAACTGCTGCTGTTAAAGCTTTGAAATTGAAGCGGTGCTTTTCGTGTGGAGCACAAGGCCATTTGAGTTTCCAGTGCAAGAAGTCTTCAAAGAAGAAGAGAAACTTCAGAGGCAGAGGGGGAGGAGGACGAAATCCCCAAGCACCTGCTACTTCAAAGGCCTTGATCTCTCGCTGTTCCAGTCAACGTGGGCGGAGTTTCTTCGTGGTCGACTCTGGCTGCTCAAACCACATGGCCAAAGATAAGAATCTCTTTGTTCAGCTTGAGAAGCAAGAGAAAGAAATTCATCAAGCAGATGGGACAGTTCTCACAAGTGTGGCTCAGGGAACTGTGTTCTTAAAGAGCCTGAATGCAACTATTAAGAATGTCCTGTATGCACCTGATATTCAGGACAATTTGTTGAGTGTTTCCCAGCTTGATCGTCAAGGGTTTAAGGTGGTGTTTGCTAAATCTCGCCGTGAAATTCTTAGAGATGGCAAGCTCATTCTGTATGCAAAATGTGTAAATGGATTGTACCAATTGCCTTTTGTTTCAGGTACAGGCACTGCAGAAGCAACTGAGAAAGAGTGTTGCAATTTGTCTGTAGATAAGAATGAGAAGTTGCATGACCAATGTATTCATTATTATCACCGTATTTATGCTCATCTGAATTTCCAGGCTGTGGCAAAAATGCCTGATATAGTTCAGGGTATGAGGTTGAAAGAATGTCCCTACCACATGAAATGTGTTTCTTGTGCTGAGAGTAAGGCAAGGCAATCTCCCAAAGGTACAGAGTCTGGGAGAGAGGCCAAGAAACCATATGAAGTCATTCATGCAGACTTAGTGGGGCCTCTAGCGCTCTCTAGAGGCAATTCAAGGTTTTTTATGGTTCTGATAGACTCCTATTCAAAATATGTTTGGGTCTATGTGCTGCAGAAAAAGTCTGAAGCCTTTACCAAGTTTCGTCAGTTTTGTAAATGGCTCAGAAATGTACATAATGAGAATGTACATTGTTTTTTCACGGATAGGGGTGGAGAGTTTTGTTCAGAAGAGTTTGAAAGTTTTCTTTCTGAACAGGGCATTGAGCATAGGACCGCCACGCCCAGATCACCCTGGCAGAATGGTTTATGTGAGAGAGTAAACCAAACCCTGCAGCAAGGAATCAGAACGCTGTTACATGATTCAGGGCTGCCCAATCCTTTTTGGGCCGAAGCTCTTTCGTTTTTCTGTCACGTGTATAACAGGAGGTACCAGTCTAGTATAAATTGCACCCCATATGAGATGCTTCACGGAAGAAAGCCATGTGTAAAGCATTTTAAAATTTTTGGTTCGGAGGTTTGGGTGCACACCTCGCAAGGTGACAAACTGAGCAAGCGTGGAGAACGTGGTGTTTTCCTAGGATATGAGAAAGGGTCTTATCGTGTTCTGATCACAGACACGAAAACCATAAGGCTGACCAGGAGTATTGATGACAATCCACAATGGGACAGAGTTGGCGTTTTTCAGTATCATCCCATTTGTGATGATGGTGCAAAAGGGGCAAAGAAAGTTGAGAGAGAGGCAAGTGTTATTGGTGGTGATAATTCTGATGCCAATGTAGTTCCAGATGATGGCACAGATTATCAGAGCCCAAAAGCCTCAGGTGAGTCTGACGCTGACTCAGACTTAGCAGCTTCATATACTTTAGCTCCCCATTCTCCCAAAGAGGAGGAAGCACCAGAACAAGAGAATCAGAGAGTTTTGCGCAGATCCGAGAGAACAACCAAGGGTGTACCACCGAAAAGGTTTTCTGAAGAGTTTGCAAAGGCTGCGGTCACGAGCAACTCTGGTGGAGTTTTCAAACCTAGCATGAAGTGTGCTGAGAGTAATAGCACAAAACGCTTTATTTATTTCCTTACCTGATATTTGAAGGAAAGCGTGTATTTCAGTTCTGAAAATGGTTTGTTCAAATCTGCCTAATTAGAAATGTCAATTTGTATCTAAGAGAGAGAAATGTGTGTGAAGATTTTTCTAGAAGCTGCTTATTCAATGGTATTGTAAAAGTGTTATATGCTGGGAAGAGAGATATCTGCAAATATGTTAACCAAGGTTGTAAGCAGAGAACAACTTTTGGAGTGTATGTGTAAATTGCAGTTATGTTAAAGATTCTTGAAATGGTCGGATGAAATGGGGGAGGATGAGGAGATTTCACCCCTCCCATATCCAAGAATCTCCTGACCATCTCCTGATGATCTCTGCTGACTCTCCACAGAGAAGAGGAGGCGTGTCCTGCCTATTAACTTATTCTGCCCAGCAACATATCTGTGTGTGTGAGAGAGAGTCAGTCAGTCAGTGTATCGGAGAGAGTGAGAGTGTTAGAGATCCTAGAGATTAGATTGCTGCTAAGAGCAGCTGCAGACTCTCAGTGTAGCATTGATTTATGCTCAGAATACGTAGCTCTGTATATAGTTTTGTACCATAGTTGTAGTAATAGAATAAAAGGAAGATATTTACAGAGCTGCTCTCCGAGTGGTTTATACTCTGCAAGACTCTGCAAGACTCTGCTGCGCAACGACTGAAGTATTGAGACAGTGAATCCGGTGCTCTCAGCTCTGAGCTGTGAGTCCACAGCACTGTGACCGTTTCCTGCGGGAAGGAGGTCTCTGGCGGTGCTACCCAGCTCGCCCAGCCCAGTCGGGGTTGAGGTGCAAGAGTCCAGTTGGTGCACTGGCTCTAGGGCGATGCTGACAGATACTTCTCATTTATCCTACTGACATCCTCTTATCCATGAATGGAATGTTCCTGACCTGCAGTTTTTGCTGCAGCTAAGATTCTGTTACTGTGCTTCTAAAAAACAACCCACAAAAGGTGATGGTTCTTTGAATCAAATAAATCTTTATTGTCTCAGGAGGACATGAGCTTTAGAGATGGAGTTGAGTTGATGGATTCTTCACCTCCAGGTTGGTTCTTCATGCTGTGGAGTTCTCATAGGAATTGAGAAGCCATCTGCTTACTATATCTGTGAACTCCGAGAAGCTGACCAGGCCATCATTTTCTTCCAAAGCCTCATCAATGACAGAAGAGGCCTTTTTGTTGTGCAGTTGGGAGAGAATAAAGAAGGAAAGATGGTTACAGTGGCTGAAACCTGTGGAAAAAGGAAGCGGTCTGCTGATGAATTCAAGCACACACAAGAGTATGATACATTTAGTCATCCTTCCTGGGATGTTCTAGGAGAGCTGTGTCTCTCCTAATGGCTGCCCTTGTGTGGATCATTCTGCTAAATTAATAAAAAATGAAAAAGTACTTAACAGTTGACTAGTACCAGCCAGGACAGGGGAATGGTAAGTAATTGCTTTACAACTGAAGAGGAGATAGCTTCAAAATAAGAAATTTCTTAATCCCGAAAAGGGAATAGCAAAGGGCAATCTGAGAAGTGAGAATTTTGAAAAGATGAAGAGAACACAATTGCTTCCCCCATTGCAAGCAGTAACCCAACTGAGCAACAAACCACCCTCTCCTGCTCCTCACCATTGGCATGTCTGGAAGCTGCTCCTTTACCAGTTGACGCAGTCCTCTCTCACTCAGCACACGGCGTTCCTTAGGCTGAAGCATTGCACAGTCACTCGTGCCCATTCCCTGTGGTTCTTCTGCATAACTTTTAAAAACGTCGATTATGATATAAAGGGAGCGCTCCAGTTCAGTCCGGCTGCCTGACATGTTGAACCGTCAAGACAACTTTCAGGTGAGTCAAGGAAGTCAAGGAAATGCGGACAGACTCCAGACTCCCTCTTGAATGGCGATCAGTTGCCACAGAATCATATTTAAGCTCCATTCTCAGAGGCGAATTCCAGAGGGATCTGGCAGAACATTAAGCTCCCTTAATCTGCCAGTGACGCCACGCCATGAGAGGTTACGAGTTGTACTTTCGAAGAAGATGGTAAATAAAGGGAAGACTCACCAAGCTCTCCATCTGTTCCCAATTGATGCCCCAGGAGTGTACACAAGTATTATCTGGACTGAGTTTGTTTGTTGGCTCTCATCCTGTCCATTACCGAAGCAAGACACTGGTTCAGCACTTCCAGGGCCTCAGCGGCATATGCAATGGAGAAATAGAGCTGAGTGTAATCAGCATACGTACTACGAACCTCCGGATAAACCCGCCCAGTGGTTTACACACACACACACACACACACACACACACACACACACACACACTTTTATTGGTTTTTTTACATATCATTTCCAAAAATCATTTAACATTACCGTATTTTTCTTCCGAGAGCCAGTGTGGTGTAGTGGTTAAGAGCAATAGACTCGTAATCTGGGGAACCGGGTTCGCGTCTCCGCTCCTCCACATGCAGCTGTTGGGTGACCTTGGGCCAGTCACACTTCTTTGAAGTCTCTCAGCCCCACTCACCTCACAGAGTGTTTGTTGTGGGGGAGGAAGGGAAAGGAGAATGTTAGCCGCTTTGAGACTCCTTTGGGTAGTGATAAAGCGGGATATCAAATCCAAACTCTTCTTCTTCCTCCTCCTCCTCCTCTTCTTCTTCTTCTTCCACTCCAGCCTGACTCTGTGGAAGTCTGAGTGTTATCTGTGTACAGAGGTGCCTCAGGTTACATATGCTTCAGGTTTCAGACTCGGCTAACCCAGAAATAGTGCTTCAGGTTAAGTACTTTGCTTCACTGTAGAGATAAGATGGCTGCTTAAGCAACTGTAACACTCATTCAGTCCAGTAGCCTCTGTTAGTCTTTAGTTTCTAGTTTATTTTTAGTTTGCAGCAGCTGTAAAAGAATAAAGAAGATATGCTTCAGATCCGTCATTCGTGTAGTTCATATTCTGCTGTGCTCTGCGGACTTTGGCACTGAGTTTGGTGCTCACAGCTCAAAGTTGTGAGTCCATAGCAGTTAGACCTGCTTCGCTTCAGTGGAAGGTCTCTGGAAGTGCTTTCCCAGTCGGGGCTGAAGAGGTTGAGCCCAGTCGTTGGCACCGGCTCAAAGGCGAAGCTGACATCGGTTATGGGGCCCAGTGGCTTCTGACGGTGATGCCGGACGGCAGAACAGAAGCTGCAAGTTGGATTTATTTGCAGTGCCCAGAAGCAGAGTTTTTGGAGCTGTTTTCCACGCTGCTGCTGCTGCTTGTTTTATGGAGGTATGTTGCTGGCTGCCAAGAAAAGAAGATAGCGTCCCTGTTTGACTGTTAATTGTGGGAGAGAGTGGAGGAAGAGAGTGGGAGAGAGAGTTGCTGAAGGAGTCCCAAGTGTAATGGCTTGGTTCTCCAACAGAAGCAAGACGCGGGGAGTCATTATCTCAGGTTTATTGCTCAAACACATAAATCACTCCGGAGCTCCTTCACTCAGACTCTGTCTGACTCCAAGTTTGCAGTTGCCGAGCCTAAACTCCACCCCTTCCTCTTCTTCCAACAGGGGGAAAAACCCCTCGAGTTTTGGGGCTGGCTATTCCTGGCCTCTCTCCATCTGTTTCTGAGCTAAGATTGATATTTTGTGTATCCCTGCTCTGGCTCCCCCTTCCTTGACCACTATGCTCAGGGATCAGGTTACCATTGCTATCTGCTGCCTGCCCTCTGTTCTCTGAAGCCATGCCGCTAGGCTGTTGCTCCTCCCTCTCACATTCCAGTGTTCTTATCTCTCTTTCTCTGGCCTCATTCCCAGCCCCTGTCAGCTCCAGAACGAAGCTGTCAGGGAACTGCCATCGGCTCAGGGGCGAGAGGGGAAAAGCAGGGTGGATTACAGAGAGCCCCCAAAGATCGTGGGAAGCAGCACCTCCTCAGCGGAGTAACCACGCCTCCGGTGGAGAGGAGCTGCAGGGCTTGGGGGAGGCGAGACGGTGCCAGCACACCTTGCCTGAGCAAAGCGGGTAGGAGAGAGGTCCTCCGTTACCCACGCCCTCCTTGCGCAGTAGGCCTCCGCGCAGAGAGGGGAAGCACAGACTGGGCGTCAAGAAACTACTCTGCAGGGGGAGGTTTAAGGACTGCCCACTCTCAGATTCTGCCAGTGAATTAGTGAGCCACAGAATAGTGGAGCTCTGCATGGTGAAGGGTTTTTGGCACCAATAACGAGGCTTATTTAAGGGACGCGGGTGGCGCTGTGGGTTAAACCACAGAGCCTAGGGCTTGCCGATCAGAAGGTTGGCGGTTCGAATCCCCGCGATGGGGTGAGCTCCCGTTGCTCAGTCCCAGCTCCTGCCAACCTAGCAGTTCGAAAGCACGTCAAAGTGCAAATAGATAAATAGGTACTGCTCTGGCAGGAAGGTAAACGGCGTTTCTGTGCACTGCTCTGGTTCGCCAGAAGTGGATTAGTCATGCTGGCCACATGACCTGGAAGCTGTCTGCGGACAAACGCCGGCTCCCTTGGTCAGTAAAGCGAGATGAGCGCCGCAACCCCAGAGTCAGTCACGACTGGGCCTAATGGTCAGGGGTCCTTTTACCTTTACTTTAACAAGGCTTTACAGCCGACCAGGGAGGCATTTGCCTGATTGCTCTCGAGCAACCCCCTGATACCCTTACAGAAGCTGACACCAAGACTTTATTTGTGTTGAACGTAGGGAAGTGTCTTGCTTTAATTAACAGCAGACATTGCCTGTGCACATTCCGGCCAAATGGCTCTATCTTTTCCTCTACTCATGCCCAAGACCTAGCCAACGTGGCAGGTCAAAATGAAAGCGCTTTTACAGAGGGAAAAGCTATTCCACACCATAGAAGATGACGCCCCCCCCCAGGAGGATGCAGATGAATGGTCCAGTGCCGAGGGCCTTCTGGCGGTTCCCTCATTGCGAGAAGCCAAGTTACAGGGAACCAGGCAGAGGGCCTTCTCGGTAGTGGCGCCCGCCCTGTGGAACACCCTCCCTTCAGATGTGAAGGAAATAAGCAGCTATCCTATTTTTAAAAGACATCTGAAGGCAGCCCTGTTTAGGGAAGATTTTAGTATTTAATGCTGTATTGTTTTTAACACTCAATTGGGAGCCGCTCAGAGTGGCTGGGGAAACTCAGCCAGATGGGCGGGGTAGCATGACTGGTTTCAAGAGAGATGACTCCCAGGAAAACATTGCATTGCGCTACCACCAGGCTGCCCTAATATATTGGGTAGCGCATTAATTATTGCTGCTCGTGTGTGTGTGTGTGTGTGTGTGTGTGTGTGTGTGTGTGTGTGAAATAATGGATCCACAAAATTCCCGGACTCTTCTTGGTGGTGTTATCAGCACCTTAAGCAATTCAGCAGCATCAAGAAACTTGGCTATCTCACTGCTTGCTCCTGCCCCCAGGTCAACGTGTTTAAAAGTACAAGTTCCAAAACCGGCAAGAGTATTGGAAACAAGAAGAAATTCTGATGAAAGAAGAATGGCAGACAAAATTAATGGACTATGCAGAACTGGACAAAATGGCAGGAAGGATTCAAAACCTGTGGGACCAGAGATTTACAGAAGGTTGGGAGAAGTATATGAATTATTTGTAATCAAAAAATTACGCTTGTGGGACTGCAAGAAGTTTTCTAAGGAGAAATATACGAAGTGTTACAAAGTAGAAAAAGACAGAGATATTGGTTATGAGTTTGAAATGTAATAGGGAAGATAAGAAATGCATACTGAGAGATTAGATTGGAAAATTTTCAGACAGGATTGATGGAAGTCAAAAATTTGAATAAGATGTAAAAGTGTAGGAGTGCTCTTATTAATCAGAGTTCAATCCTTCCTTTACTTTGTGAACACCTCATAAAAGTATGTTTAATTACTGTTGAAAATGATATGTTAAAAAACTAGTAAAAATTATATTAAAAAATAATAATAATAAAGTACAAGTCCCAATACCAATCCTTCTTGCACGCCTCCTTTGGAAGAACAGCCCATTAATCAAACATCCTAGCCGAGCTCAATGCATGTACCTTTTGCACCATCTAGTGGCTCAGATTGTTGTCACGGTATGATGACAATCTTGCACAAAGCACCCAGTTTCCTTGATGCTTGTCATTAACCAAACGAGCCTCCTAATTTCCTGACCTGCAGTACACGTTCTGCCTGTTCTTCTGTTGCTCTTGGTCAGGGCTGGAGTCAGATGCAGGTCAGCAATAAAGGAGGAAGATCTCCGTTGTCAGTGAAATTAACTCTTTATCCAGGGAAACAAATGTACAACTCGGCCTCGTGGCCTCAGCAACATTTTTCAGTAGGTCTTGCCCCTATGGAGCAGTTGCCAGGACTGGAGGTCCCGGCCTTCCACACCTCCCTAAGGCTCTGTCTCTCCCAGAACTTTCAGGTGAGTCAAGGAAGTGGAGGAAATGCGGACAGACTCCAGACTCTTTGTCAATTAATTTGTCAGGCCGAGGGACCTGCACTATATCTTCTGCAGTGAAGGGTGAAGGCTGATCCTAATAATTTATCCAGCTGCTCTACAATTTCCCTGTCTTCCTTTCAAACGACCTTCTATTCCTCTTCCTCCAAAATTCCAGCTCCCCAACCACCACCCAGAACCAGTTTCTTCCTTCTAACAAAAAGAAAAAGTATGTTATGTTGGTCTTTAAACATGATTTCTATTTTCTTACAGAAATCTATTTGCCACTTCTAATGGGTGTCTTGATACTTCTCGTTTATCCCACTGACATCCTGTTATCCCTGAGTGGAATGTTCCTGACCTGCAGTTTTTGCTGCAGCTAAGATTCTGTTGCTGTGCTTGTGAAAAACACCCCACACAAGGTGATGGATCTTTGAATCAAATCTTTATTGTCTCAGGAGGACATGAGCTTTAGAGATGGAGTTGAGTTGATGGATTCTTCACCTCCAGGTTGGTTCTTCATGCTGTGGAGTTCTCATAGGACATGATAAGCCATCTTCTTACTAGATCCGTGAACTCCTTGAAGTCAACCTTGCCATCGTTTCCTTCCAAAGCCTCATCAACGACAGAAGAGGCCTTTTTGTTGTGCAGTTGGGAGAGAATAAAGAAGGAAAGATGGTTACAGTGGCTGAAACCTGTGGAAAAAGCAAGCAGTCTTCTGATGAATTCAAGCACACACAAGAGTATGATAGATTTAGTCATCCTTCCTGGGATGTTCTAGGAGAGCTGTGTCTCTCCTAATGTCATGGGGCTCCCAACTCCCATTGGCCCCAGTTAGCACAGCCAACAGTCAGAGATGACAGAGGTTGTGGTCCAGACACTCCTGGGGGAAAACACAATGGAGAAAGCTGGCTCAGAAAAATCCAAGGTTGGAAGCAGTGGTAGTTTCAGCCCAATCCTTCAATAGTTAGCAGGCTGATAACCAAGAATAACTTACAGGAATTCCGGGTTAGCGCGATCGGCTAATGGCGGATTCCCTCCAAGCTCCAGAGGGAATCAGCTTGACAGGGGCCGGGTCTTGCCGTGCCGGCGACACGGGGACCCTTAAAACCACGGGCACGGAGCCCGTGGACATGGTGACTCGGCGGGCACCGTTAGCGCCCTCCCGACTCGTGAAGGAGCCTTTTTAAAGGCTACGGAACGGGTGCCGGGGAGCGGCGTGGTGCTGTGAGTCTTCTGCTTCCCCTGCCGAGCGAAGCCGCATGCCATTTGTCGGAGAGCGCTGACTTCTTCCTGCTAAATTTGGACTTAAAATCAAGAACAACAACCCGTGAGTAATTTGGAAATTGGATTACAAATAATTCGTTTGTGGATTTGGTACGAGCGGGGGAGGTGGGGGAAAAAAGGAAGTCCGTCTCCCCCCCATTGTAAACAGTTTAAAGCAAGGATCTGCCAACTAAGGTTGTGAGAAGAACTGTTGTTTTTTCTTTTCGTGATTGGATAAAAGATATAAATTCCACGGATTTAAAAGTCTAAGTTAATGTGCTGGAGGACGAGAGGTTTTTTTTTGGATTAAGTACCACTTTTCTCAAGCCCGGGAGTAAACCGTGAAAAGAGCCTGCTGAGGATCTACAGAAAACTTTTGACAGCTGTCAAATTAGCTGTCAAAGTTGGGGAAAACTGAAAGCCTAAATTTTAACCAGTTATATTGCTACAAAATATTGAAAGTAAAGAAAGATTGATACAAATAAATCTGACTTTTGGATCGGAAGTGAAAGGAATACTAAGTAACCAGAATCCCTCTAGAGGGGATTCTTGGACATTACAAGAATGGAATTAGGTCGGGAAATACGAGCTGATTTGCAAGAGCTTATCTTTCTCATGGGAAAGCTGCGAGAGATGTTCGAGCAAGGCCATGTTTTGTCTACAAGTCCTACAAAACCGAAGTCAACAGAAAATATACCTACTGAGTTGGAAAGGGACTTGATGTTCAAAACACAAGCAGCTGGACAAGAAATCAAAGATTGGAGAGGAGGAAAAGACACTTGTTGAACAGGAGGAGCAGAAAGAAGGGGTGGCCGAAATGATACAGAAGCCAAATGAGAGCCGGAGACCTGCCAAGATGAACTCTAGTTCGACCAAGGTGAAAGCTGGACTATTTGGGACACATAGATTTAAGAAACAGAGCTGGAGCTCCACCTTTAAACAAGTAGGCCTGGCTGGAAGAAACATGGTCAGTACTGAGAAGGTACCTCTTCAAGTTTGGGTGTTAAGCATAAGAGACCTCCGAAGAAGCCGGCTGAAAGGGACTGAGAGAGATTTGAGAGCCTCGGACGTAAGGTCACCAGGCTAAAAAGATGGACTAACTGGACTTTGGTTTGGGATTGAAACCGGGGAGAGAAGGGTGGGGTTTAGAAGTCCAAAGGGGGCCTGATTTTTACTTTGCAGTGTAAAATTTTATGTTGTTTATTATTATAAGAATGGGGAATCCGTGGATGGGAACTAGGGCCAACCTTAGGAAAGGTATCTTTTCTCTTGTTTCTTTATCTCTTTTTTCTTTTATATATGATTAAGGTATATATTTTAAAAGTTGCTGAATAAACTGAACTAAGCATAATAATTAACTAAGGGTTAAACCTATTACAAAGAAGTATATTAACAAATTATGGCTAAGTAAATTAACAAATTATGGTTAAGACACTAAGGATAAAAACTTGTTTGAACAAACAATTGGAGCTGGAATACAAGAAGGGGAGGCGTGGGGAAGTCATGAAAAGAAGTTATTGAAAATGAGACTTAAAAGGTGGAACCTTTTTTGTTGTTTTTTGTGTTTTCTTTTGTTTTTCTGTTTTGTTTTTTGTACCTTTTGAAATTTTAATAAAGATTATTTTTAAAAAAAACACCAAGAATAACTTACAGGAGGGATGAGGAAACTGCCACCCCCCCCCCCCCCGAATATTCCTGGACTCTCCAACTCACAGTGACCCCAGCAGTTGACAGGGAAATTCCTGCACTCAGGGACCAAAATGCATCGCAACCATTGGAACCAAGAAAACAGTAACTTGTAACATGAAATTTTTCACAGAGAACATTATAATGCATTTTTTGTTCCATCACTGCTGGACTTTATAACACTTTGTTAAATTTTATGCCAGATTGATTCTAACAATCGTTTTCACTTTTTAAAAAGAAAGTTTGGTCTTTGTAGGTCTATGTAGATTAAACAGTAAAAGTGTTGCACCCAAGTGGGGTTTTCCTTTCCTTTTCTGTCTGTGGAACAACTTCTGCAAGCGTAACAGAACATCCCCTCCTTCCCCTCCTCAACGCAGTCACAGAAAATCCACTAGGGAAGGTTGTGGAGAGGGAGCAGAGGGAGGAGAGAGGGAGGAGGCTTGGCTGCCCTTGTGCAGATCATTCTGCTAAATAAGTATAAAAATGAAAAAGTACTTTAGCAGGTGACCAGTACCAGCCAGGATGGAGTAATTGTAAGTAATGGCTTTACAACTGAAGGGGAGATAGCTTCAAAACAAGAAATTTAATAATAATAATAATAATAATATTTATATCCCGCCCTCCCCAGCCGAAGCCGGGCTCAGAGCAGCTAAAAACAGTAAAACGATAAAGCATTCTAAAATCATTTCATTATAAAATTAATCCTGAAAAGGGAAAAGCAAAGGGCAATCTGAGAAGTGAGAATTTTGAAAAGATGAAGAGAACAGAATTGCTTCCCCCATTGCAAGGAGTAATCCAATTGAGCAACAAACCACCCTCTCCTGCTCCTCACCATTGGCATGTCTGGAAGCTGCTCCTTTACCAGTTGACGCAGTCCTCTCTCACTCAGCACACGGCGTTCCTTAGGCTGAAGCATTGCACAGTCACTCGTGCCCATTCTCTGTGGTTCTTCTGCATAACTATTGAAAACCCTGATTATGATGCGAAGGGAGAACTGCAGTTTAGTGCGGCTGCCTGACATGTTGACCTGTCAAGCGAACTTTCAGGTGAGTCAAGGAAGTGGAGGAAATGAGGACAGACTCCAGACTCCCTCTTGAATGGCGATTAGTTGCCACAGAATCATATTTAAGCTCCATGCTCAGAGGGATTTGGCAGAAAATCAAGCTGGGCAACCCATGCAGATGGGTGGAGTACAAGTAATATATTTAATATAGCATCATCATCGTCGTTGACGTCATTGCCATCAAACAATCAATGTTAAGGAAATGGAGGAAATGGGGTTAGACTCCAGCCTTCCTCTCGAATGGCAATTAGTTGCCACTGGATCATATTTAAGTTTCATGCTCAGAGGAGGGTTACAGAGGGATTTGGCAGAACATCAAGTTTCCTTATACTTCCAGTGATGCCACGCCATGAGAAGTGCTAAACTGTAATTTCTACAAAGATGGTAGATAAAGGGAGGGCTCACCCAGGTCACCAACTGTTCCCAATTGATGCCCCAGGAGTGTACGATGAGCAGAAGGTTGGAACTGCATCCTGTATACCTGAAGAACATCTCCACCTCTGATTTCAGACAAGACACTGAGGTCCAGGTCTGAGGGCCTTCTAGTGGTTCCCTCAATGTGAGAAGTGGAGAGGGACTTCTCGGTGGTGGTGCCCACCCTGTGGAACATTCTCCTATCATCTATCAAAGAGATAAACAATCACATGACCTCCCGTAGACGTCTAAGGCAGCCCCATATGAGGAGGTTTTGAATGTCAAAAATCAAATTTTATTAAACGGTCACAGACCAGATTAACTTGTTCAGCTAGTCAGCGAAGCATAACACCGGAAAAAACAAAGGACAATTTCGATACATAACTGCAATTTAAAATTAGACAGCATAAATAAAATTAAGTATTTGCCTTCGCCTGCATATTGACATTGGAAAGCTCTTGTTTCCTGCGCCTAATAGCGGCTACACATAATTTGGCCACATTGATCGTAATTTCAGGAACCTTATCTTCTACCAAGGCTCTCATACATTGGAGTTCTGGTTCATTTTTAAGCTTTTGTAGAACTGGGGCAATAAAGGTCAAACGTAGATCCTCGTAGTAACTACAGTGCAGCAATACATGCAGACTTGTTTCCATTTCCGATGAGCCACATGGGCAGACACGTGACGCATATGGTTTGCCCTCATATCTGCCTAGCAACAGGGCAGAGGGCAGAACGTTAAATCTGGCCAGGGTAAAGGAGTGTCTGTACTTAGGTATTTGTAAATCAGCCAGATAATTTGCGGGTGAGAACCCTCTCCCAAAGTCTCTAATTATGGCATGTTTATCCATTTTGCCCATATGACATTGCAGCTCTATGTCCCTAATGCGTTGGAGCACTTGACTTCTGGCTCTCTCATATCCTGCCACTATCAAGATCTGCGGGGAGAATCCCAAGCTTCTTATCTTTTCAAACAGGGAAGCTTTCCAGGTGGAATGAAAGGTGTCTAAGAGTGTTAAAGGAGCCAAACCGGCCGGGGAAAAAATAAGTTTTAACCAGTAGTGTATCTTTAGAATCCACAGCCGCGCATTAACGGGTGGTTGTCCAACTTCTAAGCGGACAGCTATATTAGATACACAGGGGGGGATCCCCAATAAACACCGATAGAATTTTGTTTGAAATGCCTCCATAGGCGCAAAATTTTTAAAACTGCAAACCTGGGATCCATAAGTGAGTTGTGGGAGTATTTTTGCAGCAAAAACCTGGGAGGCCGCCGGAACGTATTTACCCCCTTTCCCGTGAAAAAATCTTGTAAGGGCTTTATTGGCCCTTCCTGCGTTGGCAATGGCGTTTTTCATCTGTTGGTGCCACAAGACCCTTTCCTGAAAAGTTATTCCCAGGTATTTGAAAGTTGCTACCTGGTCAATAGGTTGACCATTAATTCTCCATTTGTGTTTCCTTCTTTTTTTTTGAAAACACCATAATTTTAGATTTGCTGTAATTTTTTGATAGTTGTTCCGCTTGACAATAGTCAGCAAGTGATCTCAAAAGCTTCCTCAGGCCAACGCAGGAAAAGGAGAGTAGGACTGCGTCGTCCGCATACAGAAGCACCGGGATGGGAATACCTGCCAGTTTGGGAGGGTGGGCATTTTCTTTCGCCATATTTGCTGCTAGAGAGTTGATATAGAAATTAAATAGCGTTGGCGCGAGGACACATCCTTGTTTAACCCCATAGTGTGTTTGAATTTCTTTAGTTAGATGGCCTGACCGATCGCATCTTTACCCTCACCCTGGTGTTTTCGTATAGACCACGGATAAGGCGTAATAAGCGTTTATCTATGTTTGTAGCGCCAAGCTTTTCCCAGAGTCTATCCCTTGGTATTAGATCAAACACCGATTTAAAATCCACGAATGCTGCATATAAAGACCCCCCTTTTCTAGAGTATTTGTCTGCCAGGTGTTGAAGGGTAAGGGCCTGGTCTATGGTTGAACGCTTTGCTCTAAAACCAGCTTGAGCTTCTGATAGAATACGCTCTCTTTCCATCCACTCCACTAATTTATCACATAAATGAGCAGCATACAGTTTGCTAATAATACTTAATAGACTGATTGGTCTATAGCAGTGTTTCCCAACCACTGTTCCGCGGCACACTAGTGTGCAGCGAGATGTTGCCTGGTGTGCCGCGGGAAAAATTAAAAAATTCGAAAGATTTTTTTTTTTAAGTCAAATTTTCGATTGGGGCGCCGTCACTAGATGACCCCTGGGGTTCCCTCCCTCCCTCCCGCTCTGCGCCTCCCTCCTCCTCCTCCTCCTCCAGGGAGGCCCTTCCTGGCTCTCGGCCAAGGCTTGGCGGCTGCCACTCACTCACTCGCTCGCCCACCCGTCCCTCCATCCCTGCACCCGCCCTCTCCCCCTCCGTCCCCGGCGCGGGGGCTGCCGGGATCCGTAGTCCCCTCGCCCTTGGGCTCCGCACCCACGCGGGGTGCGCAAACTACATTTCCCAGCATGGCCTGGCGGGCCGGGCGTTTTGTTTGAAGCGCTCTTCTCCCGGCCATGGAATGAGCGCGGCGGCGGCGGACGGGCGGGCAGGGGCTCTTCCGCGCAGACCCCGCGCAGCCTGCCTGCGCCCCCGCGGAGATCGGGCGGCAGGATGGAGCCCGGGGATCCCCGCGGAGGCGGAGCGGCGGCGGCTGCCCCCCAGGTAGGGCTGCGTCGGGGGGGGTTTATTTTTGCAATGCTGCATCCGCGCCGGAGGGGACGTATCGGACCGCGGGGAGACCCCTTGGCGGGCGTGCAAGGCAATGCATGCGTGCAGGCGTTGCATGGAGTGCAGTGCAATGCAATGACAACACGGCGCCCTGCATGCATGCATGCATCTTCCACCGGCGCTCCGGACTTGGCAGGTGAGGGGGGTCCCCAGTGGGCGGCAGAGAGAGCCGGGAGGGCGAAGGGGAGCCGGGGGGGAGCAGCGCTGCTCCCCGAGCCGAGCCCGGGGGGAAACTTCGGCGTCGTTGCGCCGGGTGTTGGAAGCGGAGGCTGGCGGGGGCCCCTCACTTGCAAAACCTGGTCGCCTCTCATATATTTCGTGCATTGCATTCATCGCCCGCTTTCTCCTCCAAGGAGCTCCCGGGGGCGCGCGTGGTTCTCCCCGTGTTATCCTCGCAACAACAGCCCTGCGAGGTGGGTCAGGTGAGTGGCCCAAGGGAGCACCCTGGGATTGTCCTGGCCAGGTGGGGTGATTTGAACCCTGCTCTCTGCCCGGTCTTCGTCCTCATTTAGCCCCCACATGTGCATGACTGAGGTTTTCCCCCCTTGTCTTGGCTATGGTGTGAGTCTGTGCTGTTAATTACTGGGGTTCTGCCTTCGGAGAAGACGAGCCAGCCCTCAAGGAGGTGATTATGTAATTTGCTAGCAATTCATGTCCCTCCCGGCGTGACACTGCGCGCTGACGTCACGGGGCTGTAATGGTGGTGTGCCTCGAGATTTTTTTCATGAAACAAGTGTGCCTTTGCCCAAAAAAGGTTGGGAAACACTGGTCTATAGTTAGCTGGCTCAGTTCTGTTTCCTTTCTTAAATATTGGAATGATGATGGCTAAACCCCAGTCCTCGGGGATAATAGCCGCTTGATTTATACTAGTGAACAAGGCGGCTAGCACAGGGGCCCACCATTCAACATTTGCCTTAAGAATTTCTGGTGGGATATTGTCAGCACCCGGGGTTTTCCCTGATTTAAGAGCTTGAATAAGGCCAGTAATTTCTTCTGTGGTTACAGGGGGCCATTCCTTACCAAATTCACTTGAAGCAGGAAGCAGAACTGGGGCCAGTTGATTTGATGAATATTGTCAGGGCTGCCTCAGGTCTCAGCTCACGAAAGACCAACGCCAAATTCTTCTTATATACAAGGACGTTTATTGCAGTTCATAGTAAA
Organism: Podarcis liolepis; assembly: GCF_965112155.1. Classification (NCBI taxonomy): domain Eukaryota; kingdom Metazoa; phylum Chordata; class Lepidosauria; order Squamata; family Lacertidae; genus Podarcis; species Podarcis liolepis. The sequence goes on from NC_139566.1 coordinate 8,402,657, forward strand.
TTCCACAACCGAGGCGCGCAGCCCCCATGTCTGTTAACCTTAGACGGTAGAAGTCCCCTCTGAATCCGTCCCTCCCCTACACCAGTTTAAGAGGCTTACGCTGCTCCACCTCTTTCTCTCTTTCCTTTTCCGCAGGGTCCTTCTGCCCGCTGGGGTTCCGCCCCTCCTGGATTCTCCTGACGCGGAATCTCCAGACTGCTCTTCCCCCCTCCTGCGGGCTTTGGGACCTGGCTCCTCCTCCGGGCTCCCTGTACTTCCGCGCGCCTGCACATTTGAACCTGGCACGCGCGCCCAACCTCTAACCTTCCTTTTGACAGTTATGCTACTCCCCTCACTGGCCTCCTCCCCTTCCGGGAGAATGGCTTGCTCTGACCCCTCCTCCTTCTCTACTGCCAGAGCTGTTTCCCCTGACACACTGGAACTGCCCCCCCCCCTTCGCTGGGCTCTGGTGGGGAAGCCGGCCCTGATTCCCAGCTGCCGCTTTGGGGTCCCCTGCTGGCCCCCCGCTCCTGACACTCTCCCCCTGGGGCTCCCCTTGCCCTGACCACGGGCGCCCCCTTCTGGGAATCCTCTGATTCGCTGGAGAGACTCATGGAATCCCTTGCGTCATCGTCATCCTCTTCCTCGCTGTCCTGGGATTCCTCTCCATCGCTCTCCATCTCCTGCCTTCCCTGTGCCTCTGTCCCTGTACCCCTGACAAATATAATGAGAGGAAATAGGCCTCCCATGCTCCAGCGGGTATAGAGTATTCGATTTCAATCGGGGAGTCTCTCCAGCTTTTTGCAATTATTTTCCAAAATGTGGCAGAATATTTCCTTTGGGAGGCCTCCACTAGGCACTGCCATTCCTCCCTTTGTGCCTGGAGCTTTTTCTTGCTAATCAACATTCTCCTATCATCTATCAAAGAGATAAACAATCACATGACCTTCCGTAGACGTTTAAGGCAGCCCCGTATCAGGAGGTTTTTAATGTCTGATGTTTCGTTGTCTTCTTTTCTGCTCTGTTGGAACCTGCCCAGAGTGGCAGGGCAACCCATGCAGATAGGTGGGGGACAAGTAATATATTTAATATATCATCATCAACATCATCATTATTAAACAATCAGTATATCTATTTCTAAATGACTCTAGAAATTATTTATTGCTTTCATTAGCTGGATCAATGGTCTTGTTAGTAAAATTCTTGTCAAATTGCTATTTTGGGGATGTTCTTAAAAGTTTGGAACAGATCGATCCATTTTGCATTACCGTTTATGGGAAAGTGCACCTTGGTTTTGGTACGCTTTGGTCTTGGAACGCATTTCCGGATCAGATTAAATTTGAGAACCAAGATACCACCGTATAATCATAATGCTCTTGCTAACTTGCAAACCCGTCTAAAGAAACAGTGTCCCATGGACCATATTCCAGTCTTTAGAGACAGATCCTGCGAAGATTTTACTCTGAACATCCCATTTAGATTCTTTAAGAGTTCCAGAAAGATACTTTCTGATTTTTTTTTATAAAATATTTATTGCAAATTTTAAACAAAGAAAAATCACCAGACATATACAATACCATCACCAAGAAAGTACAGACAAAAGAGAACATAAGTAAACAAAGAAATAAACATAGAATAGACAAAGAAATAAACATAGAATAAAGAAGATTACAACTATCCATACATCATTTTTTCATGACCTTTGGACTTCCTCACATCTCCCTTTCCTGCGTTCTCGATAATAAAGTTAATAACAGCAATTTATTACCTTATTTCGATTCTTATTTTGTAGTTCTCATATATTATGCCTCAAACTTTAAATATTTTTATCAAGTACTTAACCGCTTGGTTTAGACATAATATTGCTTCAAATTTCATCTTTCTCTTAAACATCACTTATTCTCCTAATATCTTTCAACTAAATTGCTGGTGCCATGTTGTTTTCAATCATGCATTCTCTTAACATTCATACAGCTTATAATGTTTTTGTAAGTAGTCCTTAAACTTTTTCCAGTCCTCTTCCACTGTCTCTTCTCCCAGGTCTCGGATTCTGCCAGTCATTTCAGCCAGCTCCATGTAGTCTATCAGTTGCGTCTGCCATTCTTCCAGTGTGGGCAAATCTTGTGTCTTCCAATATTTTGCGATGAGTATTCTTGCTGCTGTTGTTGCATACATAAAAAAAGTTCAGTCCTTCTTTAACACCTTCTGGCCGACAATGCCTAAAAGGAAGGCCTCTGGTTTCTTAGTGAAGGTATACTTAAATACCTTTTTTAACTCATTATAGATCATTTCCCAGAAGGCCTTAACTCTCGGGCAAGTCCACCAAAGGTGAAAGAATGTTCCTTCAGTCTCCTTACATTTCCAACATTTATTGTCATGCAAATGATATATTTTTGCAAGCTTGACTAGGGTCATGTCCCACCTATATATCATTTTCATAATATTTTCTTTCAAGGCATTACAAGCCGTGAACTTCACACCGGTGGTCCATAACCTTTCCCAGTCAGCAAACATGATTTGTACCCAATGTCCTGAGCCCATTTTATCATGGCTGATTTAACTGTTTCCTCTTGAGTATTCCATTTTAACAGCAAGTTGTACATTTTTTAAAGTACCTTAGTCTTAGGTTCTAACAATTCTGTTTCTAATTTCGATTAGTCCACCTGGAAACCTTTTTTTTTTTGTCCAAATTAAAAGTCTCCCTAATCTGAGCATAGTGTAGCCAATCTCGCACTGTGTCCTTTAATTTCTCCAAACTCTGCAACCTCCAGGTATCTCCAACTTTTTCTAGTATTTCCCAATACTTCGGCCATTTGGCCTCCATATTGAGTCTTTTCCGAGCCTTAGCTTCCATTGATGACAACCACCTTGGGGTCTTGTTTTCTAATAAGTCTTTGTATTTTATCCAGACATTAAATATTGCTTTCCTGACAATATGGTTCTTGAAAGCCTTATGAACTTTTACCTTGTCGTACCACAAATAAGCATGCCATCCAAAAGCATTGTTAAACCCTTCCAGATCCAGGACATCATTGTTCTCAAGAAGTAACCAATCTTTCGGCCAGCAGAAAGCTGCTGCTTCATAATACAACCTTAAGTCCGGCAGGGCAAACCCCCCTCTTTCCTTAGCATCGGTTAATATCTTAAATTTTATTATGGGCTTTTTGCCCTGCCAGATAAACTTGGAGATGTCTCTCTGCCACTTTCTAAAACAATCCACCTTGTCCACAATCTGTAGGGTCTGAAACAAAAACAGCATTTTTGGCAACACATTCATCTTTATAGCAGCAATTCGGCCCAACAAGGAAAGTTTCAATCTTGACCAAATTTCTAAATCTTTTTTGATTTCTGACCAACACTTCTCATAATTGTCCTTGAATAAATTCAGATTTTTGGCAGTCATATTAACCCCTAGGTATTTCACCTTTTTAACCACATTTAGATCTGTCTCTTTCTGAAACCTTTCTGATTCCAAAGGTGTCAATTTTTTTTCCAAAACCTTAGTTTTTTGCTTGTTTAATTTAAATCCCGCCACCCGACCAAACTCATGAATCAATTCTAAAACTCTTTTCGTACTAGATTCTGGCTCCTGTAGTGTCAAAACCAGGTCATCTGCAAAAGCTTTAAGTTTGTACTGTTTGGCTCCGACCTGAATCCCTTCAACCAACCGGTCCCCTCTAATCATATTCAAGAGCACCTCCAGGACTGAAATAAATAACAAAGGGGAAATAGGGCAACCTTGTCGTGTTCCTTTCTCTATCTTGAACTCTTCTGTCACCACATTGTTAACTATCAATTTAGCTTTTTGTTCTGAATAGATTGCCTCTATACCATTCTCAAACCCCTGTCCCACTCCCATCCCTTCAAGATTTTTCTTCATAAACTTCCATGAGATATTATCAAAGGCCTTCTCCGCATCTATAAAAATCAGCACTGCTTTTGTATTAATGTTCGTTTGCAAAAGTTCCAAAATGTCAATGATGCTCCTAGTGTTGTCAAGCAAGTGTCTACCTGGGAGAAAGCCTGCCTGATCTTTATGAATTACTTCATTTAACACTTTTTTAAGTCTACTTGCCAAAATATCTGCAAAAATTTTGTAATCCACATTCAGGAGAGAGATGGGACGGTAGTTTTTAAGTTGTGTCTTTTCAGTTTCCAATTTAGGTATCAATGTGATGAAAGCTTCTTTCCACGATTCCGGTGCCTTCTTCCCCTCCATAATCTCATTACAAACCTCCATTAATGGTTGTGTCAAATAGTCTTTCAATGTCTTATAATACTTGGAGGTAAGCCCATCTGGCCCTGGAGACTTGCCCAATTGCATATTCTGGATGGCACCTTCAATTTCTTGTTGTGTTATTTTATAATTCAAAATTGTCCTCTTTTCTTGAGACAGTTTTGGTAATCCATTTCTTTTTAAAAATTGGTCTATCTCAATCTCTTTTTGCGGCCCTTGCGTATAAAGTTGTTTAAAGTATCTCTGGAAGCACTTTCTAATTTCCTCAGGGTTCTGGATGTTTCTCCCTTCGATCTCTAAGTTTGTAACCATGTTCAATTTTTGTCTCTTTTTCAACTGCCATGCTAGCAGTTTCCCACATTTATTTGCTGATTCAAATGTCCTTTGTTTCATTAACTTAATTTTCCACTCAACTTCTTGATTTATCAATTTGACGTATTGTGCTTGATAGAGTTTAATTTCTCTCAGAATCTCCTGTGACTTTGGTTTCGATCTTAACTTTTTCTCGCCTTCCCTTATTTTCTCCAAAATCTTATGCTTTTTCTCATTCTGTGCTCTTTTCTTTATCGTATTCTGTTGTATCAGAAACACCCTCATAATAGCTTTACTTGCATCCCAGATTACTCTTTTTTCCAATGTGGTGTTCAAATTTATTTCAAAATAGTCTCTTAAGGTCTTTTGGGCCTTCTTAGTAATCTCCTGGTCTCTTAACAAGGTGTCATTCATCCTCAATCTGAAGGAGCCGGTTGGAGTTAGTCTCATTTCCATTTTCATTGCGTTATGGTCGGAGCAGGTTTTGGGGCAGATTTCCACTTTTCTGATCTTAGGCGCCAGTCCTCTAGTTATCCATATTTGGTCGATTCTTGTCCACCAGAAAGATACTTTCTGAACCCGGGGATATGATGATCTTCAATTTGTCAATTAATTTGTCTGGCACAGGTATTTCATGGGGGGGGTGGACACTGTATTAATTTGATTTAAAGAATTTAAAGAATGTTTTAAAAACAAAGAGTGTTTTGCATCAATTTTCCTATGAAAAACATTGAGTTAACCAGCCTGGAATCGCCTGGATCCCCACTGGGGGCCATTTTTAAGAAACAGTGTCATGTGGACCATGTTCCAATCTTTAAAGGCAGCTCTTGTGAACATTTCAGTTCCTCAAGAGCTCATGCATTGAGCCCTTCTGGACCTGGGGATATGATGATCTTTGTCAATTAATTTGTCAGGCCCAGGGACCTGCGCTATATCGTCTGCAGTGAAGGGTGAAGACTGATCCTAATAATTTATCCAGCTGCTCTACAATTTCCCTCTCTTCCTTTCAAATGACCTAGTATTCCTCTTCATCCAAAATTCCAGCTCCCCACCCACCACCCAGAACCAGTTTCTTCCTTCTAACAAAAAGAAACGGTATGTTATGTTGGTCTTTAAACATGATTTCTATTTTCTTACAGAAATCTATTTGCCACTTCTAATACATGTCTTGATACTTCTCGTTTATCCTACTGACATCCTCTTATCCCTGAGTGGAATGTTCCTGACCTGCAGTTTTTGCTGCAGCTAAGATTCTGTTACTGTGCTTCTGAAAAACTCCACACAGAAGGTGATGGATCTTTGAATCAAATCTTTATTGTCTCAGGAGGACATGAGCTTTAGAGATGGAGTTGAGTTGATGGATTCTTCACCTCCAGGTTGGTTCTTCATGCTGTGGAGTTCTCATAGGACTTGATAAGAACTCTTCTTACTATATCCGTGAACTACCAGAAGTCGACTTCGCCATCGTTTCTTTCCAAAGCCTCATCAATGATGGAAGAGGCATTTTTGTTGTACAGTTGGGAGAGAATAAAGAAGGAAAGATGGTTACAGTGGCTGAAACCAGTGGAAAAAGCAAGCAGTCTTCTGATGAATTCAAGCACACACAAGAGTATGATACACTTAGTCATCCTTCCTGGGATGTTCTAGGAGAGCTGTGTCTCTCCTAATGTCATGGTCTCCCAACTCCCATTGGCCCCAGTTAGCACAGCCAACAGTCAGAGATGACAGAGGTTGTGGTCCAGACACTCCTGGGGGAAAACACAATGGGGAAAGCTGGCTCAGAAAAATCCAAGGTTGGAAGCAGTGGTAGTTTCAGCCCAATCCTTTTATAGTTAGCAGGCTGATAACCAAGAATAACTTACAGGAGGGATGGGGAAATCTGCCCCCCTCCCCGAATATTCCTGGACTCTCCAACTCACAGTGACCCCAGCAGTTGACAGGGCAATTCCTGCACTCAGGGACCAAAATGCATTGCAACCATTGGAACCAAGAAAACAGTAACTTGTAACATGGAATTTTTCACAGAGAACATTCTAATGCATTTTTTCTTCCATCACTGCTAGACTTCATAACACTTTGTTAAATTTTATGCCAGATTGATTCTAACAATGGTTTTCATTTTTAAAAAGAAAGTTTGGTCTCATCTTGGGTAAACTATTTAGAGGTCTTTATAGATTAAACAGTAAAAGTGTTGTTGTTGACAAAGGACAGCTGGAAAGATAAAGCGCCCCATTACATTCAGTAGCTTAGGGCCTCATCGATCCTAAATCCGGCCCTGGGAAGAAGGGACTGGTTTAAATAGGAACTGGCTTATTTATATTGAGACAGACTGTGGGTCCAACAGGCTCAGTGCTGCCCACACTGACTTGCAGGAGCTCTCCAGGGTTCCAGGCTGTAGTCTTTTCCAAGCCCTAACTGGTGATGCTGGGGATGCAACCTGGAGAATTGTAACCAAGAGAATTGTAACTGTAACCAAGGGAAGCAGTAACCCAATTGAGGAACGAACAACCTTCTCACCCTCCTCACCATTGGCATGTCTGGAAGCTGGTCCTTTACCAGTTTACACAGTCCGCTCTCACTCAGCACACGGGGTTCCTAAGCGGAAGCACTGCACACTCACTCGTGCCCATTCCCCCTATTTCTATTGCATATCTAAGGAAAACATTGATTATGTCATTAAAGGAGCACTCGAGTTCAGTCTGGCTGCCTGACATGTTCTGTTACTGTGCTTCTGAAAAACTCCACACAAAAGGTGATGGTTCTTTGAATCAAATCTTTATTGTCTCAGGAGGACATGAGCTTTAGAGATGGAGTTGAGTTGATGGATTCTTCACCTCCAGGTTGGTTCTTCATGCTGTGGAGTTCTCATAGTAATTGATAAGCCATCTGCTTACTATATCTGTGAACTCCGAGAAGCTGACCAGGCCATCATTTTTTTCCAAAGCCTCATTAACGACAGAAGAGGCCTTTTTGTTGTGCAGTTGGGAGAGAATAAAGAAGGAAATATGGTTACAGTGGCTGAAACCTGTGGAAAAAGGAAGCGGTCTGCTGATGAATTCAAGCACACACAAGAGTATGATACCCTTAGTCATCCTTCCTGGGATGTTCTAGGAGAGCTGTGTCTCTCCTAATGGCTGCCCTTGTGTGGATCATTCTGCTAAATTAATAAAAAATGAAAAAGTACTTTAACAGTTGACTAGTACCAGCCAGGACGGGGGAATGGTAAGTAATTGCTTTACAACTGAAGGGGAGATAGCTTCAAAATAAGAAATTTCTTAATCCCGAAAAGGGAATAGCAAAGGGCAATCTGAGAAGTGAGAATTTTGAAAAGATGAAGAGAACACAATTGCTTCCCCCATTGCAAGCAGTAACCCAACTGAGCAACAAACCACCCTCTCCTGCTCCTCACCATTGGCATGTCTGGAAGCTGCTCCTTTACCAGTTGACGCAGTCCTCTCTCACTCAGCACACGGCGTTCCTTAGGCTGAAGCATTGCACAGTCACTCGTGCCCATTCTCTGTGGTTCTTCTGCATAACTTTTAAAAACGTTGATTATGATATTAAGGGAGCGCTCCAGTTCAGTCCGGCTGCCTGACATGTTGACCTGTCAAGCGAACTTTCAGGTGAGTCAAGGAAGTGGAGGAAATGGGGACAGACTCCAGACTCCCTCTTGAATGGCGATCAGTCGCCACAGAATCATATTTAAGCACCATGATCAGAGGCGGGTTCCAGTGGGATCTGGCAGAACATCAAGCTCCCTTAAAATTCCAGTGATGCCACGCCATGAGAAGTGCTAAATTGTAATTTCTACAAAGATGGTAGATAAAGGAGGACTCACCCAGGTCACCAGGTGTTCCCAATTGATGCCCCAGGAGTGTATGAGGAGCAGATGGTAGGAAATGCAGAAAATCAAGCTGGGCAACCCATGCAGATGGGTGGAGTACACGTAATATATTTAATATAGCATCATCATCGTCGTTGACGTCATTGCCATCAAACAATCAATGTTAAGGAAATGGAAGAAATGGGGTTAGACTCCAGCCTTCCTCTTGAATGGCAATTAGTTGCCACTCGATCATATTTAAGTTCCATCCTCAGAGGAGGGTTACAGAGGGATTTGGCAGAACATCAAGTTTCCTTAAACTTCCAGTGATGTCACTGTTAGGATATTTCCGTTCCACCTTAAAAGGGAGCAGGATGTTTGTGTCACAGCCTGCGTATTTCCTGTTCACAGGATGTTTATGTTTGCTGTTGCTTTCGTTTCTCAGTCTGTCGGAGACTCTGATGCAGGACAGTCATGTCTCTCTTTGTTCTGATCAACACTGAATAAAGCTTGTAAATAATGCTCTTCTGCAGTGCAACTTTTGGCTGTGCTTTATCTGCTGATAGAGTGTGCATGAGCCCTAGAATGTGGCAAGGTATTTCCTGGAAACTCGTGTCGCTAATTGCTGAATCTGCGTGACTACGGGAGATCGATGGACGTCCGGCAGCCGGCTTGGGGCCATAATGGACTATATCTCCCTGGCAGTATCCCAACAGTCACGCCATGAGAAGTGCTAAATGGTAATTTCTACAAAGATGGTAGATAAAAGGAGGACTCACCCAGGTCACCAGCTGTTCCCAATTGATGCCCCAGGAGTGTACAAGGAGCAGAAGGTTGGAACTGCATCCTGTATACCTGAAGAACACAATTGCTTCCCCCATTGCAAGCAGTAACCCAACTGAGCAACAAACCACCGTCCCCTGCTCCTCACCAGTGGCATGTCTGGAAGCTGATCCTTTACCAGTTGACACAGTCCTCTCTCACTCAGCACACGACCTTCCTTGGGATGAAGCATTGCACTCTCACTCATGCCCATACTCTGTGGTTCTATTGTATATCTAAGGAAAATGTTGATTATGTCAACATAGATTAGCAATGGAGCGCTCCATTTCAGGCTGGCTTCCTGACATGTTGACCTGTCAAGAGAACTTTCAGGTGAGTCAAGGAAGTGGAGGAAATGGAGATAGACTCCAGTCACCCTCTTGAATGGCGATCAGTTGCCACAGAATCATATTTAAGCACCATGCTCACAGGGATTTGGAAGAACATCAAGTTTCTTTAAACTTCCAGTGATGCCACACCATGAGTTGTGCTAAATGGTAATTTCTACAAAGATGGTAGATAAAGGGAGGACTCACCCAGGTCACCAACTGTTCCCAATTGATGCCCCAGGAGTGTACAAGGAGCAGAAGGTTGGAACTGCATCCTGTATACCTGAAGAAAGTCTCCACCCCTGATTTCAGACAAGACACTGAGGTCCAGATCTGAGGGCCTTCTGGTGGTTCCCTCAATGGGAGAAGTGAAGTTACAGAGAGGGCCTTTTCGGTGGTGGTGCCCACCCTGTGGAACGTTCTCCTATCATCTATCAAAGAGATAAACAATCAAATGACCTTCCGTAGACGTTTAAGGCAGCCCCGTATCAGGAGGTTTTTAATGTCTGATGTTTCGTTGTCTTCTTTTCTGCTCTGTTGGAAGCTGCCCAGAGTGGCTGGGCAACCAATGCAGATGGGTGGGGGACAAGTAATATATTTAATATATCATCATCAACATCATCATTATTAAACAATCAGTATATCTATTTCTAAGTGACTCTAGAAATTATTTATTGCTTTCATTAGATGGATCAATGGTCTCGTTAGTAAAATTCTTGTCAAATTGCTATTTTGGGGGGTGTTCTTAAAAGTTTGGAACAGATCGATCTATTTTGCATTACCTTTTATGGGAAAGTGCACCTTGGTTTTGGTACGCTTTGGTCTTGGGACGCATTTCCGGATCAGATTAAATTTGAGAACCAAGATACCACCGTATAATCTTAATGCTCTTGCTAACTTGAAAACCCGTCTAGAGAAACAGTGTCCCATGGACGATATTCCAGTCTTTAGAGACAGATCCTGCGAAGATTTTACTCTGAACATCCCATTTAGATTCTTTAAGAGCTCCAGAAAGATTCTTTCTGAACCCGGGGATATGATGATCTTCAATTTGTCAATTAATTTGTCTGGAACAGGTATTTAATGGGGGGGGTGGACACTGTATTAATTTGATTTAAAAAATTAAAGAATGTTTTAAAAACAAAGAGTGTTTTGCATCAATTTTCCCATGAAAAACATTGAGTTAACCAGCCTGGAATCGCCTGGATCCCCACTGGGGGCCATTTTTAAGAAACAGTGTCATGTGGACCATGTTCCAATCTTTAGAGGCAGCTCTTGTGAACATTTCAGTTCCTCAAGAGCTCATGCATAGAGCCCTTCTGGACCTGGGGATATGATGATCTTTGTCAATTAATTTGTCAGGCCCAGGCTAAGATGGGAGTAATCAGCCTCCCAAATTCTTCCCGGTGTAAGGGAAGATGCAGACCTGCGCTATATCTTCTGCAGTGCAGGGTGAAGACTGATCCTAATAATTTATCCAGCTGCTCTACAATTTCCCTGTCTTCCTTTCAAACGACCTTCTATTCCTCTTCATACAAAATTCCAGCTCCCCACCCACCACCCAGAACCAGTTTCTTCCTTCTAACAAAAAGAAACAGTATGTTATGTTGGTCTTTAAACATGATTTCTATTTTCTTACTAATATCTTTTTGACACTTCTAATAGGTGTCTTGATACTTCTCGTTTATCCTACTGACATCCTCAGATTCTGTTACTGTGCTTCTGAAAAACACCCCACACAAGGTGATGGATCTTTGAATCAAATCTTTATTGTCTCAGGAGGACATGAGCTTTAGAGATGGAGTTGAGTTGATGGATTCTTCACCTCCAGGTTGGTTCTTCATGGTGTGGAGTTCTCATAGGACATGTTAAGCCATCTTCTTACTATATCCGTGAACTCCTTGAAGTCAACCTCGGCTTCGTTTTCTCCCAAAGCCTCATCAACAACAGAAGAGGCCTTTTTGTTGTGCAGTTGGGAGAGAATAAAGAAAGAAAGATGGTTACAGTGGCTGAAACCAGTCGAAAAAGCAAGCAGTCTTCTGATGAATTCAAGCACACACAAGAGTATGATAAATTTAGTCATCCTTCCTGGGATGTTGTAGGAGAGCTGTGTCTCTCCTAATGTCATGGGGCTCCCAACTCCCATTGGCCCTAGTTAGCACAGTAAACAGTCAGAGATGACAGAGGTTGTGGTCCAGACACTCCTGGGGGAAAACACAATGGGGAAAGCTGGCTCAGAAAAATCCAAGGTTGGAAGCAGTGGTAGTTTCAGCCCAATTCTTTTATAGTTAGTATGCTGATAACCAAGAATAACTTACAGGAGGGATGGGGAAACTGCCAACCCCCCCCCCCCCGAATATCCCTGGACTCTCCAACTCACAGTGACCCCAGCAGTTGACAGGGCAATTCCTGCACTCAGGGACCAAAATGCATTGCAACCATTGGAACCAAGAAAACAGTAACTTGTAACATGGAATTTTTCACAGAGAACATTCTAATGCATATTTTGTTCCATCACTGCTAGATTTCATAACACTTTGTTAAATTTTATGCCAGATTGATTCTAACATTGGTTTTCACTTTTTAAATCTTTGGTAAACTGTTTAGAGGTCTTTGTAGATTAAACATTAAAAGTGTTGCACCCAAGTGGGGTTTTCCTTTCCTTTTCTGTCTGTGGAACAACTTCTGCAAGCATAACAGAACATCCCCTCCTTCTCCTCCTCAAGGCAGTCACAGAAAATCCACTCTGGAAGGTTGTGGAGAGGGAGCAGAGGGAGGAGAGAGGGAGGAGGCTTGGCTGCCCTTGTGCGGATCATTCTGCTAAATAAATGAAAAATGAAAAAGTACTTTAACAGTTGACTAGTACCAGCCAGGATGGGGGAATGGTAAGTAATTGCTTTACAACTGAAGGGGAGATAGCTTCAAAACAAGAAATTTCTTAATCCCGAAAAGGGAAAAGCAAAGGGCAATCTGAGAAGTGAGAATTTTGAAAAGATGCAGAGAACTGAAGTGCTTCCCCCACTGCAAGGAGTAATCCAATTGAGCAACAAACCACCCTCCCCTGCTCCTCACCATTGGCATGTCTGGAAGCTGGTCTTTTACCAGTTGACGCAGTCCGCTCTCACTCAGCACACGGCATTCCTTAGGCTGAAGCATTGCACTCTTACGCATCCCCATTCTCTGAGGCTCTCCTACATAACTATTGAAAACATTGATTATATTTTCAATGGTGCGCTCCAGTTCAGTCCGGGTGCCTGACATGCTGAACTGTCAAGAGAACTTTCAGGTGAGTCAAGGAAGTGGAGGAAATGCGGACAGACTCCAGACTCCCTCTTGAATGGCGATCAGTTGCCACAGAATCATATTTAAGCTCCATTCTCAGAGGCGAATTCCAGGGGGATCTGGCAGAACATTAAGCTCCCTTGATTTGCCAGTGACGCCACGCCATGAGAGGTTACGAGTTGTACTTTCGAAGAAGATGGTAAATAAAGGGAAGACTCACCAAGCTCTCCATCTGTTCCCAATTGATGCCCCAGGAGTGTACACAAGTATTATCTGGACTGCGTTTGTTTGTGGGCTCTCATCCTGTCCATTACCGAAGCAAGACACTGGTTCAGCACTTCCAGGGCCTCAGCAGCATATGCAATGGAGAAATAGAGCTGAGGGTAATCAGCATACGTACTACGAACCTCCGGATAAACCCACCCAGTGGTATATATATATATATATATACACAGTGGTGCCCCACAAGACGAAAAACTCGCTAGACGAAAGGGTTTTTCAGTTTTGCATTGCTTCGCTAGATGAATTTCCCCATGGGCTTGCTTTGCAAGACGAAAACGTCTTGCGCTTTTTTTTTAAAGCCGCTTGAAGAGGCGCAGTTGCGACGGACCGTGCTTCGCAAGACGAAAAACATCGCAAGACGAAAAGACTCGCGGAATGAATTATTTTCGTCTTGCGAGGCACCACTGTGTGTGTGTGTGTGTGTGTGTATATATATATATAATACACACACACACACACACACATTTTTATTGGTTTTTTTACATATCGTTTCCAAAAATCATTTAACATTACTGTATTTTTTTCCCCATAGGGCGCACCGCACCATAGGACGCACCTAGTTTTTTGGGAGGTGGGGGGAATAAAGAAAAAAAAATATTTCCCCCCCAAGCACGGGGCTGGCGCGGGGGAAGCCCGAGCTTCCCCCAACCCCAGCCCCGAGAACAGCCTGCTATCCGCAAGCCTAGGGAGCCCGACGGGAAGTCGCGCCGGTCTCCCCAGGCTTGCGGAAAGCTGCGCGAAGCCCAGGTGCACTCTTCAGCGCGCCCCAGACTTCGGAATGCAGGCAGCTCTGCGCAGCCCTCGGGAGCTCGGCGCGAAGTCGCGCCGGTCTCCCGAGGGTTGCACAGAGCTTCAGGTTACAGACTCCGCTAACCCAGAAATAGTGCTTCAGGTTAAGTACTTTGCTTCACTGTAGAGATAAGATGGCTGCTTAAGCAACTGTAACACTCATTCAGTCCAGTAGCCTCTGTTAGTCTTTAGTTTCTAGTTTATTTTTAGTTTGCAGCAGCTGTAAAAGAATAAAGAAGATATGCTTCAGATCCGTCATTCGTGTAGTTCATATTCTGCTGTGCTCTGCGGACTTTGGCACTGAGTTTGGTGCTCACAGCTCAAAGTTGTGAGTCCATAGCAGTTAGACCTGCTTCACTTCAGTGCTGGAAGTGCTTTCCCAGTCGGGGCTGAAGAGGTTGAGCGCAGTCGTTGGCACCGGCTCAAAGGCGAAGCTGACATTGGTTATGGGGCCCAGTGGCTTCTGACGCTGATGCCGGACGGCAGAACAGAAGCTGCAAGTTGGATTTATTTGCGGTGCCCAGAAGCAGAGTTTTTGGAGCTGTTTTCCACGCTGCTGCTGCTGCTGCTGCTTGTTTTATGGAGGTATGTTGCTGGCTGCCAAGAAAAGAAGATAGTGTCCCTGTTTGACTGTTAATTGTGGGAGAGAGTGGAGGAAGAGAGTGGGAGAGAGAGTTGCTGAAGGAGTCCCAAGTGTAATGGCTTGGCTCTCCAACAGAAGCGAGACGCGGGGAGTCATTATCTCAGGTTTATTCCTCAAACACATAAACCACTCCGGAGCTCCTTCACTCAGACTCTGTCTGACTCCAAGTTTGCAGTTGCCGAGCTTAAACTCCGCCCCTTCCTCTTCTTCCAACAGGGGGGAAAACCCTTCGAGTTTTGGGGCTGGCTATTCCTGGCCTCTCTCCATCTGTTTCTGAGCTAAGATTGATATTTTGTGTATCCCTGCTCTGGCTCCCCCTTCCTTGACCACTATGCTCAGGGATCAGGTCACCATTGCTATCTGCTGCCTGCCCTCTGTTCTCTGAAGCCATGCTGCTAGGCTGTCCCTCCTCCCTCTCACATTCCAGTGTTCTTATCTCTCTTTCTCTGGCCTCATTCCCAGCCCCTGTCAGCTCCAGAACGAAGCTGTCAGGGGACTGCCTTTGGCTCAGGGGCGAGAGGGGAAAAGCAGGGTGGATTACAGAGAGCCCCCAAAGATCGTGGGAAGCAGCACCTCCTCAGCGGAGGAGAGTAACCACACCTTTGGTGGAGAGGAGCTTCGAAAGCACATCAAAGTGCAAGTAGATAAATAGGTACTGCTCTGGCAGGAAGGTAAACGGCGTTTCTGTGCGCTGCTCTGGTTCGCCAGAAGCGGCTTAGTCATGCTGGCCACATGACCCGGAAGCTGTCTGCAGACAAACGCCAGCTCCCTTGGCCAGTAAAGCGAGATGAGCGCCGCAACCCCAGAGTCAGTCACGACTGGGCCTAATGGTCGGGGTCCTTTTACCTTTACTTTAGCAAGGCTTTACAGCCGACCAGGGAGGCATTTGCCTGATTGCTCTTGAGCAACCCCCTGATACCCTTACAGAAGCTGACACCAAGACTTTATTTGTGTTGCACGTAGGGAAGTGTCTTGCTTTAATTAGCAGCAGACATGGCCTGTGCACATTCCGGCCAAATGGCTCTATCTTTTCCTCTACTCACGCCCGAGACCTAGCCAACGTGGCAGGTCAAAATGAAAGCGCTTTTACAGAGGGAAAAGCTATTCCACACCATTGAAGATGACCCCACCCCCAGGAGGATGCAGATGAATGGCCTGAGTGGCACGTTGCAGACATGAGAGCCCAGGGGACAATTGTTTTGAGTGTCTCAGACCACTTGTTGGTAAACTTAGAGGGTCAAGAGACTGCACGGGCTGTTTGGCATAAACTGAGAGATATGCATTTGAGACAAGGTGCTGGTTCCAGCGTGATTTTCTTCAAGAAGCTGTGCAGGCTGCAATTAAAGAAAGGTGGCGATTTGCCCAGCCATCTGTCCCAATTAAAACGCCTCAGACAGGACCTTGTTCAGCGAGACCTGAATATTTCAGAGGCTGTGTTTTCAATTTTAATGATAAATGGCCTAGATGATTCTTTTGATGGCGTAGCTGTCCAAATATCAACCATGCCTTCTGACCGGCTAACAGGAGATTATGTGTCTAGCATGCTCTTGGATGAGTGGGATCGCAGACAGGATCAAAGGCGAAGCTGACAAACGTCGTATCTTATACAATATTTTAGATTTCCATCAACCCCTCTGATGATTTTCCATTCTTTATCACTTATTCTGCATTTCTTAATTTCTCTGTTACTCTGAATTATCATTAACTAACAATTCCCTTCATAGTCTTTCTTGTAATATTTCAAATAGTCCTCCTTACAGAACTTCTTGCAGTCCTACTAGCGTAATCTGTTCATTACAATTGCTTTTCAAATAGTTCATATATTTACTCCAGTCTTCTAAGAATCTCTGGTCACGCAGGTTTTGAACCTTTCCTGTTAATTTATGTAATTCTGCACAGTCCATTAATTTCATCCGCCATTCTTCTTTCGTCGGTAATTCTTCTTGCTTCCATTTTTGTGCCCCCACCCAGTGGTTTCATGTAGATGTTAAACAACATGGGGATAGGATTGAGCCCTGTGGAACCCCACATTGAAGGTTCCATGGGGCTGAAAAGCATTCCCCAAGCAACAATCTCTGGGAACGGCCATTCTAGTTGGACTGGAAGCAGCACAAAGCAGTGCCACCCACTTCTAGTTTGGAAAGTTGCTCCAGAAGGAAACCATGGTCAGTGGTATCAAAAGATGCTGAGAGGTCGAGGAGAATTAACAGGGACATGTTTCTCTTCTCTCTATCTCAACAGAGGTCATCATACAGGGCAACCAAAGCAGTTTCTGTGCCTAAACCCTGATTGAAATGATCCAGAAAATCAGTTTCTCCCAAAAAGCACCTGGATCTGGTCTGCGACCACTCACTCCAGAACCTTGCTCAGAAAAGGTAGATTAGCAACTGGCCCGTAGTTAGTTAGGATTTTCCAATCCAGGGAAGCTTTCTTAAGGATTGGCTTTACCACCACCACCTCCAAACAGGGAGAGACCACCCAATCTCGCAAAGAGGCATTGATCAACTCCCTGGACCAGCCAGCTGTATTTCCTTTCCTTCGATGGACTTCCGACTTCACTCTTGCAGTTTAAATGGGAACACTTCTTACAAATTTTGTCAGTGTTTTTAATTAAAAGCTAAGGATGGGGCAATGCACTCTACGTGGGGCTACCTCTGAAGGTGACCCAGAAACTGCAATTAATCCACAATGCGGCAGCTAGGCTGGTGACTGTGAGTGGCTGCAGGGACCATTTAACACCGATCCTGAGAGATCTGCATTGGCTCCCAGTACGTTTCCGAGCACAATTCAAAGTGTTGGTGCTGACCTATAAAGCCCTAAACAGCCTCGGCCATGTATGCCTGAAGGAGCGTCTCCACCCCCATCGTTCAGCCCGTTCACTGAGGCCCAGCGCCGAGGGCCTTCTGGCGGTTCCCTCATTGCGAGAAGTGAGGTTACAGGGAACCAAACAGAGGGCCTTCTCGGTAGTGGCGCCCGCCCTGTGGAACACCCTCCCTTCAGATGTGAAGGAAATAAGCAGCTATCCTATTTTTAAAAGACATCTGAAGGCAGCCCTGTTTAGGGAAGATTTTAGTATTTAATGCTGTATTGTTTTTAACACTCAATTGGGAGCCGCTCAGAGTGGCTGGGGAAACTCAGCCAGATGGGCGGGGTAGCGTGACTGGTTTCAAGAGAGATGACTCCCAGGAAAACATTGCATTGCGCTACCACCAGGCTGTCCTAATAAATTAGGTAGCGCACTAACTATTGCTGCTCATTTGTGTGTGTGTGTGTGTGTGTGTGTGTGTGTGTGTGTGTGTGTGTGTAAAATAATGGATCCACAAAATTCCCGGACTCTTCTTGGTGGTGTTATCAGCACCTTAAGCAATTCAGCAGCATCAAGAAACTTGGCTATCTCACTGCTTGCTCCTGCCCCCAGGTCAACGTGTTTAAAAGTACAAGTCCCAAAACCGGCAAGAGTATTGGAAACAAGAAGAAATTCTGATGAAAGAAGAATGGCAGACAAAATTAATGGACTATGCAGAATTGGACAAAATGGCAGGAAGGATTCAAAACCTGCGGGACCAGAGATTTACAGAAGGTTGGGAGAAGTATATGAATTATTTGTAATCAACAAATTACGCTTGTGGGACTGCAAGAAGTTTTGTAAGGAGAAATATACAAAGTGTTACAAAGTAGAAAAAGACAGAGATATTGGTTATGAGTTTGAAATGTAATAGGGAAGATAAGAAATGCATACTGAGAGATTAGATTGGAAAATTTTCAGACAGGATTGATGGAAGTCAAAAATTTGAACAAGATGTAAAAGTGTAGGAGTGCTCTTATTAATCAGAGTTCAATCCTTCCTTTACTTTGTGAACGCCTCATAAAAGTATGTTTAATTACTGTTGAAAATGATATGTTAAAAAACTAATAAAAATTATATTAAATAATAATAATAATAAAGTACAAGTCCCAAGACCAATCCTTCTTGCACGCCTCCTTTGGAAGAACAGCCCATTAATCAAACATCCTAGCCGAGCTCAATGCATGTACCTTTTGCACCATCTAGTGGCTCAGATTGTTGTCTTGGTATGATGACAATCTTGCACAAAGCATCCTTGATGCTTGTCATTAACCAAACGAGCCTCCTAATTTCCTGACCTGCAGTACACGTTCAGCCTGCTCTTCTGTTGCTCTTGGTCAGGGCTGGAGTCAGATGCAGGTCAGCAATAAAGGAGGAAGATCTCCGTTGTCAGTGAAAATAACTCTTTATCCAAGGAAACAAACGTACAACTCGGCCTCGTGGCCTCAGCAACATTTCTCAGTAGGTCTTGCCCCTATGGAGCAGTTGACAGGACTGGAGGTCCCGGGCTTCCAAACCTCCCTAAGGCTCTGGCTCTCCCAGATGTTTCCCTTTTTTATATATATAAATTCATCTTTATTGGTTTAAAATTCAACCTTACAATAAAGGTAAGTACAACAAAGTTAAGCACATAAAAGAAAGAAAAGAAAAATTCTCCATATCAAAAAGTACAAAAAGTTTAAAAGTAACAAGAAAAGAAAAAGAAAAGAGCAATTAAAAGTACCAGGTATTTATACAGCATCATGTCTTATCCAATAAAGTCTTCTGTGAAAAGCTTCCAGTCATTCTCATTAGACTTTTCTATTGTCTTGATTTTCTCACACAGTTTGTTTTATATCTTTTTCCATATATTCCTCTAAGACCTTTATTCCATTTATTTATTATACACAAATATCATTCAACTCTGCTTGGATGGTATCATTTTTATAATATAGTCTTATGTATTCCTTAAATATTTTCCATTCTCCATATACTTATTGATTTAAGGTTCCCCTGACTTTTCCAGTTTGCTAATTGGAAATACTCTATCATGAGTGTTTGCCATTTCTGTTATTGTTGGTGTTATTTCGCCTTTCCAACTTCTGGCCACCAGTATTCTCCCAGTGGTCTCTCCCAGATGTTTCCCAAGCAGCCTCAACATGCGTCTACACCACCTCTGGTCCCTGCTCTGCCTTCCTCGTTATCCTGCACATTCTTGGAGACCAAGGGGGAGAGGAACTTGTCTGTACTGGTCCCGGGGGCTAACCGAGAGCCGAGGTCTGAGTCCAGTCCTAGGTCGATGGTGCGGTATGGAGGCTGTCCGTCACATCTGTAGCTGGTCCAAGGCGGGGAGTCAGGTGAGGTCAGGAACTCTGGCAGAAGAGCAGGACAGGGTGCAGGCAGGAACAGGCTAGCAACAACGTTGCTCCCGCAACCTGGGACTGGGCTGACTGGCTTTTATCTGCCCCGAGGCATAGGGTGGCCCCGATCCTCAGGTGACTCGCCTCTCCTGGCCTGGAGGTGAGCACTCCTCCTGCAGGAACTTAGTTCCTTCCGCCTCTCTGCCCTGAGCCTCTGCAGCTCAGGAGAGGCTGGAGAGTTACTGGATCCAGAGGCAACCTCCTCTTTTCCTGACAGGGCTGAGAGTGGAGCACCTGCAGGCAATGGGTCCTCCATCACCTCAGGAGCCAGAGCAGACTCAGCTGGTGCCTGCACCTGAGGATCCAGCACAGGTGAGGGCCCTTCAGGCTCATGCCCCAGCCCTGGCTCAGCTGGTTCTGGAGGCGGGGACTCATGTGCAGGCTGGGATTCCTCAGGTTCAGCCTCTGAGTCCAAATCCCAGGCCATCACAGCAAGAGAGGGAGACTTCCTGGATTTTTCAGCAGCCCCTTGACCCACCCACCCCCTTCTCTTTTTCAGCCTTGGAGTCTGAACTGCTCCCTATCACAGGCTCTTCCCGCACACTTCACCCTGTTGCCCCTTCAAGTATCTGGCACCTCTTCCCAGTCTTCTCCCTCTGATCTCTCCTTGGTATCCCATTACCTCTGGGGATTGCCTTTGGGGTTCCCCTGCTGCTGCCTCCCACCACTCCTCCTCACCCAGCCAACTTGGACCGAGAACTTTGTGAACTTGGACTGTTGATAAGTGTAATAAAAATGTTAAGGTCTTATATATATAATAAGTTGGGGCGCGGGTGGCGCTGTGGGTTAAACCACAGAGCCTAGGGCTTGCCGATCAGAAGGTCAGCGGTTCGAATCCCCACAATGGGCTGAGCTCCCGCTGCTCGGTCCCTGCTCCTGCCAACCTAGCAGTTCAAAAGCACGTCAAAGTGCAAGTAGATAAATAGGTACCGTTCCAGTGGGAAGGTAAACGGCATTTCTGTGCGCTGCTCTGGTTCGCCAGAAGCGGCTTAGTCATGCTGGCCACATGACCCGGAAGCTGTATGCAGGCTCCCTCGGCCGATAAAGCAAGATGAGCGCCGCAACCCCAGAGTCAGCCACAACTGGACCTAATGGTCAGGGGTACCTTTACCTTTTACTACACGAATCCTTCTTGAAATTTTGTCTTGCTTTTTGAAGAGTTGTTGATGGGTGCTTTTTGCATGTCAGCCGTGATAGGAACTGTTTCGTGGTGTTTGGGAATTGTTCCAATAACCGTGTGTCTCAGAATGCCTCTGCGCTACATTGGAACAAGGCAAAGAATGAGCAAGGCCTTTGTGTAATGCTACGGAGGCTTTCATCCTGACTTAAACATATCAGAAACTCATCCTCTTTGATGTGCCTGTTAGAGAATCATTCTGCCAGAAACAAGTAGAAGTTTCTAGAAGGTTCCAGAACATTCCTTTATATATGGGAGTGGCACTCTGAGCTTAATTAGCATCAACTGGAAGTGCCAATAAAAAGGCCACTTGGCTTCATTTTTTGCAGGCTTCTGACCGAAGTGTGCCTGTAAAATCTGCTGAAGGACCGTTGCTGTAATTTACGGCATGAAGGAGATAAGAGAGACTTTGTTTGAAAGCGTGCTGTTAATTGCTGTTTATATTAACAGCTGAAAAATATATTTGCTACCATAATGCTTGTACCCGGTCAGGGAATAAAATCTCTTGACCGAGACATCACAGAGTTTGACAAGTCATCTTTAAAACAACTTCTGTTGTTGTCCACTGCTTCCGGGAAGATTACTCTGCTGAACAATTGAAAGAGGTTTTACCTACACACAAGTATATGCGCAGTGAGTGTGTGTGGACAGTGAACTTTTAATAGTGCCAAGTGTGGGGACTGTGGGGACGCAGAACTGGGAATGGAGAAGAAGAGAGATTCTGATGGATTGGAAACTTGCTTGAAAGGAATAAGCTGTTACTATACAGTAGACGCTTGGGTTGCGAACATGATCCGTGCGGGAGGCACATTCGTAACCCGCAGCGCCCTGTCTGTGTACATGCGGGTCGCGATTCGGCGCTTCTGCGCATGTGCAAAGCACGATTTTCCAGACCCGAAAGCAACCCATTCTGGTACTTCTGGGTTCGGCATGGTGCGCAACCCAAAAACGTGCAACCTGAAGTGTCTATAACCTGAGGTATAACTGTACTGGGGTTGGATGAAAAGTGTTAATGTTTTTGATTGTGTGTGTTCTAATGCCTTTGTTAACTTACCTGTTATTTTTCTACAGGGAAGCTGCGTTCTGCTGCCTGTTCATTCATCTGGGAACAGATACCTTGTTCTTGGAGAGAGGTAGTGTTGTTGTTTTTTTTGGGGGGGAGTGGGGAATCAGTTGTTATGCCTGTGGCCCCTTCTAAACTTTGCATCCAGAATCATATTTGGCAGAACATCAAGTTTCCTTAAACGTCCAGTGATGCCACGCCATGAGAAGTGCTAAATTGTAATTTCTACAAAGATGGTAGATAAAGGGAGGACTCACCCAGGTCACCAGCTGTTCCCAATTGATGCAGAAGGAGTGTTCAAGGTTGGAACTGCATCCTGTATACCTGAAGAAGGTCTCCACCCCTGATTTCAGATAAGACACTGAGGTCCAGGTCTGAGGGCCTTCTAGTGGTTCCCTCAATGTGAGAAGAAAAGTTACAGAGAGGGCCTTCTCGGTGTTGGTGCCCACCCTGTGGAAGATTCTCCTATCATCTATCAAAGAGGTAAACAATCACATGACCTTCCGTAGATGTTTAAGGCAGCCCTGTATCAGGAGGTTTTTAATGTCTGATGTTTCATTGTCTTCTTTTCTACTCTGTTGAAAGCTGCCCAGAGTGGCTGGGCAACCCATGCAGACAAGTAATATATTTAATATATCATCATCAACATCATCATTATTAAACAATCAGTATATCAATTTCTAATGGACTCTGGAAATTATTTATTGCTTTTATTAGATGGATCAATGGTCTCGTTAGTAAAATTCTTGTCAAATTGCTATTTTGGGGGATGTTCTTAAAAGTTTGGAACAGATCAATCCATTTTGCATTACCTTTTATGGGAAAGTGCACCTTGGTTTTGGTACGCTTTGGTCTTGGAACGCATTTCTGGATCAGATTAAATTTGAGAACCAAGGTACCACCGTATAATCTTAATGCTTTTGCTAACTTGAAAACCCATTTAAAGAAACAGTGTCCCATGGACCATGTTCCAGTCTTTAGAGACAGGTCCTTTGAAGATTTAACTCTGAACATCCCATTTAAATTCTTTAAGAGCTCTGGAAACATTATTTCTGAACCTGGGGATATGATGATCTTCAATATGTCAATTAATTTGTCTGGCACAGGTATTTAATGGGGGGTGGACACTGTATTAATTTGAAAAACTTTGAGTTAACCAGCCTGAAATCGCCTGGATCCCCACTGGGGGCCATTTTTAAGAAACAGTGTCATGTGGACCATGTTCCAATCTTTAAAGGCAGGTCTTGTGAACATTTCAGTTCCTCAAGAGCTCATGCATAGAGCCCTTCTGGACCTGGGGATATGATGATCTTTGTCAATTAATTTGTCAGGCCCAGGCTGAGATGGGAGTAATCAGCCTCCCAAGTTCTTCCTGGTGTAAGGGAAGATGCAGTCTCATCCGCGGGTGCGCAATAAACCACCCCCAAGTTCGTAAAGAAGGAGGAGGTGGGGGCACTGGATGGAAAGCCCCCGAGGGAGTTCGAATCTCCTGGACGCTGTCCCCGCGAGCGCACCAGGTTCCATTTCTTAAGATGAAAAATTGGATTTAAGTTTTGGACATGCTTCAAGTGAGGAGGGGGAAAACACTTCCGGGTTGGCGCCATCGCCGAATGGCGGATTCTCTCCGAGCTCCGGAGGGAATCTGCTCGGCGGGGGTCGGGTCCTGCCGCGCCGGCGACGCGGGGACCCTCAAAAACCACGGGCGCGGAAGCCCGTGGACCTGGTGACTCGGTGGGCACCGTTTGCACCCCCCAACCCACGAAGGAGCCTTTTTAAAGGCTGATGAGTGGGGGATGGGGAGCGGCGCGGTGCTGTGAGTCTTCTGCTTCCCCTGCCGAGC
Organism: Podarcis liolepis; assembly: GCF_965112155.1. Classification (NCBI taxonomy): domain Eukaryota; kingdom Metazoa; phylum Chordata; class Lepidosauria; order Squamata; family Lacertidae; genus Podarcis; species Podarcis liolepis. The sequence goes on from NC_139566.1 coordinate 8,426,479, forward strand.
GAAGCCGCATGCCATTCGTCAGAGAGCGCTGACTTTTTCTTCTGAAAATTTGGATTAAAAACTAAAAGCAACAACCCGTGAGTAAATTTGGAAATTGGACTAAAAATTTTCTTGGATTTGATACGAGCGGAGGAGGTGCAAAGAGGAAGTCCGTCTCCCCCCCATTGTAAACAATTTAAAGCAAGGAGTTGACAACTAAGGTCGAGAGAAGAGCCTTTTCCTTATTGGATAAAAGCTATTAATTGCACGGATTGACAGTATAAGTAATTGTGCTGGAGGATGGGAGCTAACTTTTTGAGTTAAAGTGCCATCCCTCCCGGGACTGGGAGCAATCCACGAGAGGAGCCTGTGGAGGAGACACAGAAGATTTAGACAGCTGTCAAATCAGCTATTAAAGTCAGGAAAAATAGAGAACTTTGTTTTTGATGTTCTTGCCGGTTACATTAGACACAATATAGTTGCAAGTTGTTGGAAATAAAGAAGATCTGAAACAAATTAACTGGACTTTTGGGTTGAAAGTGAAAGGAATACCGAACAACCAGAATCCCTCTAGAGGGGGTTCAGGGACATTACAAGAATGGAAATAGGTCGGAAAATACTAGCTGAACTGGATGAGGTTGCTTTTCTCCTGGAAAAGTTGCGAAAGCTGCATGAGCAAGGTCATGTTTTGTCTACAGCCGCTATAACTTTGAAGTCAACAGCGAATGTATCTACGGAGCTGGAAAAGGACTCGAGGTTTAAAACCCAGGCAGCTGAACAAGAAAAGAAACCTGAGAAAATTGAGGAAGTGGAGAAAGAGATATCTGCTGAGCAGGAGGATCAGAAAGGAGGGGCTGCAATGTTGCAGAAAGTAAAGGAGAGCCGGAGGCCGGTCAACATGGATATAAAAGAAGATAAGGACTGGATGAGGAAAATTTGGTATGAACTTAAAAATGAGGAACGGAAAGATCTCCTTTTGTGGGGATCTGAAGATTTATGGACTACAAATTTGATCAAGGTGGAAGTTGGAGCTTATGGACTATTTGGACCTAAAAAGATTAAGAAACAGGATTTGAGCTCCACCTTTAAATATGGAGGCCCGGCTGGAAGGAACATGGGCATTATAGGGATAGTGCCCCTCCGAGACTTGGTGTTAAATATAAAGGACTTCCAAAGAAACCGGCAGAGAGGGACTGAGAGATTTAAGGGCCTCAGACGTGAGGTTGCCAGGCTGATAGTAGCACTAATGGACTAAGATCTGGGGATCGAATCCGGGGAAGGGAGGGTGGGGTTTGGAAATCCAAAGGGCGTTTGACTTTCTTAGCCTTTGTGTGTGTGTGTGTGTGTGTGTGTGTGTGTTGTTATCACTATAAAAATGGGGAATTCGTGGAAGGGGAACTGGGTCGACCTTAGAAAAAGTTTTTTTAAGTATAAATGATTGATCTATATAAGTTAAAGTTGTTATGTAAATTGAATTAAATATAATAACAAAGGAAGGTAAAAGTCTAGGGATAAGAACTTGTTGAACAAATATTTGGGCATGGAATACAAGAAGGGGAGGCGAGGGGAAGTTCTGGAAAAAAGTTATTGAAAATTTGGAGGGTAAAGGTTGAATTTTTTCTTTTTTTCTTTTTGTTTTTCTTTTTGTATTATTTGAAACTCTAATAAATATTATTTTTTAAAAAAAACAAGTGAGGAGGGGGAAATTAATCTGCCAATTAAGTCAGCCACTGAGGTGCCAAGAGTGACGGAGAAGAAGAAATAATAACATCTAAGAATAACATCTAAGTCGGTATATTGGAACCGAATGGAAAAGGAGGGGGTAAAGATTTTTATTTTTTTTACTATGATTTATTACAATACCTGACAAACTCACCCCCAGAAGAACCGTTTACAGTATTTACAGCAAGTGAGGTGGGAAAATATAAACTGTGTGGAAATGACAATACTATATAACTAAAGCTTTTGTTTTTTGAAATGCTTGGAAGAAGATAAAAGACCCTCCAAATATTGATATTAGAAAGAAGCAGGTTCTCGTTAGCCACTGGAGAAACTTCAAAAAACTTTGGAAAGACTGAGCTGCAGAGATAAATAGCCATGGGGGAGGTGAGCTCTTAATTTGTTATTATATCTGCAGTTCAAGTCCGATTTGGCAAATCTCCTCTGGAAAAGATAATGTTTGATGCAACCGGTTTGGGGAAATTAATGAGCAAATGCCTAGATTTGATTTAATCGGAACTGAGAGAAGATGGCGTCTGCCAGCAGCGAAATGACTTTTGGATTGATTCGGCATAAACACCAGCATGTGAGGATATATTGCAACAATATGTTGTCTTTTTGCAGTATGGTAGCGCTGCAGAGAGCTTGCTGGGGAGACCATGCATTAAAAAGGGACTCAAAAAGTACTTAAAGAAGGTTTTAATAAGAAAAACAAAAACTCCATTTACACTAAATACATCAACAAACCAGACCCAACCACCAACCCATCCCCCAGGGGAATGGGAGAGCTAGGTGCTGCTCCTTATATACTACACCCAGATGCTGACACACCTTAATCAAATACAACTCAGCAGCACCTGCTATGTTTCACAGCTGTAAAGCTGGGTCTCGTTATCTTGCTCTGGCCCCTTAAAGACATACATATGGCGTGGAACAATGATGAACCTTTACATTTAAAGAAACCATTCAACACAATAGGCTTACAAGCTGCAGCAATAGGAGAGTCAAGCATACAAAATTCACACAGAAAAGCACATCATTGCATACTTCAATTCGCCTGTGGAAACAACTCAGAGGCCCTGAAAGAAGGAAGGTTAACAACAGGAAGATTTAAAGGAACTATTGGAAACTCAAGGCAGTAGAGATATAAGATGATCAGAGCTCCCCCGAATTTGAAGCATGGGAAGTCCCAATAAAAATTTATAATTTGGCAAAATATTCGGACTATATGATATGTATATGTATAATTTGGAATATTTAATGTGATTTGATTGGATTGTTAAAATGGAAAATTTAATAAAAAATATTTTTTTAAAAAAATGTCGGGCCCAGGGACCTGCACTACATCTTCTGCAGTGAAGAGTGAAGACTGATCCTAATAATTTATCCAGCTGCTCTACAAATTTCCTGTCTTCCGCTCAAAAGACCTTCTATTCCTCTTCATCCAAAATTCCAGCTCCCCACCCACCACCCAGAACCAGTTTCTTCCTTCTAACAAAAGGAAACAGTATGTTACCGGTATGTTGGTCTTTAAACAAGATTTCTATTTTCTTACTAACGTCTTTTTGACACTTCTCATTTATCCTACTGGAATCCTCTTATCCCTGAGTGGAATGTTCCTGACTTGCACTTTTAGCTCCAGCTAAGATTCTGTTACTGTGCCTCCGAAACCCCCCCCCCCCCCATAAAAGGTGATGGATCTTTGAATCAAATCTTTATTGTCTCAGGAGGACATGAGCTTTAGAGATGGAGTTGAGTTGATGGATTCTTCACCTCCAGGTTGGTTCTTCATGCTGTGGAGTTCTCATAGGACATGATAAGCCATCTTCTTACTAGATCCGTGAACTCGTTGAAGTCAACCTTGCCATCGTTTCCTTCCAAAGCCTCATCAATGACAGAAGAGGCCTTTTTGTTGTGCAGTTGGGAGAGAATAAAGAAGGAAAGATGGTTACAGTGGCTGAAACCAGTGGAAAAAGCAAGCGGTCTTCTGATGAATTCAAGAACACACAAGAGTATGATACACTTAGTCATCCTTCCTGGGATGTTCTAGGAGAGCTGTGTCTCTCCTAATGTCATGGGGCTCCCAACTCCCATTGGCCCCAGTTAGCACAGTAAACAGTCAGAGATGACAGAGTTTGTTGTCCAGACACTCCTGGGGGGAAACACAATGGGGAAAGCTGGCTCAGAAAAATCCAAGGTTGGAAGCAGTGGTAGTTTCAGCCCAGTCCTTCTATAGTTAGCAGGCTAATAACCAAGAATAACTTACAGGAGGGATGGGGAAACTGCCAACCCCCCCCCCCCCCAATATCCCTGGACTCTCCAACTCACAGTGACCCCAGCAGTTGACAGGGCAATTCCTGCACTCAGGGACCAAAATGCATTGCAACCATTGGAACCAAGAAAACAGTAACTTGTAACATAGAATTTTTCACAGAGAACATTATAATGCATTTTTTGTTCCATCACTGCTAGACTTCATAACACTTTGTTAAATTTTATGCCAGATTGATTCTAACATTGGTTTACACTTTTTAAAAAGAAAGTATGGTCTCATCTCGGGTAAACTGTTTAGAGGTCTTTGTATTTTAAACAGTAAAAGTGTTGCACCCAAGTGGGGTTTTCCTTTCCTTTTCTGTCTGTGGAACAACTTCTGCAAGCGTAACAGAACATCCCCTCCTTCTCCTCCTCAACGCAGTCACAGAAAATCCACTCTGGAAGGTTGTGGAGAGGGAGCAGAGGGAGGAGAGAGGGAGGAGGCTTGGCTGCCCTTGTGCGGATCATTCTGCTAAATAAATCAAAAATGAAAAAGTACTTTAACAGGGGACCAGTACCAGCCAGGATGGAGGAATGGTAAGTAATTGCTTTACAACTGAAGGGGAGATAGCTTCAAAACAAGAAATTTCTTAATGATTATAAAATCATTTCATTATAAAATTAATCCTGAAAAGGGAAAAGCAAAGGGCAATCTGAGAAGTGAGAATTTTGAAAAGATGAAGAGAACAGAATTGCTTCCCCCATTGCAAGGAGTAATCCAATTGAGCAACAAACCACCCTCCCCTGCTCCTCACCATTGGCATGTCTGGAAGCTGCTCCTTTACCAGTTGACGCAGTCCTCTCTCACTCAGCACACGGCGTTCCTTAGGCTGAAGCATTGCACACTCACTTGTGCCCACTACTCGTACTTCTATTGAATAATTAAGGAAAAGATCCCTTGCGATACGAATGGCGCGCTCCAGTAAAGTCCGGCTGCCTGACATGTTGACCTGTCAAGAGAACTTTCAGGTGAGTCAAGGAAGTGGAGGAAATGGGGACAGACTCCAGACTCCCTCTTGAATGGCAATCGGTTGCCACAGAATCATATTTAAGCACCATGATCAGAGGCGGGTTCCAGCGGGATCTGGCAGAACATCAAGCTCCCTTAAACTTCCAGTGATGCCACGCCATGAGAAGTCCTTAATTGTAATTTCTACAAAGATGGTAGATAAAGGGAGGACTCACCCAGGTCACCAGCTGTTCCTAATTGATGCCCCAGGAGTGTACGAGGAGCAGATGGTAGGAAATGCATCCTGTATACCTGAAGAACGTCTCCACCCCTGATTTCAGACAAGACACTGAGGTCCAGGTCTGAGGGCCTTCTAGTGGTTCCCTCAACGTGAGAAGTGAAGTTACAGAGAGGGCCTTCTCGGTGGTGGTGCCCACCCTGTGGAACATTCTCCTATCTTCTATCAAAGAGATAAACAATCACATGACCTTCTGTAGACGTCTAAGGCAGCCCCATATGAGGAGGTTTTGAATGTCTGATGTTTCGTTGTCTTCTTTTCTACTCTGTTGGAGTAGAAAAGGGTAATAATAATAATAATAATAATAATAAGTTGCTGTTATATAATGTTTTATTAAATTTTCTAAATTGCATTTCAAAATATTCATTTAAACAACCTTATATCAATGACTTCCTTTTTTCTCTTTCCGTGGTTCATTTTGCATACCATACATCCCTGCATATTTTACATGAACTAAACCAGGCATAGGCAAACTCGGCCTGCCAGACGTTTGGGGACTACAATTCCCATCATCCCTGACCACTGGTCCTGTTAGCTAGGGGTCATGGGAGTTGTAGTCCCAAAACATCTGGAGGGCCGAGTTTGCCTATTCCTGAACTAAACCATTCAGTGATTAATTGTTACATCTATCAAAACTTGTTTACACTGTTGAATTTGTCTTAATGCTACCAACATTTTTAAATGAACACAATCTTCACCCACATATTCAGTAAACATTTTCCAGTCTTCATGAAACGTGCATCCTTCTTGTTCTCTTATTCTATACCAGGCTTCCTTTCAAGTAAGTTCAAAGAAGAGCGATTTTACGATCCAGGCGCCCAGAAGGGAGAGGGTCATAACAGCAACAAAATGGTTTCATTGCCGAAAGGAAGGAGTAACCTGTTTGTTTCCTTGCCACACAAAGCAAAGTTCAGCAGGGAACAGGTTCCATTTACAAGAAAGCAAAAGAGATTGAGCCTGCTTGCTTTAGAGCACGTTCCATTGGTTTTGGTGAGATTTTCTCCCAAAGAAGTGTGCATGGGTGCTAGCTTTGCAACCCTGTGCACAGGGCCAGTTCAAGACTTTTTGGCCCCTGAGGCAAAGCATAAAATAGTGTCCTCCCTCCCACCAGGGAAGGAGGGGTGAGTGAAGATTCATATTGCGAACAAGGAGGAGAATCAAATCTACCTTAACCAACAAGGACTGCAAGGAATCATAAAACCCACTGACAAATACGCCTTCCTCTTGGTTCATGTGGGAACCAATGACACTGCAAGCAATAGCCTCCAGAAGATCAAAAGAGACTACGAGGCTCTCGGCAGGAAATTGAAGCAACTAAATGCACAAATTGTCATCTCATCTGTCCTCCCAGTTGAACGACGTGGCCCAGGGAGAGAGGGAAAAATAGTGGAAGTGAACAGCTGGCTTCGCAAATGGTGTAAACAGGAACGGTTTGGATTCTTAGATCAAGGACTGCAGTTTCTTGAAGATGGACTTCTGGCAAGCGATGGGCTGCACCTCACAACGGTTGGGAGAAATGTTTTTGCCAAAAATCTCAGAAACCTCATCAGGAGGGCTTTAAACTGACTAATGTGGGGGAGGGAGACAGTGCTCCTGAAGGTAGGAATCTATCAATTGATGAAGATGATCATCCAAATGTCATAGACCAAATGGAGCAAACAGCACGCAGACCTAGTGGTGGGAGGAAAAAATCCTTAAATAAGAGACACGGGGGAATGATTAATGGACTTCAATGTCTGTACACTAACGCGCAAAGCATGGGAAATAAACAAGATGAGCTTGAGCTCTTGGTACAGCAAACTAAATATGACATAATAGACATCACTGAAACTTGGTGGGATAAGTCCCACGATTGGAATGTAATAATGGAGGGATACAATCTATTTCAGAGAAACAGACCAGACAAGAAAGGAGGAGGAGTGGCGTTATATGTCAGGGATGTGTATACCTGTGAAGAAATCCAAGATTTAGAACCTCAAAGCCAAAGTGAGAGCATTTGGGTCAAAATTAAGGGAGAGATGAATAACAGAGACCTCATTGTGGGAGTTTACTATAGATCCCCAAGCCAAACGGAGGACATAGATGATGCCTTCCTGGAACAGATGGCCAAGCATGCAAAAAGAAGGGAGATAGTAGTAATGGGGGACTTCAATTACCCGGATATTTGTTGGATGTCAAACTCAGCCAAGAGCATAAGGTCAAACAGATTCCTCACTGGCCTTGCAGACAACTTCATTGTCCAGAAAGTGGGAGAAGCAACAAGAGGGACAGCCATTTTAGATCTGGTCCTAACCAATGTTGATGACCTGGTTAGTGGGGTAGAAGTGGAAGGATCATTAGGCGCGAGTGATCATGCTCTTCTGAAGTTTACTATACAGCGGAAAGGAGCAGCCAAGCATACTAGGACTCAATTTCTTGACTTTAAGAAAGCCGACTTCATAAAACTTAGGGAAGTGCTGGGTGAGATCCCATGGACAGTAATACTAAAAGGAAAGGGAGTTCATGATGGCTGGGAGTTTGTTAAGAGGGAGATAGTAAAAGCACAACGTCAGGCAATACCAATGAGACGGAAACATGGAAGGTGCCTAAAGAAGCCAGGGTGGCTATCTAAAGAACTTTTAACTGAGTTAAGATTAAAAAAGGATGTGTACAAAAAATGGAAAAGGGGGGAACCACCAAAGAGGAATTCAAACAAATAGCCAGCACGTGTAGACACAAAGTCAGAAAAGCTAAAGCACAAAATGAACTCAGGCTTGCTAGAGAGGTTAAAAGCAACAAAAAAGGCTTTTATGGGTATGTTCGTAGCAAAAGGAAGAACAAAGAAACAGTGGGGTCACTCAGAGGAGAAGATGGTGAAATGCAAACAGGGGACACAGAAAGGGCTGAACTCCTCAATGCCTTCTTTGCCTCAGTCTTCTCCAATAAAGAAAACAATGCCCGACCTGAAGAATTTGGAGCAAATGATTCAGCAGAGGAAACACAGCCCAGAATAACTAAGGAGATAGTACAAGAATGCTTGGCTAGTTTAGATGTATTCAAGTCTCCAGGGCCAGATGAACTGCATCCAAGAGTATTAAAAGAACTGGCAGATGTGATCTCAGAACCACTGGCAGTCATCTTTGAGAATTCCTGGAGAACAGGCGAAGTCCAGGCAGATTGGAGGAGGGCAAATGTTGTCCCTGTTTTCAAAAAGGGGGAAAGAGAGGACCCAAATAATTACCGCCCAGTCAGTCTGACATCAATACCAGGGAAGATTCTGGAGCAGATCATTAAGCAAACAGTCTGTGAGCACCTAGAAAGGAATGCTGTGATCACCAACAGTCAGCATGGATTTCTGAAAAATAAGTCATGTCAGACTAACCTGATCTCCTTTTTTGACAGAATTACAAGCCTGGTAGATGAAGGGAACGCAGTGGATGTAGCCTACCTTGATTTCAGCAAGGCATTTGACAAGGTGCCCCATGATATTCTTGTAAAGAAGCTGGTAAAATGCGGTCTTGACTATGCTACCACTCAGTGGATTTGTAACTGGCTGACTGACCGAACCCAAAGGGTGCTCATCAATGGTTCCTCTTCATCCTGGAGAAGAGTGACTAGTGGGGTGCCACAGGGTTCTGTCTTGGGCCCAGTCTTATTCAACATCTTTATCAACGACTTGGATGATGGACTCAAGGGCATCCTGATCAAATTTGCAGATGACACCAAACTGGGAGGGGTGGCTAACACCCCAGAGGACAGGATCACACTTCAAAACGACCTTGACAGATTAGAGAACTGGGCAAAAGCAAACAAGATGAATTTTAACAGGGAGAAATGTAAAGTATTGCACTTGGGCAAAAAAAATGAGAGGCACAAATACAAGATGGGTGACACCTGGCTTGAGAGCAGTACATGTGAAAAGGATCTAGGAGTCTTGGTTGACCACAAACTTGACATGAGCCAACAGTGTGACGCGGCAGCTAAAAAAGCCATTGCAATTCTGGGCTGCATCAATAGGAGCGTAGCATCTAGATCAAGGGAAGTAATAGTGCCACTGTATTCTGCTCTGGTCAGACCTCACCTGGAGTACTGTGTCCAGTTCTGGGCACCACAATTCAAGAAGGACACTGACAAACTGGAACGTGTCCAGAGGAGGGCAACCAAAATGGTCAAAGGCCGGGAAACGATGCCTTATGAGGAACGGCTAAGGGAGCTGGGCATGTTTAGCCTGGAGAAGAGGAGGTTAAGGGGTGATATGATAGCCATGTTCAAATATATAAAAGGATGTCACATAGAGGAGGGAGAAAGGTTGTTTTCTGCTGCTCCAGACAAGCGTACACGGAGCAATGGATCCAAACTACAAGAAAGAAGATTCCACCTAAACATTAGGAAGAACTTCCTGACAGTAAGAGCTGTTCGACAGTGGAATTTGCTGCCAAGGAGTGTGGTGGAGTCTCCTGCTTTGGAGGTCTTTAAGCAGAGGCTTGACAACCATATGTCAGGAGTGCTCTGATGGTGTTTCCTGCTTGGCAGGGGGTTGGACTCGATGGCCCTTGTGGTCTCTTCCAACTCTATGATTCTATGATTCTATGATTCTATGAACAGTTAAAGTGGGAAACAGAGACAATGGGAAGGGAAAAGAGCCTGCTCTGAATCATGCTGAGTGGGTACAGACCCCAGGAGACCCCAGAGGGCAGGTCCCCACTATTTCCTCCCTAAGGGGGAGACCAGCAGTGCCAAGAGGTCTCTGCAGAGGTGGCCACCGATGAGATCTGGCCTCCAAGGAGTGTGATCAGTGCTGGATTTAAAGGGTAAAGGGACGCCTGACCATTGGGTCCAGTCATGACCGACTCTGGGGTTGCAGCGCTCATCTCACTTTATTGGCCGAAGGAGCCAGCATACAGCTTTCGGGTCCTGTGGCCAGCATGACTAAGCTGCTTCTGGCACACCAGAGCAGCGCACGGAAATACTGTTTACCTTCCCGCTGGAGTGGTACCTATTTATCTACTTGCACTTTGACGTGCTTTCGAACTGCTAGGTTGGCAGGAGCAGGGACCGAGCAACAGGAGCTCTCCCCATCACAGGGATTCGAACTGCCAACCTTCTGATCGGCAAGTCCTAGGCTCTGTGGTTTAACCCACAGCGCCACCCGCGTCCCTAGTGCTGGATTTACGTATAAGCTAAACAAACTATATCTTAGGGCCCCACTCTCTTGGGGGACCCAAAAAAAATTAAAGGGGGGAAAACTGAATGTACATTTCCAAAATATAAGATAAAAAAACAAATAAAATAAAACCTACATACAACAACAGTGTTTTGCGTTGTGTAGGCTCCTATGATGTAAGTGATGAGCCCCGCCTCCTAGCCTGCTCCCTAAAATATCATTGGTTTACTCATTTCTATATCTAGGGCACCGACATTCTGCATGGACAACATGTGTAAATGGCTTTAGATACCGATTAGGTCCATAAATTACCATATAGCATATAGTGAACACGAAAAACAGCGACGGTCTGTTGTCGACAAAGGACAGCTGGAGATATAAAGGGCCCCATTACATTCAGTAGCTTAGGGCCTCATTAATCCTAAATACGGCCCTGGGAAGAAGGGGCTGGTTTAAATAGGAACTGGCTTATATATATCAAGTCAGACTGTGGGTCCAACGGGCTCAGTGCTGCCCACACTGACTTGCAGGAGCTCTCCAGGGTTCCAGGCTGTAGTCTTTTCCAAGCCCTAACTGGTGATGGTGGGGTTGCAATCTGGAGAATTCTAACCAAGAGAATTGTAACTGTAACCAAGAAAAGCAGTAACCCAATTGAGGAACGAACAACCTTCTCACCCTCCTCACCATTGGCATGTCTGGAAGCTGGTCCTTTACCAGTTGACGCAGTCCTCTCTCACTCAGCACAAGGGGTTCCTTATGCACTCTCTCGCATGCCCATTCTCTGTGGTTCTTTTGCATAACTATTGAAAACGTCGATTATGTCATTAAAGGAGCGCTCCAGTTCAGTCCGGCTGCCTGACATGTTGAACCGCCAAGAGAACTTTCAGGTGAGTCAAGGAAGTGGAGGAAATGAGGACAGACTCCAGCCTTCCTCTTGAATGGTGATTAGTTGCCACAGAATCATATTTAAGCTCCATGCTCAGAGGGATTTGGCAGAACATCAAGCTGGGCATCCCATGCAGATGGGAGGAGTACAAGTAATATATTTAATATAGCATCATCATCATCATCAAACAATCAATGTTAAGGAAGTGGAGGAAATGGGGTTAGACTAAAGCCTTCCTCTTGCATGGCAATTAGTTGCCACTGGATCATATTTAAGTTCCATGCTCAGAGGAGGGTTCCAGAGAGATTTGGCAGAACATCAAGTTTCATTAAACTTCCAGTGATGCCACGCCATGAGAAGTGCTAAATTGTAATTTCTACAAAGATGGTAGATAAAGGGAGGACTCATCCAGGTCACCAGCTTTCCCAATTGATGCCCCAGGAGTGTACGATGAGCAGAAGGTTGGAAATGCATCCTGTATACCTGAAGAACATCTCCACCCCTGATTTCAGGCAAGATACTGAGGTCCAGGTCTGAGGGCCTTCTAGTGGTTCCCACAATGTGAGAAGAGAAGTTACAGAGAGGGCCTTCTCAGTGGTGGTGCCCCATATCAGGAGGTTTTTAATGTCTGATGTTTTGTTGTCTTCTTTTCTGCTCTGTTGGAACCTGCCCAGGGTGGCTGGGCAACCCATGCAGATAGGTGGGGGACAAGTAATATATTTAATATATCATCATCAGCATCATCATTATTAAACAATCAGTATATCTATTTCTAAGTGACTCTAGAAATTATTTATTGCTTTCATTAGATGGATCAATGGTCTCGTTAGTAAAATTCAGGTCAAATTGCTATTTTGTGGATGTTCTTAAAAGTTTGGAACAGATCGATCCATTTTGCATTACCTTTTATGGGAAAGTGCACCTTGGTTTTGGTACGCTTTGGTCTTGGAACGCATTTCCGGATCGATTAAATTTGAGAACCAAGATACCACCGTATAATCTTAATGCTCTTGCTAACTTGAAAACCCATCTAAAGAAACAGTGTCCCATGGACCATGTTCTTTAGAGACAGGTCCTGTGAAGATTTTACTCTGAACATCCCATTTACATACTCCAGAAGATTCTTTCTGAATCTGGGGATATGATGATCTTCAATTTGTCAATTAATTTGTCTGGCACAGGTATTTAATGGGGGGTGGACACTGTATTAATTTGATTTAAAAATTTAAAGAATGTTTTAAAAACAAAGAGTGTTTTGCATCAATTTTCCTATGAAAAACATTGAGTTAACCAGCCTGGAATCGCCTGGATCCCCACTGGGGGCCATTTTTAAGAAACAGTGTCATGTGGACCATGTTCCAATCTTTAGAGGCAGCTCTTGTGAACATTTCAGTTCCTCAAGAGCTCATGCATTGAGCCCTTCTGGACCTGGGGATATGATGATCTTTGTCAATTAATTTGTCAGGCCCAGGCTAAGATGGGAGTAATCAGCCTCCCAAATTCTTCCCGGTGTAAGGGAAGATGCAGACCTGCGCTATATCTTCTGCAGTGCAGGGTGAAGACTGATCCTAATAATTTATCCAGCTGCTCTACAATTTCCCTCTCTTCCTTTCAAACGAACTTCTATTCCTCTTCATCCAAAATTCCAGCTCCCCACCCACCACCCAGAACCAGTTTCTTCCTTCTAACAAAAAGAAACAGTATGTTATGTTGGTCTTTAAACATGATTTCCATTTTCTTACAGAAATCTATTTGCCACTTCTAATACGTGTCTTGATACTTCTCGTTTATCCTACTAACATCCTCTTATCCCTGAGTGGAATGTTCCTGACCTGCAGTTTTTGCTGCAGCTAAGATTCTGTTACTGTGCCTCCGAAAAACACCACACAGAAGGTGATGGATCTTTGAATCAAATCTTTATTGTCTCAGGAGGACATGAGCTTTAGAGATGGAGTTGAGTTGATGGATTCTTCACCTCCAGGTTGGTTCTTCATGGTGTGGAGTTCTCATAGGAAATGATAAGACATCTTCTTAGTATATCTGTGAACTCCTTGAAGTCGACCTCGCCATCGTTTCCTTCCAAAGCTTCATCAACGACAGAAGAGGCCTTTTTGTTGTGCAGTTGGGAGAGAATAAAGAAAGAAAGATGGTTACAGTGGCTGAAACCAGTGGAAAAAGCAAGCAGTCTTCTGATGAATTCAAGCACACACAAGAGTATGATACATTTAGTCATCCTTCCTGGGATGTTCTAGGAGAGCTGTGTCTCTCCTAATGTCATGGGGCTCCCAACTCCCATTGGCCCCAGTTAGCACAGCCAACAGTCAGAGATGACAGAGGTTGTGGTCCAGACACTCCTGGGGGGGGGAACACAATGGGGAAAGCTGGCTCAGAAAAATCCAAGGTTGGAAGCAGTGGTAGTTTCAGCCCAATCCTTCTATAGTTAGCAGGCTGATAACCAAGAATAACTTATAGGAGGGATGGGGAAATCTGCCCCCCCCGAATATTCCTGGACTCTCCAACTCACAGTGACCCGAGCAGTTGACAGGGCAATTCCTGCACTCAGGGACCAAAATGCATTGCATCCATTGGAACCAAGAAAACAGTAACTTGTAACATGAAATTTTTCACAGAGAACATTCTAATGCATTTTTTGTTCCATCACTGCTAGACTTCATAACACTTTGTTAAATTTTATGCCAGATTGATTCTAACATTGGTTTTCACTTTTTAAAAAGAAAGTTTGGTCTGATCTCGGGTAAACTGTTTAGAGGTCTTTGTAGATCAAACAGTAAAAGTGTTGCACCCAAGTGGGGTTTTCCTTTCCTTTTCTGTCTGTGGAACAACTTCTGCAAGCATAACAGAACATCCCCTCCTTCTCCTCCTCAACGCAGTCACAGAAAATCCACTCTGGAAGGTTGTGGAGAGGGAGCAGAGGGAGGAGAGAGGGAGGAGGCTTGGCTGCCCTTGTGCGGATCATTCTGCTAAATAAATCAAAAAGTACTTTAACAGGTGACCAGTACCAGCCAGGATGGAGGAATGGTAGGTAATTGCTTTACAACTGAAGGGGAGATAGCTTCAAACAAGAAATTTCTTAATGATTATAAAATCATTTCATTATAAAATTAATCCTGAAAAGGGAAAAGCAAAGTGCAATCTGAGAAGTGAGAATTTTGAAAAGATGAAGAGAACAGAATTGCTTCCCCCATTGCAAGGAGTAATCCAATTGAGCAACAAACCACCCTCCCCTGCTCCTCACCATTGGCATGTCTGGAAGCTGCTCCTTTACCAGTTGACGCAGTCCACTCTCACTCAGCACACGGCGTTCCTTAGGCTGAAGCATTGCACACTCACTTGTGCCCACTACCTGTACTTCTATTGAATAAATAAGGAAAGTATCAATTGCGATACGAATGGCGCACTCCAGTAAAGTCCGGCTGCCTGGCATGTTGACCTGTCAAGAGAACTTTCAGGTGAGTCAAGGAAGTGGAGGAAATGGGGACAGACTCCAGACTCCCTCTTGAATGGCGATCGGTTGCCACTGGATCATATTTAAGCACCATGATCAGAGGCGGGTTCCAGCGGGATCTGGCAGAACATCAAGCTCCCTTAAACTTCCAGTGATGCCACGCCATGAGAAGTCCTAAATTGTAATTTCTACAAAGATGGTAGATAAAGGGAGGACTCACCCAGGTCACCAGCTGTTCCCAATTGATGCCCCAGGAGTGTACGAGGAACAGATGGTAGGAAATGCATCCTGTATACTGTATACTGAGGTCCAGGTCTGAGGGCCTTCTAGTGGTTTCCTCAATGTGAGAAGTGAAGTTACAGAGAGGGCCTTCTAAGTGGTGGTGCCCACCCTGTGGAACGTTCTCCTATCATCTATCAAAGAGATAAACAATCAAATGACCTTCCGTAGATGTCTAAGGCAGCCCTGTATCAGGAGTTTTTTAATGTCTGATGTTTTGTTGTCTTCTTTTCTACTCTGTTGGAGTAGAAAAGGGTAGTAATAATATTAATAATAAGTTGTTGTTATATAATGTTTTATTAAATTTTCTAAATTGCATTTCAAAATATTCATTTAAACAACCTCATATCAATGACTTCCTTTTTCCTCTTTCCGTGGTTCATTTTGCATACCATACATCCCTGCATATTTTACATGAACTAAACCAGGCATAGGCAAACTCAGCCCTCCAAATATTTCGGGACTACAATTCCCATCATCCCTGACCACTGGTCCTGTTAGCTAGGGATCATGGGAGTTGCAGTCCCAAAACATCTGGATGGCTCAGTTTGCCTATTCCTGAACTAAACCATTCAGTGATTAATTGTTACATCTATCAAAAATTGTTTACACTGTTGAATTTGTCTTAATGCTACCAGCATTTTTAACTGAACGCAATCTTCACCAACATATTAAGTAAACATTTTCCAGTACTCATGAAACGTGCATCCTTCTTGTTCTATTATTCTATACCAGGCTTCCTTTGAAGTAAGTTCAAAGAAGAGCGGTTTTACGATCCGGGCGACCAGAAGGGAGAGGGTCATAACAGCAACAAAATTGTTTCATTGCCGAAAGGAAGGAGTAACCTGTTTGTTTCCTTGCCACACAAAGCAAAGTTCAGCAGGGAACAGGTTCCATTTACAAGAAAGCAAAAGAGATTGAGCCTGCTTGCTTTAGAGCACGTTCCATTGGTTTTGGTGAGATTTTCTCCCAACGAAGTGTGCATGGATGCGAGCTTTGCAACCCTGTGCACAGGGCCAGTTCAAGACTTTTTGGCCCCTGAGGCAAAGCATAAAATAGTGTCCTCCCTCCCACCAGGGAAGGAGGGGTGAGTGAAGATTCATATTGCGAACAAGGAGGAGAATCAAATCTACCTTAACCAACAGTTAAAGTGGGGACAGGGGCAGTTGTGGAAGGAAAAAGAGCCTGCTCTGAATCATGCTGAGTGGGTACAGACCCCAGGAGACCCCAGAGGGCAGGTCCCCACTATTTCCTCCCTAAGGGGGAGACCAGCAATGCCAAGAGGTCTCTGCAGAGGTGGCCACCGATGAGATCTGGCCTCCAAGGAGTGTGATCAGTGCTGGATTTAAAGGGTAAAGGGACGCCTGACCATTAGGTCCAGTCATGACCGACTCTGGGGTTGCAGCGCTCATCTCACTTTATTGGCCGAAGGAGCCGGCATACAGCTTCCGGGTCCTGTGGCCAGCATGACGAAGCTGCTTCTGGCGCACCAGAGCAGCGCACGGAAATACTGTTTACCTTCCCGCTGGAGTGGTACCTATTTATCTACTTGCACTTTGACGTGCTTTCGAACTGCTAGGTTGGCAGGAGCAGGGACTGAGCAACAGGAGCTCACCCCATCGCAGGGATTCGAACTGCCAACCTTCTGATCGGCAAGTCCTAGGCTCTGTGGTTTAACCCACAGCGCCACCCGCGTCCCTAGTGCTGGATTTACATATAAGCTAAACAAACTATAGCTTAGGGCCCCACTCTCTTGGGGGACCCAAAAAAAATTAAAGGGGGGAAAACTGAATGTACATTTCCCAAATATAAGATAAAAAACAAATAAAATAAAATAAAAACCTACATACAGCAACAGTGTTTTGTGTTGTGTACGGTCCTATGATGTAAGTGATGGGCCCCGCCTCCTAGCCTGCTCCCTAAAATATCATTGGTTTACTCATATCTATATCTAGGGCGCCGACATTCTGCATGGACAACATGTGTAAATGGCTTTAGATACCTATTAGGTCCATAAATTACCATATAGCATATAGTGAACACGAAAAACAGCTGCGGTTTGTTGTTGACAAAGGACAGCTGGAGATATAAAGGGCCCATTACATTCAGTAGCTTAGGGCCTCATTAATCCTAAATCCAGCCCTGGGAAGAAGGGGCTGGTTTAAATAGGAACTGGCTTATATATATCAAGTCAGACCGTGGGTCCAACGGGCTCAGTGCTGCCCACACTGACTTGCAGGAGCTCTCCAGGGTTCCAGGTTGTAGTCTTTTCCAAGCCCTAACTGGTGATGGTGGGGTTGCAATCTGGAGAATTATAACCAAGAGAATTGTAACTGTAACCAAGAAAAGCAGTAAGCCAACTGAGGAACGAACAACCTTCTCACCCTCCTCACCATTGGCATGTCTGGAAGCTGGTCCTTTACCAGTTGACGCAGTCCGCTCTCACTCAGCACAAGGGGTTCTTTATGCACTCTCTCGCATGCCCATTCTCTGTGGTTCTTCTGCATAACTATTGAAAACATCGATTATGTCATTAAAGGAGCGCTCCAGTTCAGTCCGGCTGGTATTCCAGGTATTCCAGCCCCTGGTATTCCTGGTATTTCTATTGCACATTTAGGGGAAACATTAATTATGTCATTAAAGGAGCGCTCCAGTTCAGTCCGGCTGCCTGACATGTTGACCTGTCAAGCGAACTTTCAGGTGAGTCAAGGAAGTGGAGGAAATGGGGACAGACTCCAGACTCCCTCTAGAATGGCGATTAGTTGCCACAGAATCATATTTAAGCTCCATGCTCAGAGGGATTTGGCAGAAAATCAAGCTGGGCAACCCATGCAGATGGGTGGAGTACAAGTGATATATTTAATATAGCATCGTCGTCGTCGTTGACGTCATTGCCATCAAACAATCAATGTTAAGGAAATGGGGTTAGACTCCAGCCTTCCTCTTGAATGGCAATTAGTTGCCACTGGATCATATTTAAGTTCCATGCTCACGTTCTTTCTCACGTTCTGGTACAGCCCTGATTCTTAAATTTCTTTGTTTCTCTTTCAATTCAATCATAGACAATGTCAAACCGTGGTCCTCCAGTTGCTTATAAAACGGTGGTATCTTCTCTTGAGTAGCAGTTGCTATATCTTTTGCTTCTTCAGCTATCTTTCGGGTCGAAGCAGATTCCTGTAGTAATTTTTCAATAGACTCTGTGTTGGTATTCACCTTCTGTCCCAAATTATTGATGCTTGTAGTATTCTGGTCAATTTTAACTGATGCTTCAGCTACTTGTTTATTTGTTTCAGCTACTTGTTTAGCTAAATTTTCCAAAGATTCATTAATTTTTCCAAGTGCCTGTGCCAAAACGTCTTCGGACGACATAACTTTTGGTTTAACCTGTGGAGGTGCAGCCGCTGGTATTCCACGTATTCCAGCCCCTGGTATTCCTGGTATTTCTATTGCATATTTAGGGAAAACATTAATTATGTCATTAAAGGAGCACTCCAGTTCAGTCAGGCTGCCTGACATGTTGACCTGTCAAGAGAACTTTCAGGTGAGTCAAGGAAGTGGAGGAAATGTGGACAGACTCCAGTCACCCTCTTGAATGGTGATCAGTTGCCACAGAATCATATTTAAGCTCCATGCTCAGAGGAATTTGGCAGAACATCAAGCTCCCTTAAACTTCCAGTGATGCCACACTGTGAGAAGTGCTAAACTGTAATTTCTACAAAGATGGTAGATAAAGGGAGGACTCACCCAGGTCACCAGCTGTTCCCAATTGATGCCCCAGGAGTGTACGATGAGCAGAAGGTTGGAAATGCATCCTGTATACCTGAAGAACATCTCCACCCCTAATTTCAGACAAGATACTGAGGTCCAGGTCTGAGGGCCTTCTAGTGGTTCCCTCAATGTGAGAAGAGAAGTTACAGAGAGGGCCTTCTCAGTGGTGGTGCCCCGTATCAGGAGGTTTTTAATGTCTGATGTTTTGTTGTCTTCTTTTCTGCTCTGTTGGAACCTGCCCAGGGTGGCTGGGCAACCAATGCAGATGGGTGGGGGGACAAGTAATATATTTAATATATCATCAGCAGCAGCATCATTATTAAACAATCAGTATATCTATTTCTTTTTTTTCTTTTTTTAAAATAATCTTTATTAAAGTTTCAAAAGGTTACAAAAAACAAAACAGAAAAACAAAAGAAAACACAAAAAACAACAAAAAAGGTTCCACCTTTTAAGTCTCATTTTCAGTAACTTCCTTTCATGACTTCCCCACGCCTCCCCTTATTTTATTCCAGCTCCAGTTGTTTGTTCAAACAAGTTTTTATCCTTAGTGTCCTAACCATAATTTGTTAATTTACTTAACCATAATTTGTTAATATAATTCTTTGTAATAGGTTTAAACCTTAGTTCATTATTATTCTTAGTTTAGTTTATTTTGCAATTTTTGAAATACCGTATTTTTTGCTCTATCAGACTCACTTTTTCCCTCCTAAAAAGTAAGGGGAAATGTGTGTGCGTCTTATGGAGCGAATGCAGGCGGCGCAGCTATCTCAGAAGCCAGAACAGCAAGAGGGATTGCTGCTTTCACTGCGCAGCGATCCCTCTTACTGTTCTGGCTTCTGAGATTCAGAATATTTTTTTTTCTTGTTTTCATCCTCCAAAAACTATGTGCGTCTTATGGTCTGGTGCGTCTTATAGAGCGAAAAATACGGTATATACCTTAATCATATATGAAAAAAAAGAGATATAGAAACAAAAGAGAAGATACCTTTCCTAAGGTTGTCCCTAGTTCCCATCCACGGATTCCCCATTCTTATAATGATAAAGAACATATAATTTTTACACTGCAAAGTAAAAGTCGGGCCCCCTTTGGACTTCTAAACCCCACCCTTCTCTCCCCGGTTTCAATCCCAAACCAAAGGCCAGTTAGTCCATCTTTTTAGCCTGGTGACCTTAAGTCCAAGACTCTCAAATCTCTCTCAGTCCCTTTCAGCCGGCTTCTTCGGAGGTCTCTCATACTAAACACCCAAGAACACCATGTTTCTTCCAGCCAGGCCTACTTGTTTAAAGGTGGAGCTCCAGCTCTGTTTCTTGAGTCTATATGTCCCAAATAGTCCAGTTTTCACCTTGGTCGAATTAGAGTTCATCTTGGCAGGTCTCCGGCTCTCATTTGTCTTCTGTAACATTTCGGCCACCCCTTCTTTCTGCTCCTCCTGGACAGCAGGTGTCTTTTCTTCCTCCTCAATCTTTGGTTTCTTTTCTTGTCCAGCTGCCTGTGTTTTGAACATCAAGTCCCTTTCCAACTCAGTAGGTATATTTTCTGTTGACTTCGGTTATGTAGGACTTATAGACAAAATATGGCCTTGCTCGATCATCTCTCGCAGCTTTCCCATGAGAAAAATAAGCTCTTGCAAGTCAGCTCGTATTTCCCGACCTAGTTCCATTCTTGTAATGTCCAAGAATCCCCTCTAGAGGGATTCTGGTTACTTAGTATTCCTTTCCCTTCCGATCCAAAAGTCAGATTTATTTGTATCAAACTTTCTTTACTTTCAATATTTTGTAGCAATATAACCGGTTAAAATTTAGGCTTTCGGTTTTTCCCAACCTTGACAGCTAATTTGACAGCTGTCAAAAGTTTTCTGTAGATCCTCAGCAGGCTCTTTTCACGGTTTACTCCCGGGCTAGAGAAAAGTGGTACTTAATCCAAACAAATAAACTCTTGTCCTCCAGCACATTAGCTTAGACTTTTAAATCCGTGGAATCTATATCTTTTATCCAATCACAACAGTTCTTCTCGCAACCTTAGTTGACAGATCCTTGCTTTAAACTGTTTACAATAGGGGGGAGACGGACTTCCCTTTTTTTTCACCTCCCCCACTCGTACCAAATCCACGAACGAATTATTTGTAATCCAATTTCCAAATTACTCACGGGTTGTTGTTCTTGATTTTAAGTCCAAATTTTAGCAGGAAGAAGTCAGCGCTCTCCGACAAATGGCATGCGGCTTCGATCGGCAGGGGAAGCAGAAGACTCACAGCACCACGCCGCTCCCCGGCACCCGTTCCGTAGCCTTTAAAAAGGCTCCTTCACGAGTCGGGAGGGCGCTAACGGTGCCCGCCGAGTCACCATGTCCACGGGCTCCGTGCCCATGGTTTTTAAGGGTCCCCGTGTCGCCGGCACAGCAAGACCCAGCCCCCTGTCAAGCCGATTCCCTCCGGAGCTCGGAGGGAATCCGCCATTAGCCGATCGCGCTAACCCGGAAGTCTCCAATCAGTATATCTATTTCTAAGTGACTCTAGAAATTATTTATTGCTTTCATTAGATGGATCAATGGTCTCGTTAGTAAAATTAAGGTCAAATTGCTATTTTGGGGATGTTCATAAAAGTTTGGAACAGATCGATCCATTTTGCATTACCTTTTATGGGAAAGTGCACCTTGGTTTTGGTACGCTTTGGTCTTGGAACGCATTTCCGGATCAGATTAAATTTGAGAACCAAGATACCACCGTATAATCTTAATGCTCTTGCTAACTTGAAAACCCATTGAAGAAACAGTATCATGTGGACCATGTTCCAATCTTTAGAGGCAGTTCTTGTGAACATTTCAGGTCCTCAAGAGCTCAGGCGTTGAGCCCTTCTGGACCTGGGGATATGATGATCTTTGTCAATTAATTTGTCAGGCCCAGGGACGTGCACTATATCTTCTGCGGTGAAGAGTGAAGACTGATCCTAATAATTTATCCAGCTGCTCTACAATTTCCCTCTCTTCCTTTCAAACGACCTTCTATTCCTCTTCATCCAAAATTCCAGCTCCCCACCCACCACCCAGAACCAGTTTCTTCCTTCTAACAAAAAGAAACAGTATGTTATGTTGGTCTTTAAACATGATTTCTATTTTCTTACAGAAATCTATTTGCCACTTCTAATACGTGTCTTGATACTTCTCGTTTATCCTACTGACATCCTCTTATCCCTGAGTGGAATGTTCCTGACCTGCAGTTTTTGATGCAGCTAAGATTCTGTTACTGTGCCTCCGAAAAACACCACACAGAAGGTGATGGATCTTTGAATCAAATCTTTATTGTCTCAGGAGGACATGAGCTTTAGAGATGGAGTTGAGTTGATGGATTCTTCACCTCCAGGTTGGTTCTTCATGGTGTGGAGTTCTCATAGGACATGATAAGCGATCTTCTTACTATATCCGTGAACTCCTTGAAGTCGACCTCGCCATCGTTTCCTTCCAAAGCCTCATCAACGACAGAAGAGGCCTTTTTGTTGTGCAGTTGGGAGAGAATAAAGAAGGAAAGATGGTCACAGTGGCTGAAACCAGTGGAAAAAGAAAGCAGTCTTCTGATGAATTCAAGCTCACACAAGAGTATGATACCTTTAGTCATCCTTCCTGGGATGTTCTAGGAGAGCTGTGTCTCTCCTAATGTCATGGTCTCCCAACTCCCATTGGCCCCAGTTAGCACAGCCAACAGTCAGAGATGACAGAGGTTGTGGTCCAGACACTCCTGGGGGAAAACACAATGGGGAAAGCTGGCTCCGAAAAATCCAAGGTTGGAAGCAGTGGTAGTTTCAGCCCAATCCTTCTATACTTAGACTGCTGATAACCAAGAATAACTTACAGGAGGGATGGGGAAATCTGCCCCCCTCCCCGAATATTCCTGGACTCTCCAACTCACAGTGAACCCAGCAGTTGACAGGGCAATTCCTGCACTCAGGGACCAAAATGCATTGCATCCATTGGAACCAAGAAAACAGTAACTTGTAACATGGAATTTTTCACAGAGAACATTCTAATGCATTTTTTGTTCCATCACTGCTAGATTTCATAACACTTTGTTAAATTTTATGCCAGATTGATTCTAACATTGGTTTTCACTTTTTAAAAAGAAAGTTTGGTCTCATCTCGGGTAAACTGTTTAGAGGTCTTTGTAATTTAAACAGTAAAAGTGTTGCACCCAAGTGGGGTTTTCCTTTCCTTTTCTGTCTGTGGAACAACTTCTGCAAGGGTAACAGAACATCCCCTCCTTCTCCTCCTCAACGCAGTCACAGAAAATCCACTCTGGAAGGTTGTGGAGAGGGAGCAGAGGGAGGAGAGAGGGAGGAGGCTTGGCTGCCCTTGTGCGGATCATTCTGCTAAATAAATAAAAAATGAAAAAGTACTTTAACAGGTGACCAGTACCAGCCAGGATGGAGGAATGGTAAGTAATTGCTTTACAACTGAAGGGGAGATAGCTTCAGAACAAGAAATTTCTTAATGATTAAAAAATCATTTGATTATAAAATTAATCCTGAAAAGGGAAAAGCAAAGGGCAATCTGAGAAGTGAGAATTTTGAAAAGATGAAGAGAACAGAATTGCTTCCCCCATTGCAAGGAGTAATCCTATTGAGCAACAAACCACCCTCCCCTGCTCCTCACCATTGGCATGTCTGGAAGCTGGTCTTTTACCAGTTGACGCAGTCCGCTCTCACTCAGCACACGGCGTTCCTTAGGCTGAAGCATTGCACACTCACTTGTGCCCACTACCCGTACTTCTATTGAATATTTAAGGAAAAAATCCCTTGCGATACGAATGGCGCGCTCCAGTAAAGTCCGGCTGCCTGACATGTTGACCTGTCAAGAGAACTTTCATGTGAGTCAAGGAAGTGGAGGAAATGGGGACAGACTCCAGACTCCCTCTTGAATGGCGATCGGTTGCCACAGAATCATATTTAAGCACCATGATCAGAGGCGGGTTCCAGCGGGATCTGGCAGAACATCAAGCTCCCTTAAACTTCCAGTGATGCCACGCCATGAGAAGTCCTAAACTGTAATTTCTACAAAGATGGTAGATAAAGGGAGGACTCACCCAGGTCACCAGCTGTTCCCAATTGATGCCCCAGGAGTGTACGAGGAGCAGAAGGTTGGAAATGCATCCTGTATACTGAGGTCCAGGTCTGAGGGCCTTCTAGTGGTTCCCTCAATGTGAGAAGTGAAGTTACAGAGAGGGCCTTCTCGGTGGTGGTGCCCACCCTGTGGAACATTCTCCTATCATCTATCAAAGAGATAAACAATCACATGACCTTCCGTAGACGTCTAAGGCAGCCCTGTATCAGGAGGTTTTTAATGTCTGATGTTTCGTTGTCTTCTTTTCTACTCTGTTGGAGTAGAAAATGGTAAGAAGAAGAAGAAGAAGAAGAAGAAGAAGAAGAAGAAGAAGAAGAAGAAGAAGAAGTTGTTATATAATGTTTTATTAAATTTTCTAAATTGCATTTCAATATATTCATTTAAACAACCTTATATCAATGACTTCCTTTTTTCTCTTTCCGTGGTTCATTTTGCATACCATACATCCCTGCATATTTTACATGAGCTAAACCAGGCATAGGCAAACTCGGCCTGCCAGACGTTTGGGGGCTACAATTCCCATCATCCCTGACCACTGGTCCTGTTAGCTAGGGGTCCTGGGAGTTGTAGTCCCAAAACATCTGGAGGGCCGAGTTTGCCTATTCCTGAACTAAACCATTCAGTGATTAATTGTTACATCTATCAAAACTTGTTTACACTGTTGAATTTCTCTTAATGCTACCAGCATTTTTAAATGAACGCAATCTTCACCCACATATTCAGTAAACATTTTCCAGTACTCATGAAACGTGCATCCTTCTTGTTCTATTATTCTATACCAGGCTTCCTTTGAAGTAAGTTCCAAGAAGAGCGATTTTACGATCCGGGCGCCCAGAAAGGAGAGGGTCATAACAGCAACAAAATTGTTTCATTGCCGAAAGGAAGGAATAACCTGTTTGTTTCCTTGCCACACAAAGCAAAGTTCACCAGGGAACAGGTTCCATTTACAAGAAAGCAAAAGAGATTGAGCCTGCTTGCTTTAGAGCACGTTCCATTGGTTTTGGTGAGATATTCTCCCAAAGAAGTGTGCAGGGATGCTAGCTTTGCAACCCTGTGCAGAGGGCCAGTTCAAGACTTTTTGGCCCCTGAGGCAAAGCATTAAATAGTGTCCTCCCTCCCACCAGGGAAGGAGGGGTGAGTGAAGATTCATATTGCGAACAAGAAGGAGAATCAAATCTACCTTAACCAACAGTTAAAGTGGGGACAGGGGCAATTGTGGAAGGGAAAAGAGCCTGCTCTGAATCATGCTGGGTGGGTACAGACCCCAGGAGACCCCAGAGGGCAGGTCCCCACTATTTCCTCCCTAAGGGGGAGACCAGCAGTGCCAAGAGGTCTCTGCAGAGGTGGCCACCGATGAGATCTGGCCTCCAAGGAGTGTGATCAGTGCTGGATTTAAAGGGTAAAGGGACGCCTGACCATTAGGTCCAGTCATGACCGACTCTGGGGTTGCAGCGCTCATCTCACTTTATTGGCCAAAGGAGCCGGCATACAGCTTCCGGGTCCTGTGGCCAGCATGACTAAGCTGCTTCTGGCACACAAGAGCAGCACACAGAAATACCGTTTATCTTCCCGCTGGAGCGGTACCTATTTATCTACTTGCACTTTGACGTGCTTTCGAACTGCTAGGTTGGCAGGAGCAGGGACTGAGCAACAGGAGCTCACCCCATCGCAGGGATTCAAACTGCCAACCTTCTGATCGGCAAGTCCTAGGCTCTGTGGTTTAACCCACAGCGCCACCCGCGTCCCTAGTGCTGGATTTACATATAAGCTAAACAAACTATAGCTTAGGGCCCCACTCTCTTGGGGGACCCAAAAAAAATTAAAGGGGGGAAAACTGAATGTACATTTCCCAAATATAAGATAAAAAACAAATAAAATAAAACCTACATACAGCAACAGTGTTTTGCGTTGTGTACGCTCCTATAATGTAAGTGATGGGCCCCGCCTCCTAGCCTGCTCCCTAAAATATCATTGGTTTACTCATATCTATATCTAGAGCGCCGACATTCTGCATGGACAACATGTGTAAATGGCTTTAGATACCTATTAGGTCCATAAATTACCATATAGCATATAGTGAACACGAAAAACAGCGACGGTTTGTTGTTGACAAAGGACAGCTGGAGATATAAAGGGCCCCATTACATTCAGTAGCTTAGGGCCTCATTAATCCTAAATACGGCCCTGGGAAGAAGGGGCTGGTTTAAATAGGAACTGGCTTATATATATCAAGTCAGACCGTGGGTCCAACGGGCTGAGTGCTGCCCACACTGACTTGCAGGAGCTCTCCAGGGTTCCAGGTTGTAGTCTTTTCCAAGCCCTAACTGGTGATGGTGGGGTTGCAATCTGGAGAATTCTAACCAAGAGAATTGTAACTGTAACCAAGAAAAGCAGTAACCCAATTGAGGAACGAACAACCTTCTCACCCTCCTCACCATTGGCATGTCTGGAAGCTGGTCCTTTACCAGTTGACGCAGTCCACTCTCACTCAGCACAAGGGGTTCCTTATGCACTCTCTCGCATGCCCATTCTCTGTGGTTCTTCTGCATAACTATTGAAAACATCGATTATGTCATTAAAGGAGCGCTCCAGTTCAGTCCGGCTGGTATTCCAGGTATTCCAGCCCCTGGTATTCCTGGTATTTCTATTGCATATTTAGGGAAAACATTAATTATGTCATTAAAGGAGCGCTCCAGTTCAGTCCGGCTGCCTGACATGTTGACCTGTCAAGAGAACTTTCAGGTGAGTCAAGGAAGTGGAGGAAATGTGGACAGACTCCAGACTCCCTCTTGAATGGTAATCAGTTGCCACAGAATCATATTTAAGCTCCATGCTCAGAGGAATTTGGCAGAACATCAAGCTCCCTTAAACTTCCAGTGATGCCACACTGTGAGAAGTGCTAAACTGTAATTTCTACAAAGATGGTAGATAAAGGAAGGACTCACCCTGGTCACCAGCTTTCCCAATTGATGCCCCAGGAGTGTATGAGGAGCAGAAGGTTGGAAATGCATCCTGTATACCTGAAGAACGTCTCCACCCCTGATTTCAGACAAGACACTGAGGTCCAGGTCTGAGGGCCTTCTAGTGGTTCCCTCAATGGGAGAAGTGAAGTTACAGAGAGGGCCTTTTCGGTGGTGGTGCCCACCCTGTGGAACGTTCTCCTATCATCTATCAAAGAGATAAACAATCAAATGACCTTCCGTAGACGTTTAAGGCAGCCCCGTATCAGGAGGTTTTTAATGTCTGATGTTTTGTTGTCTTCTTTTCTGCTCTGTTGGAACCTGCCCAGGGTGGCTGGGCAACCAATGCAGATGGGTGGGGGGACAAGTAATATATTTAATATATCATCATCAGAATCATCATTAGAGAGCCAGTGTGATGTAGTGGTTAAGAGCGGTAGTCTCGTAATCTGGAGAACCGGGTTTGAGTCTCCACTCCTCCACATGCAGCTGCTGGGTGACCTTGGGCCAGTCACACTTCTTTGAAGTCTCTCAGCCCCACTCACCTCACAGAGTGTTTGTTGTGGGGGAGGAAGGGAAAGGAGAATGTTAGCCGCTTTGAGACTCCTTAAAGGGAGTGAAAGGCGGGATATTAAATCCAAACTCTTCTTCTTCTTCATTATTAAACAATCAGTATATCTATTTCTAAGTGACTCTAGAAATTATTTATTGCTTTCATTAGATGGATCAATGGTCTCGTTAGTAAAATTCTTGTCAAATTGCTATTTTGGGGGATGTTCTTAAAAGTTTGGAACAGATCGATCCATTTTGCATTACCTTTTATGGGAAAGTGCACCTTGGTTTTGGTACGCTTTGGTCTTGGAACGCATTTCCGGATCAGATTAAATTTGAGAACCAAGATACCACCGTATAATCTTAATGCTCTTGCTAACTTGAAAACCCATCTAAAGAAACAGTGTCCCATGGACCATGTTCCAGTCTTTAGAGGCAGTTCTTGTGAACATTTCAGTTCCTCAAGAGCTCATGCATTGAGCCCTTCTGAACCTGGGGATATGATGATCTATGTCAATTAATTTGTCAGGCCCAGGGAACTGCACTATATCTTCTGCAGTGAAGGGTGAAGACTGATCCTAATAATTTATCCAGCTGCTCTACAATTTCCCTGTCTTCCTCTCAAAAGACCTTCTATTCCTCTTCATCCAAAATTCCAGCTCCCCAACCACCACCCAGAACCAGTTTCTTCCTTCTAACAAAAAGAAACGGTATGTTATGTTGGTCTTTAAACATGATTTCTATTTTCTTACAGAAATCTATTTGCCACTTCTAATACGTGTCTTGATACTTCTCGTTTATCCTACTGACATCCTCTTATCCCTGAGTGGAATGTTCCTGACCTGCAGTTTTTGCTGCAGCTAAGATTCTGTTACTGTGCTTCTGAAAAACTCCACACAGAAGGTGATGGATCTTTGAATCAAATCTTTATTGTCTCAGGAGGACATGAGCTTTAGAGATGGAGTTGAGTTGATGGATTCTTCACCTCCAGGTTGGTTCTTCATGCTGTGGAGTTCTCATAGGACTTGATAAGAACTCTTCTTACTATATCCGTGAACTACCAGAAGTCGACTTCGCCATCGTTTCTTTCCAAAACCTGATCAATGACGGAAGAGGCATTTTTGTTGTACAGTTGGGAGAGAATAAAGAAGGAAAGATGGTTACCGTGGCTGAAACCAGTGGAAAAAGCAAGCAGTCTTCTGATGAATTCAAGCACACACAAGAGTATGATACATTTAGTCATCCTTCCTGGGATGTTCTAGGAGAGCTGTGTCTCTCCTAATGTCATGGTCTCCCAACTCCCATTGGCCCCAGTTAGCACAGCCAACAGTCAGAGATGACAGAGGTTGTGGTCCAGACACTCCTGGGGGGAAACACAATGGGGAAAGCTGGCTCCGAAAAATCCAAGGTTGGAAGCAGTGGTAGTTTCAGCCCAATCCTTTTATAGTTAGCAGGCTGATAACCAAGAATAACTTATAGGAGGGATGGGGAAATCTGCCCCCCTCCCCGAATATTCCTGGACTCTCCAACTCACAGTGAACCCAGCAGTTGACAGGGCAATTCCTGCACTCAGGGACCAAAATGCATTGCAACCATTGGAACCAAGAAAACAGTAACTTGTAACATGGAATTTTTCACAGAGAACATTCTAATGCATTTTTTGTTTCACCACTGCTACACTTCATAACACTTTGTTAGATTTTATGCCAGATTGATTCTAACAATGGTTTTCATTTTTAAAAAGAAAGTTTGGTCTCATCTTGGGTAAACTATTTAGAGGTCTTTATAGATTAAACAGTAAAAGTGTTGTTGTTGACAAAGGACAGCTGGAAAGATAAAGGGCCCCATTACATTCAGTAGCTTAGGGCCTCATCGATCCTAAATCCGGCCCTGGGAAGAAGGGACTGGTTTAAATAGGAACTGGCTTATTTATATTGAGACAGACTGTGGGTCCAACAGGCTCAGTGCTGCCCACACTGACTTGCAGGAGCTCTCCAGGGTTCCAGGCTGTAGTCTTTTCCAAGCCCTAACTGGTGATGCTGGGGAGGCAACCTGGAGAATTGTAACCAAGAGAATTGTAACTGTAACCAAGGGAAGCAGTAACCCAATTGAGGAACGAACAACCTTCTCACCCTCCTCACCATTGGCATGTCTGGAAGCTGGTCCTTTACCAGTTTACACAGTCCGCTCTCACTCAGCACACAGGGTTCCTAAGCGGAAGCACTGCACACTCACTCGTGCCCATTCCCCCTATTTCTATTGCATATCTAAGGAAAACATTGATTATGTCATTAAAGGAGCACTCGAGTTCAGTCTGGCTGCCTGACATGTTCTGTTACTGTGCTTCTAAAAAACACCCCACAAAAGGTGATGGTTCTTTGAATCAAATCTTTATTGTCTCAGGAGGACATGAGCTTTAGAGATGGAGTTGAGTTGATGGATTCTTCACCTCCAGATTGGTTCTTCATGCTGTGGAGTTCTCAGAGGACATGATAAGCCATCTTCTTACTCATAGTAATTGATAAGCCATCTGCTTACTATCTCTGTGAACTCCGAGAAGCTGACCAGGCCATCATTTTTTTCCAAAGCCTCATTAACGACAGAAGAGGCCTTTTTGTTGTGCAGTTGGGAGAGAATAAAGAAGGAAAGATGGTTACAGTGGCTGAAACCAGTGGAAAAAGCAAGCAGTCTTCTGATGAATTCAAGCACATACAAGAGTATGATACATTTAGTCATCCTTCCTGGGATGTTCTAGGAGAGCTGTGTCTCTCCTAATGTCATGGTCTCCCAACTCCCATTGGCCCCAGTTAGCACAGCCAACAGTCAGAGATGACAGAGGTTGTGGTCCAGACACTCCTGGGGGGAAACACAATGGGGAAAGCTGGCTCAGAAAAATCCAAGGTTGGAAGCAGTGGTAGTTTCAGCCCAATCCTTTTATAGTTAGCAGGCTGATAACCAAGAATAACTTATAGGAGGGATGGGGAAATCTGCCCCCCTCCCCGAATATTCCTGGACTCTCCAACTCACAGTGACCCCAGCAGTTGACAGGGAAATTCCTGCACTCAGGGACCAAAATGCATTGCAACCATTGGAACCAAGAAAACAGTAACTTGTAACATGGAATTTCTCACAGAGAACATTCTAACGCATTTTTTGTTCCATCACTGCTGGACTTTATAACACTTTGTTAAATTTTATGCCAGATTGATTCTAACAATCGTTTTCACTTTTTAAAAAGAAAGTTTGGTCTCATCTCGGGTAAACTGTTTAGAGGTCTTTGTAGATTAAACAGTAAAAGTGTTGCACCCAAGTGGGGTTTTCCTTTCCTTTTCTGTCTGTGGAACAACTTCTGCAAGCGTAAGAGAACATCCCCTCCTCCTCCTCAATGCAGTCACAGAAAATCCACTCTGGAAGGTTGTGGAAAGGGAGCAGAGGGAGGAGAGAGGGAGGAGGCTTGGCTGCCCTTGTGCGGATCATTCTGCTAAATAAATAAAAAATGAAAAAGTACTTTAACAGTTGACTAGTACCAGCCAGGACGGGGGAATGGTAAGTAATTGCTTTACAACTGAAGGGGAGATAGCTTCAAAATAAGAAATTTCTTAATCCCGAAAAGGGAATAGCAAAGGGCAATCTGAGAAGTGAGAATTTTGAAAAGATGAAGAGAACACAATTGCTTCCCCCATTGCAAGCAGTAACCCAATTGAGCAACAAACCACCCTCTACTGCTCCTCACCATTGGCATGTCTGGAAGCTGCTCCTTTACCAGTTGACGCAGTCCTCTCTCACTCAGCACACGGCGTTCCTTAGGCTGAAGCATTGCACAGTCACTCGTGCCCATTCTCTGTGGTTCTTCTGCATATCTATTAAAAACGTCGATTATGATATAAAGGGAGCGCTCCAGTTCAGTCCGGCTGCCTGACATGTTGACCTGTCAAGAGAACTTTCAGGTGAGTCAAGGAAGTGGAGGAAATGTGGACAGACTCCAGACTCCCTCTTGAATGGCGATTAGTTGCCACAGAATCATATTTAAGCTCCATGCTCAGAGGAATTTGGCAGAAAATCAAGCTGGGCAACCCATGCAGATGGGTGGAGTACAAGTAATATATTTAATATAGCATCATCATCATCGTTGACGTCATTGCCATCAAACAATCAATGTTATGGAAATGGAGGAAATGGGGTTAGACTCCAGCCTTCCTCTTGAATGGCAATTAGTTGCCACTGGATCATATTTAAGTTCCATGCTCAGAGGAGGGTTACAAAGGGATTTGGCAGAACATCAAGTTTCCTTAAACTCCCAGTGATGCCACGCCATGAGAAGTGCTAAATTGTAATTTCTACAAAGATGGTAGATAAAAGGAGGACTCACCCAGGTCACCAGCTGTTCCCAATTGATGCCCCAGGAGTGTACAAGGAGCAGAAGGTTGGAACTGCATCCTGTATACCTGAAGAGCGCAATTGCTTCCCCCATTGCAAGCAGTAACCCAACTGAGCAACAAACCACCATCTCCTGCTCCTCACCAGTGGCATGTCTGGAAGCTGATCCTTTACCAGTTGACACAGTCCTCTCTCACTCAGCACACGGTCTTCCTTGGGCTGAAGCATTGCACTCTCACTCATGCCCATACTCTGTGGTTCTATTGTATATCTAAGGAAAATGTTGATTATGTCAACATAGATTAGCAATGGAGCGCTCCATTTCAGGCTGGCTTCCTGACATGTTGACCTGTCAAGAGAACTTTCAGGTGAGTCAAGGAAGTGGAGGAAATGGAGTTAGACTCCAGTCACCCTCTTGAATGGCGATCAGTTGCCACAGAATCATATTTAAGCACCATGCTCAGAGGGATTTGGAAGAACATCAAGTTTCTTTAAACTTCCAGTGATGCCACACCATGAGAAGTGCTAAATTGTAATTTCTACAAAGATGGTAGATAAAGGGAGGACTCACCCAGGTCACCAACTGTTCCCATTTGATGCCCCAGGAGTGTACAAGGAGCAGAAGGTTGGAACTGCATCCTGTATACCTGAAGAAAGTCTCCACCCCTGATTTCAGACAAGACACTGAGGTCCAGATCTGAGGGCCGTCTAGTGGTTCCCTCAATGTGAGAAGTGAAGTTACAGAGAGGGCCTTTTCGGTGGTGGTTCCCACCCTGCGGAACGTTCTCCTATCATCTATCAAAGAGATAAACAATCAAATGACCTTCCGTAGACGTTTAAGGCAGCCCCGTATCAGGAGGTTTTTAATGTCTGATGTTTCGTTGTCTTCTTTTCTGCTCTGTTGGAAGCTGCCCAGGGTGGCTGGGCAACCAATGCAGATGGGTGGGGGACAAGTAATATATTTAATATATCATCATCAACATCATCATTATTAAACAATCAGTATATCTATTTCTAAGTGACTCTAGAAATTATTTATTGCTTTCATTAGATGGATCAATGGTCTCGTTAGTAAAATTCTTGTCAAATTGCTATTTTGGAGGATGTTCTTAAAAGTTTGGAACAGATTGATCCATTTTGCATTACCTTTTATGGGAAAGTGCACCTTGGTTTTGGTACGCTTTGGTCTTGGGACGCATTTCCGGATCAAATTAAATTTGAGAACCAAGATACCACCGCATAATCTTAATCCTCTTCCTAACTTGAAAACCCGTCTAAAGAAACAGTGTCCCATGGACCATATTCCAGTCTTTAGAGACAGGTCCTGTGAAGATTTTACTCTGAACATCCCATTTAGATTCTTTAAGAGCTCCAGAAAGATTCTTTTTGAACCCGGGGATATGATGATCTTCAATTTGTCAATTAATTTGTCTGGCACAGGTATTTAATGGGGGGGTGGACACTGTATTAATTTGATTTAAAAATTTAAAGAATGTTTTAAAAACAAAGAGTGTTTTGCATCAATTTTCCCATGAAAAACATTGAGTTAACCAGCCTGGAATCGCCTGGATCCCCACTGGGGGCCATTTTTAAGAAACAGTGTCATGTGGACCATGTTCCAATCTTAAGAGGCAGTTCTTGTGAACATTTCAGTTCCTCAAGAGCTCATGCATAGAGCCCTTCTGGACCTGGGGATATGATGATCTTTGTTAACTAATTTGTCAGGCCCAGGGAACTGCACTATATCTTCTGCAGTGAAGGGTGAAGACTGATCCTAATAATTTATCCAGCTGCTCTACAATTTCCCTGTCTTCCTCTCAAAAGACCTTCTATTCCTCTTCATCCAAAATTCCAGCTCCCCACCCACCACCCAGAACCAGTTTCTTCCTTCTAACAAAAAGAAACAGTATGTTATGTTGATCTTTAAACATGATTTCTATTTTCTTACAGAAATCTATTTGCCACTTCTAATAGGTGACTTGATACTTCTCATTTATCCTACTAACATCCTCTTATCCATGAATGGAATGCTCCTGACCTGCAGTTTTTGCTGCAGCTAAGATTCTGTTGCTGTGCTTCTGAAAAACACCCCACACAAGGTGATGGATCTTTGAATCAAATCTTTATTGTCTCAGGAGGACATGAGCTTTAGAGATGGAGTTGAGTTGATGGATTCTTCACCTCCAGGTTGGTTCTTCATGGTGTGGAGTTCTCATAGGACATGATAAGCCATCTTCTTACTATATCCGTGAACTCCTTGAAGTCAACATCACCATCGTTTCCTCCCAAAGCCTCATCAACGACAGAAGAGGCCTTTTTGTTGTGCAGTTGGGAGAGAATAAAGAAGGAAAGATGGTTACAGTGGCTGAAACCAGTGGAAAAAGCAAGCAGTCTTCTGATGAATTCAAGCACACACAAGAGTATGATACATTTAGTCATCCTTCCTGGGATGTTCTAGGAGAGCTGTGTCTCTCCTAATGTCATGGGGCTCCCAACTCCCATTGGCCCCAGTTAGCACAGCCAGCAGTCAGAGATGACAGAGGTTGTGGTCCAGACACTCCTGGGGGGAAACACAATGGGGAAAGCTGGCTCCGAAAAATCCAAGGTTGGAAGCAGTGGAAGTTTCAGCCCAATCCTTCAATAGTTAGCAGGCTGATAACCAAGAATAACTTACAGGAGGGATGGGGAAACTGCCAACCCCCACCCCACCGAATATCCCTGGACTCTCCAACTCACAGTGACCAAAGCAGTTGACAGGGCAATTCCTGCACTCAGGGACCAAAATGCATTGCATCCATTGGAACCAAGAAAACAGTAACTTGTAACATAGAATTTTTCACAGAGAACATTCTAATGCATTTTTTGTTCCATCACTGCTAGACTTCATAACACTTTGTTAAATTTTATGCCAGATTGATTCTAACATTGGTTTTCACTTTTTAAATCTTTGGTAAACTGTTTAGAGGTCTTTGTAGATCAAACAGTAAAAGTGTTGCACCCAAATGGGGTTTTCCTTTCCTTCTCTGTCTGTGGAACAACTTCTGCAAGCATAACAGAACATCCCCTCCTTCTCCTCCTCAACGCAGTCACAGAAAATCCACTCTGGAAGGTTGTGGAGAGGGAGCAGAGGGAGGAGAGAGGGAGGAGGCTTGGCTGCCCTTGTGCGGATCATTCTGCTAAATAAATCAAAAATGAAAAAGTACTTTAACAGGTGACCAGTACCAGCCAGGATGGAGGAATGGTAAGTAATTGCTTTACAACTGAAGGGGAGATAGCTTCAAAACAAGAAATTTCTTAATCCAGAAAAGGGAATAGCAAAGGGCAATCTGAGAAGTGAGAATTTTGAAAAGATGAAGAGAACTGAAGTGCTTCCCCCATTGCAAGGAGTAACCCAACTGAGCAACAAACCACCCTCTCCTACTCCTCACCATTGGCATGTCTGGAAGCTGCTCCTTTACCAGTTGACGCAGTCCGCTCTCACTCAGCACACGGCGTTCCTTAGGCTGAAGCATTGCACTCTCACTCGTGCCCATTCCCTGTGGTTGTTCTGCATACATACTGAAAATATTGAGTATGTTAAAAACGGCACTCTCCAGATCAGTCCAGCTGCCTGACATGTTGAACCGTCAAGACAACTTTCAGGTGAGTCAAGGAAGTCGAGGAAATGCGGACAGACTCCAGACTCCCTCTTGAATGGCGATCAGTTGCCACAGAATCATATTTAAGCTCCATTCTCAGAGGCGGATTCCAGAGGGATCTGGCAGAAGATTAAGCTCCCTTAATTTGCCAGTGACGCCACGCCATGAGAGGTTACGAGTTGTACTTTCGAAGAAGATGGTAAATAAAGGGAAGACTCACCAAGCTCTCCATCTGTTCCCAATTGATGCCCCAGGAGTGTACACAAGTATTATCTGGACTGAGTTTGTTTGTTGGGTCTCATCCTGTCCATTACCGAAGCAAGACACTGGTTCAGCACTTCCACTGCCTCAGCAGCATATGCAATGGAGAAATAGAGCTGAGTGTAATCAGCATACATACTACGAACCTCCGAATAAACCCACCCAGTGGTATATACACACACACACACACACACACACACACACACACACATTTTTATTGGGTTTTTTACATATCATTTCCAAAAATCATTTAACATTACCGTATTTTTCGCCCCATAGGGCGCACTGCCCCATAGGATGCACCCAGTTTTTTTGGGGGGGAATAAAGAAAAAAAATATTATTTCCCCCCTAGGCGCGGGGCTGGCGCGGTGGAAGCCCGAGCTTCCCCCAACCCCAGCCCCGAAAACAGCCTGCTATCCGCAAGCCTAGGGAGCCCGGCGGGAAGTCGCGCCGGTCTCCCCAGGCTAGCGGAAAGCTGTGCGAAGCCCAGGCGCGCTCTTCAGCGCACCCCAGACTTCGGAATGCAGGCAGCTCTGCGCAGCCCTAGAGAGCCCGGCGCGAAGTCGCGCCGGTCTCCCGAGGGTTGCGCAGAGCTTCCTGAAGCCTGGAGAGCGAGAGGGGTTGGTGCGCACCGACCCCTCTCGCTCTCCAGGCTTCAGCGAAAGCCTGCATTCACCCCATAGGACGCACACACATTTCCCCTTCATTTTTAAAGGGGGGAAGTGCATCCTATAGGGCAAAAAATACGGTAACTTTGTGAATATTTCACCTCTCCCATTGCAAGAATCTACTGACAATGTTTTCAGAAAGGAGGGGGCAGAATCTGCTCATCACTTCTTCCGAGAGCCAGTGTGGTGTAGTGGTTAAGAACAGTAGACTCGTAATCTGGTCAACCAGGTTCGATTCCCCACTCCTCCACATGCAGCTGCTGGGTGACCTTGGGCTAGTCACACTTCTTTGAAGTCTCTCAGCCCCACTCACCTCACAGAGTTTTTGTTGTGGGGGAGGAAGGGAAAGGAGAATGTTAGCCGCTTTGAGACTCCTTCGGGTAGTGATAAAGCGGGATATCAAATCCAAACTCCTCCTCCTCCTCCTCTTCTTCTTCTTCTTCTTCTTCGTCCCTGTTTGACTGTTAATTGTGGGAGAGAGTGGAGGAAGAGAGTGGGAGCGAGAGTTGCTGAAGGAGTACCAAGTGTAATGGCTTGGCTCTCCAACAGAAGCAAGACATGGGCAGTCATTATCTCAGGTTTATTGCTCAAACACATAAATCACTCCGGAGCTCCTCCACTCAGACTCTGTCTGACTCCAAGTTTGCAGTTGCCGACCCTAAACTCTGCCCCTTCCTCTTCTTCCAACAGGGGGAAAAACCCTTCGAGTTTTGGGGCTGGCTATTCCTGGCCTCTCTCCATCTGTTTCTGAGCTAAAATTGATATTTTGTGTATCCCTGCTCTGGCTCCCCCTTCCTTTTTTTTTTTATAAAAGTTTTTATTGCTTTTCTCAAATACAGAAATGAAGCCAGATATATAAAAGAAATAACAGAAGTAAGAAAAAAGAAAAGAAGAAAGAAATCCATCTTTCCAAGACATTTTTTCATCACCAACCGGACTTCCCCGCGTCCCCCTCACCCTGCATTCTTTACAATAAAAATACCAACAAATTATTACCTTGTTTCATGCATTCCTTTGTACTTTCAAATAGTTATATTTTAGGTTTAAAATACTTATTGTCAAATTACTTTTGCCTTAATATAAATGTAATGTCATTTTAAACCTTAGTCCCTTCATAATTCTAACTTAATTTCCCATATCACCGAATCTTGTTGCTGAAGCTAGATTTTCCAGATCCTGCAAATTCTTAACATTCATATAACTTATAATATTTTTGTAAATAGTCCTTGAACTTTTTCCAATCCTCCTCCATTATTTCTTCTCCCAAATCTCGGATTCTGCCGGTCATTTCAGCCAATTCCATGTAGTCCATCAACTGCGTGTGCCACTCTTCCAGTGTGGGCAAATCTTGTGTCTTCCAGTATTTTGCGATAAGTATTCTTGCTGCCGTTGTTGCATACATAAAGAAAGTTCTGTCCTTCTTTAACACCTTCTGGCCAACAATGCCCAGGAGAAAGGCCTCTGGTTTCTTGGGAAAGGTGTACCTAAACACCTTTTTTAACTCATTATAAATCAATTCCCAGAAGACCTTCACTTTTGGGCAAGTCCACCAGAGGTGAAAGAATGTCCCTTCAGCCTCCTTACATTTCCAACATTTATTCTCAGACAAATGATATATCTTAGCAAGCTTGACTGGGGTCATGTACCACCTGTATATCATTTTCATAATATTCTCTTTCAAGGCATTGCATGCCGTGAATTTCATACCCCCTTCCTTGACCACTATGCTCAGGGATCAGGTTACCATTGCTATCTGCTGCCTGCCCTCTGTTCTCTGAAGCCATGCCACTAGGCTGTCCCTCCTCCCTCTCACATTCCAGTGTTCTTATCTCTCTTTCTCTGGCCTCATTCCCAGCCCCTGTCAGCTCCATTCTGCATTTCTTAATTTCTCTGTTACTCTGAATTATCATTAACTAACAATTCTCTTCATAGTCTTTCTTGTAATATTACAAATAGTCCTCCTTACAGAACTTCTTGCAGACCTACTAGCGTAATCTGTTCATTACAATTGCTTTTCAAATAGTTCATATATTTACTCCAGTCTTCTAAGAATCTCTGGTCACGCAGGTTTCGAACCTTTCCTGTTAATTTATGTAATTCTACACAGTCCATTAATTTCATCCGCCATTCTTCTTTCGTCGGTAATTCTTCTTGCTTCCATTTTTGTGCCCCCACCCAGTGGTTTCATGTAGATGTTAAACAACATGGGGCTAGGATTGAGCCCTGTGGAACCCCACATTGAAGGTTCCATGGGGCTGAAAAGCATTCCCCAAGCAACAATCTCTGGGGACGGCCATTCTAGTTGGACTGGAAGCAGCACAAAGCAGTGCCACCCACTTCTAGTTTGGAAAGTTGCTCCAGAAGGAAACCATGGTCGGTGGTATCAAAAGATGCTGAGAGGTCGAGGAGAATTAACAGGGACATGTTTCTCTTCTCTCTATCTCAACAGAGGTCATCATACAGGGCGACCAAAGCAGTTTCTGTGCCTAAACCCCGACTGAAATGATCCAGAAAATCAGTTTCTCCCAAAAAGCACCTGGATCTGGTCTGCGATCACTCACTCCAGAACCTTGCTCAGGAAAGGTAGATTAGCAACTGGCCCGTAGTTAGTTAGGTTTTTCGAATCCAGGGAAGCTTTCTTAAGGATTGGCTTTACCACCACCGCCTCCAAACAGGGAGAGACCACCCAATCTCGCAAAGAGGCATTGATCAACTCCCTGGACCAGCCAGCTGTATTTCCTTTCCTTCGATGGACTTCCAACTTCACTCTTGCAGTTTAAATGGGAACACTTCTTACAAATTTTGTCAGTGTTTTTAACTAAAAGCTAAGGATGGGGCAATGCGCTCTACGTGGGGCTACCTCTGAAGGTGACCCAGAAACTGCAATTAATCCACAATGCGGCAGCTAGGCTGGTGACTGTGAGTGGCTGCAGGGACTATATAACACTGGTCCCGAGAGATCTGCATTGGCTCCCAGTACGTTTCCGAGCACAATTCAAAGTGTTGGTGCTGACCTATAAAGCCCTAAATGGCCTTGATCCAGTATACCTGAAGGAGCGTCTCCACCCCCGTCGTCCAGCCCAGACACTGAGGTCCAGTGCCGAGGGCCTTCTGGCGGTTCCCTCATTGCAAGAAGCCAAGTTACAGGGAACCAGGCAGAGGGCCTTCTCAGTAGTGGCGCCCGCCCTGTGGAACGCCCTCCCTTCAGATGTGAAGGAAATAAGCAGCTATCCTATTTTCAAAAGACATCTGAAGGCAGCCCTGTTTAGGGAAGATTTTAGTATTTAATGCTGTATTGTTTTTAACACTCAATTGGGAGCCGCTCAGAGTGGCTGGGGAAACTCAGCCAGATGGGCGGGGTAGCGTGACTGGTTTCAAGAGAGATGACTCCCAGGAAAACATTGCATTGCGCTACCACCAGGCTGTCCTAATAAATTAGGTAGCGCACTAATTATTGCTGCTCATTTGTGTGTGTGTGTGTGTGTGTGTGTGTGTGTGTGTGTGTGTGTGTAAAATAATGGATCCACAAAATTCCCGGACTCTTCTTGGTGGTGTTATCAGCACCTTAAGCAATTCAGCAGCATCAAGAAACTTGGCTATCTCACTGCTTGCTCCTGCCCCCAGGTCAACGTGTTTAAAAGTTCAAGTCCCAAAACCGGCAAGAGTATTGGAAACAAGAAGAAATTCTGATGAAAGAAGAATGGCAGACAAAATTAATGGACTATGCAGAACTGGACAAAATGGCAGGAAGGATTCAAAACCTGTGGGACCAGAGATTTACAGAAGGTTGGGAGAAGTATATGAATTATTTGTAATCAACAAATTACGCTTGTGGGACTACAAGAAGTTTTGTAAGGAGAAATATACGAAGTGTTACAAAGTAGAAAAAGACAGAGATATTGGTTATGAGTTTGAAATGTAATAGGGAAGATAAGAAATGCATACTGAGAGATTAGATTGGAAAATTTTCAGACAGGATTGATGGAAGTCAAAAATTTGAATAAGATGTAAAAGTGTAGGAGTGCTCTTATTAATCAGAGTTCAATCCTTCCTTTACTTTGTGAACGCCTCATAAAAGTATGTTTAATTACTGTTGAAAATGATATGTTAAAAAAACTAATAAAAATTATATTAAATAATAATAATAATAATAAAGTACAAGTCCCAAGACCAATCCTTCTTGCACGCCTCCTTTGGAAGAACAGCCCATTAATCAAACATCCTAGCCGAGCTCAATGCATGTACCTTTTGCACCATCTAGTGGCTCAGATTGTTGTCACGGTATGATGACAATCTTGCACAAAGCACCCAGTTTCCTTGATGCTTGTCATTAACCAAACGAGCCTCCTAATTTCCTGACCTGCAGTACACGTTCTGCCTGTTCTTCTGTTGCTCTTGGTCAGGGCTGGAGTCAGATGCAGGTCAGCAATAAAGGAGGAAGATCTCCGTTGTCAGTGAAATTAACTCTTTATCCAGGGAAACAAATGTACAACTCGGCCTCGTGGCCTCAGCAACATTTTTCAGTAGGTCTTGCCCCTATGGAGCAGTTGCCAGGACTGGAGGTCCCGGCCTTCCACACCTCCCTAAGGCTCTGTCTCTCCCAGAACTTTCAGGTGTGTCAAGGAAGTGGAGGAAATGCGGACAGACTCCAGACTCTTTGTCAATTAATTTGTCAGGCCGAGGGACCTGCACTATATCTTCTGCAGTGAAGGGTGAAGGCTGATCCTAATAATTTATCCAGCTGCTCTACAATTTCCCTGTCTTCCTTTCAAACGACCTTCTATTCCTCTTCATCCAAAATTCCAGCTCCCCAACCACCACCCAGAACCAGTTTCTTCCTTCTAACAAAAAGAAAAAGTATGTTATGTTGGTCTTTAAACATGATTTCTATTTTCTTACAGAAATCTATTTGCCACTTCTAATGGGTGTCTTGATACTTCTCGTTTATCCCACTGACATCCTGTTATCCCTGAGTGGAATGTTCCTGACCTGCAGTTTTTGCTGCAGCTAAGATTCTGTTGCTGTGCTTGTGAAAAACACCCCACACAAGGTGATGGATCTTTGAATCAAATCTTTATTGTCTCAGGAGGACATGAGCTTTAGAGATGGAGTTGAGTTGATGGATTCTTCACCTCGAGGTTGGTTCTTCATGCTGTGGAGTTCTCATAGGACATGATAAGCCATCTTCTTACTAGATCCGTGAACTCCTTGAAGTCAACCTTGCCATCGTTTCCTTCCAAAGCCTCATCAGCGACAGAAGAGGCCTTTTTGTTGTGCAGTTGGGAGAGAATAAAGAAGGAAAGATGGTTACAGTGGCTGAAACCTGTGGAAAAAGCAAGCAGTCTTCTGATGAATTCAAGCACACACAAGAGTATGATAGATTTAGTCATCCTTCCTGGGATGTTCTAGGAGAGCTGTGTCTCTCCTAATGTCATGGGGCTCCCAACTCCCATTGGCCCCAGTTAGCACAGCCAACAGTCAGAGATAACAGAGGTTGTGGTCCAGACACTCCTGGGGGAAAACACAATGGGGAAAGCTGGCTCAGAAAAATCCAAGGTTGGAAGCAGTGGTAGTTTCAGCCCAATCCTTCAATAGTTAGCAGGCTGATAACCAAGAATAACTTACAGGACTTCCGGGTTAGCGCGATCAGCTAATGGCGGATTCCCTCCAAGCTCCAGAGGGAATCAGCTTGACAGGGGCCGGGTCTTGCCGTGCCGGCGACACGGGGACCCTTAAAAACCACGGGCACGGAGATTGATACAAATAAATCTGACTTTTGGATCGGAAGTGAAAGGAATACTAAGTAACCAGAATCCCTCTAGAGGGGATTCTTGGACATTACAAGAATGGAATTAGGTCGGGAAATACGAGCTGATTTGCAAGAGCTTATCTTTCTCATGGGAAAGCTGCGAGAGATGTTCGAGCAAGGCCATGTTTTGTCTACAAGTCCTACAAAACCGAAGTCAACAGAAAATATACCTACTGAGTTGGAAAGGGACTTGATGTTCAAAACACAAGCAGCTGGACAAGAAATCAAAGATTGGAGAGGAGGAAAAGACACTTGTTGAACAGGAGGAGCAGAAAGAAGGGGTGGCCGAAATGATACAGAAGACAAATGAGAGCCGGAGACCTGCCAAGATGAACTCTAGTTCGACCAAGGTGAAAGCTGGACTATTTGGGACATATAGATTTAAGAAACAGAGCTGGAGCTCCACCTTTAAACAAGTAGGCCTGGCTGGAAGAAGCATGGTCAGTACTGAGAAGGTACCTCTTCGAGTTTGGGTGTTAAGCATAAGAGACCTCCAAAGAAGCCGGCTGAAAGGGACTGAGAGAGATTTGAGAGCCTTGGACGTAAGGTCACCAGGCTAAAAAGATGGACTAACTGGACTTTGGTTTGGGATTGAAACCGGGGAGAGAAGGGTGGGGTTTAGAAGTCCAAAGGGGGCCTGATTTTTACTTTGCAGTGTAAAATTTTATGTTGTTTATTGTTATAAGAATGGGGAATCCGTGGATGGGAACTAGGGACAACCTTAGGAAAGGTATCTTTTCTCTTGTTTCTTTATCTCTTTTTTCTTTTATATATGATTAAGGTATATATTTTAAAAGTTGCTGAATAAACTGAACTAAGCATAATAATGAACTAAGGGTTAAACCTATTACAAAGAAGTATATTAACAAATTATGGCTAAGTAAATTAACAAATTATGGTTAAGACACTAAGGATAAAAACTTGTTTGAACAAACAATTGGAGCTGGAATACAAGAAGGGGAGGCGTGGGGAAGTCATGAAAAGAAGTTATTGAAAATGAGACTTAAAAGGTGGGACCTTTTTTGTTGTTTTTTGTGTTTTCTTTTGTTTTTCTGTTTTGTTTTTTGTACCTTTTGAAATTTTAATAAAGATTATTTTAAAAAAAAGAAAACCAAGAATAACTTACAGGAGGGATGAGGAAACTGCCACCCCCCTCCCCAAATATTGCTGGACTCTCCAACTCACAGTGACCCCAGCAGTTGACAGGGAAATTCCTGCACTCAGGGACCAAAATGCATCGCAACCATTGGAACCAAGAAAACAGTAACTTGTAACATGAAATTTTTCACAGAGAACATTATAATGCATTTTTTGTTCCATCACTGCTGGACTTTATAACACTTTGTTAAATTTTATGCCAGATTGATTCTAACATTGGTTTTCACTTTTTAAATCTTTGGTAAACTGTTTAGAGGTCTTTGTAGATTAAACAGTAAAAGTGTTGCACCCAAGTGGGGTTTTCCTTTCCTTTTCTGTCTGTGGAACAACTTCTGCAAGCGTAACAGAACATCCCCTCCTTCTCCTCCTCAACGCAGTCACAGAAAATCCACTTTGGAAGGTTGTGGAGAGGGAGCAGAGGGAGGAGAGAGGGAGGAGGTTTTGATGCCCTTGTGCGGATCATTCTGCTAAATAAATCAAAAAGTACTTTAACAGTTGACTAGTACCAGCCAGGATGGGGGAATGGTAAGTAATTGCTTTACAACTGAAGGGGAGATAGCTTCAAAACAAGAAATTTAATAATAATAATAAAAATAATA
The DNA here is from genome assembly GCF_965112155.1 of Podarcis liolepis. Classification (NCBI taxonomy): domain Eukaryota; kingdom Metazoa; phylum Chordata; class Lepidosauria; order Squamata; family Lacertidae; genus Podarcis; species Podarcis liolepis. The sequence goes on from NC_139566.1 coordinate 8,470,415, forward strand.
ATTATATCCCGCCCTCCCCAGCCGAAGCCGGGCTCAGAGCAGCTAAAAACAGTAAAACGATAAAGCATTCTAAAATCATTTCATTATAAAATTAATCCTGAAAAGGGAAAAGCAAAGGGCAATCTGAGAAGTGAGAATTTTGAAAAGATGCAGAGAACTGAAGTGCTTCCCCCATTGCAAGGAGTAATCCAATTGAGCAACAAACCACCCTCTCCTGCTCCTCACCATTGGCATGTCTGGAAGCTGCTCCTTTACCAGTTGACGCAGTCCTCTCTCACTCAGCACACGGCGTTCCTTAGGCTGAAGCATTGCACAGTCACTCGTGCCCATTCTCTGTGGTTCTTCTGCATAACTATTGAAAACCCTGATTATGATACGAAGGGAGAACTGCAGTTTAGTGCGGCTGCCTGACATGTTGACCTGTCAAGCGAACTTTCAGGTGAGTCAAGGAAGTGGAGGAAATGAGGACAGACTCCAGACTCCCTCTTGAATGGCGATTAGTTGCCACAGAATCATATTTAAGCTCCATGCTCAGAGGGATTTGGCAGAAAATCAAGCTGGGCAACCCATGCAGATGGGTGGAGTACAAGTAATATATTTAATATAGCATCATCATCGTCGTTGACGTCATTGCCATCAAACAATCAATGTTAAGGAAATGGAGGAAATGGGGTTAGACTCCAGCCTTCCTCTTGAATGGCAATTAGTTGCCACTGGATCATATTTAAGTTTCATGCTCAGAGGAGGGTTACAGAGGGATTTGGCAGAACATCAAGTTTCCTTATACTTCCAGTGATGCCACGCCATGAGAAGTGCTAAACTGTAATTTCTACAAAGATGGTAGATAAAGGGAGGGCTCACCCAGGTCACCAGCTGTTCCCAATTGATGCCCCAGGAGTATACGAGAAGCAGAAGGTTGGAACTGCATCCTGTATACCTGAAGAACGTCTCCACCTCTGATTTCAGACAAGACACTGAGGTCCAGGTCTGAGGGCCTTCTAGTGGTTCCCTCAATGTGAGAAGTGAAGTTACAGAGAGGGACTTCTCGGTGGTGGTGCCCACCCTGTGGAACATTCTCCTATCATCTATCAAAGAGATAAACAATCACATGACCTTCCGTAGACGTCTAAGGCAGCCCCATATGAGAAGGTTTTGAATGTCAAAAATCAAATTTTATTAAACGGTCACAGACCAGATTAACTCGTACAGCTAGTCAGCGAAGCATAACACCGGAAAAAACAAAGGACAATTTCGATACATAACTGCAATTTAAAATTAGACAGCATAAATAAAATTAAGTATTTGCCTTCGCGTGCATATTGACATTGGAAAGCTCTTGTTTCCTGCGCCTAATAGCGGCTACACAAAATTTGGCCACATTGATCGTAATTTCAGGAACCTTATCTTCTACCAAGGCTCTCATACATTGGAGTTCTGGTTCATTTTTAAGCTTTTGTAGAACTGGGGCAATAAAGGTCAAACGTAGATCCTCGTAGTAACTACAGTGCAGCAATACATGCAGACTTGTTTCCATTTCCGATGAGCCACATGGGCAGACACGTGACGCATATGGTTTGCCCTCATATCTGCCTAGCAACAGGGCAGAGGGCAGAACGTTAAATCTGGCCAGGGTAAAGGAGTGTCTGTACTTAGGTATTTGTAAATCAGCCAGATAATTTGCGGGTGAGAACCCTCTCCCAAAGTCTCTAATTATGGCATGTTTATCCATTTTGCCCATATGACATTGCAGCTCTATGTCCCTAATGCGTTGGAGCACTTGACTTCTGGCTCTCTCATATCCTGCCGCTATCAAGATCTGCGGGGAGAATCCCAAGCTTCTTATCTTTTCAAACAGGGAAGCTTTCCAGGTGGAATGAAAGGTGTCTAAGAGTGTTAAAGGAGCCAAACTGGCCGGGGAAAAAATAAGTTTTAACCAGTAGTGTATCTTTAGAATCCACAGCCGCGCATTAACGGGTGGTTGTCCAACTTCTAAGCGGACAGCTATATTAGATACACAGGGGGGGATCCCCAATAAACACCGATAGAATTTTGTTTGAAATGCCTCCATAGGCGCAAAATTTTTAAAACTGCAAACCTGGGATCCATAAGTGAGTTGTGGGAGTATTTTTGCAGCAAAAACCTGGGAGGCCGCCGGAACGTATTTACCCCCTTTCCCGTGAAAAAATCTTGTAAGGGCTTTATTGGCCCTTCCTGCGTTGGCAATGGCGTTTTTCATCTGTTGGTGCCACAAGACCCTTTCCTGAAAAGTTATTCCCAGGTATTTGAAAGTTGCTACCTGGTCAATAGGTTGACCATTAATTCTCCATTTGTGTTTCCTTCTTTTTTTTTGAAAACACCATAATTTTAGATTTGCTGTAATTTTTTGATAGTTGTTCCGCTTGACAATAGTCAGCAAGTGATCTCAAAAGCTTCCTCAGGCCAACGCAGGAAAAGGAGAGTAGGACTGCGTCGTCCGCATACAGAAGCACCGGGATGGGAATACCTGCCAGTTTGGGAGGGTGGGCATTTTCTTTCGCCATATTTGCTGCTAGAGAGTTGATATAGAAATTAAATAGCGTTGGCGCGAGGACACATCCTTGTTTAACCCCATAGTGTGTTTGAATTTCTTTAGTTAGATGGCCTGACCGATCGCATCTTTACCCTCACCCTGGTGTTTTCGTATAGACCACGGATAAGGCGTAATAAGCGTTTATCTATGTTTGTAGCGCCAAGCTTTTCCCAGAGTCTATCCCTTGGTATTAGATCAAACACCGATTTAAAATCCACGAATGCTGCATATAAAGACCCCCCTTTTCTAGAGTATTTGTCTGCCAGGTGTTGAAGGGTAAGGGCCTGGTCTATGGTTGAACGCTTTGCTCTAAAACCAGCTTGAGCTTCTGATAGAATACGCTCTCTTTCCATCCACTCCACTAATTTATCACATAAATGAGCAGCATACAGTTTGCTAATAATACTTAATAGACTGATTGGTCTATAGCAGTGTTTCCCAACCACTGTTCCGCGGCACACTAGTGTGCAGCGAGATGTTGCCTGGTGTGCCGCGGGAAAAATTAAAAAATTCGAAAGATTTTTTTTTTTAAGTCAAATTTTCGATTGGGGCGCCGTCACTAGATGACCCCTGGGGTTCCCTCCCTCCCTCCCGCTCTGCGCCTCCCTCCTCCTCCTCCTCCTCCAGGGAGGCCCTTCCTGGCTCTCGGCCAAGGCTTGGCGGCTGCCACTCACTCACTCGCTCGCCCACCCGTCCCTCCATCCCTGCACCCGCCCTCTCCCCCTCCGTCCCCGGCGCGGGGGCTGCCGGGATCCGTAGTCCCCTCGCCCTTGGGCTCCGCACCCACGCGGGGTGCGCAAACTACATTTCCCAGCATGGCCTGGCGGGCCGGGCGTTTTGTTTGAAGCGCTCTTCTCCCGGCCATGGAATGAGCGCGGCGGCGGCGGACGGGCGGGCAGGGGCTCTTCCGCGCAGACCCCGCGCAGCCTGCCTGCGCCCCCGCGGAGATCGGGCGGCAGGATGGAGCCCGGGGATCCCCGCGGAGGCGGAGCGGCGGCGGCTGCCCCCCAGGTAGGGCTGCGTCGGGGGGGGTTTATTTTTGCAATGCTGCATCCGCGCCGGAGGGGACGTATCGGACCGCGGGGAGACCCCTTGGCGGGCGTGCAAGGCAATGCATGCGTGCAGGCGTTGCATGGAGTGCAGTGCAATGCAATGACAACACGGCGCCCTGCATGCATGCATGCATCTTCCACCGGCGCTCCGGACTTGGCAGGTGAGGGGGGTCCCCAGTGGGCGGCAGAGAGAGCCGGGAGGGCGAAGGGGAGCCGGGGGGGAGCAGCGCTGCTCCCCGAGCCGAGCCCGGGGGGAAACTTCGGCGTCGTTGCGCCGGGTGTTGGAAGCGGAGGCTGGCGGGGGCCCCTCACTTGCAAAACCTGGTCGCCTCTCATATATTTCGTGCATTGCATTCATCGCCCGCTTTCTCCTCCAAGGAGCTCCCGGGGGCGCGCGTGGTTCTCCCCGTGTTATCCTCGCAACAACAGCCCTGCGAGGTGGGTCAGGTGAGTGGCCCAAGGGAGCACCCTGGGATTGTCCTGGCCAGGTGGGGTGATTTGAACCCTGCTCTCTGCCCGGTCTTCGTCCTCATTTAGCCCCCACATGTGCATGACTGAGGTTTTCCCCCCTTGTCTTGGCTATGGTGTGAGTCTGTGCTGTTAATTACTGGGGTTCTGCCTTCGGAGAAGACGAGCCAGCCCTCAAGGAGGTGATTATGTAATTTGCTAGCAATTCATGTCCCTCCCGGCGTGACACTGCGCGCTGACGTCACGGGGCTGTAATGGTGGTGTGCCTCGAGATTTTTTTCATGAAACAAGTGTGCCTTTGCCCAAAAAAGGTTGGGAAACACTGGTCTATAGTTAGCTGGCTCAGTTCTGTTTCCTTTCTTAAATATTGGAATGATGATGGCTAAACCCCAGTCCTCGGGGATAATAGCCGCTTGATTTATACTAGTGAACAAGGCGGCTAGCACAGGGGCCCACCATTCAACATTTGCCTTAAGAATTTCTGGTGGGATATTGTCAGCACCCGGGGTTTTCCCTGATTTAAGAGCTTGAATAAGGCCAGTAATTTCTTCTGTGGTTACAGGGGGCCATTCCTTACCAAATTCACTTGAAGCAGGAAGCAGAACTGGGGCCAGTTGATTTGATGAATATTGTCAGGGCTGCCTCAGGTCTCAGCTCACGAAAGACCAACGCCAAATTCTTCTTATATACAAGGACGTTTATTGCAGTTCATAGTAAATTCCACAACCGAGGCGCGCAGCCCCCATGTCTGTTAACCTTAGACGGTAGAAGTCCCCTCTGAATCCGTCCCTCCCCTACACCAGTTTAAGAGGCTTACGCTGCTCCACCTCTTTCTCTCTTTCCTTTTCCGCAGGGTCCTTCTGCCCGCTGGGGTTCCGCCCCTCCTGGATTCTCCTGACGCGGAATCTCCAGACTGCTCTTCCCCCCTCCTGCGGGCTTTGGGACCTGGCTCCTCCTCCGGGCTCCCTGTACTTCCGCGCGCCTGCACATTTGAACCTGGCACGCGCGCCCAACCTCTAACCTTCCTTTTGACAGTTATGCTACTCCCCTCACTGGCCTCCTCCCCTTCCGGGAGAATGGCTTGCTCTGACCCCTCCTCCTTCTCTACTGCCAGAGCTGTTTCCCCTGACACACTGGAACTGCCCCCCCCCCTTCGCTGGGCTCTGGTGGGGAAGCCGGCCCTGATTCCCAGCTGCCGCTTTGGGGTCCCCTGCTGGCCCCCCGCTCCTGACACTCTCCCCCTGGGGCTCCCCTTGCCCTGACCACGGGCGCCCCCTTCTGGGAATCCTCTGATTCGCTGGAGAGACTCATGGAATCCCTTGCGTCATCGTCATCCTCTTCCTCGCTGTCCTGGGATTCCTCTCCATCGCTCTCCATCTCCTGCCTTCCCTGTGCCTCTGTCCCTGTACCCCTGACAAATATAATGAGAGGAAATAGGCCTCCCATGCTCCAGCGGGTATAGAGTATTCGATTTCAATCGGGGAGTCTCTCCAGCTTTTTGCAATTATTTTCCAAAATGTGGCAGAATATTTCCTTTGGGAGGCCTCCACTAGGCACTGCCATTCCTCCCTTTGTGCCTGGAGCTTTTTCTTGCTAATCAACATTCTCCTATCATCTATCAAAGAGATAAACAATCACATGACCTTCCGTAGACGTTTAAGGCAGCCCCGTATCAGGAGGTTTTTAATGTCTGATGTTTCGTTGTCTTCTTTTCTGCTCTGTTGGAACCTGCCCAGAGTGGCAGGGCAACCCATGCAGATAGGTGGGGGACAAGTAATATATTTAATATATCATCATCAACATCATCATTATTAAACAATCAGTATATCTATTTCTAAATGACTCTAGAAATTATTTATTGCTTTCATTAGCTGGATCAATGGTCTTGTTAGTAAAATTCTTGTCAAATTGCTATTTTGGGGATGTTCTTAAAAGTTTGGAACAGATCGATCCATTTTGCATTACCGTTTATGGGAAAGTGCACCTTGGTTTTGGTACGCTTTGGTCTTGGAACGCATTTCCGGATCAGATTAAATTTGAGAACCAAGATACCACCGTATAATCTTAATGCTCTTGCTAACTTGAAAACCCGTCTAAAGAAACAGTGTCCCATGGACCATATTCCAGTCTTTAGAGACAGATCCTGTGAAGATTTTACTCTGAACATCCCATTTAGATTCTTTAAGGGTTCCAGAAAGATACTTTCTGATTTTTTTTATAAAATATTTATTGCAAATTTTAAACAAAGAAAAATCACCAGACATATACAATACCATCACCAAGAAAGTACAGACAAAAGAGAACATAAGTAAACAAAGAAATAAACATAGAATAGACAAAGAAATAAACATAGAATAAAGAAGATTACAACTATCCATACATCATTTTTTCATGACCTTTGGACTTCCTCACATCTCCCTTTCCTGCGTTCTCGATAATAAAGTTAATAACAGCAATTTATTACCTTATTTCGATTCTTATTTTGTAGTTCTCATATATTATGCCTCAAACTTTAAATATTTTTATCAAGTACTTAACCGCTTGGTTTAGACATAATATTGCTTCAAATTTCATCTTTCTCTTAAACATCACTTATTCTCCTGATATCTTTCAACTAAATTGCTGATACCATGTTGTTTTCAATCATGCATTCTCTTAACATTCATACAGCTTATAATGTTTTTGTAAGTAGTCCTTAAACTTTTTCCAGTCCTCTTCCACTGTCTCTTCTCCCAGGTCTCGGATTCTGCCAGTCATTTCAGCCAGCTCCATGTAGTCTATCAGTTGCGTCTGCCATTCTTCCAGTGTGGGCAAATCTTGTGTCTTCCAATATTTTGCGATGAGTATTCTTGCTGCTGTTGTTGCATACATTAAAAAAGTTCAGTCCTTCTTTAACACCTTCTGGCTGACAATGCCTAAAAGGAAGGCCTCTGGTTTCTTAGTGAAGGTATACTTAAATACCTTTTTTAACTCATTATAGATCATTTCCCAGAAGGCCTTAACTCTCGGGCAAGTCCGCCAAAGGTGAAAGAATGTTCCTTCAGTCTCCTTACATTTCCAACATTTATTGTCATGCAAATGATATATTTTTGCAAGCTTGACTAGGGTCATGTCCCACCTATATATCATTTTCATAATATTTTCTTTCAAGGCATTACAAGCCGTGAACTTCACACCGGTGGTCCATAACCTTTCCCAGTCAGCAAACATGATTTGTACCCAATGTCCTGAGCCCATTTTATCATGGCTGATTTAACTGTTTCCTCTTGAGTATTCCATTTTAACAACAAGTTGTACATTTTTGAAAGTACCTTAGTCTTAGGTTCTAACAATTCTGTTTCTAATTTCGATTTTTCCACCTGGAAACCTTTTTTTTTTTTTTGTCCAAATTAAAAGTCTCCCTAATCTGAGCATAGTGTAGCCAATCTCGCACTGTGTCCTTTAATTTCTCCAAACTCTGCAACCTCCAGGTATCTCCAACTTTTTCTAGTATTTCCCAATATTTCGGCCATTTGGCCTCCATATCGAGTCTTTTCCGAGCCTTAGCTTCCATTGATGACAACCACCTTGGGGTCTTGTTTTCTAATAAGTCTTTGTATTTTATCCAGACATTAAATATTGCTTTCCTGACAATATGGTTCTTGAAAGCCTTATGAACTTTTACCTTGTCGTACCACAAATAAGCATGCCATCCAAAAGCATTGTTAAACCCTTCCAGATCCAGGACATCATTGTTCTCAAGAAGTAACCAATCTTTCGGCCAGCAGAAAGCTGCTGCTTCATAATACAACCTTAAGTCCGGCAGGGCAAACCCCCCTCTTTCCTTAGCATCGGTTAATATCTTAAATTTTATTATGGGCTTTTTGCCCTGCCAGATAAACTTGGAGATGTCTCTCTGCCACTTTCTAAAACAATCCACCTTGTCCACAATCTGTAGGGTCTGAAACAAAAACAGCATTTTTGGCAACACATTCATCTTTATAGCAGCAATTCGGCCCAACAAGGAAAGTTTCAATCTTGACCAAATTTCTAAATCTTTTTTGATTTCTGACCAACACTTCTCATAATTGTCCTTGAATAAATTCAGATTTTTGGCAGTCATATTAACCCCTAGGTATTTCACCTTTTTAACCACATTTAGATCTGTCTCTTTCTGAAACCTTTCTGATTCCAAAGGTGTTAATTTTTTTTCCAAAACCTTAGTTTTTTGCTTGTTTAATTTAAATCCCGCCACCCGACCAAACTCATGAATCAATTCTAAAACTCTTTTCGTACTAGATTCTGGCTCCTGTAGTGTCAAAACCAGGTCATCTGCAAAAGCTTTAAGTTTGTACTGTTTGGCTCCGACCTGAATCCCTTCAACCAACCGGTCCCCTCTAATCATATTCAAGAGCACCTCCAGGACTGAAATAAATAACAAAGGGGAAATAGGGCAACCTTGTCGTGTTCCTTTCTCTATCTTGAACTCTTCTGTCACCACATTGTTAACTATCAATTTAGCTTTTTGTTCTGAATAGATTGCCTCTATACCATTCTCAAACCCCTGTCCCACTCCCATCCCTTCAAGATTTTTCTTCATAAACTTCCATGAGATATTATCAAAGGCCTTCTCCGCATCTATAAAAATCAGCACTGCTTTTGTATTAATGTTCGTTTGCAAAAGTTCCAAAATGTCAATGATGCTCCTAGTGTTGTCAAGCAAGTGTCTACCTGGGAGAAAGCCTGCCTGATCTTTATGAATTACTTCATTTAACACTTTTTTAAGTCTACTTGCCAAAATATCTGCAAAAATTTTGTAATCCACATTCAGGAGAGAGATGGGACGGTAGTTTTTAAGTTGTGTCTTTTCAGTTTCCAATTTAGGTATCAATGTGATGAAAGCTTCTTTCCACGATTCCGGTGCCTTCTTCCCCTCCATAATCTCATTACAAACCTCCATTAATGGTTGTGTCAAATAGTCTTTCAATGTCTTATAATACTTGGAGGTAAGCCCATCTGGCCCTGGAGACTTGCCCAATTGCATATTCTGGATGGCACCTTCAATTTCTTGTTGTGTTATTTTATAATTCAAAATTGTCCTCTTTTCTTGAGACAGTTTTGGTAATCCATTTCTTTTTAAAAATTGGTCTATCTCAATCTCTTTTTGCGGCCCTTGCGTATAAAGTTGTTTAAAGTATCTCTGGAAGCACTTTCTAATTTCCTCAGGGTTCTGGATGTTTCTCCCTTCGATCTCTAAGTTTGTAACCGTGTTCAATTTTTGTCTCTTTTTCAACTGCCATGCTAGCAGTTTCCCACATTTATTTGCTGATTCAAATGTCCTTTGTTTCATTAACTTAATTTTCCACTCAACTTCTTGATTTATCAATTTGACGTATTGTGCTTGATAGAGTTTAATTTCTCTCAGAATCTCCTGTGACTTTGGTTTCGATCTTAACTTTTTCTCACCTTCCCTTATTTTCTCCAAAATCTTGTGCTTTTTCTCATTCTGTGCTCTTTTCTTTATCGTATTCTGTTGTATCAGAAACACCCTCATAATAGCTTTACTTGCATCCCAGATTACTCTTTTTTCCAATGTGGTGTTCAAATTTATTTCAAAATAGTCTCTTAAGGTCTTTTGGGCCTTCTTAGTAATCTCCTGGTCTCTTAACAAGGTGTCATTCATCCTCCATCTGAAAGAGCCGGTTGGAGTTAGTCTCATTTCCATTTTCATTGCGTTATGGTCGGAGCAGGTTTTGGGGCAGATTTCCACTTTTCTGATCTTAGGCGCCAGTCCTCTAGTTCAGTGTTTCCCAACCACTGTTCTGCGGCACACTAGTGTGCCGTGAGATGTTGCCTGGTGTGCTGCGGGAAAAATTAAAAAATTCGAAAGATTTTTATTTTTTTAAAAAAGTCAAATTTTCGATTGGGGCGCCGTCACTAGATGACCCCTGGGGTTCCCTCCCTCCCTCCCGCTCTGCGCCTCCCTCCTCCTCCTCCTCCGGGGAGGCCCTTCCTGGCTCTCGGCCAAGGCTTGGCGGCTGCCACTCACTCACTCGCTCGCCCACCCGTCCCTCCATCCCTGCACCTGGCCTCTCCCCCTCCGTCCCCGGCGCGGGGGCTGCCGGGATCCGTAGTCCCCTCGCCCTTGGGCTCTGCGCCCGCGCGGGGTGCGCAAACTACGTTTCCCAGCGTGGCCTGGCGGGCCGGGCGTTTTGTTTGAAGCGCTCTTCTCCCGGCCATGGAATGAGCGCAGCGGCGGCGGCCGGGCGGGCAGGGGCTCTTTCGCGCAGACCCCGCACAGCCTGCCTGCGCCCCCGCGGAGATCGGGCGGCAGGATGGAGCCCGGGGATCCCCGCGGAGGTGGAGCGGCGGAGGCGGCCCCCCAGGTAGGGCTGCGTCGGGGGGTTTTTATTTTTGCAATGCTGCATCCGTGCCGGAGGGGACGCATCGGACCGCGGGGAGACCCCTTGGCGGGCGTGCAAGGCAATGCATGCGTGCAGGCGTTGCATGGAGTGCAGTGCAATGCAATGGCAACGCGGCGCCCTGCATGCATGCATGCAACTTCCACCGGCGCTCCGGACTTGGCAGGTGAGGGGGGTCCCCAGTGGGCGGCAGAGAGAGCCAGGAGGGCGAAGGGGAGCCGGGGGGGAGCAGCGCTGCTCCCCGAGCCGAGCCCGGGGAGAAACTTCGGCGTCGTTGCGCCGGGTGTTGGAAGCGGAGGCTGGCGGGGGCCCCTCACCTGCAAAACCTGGTCGCCTCTCATATATTTCGTGCATTGCATTCATCGCCCGCTTTCTCCTCCAAGGAGCTCCCGGGGGCGCGTGTGGTTCTCCCCGTGTTATCCTCGCAACAACAGCCCTGCGAGGTGGGCCAGGCGAGTGGCCCAAGGGAGCACCCAGGGATTGTCCTGGCCAGGTGGGGTGATTTGAACCCTGCTCTCTGCCCGGTCTTCGTCCTCATTTAGCCCCCACATGTGCATGACTGTGCATGACTGAGGTTTTGCCCCCTCATCTTGGCTATGGTGTGAGTCTGTGCTGTTAATTAATGGGGTTCTGCCTTTGGAGAAGATGAGCCAGCCCTCAAGGAGGTGATTATGTAATTTGCTAGCAATTCATGTCCCTCCCGGCGTGACGCTGCACGCTGACGTCACAGGGCTGTAATGGTGGTGTGCCTCGAGATTTTTTTCATGAAACAAGTGTGCCTTTGCCCAAAAAAGGTTGGGAAACACTGCTCTAGTTATCCATATTTGGTCGATTCTTGTCCACCAGAAAGATACTTTCTGAACCCGGGGATATGATGATCTTCAATTTGTCAATTAATTTGTCTGGCACAGGTATTTCATGGGGGGGTGGACACTGTATTAATTTGATTTAAAGAATTTAAAGAATGTTTTAAAAACAAAGAGTGTTTTGCATCAATTTTCCTATGAAAAACATTGAGTTAACCAGCCTGGAATCGCCTGGATGCCCACTGGGGGCCATTTTTAAGAAACAGTGTCATGTGGACCATGTTCCAATCTTTAAAGGCAGCTCTTGTGAACATTTCAGTTCCTCAAGAGCTCATGCATTGAGCCCTTCTGGACCTGGGGATATGATGATCTTTATCAATTAATTTGTCAGGCCCAGGGACCTGCGCTATATCGTCTGCAGTGAAGGGTGAAGACTGATCCTAATAATTTATCCAGCTGCTCTACAATTTCCCTGTCTTCCTTTCAAATGACCTAGTATTCCTCTTCATCCAAAATTCCAGCTCCCCACCCACCACCCAGAACCAGTTTCTTCCTTCTAACAAAAAGAAACAGTATGTTATGTTGGTCTTTAAACATGATTTCTATTTTCTTACAGAAATCTATTTGCCACTTCTAATACATGTCTTGATACTTCTCATTTATCCTACTGGAATCCCCTTATCCTCGAGGGAATGTCCTGACCTGCAGTTTTTGCTGCAGCTAAGATTCTGTTACTGTGCCTCCGAAAAACACCACACAGAAGGTGATGGATCTTTGAATCAAATCTTTATTGTCTCAGGAGGACATGAGCTTTAGAGATGGAGTTGAGTTGATGGATTCTTCACCTCCAGGTTGGTTCTTCATGGTGTGGAGTTCTCATAGGACATGGTAAGAAATCTGCTTACTAGATCCGTGAACTCCCAGAAGTCGACCTGGCCTTCATTTACTTCCAAAGCCTCATCAACGACAGAAGAGGCCTTTTTGTTGTGCAGTTGGGAGAGAATAAAGAAGGAAAGATGGTTACAGTGGCTGAAACCAGTGGAAAAAGCAAGCAGTCTTCTGATGAATTCAAGCTCACACAAGAGTATGATACATTTAGTCATCCTTCCTGGGATGTTCTAGGAGAGCTGTGTCTCTCCTAATGTCATGGGGCTCCCAACTCCCATTGGCCCCAGTTAGCACAGCCAACAGTCAGAGATGACAGAGGTTGTGGTCCAGACACTCCTGGGGGAAACACAATGGGGAAAGCTGGCTCAGAAAAATCCAAGGTTGGAAGCAGTGGTAGTTTCAGCCCAATCCTTCTATAGTTAGCAGGCTGATAACCAAGAATAACTTACAGGAGGGATGGGAAATCTGCCCCCCTCCCCGAATATCCCTGGACTCTCCAACTCACAGTGACCCCAGCAGTTGACAGGGCAATTCCTGCACTCAGGGACCAAAATGCATTGCAACCATTGGAACCAAGAAAACAGTAACTTGTAACATGAAATTTTTCACAGAGAACATTCTAACGCAATTTTTGTTCCATCACTGCTGGACTTTATAACACTTTGTTAAATTTTATGCCAGATTGATTCTAACAATCGTTTTCACTTTTTAAAAAGAAAGTTTGGTCTCATCTCGGGTAAACTGTTTAGAGGTCTTTGTATTTTAAACAGTAAAAGTGTTGCACCCAAGTGGGGTTTTCCTTTCCTTTTCTGTCTGTGGAACAACTTCTGCAAGTGTAAGAGAACATCCCCTCCTTCTCCTCCTCAACGCAGTCACAGAAAATCCACTCTGGAAGGTTGCAGAGAGGGAGCAGAGGGAGGAGAGAAGGAGGAGGTTTGGATGCCCTAGTGTGGATCATTCTGCTAAATAAATAAAAAATGAAAAAGTAATTTCATAGAATAGAATCATAGAATCATAGAGTTGGAAGAGACCACAAGGGCCTTCGAGTCCAACCCCCTGCCAAGCAGGAAACACCATCAGAGCACTCCTGACATATGGTTGTCAAGCCTCTGCTTAAAGACCTCCAAAAAAGGAGACTCCACCACACTCCTTGGCAGCAAATTCCACTGTCGAACAGCTCTTACTGTCAGGAAGTTCTTCCTAATGTTTAGGTGGAATCTTCTTTCTTGTAGTTTGGATCCATTGCTCCGTGTCCGCTTCTCTGGAGCATCAGAAAACAACCTTTCTCCCTCCTCTATGTGACATCCTTTTATATATTCGAACATGGCTATCATATCACCCCTTAACCTCCTCTTCTCCAGGCTAAACATGCCCAGCTCCCTTAGCCGTTCCTCATAAGGCATCGTTTCCAGGCCTTTGACCATTTTGGTTGCCCTCCTCTGGACATGTTCCAGTTTGTCAGTGTCCTTCTTGAACTGTGGTGCCCAGAACTGGACACAGTACTCCAGGTGAGGTCTGACCAGAGCAGAATACAGTGGCACTATTACTTCCCTTGATCTAGATGCTATACTCCTATTGATGCAGCCCAGAATTGCATTGGCTTTTTTAGCTGCCACGTCACACTGTTGGCTCATGTCAAGTTTGTGGTCAACGAAGACTCCTAGATCCTTTTCACATGTATTGCTCTCAAGCCAGGTGTCACCCATCTTGTATTTGTGCCTCTCATTTTTTTTGCCCAAGTGCAATACTTTACATTTCTCCCTGTTAAAATTCATCTGGTTTGTTTTGGCCCAGTTCTCTAATCTGTCAAGGTCATTTTGAAGTGTGATCCTGTCCTCTAGGGTGTTACCCACCCCTCCCAGTTTGGTGTCATCTGCAAATTTGATCAGGATGCCCTTGAGTCCATCATCCAAGTCGTTGATAAAGATGTTGAATAAGACCGGGCCCAAGACAGAACCCTGTGGCACCCCACTAGTCACTCTTCTCCAGGATGAAGAGGAACCATTGATGAGCACCCTTTGGGTTCGGTCTGTCAGCCAGTTACAAATCCACTGAGTGGTAGCATAGTCAAGACCGCATTTTACCAGCTTCTTTACAAGAATATCATGGGGCACCTTGTCAAATTCCTTGCTGAAATCAAGGTAGGCTACATCCACTGCATTCCCTTCATCTACCAGGCTTGTAATTCTGTCAAAAAACGAGATCAGGTTAGTCTGACATGACTTATTTTTCAGAAATCCATGCTGACTATTGGTGATCACAGCATTCCTTTCTAGGTACTCACAGACTGTTTGCTTAATGATCTGCTCCAGAATCTTCCCTGGTATTGATGTCAGACTGACTGGGCGGTAATTATTTGGGTCCTCTCTTTCCCCCTTTTTGAAAATAGGGACAACATTTGCCCTCCTCCAGTCTGCCGGGACTTTGCCTGTTCTCCAGGAATTCTCAAGGATGACTGCCAGTGGTTCTGAGATCACATCTGCCAGTTCTTTTAATACTCTTGGATGCAGTTCATCTGGCCCTGGAGACTTGAATACATCTAAACTAGCCAAGTATTCTTGTACTATCTCCTTAGTTATTCTGGGCTGTGTTTCCTCTGCTGAATCATTTGCTCCAAATTCTTCAGGTCGGGCATTGTTTTCTTTATCGGAGAAGACTGAGGCAAAGAAGGCATTGAGGAGTTCAGCCCTTTCTGTGTCCCCTGTTTGCATTTCACCATCTTCTCCTCTGAGTGACCCCACTGTTTCTTTGTTCTTCCTTTTGCTACGAACATACCCATAAAAGCCTTTTTTGTTGCTTTTAACCTCTCTAGCAAGCCTGAGTTCATTCTGTGCTTTAGCTTTTCTGACTTTGTGTCTACATGTGCTGGCTATTTGTTTGAATTCCTCTTTGGTGGTTTCCCCCCTTTTCCATTTTTTGTACACATCCTTTTTTAATCTTAACTCAGTTAAAAGTTCTTTAGATAGCCACCCTGGCTTCTTTAGGCACCTTCCATGTTTCCATCTAATTGGTATTGCCTGAAGTTGTGCTTTTACTATCTCCCTCTTAACAAACTCCCAGCCATCATGAACTCCCTTTCCTTTTAGTATTACTGTCCATGGGATCTCACCCAGCACTTCCCTAAGTTTTATGAAGTCGGCTTTCTTAAAGTCAAGAAAATGAGTCCTAGTATGCTTGGCTGCTCCTTTCCACTGTATAGTAAACTTCAGAAGAGCATGATCACTCGCGCCTAATGACATATAACGCCACTCCTCCTCCTTTCTTGTCTGGTCTGTTTCTCTGAAATAGATTGTATCCCTCCATTATTACATTCCAATCGTGGGACTTATCCCACCAAGTTTCAGTGATGCCTATTATGTCATATTTAGTTTGCTGTACCAAGAGCTCAAGCTCATCTTGTTTATTTCCCATGCTTTGCGCATTAGTGTACAGACATTGAAGTCCATTAATCATTCCCCCGTGTCTCTTACTTAAGGATTTTTTCCTCGCACCACTAGGTCTGCGTGCTGTTTGTTCCATTTGGTCTATGACATTTGGAGGATCATCTTCATCAACTGATAGACTCCTACCTTCAGGAGCACTGTCTCTCTCCCCCACATTAGTCAGTTTAAAGCCCTCCTGATGAGGTTTCTGAGATTTTTGGCAAAAACATTCCTCCCAACCGTTGTGAAGTGCAGCCCATCGCTTGCCAGAAGTCTTCAAGAAACTGCAGTCCGTGATCTAAGAATCCAAACCGTTCCTGTTTACACCATTTGCGAAGCCAGCTGTTCACTTCCACTATTTTTCCCTCTCTCCCTGGGCCACGTCGTTGTGCATTTAATTGCTTCAATTTCCTGCCCAGAGCCTCGTAGTCTCTTTTGATCTTCTGGAGGCTATTGCTTGCAGTGTCATTGGTTCCCACATGAACCAAGAGGAAGCGGTATTTGTCAGTGGGTTTTATGATTCCTTGCAGTCGTTCAGTTACATCTTGGATCTTAGCCCCGGGGAGACAGCACACTTCCCGAGACATCTTGTCAGGCCCACAGATCACTGTTTCTGTTCCCTTCAGTAGGGAATCCCCTATCACCACTACACGCCTCCTCTTAGGTTTGGTCGGGGTTCTTCCATGAGCTGTCCGTTCCAAGGTCGCCTGCACATTCCCTGAGGACTGACTTTGCTGCTCGTCTTCATATACCTGATCGACTGTAATGAGGGAGAGATCCCCAAATGGAGTCTGCTCTTCATCTTCCATGCTAGGGGAGAGGACCTCAAAGCGATTGTGTATTTCTAAACAACCAGAGCGAACCCTGGGCCTCCTACTTCTTTGAGTCACGTTTCTCCATATATCTGGCTCCTGTGTTGGTGAACTAGCCTCCTTCTCAGGGGAGTCCCCTGTCTCCTCCTTGGTGGAGACGGTGTGCTCTGTTGCTTCCGAGAAGAGCTCCAGCTCTCTAATTCTTTGGAGCGTAGCTACACGTTCCTCCAGTTGCTGGACTTTGACTTCTAAGAGGGCAATCAACATGCAATTGCTGCAGGTAAACTGCCTGCAACCTTTGGCAAGATGGCAAACATTGCACAGGAACCGCAGGCGACTGCAACTGTTCCCTCCCCCTCCATCTTGAAAATGTGTCGTTGGGGGTGGCTACAGCAGTCCTCCATCATAAAAAGTGTGAAGACAGGACAAATAACTCCCCCCAAAAAAAACCTAGGTCTCCCTCAACAAACGTTTGAGACTAGCTCCCCTAAATTTAAAAGATGGATCAAATTGTGCACGCCGCTAGGCGCCCGCCGCTGCCCTGCAAGCTCTGATAAGCTCCTCCCACAGCTAATCACCTGCCTCAACAGAAACCCTGCCCCCTCTGACCTTTGCACAGGGAGAGCAGCTAATCAGCCACAAAGAAACACACACACAAGAAAACCCTTTTTGCTCCTTCTTCAGCTGCTGCCCTGCAAGGTTAATTTAACAGTTAACCAGCCAGGACAGGGGAATGCTAAGTAATTGCTTTACAACTGAAGGGGAGATAGCTTCAAAACAAGAAATTTCATAATAATAATAATAAAATGTATTTATATCCCACTCTCCCCAGCCGAAGCCAGGCTCAGAGCGGCTAACAACAGTAAAACGATAGAACATTCTAAAATCATTGCATTATAAAATTAATCCTGAAAAGGGAAAAGCAAAGGGCAATCTGAGAAGTGAGAATTTTGAAAAGATGAAGAGAACAGAATTGCTTCCCCCATTGCAAGGAGTAATCCAATTGAGCAACAAACCACCCTCTCCTGCTCCTCACCATTGGCATGTCTGGAAGCTGGTCCTTTACCAGTTGATGCAGTCCGCTCTCACTCAGCACACGGCGTTCCGTAGGCTGAAGCATTGCACTCTCACGCATGCCCATTCTCTGAGGTTCTTCTGCATAACTATTGAAAACATTGATTATGTTAGAAATGGAGCACTCCAGTTCAGTCCGGCTGCCTGACATGTTGAACCGTCAAGAGAACTTTCAGGTGAGTCAAGGAAGTGGAGGAAATGTGGACAGACTCCCTCTTGAATGGCGATCAGTTGCCACAGAATCATATTTAAGCTCCATGCTCAGAGGGATTTGGCAGAAAATCAAGCTGGGCAGCCCATGCAGATGGGTGGAGTACAAGTAATATATGTATCATAGCATCATCATCGCCGTTGATGTCATTGCCATCAAACAATCAATGTTAAGGAAATGGAGGAAATGGGGTTAGACTCCAGCCTTCCTCTTGAATGGCAATTAGTTGCCACTGGATCATATTTAAGTTCCATGCTCAGAGGAGGGTTCCAGGGGGATTTGGCAGAACATCTAGTTTCCTTAAACTTCCAGTGATGTCACGCCATGAGAAGTGCTAAATTGTAATTTCTACAAAGATTGTAGATAAAAGGAGGACTCACCCAGGTCACCAGCTGTTCCCAGTTGATGCCCCAGGAGTGTACGAGAATCAGAAGGTTGGAACTGCATCCTGTATACCTGAAGAAGGTCTCCAACCCTGATTTCAGGCAAGACACTGAGGTCCAGGTCTGAGGGCCTTCTAGTGGTTTCCTCAATGTGAGAAGTAAAGTTACAGAGAGGGCCTTCTCAGTTGTGGTGCCCACCCTGTGGAACATTCTCCTATCATCTATCAAAGAGATAAACAATCACATGACCTTCCGTAGACGTCTAAGGCAGCCCTGTATCAGGAGGTTTTTAATGTCTGATGTTTCGTTGTCTTCTTTTCTGCTCTGTAGACCAGAGCAGAATACAGTGGCACTATTACTTCCCTTGATCTAGATGCTATACTCCTATAGATGCAGCCCAGAATTGCATTGGCTTTTTTAGCTGCCGCATCACACTGTTGACCTCCAAGGAGTGTGATCAGTGTTGGATATACGTATAAGCTGAACAAACAATAGCTTACGGCCCCATTCTCTTGGGGCCCACAAAAATAATAAAGGGGGGAAAACTGAATGTACATTTCCAAAATATAGGATGAAAAAACAGATAAAATTAAACCTACATACAGCAACAGTGTTTTGTGTTATGTAGGCTCCTATGATATAAGTCATGAGCCCCGCCTGCTCCCTCAAATATCACTGGTTTCCTCATTTCTATATATAGGGTGCCTACATTCTGCATAGACAACATGTGCAAGTGGCTTTAAATACCTATTAGGTCCATAAATTGATGTATGGAAGTGAGAGCTGGACCATAAAGAAGGCTGATCGCCGAAGAATTGATGCTTCTGAATTATGGTGCTGGAGGAGACTCTAGAGAGTCCCATGGACTGCAAGAAGATCAAACCTCTCCATTCTGAAGGAAATCAGCCCTGAGTGCTCACTGGAAGGACAGATCGTAAAGCTGAGGCTCCAATACTTTGGCCACCTCATGAGAAGAGAAGACTCCCTGGAAAAGACCCTGATGTTGGGAAAGATGGAGGGCACAAGGAGAAGGGGATGACAGAGGACGAGATGGTGGGACAGTGTTCGCGAAGGTACCAGCATGAGTTTGACCAAACTGCGGGAGGCCGTAGAAGACAGGAGTGCCTGGCGTGCTCTGGTTCAGGGGGTCACAAAGAGTTGGACACAACTAAACAACTAAACAACAACAAGGTCCATAAATTACCATATAGCATATAGTGAACACGAAAAGCAGTGACAGTTTGTTGTTGACAAAGGACAGCTGGAGATATAAAGGGCCCCATTACATTCAGTAGCTTAGGGCCCTAGGAAGAAGGGGCTGGTTTAAATAGGAAGCTGCATTATTTATATCGAGTCAGAATGTGGGTCCAACGGGCTCAGTCCTGCCCACACTCACTTGCAGGAGCTCTCCAGGGTTCCAGGCTGTAGTCTTTCCCAAGCCCTAACTGGTGATGCTGGGGATGGAACCTGGAGAATTCTAACCAAGAGAATTGTAACTGTAAGCAAAGGAAGCAGTAAGCCAATTGAGGAACGAACAACCTTCCCACCCTCCTCACCATTGGCATGTCTGGAAACTGCTTCTTTACCAGTTGACGCAGTCCTCTCTCACTCAGCACATGGCGTTCCTTAGGCTGAAGCATTGCACAGTCACTCGTGCCCATTCTCTGTGGTTCTTCTGCATAACTATTGAAAAAGTTGATTGTGATATAAAGGGAGCACTCCAGTTCACTCCGGCTGCCTGACATGTTGACCTGTCAAGAGAACTTTCAGGTGGGTCAAGGAAGTGAAGGAAATGGGGACAGACTCCAGTCACCCTCTTGAATGGTGATCAGTTGCCACATAATCATATTTAAGCACCATGCTCAGAGGGATTTGGCAGAAAATCAAGTTTCCTTAAACGTCCAGTGATGCCACGCTGTGAGAATTACTAAATTGTAATTTCTACAAAGATGGTAGATAAAAGGAGGACTCACCCAGGTGACAAGCTGTTCCCAATTGATGCCCCAGGAGTGTACGAGAAGCAGAAGATTGGAACTGCATCCTGTATACCTGAAGAAGGTCTCCACCCCTGATTTCAGGCAAGACACTGAGGTCCAGGTCTGAGGGCCTTCTAGTGGTTCCCTCAATGTGAGAAGAGAAGTTACAGAGGGGGCCTTCTCGGTGGTGGTGCCCACCCTGTGGAACGTTCTCCTATCATCTATCAAAGAGATAAACAATCACATGACCTTCCGTAGACGTTTAAGGCAGCCCCGTATCAGGAGGTTTTTAATGTCTGATGTTTCGTTGTCTTCTTTTCTGCTCTGTTGGAACCTGCCCAGGGTGGCTGGGCAACCAATGCAGATGGGTGGGGGACAAGTAATATATTTAATATATCATCATCAACATCATCATTATTAAACAATCAGTATATCTATTTCTAAGTGACTCTAGAAATTATTTATTGCTTTCATTAGATGGATAAATGGTCTTGTTAGTAAAATTCTTGTTAAATTGCTATTTTGAGGGATGTTCTTAAAAGTTTGGAACAGATCAATCCATTTTGCATTACCTTTTATGGGAAAGTGTGCCTTGGTTTTGGTACGCTTTGGTCTTGGAACGCATTTCCGGATCGGATTAAATTTGAGAACCAAAGTACCACCGTATAATCTTAATCCTCTTGCTAACTTGAAAACCCGTCTAAAGAAACAGTGTCCCATGGACCATGTTCCAGTCTTTAGAGACAGGTCCTGTGAAGATTTTACTCGGAACATCCCATTTAGATACTCCAGAAGATTCTTTCTGAACCCAGGGATATGATGATCTTCAATTTGTCAATTAATTTGTCTGGCACAGGTATTTAATGGGGGGTGGACACTGTATTAATTTGATTTAAAAATTTAAAGAATGCTTTAAAAACAAAGAGTGTTTTGCATCAATTTTCCCATGAAAAACATTGAGTTAACCAGCCTGGAATCGCCTGGATCCCCTTGGGGGCCATTTTTAAGAAACAGTGTCATGTGGACCATGTTCCAATCTTTAGAGGCAGTTCTTGTGAACATTTCAGGTCCTCAAGAGCTCATGCATTGAGCCCTTCTGGACCTGGGGATATGATGATCTTTGTCAATTAATTTGCCAGGCCCAGGGACCTGCACTATATCTTCTGCAGTGAAGGGTGAAGACTGATCCTAATAATTTATACAGCTGCTCTACAATTTCCCTCTCTTCCTTTCAAACGACCTTCTATTCCTCTTCATCCAAAATTCCAGCTCCCCACCCACCACCCAGAACCAGTTTGTTCCTTCTAACAAAAAGAAACAGTATGTTATGTTGGTCTTTAAACAAGTTTTCTATTTTCTTACTAATATCTTTTTGCCACTTCTAATAGGTGTCTTGATACTTCTCATTTATCCTACTGACATCCTCTTATCCCTGAGTGGAATGTTCCTGACTTGCAGTTTTTGCTGCAGCTAAGATTCTGTTACTGTGCTTCTGAAAAACCCCACACACAAGGTGATGGATCTTTGAATCAAATCTTTATTGTCTTGGGAGGACATGAGCTTTCGAAATGGAGTTGAGTTGATGGATTCTTCACCTCCAGGTTGGTTCTTCATGCTGTGGAGTTCTCATAGGACATGTTAAGCCATCTTCTTAAAGATGAAACAAGAAGAAATTCTGATGAAAGAAGAATGGCAGACAAAATTAATGGACTATGCAGAACTGGACAAAATGGCAGGATGGATTCAAAACCTGCGGGACCAGAGATTTACAGAAGGTTGAGAGAAGTATATGAATTATTTGTAATCAACAAATTACGCTTGTGGGACTGCAAGAAGTTTTGTAAGGAGAAATATACGAAGTGTTACAAAGTAGAAAAAGACAGAGATATTGGTTATGAGTTTGAAATGTAATAGGGAAGATAAGAAATGCATACTGAGAGATTAGATTGGAAAATTTTCAGACAGGATTGATGGAAGTCAAAAATTTGAATAAGATGTAAAAGTGTAGGAGTGCTCTTATTAATCAGAGTTCAATCCTTCCTTTACTTTGTGAACGCCTCATAAAAGTATGTTTAATTACTGTTGAAAATGATATGTTAAAAAAACTAATAAAAATTATATTAAAAAATAATAATAATAAAGTACGTCCCAAGACCAATCCTTCTTGCACGCCTCCTTTGGAAGAACAGCCCATTAATCAAACATCCTAGCCGAGCTCAATGCATGTACCTTTTGCACCATCTAGTGGCTCAGATTGTTGTCACGGTATGATGACAATCTTGCACAAAGCATCCATGATGCTTGTCATTAACCAAACGAGCCTCTTAATTTCCTGATCTGCAGCACACGTTCTGCCTGTTCTTCTGTTGCTCTTGGTCAGGGCTGGAGTCAGATGCAGGTCAGCAATAAAGGAGGAAGATCTCCGTTGTCAGTGAAATTAACTCTTTATCCAAGGAAACAAACGTACAACTCGGCCTCGTGGCCTCAGCAACATTTCTCAGTAGGTCTTGCCCCTATGGAGCAGTTGCCAGGACTGGAGGTTCCGGCCTTCCACACCTCCCTAAGGCTCTGTCTCTCCCAGATGTTTCCCTTTTATATATATATAAATTCATCTTTATTGATTTAAAATACAAGCGGGATGGTAAACGGCATTCCGTGTGCTGCGCTGGCTCGCCAGATGCAGCTTGTCACACTGGCCACGTGACCCAGAAGTGTCTGCGGACAGCACTGGCTCCTGGCCTATAGAGTGAGATGAGCGCACAACCCTAGAGTCTGGCAAGACTGACCCGTACGGGCAGGGGTACCTTTACCTTTACCTTTACAATCTTACAATAACGGTAAGTACAACAAAAGTTAAGCACAGAAAAGAAAAAGAAAAGAAAAAAAGAATTCTCCACATCAAAACTACAAAAGGTTTAAAAGTAACAAGAAAAGAAAAAGAAAATAACAATTAAAAGTACCAGATATTTATACAGCATCATGTCGTAAGGTTCCCCTGACTTTTCCAGTTTGCTAATTGGAAATACTCTATCATGAGTGTTTGCCATTTCTGTTATTGTTGGTGTTATTTCGCCTTTCCAACTTCTGGCCGCCAGTATTCTCCCAGTGGTCTCTCCCAGATGTTTCCCAAGCAGCCTCAACATGCGTCTACACACCTCTGGTCCCTGCTCTGCCTTCCTCGTTATCCTGCACATTCTTGGAGACCAAGGGGGAGAGGAACTTGTCTGTACTGGTCCCGGGGGCTAACCGAGAGCCGAGGTCTGAGTCCAGTCCTAGGTCGATGGTGCGGTATGGAGGCTGTCCGTCACATCTGTAGCTGGTCCAAGGCGGGGAGTCGGGTGAGGTCAGGAACTCTGGCAGAAGAGCAGGACAGGGTGCAGGCAAGAACAGGCTAGCAACAACATTGCTCCCACAACCTGGGACTGGGCTGACTGGCTTTTATTTGCCCCAAGGCATAGGGCAGCCCCGGTCCACAGGTGACTCACCTCTCATGGCCTGAAGGTGAGCACTCCTCCTACAGGAACTTAGTTCCCTCCGTCTCTCTGCCCTGAGCCTCTGCAGCTCAGGAGAGGCTGGAGAGTTACTGGATCCGGAGGCAACCTCCTCTTCTCCTGTCGGGGCTGAGAGTGGAGCACCTGCAGGCAATGGGTCCTCCATCACCTCAGGGGCCAGAGCAGACTCAGCTGGTGCCTGCACCTGAGGATTCAGCACAGGTGAGGACCCTTCAGACTCATGCCCCAGCCCTGGCTCAGCTGGTTGGAAGTGCATCCTGTATACCTGAAGAACGTCTAACCCTGATTTCAGTGGTAGTTTCAGCCCATAAATAGTTAGCAGGCTAATAACCAAGAATAACTTACAGGAGGGATGGGGAAACTGCCAACCTCCCCCCCCCCAAATATTCCTGGACTCTCCAACTCACAGTGACCCCAGCAGTTGACAGGGCAATTCCTGCACTCAGGGACCAAAATGCATTGCAACCATTGGAACCAAGAAAACAGTAACTTGTAACATGAAATTTTTCCCAGAGAACATTCAAATGCATTTTTTGTTTCATCACTGCTAGATTTCATAACACTTTGTTAAATTTTATGCCACATTGATTCTAACATTGGTTTTCACTTTTTAAAAAGAAAGTTTGGTCTCATCTTGGGTAAACTGTTTAGAGGTCTTTGTAGATAAAACAGTAAAAGTGTTGTTGTTGACAAAGGACAGCTGGAGATATAAAGGGCCCCATTACATTCAGTAGCTTAGGGCCTCATCAAACTTAAATCTGGCCCTGGGAAGAAGGGGCTGGTTTAAATAGGAACTGGCTTATTTATATCGAGTCAGACTGTGGGTCCAACGGGCTCAGTGCTGCTCACACTGACTTGCAGGAGCAATCCAGGGTTCCAGGCTGTAGTCTTTTCCAAGCCCTAACTGGTGATGCTGGGGATGCAACCTGGAGAATTGTAACCAAGAGAATTGTAACTGTAACTAAGGGAAGCAGTATCCCAATTGAGAAACAACCAACCTTCTCACCCTCCTCACTGTTGGCATGTCTGGAAGCTGGTCCTTTACCAGTTGACGCAGTCCGCTCTCACTCAGCACACGGCGTTCCTAAGTGGAAGCATTGCACACTCACTCATGCGCATTCCCCGTATTTCTATTGCATATCTAAGGAAAACATTGATTATGTCATTAAAGGAGCACTCCAGTTCAGTCTGGCTGCCTGACATGTTGAACCATCAAGAGAACTTTCAGGTGAGTCAAGGAAGTGGAGGAAATGCGGACAGACTCCAGACTCCCTCTTGAATGGTGATTAGTTGCCACAGAATCATATTTGGCAGAACATCAAGTTTCCTTAAACGTCCAGTGATGCCACGCCATGAGAAGTGCTAAATTGTAATTTCTACAAAGATGGTAGATAAAGGGAGGATTCACCCAGGTCACCAGCTGTTCCCAATTGATGCCCCAGGAGTGTACAAGGAGCATAAGGTTGGAACTGCATCCTGTATACCTGAAGAAGGTCTCCACCCCTGATTTCAGGCAAGACACTGAGGTCCAGGTCTGAGGGCCTTCTAGTGGTTCCCTCAATGTGAGAAGAGAAGTTACAGAGAGGGCCTTCTCGGTGGTGGTGCCCACCCTGTGGAAGATTCTCCTATCATCTATCAAAGAGGTAAACAATCACATGACCTTCCATAGACGTTTAAGGCAGCTCCGTATCAGGAGGTTTTTAATATCTGATGTTTCATTGTCTTCTTTTCTACTCTGTTGGAAGCTGCCCAGAGTGGCTGGGCAACCCATGCAGACAAGTAATATATTTAATATATCATCATCAACATCATCATTATTAAACAATCAGTATATCAATTTCTAATGGACTCTGGAAATTATTGATTGCTTTCATTAGATGGATCAATGGTCTCGTTAGTAAAATTCTTGTCAAATTGCTATTTTGGGGGATGTTCTTAAAAGTTTGGAACAGATCAATCCATTTTGCATTACCTTTTATGGGAAAGTGTGCCTTGGTTTTGGTACGCTTTGGTCTTGGAACGCATTTCTGGATCAGATTAAATTTGAGAACCAAGATACCACCGTATAATCATAATGCTCTTGCTAACTTGCAAACCCGTCTAAAGAAACAGTGTCCCATGGACCATATTCCAGTCTTTATAGACAGATCCTGTTAAGATTTTACTCTGAACATCCCATTTAGATTCTTTAAGAGTTCCAGAAATATACTTTCTGAACCCGGGGATATGATGATCTTCAATATGTCAATTAATTTGTCTAGCACAGGTATTTAATGGGGGGGGTGGACACTGTATTAATTTGAAAAACTTTGTGTTAACCAGCCTGAAATCACCTGGATCCCCACTGGGGGCCATTTTTAAGAAACAGTGTCATGTGGACCATGTTCCAATCTTTAGAGGCAGGTCTTGTGAACATTTCAGTTCCTCAAGAGCTCATGCATTGAGCCCTTCTGGACCTGGGGATAGGATGATCTTTGTCAATTAATTTGTCAGGCCCAGGCTGAGATGGGAGTAATCAGCTTCCCAAATTCTTCCCGGTGTAAGGGAAGATGCAGTCTCATCTGCGGGTGCGCAATAAACTACCCCCAAGTTCGTAAAGAAAGAGGAGGTGGGGGCACTGGGTGGAAAGCCCCCGAGGGAGTTCGAATCTCCTGGACGCTGTCCCCGCGAGCGCACCAAGTTCCATTTCTTAAGATGAAAAATTGGATTTAAGTTTTGGACATGCTTCAAGTGAGGAGGGGGAAATTAATCTGCCAATTAAGCCAGCCACTGAGGTGCCAAGAGTGACAGAGAGGAAGAAAGAATAACATCTAAGAATAACATCTAAGTCGGTATATTGGAACCGAATGGAAAAGGGGGGGGTAAAGATTTTTATTTTTTTTACTATGATTTATTACAATACCTGACAGACTCACCCCCAGAAGAACGGTTTACAATATTTACAGCAAGTGAGATGGGAAAATATAAACTGTGTGGAAATAACAATACAGTGGTGCCTCGCAAGACGAAAAGAATCCGTTCCGCGATTCTCGTCGTCTAGCGGTTTTTTCGTCTTGCGAAGCAAGCCCATTGATTAGCGCTACAGCGGTCTAGCGGCTTTCCCTGATCAGCTGTTAAGCGGGTTTTTCAGCGGAACAGCTGATAGGCGGCTTAGGAAAAGGGGGGGAGCGGGAAAAAACCGCGGGGACGCGCAAGATTTTTTCGTCTTGCGAAGCAACCCCATAGGGAAATTCGTTTTGCGAAGCGCCTGCAAAACGGAAAACCCTTTCGTCTAGCGGGTTTTCCGTCTTGCGAGGCGTTCGTCTTGCGGGGCACCACTGTACTATATAAGTAAAGCTTTTGTTTTTTGAAATGCTTGGAAGAAGATAAAAGACCCTCCAAATATTGATATTAGAAAGAAGGAGGGTCTCGCTAGCCACTGGAGAGACTTCAAAAAACTTTGGAAAGACCGAGCTGCAGAGATAAATAGCCATGGGGGAGGTGAGCTCTTAATTTGTTATTATATCTGCAGTTCAAGTCCGATTTGGCAAATCTCCTCTGGAAAGGCTAATGTTTGATGCAACCAGTCTGGGAAAATTAATGAGCAAATGCCTAGATTTGATTTTATCGGAACTGAGAGAAGATGGCGTCTTCCAGCAGCGAAATGACTTTTGGATTGATTCAGCATAAACACCAGCATGTGAGGATATACTGCAACAATAGGAGAGTCAAGCATACAAAATTCACACAGAAGCACATCATTGCTTACTTCAACTCGCCTGTGGAAACAACTCAGAGGCCATGAAAGAAGGAAGGTTAACAACAGGAAGATTTAAATGAACTATTGGAAATTCAAGGCAGCAGAGATATAAGATGATTAGAGCACCCCCAAACTTGAAGCATGGGAAGTCCCAATAAAAATTTATAATTTGGCAAAATATTTGGACTATATGTATTTGTATACAGATAGGTAGCCGTGTTGGTCTGTCATAGTCAAAATAAAAAAAATCCCTTCCAGTAGCACCTTAAAGACCAACTAAGTTAGTTCTTGGTATGAGCTTTCGTGTGCATGCACACTTCTTCAGATACACTGAAACAGAAGTTGCCAGATCCTTCTATATAGAGAGAAGGTGGGGAGGGGTATTACTCAGAAGGGTGGTGGGAATGGGAGATTGGCAGATAGCTGAGATGAAAGCTCATACCAAGAACTAACTTAGTTGGTATTTAAGGTGCTACTGGAAGGAATTTATGTATTTGTATAATTTGGAGTATTTAATGTGATTTGATTGGATTGTTAAAATGGAAAATTTAATAAAAATTATTTTTTTAAAAAAATGTCAGGCCCAGGGACCTGCACTACATCTTCTGCAGTGAAGGGTGAAGACTGATGCTGTCAGAGCTGCTTCCAGATCCTAGCTCACAGAGGATCACGCTAGCCAGTGGTCACTTTGTAAAAGTCTTTATTGAGTTACAGTTTCCATTCTCAAGCTGCTGCGTGCAGCTCTATGTCTTAAGGGTTAGACCGGCGAAGCTCCGTCTGAGTCTCCGCCCCCTGTACACCAGCTAAGTACCCTAGCCTTACTCCACCTTTTCCGCCTGACCGTTCTTCTCTGGGTCCCTCTGCCCCCCGTGGTCTCTTCCTTTCGGGACGCTTCTGACGCTGACCCCCTGGACCCTTCTGTCTCCTTGCGTCGGGCTTTAGGACCTGGCTCCCTTTCCGGGCTGCTTACTGCGCCACCTTCCTGTGTATTTGAACTTGGCGCGCGCGCCCAACCTTCCACTTTCCGCCTGACCGTTTCCTCGCTCTCCGATGGAGGTGTGGCCACTCCTGACTCATGCCCTCCCTCCTGCCGCGAGCTGCCAGAGCTCGGTACCTGACGCCCTTCCTCTCCACTGCGTTCTGTTGGTGATGCTGGCCCCGATTTCCAACTGCTGCTCTCTGAGCCCCCTCTGGACCCTTCTTCCTGGGGTGTCCCCCTAAGCTCCCCCCTTGCTCTGGCCACTGGCGCTCCTTCCTGTGAATCTTCTGATTCATTGGAAAGACTCGGAGATCTTGGGTCGTCGTCATCACTCATCTTTTCTTCTGCCTCCTCCCCCTCGCTCTCTGTTTCCTCCCTTGCCCTCGCCTCTGCTCCTGAACCCCTGACAGATGCTAATAATTTATCCAGCTGCTCTACGATTTCCCTGTCTTCCTTTCAAAAGACCTTCTATTCCTCTTCATCCAAAATTCCAGCTCCCCACCCACCACCCAGAACCAGTTTCTTCCTTCTAACAAAAAGAAACAGTATGTTATGTTGGTCTTTAAACATGATTTCTATTTTCTTACTAAAGTCTTTTTGCCACTTCTCATTTAACCTACTGGAATCCTCTTATCCCTGAGTGGAATGTTCCTGACCTGCAGTTTTTGCTGCAGCTAAGATTCTGTTACTGTGCCTCCGAAAAACACCACACAGAAGGTGATGGATCTTTGAATCAAATCTTTATTGTCTCAGGAGGACATGAGCTTTAGAGATGGAGTTGAGTTGATGGATTCTTCACCTCCAGGTTGGTTCTTCATGGTGTGGAGTTCTCATAGGACATGATAAGCAATCTTCTTACTATATCCGTGAACTCCCAGAAGTCGACCTTGCCATCGTTTCTTTCCAAAGCCTCATCAATGATAGAATAGGCCTTTTTGTTGTACAGTTGGGAGAGAATAAAGAAGGAAAGATGGTTACAGTGGCTGAAACCAGTGGAAAAAGCAAGCGGTCTTCTGATGAATTCAAGCACACACAAGAGTATGATACATTTAGTCATCCTTCCTGGGATGTTCTAGGAGAGCTGTGTCTCTCCTAATGTCATGGGGCTCCCAACTCCCATTGGCCCCAGTTAGCACAGCAAACAGTCAGAGATGACAGAGGTTGTGGTCCAGACACTCCTGGGGGAAAACACAATGGGGAAAGCTGGCTCAGAAAAATCCAAGGTTGGAAGCAGCGGTAGTTTCAGCCCAATCCTTCAATAGTTAGCAGGCTGATAACCAAGAACAACTTACAGGAGGGGTGGGGAAACTGCCCCCCTCCCCGAATATTCCTGGACTCTCCAACTCACAGTGACCCCAGCAGTTGAAAGGGCAATTCCTGCACTCAGGGACCAAAATGCATTGCAACCATTGGAACCAAGAAAACAGTAACTTGTAACATGGAATTTTTCACAGAGAACATTCTAATGAATTTTTTGTTTCCTCACTGCTAGATTTCATAACACTTTGTTAAATTTTATGCCAGATTGATTCTAACAATGGTTTTCATTTTTAAAAAGAAAGTTTGGTCTCATCTTGGGTAAACTATTTAGAGGTCTTTATAGATTAAACAGTAAAAGTGTTGCACCCAAGTGGGCTTTTCCTTTCCTTTTCTGTCTGTGGAACAACTTCTGCAAGCGTAACAGAACATCCCCTCCTCTCCTCCTCAATGCAGTCACAGAAAATCCACTCTGGAAGGTTGTGGAGAGGGAGCAGAGGGAGGAGAGAGGGAGGAGGCTTGGCTGCCCTTGTGCGGATTATTTTGCAAAATAAGTATAAAAATGAAAAAGTACTTTAGCAGGTGACTTGTACCAGCCAGGACAGGGGAATTGTAAGTAATGGCTTTACAGCTGAAGGGGAGATAGCTTCAAAACAAGAAATTTCTTAATCCCGAAAAGGGAAAAGCAAAGGGCAATCTCAGAAGTGAGGATTTTGAAAAGATGAAGAGAACTGAAGTGCTTCCCCCATTGCAAGCAGTAACCCAATTGAGCAACAAACCACCCTCTCCTGCTCCTCACCATTGGCATGTCTGGAAGCTGGTCGTTTACCAGTTGACGCAGTCCGCTCTCATTCAGCACACAGCGTTCCTTAGGCTGAAGCATTGCACACTCACTTGTGCCCATTACCCGTACTTCTATTGCATATTTGGTGAAAATATCAATTATGCTATGAATGGAGCGCTCCAGTTCAGTCCGGCTGTCTGACATGTTGAACCGTCAAGAGAACTTTCAGGTGAGTCAAGGAAGTAGGGGAAATGGGGACAGACTCCAAACTCCCTCTTGAATGGTGATTAGTTGCCAATGGATCATATTTAAGCTCCATGCTCAGAGGGATTTGGCAGAAAATGAAGTTGGGCCACCCATGCAGATGGGAGGAGTACAAGTAATATATTTAATATAGCATCATCATCATCAAACAATCAATGTTAAGGAAGTGGAGGAAATGGAGTTAGACTCCAGCCTTACTCTTGAATGGCAATTAGTTGCCACTGGATCATATTTAAGGTCCATGCTCAGAGGAGGTTGCTAGAAGGATTTGGCAGAACATCAAGTTTCCTTAAACTTCCAGTGATGCCACGCCGTGAGAAGTGCTAAATTGTAATTTCTACAAAGATGGTAGATAAAGGGAAGACTCACCCAGGTCACCAAGTGTTCCCAATTGATGCCCCAGGAGTGTACGAGGAGCAGAAGGTTGGAACTGCATCCTGTATACCTGAAGAACGTCTCCACCCCCTGTTTCAGACAAGACACTGAGGTCCAGGTCTGAGGGCCTTCTAGTGGTTCCCTCTATGTGAGAAGTGAAGTTACAGAGAGGGCCTTCTCGGTGGTGGTGCCCACCCTGTGGAAAGTTCTCCTATCAGCTATCAAAGAGATAAACAATCACATGACCTTCCGTAGACGTCTAAGGCAGCCCCATATCAGGAGGTTTTGAATGTCTGATGTTTCGTTGTCTTCTTTTCTACTCTTTTGGAAACTTCCCAGAGTGGCTGGGCAACCCATGCAGATGGGTGGGGGACAAGTAATATATTTAATATATCATCATCATTAAACAAGCAATATCTATTTCTCAGGGACTCTGGAAATTATTTATTGCTTTCATTAGATAGATCAATGGTCTCGTTAGTAAAATTCAGGTCAAATTGCTATTTTCAGGGATGTTCTTAAAAGTTTGGAACAGATCAATCCATTTTGCATTACCTTTTATGGGAAAGTGTGCCTTGGTTTTGGTACGCTTTGGTCTTGGAACGCATTTCCGGATCAGATTAAATTTGAGAACCAAAGTACCACGTATAATCTTAATCCTCTTCCTAACTTGAAAACCCGTCTAAAGAAACAGTGTCCCAAGGACCATGTTCCAGTCTTTAGAGACAGGTCCTGTGAAGATTTAACTCTGAACATCCCATTTAGATTCTTGAAGAGCTCAGGAAAGATTCTTTCTGAACCCGGGGATATGATGATCTTCAATTTGTCAACTAATTTGTCTGGCACGGGTATTTAATGGGGGGGTGGACACTGTATTAATTTGATTTAAAAATGTAAATAATATTTTAAAAACAAAGAGTGTTTTGCATCAGTTTTCCGATGAAAAACATTGAGTTAAGCAGCCTGGAATCACCTGGATCCACAATGAGGGCCATTTTTAAGAAAGAGTGTCATGTGTACCATGTTCCAATCTTTAGAGGCAGTTCTTGTGAACATTTCAGTTCCTCAAGAGCTCATGCATAGAGCCCTTCTGGACCTGGGGATATGATGATCTTTGTCAATTAATCTGCGTTGTGATTCCCGCCCCTCCCCCCAATTGGAATAAATAAAGACACAGGACACCAGAATTTTAGGTTAATGGGTAAAAAATGGCCATAACTTTATTGGTTACAGGTAAGAGCAGTTTTGGCTTTAGGCATTGGTCCTATCAGACTATCCTGCATAGATCCGGAAAGGGTTAACACCAACGGGGGGAGCCCCTGAGATGCACATCCCTAGGTGCTCCCCGAGGGGTCACCGCTCGTGAGCGCGCTTTAGGCCCTATTCTCTATAGGTTTCGGATGAGGCAACGCCCCCCGGAATCCTTTATCGGACTACCCTTAAATATTTGGGGGAGGTGATGGCACTCCTCCCTCCCCGACTCATCTGCATAATAATAACCCTACCAATGCCTAACTGCCACACAAGCCAAGCTTGCTGCCAATACCCACAGACCTGCAACCAATCCCTAATCCCCGAAAAAAAATGTCAGCAAGCCATATATCATTACCAGCATCAGAAAGATGCACACCATCCTTGCGGTAGAGGGCCTCCTTTCTAAACTGGATGCCAGGGTGGTCAATGACCAGCCGCCCCCCAGCGCTGCCACTCTACGCACCACCGAGCGCTCCAGGATCTTCCTGGCTCTATTCACAGCCACAGGGTTTTTGCAATCTCTCCAAGTGCGCCTTTCAAGCAATGATGACCAGATAACTGTTAGATTAGGAAAGGTGGCCCGTAACTCCCCAAAATCATTCAAAATATGCCACATTAAGTCCACCCCCTTTCAGTAGGCTAGGTCCTTCTCGCCCAGTTGGATAACCACCGCCTCCGGGGGACCCTCCAAGGTGATTTTAGCTGTTAATGCGGGGAGGAATTCCACCCATCGCATTCCGCGGCGCGAGATCCAGGATACTTTGACACTGCTTGGGAGTTCTAGACCGTCACCCCAGCCCCTGATGAAAGCTCAGATTCTGGCCTAATGAACAATGCTGTAGCCGGTGATCCACAGGCGCACCGCCCCAACACCTGAAAGTGAAAGAGTAAGAAAGCAGGGTCAGGGTGATGGAGATGATGGGGAGGGGATCATTAACATGGATTTCGGATGTACCCTCTGTACGCGTTGGACTTCCAATGACCCTGATCCATTATCCTTTCTGCTGGCAAACCCAGGTGTACGGCCATGGTGGCAGCACCAATGCAAAATGAGTGTGCGGCAAACTCCTCCGATGGAAGCCCTATGGCAGCAATTGCTTTGCGCATGACCCTCGTAAACTGATGTTTAGACATGCGGGAGCCATCTGCATATATGAAAAAGGGGCCGACAGTGTTTGGTCTTAAATACAAGTATCTTCTCGCATCTTTTACAGGGCAAGGACTGGTCCTTTGGGTAGCTTGCAAGTGAATAAGGGCCCCTCTCCCAAGCTGATCGGTTTTTGAACTGCAAATTTTTAAAATAACGTCTGTGCGGGACAAGGTCACGTCCCCCAAGAGGATGTTGGATCATCCAAAAAAAAATAAAAATATGGACCTTCAATTTTTTGTTTGCCAAAGGGGCGCCCAGCTCCTCAATCAAGGACTTGAAAGCTTGTAGTAGGGCCACGCAATCGTGTACATTACTTGCAACGAGAATAAAGTCGTCCAAATAATGCCCCACCCCCTCCAAACCGGTTTTAAATTTTAAAGCCCAGTCCAGGAATGTACCAATGTCTCAAAGGCCACACAGGTACGAGCATCCCATGGGCATGGCTTTATATATAAAATAAGCCCCTTCAAATTTAAAACCCAACCAGTGATAATCCTCAGGGTGGACTGGAAGAAGGCGAAAGGCCAATTCGATGTCGCACTTGGCCAAGAAGGCGCCCCTACCAAAACCTCGAACAAGCTTTACCGCTTGATCGAAAGATGCATATTTTATTAAGCACAGCTCCTGAGGGATTGCATCATTAACTGAGGCACCTTTTGGGTAAGTGTGCTGGTCCCTGGGGGGGAAGGTACTAATACCGTAGCCAAAGTTCAGTCCAGAGTCACTAGCAGGGTAGACGATCACTAGATGAGATGCGAGGTCCGAAACAGGGAGCCGGGCGGGGGAACAGGAACGCTGGTAGGGCAGCAGCAGGAAGCCAGGCGGGGAACAGGAACACTGGTAGGGCAGAAGCAGGGTGCCAGGCGGGGAACAGGAACACTGGTGGGTCAGCAGCGGGCAGCCGGGCGAGGAACAGGAACACCGGAGAGTTAGAAGCAGGAAGCCGGGCGTGGAACAGGCACACTGGGAGTGCAGATCTAGGTCTGGGTAAAAGCAGGTACTCCACAACGACGTTGCTCCCGCAACCTGGGACCGGGCTGCCTGACCTTTATCTTCTTCTAAGGCCGGGGCCGGTCCCGGCCCCCAGGAACCCCGCCTCTCCTGGCCTTAAGGCGAGCACTCCTCCTGGGAGAAACCAGTTCCCTTCGCCTCTCTGCCCTAAGCCTCTGCAGTTCAGGAGAGGCCGAAGGGTTACTGGGCCCCGGGGGAGGCTCAGCTGTAGACACTGAGTCCTCCAGCACCTCTGGGGCCAGAATGGTTTCACCTGGTGCCTGCCCCTGAGGATCTGGCACAGGTGAGCGCTGCGGTGGCTCACGCTGGAGGGTCCGCTCCTAGGGGCAAGCAGGCTGTGAGGTGAAGGAAGCTGCGGCGGAAGCTTATTCAACCGCCCGGCGACGAGCCGCGGGGTGACCAGGAGACCAGGAGGTGCGTGCAGTGAACCTCGGGGGGCGGTCAGGAGGCGAAGGTTGCACTAACAAGGAGGCTATCCGCGGCCCAGGTGGCCCAAAAGGAGGTGAAGTCCCCAGCGAAGCCGAGCTGTAGCACCCCCAACGATAACACTCAGGCAAGGAAAGCGGCGGATAAAGAGAACGAGCCGGTAGGCTTGCAAGCAGCCCTCGAAGAGGTGCATGCACAGCTCCCGGCAGCGACTGGATCGTGGTGCACAGCACTGCGAGGCTAGAAGAAATCCCAACGAAGAACACGAAGAGCCTGAAAAAACACAAGGAATAAACCGGCAGTGGCAAATAAACCAGCCCGGAATACGAGAGATACAAACTGCAGCTGGAACGGGGAAGGAAAGGGGCAATCTCGGGCCGCGCCGTCCTTAAGTGACCCTAGCCCCGCCCCTGCAGCCAGCCAATTGGGTGGCCCAGGGGATGACACGGCCTGAGGATTCCCCAGGTCACGCAGGGACGCAGTCAGCCCTGCGCAGATGATGGTGGGCGTGAGCCCACAACCCCCCCCTCCTTATGTCGGGAGTGGCTTTCTCAGGCCCAGGCTGAGATGGGAGTAATCAGCCTCCCAAATTCTTCCCAGTGTAAGGGAAGATGCAGTCTCATTCGCGGATGCCCAATAAACCACCCCCAAGGTCATAAAGAAGGAGGAGGTGGGGGCACTGGATGGAAACCCCCCTGGGAGTTCGCATCTCCTGGAAGGAGGGGGGGTAAAGTTGTTGTTTTTTACTATGATTTATTACAATACCTGACAACCACCACCACCCCCCCCCAGAAGAACCGTTGAAATTATTTGCAGCAAGTGAGATGGGAAAATATAAATATTGTGGAAAGATGGAATAAGATTTACGGCGTGCACTGCTATAAAACAAAATGTAATGAAGATGATGTATCGATGGTATATGACACCTGTAAAACTGGCAAAGATGTATAAGATAAGTAATAAATGTTGGAAATGTAGAGAAAAGGAAGGAACGTTTTACCATATGTAGTGGGACTGTAAAAAAGTTAAACACTTTTGGGAAATGATTTATAATGAATTGAAGAAAGTATTGAAATATACATTTGTAAAGAAACCAGAAGCGTTTCTACTAGGAATAATAGGTAATGAGCTAGATAAGAAAGATAGGAAGATATTTTTATATGCAGTGTCATACTTTGATGGCCCAGAAGTGGAAACAAGAAGAGTTACCTACGATTGAAGAATGGAGAATGAAAATGATGGATTATGCGGAACTCGATAGACTAACAGGAAGGATCCGGAACTGACGTGATCAAAGATTTACAGAAGATTGGATTAAATTTATTGAATATATGCAAAAATTAAGTGATAATCAGATAACGTTTGTAAGTTTTAAGGACGCTCTGTGAAGAGAAAAGGTGGGTGTCAGGGAACTGACATCGGAGCAGAGAGGAGAGGCAAGGCTCCCAGATTCTGCCGGAGAGGGGACAAGTAAGGGAAGAGCGAGAACGTCCTCTGGGGAAAGAAATTCAGGTGACACCAGGAAGAAGGGAGAGGTAGAGAGCACTTCGGAGGGGAGGCTCCGAGACTCTTCCAGTGAAGTCAGTGAGCAGAGTGGAGGACCACCGTTGGGCACGCCCACCCTGCGCAGGAGGTTGTCCGTTAAGGAACTTTTATGTTGGAGGAAGTTTAAGCGCCGCCCACTGACGGATTCTAGCAGTGACTGAGCCAGCCGCGCAAGAGGGCTGCTCAGCCAGGGGAAAAACACAACCACCCCAATCAGTTGGGAACAGCTGGAGGTTTACACACAAGCAACCCCCAATCCCATGATAGTAGGAATATTGTTAGATTGTAAAAAATTAATTAATAATATGGTGGTGTAATTTAAATTTAAGAAATGTGGAGAAAGTAAGTACTAGGAAGGTTTTTCAGGCGGGAGGAAGGAAGTCAATAAGGAGGAATTTGGATGTTAAAAAGATGTTTTGTATGTATAATTTGTTATGGAAAATGAATAAAAAATATATCCAAAAAAAATGAATGGCAATTAGTTGCCACAGAATCATATTTAAGCACCATGATCAGAGGCAGGTTCCAGCGGGGACTGGCAGAACATCAAGCTCCCTTAAACTTCCAGTGATGCCACGCCATGAGAAGTGCTAAATTGTAATTTCTACAAAGATGGTAGATAAAGGAGGACTCACCCAGGTCACCAGCTGTTCCCAATTGATGCCCCAGGAGTGTACAAGGAGCAGAAGGTTGGAACTGCATCCTGTATACCTGAAGAACACAATTGCTTCCCCCATTGCAAGCAGTAACCCAACTGAGCAACAAACCACCGTCCCCTGCTCCTCACCAGTGGCATGTCTGGAAGCTGATCCTTTACCAGTTGACACAGTCCTCTCTCACTCAGCACACGACCT
Organism: Podarcis liolepis; assembly: GCF_965112155.1. Classification (NCBI taxonomy): domain Eukaryota; kingdom Metazoa; phylum Chordata; class Lepidosauria; order Squamata; family Lacertidae; genus Podarcis; species Podarcis liolepis. The sequence continues at coordinate 8,507,627 of NC_139566.1, forward strand.
TCCTTGGGATGAAGCATTGCACACTCACTCATGCCCATACTCTGTGGTTCTATTGTATATCTAAGGAAAATGTTGATTATGTCAACATAGATTAGCAATGGAGCGCTCCATTTCAGGCTGGCTTCCTGACATGTTGACCTGTCAAGAGAACTTTCAGGTGAGTCAAGGAAGTGGAGGAAATGGAGATAGACTCCAGTCACCCTCTTGAATGGCGATCAGTTGCCACAGAATCATATTTAAGCACCATGCTCACAGGGATTTGGAAGAACATCAAGTTTCTTTAAACTTCCAGTGATGCCACACCATGAGTTGTGCTAAATTGTAATTTCTACAAAGATGGTAGATAAAGGGAGGACTCACCCAGGTCACCAACTGTTCCCAATTGATGCCCCAGGAGTGTACAAGGAGCAGAAGGTTGGAACTGCATCCTGTATACCTGAAGAAAGTATCCACCCCTGATTTCAGACAAGACACTGAGGTCCAGATCTGAGGGCCTTCTAGTGGTTCCCTCAATGGGAGAAGTGAAGTTACAGAGAGGGCCTTTTCGGTGGTGGTGCCCACCCTGTGGAACGTTCTCCTATCGTCTATCAAAGAGATAAACAATCAAATGACCTTCCGTAGACGTTTAAGGCAGCCCCGTATCAGGAGGTTTTTAATGTCTGATGTTTCGTTGTCTTCTTTTCTGCTCTGTTGGAACCTGCCCAGAGTGGCTGGGCAACCAATGCAGATGGGTGGGGGACAAGTAATATATTTAATATATCATCATCAACATCATCATTATTAAACAATCAGTATATCTATTTCTAAGTGACTCTAGAAATTATTTATTGCTTTCATTAGATGGATCAATGGTCTCGTTAGTAAAATTCTTGTCAAATTGCTATTTTGGGGGATGTTCTTAAAAGTTTGGAACAGATCAATCCATTTTGCATTACCTTTTATGGGAAAGTGCACCTTGGTTTTGGTACGCTTTGGTCTTGGAACGCATTTCCGGATCAGATTAAATTTGAGAACCAAGATACCACCGTATAATCTTAATGCTCTTGCTAACTTGAAAACCCGTCTAAAGAAACAGTGTCCCATGGACCATATTCCAGTCTTTAGAGACAGGTCCTGTGAAGATTTTACTCTCAACATCCCATTTAGATTCTTTAAGAGCTCCAGAAAGATTCTTTTTGAACCCGGGGATATGATGATATTCAATTTGTCAATTAATTTGTCTGGCACAGGTATTTAATGGGGGGGTGGACACTGTATTAATTTGATTTAAAAATTTAAAGAATGTTTTAAAAACAAAGAGTGTTTTTCATCAATTTTCCTATGAAAAACATTGAGTTAACCAGCCTGGAATTGCCTGGATCCCCACTGGGGGCCATTTTTAAGAAACAGTGTCATGTGGACCATGTTCCAATCTTAAGAGGCAGTTCTTGTGAACATTTCAGTTCCTCAAGAGCTCATGCATAGAGCCCTTCTGGACCTGGGGATATGATGATCTTTGTTAACTAATTTGTCAGGCCCAGGGACCTGCACTATATCTTCTGCAGTGAAGGGTGAAGACAGATCCTAATAATTTATCCAGCTGCTCTACAATTTCCCTGTCTTCCTTTCAAAAGACCTTCTATTCCTCTTCATCCAAAATTCCAGCTCCCCACCCACCACCCAGAACCAGTTTGTTCCTTCTAACAAAAAGAAACAGTATGTTATGTTGGTTTTTAAACAAGTTTTCTATTTTCTTACTAATATCTTTTTGCCACTTCTAATAGGTGTCTTGATACTTCTCATTTATCCTACTGACATCCTCTTATCCATGAATGGAATGCTCCTGACCTGCAGTTTTTGCTGCAGCTACAATTCTGTTACTGTGCTTCTGAAAAACACCCCACACAAGGTGATGGATCTTTGAATCAAATCTTTATTGTCTCAGGAGGACATGAGCTTTAGAGATGGAGTTGAGTTGATGGATTCTTCACCTCCAGGTTGGTTCTTCATGGTGTGGAGTTCTCATAGGACTTGATAAGAACTCTTCTTACTAGATCTGTGAACTCCCAGAAGTCGACCTCGCCATCGTTTCCTTCCAAAGCTTCATCAACGACAGAAGAGGCCTTTTTGTTGTGCAGTTGGGAGAGAATAAAGAAGGAAAAATGGTTACCGTGGCTGAAACCTGTGGAAAAAGCAAGCGGTCTTCTGATGAATTAAAGCACACATCCTTCCTGGGATGTTCTAGGAGAGCTGTGTCTCTCCTAATGTCATGGTCTCCCAACTCCCATTGGCCCCAGTTAGCACAGCCAACAGTCAGAGATGACAGAGGTTGTGGTCCAGACACTCCTGGGGGAAAACACAATGGGGAAAGCTGGCTCAGAAAAATCCAAGGTTGGAAGCAGTGGTAGTTTCAGCCCAATCCTCCTATAGTTAGCAGGCTGATAACCAAGAATAACTTACAGGAGGGATGGGGAAATCTGCCCCCCTCCCCGAATATTCCTGGACTCTCCAACTCACTGTGACCCCAGCAGTTGACAGGGCAATTCCTGCACTCAGGGACCAATATGCATTGCAACCACTGGAACCAAGGAAACAGTAACTTGTAACATGGAATTTTTCACAGAGAACATTCTAATGCATTTTTTGTTCCATCACTGATAGACTTCATAACACTTTGTTAAATTTTATGCCAGATTGATTCTAACAATGGTTTTCACTTTTTAAAAAGAAAGTTTGGTCTCATCTTGGGTAAACTGTTTAGAGGTCTTTGTATTTTAAACAGTAAAAGTGTTGCACCCAAGTGGGGTTTTCCTTTCCTTTTCTGTCTGTGGAACAACTTCTGCAAGAGTAACAGAACATCCCCTCCTTCCCCTCCTCAATGCAGTCACAGAAAATCCACTTTGGAAGGTTGTGGAGAGGGAGCAGAGGGAGGAGAGAGGGAGGAGGCTTGGCTGCCCTTGTGCGGATCATTCTGCTAAATAAATAAAAAATGAAAAAGTACTTTAACAGGTGACCAGTACCAGCCAGGATGGGGGAATGGTAACTAATGGCTTTACAGCTGAAGGGGAGATAGCTTCAAAACAAGAAATTTAATAATAATAATAATAATAATAATAATAATAATAATAATAATAATATCCCGCCCTCCCCAGCCGAAGCTGGGCTCAGAGCAGCTAAAAACAGTAAAACGATAAAGCATTATAAAATCATTTCATTATAAAATTGATCCCGAAAAGGGAAAAGCAAAGGGAAATCGGAGAAGTGAGAATTTTGAAAAGATGCAGAGAACGGAAGTGCTTCCCCCATTGCAAGGAGTAATCCAATTCAGCAACAAACCACCCTCTCCTGCTCCTCACCTGTGGCATGTCTGGAAGCTGCTCCTTTACCAGTTGACGCAGTCCTCTCTCACTCAGCACACGGCGTTCCTTAGGCTGAAACATTGCACAGTCACTCGTGGCCATTCTCTGTGGTTCTTCTGCATAACTATTGAAAACGTCGATTGTGATATAAAGGGAGTGCTGCAGTTCAGTCCGGCTGCCTGACATGTTGACCTGTCAAGCGAACTTTCAGGTGAGTCAAGGAAGTGGAGGAAATGGGGACAGACTCCAGACTCCCTCTTGAATGGCGATCAGTTGCCACAGAATCATATTTAAGCACCATGATCAGAGGCGGGTTCCAGCGGGACCTGGCAGAACATCAAGCTCCCTTAAAATTCCAGTCATGCCACGCTGTGAGAAGTGCTAAATTGTAATTTCTACAAAGATGGTAGATAAAGGGAGGACTCACCCAGGTCACCAGCTGTTCCCAATTGATGCCCCAGGAGTGTACGAGGAGCAGAAGGTTGGAACTGCATCCTGTATACCTGAAGAAGGTATCCACCTCTGATTTCAGATAGGACACTGAGGTCCAGGTCTGAGGGCCTTCTAGTGGTTCCCTCAATGTGAGAAGAGAAGTTACAGAGAGGGACTTCTCGGTGGTGATGCCCACCCTGTGGAACATTCTCCTATCATCTATCAAAGAGATAAACAATCACATGACCTTCCGTAGACGTCTAAGGCAGCCCCGTATCAGGAGGTTTTGAATGTCTGATGTTTCACTGTCTTCTTTTCTACTCTGTTGAAAGCTGCCCAGAGTGGCTGGGCAACCCATGCAGATGGGTGGGGGACAAGTACTATATTTAATATATCATCATCAATATCATCATTATTAAACAATCAGTATATCTATTTCTAAGGAACTCTGGAAATTATTTATTGCTTTCATTAGATGGATCAATGGTCTCGTTAGTAAAATAGAGGTCTTTGTAGATTAAACAGTAAAAGTGTTGTTGTTGACAAAGGACAGCTGGAGATATGAAGGACCCCTTTACATTCAGTAGCTTAGGGCCTCATCAATCCTAAATCCGGCCCTGGGAAGAAGGGGCTGATATAATTAGGAACTGGCTTATTTATATCGAGTCAGACTGTGGGTCCAACGGGCTCAGTGCTGCCCACACTGACTTGCAGGAGCAATCCAGGGTTCCAGGCTGTAGCCTTTTCCAAGCCCTAACTGGGGATGCCGGGGAGGCAACCTGGAGAATTGTAACCAAGAGGATTGTAACTGTAAGCAAGGGAAGCGGTAAGCCAACTGAGGAACGAACAACCTTCTCACCCTCCTCACCATTGGCATGTCTGGAAGCTGCTCCTTTACCAGTTGACGCAGTCCTCTCTCACTCAGCACACGGCGTTCCTTAGGCTGAAGCATTGCACAGTCACTCGTGCCCATCCTCTGTGGTTCTTCTGCATAACTATTGAAAACGTCGATTGTGATATAAAGGGAGCGCTGCAGTTCAGTCTGGCTGCCTGACATGTTGACCTGTCAAGAGAACTTTCAGGTGGGTCAAGGAAGTAAAGGAAATGGGGACAGACACCAGTCACCCTCTTGAATGGCGATCAGTTGCCACAGAATCATATTTAAGCACCATGCTCAGAGGGATTTGGCAGAACATCAAGTTTACTTAAACGTCCAGTGATGCCACGCTGTGAGAATTACTAAATTGTAATTTCTACAAAGATGGTAGATAAAAGGAGGACTCACCCAGGTCACCAGCTGTTCCCAATTGATGCCCCAGGAGTGTACGAGGAGCAGAAGGTTGGAACTGCATCCTGTATACCTGAAGGTCTCCACCCCTGATTTCAGGCAGGACACTGAGGTCCAGGTCTAAGGGCCTTCTCGTGGTTCCCTCAATGTGAGAAGAGAAGTTACAGAGAGGGCCTTCTCGGTGGTGGTGCCCACCCTGTGGAACGTTCTCCTATCATCTATCAAAGAGATAAACAATCACATGACCTTCCGTAGACGTTTAAGGCAGCCCCGTATCAGGAGGTTTTTAATGTCTGATGTTTCGTTGTCTTCTTTTCTGCTCTGTTGGAACCTGCCCAGGGTGGCTGGGCAACCAATGCAGATGGGTGGGGGGACAAGTAATATATTTAATATATCATCATCAACATCATCTGTAATGGGAATTGGGGTTGCTTGTGCGTAAACTGCAAACTGCTCCAAGCTATCCGTATAGCTAAAACTTTCCCTGGTTGACAGCCCTTGAAACGTGACTGTCTTAGTCACTGGCAGAATCCGTGAGTGGGCGGGACCTAAATTTGCGCCAACATAGAAGTTGTTTGACTCCAAGTCTCCTCCTAGATTCCCTGCGTGGAAGCCTTCTGCGCAGCATGGGCGTGCCAAGCGGAGGTCCTGTGCTCTCTCCGCTGATTTCACTGGAAGAGTCTCTGAGCCTCCCCTCCGCCTTGCTCTCGGCTTCCCCTTTCTCCCTGGTGTCCCCTGGATTTCTTTCCCCCGTGGGAACCCTCTCTCTCTCCTTGCTAGTTCCCTCCCCTGCATCAGTGGAGCGACTTTCCTCTCCTCTTCCCTCTGATGGCAGTTCCCTGACATCCACCTCCCTCCCAGGGCCCTCCCCCTCTCCCCTCCGTTCCTCGGACGGCGACGCGGGAAACCCCTGGAAGGAGCTCTCCCCTTCCTCAGAGGATTCAAACACCGCTCTCCATCTGTTGCTATCTCCTTCCACTGCCCAATCTCCCCAGTCGGATTCCTCTCCCTCGGCTTCCCCTCCTTCCTCCTCTTCTGAGGCTGGCCACCCCTCAAACTCTTCTTCATCCTCCGTGGTGCCAAATTGCTCTCTCCAGAACCTACCAAGGGGTTTGGGCTTCCTTTGAACCTGCTATGAAACTCCTCCTGCAGATACTCATCCCTGATCTCTTCTGCAGGAACCCAAGCATTTTCCGACTCTGGTTCCCCTTCCCAGGCCACCAAATATTCCACCCTTCTCCCTCTCCACCTTGAATCGAGGATTTCTGCTGCCTGCCCACTGAATTCCCTTTCCTCCACCTGTGGATGCCTGGGGATTTCTCTTTCTCCTCCCTGCCATTCCCACCCCTCCCTGTACGGTGAGAGCAAGGACCTGTGGAACACCGGGTGTAGCTTCATGTTGGTGGGCAATCTCAGTTTAAAGGTTACCGGGTTTACCTGCTGCGTTACTTCAAAAGGTCCAAGTCGTCTCGGTTGTAATTTCCTACACCCCCCTTTGAACAGTAACCCTTTGGTTGACAACCACACCTGATCTCCCACCCTTATAGTCTCCCCTTCTCTTCGGTGCTTGTCTGCCTGCCTCTTGTATACTTCTTTAGCCCTCTCCAGGTTAACCTTAAGTTGTTGGTGTAAAGCTTCCATTTCTTCCACAAATTGTTCGGCCGCCAGCACACTCCACCTCCCCTCCACCTCCCCTGGGAAGGCCCTGGGGTGACACCCGTAATTGGCCATGAAGGGACTCATCCCCGTGGACACATGTTCAGCGTTATTGTATGCAAATTCGGCCAGCGCTAGCTTTTCCACCCAATCGTTTCCCCTTTCGTTGACGTAGCACCGAAGGTACTGCTGAAGTACGCTATTAGCTCTTTCTGCTTGTCCGTTGGTCTCCGGGTGTCTGGCCGTCGAGAAGCTCACTTCAATGTCCAGCAGGCCCATGAGCTTCTTCCAGAACCTGGAAGTAAATTGTCTGCCTCTGTTGGACAAAACCCTCAAGGGTGCGCCATGCAACCTGAAAACGTGATCTATAAACAGTTTAGCTGTCTCCTCTGCTGTCACTGCATGCGAGCAAGCAATAAAATGGCACATTTTGGTCATCAAGTCCACTACCACCATGACTGCTGTTTTCCCCCTGGACTTAGGTAAATCGGTCATAAAATCTATGGATACCACCTCCCATGGCCTTTCTGGGGTGGGTAAAGGCTCCAGTAACCCCGCGGGTGGTGCCCTCTCCCCTTTAGCCCTCTGGCAGCGCTCGCACCCCCTTACGTATTCTCGAACATCTTCCCTCACTCTTGGCCACCAGAACTGCCTGGTGACTAGTAACATGGTCTTATGTTGACCAAAATGTCCCGCCGTGGGGTTATCATGGAGTTGTTTGAGCACTTTTCTCCTCAAGTCCCCTTCTGGTATGTACAATGCTCTCTTATAGTACAGCGCCCTCTCCTTTTCCTCAAACCCCCCCTGATTTTCCTCAAAAACCCTCTCTCTCTCTCCTTGCTAGTTCCCTCCCCTGTATCACTGGAGTGACTTTCCTCTCCTCTTCCCTCTGATGGCAGATCCCTGACTTCATCATTATTAAACAATCAGTATATCTATTTCTAAGTGACTCTAGAAATTATTTATTGCTTTCATTAGATGGATCAATGGTCTCGTTAGTAAAATTCTTGTCAAATTGCTATTTTGGGGGATGTTCTTAAAAGTTTGGAACAGATCAATCCATTTTGCATTACCTTTTATGGGAAAGTGCACCTTGGTTTTGGTACGCTTTGGTCTTGGAACGCATTTCCGGATCAGATTAAATTTGAGAACCAAGATACCACCGTATAATCTTAATGCTCTTGCTAACTTGAAAACCCGTCTAGAGAAACAGTGTCCCATGGACCATGTTCCAGTCTTTAGAGACAGATCCTGTGAAGATTTTACTCTGAACATCCCATTTAGATACTCCAGAAGATTCTTTCTGAACTCGGGGATATGATGATCTTCAATTTGTCAATTAATTTGTCTGGCACAGGTATTTCATGGGGGGGTGGACACTGTATTAATTTGATTTAGAAATTCAAAGAATGTTTTAAAAACAAAGAGTGTTTTGCATCAATTTTCCCATGAAAAACATTGAGTTAACCAGCCTGGAATCGCCTGGATCCCCACTGGGGGCCATTTTTAAGAAACAGTGTCATGTGGACCATGTTCCAATCTTTAGAGGCAGCTCTTGTGAACATTTCAGTTCCTCAAGAGCTCATGCATAGAGCCCTTCTGGACCTGGGGATATGATGATCTTTGTCAGGCCCAGGGACCTGCGCTATATCTTCTGCAGTGAAGGGTGAAGACTGATCCTAATAATTTATCCAGCTGCTCTACAATTTCCCTGTCTTCCTTTCAAACAACCTTCTATTACTCTTCATCCAAAATTCCAGCTCCCCACCCACCACCCAGAACCAGTTTGTTCCTTCTAACAAAAAGAAACAGTATGTTATGTTGGTCTTTAAACATGATTTCTATTTTCTTACAGAAATCTATTTGCCACTTCTAATAGGTGTCTTGATACTTCTCGTTTATCCTACTGACATCCTCTTATCCCTGAGTGGAATGTTCCTGACCTGCAGTTTTTGCTGCAGCTAAGATTCTGTTACTGTGCTTCTGAAAAACACCACACACAAGGTGATGGATCTTTGAATCAAATCTTTATTGTCTCAGGAGGACATGAGCTTTAGAGATGGAGTTGAGTGGATGGATTCTTCCCCTCCAGGTTGGTTCTTCATGGTGTGGAGTTCTCATAGGACATGATAAGCCATCTTCTTACTAGATCCGTGAATTCCTTGAAGTCAACCTCGCCATCGTTTCCTTCCAAAGCCTCATCAGCGACAGAAGAGGCCTTTTTGTTGTGCAGTAGGGAGAGAATAAAGAAGGAAAGATGGTTACCGTGGCTGAAACCAGTGGAAAAAGCAAGCGGTCTTCTGATGAATTCAAGCACACACAAGAGTATGATAGATTTAGTCATCCTTCCTGGGATGTTCTAGGAGAGCTGTGTCTCTCCTAATGTCATGGTCTCCCAACTCCCATTGGCCCCAGTTAGCACAGACAACAGTCAGAGATGACAGAGGTTGTGGTCCAGACACTCCTGGGGGGAAACACAATGGGGAAAGCTGGCTCAGAAAAATCCAAGGTTGGAAGCAGTGGTGGTTTCAGCCCAATCCTTCAATAGTTAGCAGGCTGATAACCAAGAATAACTTACAGGAGGGATGGGGAAACTGCCAACCCCCTCCCCGAATATTCCTGGACTCTCCAACTCACAGTGACCCCAGCAGTTGACAGGGCAATTCCTGCACTCAGGGATCAAAATGCATTGCATCCATTGGAACCAAGGAAACAGTAACTTGTAACTTGGATTTTCACAGAGGACATTCTAATGCATTTTTTGTTTCACCACTGCTACACTTCATAACTCTTTGTTAAATTTTATGCCAAATTGATTCTAACAATGGTTTTCATTTTTTAAAAAAATATTTTATTAAGGATTTTCTTGTTTTACAGAAGTAAGTGTAATGCCTCGTATTTTTTTTTCCATGTAACATTTTTACAAATCCGTTTCATTTGTGGAGGCATTAGGGGGAGAAGAAAAAAAGGAAAAAAGAAAGGAGGGTGGAGAGAGGCAAGATGGATGGGGATGGGGTCGGGTGGCGGTGTTTCTATTATGTTTAATGTATGTAGAGTTTGGTCTCAGCGTTGCTTGTGTTGTTCACTTGTGTTCCTTTGGTGGTGAGAGAGGTTGGGGTTGGCCTAGGGTGTGATTGTTTGCTTGTGATTGGCTGTGGTGATCTTTGTTTTCGTGTGTGGGTGAGGTGGGTGGGTGTTTTGGATCAGGTCAGCCATATTGATTTGTATGCTGTTGGTGGATTATTGTCATTGTCCTGTTGGGCTGTGTATGTGATAAAGGGGAGCCATACCGGGGTGAAGGCGTCTTGTTCTGTTTGTCCACGTGTCAGTTTGAGTTTATTAGTTAATTTTTCTAGTAGGGCTGTTTCCCATACTATTTGGTACCATTGGTCCATGCTTACTCCTGACAGGTCTCTCCAGTGTCTGGTTATGGTGTTTCTGGCTGCTGAAAGTAGGTGGGTTATGAGTTCTTTGTGGTGTAAATGGGCATTGTTGTCTTGGAAGATGTTTAGTAGGGCCAATTCTGGAATGATGTCTATTACTTACTTAGTTATTTTACATATTTCTTGTATGGCTGTTGTCCAGAATAGTTGGATTTTGGGACACTCCCACCACATGTGGAGGTATGTGCCTGTGGAGGTGCACCCTCTCCAGCATTTTGGTGAGGTTCCTGGGTGTATTAGCGCTAGTTTCCTTGGTGTTAGGTACCACCTGTAGGTGAGTTTCAGTGTGAGTTCTTTTATTTTCGTTGATATGGATTTAAAGGGGGGTTCAGACCACATTCTGGTCCATTGAGTGGGGTTAATCTCATAGCCTATGTCATTCTCACATTGTTTTTTGATTGCATCTAGGGGATTTGCGAGATTTTGGAGTAGTATTTTGTATATTGCGGATACCGTCCCTTTACCGTTTCCCTTTGTTGTTAGGAGGAGGTTTTCGAAGGTTGTCAGGGGCCTAGTTGCTGCTGATTTTACTGTTGGGTTGTTTAAGAGGGCGTGTAGTTGGTGTAGTGTTAACCAGGGCATTTGGGTGTCTTCTAGTTTGTCTTGTATTTCTTGTGTTGACAAGGGTTTGTTATTTTTATAAAAGTCTATTAGGCGATATAAGCCTTTGGTTTGCTAGGTTTTTATCTGGAGGTTTTGTGCTGCATGGTGGAATAATGGGTGGTACGCCAGGGGGATTAGTGGGGATGGGGTTGGGGATAGTTTGCCTATTTGTGTTTTCCATGCTTTGAGCATGGTCTGTGTGTACCTGTTAAGTGTTGTGGGAATTTTCTTTAGTTTGTTTGGGAGGAGTGGGTATGTTGTGGTGCAGGTATTTTCAATTGTGTCCCTCTCTAGGTGTACCCATTGTTTTGTCTCATCTTCTAGTATATATGGGATTATATGGTGTATTTGGTTGGCATTGTAATATGCTTCTATGTTGGGGATTCCTCATCCTCCTTCTGAGGTGGGGAGGTGCAGGCATTTGGGGCTTATTCTTGGTTTTTTATGTGAGAAGATGAAAGAGTGTAGTTTTCTCTGCCAACTGCGAAGTTGGGTTGAGGGGATCCAGATTGGGAGGGTTTGGAATAGGTAGGTTAGTTTTGGGAGTGTGATCATTTTGATCATGGCTATTTTGTCTGCGAGAGTGAAATTCATGTTATTCCATCTCTTTAGGTCTTTGTTAATTTGTCGCCACAGGGGCTTGTAGTTGTGGAGGTACAATTTATTGAGGTTTCTGGTTATTTGTACCCCTAGGTATCTGAATTTGGTGTGGCAAAGTTTTGTTTTGGTGACCTTCATGAGTTCTTTTTGGGTGTGAGGAGGGGTGTTGAAGCACATAGTTTCTGGCTTTGTAAAATTTACCTGTAGGCCTGACACCATTGCAAATGTGTTGAGTTCTCTGATTAGGGAGGTTGCTGTGCTTATGGGGTCTGGTGTTGTGACCATTAGGTCATCTGCAAAGAGCCCTAATTTGTAGGTTCTGCCTTTTATTTCCACTCCCTTGATGTCTGTGGCTGCTCGGATGCGGATTGCTAAGGGTTCCAGAGTCAGGATAAATAAGAAGGGAGACAGTGGGCATCCTTGTTTCGTGCCTCTTTGGATAGCTATAGTATTAGAATCCATATTGTTAGTTCTGCATTTTGCTGAGGCTTGGGAGTATATTTGTTTGAGGATTTGTAGGAAGTTGGGGCCAAATTTCATGTTAGTTAGTACTGCTAATATGTATTTCCACTCTAAGCAATCAAAGGCTTTGAGGATGTCTAGGGACATAATTGTCAATGGGAGTTTGGTTGCCTTGCTGTGTTCGATCAGGTTCAGTAGTTTCCTGATGGGGTCTGTTATATTGTGGCCAGGGATGAAGCCAGTCTGGTCTATGGCTATTAACTTGTGTAGGAAGATTTTTAGGCGGTTGGCCAAGATTGATGTGAATATCTTGTAGTCTTGGTTTATTAATGAGATTGGGCGGTATGATTCTACTTTGAGGCTTTGTAGATTAAACAGTAAAAGTGTTGTTGACAAAGGACAGCTGGAGATATGAAGGGCCCCTTTACATTCAGTAGCTTAGGGCCTCATCAATCCTAAATCCGGCCCTGGGAAGAAGGGGCTGATATAATTAGGAACTGGCTTATTTATATCGAGTCAGACTGTGGGTCCAACGGGCTCAGTGCTGCCCACACTGACTTGCAGGAGCAATCCAGGGTTCCAGGCTGTAGTCTTTTCCAAGCCCTAACTGGGGATGCCGGGGAGGGAACCTGGAGAATTGTAACCAAGAGGATTGTAACTGTAAGCAAGGGAAGCGGTAAGCCAACTGAGGAACGAACAACCTTCTCACCCTCCTCACCATTGGCATGTCTGGAAGCTACTCCTTTACCAGTTGACGCAGTCCTCTCTCACTCAGCACATGGCGTTCCTTAGGCTGAAGCAATGAACAGTCACTCATGCCCATTCTCTGTGGATATAAAAGACCTGAAGAACGTCTCCACTTCTGATTTCAGACAAGACATTGAGGTCCAGGTCTGAGGGCCTTCTAGTGGTTCCCTCAATGTGAGAAGAGAAGTTACAGAAAGGGCCTTCTCGGTGGTGGTGCCCACCCTGTGGAACATTCTCCTATCGTCTATCAAAGAGATAAACAATCACATGACCTTCTGTAGACGTCTAAGGGAGCCCCGTATCAGGAGGTTTTGAATGTCTGATGTTTCATTGTGTTCTTTTCTACTCTGTTGGAAGCTGCCCAGGGTGGCTGGGCAACCCATGCAGATGGGTGGGGGACAAGTAATATATTTAATATATCATCATCATCATCATTAAACAAGCAATATCTATTTCTAAGGGACTCTGGAAATTGTTGATTGCTTTCATTAGATGGATCAATGGTCTCATTAGTAAAATTCAGGTCAAATTGCTATTTTGGGGGATGTTCTTAAAAGTTTGGAACAGATCAATCCATTTTGCATTACCTTTTATGGGAAAGTGCACCTTGGTTTTGGTACGCTTTGGTCTTGGGACGCATTTCCGGATCGGATTAAATTTGAGAACCAAGATGCCACCGTATAATCTTAATGCTCTTGCTAACTTGAAAACCCGTCTAAAGAAACAGTGTCCCATGGACCATGTTCCAGTCTTTAGAGACAGATCCTGTGAAGATTTTACTCTGAACATCCCATTTAAATTCTTTAAGAGCTCCAGAAAGATACTTTCTGAACCCGGGGATATGATGATCTTCAATTTGTCAATTAATTTGTCTGGCACAGGTATTTAATGGGGGGGTGGACACTGTATTAATTTGATTTAAAAAATTAAAGAATGTTTTAAAAACAAAGAGTGTTTTGCATCAATTTTCCCATGAAAAACATTGAGTTAACGAGCCTGGAATCGCCTGGATCCCCACTGGGGGCCATTTTTAAGAAACAGTGTCATGTGGACCATGTTCCAATCTTAAGAGGCAGTTCTTGTGAATATTTCAGTTCCTCAAGAGCTCATGCATAGAGCCCTTCTGGACCTGGAGATATGATGATCTTTGTCAGGCCCAGGGACCTGCGCTATGTCTTCTGCAGTGAAGGGTGAAGACTGATCCTAATAATTTATACAGCTGCTCTACAATTTCCCTCTCTGCCTTTCAAATGACCTTCTATTCCTCTTCATCCAAAATTCCAGCTCCCCACCCACCACCCAGAACCAGTTTCTTCCTTCTAACAAAAAGAAACAGTATGTTATGTTGGTCTTTAAACATGATTTCTATTTTCTTACAGAAATCTATTTGCCACTTCTAATACGTGTCTTGATACTTCTCGTTTATCCTACTGACATCCTCTTATCCCTGAGTGGAATGTTCCTGACCTGCAGTTTTTGCTGCAGCTAAGATTCTGTTACTGTGCTTCTGAAAAACTCCACACAGAAGGTGATGGATCTTTGAATCAAATCTTTATTGTCTCGGGAGGACATGAGCTTTCGAAATGGAGTTGAGTTGATGGATTCTTCACCTCCAGGTTGGTTCTTCATGCTGTGGAGTTCTCATAGGACATGATAAGCCATCTTCTTACTAGATCCGTGAACTCCTTGAAGTCGACCTCGCCATTGTTTCCTTCCAAAGCTTCATCAACGACAGAAGAGGCCTTTTTGTTGTGCAGTTGGGAGAGAATAAAGAAGGAAAGATGGTTACAGTGGCTGAAACCAGTGGAAAAAGCAAGCGGTCTTCTGATGAATTCAAGCACACACAAGAGTATGATACATTTAGTCATCCTTCCTGGGATGTTCTAGGAGAGCTGTGTCTCTCCTAATGTCATGGGGCTCCCAACTCCCATTGGCCCCAGTTAGCACAGCCAACAGTCAGAGATGACAGAGGTTGTGGTCCAGACACTCCTGGGGGAAAACACAATGGGGAAAGCTGGCTCAGAAAAATCCAAGGTTGGAAGCAGCGGTAGTTTCAGCCCAATTCTTCTATAGTTAGCAGGCTGATAACCAAGAATAACTTACAGGAGGGATGGGGAAACTGCCACCCCCCCCCAAATATTGCTGGACTCTCCAACTCAAAGTGAACCCAGCAGTTGACAGGGAAATTCCTGCACTCAGGGACCAAAATGCACTGCAACCATTTGAACCAAGAAAACAGTAACTTGTAGCATGAAATTTTTCACAGAGAACATTCTAATGCAATTTTTGTTTCCTCACTGCTAGATTTCATAACACTTTGTTAAATTTTATGCCAGATTGATTCTAACATTGGTTTTCACTTTTTAAAAAGAAAGTTTGGTCTCATCTCGGGTAAACTGTTTAGAGGTCTTTGTATTTTAAACAATAAAAGTGTTGCACCCAAGTGGGGTTTTCCTTTCCTTTTCTGTCTGTGGAACAACTTCTGCAAGCGTAACAGAACATCCCCTCCTTCTCCTCCTCAACGCAGTCACAGAAAATCCACACTGGAAGGTTGTGGAGAGGGAGCAGAGGGAAGAGAGAGGGAGGAGGCTTGGCTGCCCTTGTGCGGATCATTCTGCTAAATAAGTATAAAAATGAAAAAGTACTTTAACAGTTGACTAGTACCAGCCAGGATGGAGGAATGGTAAGTAATTGCTTTACAACTGAAGGGGAGATAGCTTCAAAACAAGAAATTTCTTAATGATTATAAAATCATTTCATTATAAAATTAATCCTGAAAAGGGAAAAGCAAAGGGCAATCTGAGAAGTGAGAATTTTGAAAAGATGAAGAGAACAGAATTGCTTCCCCCACTGCAAGGAGTAACCCAACTGAGCAACAAACCACCCTCTCCTGCTCCTCACCATTGGCATGTCTGGAAGCTGGTCTTTTACCAGTTGACGCAGTCCGCTCTCACTCAGCACACGGCATTCCTTAGGCTGAAGCATTGCACTCTTACGCATCCCCATTCTCTGAAGTTCTCCTACATTTCTATTGAAAGCATTGATTATATTTTCAATGGCGCGCTCCAGTTCAGTCCGGGTGGCTGACATGCTGAACTGTCAAGAGAACTTTCAGGTGAGTCAAGGAAGTGGAGGAAA